>NC_069781.1:27285498-28535498 GCF_027406575.1 Nycticebus coucang | reverse complement strand
CAGCCTCTTGAGTAGCTGGGACTACAGGTGCCCACCACAATGCCCAGCTAGTTTTAGAGACCGGGTCTCACTCTTGCTCAGGCTGCTCCCGAACTCCTAAGCTCAAGCAATCCACCTGTTTCAGCCTCCCAGAGTGCTAGGATTACAGGTGTGAGTCACTGTGCCCGGCTGGAAAGACGGTCTTTATTTCTCTCCTGCCTAAATGAGCAAGTCAAGTATTTTGGTCCAGCAGGGGCAGATCCCTAGGAAGATGGAGCTAGGAAGAGACAAAATGCTTAGTCCAAGGGGAACAGGTGCTAGCTACCATCTTCATCCCTGAGGGATGCAGGGTTGATACTGCAGCGCTCCCTGTTCTCAGGTCACTTGCTGAAGGTTTCCCCCTCTCTTAGCAGCTGCACTTGCCTAGCCACTGGTGGCAGGCTCTCCCTGTATCAGAAACTCCTACTACAAGAAGTGTCCAGGGCGGCACCTGTGGCTCAGTGAGTAGGGCGCCGGCCCCATATGCCGAGGGTGGCGGGTTCAAACCCAGCCCCGGCCAAACTGCAACAAAAAAATAGCCAGGCGTTGTGGCGGGCGCCTGTAGTCCCAGCTACTCGGGAGGCTGAGGCAAGAGAATCGCGTAAGCCCAAGAGTTAGAGGTTGCTGTGAGCCGTGTGACGCCACGGCACTCTACCCGAGGGTGGTACAGTGAGACTTTGTCTCTACAGAAAAAAAAAAAAAAAAAAAAGAAGTGTCCAAATAGGACAGAAGGGATAGAGAGGAGGACCCAAGGGTCAGGAACGCAGGTCCCTGCCCCCTCCTCCTCCTCCGAACAGCCCTGGCTCTGGCTTGCCACCCACTCATTTTCGGGTGACCCTGAGCCTTGGTTAAGGACAATTACCCACCACAGTCTCTCAGGCAGCTGCCCAGAACTTGCATAACAAGTTCTACAACAAGGTCTGGCCTGTGGCTCTGGGAACTTACTTTAGGACTGCGGTTCCCTGGGGCTGGGGTGTGGCCATCTTTCAGAACCCTCTCACATCAACTTTCCTCATAAACTAAGCCACAAAGGTCACCCCATTTGCCATCCACAGATCTAAAGATTCATGACCACACTTGTCATCAGCCAAAATAACAAACTGAGCTCTGCTCCTGACCCAACATCGAACCAGGCCTGGGAGGAGAATGCTCACATTGTTGCACTGTGAGATCAGGCATAGCTTTCCCAGTGGTGAAGGGAAACCCTCAAATGCCTTTAATATTTCTGCCAGTCCTGGCAGGTTATTTTCATTCTTCACCAGGGCACAGAAAACTATTGTTTCAGAGAACTCTCGAGCTCCCTCTGCTGTATACAATATATCGGGCATTATTTAAACATCAAAATTTTGAAGGGCTTAAGGAAATAATCGGAAATTTGGACTAGGACTTATGAATGATGATCATCATACCTATTTATGATAGCAAAAAAATATATAAATAACCCAAATAGGAAAGTGGACAAAAATTACGTTAAATAATGATATACAATTTTGAAACATGATGTTTATGAAAACTTTTTTTTTGAGACAATATCTCTTTCTGTTTCCCTAGGTAGGGTGCCATGGCATCATCATAGTTCACAGCAACCTCAAACTCTTGGGCTCAAGTGATCCTCTTGCCTCAGCCCCCTGAGTAGATAGGACCACAGGTGCCTGCCACAACATCCAGCTAGTTTTTCTACTTTTAGTAGAGATGGGGTCTCGCTCTTGCTCAGGCTGGTCTCAAACTCCTGAGTTCAAGCAATCCACCTGCCTTGGCCTCCCAGAGACCTAGGACTACAGGTGTGAGCCACCACAGCTGGCCCAATGAAACTTTTTAATGATGTGAGAAGATGCTCATGATTCATTCATTTTGATGAAATTGTATGTACATTGGACTATAAATGATATAAGAAACATGTAATATCTGTACAGAAAAATGTTGGAAAGAAATATTAACTATCTCTAGTAGGAGTCTAGATTATTTTAATTTTCTTCTTTTGTCTATATCTATGTGAAAGTCTCACACTGAGCATGTAAAAAATGTAATTGGGATGTAGAATTTATAATCTGGAAAAGTTGTAACCCAGTGAGGGTCTCAATAGGCAACAGGTGGCACACTCAAATTAGAACAGCTTGGGGAAGGTTCCTTGACAAAGGGATTAATTACATAGGTGTGTATGGATATAGGCAAACTGCAAGGGATGTTGTAGGACTTTCAGTATGGAAGAGACAGAGCTGTTACCCTCCCTAGGCTAAAGAGAAGAGGCAAAGAGGGAGTAAACAGAGCCTAGAAGGAGCAAGAATTGTGAAGAGCAGGCCACAGTGAGAGGAGCAGTGACATGCGGTTGGGGGAACAGCCTATCAAACTTGATTTCCTGCTGGAGACTCCTGTTAGAATTAGGTGGAAGCCAGTGGGCAGGAAAATTATGTTGTAATGCATACAAGACTGCACATTAAGGGGTGGAGGGTACAAGGGGAGCTTTAGGGGGTCTGGGGAAGACATCCAGAAGAGGTGGGAGGGTTTTGTTTTTGTATTTTGTTTGTTTGTTTTTGAGACAGGGTCTCTCTATGTTGCTCAGCCTGGACTCAAGCAATCCTCCTGTCTCATCCTCCTGAGTAGCTGGGATTATAGATGTGTATCACTTTGTACAGCCTAGCAGAATTAAAAAAAAAAAATTGTAAAAGCTTGAAGAATTTAGTGAGTGAAAATTGGACTGGATCTTAGGGGGTTTCAACTGTATCTCCCATTTTGAAACACATCTTTATCAAGTCCTGGGAAGATGGGTGTTGACTTTTAGGGGTATCTTCAGGTGTGGGAAGCCCCTTGCTCCTGGAAAATCCCAACTATCTTTGAGCAGGAATGATGTTTAGAGAGTTGTATGTGAAGAAGCAGAATGATATAATGGAAAAAGCGCAGAGAAAGAACACCTAGATTCTAATCCCTGCAATTTACCTCTTGGTCTGTTTTCTCAAAGGTAAGATAGGAACAATGAAGTGTATCAGACAGATATGTTGTGAGGATTAAAAAAGGTGACATATAAGAAAATGCTTGGTATAAATGGCTGGCACATGGGAAGCACTCAGTGGCTGTTGAATCTGAACTTGAAATCTGTCTCCTGAAAACGTCTCTCTATTGGTCTCAGAGTGACCCAGAGCGCATCCTTCATCTTCCTCATGATGGTACTTCAGGCATCTGAAGATACCAGGAATATCCCCCGAGCACTCTCTGCGTCAAGCTGAGTGTTTGTATTTGCTTTGATCATTTTTGTTGTATAAGCACTTTATCCTTTTGCAATCCAGGCACTGCCTTGTTCTTCTGAGGCCCATCTCCATGGCCACAGTGGATTTTTGTAGAGGAGGTACTTATCAAAGCTGGCCAGTTAAATCTCTGCCTGGGAGTTCTCAAACTGGACATAGAGCAAGTCAGATCCTCTATCCTGGTAGGAGCTGAGGTGTGTGAGGCTGAGAGGAGCAGAGAGGTAGAGGATGGGGAGGCGTGTAGGCATCTGGTTACAGTTGCTCTGGAGGCCCAGTGCTGTTCCTGTCTTCCAGTGGATTGCCATTCAATCCTTCTTAGATCCTGAGATTCAATACAGTCCCTTTGTCTATATGGTTCACTGTGGGCTTCTCAGAATTTCAAATAAAAGAATCACAGTGGCCACATTGAAAAGCCTATAGCATAGGCTTTGGAGTCTGAGATACCTGAATTCTGTATCAATAATTCACTAGTTAGGGCGGCCCCTGTGCCTCAAAGGAATACGGTGCCAGCCTCATATGCTGGAGGTGGCGGGTTCAAACCCAGCCCCGGCCAAAAACTGAAAAAAAAAAAAAAAAAAATTTTACTAGTTATGTGTCCTTCAGCATAACTACCCTGAACCAATTTTCTGCTTCTTCCTCTTCTTCTTCTTCTTCTTTTTTTTTTTTTTTAAGATACTCACTCTGTTGCCCTGGCTAGAATGCAATGGCATCAGCCTAGCTTACAGCAAACTCAGACTCCTGAGTTTGAGCAATCCTCCTGCCTCAGCCTCCTGAGTTGCTGAGACTACAGATGCCCACCACAACAGCTGGCTAATTTTTTCTGTTTTTAGTAGAGACAGGGTCTCAATCTTGCTCAGGCTGGAACTCCGGAGCTCAAGTGATCCTCCTGCCTTGGCCTCCCAGAATACTAGGATTCTAGGCATCAACCACTGTGTATGGCGTCATTTTTTTCTTTTTTTAAAAAAAATGACTGTGAAATGTGGTATTTATTTATTTATTTATTTAGAGATGGGATCTCATGACGTTGCCCAGGCTGCAGTGCATTGGCTGTTCATAGGCACAGTCACAGCTCCCGGCAGCCTCTAACACCTGGCCTCAGGTCATCCTCCTGTCTCACTACTGCACCCAGCTGAACCATTTTCTTTCTTTCTTCTTCTTTTTTTTTTTTTTTTGAGACAGAGTCTCATTATGTTGTCCTCAGTAGAGTGCTATAGCATCACAGCTCACAGCAACCTCAAACCCTTGGGTTCAAGTGATTCTCTTGCCTCAGCCTTCCAAGTAGTTGGGACTACAGGCGCCCGCCACGCCTGCCTATTTTTAGAGATGGGGTCTTGCTCTTGCTCAGGCTGGTCTCAAACCTGTTAGCTCAGGCGATCCACCTGCCTCAGCCTCCCAGAGTTCTAAGATTACAGGCGTGAGCCACCCAACCTGGCCTGAACCCATTTCTTTATCTATAAAATGAGAACAGCATTACATACTTTGCCACTTTATTATAGGGAGTAAGAAAGGATAATCCATATAAAATGTAGTTCTTATACCGGCACAGAGTAGATTCATCCTATTGTGATAGCAAAGCAAAATCTATTATTCCCAAATTTGCAGTTAATTGAGACATTTACACAAGCTGTCACAAAATCTGTTTCCCCATCCTGAACGTGCACTGACTTTTTTCAGCCTCATTGTGGGTTTTTAAGAATATCTCTGTTCAATTTCGTCTTTGTTAATTCCTGAGAAATTGTTTAACAGGAATGTTGACATTTTTGAAAAGACAGATGCTCTTCTGTCCCCAGGGAAGACTCTGACTTGTGTTGCTGTCAGAGTGTCATGACCAGAGCAACAGCAGCAGTCCACGTTAAAGAAGGCTTTCTCCTCGGCTGTGTATAAATTCTTGGGCCTTTTCCCAGAAATGACTTTCCAGAATAATTGTCCTAGAAAGCTACACACAGACTGCCTGTCTGCTGACTCGCCACACATTGGAGTTAATTCACAGTTCCCATCATTTATTCACAATGGTGACGTGCAAAAAGCTCTTGGCTTGGTGTTAGATGATTCTGGGTTCAAGTTCCAGCTTTCGAAATGTCTAAACTCCTCAGGTTTTTAGTAAGTGTTCACTTGAGGTGTTGAAACATCAGGCAGAATGATTCATTCAATTGTACTTCATTCAACACATATTTAATGAGCGTACTTTATGTTTCAGGCCTCATGGGAGGGTGCTGGAGTTACAAGAGAACACCTGCTACTGACTTCAGACAGGTCGTATCTAATGAGAGAACTCCTAACATACCTATAATTTAATGGGTGTAGCAGTTGGCATAATTAATAGGGGCTGCAACCCCCCCCCCCCCAAGACTCAGTGGCTTCTCACCAAAAAAGGCTGTTTTTTTTTTTTGTTTATGCAAAGACTAGATTAGGAGGATTTCTTCCTTCTTATATTTACACTATATGGAACACGCTGTCACAATGGAGTGAAGAGAGATGGAGGAGGAACACTGGCTCTGAACTATCTGGGCCCAGAGGTGACACCCATCACTTCTGCTCACAGTTCATTAACTAAAACTGATCATGTGGCTGGCCCTAACGTAACTTCAGCAGGGCTGGGAAATGTAGGGAAGTTCATAGGTTCTTGTGCCCCCATAGGGAAGGCTATGCTAACAGTGAGCAAGGATTGTGTATTAATTATGACTCTGTAAATTCAAGCTTTAATCAATCAAATTTAGGAATATGTTCATTATCAGTTTTTCAGATTTTTTTTACTGATCCCTGCTCTTTCTGGAACTCCAATTACAAATATGTTAGACGCATAAGTTGATATTATAATTACCTATATGTATAGACATATGTTGATACATATTATCTAACAGTTTGAGTTTCTCTTTTTTTAAAAAAACTGTCTTTTCTTCATATTATATGATTTCTATTGCACTATCCTCATGTTAATTTACTTTTTCCTTTGTTACTTCCACTTGGCTCTTAAATCCATCAGTTAGATTTTTAAAAATTTTAGCTATTGTGTTTTTCATTTCTAGAATTTCCATTTAATTTTTTTTTTTTTTTGAGATGGAGCCTCACTTTGTGGGCCCTCAGTAGAGTGTCATGGCATCACAGCTCACAGTAACCTCAAACTCTTGGGCTTAAGCGATTCTCTTGCCTTGCCTCCTGAGTAGCTGGGACTACAGGCTCCCACCACAACAGCAGCTGTTTTTTGAGACAGGGATGGGGTGGGGTGGGGGGTTGGGGGGGTCTCGCTCTTGCTCAGACTGGTCTCGAACCTATGACCTCAGGGCAATCCACCCACCTTGGCATTCCAGAGTGCTAGGATTACAGACGTCAGCCACTGTGCCCGACTCCATTTAATTTTTAAATGTTTTGATTTTTTTCTCTCTTGCTCTTTTCTATTTTTTCATTCATTGAAGGTATACATGTGTTTTGTTTTGCTTCATTGAGAATAGTTGTGATAACCATTTTGAAATCCTTGTCTTCCATTTGCAACTTCTGTATTCCTTTGGAGTTGTTTTCAGTTTCTTTTCTCGGGAGACGGCGTTCCATTTTCCTGTTTTGTCACACACTGGGCTGTTTTAACACTGTAAACTGGATGCTGTGAACACAGGAAGTCACTTTATACAGCTTCTCTACTTTGCATGTTTCTGTCCCCTCTAGGCCCTTCAGGGAACTGCTATTTTATCAAGTCCAGATTTTATAGCTATTGTCTGTAGGATCTTACTTAATCAGAACTGGAAACAGACATCTGTGAGGGATTTTAATTTACTCTGGTCTGACAGCATCTCACCTCAAGGACGAGCCATAAGCTTTTCATTTTTGTGTCCCCAAAGGATTCTCCAATGCTGCCATGTGGGATGCTTGGCTCAGGAGGGTGGAGAGCTAAGGCCTTCTGGGGGCAACCACCAAGTAGTGGGGGATGAAAGTCAATGGATAAATATTTCTTGTTGATTTTAAGAGTAGACAATTCAGAGAGGGGGTTCTGTGCACTCCTCAGAGGGCCCTAGCAGGATTTAGCCCCAGTTGCACCCGTGGCAACTAATGTCATAACATACTCTTCAATCAGCCCTTCTTGTTTCCCTGTTTCATTTTCTCTTGTACCACACTGTCTTTTAAAAATATATATATTTATACGTACATATATACACACACACATATACACAGGGTATCCCAAAGTCACCCCTAAAGTAGCCATATATAACAAAATGGGAAATTATAGCTACCTGTACCTTTATTTACAAAATAGTCAATACAAAATTTTATAAGGAGGTGGCCAAGATGTAGAGAATGTTTTATAAATGTTCTGTAAAATTTTGTGTACATAGGCATGTATACACACACGTACCTATATATGCAGGTATAGATACCTATATGTATACACACACATATATGCACTCCCCCCTACATATATATTAGAGAAATGGGGTCTTGTTATGTTGCTCAGGCTGGTCTCCAACTCCTAAGCTCAAACGATCTTCCCAACTCAGCCTTACAAGTAGCTGGGACTACAGATTGCAGGCATGCACCACTATTTCTCACTTTTAATTTGGGGGGCGACTTCCAAAGAAACTATTTGCATTCAAGTTCTTATCTGTTTCCATTTTTGGAGGAAACGTAGGCAAAGACTCTGCTTTCAGTCCCATTTTCTCCTTCTGGGACTCGGGAGTGATACTGTCTGATTCAGGTTCATGTTGGGAGAAGATACAATTGAAGAGTTTGGTAAGGACCCTATTTTTAAAAGTCTTATTAAATGCCATCTAAGAAGTTTGGATCCTGCCCCCTAGGGTGGAAGGAAGTGAGTACGAGATTGACATGATGTTATTTAAGGACCCAGATTTGAGGACTTCGCTTCCCTGAACTTGCATTTCTTTCATTAATACTTCGGGAATAGTAGCATTTCCCTTTCTCCTTCACACCGTTGCTCCAACGACCAAATTAGACAGTGCACTTGCATAAAGAGCTAATTACAAGTAGGGTGTTACTACCATTACTTTAATCTGAAGCATCTGATATGTTAGGGAGGGAACTAAGCATTTTAATATTTAAGAAAAGTATCTTATCTTAGAATTTCCAATTTTCATAAAAAAGTATTTTCAGCATGCAATTTTCACGAGCCAGATAACCCTAATGCAACATTGGGTTGTATCTATAAAATAACAAAATGATAAACAAACTCTAAGATATCTGTAAGGAACTGCCAGGGGTCCTCAAACTGCGGCCCGCGGGCCACATGAGGCGGTGTGATTGTATTTGTTCCCATTTTGTTTTTTTATTTCAAAATAAGGTATGTGCAGTGTGCATAGGAATTTGTTCATATATTTTTTTTTTTAAACTATAGTCTGGCCCTCCAACGGTCTGAGGGACAGTGAACTGGCCCCCTGTTTAAAAAGTTTGAGGACCTCTGTATCTAAACTAACGTGAGGCTTAAATGATAGAGGTGGGCCTTCTAGGATTGACATGGAAGCTTTGTGATGGCTCAGGCTGCTTTCTGCTCTGCCAGTCTGAGCGAATGGCTTCCATCTTCAATGTCCTCCAGTGGTTGCTGTGCCTTCAGACATCATGTCAACTTTCAAGCAGGAGGAAGTGGGTAGAGAAAAAGATAAATTTTCAAGTTGAGTCGATAACTCCCCCCCTCCCCCGCCACACACACACATACTGCAACAACATTCTGGAAATCTCTTCTAATGATTTCTATTTATGTCTCTCTGGCTATAAGGAAAGCTGGGAAATGTAGTCTTTTATTTGGGTACAAGTCATTCCCAAATAAAATCAGGGCTCTATGAGTAAAAAAGAAGAAAAAAATAGGTATCTGGTAGGCAAGAACCGTCTTGGCCACATGTGCTGTTGTGAAAAGAACCCCGGATCAAATCCTGGATTTAAATTCTACTTTTGCCTTTATTTCTTAGCTAATTGAGCGAGTTACCTTCTGAGATTAAATTTTTGCACTTGTAAAATGGTGCTAAAAATGTGTACTTTACAAAATTTGCTCTTTATAGAGCCATTTTGAGGATTCTGGGCGATAATCTTATAATGTGCCCAGTACCATTTCTGGCACAGTATAGATTCTCAATCCGTTGAATCTAACCTAACAGTTTCCCGTGCCAGATGCTAGGCTGGACACGGGAAACACACAGAATGCAACCTCTGCCTTTAAGGAACTCTAAATGTGTGTGTGTGTGTGTGGTGATGTCACACAGGTACGGTGGTGCTCCACCCAGCTCCCCCTCTTCATTGCCCCTGAACCCCTACCCCAGGGAAGAGGGGCTGCCACTGGCTCACAGCCATGCACTTCAGTGAGAACTGCCTTCAGCTGCAGGGAACTGTCTGCCCCAAAGTATGCGCCCTCCCAGGGATGGCCCATGGGCCAGGATCCACCAACACGTAGGGAAAAAGCACACTCCACACTCCAATTTTAGGACAACCCTGAAAGTCCACCATGGGTCCAGAGCACCCTGGAGGACCAACTCTGTTGCAGCTGCATTTAGTTTTTATTCCCTGATCTCGCCCTTCCTTCCTACCTTTTTACAAGTGTATCTCCTCAAAGCAATCCTTAATAAATCTGCACATAACCCTCCATCTCAGAGGTCACTTCCAGGAAACCCACTCTAAGACATACACCAAGCTACTTCACAAGTGATTCTCAAGTGTCTTCAGTACCAGGGCCAGGAACTAGAGCGAGAGGGCCATCAGGGCAAGCTGCTCTCTGTCTCTCTCTTTTTCTTGCCTGGCTGCTTCCTGAGGAGCCCAGCTATCACGGCCTCTGAATGCTGCTTTAGAACTCCTTAACTTCCTCTCCCAGTACGAACTGCCTCCTTCTCTGGGTATTTCTGCACAAGCTCCTGCAAGGCAGCATCTGATGATAAGCTTAGCTCATCTTTTCACACCCCCTTCTAGGTTGCCCTAATCTCAGAGATTGCCCACTCAGGGTCAGGGCCTCATCTCTGGGCCAGTCATCTGTGGTGGGTGGGGAGCGTGGAAGGGGTTCCTGGCCCTCCTAGGGCTTCCCTTGTAGCAGGGTGAGTTGAAGGGAGGTGTGTGAGTCAAAAGTCTAACATATTCTAGGTGCTTTCAGAGCAAATGAACCCACTGAAGACACGGGGAAAGGAGAGGAAGGGATGAGGACACCAGGGCAGGCAAAGCAGAGGGGAAGGCCGGGCTGCTGTCCCTGTGTTCTTAGTTAAGGAGAAAGGGGCTTGATTTGGAATCAGGGTTCCAGGAGGCAGAGGGAGGAGTGGTATGTGTGGCATGAAACCACGTGGGGCTGCCCTGCCTAGTTTCAAGGGAACTTGAACTCCAGACATCACAGAAGAAGGGCCATAGGAGGGAGCAGGAGGGATCAGGGCAGATTGCAGGAGAGAGAAGGAAACCAGTATGCAGCCAGTGCCCCAGACAGAAGTTAGTAATTCATTGTTCCCTACAGCACACAGCGTGCTCCACAGGGAGCCCGCAGGGTGCCCATGGGGCGGGTGCTCTCTGACCAAGTGCGCGGGCTTACGTCAGGCAGCTTTTGCATCCTGCCCCTTTGAGTGTTTTCTTCCACCTCCTCATGCCCACTGACAACAGCTACCAGGTTCTGAAAGTCCTAGCAGCTGAGTCTCCTCCTGCAGCTCCTTCTGTCTGAGGCCAGCAGGGCACACCCTCACGCTGGAAGGGGGTCCCCAGTGGTCTTTATGTTGCTTTCCTCCACTCAAAGGCTGTGTAACCCAGGGCCAGAGGCCTTGTCTGCATTTAGGGCGCCATCCGGTAGGCACAAGTTGTTTCCAGCCTTCTGTGGTTACAACGCTGCAGAGAGAACTGGACGCGGGGTCTACCCCACAGAACAGTGTGCTCCCCAACGTTGATTGCTGGGTCAAAGCCATGTGCATCTGTGACATTAGGTTGTACCACAAAGCAACCTGCACCTAGTTAAAAATCATGGGGTCTGTTTTACTTTTGGGGGTGTAGACACAAGGTCTTGCTATGTTGCCCAGGCTCACCTCCCACTTCTGATCTCAAGTGATCTTCACACCTCAGCCCCCCAAAGGGGTGGGACTATAGGTGTGAGCTACCCACTCAGTGACCTTTTCCAAAAGGTTTTTCTTTTTTCTGATTGTAAAAAACACATGGTAATAATGGAAAACAACCCTAAACACCCCTGGAATTCATAAACCTAGAGATATTCACTCTTAATATATTGATGTGATCTTCTGAGCCCTTTTTTATATATACATACACATGCACACACCTTGGGCATTATACTCTACCTAGTTTTTAAAAATCCAGCTTTTCACCCTGAACATTACATCATAATCGTTTAACATTTTATTTAAATATTCTTTACAAGTGGTGTTTTCATGATCGCATATTTCATTATATGACCATCTCATAGTTTGTTTAAACCGCACCCTCCATATCAGACACTTAAATTGTTTCTAATTGTTTATATTTTAGAAACCTCTGCAATGAGTATTGCTATACATAAATCATTGTCCCAATTTTTGTTTCGCCATTTTTTTATTCTAGTCAGTAGAACCAATGACCAAAAGTTGTGTCAGAGAATGAAAATATTTCAGAGTTTTTAATAGGTACTATTGAAGTCCCTTCCTAGAAAGTTATTCCAATACTCTTGTCTCACTACTTCCTTGCCAACATTGAGTCTTACAGAAATTTAGCAAAAAGCACCATTTATTGCTTTCTTCTTTTCATTATATATGTAATGTTTCTTATTCAAAATTTAGAAAAGAGGCCAGGTGTGGTGGCTCATGCCTGTAATCCCAGCACTCTGGGAGGCCGAGGTGGATGGATTGCCTGAACTCACAGGTTCGAGACCTGCCTGAGCCAGAGCAAGATCCTGTCTCTAAAAATAGCCAGGTGTTGTGGCAGGGGTCTGTAGTCCCAGCTACTCGGGAGGCTGAGGCAAGAGAACCACTTGAACCCAAGAGTTTGAGGTTGCTGTGAGCTATGACACCATGGCATTCTACTGAGGGAACAAAGTGAGACTCTGTTTCCAAATGAAAAAACAAAAACTTAAAAAAAAACCTTTCCCATGTATTTCACAATTTTTTTTTTTTTTTTGAGACAGAGCCTCAAGCTGTCACCCTGGGTAGGGTGCCATGGCATCACAGCTCACAGCAACCTCCAACTCCTGGGCTCAAGTGATTCTCCTGCCTCCACCTCCCAAGGCTTTGGGACTACAGGTGCCCACCACAACGCCCGGCTATTTTTTTGGTTGCAGCCTTCATTGTTTGGCGGGCCCAGGTTGGATTCAAACTGGCCAGCTCAAGTGTATGTGGCTGGTGCCTTAGCCGCTTGAGCCACAGGTGCCGAGTCTTATTCCACAATCTTGGTTTAATCACTATTAAAAAATATTTTTGATATTTCTGTCCAGGCTTTTCTCTATTTAAATGTTTTCCATAAAATTGACATTAAATATGCTTGAAACACATGATTTTTAATTTTTGCCAAGTTTAAGCTAAAAATGGCATCTCTTATTTTAACTTGTCATATTTGTTCCAAATATTTTTCTAAGTTTCTTGATTGCTTTTTTTTTTGTGTTTATGGTGTTCTGAATTTTTATATGGTCAGATCTAGAAATCTTTTTCTTTCATCCGCTCCATGGCTTTTAAAAAGTTCTTGCCATGAAGATGGGATGTTAAATAACATAAAAAAGATCAGCAGTATGAGGGAAAAGTACTGGCTTATATTCATTCATAGGCATTTATTGATGTCTACTTAGCACTCTGTGTGAGGCGTGTGTGTGTGTGTGTAGGGGCACAGAGATGGATCATGCATTATTCTCTCTCCAGTAGCGAGATAAGGTAAGAACAGCTCTTAGGACTTCAGGACACAGGGCTCCAGCTCCAGCTAAGGAAAGAGCAGGCAAGGAAGGCTTCTTGGAGGAGGGGGCATTTGAGCTGGACTTGGGGGGCTGGGAAGCATGTGGCTATGAGGAAAGAAGAAGATAGAGCTGAGAGAATTTCAGAAGATAGAAATTGTCACCTTGTCAGGAGGGAGCAACAGAACACTGCTGCCCTCTGGGGGGTGGGGGGGATTATCCTTAAAGGTAGGTAGGTCACGTGGGATGCCTCATACCCATAATCCCAGCACTCTGGGAGTCTGGAAGGCTGAGGCAGGAGGATCTCTTGAGCTCAAGAATTCAAGACCCGTCTCTACTAAAAATAGAAAAACTAGCTGGGCATGCTGGCCAGCACCTGTAGACCCAGCTACTTGGGAGGCTGAGGCAAAAGGATTGCACAAGCCCGAGAATCTGAGGTTGCCATGAGCTAAGATTCAACAGCACTCTACCCAGGGCAATAGACTAAAACTGTCTCAAAAAAAAAAAAAAAAAAAAAGTCTGGCAAATACAGGGTGTCCCTGGCTTACAACGGAGAGTTGTATTAAAACAGGTCATCTCCATATGCATTCCAAAGTGACTTAATCCACACCATATGTGTGTAACATTAATTATTGATAGAATAACTTGCAGTAGTAACACTGTAAATCAAAGTGGAAACAGAATGAAGGTCTTCCTATCCTTGAAAGCTGGTTCTTGAAGTAATAAAGTTTTACTTCATATAACGAGGCAGTGACCGGGTAACTTTACTTGCGTCTCTAGAGGGGGCCGCCGGACACTCTCCAGGACCTTACGCAGTGAGGCCTGTGTGCCAAGTGTTCTGGCCAGTGATGGGCTTATTCTAGGGCAGGCTAAAATGTCAGAACCCTACAGAGAGGTTTGTCTACCCAGAAGAACCCTTCCTTTCCTTGGGGAGCTGTTCTTTCTCTGCCTGTTGAGTCTGGTCAAGTTCTGTAGGGGTGGGTCTGTGAGCCACTGACCAATGCTGGGCTGCAGGGATTGGTCCAACGGGTGAGCATTTAGTCTGGGCTGGGCCAATCAGAGCGCTCCATTAAGTAGCAGTGCATTGGAATTGGAAGCTCTATTTTAGAGCTTTGAGGAAGAGCTGCCTACCAGGAGGTTTAAACATTCAAGATAAGGAAGGCTGAGAGAAGCAGAAAGAATAGGAACCAAGAATCCAGCTCCTCCATCCAACTGCTCTACTTCTTTAAGTCTTCCTTCCATTCTACTAGGACCCTAGTTCCTGCCAGGGAGACCCCCTTTTTGGCTTAAGCTCCTCTGAGTTGGGTTGCTGTCCCCTGGAATCAGAAGAATCCAGTCTGGCACCAGGAAAGTAAGAGGCTCTGATTCTTACATCTAATTTCACTGCCAAGATTAATGTTTTTATTTCTTCCATATATATATGTATATGTTGGGGATTCATTGAGGGTAACAAGATACCAGGTTACACTGATTGCAGTTGTTAGGTAAAGTCCCTCTTATGTCTTGCACATAAAAGGTGTGTCACACACGCAGACCCCCACCCCCTCCCTCCTTTCCTCTCTCTGCTCTTCCTTTACCCACCCCTCCTTCCTTCTCTCTCTCTTTGCTTTCCCCTTCCCCCACCCCTACCCCTGTATACTAGGTCATTAATTGTCCTCATACCAAAATTGAGTACATAGGATTCACGCTTCTCCATTCTTGTGATGCTTTACTAGGAATAATGTGTTTTACTTCCATCCAGGTTAATACAAAGGATGTAAAGTCTCCATTTTTTTTAATGGCTGAATAGTATTCCATGGTATACATATACCACAGCTTGTTAATCCATTCCTGAGTTGGGGAGTATTTAGGCTGTTTCCACATTCTGGTGATTGTAAATTGAGCTGTGTTTAACAGTCTAGTGCAAGTGTCCTTATGATAAAAGGATTTTTTTCCTTCTGGGTAGATGCCCAGTAATGGGATTGCTAGATCAAATGGGACATCTAGCTTGAGTTCTTGAGGGTTCGCCACACTTTCTTCCAAATAGGTTGTATTAGTTTGCAGTCCCATTGGCAGGGTAAAAGTGTTCCTTTCTCTCCACCTCCGTGCCAGCATCTGCAGTTTTGAGATTTTGTGATGTGGGCCATTCTTGCTGGGGTTAGATGATATCTCAGGGTCGTTTTGATTTGCATTTCTGTAACAGGGATGATGAACTTTTTTTCATGTTTGTTAGCCATCATCTGTCTTCTTTAGAGAAAGTTCTATTCATGTCTCTTGCCCATTGATACATGAGATTGTTGGCTTTTTTCATGTGAATTAATTTGAGTTCTTTTTTTTTTTTTTTTTTTTTTGTAGAGACAGAGTCTCAGTTTATGGCCCTCGGTAGAGTGCCGTGGCCTCACACAGCTCACAGCAACCTCCAACTCCTGGGCTTAAGCGATTCTCTTGCCTCAGCCTCCCGAGTAGCTGGGACTACAGGCGCCCGCCACAACGCCTGGCTATTTTTTGGTTGCAGTTTGGCCGGGGCCGGGTTTGAACCCGTCACCCTCAGCATATGGGGCCGGCGCCCTACCGACTGAGCCACAGGTGCCGCCCTAATTTGAGTTCTCTATACCCTGTTTCCCTGAAAATAAGACATCCTCCAAAAATAAGACCTACTTACAGGAAAGATAAGACGCTCCCCTGAAAATAAGACCTAGCGCATCTTTGGGAACACACCTTAAAATAAGACACTGTCTTATTTTTGGGGAAACAGGGTAGATCCTAGTTATTAAGCTTTTATCTGATTCAAAACATGCAAATATCCTTTCCCATTGTGTAGGCTGTTTGCTTTGGTTGTTGTCTCCTTAGCTATACAGAAGCTTTTCAGTTTAATTAAGTCCCATTTGTTTATTTTTGTTGTTGCAATTGCCACAGAAGTCTTCTTCATAAAGTCTCTCCCCAGGCCGATATCTTCAAGTGTTTTTCCTATGCTTTCTTTCAGGATTTTTATTGTTTCATGGCTTAAATTTAGGTCTTTTATCCATCTTGAATCAATTTTTGTGAGTGGACAAAGGTGCAGGTCCAGGGTCAGCCTTTTATATGTGGATATCCAGTTCTCCCAGCACCATTTATTGAATAGGGAGTCTTTCCCCCAGTGTATGTTCTTGTTTGGTTTATCAAAGATTAGGTGGCTGTAAGGTTTTAGTTTCATTTCTGGGTTTTCTATTTGATTCCAAATGTCTATGTCTCTATTTTTGTGCCAGTACTACGCTGTTTTGACTACTATGGTCTTGTAGTATAGCCTAAAGTCTGGTATGCTGATGACCTGGCTTTGTTTTTATTACTAAGAACTGCCTTAGCCATATATATTTTTTTTTTCTGGTTCCATACAAAATGAAGAATTATTTTTTACAAGTCTTGTAAGTATCATGTTGGTATTTTAATGGGGATGGCATTGAGATTGCTTTGGGAAGTATACACATTTTAAGGATGTTGATTCTTCCCAGCCATGAGCATGGTATGTTCGTCCATTTGTTAATATCCTCTGCTATTTCTTTCCTTAGGGTTTCATAATTTTATTTATAGAGGTCCTTTACCTCTTTTGTTAGGTATATTCCTAGGTATTTCATTTTCTTTAAAACCATGGTGAAGGGAGTTGCTTCCTTAATTAGCCTCTCATCTTGGTTGTTATTGGCGTATACAAAGGCTACTGACTTGTGGACATTGATTTTATATCCTGAAACATTACTGTATTTTTTGATGACTTCCAGGAGTCTTGTGTTGAGTCTTTGGGGTTCTCTAAGTATAAGATCATATCATCAGTAAAGAGGGAGAGTTTGACCTCTTCTGCTCCCATTTGGATGCCCTGTATTTCCTTCTCTTCCCTAATTGTGTTGGCTAGAACTTCCAGCACTATGTCCAACAGTAGTAGCGATAGAAGACAAACTTGTCTGGTTCCAGTTCCAACTAGAAAAGCTTTCAGTTTTACTCCATTCAGTAAAATATTAGCTGTGGATTTGTCATAGATAGCTTCAATCAGTTTAAGAAATGTGCCAACTATGCCTATACTCTTTAGTGTTCTAATTAGAAAAGGATGCTGGATTTTATAGAATACTTTTTCTGCATCTATTGAGAGGATCATATGGGCTTTGTTTTTGCTTCTGTTGATATAGTGAATAACGTTTATGGACTTGCGTTATGTTAAACCAGCTTTGCATCCCTAGGATGAAACGTACCTTGATCAATGACTTTTTCGATGATAAGCTGTAATCTATTGGCTAGGATTTTGTTGAGAATTTTTGAATCTATATTCATTAGTGAAATTAGTCTGCAGTTCTCCTTTTTAGTTGGGTCTTTTCCTGGTTTTGGCATCAGGGTGATGTTTGCTTTATAGAACGTGTTGGGGAAGATTCTTTCCGCCTCAATTTTTTTGGAATAATTTCTGCAGTATGGGAATAAGCTCTTTCTTGAAGGTTTGATAGAATTCTGGTGTGAACCCAGGTTTGATAGAAATCTGGTGTGAACCCATTCAGACCAGGGCATTTTTTTGTTGGGAGATATTTTTATTTTTTCTTTGATCTCAGTGCTTGAAATTGATCTGTTCAGGAGATCTATTTCTTCCTGGCTAAGTCTAGGGAGACAGTGGGATTCCAAATATTGATCAATTTCCTTCCCATTGTCAAATTTCTAGGCATAGAGTTTCTTGTAGTATTCAGAGATAATCTCGTGTATCTCTGTGTCATCTGTTGTTATTTCCCTTTTATCATTTCTGATTCAGGTTACTAGAGATTTTACTTTTTTTTTTTTTTTTTGAGACAGAGTTTCATTTTATTACCCTTGGTAGAGTGCTGTGGCATCACAGTTCACAGCAACCTCCAACTCCTGGGTTGAGGCGATTCTCTTGCCTCAACCTCCCAAGTAGCTGGGACTACAGGCACCTGCCACAATGCCCGGCTATGGAGATTTTACTTTTCTATTTCTAGTTAGTCTGGCTAAAGGTTCATCTATTTTATTTATTTTTTTCAAAAAACCAACTCCTTGTTTCATTAATTTTCTGAATGATTCTTTTGCTTTCAATTTCATTAATCTCTGATTTAATTTTGGATATTTCTTTTCTTCTGCTAGGTTTAGGCTTGATTGTTCTTCTTTTTCCAATTCCATAAGATGGCTTGTGTCTTTGTTAATACGCTTTCTGTTTTTTGTATGTAGGCATCTGAAGTGATACATTTTCCTCTCAGGACTGCTTCTGCTGTATCCCATAGGTTTTGGTAGCCTATGTCTTCATTGTTGTTATGATCAAGGAAGTAAATGATTTCCCTCTTTTATTTCTTCTTGCACCCAACTGTCATTCAGCATAAGGTTGTTTAATTTCCATGCCTTTGTGTAGGGTTGAATGTTTTTTGTTGGAGTTGAGTTCAACCTTTAACACCTTGTGGTCTGAGAAGATACAAGGTAAAATTTCAGTTCTTTTAATTCTGTTGAGTGTTGTTTTATGTCCTAGAATATGATCAATTCTGGAGAATGTTCCATGGGGGTGATGAGAAGAATGTATAGTCTTTATCTTTGGGATGGAGTGTTCTAGATACATCTATCAAGCACAGTTGTTCTACGGTCTCATTTAAGTCCCTTATATCTTTGTTTAACTTCTGATTGGAGGATCTGTGCAGCTCTGTAAAAGGAGTGTTAAAGTCCCCTATTATTATGGTGTTATAGGATATCATATTGCTCATACTAATTAAGGTCTGTTTCAAGAATCTGGGAGCATTTAAATTGGGTGCATAAATATTTAGAATTGAAATGTCGTCTTGTATTTTTCCCTTGACCAAAATGAAGTGTCCATCCTTGTCTTTTTTGGCTTTAGTTGTTTTAAATCCACTTGTATTTGAAAATAAGATTGCAATCTCTCTTTTCTTCTGAATTCCGTTTGCCTGAAAAATTGTCTTCCGATCCTTAACTCTAAGTTTTAATTTGTCTTTTCAGGCTAGGTGTATTTCCTGCAGAAAGCAGGATGGATGGCTTGTACTTTTTAATCATCCAGTCTATGCCTCTTCAGTGGGGAATTCAAGATATTAACATTTATTGAGATAATTGATAAGTGTGGTAGTGTTCTATTCATCTGATTTTGTGAGAGCCCATTGCTTAGTTTTATCTTTTACATCATTGTGGAAACTAGGTTCTGTCCTTCAATTTCTGGGTGCTTACTTTGCTGGTGGTCCATTGTGATGGTCAGTGTGTAGAATAGGTTGAAGTATTTCCTGTAGAGCTGGTCTTGTGGCAAATTTCCTCAATGTTTGCATATCAGTAAAAGATTTAATTTCTTCATCAGTTTTAAAGCTTAGCTTAGCAGGACATAGAATTCTGGGCTGGAAATTGTTCTGTTTAAGTAGATTAAAAGTAGATGACCATTGTCTTCTGGCTTGAAAAGTTTCATTAGAGAAGTCTGCAGTCACCCTGATGGATTCTCCCCTGTAGGCCAATTGGCGCTTACTTCTGGCAGCTCGAAGAATCTTTTCTTTTGTCTCGACTTTGGACAGGTTCATCACAATGTGTCTTGGAAAAGCTCTATTTGAGTTAAGCTGACCTGGAGTCCAATATCCCTCTGAAAGGAGTGTGTCAGAATCTTTGGTGATATTTGGGAAATGTTCATTTTCCAATACAATATTCCAATACATTGGATTCCAATCCAATATTCATTTTCCAATACAATATTCTCTAGTATGGCTTCAATTCCTCTGGAGCATTCTCCTTCCCCTTCTGGGATACCTATAACTCACATGTTTGAATGCTTCATGAAGTCCTATAATTCTATCAGTGAATGTTCTGCTTTCTCTCTTTTTTTCCCTGCCTCTTTAACTATCTGAGTTATCGCAAGAGCTTTATCCTCTACCTGTGAGATTGTTTCTTCTGCATGGTCTAATCTGTTGTTGCTACTTTCTATTACATCTTTAAGTTCCTTAATTGACTGCTTCAGTTCCTTCAGCTCTGCTATATCCTTTCTGTATTCTTCATATTGTTCATCTCTTATTTGATTCTGTTTTTGGATTTCCATTTGGTTATTTTCCACTTTCTCAGCAATTTCCTTCATTGTTTTCATCATCTATATTTTAAATGCCCCTTCTGTCATTTCTAACATTTCTTTTTTATTGTTGTTGCAGTTTGGCCGGGGCCAGGTTTGAAGCCGCCACCCACGGTATATGGGGCCTGTGCCCTACCCACTGAGCCACAGGCACTGCCCCTAACATTTCTTTATAGGTGGAAATCTTCTGCAATAGCTACCTTGTGGTGTCTTGGGTGAGTTTCTCTGGATTGCTTTTTCATGTTGCCAGGATTTTTTTGCTGATTCTTCTTCATGAGTGTTTTCTTTTATCTGTTTCCTTGCCCTAATTTTCTTTTCACTTCCTCTTGCTCTTTAAGTTACCATGCCTCTGGCCTAAGGTTTCAATGAGTCCTTTTGGTACAGGACTAAAAGGATAAGAAGACTGAGGAGCAAGAAGGGAAAAAGGATTTTAAAAAAAGGTAAAAAGAGAAAGGAGAGGGACTGGGTAAAAGGGAATATTGACAAAAAGAAGAGAGGCATAGAAAGAGGGAGACAGGAGTAATAGAGGTGTACTGTAGGGTGCTTTGACCCACACCTTAAAAACCCCAAACCTCTGGGGATGCTGGGTTTGGTGCTTCCCTTGAGGTCAGCAGCTCTTTGCCAGCCCGAGCAGACACAGCACCCTAAGTCTACCAAATACAGAAAGACAAAAATATTATAAATTAAACCAAAACAAACAAATAAACAGAAAAACTTACGAGATAAAACTGGGGGAAAAAAACCAAGTAACAGGGGAAGAAACATTAGCAAAAATGAAGTTTTCATTATTAAAGAAGGCAACAATGGAAAGTTATATTTAAACTAGAAAAATGAAGAAAGAAAAAAATAAAAATCTAGGGGAAAATGTTGAAATAAAAAAAAGCAGTATATATATCTTGCTGAATACTGTCTGGGCAACAGGTGATCTTCTGGGGTATGAGATGCTAATCACAATGCTCATACAGGTATATGAGATGGACACTGGAGGCCTCTGCTGACTTCTTTGCCCTCAAACCCTGCAGGGCGGAGAGCCTGAATCTCTCCTCAGCCTGCTTAAACAACACTTGGCTAAGCAGAAGATTTCTCAGGAAAGCACTTGTTGCTGGGATCTCTCCTGAAGTGGCTGCCTGCTTATCTGGTGCACCAAATCCAGCCTCACTCTATGTCCCTGAGGCCCAAGGCTGCAAGGCAGCCCTCCTACTGCCAAACACTGAAAGCTCCGCTCTTCTCCAGCATCTCAGTCCTGGCCTTTGGTTCTGCTCATAGTCACTAGATCAGTTGCCCAAGGTCTCCCAGCAGGAGCCTCATTCTGGCGACCCTGAGGCCAGAGCCTGCAGGGCAGTTCTCCCCCAATGGCTGCATACCTGGCCCATATCTGAACAATGTTAGCTCCATTCCCGTCTAATGGCTCAGCCCTGGACCCTGGACAATGCTTAACATCACCCGCACTCTCACCCAAGTTCTCCCAAGGTAATTCAATCGAGTGCCCAAGTCCAAAAAAACAAAACAACCCACATTCCTTCCCAGCCTTCCCTGTCTGCAATCTCGCTGCTGTTGTAGTTACAGCTGTGGCAGCCTAAGACTGACCACAACCACTTGCCACTTCTTCACTGCTTTTGTCCTCCTCCTGGGGTCCTGAAGTCTCTCACTGTCTCCTTGCATCCCCAAAGGGATGTTTCTGGGCAGAGCCCAGAAGCCAGAGATGCCTGGAGTCTTCTCTCCCCCATTGCACCATGTCTGGTTGCAAAGAAGCTGTTACTTGGCCGCCATCTTGCTCCCTCCCCCCATAGACATATTTTTGTAGCAATAGTCTTCCTAACCTTTAAAGAATTATACAAGTAATGCATGTTCATTACAGAAATTTAGACTTTACCAGTTAGCAAAAAGAGGGAAAATAAATCCATCTATAACACTATCTCCAGAGACAGCCAGTGGCTACTCTCCACACATTGGCATTCTCCCATTCTCACCAGTCTCTGTATGACCTATCTTTGATTATTCATCTATCATTGATCTATCATCTATTTATCTAAAACTGTGGTAGAAAACAGCACTTATCACGCACCAGGAATGATCTATTTTTCCAGGTAACAAATATGACAACCCTATGAGGAAGTATTATTATTATCCCCAGTTTATAGGTCAGAAAACTGAAGCTCTGAAAAACTTCTCAAGTTTAGAAAAAATTTTAGGTAAGCTGGTAACTTGCCAGGACATACAATTGGTAGGTGGTGAGAAACTGGAATCTGAGTCTAGGGTGTTTGGCTCTATCACACGCATTTTTTTTTTTTTTTTTTTTGAGACAGAGTCCCACTCTCTTGCCCTAGGCTAGAATGCTGTGGCAACACCCTAGCTCACAGCAACCTCAAACACCTGGGCTCAAGCAATCCTCCTGCCTCAGCCTCCTGAGTAGCTGGGACTACAGTGGCCCCACCACAATGCCTGGATAATTTTCTTTTTAGTAGAGATAGGGTCTTGCTCTTGATCAGGCTGGTGTGAAACTTTTGAGCTCAAGTAATCCTTCCCCCTCGTCCTCCCACAGTGCTAAGATTACAGGTATGAGCCACCTTGCCCTGCTCGTAACCTATACTCTTAGCCACCACACTATACTGATTTTATCTAAAACTCGAATCTCACAGTAATCCCATTCTGTAACTTGAGTTTCTTTTCTATTTTTTTTTTTACTGAAAAGAATCATGGGATACTTTCTCCATATGCACACATTGACTTTCAGAGCAGCCTGGTGTCTCATAACAAAGATATACCAGACTTTATTAAGCCAGATCCAAACTTAATGAGTGTTGAGATCATTTCAAAATTTTTAGTTATAAAAATAATTTGCTGTGTAAATCATATTTAAAACTATCTTAATATCATAAAACAAAACCCAAAAACCAAATCCAGCCTCACTCTATGCCCCTGAGGCCCAAGGCTGCAAGGCAGCCCTCCTACTGCCAAACACTGAAAGCTCCGCTCTTCTCCAGCATCTCAGTCCCGGCCTTTGGTCCTTCTAATAGTCACTAGATCAGTGAAATTACTGGGTCAGTGTGTGCAAGTTATGGCTTTAATGTCTGCAGACAACCTGCCACTCAGAACAACTTAAATTCGTCCTCTTGAAGTTGCTCTTTTTAGTTTTTCTTTCAATTTCTAAAAACTGAGATTAAATTCACATAAAATTCACCATTTCACAGTGTGTAATTCAGTGGTTTTTACTATATTCACAATGTCGTACCACCATCAGCATTCTCTAATTCCACAATATTTTCATCAGTCCACAAAGAAACCCTAAACTCATCAGCAGTCACTTCCCATTCCTCCTCCTCCTCCCAGGTCCTGGCAACCTCTGATCCATTTTGTTTTTACACATTTGCTTATTCTGGACATTTCTTATAAGTGGAATTATATGTAGCCTTTTGGGTCTGGCTTCTTTCACTCAGCATTGTGTCTGTAAGGGTCACGCTGCAGCATCTGTCAGCACTTCATTCCTTTTTATGGCCAAATAACTAATTCACTGTACACATATACCACATTCTGTTTATCCATTCCTCAGCTGATGGATACCTGGGTTGTTTCTACTTTTGGCCACATGAAGAACCCTGTTAGGCTGGGCCTGGTGGCTCATGCCTGTAATCCCAGCACTCTGGGAGGCTGATGGTGGACTGCTTCAGCTCAGGGAGTTCAAGACCAGTCTGAGCAAAGTGAGCTCCCGTCTCTACTAAAACTAGAAAAAACTAGCCGGGCATGGTGGCACAGGCCTGTAGTCCCAGCTACTTGGGATGCGGAGACAAAAGGATCGCTCAAGCCTAAGAGTTTGAGGTTGCTGTGAGGTAAATGCCATGGCACTCTATCCAGGTGATACAGTGAGGTTTTTGTTTTTTTTCCAAGACAGAGTCTCACCTATTATCACCCTGAGAGTGCCCATGGCATCATAGCTCACAGCAACCTCAAACTCTTTGGCTTGAGTGATCCTTTTGTCTCAGCCTCCCAAGTAGCTGAAACTACAGGCCTATGCCACCATGCCTGGCTAGTTTTTTGTTGGAGTTGTCCTTATTGTTTAGCAGGTCCCAGCCAGGTTCGAACCCGCCAGCCCTGGTGTATGTGGCCGGCGCCCTAACCACTGAGGTACGGGCACTGAGCCAAAACATCTTTTTTAGTTTTGATTGTAGGAAGAAAAAAGAGAGGAAAGGAGAACTTTCCTAAAGTGAATAAGGGAGGTTAAAAAAGAGATGATAAAAATTTGTCCAAGAGGGCTTGTCTGAGGCAAATTTACTTAAGTAGGAAAAGATAGAAATAAAGGAGGTTGGGGAGGAGATGTCTGGGAGGAAAAGGTCAGTTCTTCAACCCTGTGGGCTCCTGCACTTCTGGACAATTCCTACTCAAGGCAAAAATAGACTTCGTACAAGCTCTTTGTAATTGAGGGCCACCTGGGTTTGATGCTAGAAACAGGCCACAGAAGGACTATAACTTTAAGATTTATTTTAGAATGTATTTTTCTAGGCTTTTCTCAGTTTCTGTTTTAAGTTTTTATGGTGGTTTATAAATAGTTCCTTTTGTTTAGGAACTTGACTTACTGGCCTTGATTACTATCAAGCACATCCTCATATACCCCCTCTGTGTTTGCCAGGTAGGTCTCTTGCTGTAACTCAAACCGTGCACTTGCTCCTCTTGAAATTCAAGAGCCAAGTTCTTCACTGGAGCCCCAGAGACCTAGGTCAGAGTGACCTCACACTCTGGACAGAGTCCACATAGCACCTCTCCCCATTGTGGGCAAATTAAATTTATTTTTCCTTTGCTGTTATGTATATTTTATCTAATTTTTCTTTTCTTTTATTGTTTTATAGCAGTGGTTCTCAACCTTCCTAATGCCATGGCCCTTGAATACAGTTCCTGTGGGTCATAACCCACAGATTGAGAACCGCTGTTTTACAGGGTTTGCTGATAGTAGTCATACACAAAGTAGTCCACAGAGTACAGGAAAATGAGGTAGGATCATGGCAAAATAGAAAAAGATTTGCCACTAGCTGTAATCGAGGAGAGTTCCAATTGACCCTCTTTTGGGGAAGGATAAGCATTTTTGATTACATAAGAAATGGTTCTTTGTCAGGCACCACTACTGGATAGAACAAGGGGTGGACTATAGGAGACATTTGTTTTTGATCACCTAGATTCTGCATTTGGAGACATCACCACGTGAGGTGGAGATTATCTCCCACATCTTGAGTTACAAATGCTGAAAATGCCAGATACTTGTGTTTCTAGCCTCCCTTGCAGCTAAACTTATGTACATAAGCTAGGCTGCCAGTGAGAAGCATCTTCTCCCAGAACTCAAGAGATGCCAAGACGCAGGGGCTATGTAAATTATAGTGAGGGTGGCTGCAGCAGGCCCCCATCTGGCCAGCATCCAGGCTAGGGTGCACCTCAGTGGTGTCAGCAGCTCACACTGTGCTCTGTGTTTTGAGGCAGTGGCACTATGCTTCTCAGAGACCAGGTCTGGGATGAGATTCTAACATTGTCACTAGCCACTCTATTTCAGAAGAACCACTCTTTCTGCATAGGGTACGAAGGTGGGAGAGGACAGCGGGGAGAGACTTTCTCCTTTTATTCACAATTGTCTCACTTGGATACACGTTAAAGCCAAGGCATGAGGCTTATTTCCAATAAATGTTTTTCAATTAGAATTTTTGGCTTGGTGGTAAATGAACATTTCTGAAGGACAACAGAGAGTGTGGACCCATTTCTCAAAGCACAGATGAAAAGTGGATGGAGGCCAGTTGGGGAAGAGGGTTTTAGGTGAGGACATAAAGCCATCAACCACCGATCAGTTTTCTGTGGGGCTCTGGAGCAGTGCAGAATTCCACCCAGTGGTTCTGCATACTATATCCAGGTGAGGTAGTGCACCCAGCATGGCTCCAGGTGGCATTATTTACATTGCCATCTATGGAGGGCAGAGATGGTACACATATAAATGTGAAGCCACCTGCCTGATGGACTGCATACCTCAGAGAAAGTTGGGGTAGGCTGCCAGTGAGAAGCATCTTCTCCCAAAACTCAAGAGATGCCAAGAAGCAGGAGTGCACCCTCCACACCCCTAAGAGGAAGGAGGAGGGGCTAAGGTAAAGTTGAATCTTCCTAAAGAAAACCACACCTAGCTCCTGTGCCAAGACCACCAGCCAGCAGAGGACATCAGGACCGAGGCTGGGGACCTGTCCACAGCCCCACCATGTTGACCTCTCGTAAGCAGTCCTTCCCCTCACTTATCTTGCCATGGGGGGCTTTAGGTGAGAGCAAGGCCTCCGAGAGAGGACTTGGATCTCTGATTATAATGATAAAATATAAATTTGTACTATGGACTGAACAGTGTCCCCTGCCAAATGCATAAGCTGAAGCCCTGACCCTCACTGGGATAGTGTTGGGAGATGAAGCCTTTGGGAGAGGAGATAATTAGGTTTAGATGAAGTTATGAGGGTGGGGCTCTTGTGATTGGAATAGTGTCTTTATAAGGAGAGACATCAAGGTCACTTTGGTTAGCAAACACAGAGAGAAGGTGTCTGTTTGCCAGCACAGAAGAGAGCCCTCATCAGTAAATCAATCTGCTGGTACATTCATCTTGGACTAACCAGCCTCCAGAATTGTGGGAAATAAATATCTATTGCTTAAGCCCCCCCAGTTTAAGCATTTTGTTACAGTAGCTCAAGCAAACTAAGACAACTGCATGTTCACTCTCAGAACCCAGAAACCAATTTGAGGAAAAAGGTCAATGTTTAGACATTGCTGCCTGAGACTCCACAGACTGATTACACATGTCCCTAAATTAAATTTCAGGCCCAAAGAATAATCTCACCATTTTACCCATCCCAAGTTCTTGTTTTTGGTACCAATACCTACTCGGTTGCCCACACCAGAAACCGGCCCTATCCTGGCTTCTCTCTCTGCACACTTGTCAGTTACCAAACCATCACTTATTACTTTAAAATATGTCTGGGCTATGACCACCTACCTCCATCTGCACTGCTACCACTTCTCCTTGGACCTCTGTGGCTGCATCCCGGCAGGCCTTACTGGGCTCTTCCTCTGGTTTGGCCAATCATGCTGTAAGCCTCAAGGGAAGTTCTGGAGCCTTCCTTGACCCTAAGAAGAATCTGGAGGGTTAGGGTCTAATCAGCAAAGGATATAAAGATGGTCACAGATGAACACTGGAATGTATAATCTGGGGGTGGAGTTTCTAGAAAAGATTAGGTTATCAGTCCATTCTTATTCAAATGATGCATGTATATAACAGATGGGTGCTGGTCCTGTCAAAAGTCATCAGTGCTTGACTCCAAGATGGTGGGTTATCTTTGCTTAAATAATAGAATCGCATTTGTTTGTGTATTCTTAGTCTTGAGCAGAATAACTCCTCATAAATTAGCCCTTTGGTAGATCTGAAGTCAAGGAATATGCAATGGAAGCTGCTAATTGTGTTGTAATAGTCATTTTTGCTTCAGTGAAAGCCTCCTAAATTTTGGTAATCTAGTGCCATCTAGAAAAAAGACTACTTCCTAACCTCAATTTTACAGCAAGGTGTGCCCATATGATTAAGTCCTGGACAAATGTATATAAATCATAGTATATGCAACTTGGAGAAATTAGCCTCTTTGTCTTTCCTTACTCCTTTTGTGTGTGTGGATGTGATGGTTGGAGATGAAGCAGCCACTTTGCATCATGAGGTAGAAAGCTATACGTTGAGGATAGTGGAACAGTCAGATTGGGGTAGCCTACACCCCCTTGAATGTGGAACCACTGTGCCAGATCTAGACTGATGGTGTTTATGTGAGAGAAAGATAAGTTATTTTGTTTGAGTCACCTCTACTTTGGTTTTTGGATTCAGAATTTGATACCCAAAAATAAGACACTGCAAATAACATCTAAAATGCGGCACTGGCTTAGTGGAATTGATAGGCCAACAGATGGCAAAGATACTGGCTTTCATGTAATGGCTAAACATTGATAAGAGGGCACCTGTAGTGTCTCAGAAGATGTATCATGACTGACGGAAGCCACAGCAATGAAACAAAAAGTATGAATGTTGCTTCTTGTTCCTTTTCACAAAATCCTATAAAAGTGAGATGAACGGGGGCAAAAGCCAGCCAGACAGCAAGCAGGGATGCGAGGTGCTATTGTTTGGATGTCTGACCCCTCCAAATCTCATGCTGAAATTTGATCCCAATGTTGGTGGTACACCCTAATGGAAGATGTTTGGATTATGGGGGCAGATTGCTCATGAACAGATTAATGCTCTCCCTAGAGGGCAGACGAGTTCTCCCTCTCTTAGTTTCTGTGAGAGCTGGTTGTTAAAGAGCCTGGCACCTCTCCACTCTCTCCCACACGATCTCTGCACACACCAGCTCCCCTTCACCTTCTGCCATGAACGGAAGCAATCTGAAGCCCTCACCACATACAGTTGCTGGTGCCATGCTTTTTTTTTTTTTTTTTGAGAAAGTCTCACTTTGTTGTCCTTGGTAGAGTGCTGTGGCATCACAGCTTATGGCAACCTCAAACTCTTGGGTTCAAGCTATTCTCTTGCCTTAGCCTCCCAAGTAGCTGGGACTATAGGTGCCCGCCACGTGCCTGGCTATTTTTTAGAGACGGGATCTCGCTCTGGCTCAGGGTGGTCTCGAACTTGTTAACTTAGGCTACCCACCTGCCTCGGCCTCCCAGAGTGCTTTTTTTTTTTTTTTTCTGAGACAGAGTCTCACTTTGTCGCCCTCAGTAGAGTGCTGTGCTGTCATAGCTCAAAGCAACCTCAAACTCTTGGGTTCAAGCAATTCTCTTGCTTCAACCTCCTGAGTTGCTGGGACTACAGGTGCCTACCACAACCCCTGGCTATTTTTTAGAGATGGGGTCTCACTCTGGCTCAGGCTGGTCTTGAACTTGTAAGCTCAGAGAATCCACCCACCTAAGTCTCCCAAGTGCTGGGATAACAGGCATGAACCACCGCGCCCGGCATGGTGTCACAATTCATGTACAGGTTGTAGCACCTAAAGCTAAATAGGCCTCTTTTCTTTATAAATTACCCAGCATCAGCTATTCCTTTATAGCAATAGTAAGTGAAATAAGATAGGGGAGGAATCTTGCTTTTTTGCCCATAGCCTCACTCAAAGTTGATTTCTTGAAACATTGGAAATGCCACTGCAGTTAGTAAGAGTGGTGGCCTTGAAGTGGTAGCCTTAGTCAGAGATAAGGCAGAGACAGCATGCTGTTTTCAATGCTTCTGTGCCAGAAAATCCAAACCAGGTAACTTCAAAGACCAGATTAAAGATGTTGCTTCCCATCCATGCTTCTCTTTCAGGTGGCCTCCAGGCAGCTGTCTGAAAGTAGAGGTGGCAGGAACAGAGCCTAGAACATCAGAGTCTAGACCAGATCTTTGGCTATGAGTGCTTGATGAATTCTATTGGCAAAGAAACCATAAGCCTGGTCTTCCAGAACCATGAAAGCAACACTGGAGGCTGCCCTCAAAACTGCTCAAGGAGTAAGCAGGCTTTGAAAGCTGTGCCATTCCCAAGGACACCTTGGGCAGCCCCATTCCAGCTATGGCCATGGAGGTCAGCAGACAAGGAGTCCCTTCCAGGCAGCAAGTCTGGGCTGTCAGACGGCTATATAGCAAGGGACTCTGTACTGCCAAAGGACATCTTCACCATTCTGGGCAGTGGGATTTGATAATCACTGGGAGCACCAACTCCATGCCTCCTGTTCTGATGAATTTCAGCAGCTGTTTTTCTGTTTGTATGTCACTATTATTTATGGGGGATGTTGGGAGAAAATAACTTGTCTTTTAGTTTTAAAGCTCTTAAGATGCCACCTACAGCTAACAGAGAAGACCTGTGTATCCCCAAAGGTTTAGCTTCATGCTGTGACTGTGTGGGATTGGGGTATCTCATTAGAGCAGAAGAGGAATGGTTCTATGTGGAGGCAGAAGGGTGCCCAAAGGATCGAGCTGTAGCAGAGACCACTAATTGTCCCTCAAACACACTTTCCTTGTTTTTCAGGAATAGGACCTTGGAATTTTAGTTAGGTATGTGGGCTCTTGGAATAAAAATGACTTTTTGTAGGCTCCCTGGCAGTAGATATTATGTCTTTGTGACCAAGTTCTAATCAACAAGACATCCAACATCCAGTGACGTTCCCTCCAGCAAGGGGGTTTGCCTTTATCCTCCCTTTCTGCTGGCTGGGAAGTAAACAAGGTGGAAGCTACATACTAAGGATGGAGAGCAACAAGGAGGAAGGAACCTGGGACACTACTGAGCATGCAGCCACCCTGGAAGCCTTGGCAAGACAGAAGGTCAATGTGTACTTTGTGTAGGCTACTTTGGTCAGGAGAGTAGAACCTAATCTGATCCAGAATTTGCCACACAAAGTCAAGGCTGAGATGGGTACTGTATGTGGAGAGGAAAAGAGAGAATTGGCTTCTAAAATAATTGATATTTATAAATTTTTAAAAAGCAAACACAGGAAGAAAACATGTACAGACATCAATTATCAGAATAAAAATGTCAACAGACAATAGTGTTGCATAGATTTGAATGTTTTTATGTTGATCAAATTGTTTTTCAGCAGTCACTGACAGCACAGGTCAGAATGAAAAATATTCCAGATTTACAGGAAAAACATCACTGATCAATTAAGAGGCTTCAAAAATGACATGAATTCACACAAATCCTCTGGTTGCTCCAAGCAGAACGTGAGCCATGAAGACGGTGGGCCATCCTGGCCTCCAACCTCCCACGTGTTTGGTTCCCCAGTGTCTTTGCCATCTGTACTGAGACTGCTCCCAGCTTAGGATGACAGGCAAGAGGGTGGCGATCTTCATCTGTGCATGCAACAGGGCCAAGGTCTGAGGGACAATTTCTTGATGACAAGTCACAGAAATGTGATCCAGGTTTCTGTAGCAGTTCTACAGCTTTGGTTCAGGATTAATTTCAACTCTGGAATACCTGATCCTAGAATGGCAAGTCTTAAGTGCGTCTGGCCCCAGCTCAACCTTCCCCTTTTATATAACAAGGAAACTGGGCTGAGGGCCACATCTCTTGCCTAAGTCCAGGTTTAGGCCCAAGTCTGGTCTCTTGCAATCCTTCCCCACTGATGCTGCTTCTTTGTTGCCTCTGGAGTGTGAAGAGGACTGTTGCCTGCCCTCAAATGATAATTCCTGAGAGACGACAAAAGGTCAGCCTGCGACACAGCAGCAGTGACACCCACGCTCATCTAGAAGCATGTTTAAGTACAGTATCAATTACTGTGGCAGGAAATTCAAGACTGTGACAAGCCTGTGATCCTCCCCCATCCACAAATAAGAGCTGAATGTTTTTCTCTGGGAAGTCAAAACACCAAATGCAGATTCTAGAAGGTGACACCAGCAGGGATCTTCCACCTTGATTAAATCAGCACATCAATATGGAGTCTAATTAGGTTTTCTGGAAGGCGCCAAGCACATAGGATATAACTATCTTCTCCGTTCATATGCAGCCAAATTTCCCAGGCAAAATACTTATTCTGATGTAGTTTTCCACTAGGACTAAAAAAGCCTTCTTAAATATAATTGCTTAAAAGTATAAGGTAGTGAAACTGGAATCTTGAGCTGTGGATGTTAATTGGTAATATCTATGTAGTATTTACTTATACCTTTTGCTCCTTTACATAATTTTTTTGGCTTGTTCTTTCCAGTATTTCACGAATTTTGTTCCTGGCAACATCTGTTGGGTCTAAACTGCTGGCCTGCATAGTTGTAATCTTTGGCAACCTTTTTAGAAATTTATGTGACCACAATGGCAACATTTCTGCAAACATATTAAACAAATTTTTTTTTTGAGACAGAGTCTCACTCTGTTACCTTGGATAAAATGCAGTGGTGTCAGTCTAGCTCACTGCAACCCCAGACTCCTGGGCTCAAGTGATTCTTTTGCCTCAGCCTTCTCAGTAGCTGGAACTAAGGGTGCCTGCCATCATGTCTAACTAATTTTTTTATTTTTAGTAGAAATGGGGTCTTGCCCTCGCTCAGGCTGGTCTTGAACTCCTAAGCTAAACCAATCCTCCCACCTTGGCCTCCTAGAGTGCTAGGATTACAGGCATGAGCTTCTGTGCCCGGCCTGAACAATTTGTTTCTTTTTTTTTTTTTTTTTTTGAGACAGATGTCATTCTTGGTACAGTGGCTTCCTAGCTCACAGCAACCGCAACCTCAAACTCTTGGGCTTAAGCAATTTTCTTGCCTCAGCCTCCCAAGTAGCTGGGACCACAGGCGGCTGCCATAATGCCTGTTTTTTTTTTTTTTTTTGCAGTTGTCATTGTTATGTTTAGCTGGCCTGGGCTGGGTTTGAACCCGCCACCTCGGTGTATGTGGCTGGCGCCGTAACCACTGTGATACAGGCGCCGAGCCAACAATTTCTTTCTAAAAAACAATAAAACACCAATCTCTAAAGACATTTAGACTACTTCTCAAGCTTTTTGCAGACAGGGTGATGATGCATTTTATTGAATGGCAATAATTTGCTAAATATCCTGATGGCATCTAAGTTTTATGCCAGCATTCCCTTCTCTCCCTCTTTTTGGAGCTTTGCTGAGAGAAAATCTCTGAGTCAGACTGAACCGAGGTACTGGTGTAATATTCCTTTGTGCTCTAGCTCTTCCCCCCTTCCAGAAGAAGAGCAGTTTCCTCTTATAGAAACCCAGTGTACTCTACTTTTGTGCGATATGTTTTTGGGCTAATCACTGATAAGTGCTCCAGGTAACCCATCCAGAGTGGCATCTGTTTCTATTTCAGCTGATGAAAAGTCACATCAATAGCATGTTCTAATTCAATCTTCAGCCCCAGCCTAAAGTCCTAAGAGTTGTTTCTTTTATTGTACAGAAGAGGAAATAGAGCTCCTAAGTGACTAGGCCGACAGGTAGGTAGTACTGAGTGGGAGCCAGAACCAAATGTCCCATCTGTTAGCTCCGAACTTTCTGATGGTTTCTTGTTTCAGAGTATGAGGTTAGAGCAGTGTGTGCAACACTTCCTTCCCACCCCTGCCATTTAGCAGTACACTATCCATGGGGAGAAATGGCAAGCATGCAAGTAAATATGCTAGCTCTGGAAATAAAGAACCTTTAGAAACTCCCCTCCCCCAAGTAGGTCTTTTCCATCTTGTAAGCAGGAAACTACTCGATTGGTCCAGAGTTTGCTAAGTATCAAAATGGCTTCATTGACGTGCACTATACAACATGACAGCATCATTTTCCTGTTAGTAACGTTAAGAAACCGGCTTAGCTTCCTCTTCTGGGTACATAAAAATTGCTGTTTAAAAATGCCACATTAAAATGTTTACGTAATTTATTTTCCTTAAATAATAATTTGCTACAATCCTGTCACAAACTTTAGAAAATTTAACACATTATTCACAAAGGCAGAATTCTTTAGGACAATCAAAATCCTGGTGTACTTAGAATAAATTAACTTCAATTGCGTTTATATTCAGATAGTCTGATCTTCTCCTTTGAAATGAAATGGAGACCATTGTAACTGAGTGTGAATGCACACATTTGTTCTTCTGTACAGAGACTCATTCTTTATATAAACTCAATGGTAATTTGAATCAAGTTAGGGATCCTGAGAAACACTCACCCGTGGGCGTACACGCACGTACACACACCCGGTGACAACCCGCTAGAAGCCGGGTTTCCCATGGTTCAATTACCAGAAAATCTTTTCTCAGAAGGGCCAAAGATTCTGAATATTTAGATGATATTGTCCCGTCTCCCCTCAGGAAAATCATTAAGGTTTCAAGCGCAGTAGCTTGAAGTAGCAGCAATACAAGTAGTAGATTCAGTAGTCAGAGATTCCAGTCCTGGCTTCTCAGTGTACAGTAAGGGGCAAGCAGAAGCGAGAGACGCCTGCTTCTACAACTACGACATGTGATGATGAGCTGACACCTAGAGCCCTACCTTTCAGAGTCTTGGCTGAAAACTCACCTGAACATCAGGTTCAGGCAGCAAGGGTGAACCTGAAGAGGGACCCGATTCTCAGGAACATGAACATTGAAGTGGCCAGGAGATGGGACAAAAGGTACTGCTCAGCCTTCAGCCTGAATTCCCACTGCCCTGCTATTTAGCAAGTTTGTCAGGATTTCCGTAGCATCAGGGGCCGGTAGACATGAATTGCACCAGCTCCAACTAGGAGGACAGACTGCTCAGCCCTTACAGTCCTGTACACATAAACACACGAAACACCTAAGAAACCTGAAATAACCACGCTGTCTTGTTTCTGGGGGGGGTCAACGGCACTCCTGGAGTCCCCTCTCAATTGCCCAAGATGGTTGACGGGGTGTGTATGGTGATGTGAAGGAGGAAGGCAGGTCCCGGACTGAAGATTCCTTCTTGCGTATTTCTCTCTGTAGGAATAACAGGCCTAAATGATGCCGTCACTGCATGCGTATCTACACCAGTTCTTATGTACATGATACCTTTTCTAGAGAAATTTTAAAGTGCCTGGGTTCAAAGGTGCCCATTCCTTTCCCACAGCTACCAGTTCCTCTTGCTGCTTCCAGAGAGAAGGTCTGTCCTCCTCTCTCAGGGAGGGTGCCCTTGGGAAAGAGGAATGAACACATTCACAGTTGTTCTAACTGGGATCCAGCATCGGGACTAAGCCTTCTTCATACACACGAAGAATCGCTTCACACACAAACTTGTACTGGCTCTGGAAAAGAAAACGAAGCTGTCAAGCCCCCTGGCTCCAGGAAAGTGCATCATACCAAGGACACGGTGGGTCTTTCGCATCGTTTGTAAATACTCCCTGAGCACCAACTCTGGGTCACGCACCAGGCGAACAAGAGATGCTACGGTGAACTCCTAATTCCTATAAGATGGGGGCAGGGGAGCCCAGAGAAGGATGGGCGAAGCATCACAGGGACATGACAGAAGGAACGACTAAGGGTTGGTGGGGGAAGATGAGGAAGGAGAAGGGGTTCCTGTGGGGTGGCTGTTAGAAGTGAGGGAGCCCCGACAAAGACACCCCATTTTGGATGTCCTAGCCCCGATACCTGCGTGTGCATTGGAGGAGGGGCTGCACATGTGGGCTGGGGCCAGGCTGTGGTGCGACCTGCCTTGGAGTAAGGAGTCTGGATTTTTGTAGAATACTAAGAGTCTCTGTAGAATACTAACAACACTTAAAAAACAAATCTTAGCAAAGTGAGCGAAAAAAAGTATTTAGACTGAGTTTCTCCAGCTAGGAAAATTTACCAAGATGATGGATTTCTTTCTTTTTTAACCAGCAATGAGGTCTTCCATAGCACAAAACAGGGCAGAGAATGGCCTTAATAACATAAGCTGATTTTTTTCTCTTAGCCAGATTTCCTGGATACAAACTAACATAAAACTGCAAGAGCTGTAGTCTGTTAGGGAAATCTTGGAAACTCGTCCACAACCCCTCCAGGTCACAGGGCTGGCTGGAACATGGAGTTCCCGTTCCTTTCTTTGCTAAGTCCTTCTCATCCATCCTGGGTTTTGCCTGAGAGGCTGCTCCTCCAGGAAGCCTTCCTCGACTTTCCAAAGTCTGCTTTAGATACTCTTCCGGTGTGTCCTCGGACACCCCTGAACTTCCCCATTGCTGCTGAGATTTATAATAGACTAATCCAGTTTTCCTGCTAAATACAAGCTTAAGCTCTCCTGTTTGCACAATACATGATGAATGAACGTGGGATGGTCCTCATTTTGCAGATGGGGAAACAGAGAAGTGAAGGACTAGCCAAAGGTCTCTCAGCACATGGGGGGGGAGGGCTGACCCCTATTCTTTCCATACCACTTCACTGTCCCCCTTGAAGTTCTGGAGGAAACCCCCAAGATTTCCTTCTGAGGACATGTGCAGTGCTGGGCATCCAGATACCACAGCAGTGGGAGACAGCCCAAGGGGGATAGTGTGGCTGTGTACAACAACTGCTGAGCCAAAGGTTACCCAGGCCACCGGTGGGTGGGGTGAAGCCTTGGGTGACCCTGCTTCTGTCTGGTGGCCCAAATCATGAACCAGCAGTTCAATAGTGCAGGGTGTGACACCAGGGCTGCCCTCTGGCAGATGGTCTGGCAAGATAAACCCAAGGCAGCAGAATGGGAAGGCAGCTGAGCTCAGAGGCTAGATGGGCATGGATTTTGGAGTCGAGCAGCCCCTGACAAGCTCTGTGAGCTCAGGCAAGTGACTCAGTCCCCTTGAGCCTTAGTTTCTTGACCTGCAAAGCCCTTCTCCTCTGCGCCAGTCCTCAGGAAGGGGTCATCATAATTTTTACAGGATTTCTACTCACTGATGTCTGCACCATCATGGCGCGCTGGTCTCGCATCCTCCGGACAACATCCAGCGGGTATACCGGCAGATTTCTCTCTATTAAGCACATGGCTGTTTCCATAGTGACCAACACACCAGTTCGTCCTATTCCAGCACTGGAGAGGCAGAAGAGAGAGACCTGGATTGGCCTGAGCAGCATTCTGCATGGCCCTGCCAGACTGTTCTCATGTTTACTCAGGAGCTTTCCTCCCTTAGCCTTCAAGAATGCAGAACACACACCCATGTGTGCTCTTTAATACGCTAAAGGCCATCTCCACATGCTGAGGCTGGGGGCTTCACAGCTGGTAGGGAAGAAAGCCACCGTTAACACTCCCGCTCTCACTCACACCAGCTGGGATGGTCAGCTGACTTATGGGCAGAGGGAAGGGTGTGGGCAGGACTTTTCCTCTGTGATTTCACAGAATTCCAAATCTTTTGAGATAGTGAGGAAATAAAGAGGCGTCTGTAAACGCACATGAGTCTGTGGGATTCAGGGTGGGTTTGGTGTCTGTCCACTCCTCTCCAGGCCTTTCCCAAGGGGTCCAAGTGTTCCAAACAAAACAACACAACACAGCAAGGGTCTTACCTGCAGTGAACTAAGACAGGCTCATTGTCCACTCTCAGGGACCTCACATAGTTTACAAATTCCAGAAAGTCCGAGGAATCATCAGGCACGCCGTGATCGGGCCACGCGACATACTGGAGATGTGTCAGTGTGTGCTCTTCCCCTATCTGTGGAAGACACGGCGGCCACTGTGAGTCAATCCAGAGAGATGGTGGCCATGAGGGCCCGGCCCCACCCCAGATGCCAGCCAGAGTGGGCCTGTCCCTGACGCCTTCTCCCACCACACACGGCCCCACCAAGGCTGCTGCTGATTTTATCCATTTGCGTCTATGAAACTTGTCATTAGGGCCACACATGCTGGCTCTTTTTATTTGTATTTTTATTATGGCAAAATATATATAATTTGAAGTTTACCACTATAGCCATTTTTAAATGTACAGTTAGTTCAGCAGCATTAAGTATATTCACATTATTGAGTAACCATTACCAACATCTATCTCCGGAATCTTTTCAATCACCCAAACATAAAGTCTGAACCCATACACCACATGGTATAATGTCTGTATATCCCCATCCTCCTCTTCCCCACTCCCACCCCTCTGACAAGCACTGTTCTATTTTTGTCTGTATGAATTTGATGAGGTACTTCATAGAAGGGGAATCCTGCCGGGTCTGTTTTTCCAGCACCAAGCCAGGCCTGGGAGAAGGGCTTTGTTGGTCAAGAGACTGAGGCTCAAGTGAGACATAGTTATAAGGATTGTACCTAACAAATACAATCAGTGTAACCTAATTCTTTGTACCCCCAATGAATCCCAATAAAAAAAGAGAGACAGAGGCTCAAGGGGACTGAGTTACTTGGCCAAGGTCACAGAGCGTGCCAGGGACTTATTGCATTTCCCATAATGTCGAGGTTTGTCCATGCTGTATCATGGGTCAGAATTTCCTCCTTGTAAGGCTGACTGATATTTCATCATTAGCATAGACTACAATCTGTTTACCCAGTCCTCTATATATGGACACCAGGTCGTAGCCACCCCTTGCCTGTTGGGACCAGCACCGCTGTGGATACCGGGCACTGGCTCTCTGACAGGTGGTCCTATGTGTTACTGGTATGCTCTGCAGGCCCAGGTGAAAAGGGAGGGCAGACCTAGAAGAGTGACTGACCTGGGACCACGGTGGCTGTCCATTCAGCACTTGCCCCTCTACAGTGCCCCCCTCAGACTGCCGCTCACCTCGGTGTTGGTGATCAGCATTTCTCGGGACACATAGGCGATGGTGCAGTCTTCTGACTGACACTGTATGTGAAAACTGCCGTGGTCCATGACGTCAGGGGGGTCGGGCCAGTACTGGTGACATTTGGTCTGTAAGGAACCACCGACTGTGGGTTAGCCTCCTCTGGGGGGTGTGCATCCAGCCAAAGGCCTCTCATGCACACCTATCAGCGCTTGGGCAATGGTGCCTGGCTCTGTGCTCACTCTTGGGGAGGGTTGGGGGGCAGAGGACCCTCCTTCCTCCTCAGGAGAGTGCAGGAGTCAGACTCCCAGGGGCTAGACGACCCATCAGCCCCAGGGTGAAGATGGGATGGGGACTTGTGTTCGTCCCCACCTGGGTCTGCTCACTGGAGAACAGCAGAGCCCCACCCACACATGGGGCTTTGGCTTATGATCCATGTCTCCCCTGACCTTTCCAACCCCCAATCCAGCCAACCCATTCCATAGGTCCTTCCTTGGCCCCAAGAGCCCCTGCCCCAGCCCTCCTTTGCCACCTGCGCCAAGTCCTCCTGAGGATGGGGCCTCAGGGACAGGGGTGGAGGGAAAACTATGGGGTGCCAGACACACCACTGCTGGAATCACTCCTTCCTCCACTCAGAAGGTGGGTGATTTGGAATCATGCTCCTGAAACTTTTGCATGTTTTCCACCTGAAAGATGGGAAATGGCACCTGCCTCAGGGCTGGTGACAGGCTGGAGGCGTGCTGAGCCCTCTGCAGGGCATGTCGGCAGTGGCCTTTTTACTGCTACTGCTCTGGACTCCATATTAGTGTGTAAGAGTGATCAGAGATTCCACAAGAATCCGGATTAAGAAAATGCCTCAACTGAGGTGAACATTTCTTTTCATTGGAGCAGCATCTCTGAGGCCCTCAAATGCTTTCACAGATGATGGTCCATGGAACTGGTCCTCCCTACACAGTGGACAAGGAGCCTGGGCTCTTCCTGCAGGACCCCCTGGTGCCTCTCAGTGTGACTGTGGTTTCCCTATTTTTGACCCTCCCTCTTTTTCTCCCCCTTCCATGCCCTACAGCTTGTTCCAGTAGCCATCTCCATGTCCATCTCTGACTTCTAAGCAAACTTCAGAGCTACGCTGTTCACCCCACCACAGTTCCTTCTGCTAGTCAACTCCTGACTCATGAAAAAAGTTATCTTCCCCCAAGCCTACATACAGTTGTGCCAATTTAAATAAAAATAACATTTTTTTTTTTTTTTGAGACAGAGCTTCAAGCTGTCGCCCTGGGTAGAGTGTTATGGCATCATAGCTCACAACAACCTCCAACTCCTGGGCTCAAGCGAGTCTCCTGCCTCCACCTCCCAAGTAGCTGGGACCACAGGCGCCCGCCACAACGCTCGGCTATTTCTTGGTTGTAGCCATCATTGTTGTTTGGTGGGCCAGGGCTGGATCCGAATCCGCCAGCTCAGGTGTATGTGGCTGGCCTTAGCTGCTTGAGCCACAGGCGCTGAGCCAAAAAATTACATTTGTTTATGGTGAAAAGTGGCATAACAAAAAGACATGTGGAATTTTTCTGGAAACAGATTTTCTATTCCTTCTTTCTTTTTTTTTTTTTAAAAAGACATAGTCTTACTTTGTCACCCTTGGTAGACTGCCGTGGTATCACAGCTCATAGCAACTTCCAGCTCTTGGGCCTAGGCGATTCTCTTGCCTCAGCCTCCCGAGTAGCTGGGACTACAGGTGCCCACCACAATGCCTGGCTATTTTTTTTTTTTTTTTCAGTTTGGCCGGGGCTGGGTTTGAACCCACCACCCTTAGTATATGGGGCCAGCGCTCTACTCACTGAACCACAGGCGCCGCCCAGATTTTCTATTCTTATTTTCAAATGTGACAGTGCATATTTGAAATTAAAGGATGCTGCAGGAAAGCCAGAGTTAAGAATTTAGTTGGAAACCTTAAGGGTGGGTATTTCAGGTAGCAGCCATCTCCAGGCTTTGCTTCAGCTTTGCTACCTGTAGAACCCAGAGCAGAGTGACAAACCCTGGCCCACTGGCTTCCTCACCTGTGTGGGAAGAAATGCCTGCCCACAGGACCACAGGGAGAAGATTCTCTTGGAAGGCAGCAGGCCACCCAAGGCAGTACCACAAAGACCTGCGCCCCGGAGAGGTTCCTTGCTTCACAGCAAATCTGAGCAGAACTGGACTCTGATCAGATTTAGATTTTAGGTGTACTTGGATTTGAGAGCATGGGGAGTGTAGGGGAAACAGCAAGAAGTTTGTGGAGATCTTGAGTTTTAATCCTGATAAGTTCTACCAACCAACAGGGTGACCCTCAGCAGGTTACTAAACTTCTTTGAGCCTCAGTGTCCACATTAATGCTGCTATAGCAGGGGCCCATGTCTATAGCCTAATGCCTTCTGGATAGTATACACTAAGCACTTTTCATGGACATTATTTTATCTTAGTCCCCAAACTGAGCCTATGAAGTAGGTACAATGATCGTGTCTGTTTTGCATATGAACCAACTGAGGCCCAGAGGATCACCACCTTGTGTCAGATCACACCCACAGGAACTGGGGCAGAGGCAGAATTTTGCCCTAGGGCTGTGAACTCTTTGCCAGGTGAATATACTATAAAGTGACAAGAAAATGGGCCTCTGCAGGGCTGGGGTTACATTAGATAGGTAACATGCAAGGGGCCTAGCACTGTGGAGAGGGCAGAAGCACTTCTGGAGAACGACAGAGGTCAGTGAAACCGAAGTCCAGTAACAGGCTGACCAGGACCACACCTTGGGCAGATGCTGCCAGCGGCACTCAGGACTCTCTCTTACAGGGATTCACAGGCCTGAGTGGGGACTGTTTCCTCTCCTGCCAGTTTTAAGCGTGGCTCTGAGAAGGGTTCAGGGAGGGAAAGCTGATCACAGAGATGGCTTCTGGAAGGACGTGCCTTTTTGGACCAGAGGGGTCATGGCAAAGATGGAGTTCCTGGGGGAGAGTCATGGGCCAAATTAAGAAGGCTTTATGGCTTAAGGCTTCCTTACCACTTGGTCTATAAACATCACGGGCATGCTGAGAAGAACTAGACCTGGTGTGCCACTGCCCTCAAGGTGCTCTCAGGTCTGTGTGGGGCGATGTGTGTGGGAAGGTAGGTAGAGAGGGGTGGCTTGTGCAGGAGGTGGAGTGTACATCCCGGACAGAGGATGGAAGCTCAGAACTCGGGTGACCATCAGGTACACAAGGAGGCCATTCTGGCAGAGAGAACAAGACGCACCCTGTGAAGAGGCACCTGTGTATCTAGGGAGCACATATGGGCCTATAAACTGTGCAGAAGGCATGAGGCAGTCTAGGGGTGGGAGGCCGAGACTCTGAGCACCTGAGAAGCCATCAAAGAGTTTGAGCAGAATGTCAGGACCAGGAGACCCTCTAAGGTTGATCGGAAAGCTATGTCAGTGGATGGGCCAGATGGAGATGAGGCAAGGCCAGGAGGCTATTATGGAGGCTGCTGCTGCTCCTGGAGGAGAGATGCAAAGGCCCTGAGAGGCTGGGGCCAAGGGGACAGCGAGGAGAGAACAGCAGAGGCAGATCACGGAAAGTGGGTGTGGGAAGTGAAGAGAAGGGCAGACCCAAGACCAATTCCAGTGGCTGTGTGGCCATGTGCCCCTGGGCAGAATGTAGGTTCCGGTATGCATATGTGTGGCTGATGGCTTTGGCTTTGGGCCTCTTGTAAAGACACTCAGGTGGCTGTGTCTCATCAGCAAAAGAGCAGGTGCGTTTGGGTTCAGGGAGCAGAAGGAGTTGGTGCCCAGACCCACTTTCTGAACTACCAGGAGGGCCAGACAAAACCTGACTGGGAGATAAGTTCCTAGGGGAGAAGCCTCACAGTCCTGGAACACATTTCACCACGAACAGTGTGTCTGACAGATCCCAAGAACAAGGGAGTTTATGGGGCTTCGTGCTGCCCCAAACCTTCCTGTTACGTCACATGATCCTCGTGACAGTCCAGGGCCCCTCATACCACACGGAGCAGCAAACCCATTTTCCACTGGCCCCAGGAGACGAGGAGGATAGGTTGCAGAGTCACCTCCCCATGGGGACACCTCCTCTGGGACAGGCGGCGGGGTCCAAGGTAGATCATTCTTAATCCTTGAAATGACCCTAAGAGACAGACATTACCACCTCCTTCCTGGTAGTCAGGAAATTAAGGGTGAGTGCCCTGCCCCAGGTTAAACAGCTAAAAGCAGTGGTGTCGGAATTCAGATGCCACCTACGACCCCAAAGCCCAGGCCCTTGATGGCTGGTAGGCTGGGAGAAAAAATAGTCCCATTACATACTCATGTGTAGGTGTCAGAAGTTAATTTTCTTTCCCCAAAGAACTATCCTTGACAGAAGGTGAGGGAGAGTAACTTTCTCAATTGACAAGCTCCACCTCTAAGGAGGCGTCCATGTGCATCGAGGGAGTGCACAGAAACACGTTCTGGGTCGGAGTGAGAAAAGGGAGCCACTGGCGCAGTCCCTCTGACCGTGGGAATTCTGAGGCTTCGAGGCGTGGTCAGGGCCACTCCACCAGCCATGGCCCTGTCCGGGGTCTCGCTCTGCTGAACATGTGATAGGGAAGAATACATGTAGGACACGCTGAGAGCTTCATTTCTCAGGAAAAGAAAGAGGTGAAGCCGCTCACCTGGAGAGCTGGATTCTCAGTCTGGAGGAATCGGTGGGTGCTGATGGGGCTTTGGGATAAAAGGTTTGGGCGATTCGGTCAGTGAGGGCTTGCCACAGGGAGAGGAAGGAAACACCCTGGACTTCAGAGAACAGATTTCTAACACTCGATAAAGCGGCAGACAGAGAGGTTCCCAGGGAGGTTCGCCTGGGAGGCCTCCAGAGAATGAGAGGCCTCCCAGGAGATGGGCAGCTCTGCTGCAGGAAACCAATGAAGCAGCTGCGAGGGGTTCAGTTAGGAAGAAACCCCGTGGTGTCACAGGGGGACTAAAGATGAGCTCAGGTGGGAGAGGACACCAACCAAACGGGAGGGCCCGTCAGCAGCACACAGCAGGCAGGGCAGGATCTGTAAGGGCAGCCGCCGGAAGTGGGGCCTCTCAGATAGCAGAAGGGCCTTTTCTCCTTGGAAAGAAGGGGGCGTATCCAGAGCAGACCCTGTCACCAACCCTAGGACAACAGACCATTCATGTGGGGGCTTGACTGTCTTTTCTCTAAGGAGAAGAATGACCTTCCTGCTGAAAAGGTAGAGTGAACTTTACAGAGCAAAGAGAAGCCCAACACACATGAGAAGACAGGGCCAGCGATGGGCTGCCGGAAAGGATTCAGGTGACAGCTCTAAAACACTGCATTATGGGGTGCGGGTGACGGGGCAGGCTTGCTTGAGCCTAAGCATTTGAGGCCAGCCTGGGCAACATAGTAATCCAATCCAATCCAGTCAATCAAACTGTACCAAGAACTAAAAGACCTTACGAGATAGGAGAGAAGTACCTCCCTGAGCTGCTTCTGAGAAAATCTGCAGCATCCAGACACCCAGAAGTAACTGAGTAAGGGACAGAGGAAGGCAAATACCATGCGATTCTCAAATGGGGAAACGACAAGGCAATACACTCAAGGTCTATTATCTATAAAATACCAGAATGGCCCAGCAAAGCCTGGTGGCACAGTAGGAGGAGACTGAGCCTGCGTTAAACACAGACCCACGCTGTAGGAAAGGGATTCTTTTTCATGCAATATTTCTGATGGTGCCATGGAGAGTGCCTCAGTTTGGGTCTAAGACAGCTTTAACCTCACCTTCTGAATATTTTAACTCTATTTTTATAATAGACAGTGACAGTGAGAGAGAGTAGGCTATAGGTTCAGAGCATGGAAGGCAAGAGGATTTACAGTTTAAAACAATCATTTGGTGGTCTTTATATTTCTGCTTGTACTTTCTATTTATGGCAAGTGAAGGTACTGGACTTCTGATTAAGAAATATCTTTCAAGGAAAACTTACTAGAGCAAAGAATGGTGAGCCAATTTAAATACTACTACTATAGTAAAACAAAAACAGTGCAGTCCTAATGATAATGGGTAAGGTGGTGCCCAAATACCACCACTGCTACTGCTGCTACTGCCACCTAACACTTAAATTTGTTATGTGCCAAGCACGCTTCCCAGAATTAACTCATTCAATTCCTCCATAATCCCATGAGTATTATCATTAATCCTTTCTACACAGAGATGTTTCGTAGTTTTTTTAAAGCCACACAGGTAGGAAGCGATAGAGCCAGGATTGAACTCAGGAAGCATGGCTTCTTGTCCACTACACCACCGAATCAATTGTTTACAAGCACTTTAGAAAAACAGGATAGTACTATGAGCCAGCTACGGTTCCCTGAGTTCAAAAAGGGTCCAATGTAACTTCCTATTAAAAACAAAACTTTGAAAAATCAGAAAAACTTAAGACTTCTGGATGAAGAGATCACGTGAGGCCTAGACTTGTTGCCCTGTGATTTCCGCCAAGCCTCTGGCCCCCTCGTGGTAACTAGGCAGACAAGATGAAAAAACGGCAGGAGAAAAGAACAGAGCTGCGAGGATTAACAACTGCTCCCCAAGGTGTGCCCTCAATGACTAACAGCCTTCTCGAAGTAGGTTTCTACTGTTCTACTGCCTCTTGAGGAATTAAAAATATTTTTTATCAGTGGCTTATGTGAAGCAAAGAGATTCTGATGAAATCTGTGAATGACAAGAAGCCAGGAGTGACGGCCAACACAAACAAATAAGGAAACTCAAGAAGAGCTCTCGAAAGGTCAGATGTAAGGGCTGACTCCAACCGGCGATGACAAGGATGGCACAGACGGCAGCTACCATTTGCAGGGGACACCTGTGGCATGCAGCTCTCTAAGCTTTCAATGAGTATCATCTTGGTCTTCACGAACCCTCCAAGAGGGTACTATCACCGTCTCTGCTGACATACGAGAGATAGAGCAGCCAGCTCAATAGGAACCGAGTCTTGAACCGTGACGGTCTGGCATCAGATGCTGTAGGAAGGTTCTAAGAGTCAAGGGCGCGAGTACAAAAAGGGGAAAATTGGCTCAAGGGCAACACCAAGACAGAGACCACACAATTTCCGCTGACCATAAGCTTCAGGGAAGCCTAAGGTTGTCCTCAGATAACTGAAGGGCATCTCGGAGAGGAGAGGGGTACCTAACCATGTGTCTTCCCTGCAGCAGAACTAGATGGGGTGGAGGTTAAAAGTAACACACATTTCAGCTCACTGTGAAGAGGAACTTTTTAAAAAATCAGAGCTGAGCACCCATTGGATGGATGAACCATGGAAATGTTTTAGCAGAGGAGGGAGCCATCTGTCTGGGACAACACATAAAAGCCCTTTGCAATCCAGCAAGCTCTGTGGAATTAGTAGGAATTCTTATTTTGTTGTTTCGGATGAGAGGGTACATTCCAGTTCCTATGTTTTCTGAGTTGCAATGCGGATTCATTTGGCATTCTGAACAACACACTGAGGAGGGATCCTGGGAGGAAGAGGCACACCGATCATTCAAAGCAGGTGATTCAACATTAATTTATATTTGACTTTAGAATGTGTTTCTGAATAAAAGTTTCATAATAAAGATATTCAGATGTATCCAGGAGCTAGGGACTTGCATACTGACCAGTTATATGATCAGGAGTCTGTTTACGTGGAAAATGCCAGTTGTGTAACTTCTCCTACTTTTTACAGCCACCATTAATGTGGCGTGTGCACACTGTTCTTTCAGGCCCAGCCCTCCTCACAGCTGGCAGCAGGGGGGTGAGATATGGAAGGAAGAGAACCTGCTGCATTGTTATGATGGATCCGAGCCAGGAAGGGGCAGGAGGGCTGAGCTTCCCAGTACTGAGGGTGCCCATGGGTGGCTCTATACAGGAAATTTAGGGTCACATAGGGGCTGGACCAGGACACCCGGAAGACCCTTTCCAGCCCTGAGATTCATGTCCCACAGAACATGGTGTGATACTGCACACATCTGAATTGGAAGTCAAGCCACTTACCCGCCCTCGCTCGGTGAGAGTCGTCAACATGACGATGAGTGACAACTTCTGATCCCAGACGACTTGCCAAAACTGTGCACAGGTATGGGGCAGGGGTCCCTGAGCAGCAATGTACTTATTCACAAGGTTAGCAGCAGAAATTTCCATCTGGCAAGAGATTGGTAAGGCATCACTGCCATAAGCAGAGAACTTGATTTTTTTTTTTTAACTTTTTATTTTTTTATTTTTCTTATTTTTTGGCTTTTTTTATTATTAAATCATAGCTGTGTACATTAATGCGATGATGGGGCACCATACACTGGTTTTATAGACCGTTTTGACACATTCTCATCACACTGGTTAACATAGCCTTCCTGGCATTTTCTTATTGTGTTAAGACATTTATATTCTACATTTACTAAGTTTCACATGTACCCTTGTAAGATGCACCACAGGTGTAATCCCACCAATCTCCCTCCCTCCGCCTCCCTCTCCCCTCCCTCCCCTCCCTTTCCCCTTATTCTTGGGTTATAACTGGGTTATAGCTTTCATGTGGAAGCCATAAATTATTTTCATAGTAGGGCTGAGTACATTGGATACTTTTTCTACTTTTTCTTCCATTCTTGAGATACTTTACTAAGAAGAATATGTTCCAGCTCCATCCATGTAAACATGAAAGAGGTAAAGTCTCCATCTTTCTTTAAGGCTGCATAATATTCCATGGTATACATATACCACAATTTATTAATCCATTCGTGGATCGATGGGCACTTGGGCTTTTTCCATGACTTAGCAATTATGAATTGGGCTGCAATAAACATTCTGGTACAAATATCTTTGTTATGATGTGATTTTTGGTCTTCTGGGTATATACCTAGTAGAGAAATTATAGGATTGAATGGCAGATATATTTTTAGATCTCTAAGTGTTCTCCAAACATCTTTCCAAAAGGAACGTATTAATTTGCATTCCCACCAGCAGTGTACAAGTGTTCCCTTTTCTCCACATCCACGCCAATATCTCTGGTCTTGGGATTTTGTGATATGGGCTAATCTTACTGGAGTTAGATGATATCTCAAAGTAGTTTTGATTTGCATTTCTCTGATAATTAAAGGTAATGAGCATTTTTTCATGTGTCTGAAGGCCGTGAGCCTGTCTTCTTCAGAGAAGTTTCTCTTCAAGTCCCTTGCCCAGCCTGAGATGGGATCACCTGTTCTTTTCTTGCTTATATGTTTGAGTTCTCTGTGGATTCTGGTTATTAAACCTTTGTTGGAGACGTAACCTGCAAATATCTTCTCCCATTCTGAGGGCTGTTTGCTTCCTTTACTTACTGTGTTCTTGGTTGTGCAGAAGCTTTTTAGTTTGATCAGGTCCCAGTATTTTTGAAGCTGCTTCAATTGCCCGGGGACTCCTCCTCATAAAATACTCACCCAGACTGATTACTTCAAGGGTTTTCCCGGTACTCTCTTCTAGTATTTTTATAGTTTCATGTCTGAAGTTTAAATCTTTAATCCAGTGAGAGTCTATCTTAGTTAATGTTGAAAGGTGTGGGTCCAGTTTCAGTCTTCTACAGGTTGCCAGCCAGTTCACCCAGTACCATTTGTTAAATAGGGACTCTTTTCCCCACTGAATGTTTTTAATTGGCTTGTCAAGGATCAAATAACGGTAAGTAACTGGGTTCATCTCTTGGTTCTCTATTCTGTTCCAGACATCTACTAGAGAACTCGATTTTTAACTCTTCTACTTACTAACAGACATCATGTCAAAAGAATATCTCTCCATCAATTCACAAAAGTAAGACAATTCAAAAAAGTTACTTCTAAAAATCCTTGAAAAATACTTGACAAAACTAGCATTAGATCTTTAAGATAAAACTGAATAATACCCCGTAGACAATAATCAGCAGTGTACCTATAGGATGGCAGAAGAGTTTAAATGACTTTCACTTCCCTATTCTAAATATAATCAATACTACCTATCTGCATTTTGACTAGTACTTCCTACTTCCCACCTGCAAGTCCTTCCTTAGGCAGGATTTTGTATCAAAATTGATTTACTTTTATTTAAAAGTAAAAGTTTTGTTGTATTTTGCTTTCTATGTGGCTTCCAATACCTGCATCATTAAGTTAGACCATCTTTTATTTATTTATTTATTTAGAGACAGAATCTCAAGCTGTCACCAAGGGAAACACAGGCTCCTAATTCACAATTTGCTTCGTTTCCTCAAACCTGGGGTAACATGAAAAAACTGGACTTCGTGGTGTTGCTGCTCTTACCATTTATGATTTTTTGTTTTCAAGACACTAGAACACTGATGTGAGGGCCAGTGAATCCCACAGAGGTTTTAGAATAAGTGGAATTACAGATCAGACCAATTTTTATTAGAGCTGTTCTTTTTTTTTTTTTAGAGTCTCATTTTGTCACCCTCGGTAGAGTGCCATGGGGTCATAAGCTCACAGCAACCTCAAACTCTTGGGCTCAAGCGATTCTCTTGCCTCAGTCTCCCAAGCAGCTGGGACTATGGCAGTTGCCTGCCATAATGCTCTGCTATTTTTACAGATGGGGTCTCGCTCTTGCTCAGACTGGTCTTAGACTGTGAGCTCAGGCACTCCACCCACCTTGGCCTCCCAGAGTGCTGGGGTTACAGGCATGAGCCACTGTGTCCAGCCCTAGAGCAGTTCTTGATATTGCTCTTTGACCTGAGAACTGAGGAATCACCTGTCTGCTTAGATTGGGGTTGGGAAACTAAATATGGCCTAAAGGCCAGATCCGCTTGCCACCTTGCAAGCTAAGAGTGGTTTCTAATATTTTTAAGTGGTTACATTTCAAAAATGTAAATACCAAGTATTTACTATCTGGCCAGCTAGACAAAAAGTTTGCTGACCTGGGCTTAAGATGAAGAAACTAAAGTTTAGAGAGGCCAAGAAAGCTGCCCAAGATGCATTTTCAGAGACAGAATAAATGCTTTTCCCCCAACCCATGAAACCTTTCACATTTTCTTTTAGGTTTTATGTACAGAGGAGGTTTTTTTTTCTTTTTTTTTTTAATCTTTAGGCAGGATAACACTAATAACATGGAGAAAAATATAGAAAGTTACAAACACAGCACTAGCAAAAGCAAACACCTTTATGCCAGCAGCCCAGGACAGAGGCATGTGGATGATGTAATTAATGTTTTGGGTCCATCTTCTATTAGCTTTGTGCCTTTTGAAATTATTTAACCTCTCCAAACCTTAGTTTTCTTCTCTGTGAAATGAGACTACCCTGCCTTCCTTTGCGTGGCTGCTGTAGTGCAGAAACGAGGTAGGGAACAGGAAGGCACTCTGTGAACCACAAAGCACCACACAGCCGTCACTGCCCTTGTTACAGAGATGAATGTGCTCTTGTTCTTAGCGCCCACAGCCCCAACTTACGTTCACATAACTCGCATTAATATAATCTTCACTTCCCTGCAATAATACCCGGGTGGTGTCATCTGTGGGGGAGAGAAAAATTCACCAATTACTCTGAGCATTATTTTTTTCATTCCAAATGAACAAGAGTTGGGTTCCCAGCCCCCTCCACAGCTCTGGCTCATTAGCATAGACTCTAGTCCCCAACTGTTCCGAGTCTGAAACGGCTGCAATAAAGACCGTGGTGTTTACAGACACACTGAAGATCGTTCCAGGATACCAGACAATCTGTTTTAAAAAGGGAAACATTATCTCAGTGTTGGGGGCTGGGGGGTGGGGAAGAAGGCATCCGCGCCGGATACTCACATGGCAGCACATCTTTGTATCGGTTTTTGTCCAAATTTTGAGGCAGCTTTGCAAACGTGATGGCCAACCCTGGCTTCTTTCTGTAGAGTTGCTATGTAACAAAGGGAGAAAAAAAATCATTGCAAAAAACTGCTGTGGAGGAAGTGTGAAAACTTACTTTATCATTCATTGCACCAAAATCTTAACATTTTACAGTGATTATGTGTTATAGATTAAAAATCTTCCCAAGAAGAATTCCATTAGAAACTGACTAAATTCTTTAATCTTTTTTTTTTTTTTCAGGTGAGCTGGAACATATTCTTCTTAGTAAAGTATCTCAAGAATGGAAGAAAAAGTATCCAACGTACTCAGTACTATTATGAAACCAATATATAATTACCCACACTTTCATACAAAAGATAAAACATAACTATAGCCCAGGATGAAGGAGGGACGAGGAGGGGGAGGGGAGGATGGCAGGATGGGGGGAGGGAGGGTAATGGAGGGGTAAACTCACCTATGGTGCATATTGCAAGGGTACATGCCAAATCTATTAAGAGTAGAGTATAAATTCTTTAATTTTTTAAAAAACTCTTTGGGTGAAAAAGTCATAGAAAGGGGTCTGAATTGCAGATGACAGATCAAGGTAAGTAAAACCTTACCTTTATGACATTTATTTGACAAATGCTAAAAGTAGAGGGAAAAAAAGAATTCTGACTCACAGGTAAATGGAAATCACTGAAATTAGTCTAAAACCATTTCCCTCTAATTAAATGGCGTGAACCAGATCCTTTGCTTAAAAGCAAGAGCATTTCATTCACTACTTCAGAGGTGTATTTCCACAGTAAAAAAGCATTTATCTTAATATACAGTAAACTTGATTTAAAGAGTTATTTCCCTATACATGCAATTACTACCAAAAATTCAAATAAAGCAATCTTTGCACGTCTGTAAGCATTTATTAGACACAGTACCTGACATGATTTTTCACAACAGGCCTATGAGAGGCATTTATAGTACCATTATTTCATTTAGCAAAGGCTAAATGCTTTGCTCAAGGTCACAAACAAAAGGATGAACTCAGATCTAACTTCAATGCTTGTGTTTTCTTTTTTATGTAACTGTTTTTCTTTCCCTGTGAGCCCTTTCACCATAAATTCCATAAACTCTAGGGAATTGTAAAAACACAGCTAATTTAAAAATGTTACAAGCGGTCTTCTTTTTTTTTGCAGAAAATTTGAGAAATTCAGACTAATATAAAACAATTATTAATACTTTTCATAATCCTGAGATGACCTTTCCCCAGCTTTTTTTTTTTGGAGACAGAGTCTCACTCTGTTGTCCAGGCTGGAGTGCTATGGCATAATTATCACAGCTCACTGCAGCCTCCAATTCCTAGACTCAAGAGATCCTCCTGCCTCATCCTTGCATAACTGGGACTATAGGCTCACCCCATCATACCTGGCTAATTTTTGTGTATTTTGTAATTTTTTCCCTAGAGATGTGGTCTTGATATTGCCCTGGTTGGACTCAAATCCTGGCCTCAACCAATCCTCTCACTTTAGCCTCCCAGAGTGCTAGGATTACAGGCATGAGCTACTGTGCCTGGCCTCCAGCTTACTTTCTCTATGCATACATATCTGCAAATATACATATATATGTAAACATGTATACATTGATACATTTTTAAAATCAAAATATGAGATTGAACTACATATTGGCACTTCCCATACTACGTTTTAGGCAAACCAAGAGTACTATAAGAAGATAACAGGTATTCCTTGGAAAAAGTTTCAAAGTCAAGAAATTTGGGAAATACTTTTGTTCTATTAATCCCCAACGAGACAGGCAAAAGCTTAATTCTCATCAGCTAAACATTTCTCGCTAATTTGACCATGAAGATCTCAGCATCTCATAGGAGTGATCTGGGAAATACCATCCCATTTTGGAAGCTTGTTTGTCTTATTGTAAGTGACTCTTTCTCCGTGTCATTAACAGTGTCTACCCATATGATTTTTAAAGCTCAATAATCTAGTTTCCTGTAATTTTTTAACTTTTATCCTACTTTATTCATTAAGCTGTTTAAAATTTTTTTCACTCATTAATTTCTCAGAACAGAATTACTGCATCAAAGCATATTTTTGGCATATTCTTTTGGCATGGTGTCTTTTGGTGACAGGGGTGTTACGTACGAGTATGGTTAATTCACCAAATTATGGTCAACATCCTCAACTAAGATGTCTTTGTAATTTGAATAGGGAGGGTGAACATTATTTCTGCTCCTATGTTTTTACAAATTGTTTCATTTTGTAAATCTGTTCTAGTCTGCTTTTTTCTTATTAAATAAACTGCATAAAACTCCCCAGAATACAGAGATTTTGAGTTATAGTAACAGTGCCATATCTTACACATTTACCAAATGTTTAGACTTTCCAAACCCTCCAAGAACTCAGCTACTCATCACTTTTATAGTTTCAGTTCGTAATAGTCGAGTAGCTGCTGAACAACTTCTCAAATATCTGTAGGCTTTAACAGACTCTGTGAGTGCATTTCAGGAGTAAACTCATGACTTCCTGGAGGTTTTGGGGTGATTCTGGCAGAAAGAGGACATTTGAGTCACTCACATTTACCTAAATGGCATTTCAGTCCTAACTGATTAAGTGAATATAAGCAACAATTAAATGAATATGCAATTAAGTGACTATAATCAGTACAGCTAACCCAGTGGTAAAAGATTTCTTTTTTTCAAATAACAAAAATGTAAATGCAATCAACTTGAGAAGGTCTCCCAGAAAAGCACAGATACAGCAAAAGGCTTTAATTACCATAATATTTTAAATGTTATCTCAGTAGAAATGATCCGTTGATAGGATTCTAAAATACTAAAATAAACCTTTAAAAAAGTACTATGGCAGCATTTAAAAAATTTTAGATGTGCACACTCTGGGCTTTATCCAACAGAAATACATAAAGATACATGACAAGGAAGTTTCTCTGAAGCAAAATATTTATTCACAGAAAACCAGAAAACTGGAAACAGCCTGAATCTTCCTTAACAGAGACAAGTGTTGGCTGAAAATACAGTATAGTCATGCCACAGAATTCTGTGCAAGTAATAAAGATTTGATAATGCTGAAAAGTACAGATTTGGAAGGAACTCCCTTTATCTACTTCTAAGTGAAAAACGTAAGTTGTTGAGTAACGTATGCAACGATGATCCCATTTACATATTAGCACACACAGTGTATATAATGTACGTACACACCATTCTGTGTGTGCGCTTATCTGTTATGTACACGTATAAAATATATTTGCATAAGCGCTGGAACGAGTCTGGAAGGATACACACCAAACTGTTGTTTGTAAACTGTATCTAAGAGAAGAAACCACAGAGGACGAGGGTCAGGAGATTATTAATTTTACTTTATTTCTGAATTATTACAGTAAGAATTATATTTTTGAGATAGGGTCTTGCTTTCCTCCCCAGGCTGGAGGGTAGTGCCACGATCATAGCTCCCTGCAACCTCGAACTCCTGTTTGACGACACATATATTTACATCTGCTTTGCAAAGGCGAACATGGAATAAGATTGACGTAATTTAGTGTGAACAGGATTCAAACAGGCTCTGAAGTGTTAAAGAGTTGGGTTTCAAGTTCCTTTGATATATCACCTCTTCTCCAGACCTCGTGGGCTGCTTGGCAGGCTGGGTATGAAAACATTGTGCCAAGAAGAGAGTGGTCAGGGTGGAAGGTGAGGCCTGGGAAACACAGGCCTATCTTCCTGGAAAGGTCAGGGCGGAGGGCAATGAGTTCACAACACTGGCCAGAATTCGAGACAAAGCTTTTAAAGGAACTATTTATTGTAAAAGTTAACAATTGGTTTGGTTATTCCTGGGCTGACAGCATGGGAGGAAGACAAGCTCACCCTCAAATTCCATCCCAGAACGGGAGCCACCAGGAGCTGAGCAGCAGTGTTAGTGTCACAGGCAGGGAAGATTACTAAACAACTTCGTTTTATGAGAAACTATTGATTTTTACATCCAAAAATACTTTGTTCTCATTCTATTAGAAAAGTTGTAAGCAGCTCTGGAACTAGGGGTAAATTATAAAACCACGGGCTGATAGTGGTTGCTAAGGAACGGCTGTATTTAAATTACAATACACATATCATCTGCTCCGGCCTCCAAAGACTAGAAACTGAATGATGGAAGCTGACACTCTCCAATGAGGTACAGGTGAGATGGATCAGAAGACACAGTTTTAAACTAGTTCAAACATTTCTTCTTTGAATAAGTCATCTAACGTTAGAGTGGGCATCAGAAGATGCCTGTAATCTCCTCACTCAACCAAAAGATGTGAAATCTCAGCACATCTCCTGGATGAAGGCTTTAGACACCTGCTGGCTGAACCCAGAGGGTGCTGGCACAGCCCAGCACAGGAAGGCAGCACCCAGTCAACTCTATGGACAGATGAAGGGGGAATTCTCAAAGGCTGAGATCCCAAGGAAGGGGAAGCAAAACAAAAAGGAAGAAAAAGGTAAGTGGGGAGCTGAGGGGATCACGGGTAAGAAAAAGAGCTAACAGCAGAAACAGACTGCCTTGCAGTCCCTCAATGCTAACCCAGAGCAAGAAAAACGGCAGGGCAACGTCTTCAGAGTGGCCGTGTCCTGTCTGCTTCCTGCACAACCATGACACTGCTATCTTCATGAAGATGGGCCTCTGTTTTTATTCACCACCATGAACCCCAGGCCAGCATTGTGCTTGGTAAATAGAAGGTGCTCTATAAAAATGTGTACGGTGAAAGGATGATGGGGTCTGCTGCTTACAAAAGGAGGAGCAAGCTATGTGAATAATGCATGGCAGAGACAGCTTCAAAGCAGTTCTAGCTTTCTCAGACCTCGTGCCATGTATTAAGCTCAAAGGCAAGCTAAAAGGTTGGTTTCCTTAACCCTGCTCACGAGGTTGTTTTCCTAGTTCCACTTGGTTGACGAATTAACAATTCATTACTCATGGGCAGCTCCTCTACACTGGGGACATCCCTTTTCTTTTTTCCTGTCCCAGCCAGAGGGCAGGAGATGCTGTCTAGAGATGTCCTCCACCTACCTTCCCACAAAGGTGTGCTGAACGGAAATTGTTGCTAGAAGCTCTGGAACCTTCTACAGTGCTCTTGCATAGTTCCAGAGGTGGATTTTAGTCCCAATACTACATAGTCCCAAATGTAGATTCTATTGCTGGCATACAGGGTCCCTTTCACAGATAGAGACACAACAGCAAGGAGGGGAAGCCTCTGGCACTTGGAATGTGGAAGCCACACACACGGTCACTCCAAAGACCCAGGTTGCTCTGTGTATCCCAGACAGGTTACATGCAGAATGTTTTCCTTTCATAAGAAAAGAAAAAATAAACTATTTGGAAAACTCTTTTTAGAATTGCATTCTTTTTAGGGATGGGTTCGAATTTTGAAGGTACAATTGCCCTCACCAATTTCTACATGTGCCAATTTAAACAAACCTCTCATAACATTTTCAGCTTTCTTTGCTTTTCCAAAGGCAATTTTTGTAATTCATCACAGGGATCAGTGAGTTGCCCGTTTTGACACTAATGGGCCTTTCCTATAACGGGCAATGTAATAAGAAGCAGGACTCAGAAGAGAGAAGATAGTTTCTGGCTTTGGTAAAGAAGGATGCTGCTGAAGTGGAGAGACCAGGGCATCTGAGTCTGCCAGGACCTTTGGTGGTCTCTTAACAGTATTTATTCCTCGTTTCAATCAACCAAATTCCACGGGTCTCCAGAGTGGTGTTAACTAACAATGGGCAAGGAGACAGGGAAGTTGCAAGCCACCTGGACACCAAATGGGACTGGACTGGACACAGGGTCCTTTGCTGGGAAGCTGGCTTTCAAATAAAGGACAAGTTAGCATCATCACTTGGCTTTTATCCGGGAATGTCAGTTCCAGTTGCATGGATGGAAACTTCAACTCAGGGGAAGTATGAATTAAGCCATGAGTTATTCTCAGGTAGGAGCAAACCTGTGGCTGAACTGATGGATTCCTAGAAGGAAGAGAGCATCCTGGAGGTGATAATGGATTTACGGGCCAGTGTGAACCTTACGTCTGCTCCTTTATGTAACAGAAGTAGGACTATTGAGGCAACTTGAGGCCAATACAAATGCTGCCTAGCTGCTCCTACTGAAGTAGCTTATGGTGTCACTACTGAGGGGAACAGTTAACCTGGAGGTTGGGCCGAAAGCTGAGTGGCACTCCACAATGCTGAACTGCTGTTCTCTTATCTCCAACTAAGCATGTGACACTGGGCAAGTCCCTTTGCCTCCTGAGCTTCATTTTTTCCATCTATAAAAGAGTGATCCTAATAAATCTGGCCATTTCTCTTTCACAGAACTGTTGTGAGTCAACAGAGACAACATATGTGAACCACACTTGGTAGATTCCAAAGTGCTACAGAAATGCTAATTATTATCAAGCGTGATTTTATTACAGCTGGGACGGAATGCTTTCTGGAACACATTTGTGTTTGTTTACTAAAAGCCAAGGGAAGAAAGGGGGTGGGGTGGGGAATTCCCTTAATGAAAAATGCTTCAAAGCCAGCTTTGCTGGAAGGCAGCCAGCTCTGCATCACGGGGGATTCCATCCAAGGCTTGGCTACCAGGGGCAGACCCTGTGTAGTGGTGTGGGCACCCACTGCAGACTGTGCAGGGGAACAGCCCTTCTCCCCGCCCTGGTCCAGAGCCCACACCTATCAACTGAGCTGTCCACCTGCCCATCGCACTGGAGGAGCAGGTGGAGAACTATCACAGCCAGGACTCTGGAGTCAGACAGCATGACATGGTCACTTCTTGTGCAGAGACTGGACATGTGCTTTAGACTCTTGGGGCCTCTCTTTGCTTATAAATAACAATAGCTGCTAGCTCGCTCTTTTTTTTTTTTGAGACAGAGTCTCAAGCTGTCGCCCTGGGTAGAGTGCCAAGGCATCACAGCTCACAGCAACCTCAAACTCCTGGGCTTAAGCCATTCTCTTGCCTTAAGCCCCTCTCTCTGTGATGGGGATAACGACAGCTCCAAATAGGGCTGCTGTGTGAATTACTTAAGAGGATGTCCTGTAAAGCCCTTGGCACACAGTAAGTGCTCATTAAAGCTTCCTTCTGTATTAGTTTCCCGTTTGATCCGGCTTGCTTTGGTATTCCTCTCCTGACATAGGCGCCTGCTATGACGCCTTGCTATTTCTTTTTTGTTGCAGTTGTCACTGTTGTTTTAGCTGGTCTGGGCGAGGTTTGAACCCGCCAACCTTGATGTATGTGGCCGGCACCCTACCCACTGAGCCACGGACCCTGCCTGTTAGCTGCCATTTCTTTTTTTTTTTTGAGACAGAGTCTCACTATGTTGCCCTCAGTAGAGTGCTGTCGCATCACAGCTCACAGCAACCTCCAACTCTTGGGCTTAAGCGATTCTCTTGCCTCAGCTTCCCAAGAAGCTGGGACTACAGGCGCCCACCACAATGCCCAGCTATTTTTTGGTTGCAGCTGTCACTGTTGTTTAGCAGGCCTGGGCCGGGCTTGAACCCACCAGCTTGGGTGTATGTGGCCGGCACCCTACTCACTGAGCCACAGGTGCTGAGCTGAGCTGCTATTTCTTATGGCACGTTTACCAGGTACCAGACCGTCCATTAAGTATTGCCTCTAATCCTTACAATCAACCTGTGAGATATCCAATTTATAGATGGGGAAAGAGGGGCCACAGCTGCCTGAGGTCACACAGGAAGTGAGAGGCAGCTCTACTCAGGATTTCAAGTCTGTCTGGCTCCATGTGGCTAGACAGCCTCTCAGATTTTTTCTACCTCTGATGTTCTACTACTATAATTCACAGGTCAACAGCAAAGTTTCCAAAGGTTATTATACGGTAGTTAAGAGAACAAGCTCTTGAGTCAGCCTGCCTGAGTTCCAATCAGGCTCTGTCACTTACTGGGAGACTTTGGAGAGGGCACTTAATCTGTCCTCTGAAACTGTCCTTCATCTCTGTGATGGGGATAACGACAGCTCCAAATAGGGCTGCTGTGTGAATTACTTAAGAGGATGTCCTGTAAAGCCCTTGGCACACAGTAAGTGCTTATTAAAGCTTCCTTCTGTATTAGTTTCCCGTTTGATCCGGCTTGCTTTGGTATTCCTCTCCTGACAGCACTGTAAGACATCTTCCCCTCACTTAATAACGGTGGTTTCCAAGTGATGTTCCATTAATCCCAGTATTCCTCAGGGGCAGGAAGAGAAGACAGACGAGGCCAAGCTCTGTGGGCCCCATCAGTTCATCACAGAGTAGATCTGCTTTCACCTGTCTGTATTTTAGCATTCTACAGAAGATTTAATTAAAAAAGCACTTAACTTCTAGGAAGCGTATAGACTAAATGATGGAGACATATATGCATTAAAATGTAACCCTGACATGTGCATGTTCCCCATTTCTTATGCTACTGTCTCGCTGTGCCCTCCCAGGAAGAGACAGAGGACGGACGGCAGTGGGATGGAGATTCTGGTTCAAGCTTCCCCTCCAAACCTCTGGGTCAGTTTGTGCACAAAAACTTCTGGTGATGACCTTGTTAAAAGTACCAATATCTGGGTCCCCTCCCAGCATGGCTGATTTTGTAGCTGTGGGTTGTGCCCCAGTTTAGCAAGTTCCCCTAGGTGGTTTCCATACAAGTGGTCCAAGGGTCACCCTGTGAGAAATGCTCTTCAAAAACACAGGTAGGGGACAGGGAGGGTACTTCTCTTAAAAGCCTTTTAAAAACTTCCTAAAAAGCTGATGAATACTTTTCAAGGAACATCTTTTGTGGGATTCCCCTATGTAGAAAACACATCAAAGCTTCACAGAGCACCATTTGCAGCCAGGCTCTGCGTTTCTCCCCGTGAGAGCCCACAGTGCCTCCTTGGGGATTATCTGGCCCACTGGAAACAGTTCTCGTGAGGATGAAGGTCTCCTGTCCCCTGGAGACACCCCCTGGGACTCCTTGCCGCACTGTCCACCGCAGGGAGGCCTGTGCTTTATGCTGACACCCTGTGAGCTCTGTCTGCATTTAGGTTGAGACTCCCCCACAGTACTCTCCCAGCCACACTTAATCCCATTCATCTTTTATTAATCCCACATCTTACCCCAGGAGACCTTCTGGGAAGATCCCATCTCCAGTTGCTACAGAACATACATTTTGTAGAATAAACTCTCGGCCTGTCTTGGTGTTTAGCTGTTTCTGGGAGTCTTGTACCTCTCCCTCAAATATCCTAGACTCAGACTGTAAGTGCTTGGGGCCAGAAGCCCCCTTCTTTCCGCATCAGGTTCCTGATCATGATGCATGATAAAGGCCCACGACAGTCACTAACTGGATGAATAAATGAAATCACAGCGCCTTTCCCATCTCTTCCAATACTAAAAACAGAATAAAATTGATACAGTCTGTGACTGGCTTTTAAGCTCTTGTTTCAATTATTTAGGAGCGTGTATAAAAAGTATGAATAAGTTTTACTGTTTAAAATACATATTTTTCTTTTCTTTTTCTTTTTTTTTAAGAGACAGGGTCTCTGTCACCCAGGTTGAAGTGCGATAGCAAGATCATAGCTCACTGTAGCCTTGAACTCCTGGGCTCAAGGGATCCTTCTACTTTAGCCTTCCAGGTAGCTGGGACAATAGGTGTGCAACACATGCCTGGCTAAATTTTTAAATTTCTTGTAGAGATGGTTGACAGAGGAGTATCTCGCTGTGTTGCCCTAGCTGATCTTGAACTCATGGCCTCAAACAATCCTCCTCCCTTGTTGGCTCCAAAAGTGCTGGGATTTAAGGCATGAGCCACTGTGCCCAGCCTTTAATGTGTATTTCCATTGTGACCTTTTTTGCAAGGCAAGGCCAGAGAAGATAATCTCTACATTTTCTTTATTTTTTGAGATAGAGCCTCAAGCTGTCACTATGGGTAGATACCGTGACATCACAGCTCACAGCAACCTCCAACTCCTGGGCTCAAGTGATTCTCCTGCCTCCGCCTCCCAAGTAGCACCACAGGCACCGCCACAACGCCTGGCTATTTTTTGGTTGCAGCCGTCATTGTTTGGCGGGCCCGGGCTGGATTCAAACCCGCTAGCTTAGGTGTATATGGCTGGTGTCTTAGCCACTTGAGCCACAGGCGCCAAGCCTACATTTTCTTATTTTTAAGCCATAAACCTATATAGCCTCCTGTAGACCACTGAAACTAGTGGCTATTTCCCATCACAGAATATTCAGTAGATATCAGTTCTACCCAAGAAATTATATTGCTACTATCCTCTTATCCAAATTTCATTTCTACAAGATACAAACTTAATTTTTGTTTTATATTATCTGTCAAGGTGGTTAATTAAAAGTTTAAATAATTCCTACTGATTTTTTTGGGGGGGGGACTCAATTACCTTTACTGTGTGACTTGTGCGTTTTTGCTTTCTACTATTGTTCACTACACATCATACTGAAATATATGTTCACATTCTACACCCTATCCCACTGCAAAATAAACCTTACACTTGAAGCTTTTTGCTTTGTGTTCCCTTCTGTTCAATATTCATACGCTCATGCTTTCCTGAATCACTCTGCAGTTACATACATGTGACAAACTTCTGAGTTTTGCTTCTGCGTCTTTTCCTTTATTTGGTTTTCTAATAAATAATGCACTGCTGATTTCTGTTTCTGAATCCCATCGGAGACCCTTCCTGCATCTATGAACCCAGACTGTGTTATTTTTAATCACGATCTATTTTCTTCTATTGGCCTGTTTTCTACTTCTTTGTGCTCTTCCTTCTACTATCTTTTACTGCAGGAAGTATTGTTTTCTGCTGCTTTTCGGTACACTTGGAAGGTAACACGTTCTCTTTTAACCCTGTTAGAGATCAGTGGAACTGACTTACAAACTGAATCTCCTTTGGTTCTCATTTGTTTGGGAAAAGTCTCAGTCCTGTGGATCCCAGGTCCCTCCTGGGGGCGACAGGGTCTGGTTTCTACTCATATTTACAGGGTTCTGGGGACTTCTGAAGGCAAGATACTACGCCTGCATGGGACGGCCCCACTGCTCCAGATGAGAGAGTGCAGCGAGGCTGAGGGGTTGTCACCCCTGAGCTGCTCACGCACACTACTCTCCCCTGCCTTCCGCTGCTGAAAATCTCGAGCTTTTGTGTAGGCAGCTGAATATTCCTCAGTCCCTCCTCCTCAATTTATGATGCGTTTCTCCATGACTACCGAACATTACTAGAATGAGAGGGTGAGACAGAGTTCAGAGATGGGTCTCCCTGAACTCTGCTTGCTGCTGTGAGCACCCTTTTGGCTCAGAGCTCTCTTTTTTGCTGAACTGACCATTTTAAGTTTGTGGAACACAGTCATCTGGACTGAGGAGATAGGGCTTGCGTCTCTGTTGAGTGGCAGTGGCACAGCCCAGCAGGCTAAATGGTGGTGGCTCAGGCATCTCGACTCAGCCCTGGGAGGGAGACGCTTACCTCAAACTGGATCAGCACCGTCCCGCTTTCGAGGCCCTTCTTGAGCTGCTCCATGGATCCCTCCAGAGTGTCCCCACCCTCTGGACACATGGGGAAAATGGCCTCGGGGAAAAGCTGGTTCAGTTCATCTTCGGATTTGATATCAGCAAATGAGTGGACAGCTGTAACGTACAAGACAGGGTGTATGTGGCTTGCATAGCAACATTGGTTTATCAGTTTCCCTCAAACAAATCACACATGACACCTGAATGAAGTTTAAAACATCTTATTAAATGATTAAGCACATGGTAATCATTTTCACCAAAGATACTACTTCTAAGTGAGTGATTCAATATGTGTTAATTGTATAAAGTGACATGCTAATCTTTCTGGTTAGTTTTAAATGATGGTGTTTGGTACTTAGAGTCTGTGCTCATGGTAAAGAAAAAAGAAAGAATGTTTTTAAAGACCTCATTTTCTGGCTCTCTCTGACCTGGTATTCTTTGACCCATCCCAACTCCCCGTTCCTTCTTGGGTCCCTTTCACTAACTCCCATAAAATGGGCATTTCCCCAGGCACGGGGTGAAGTCCCAAGCTCTCCAGGTAACACCATTGTTCCTAAGAGCTCAGTCTCCAACTAGAGGCTGTTTATGTCTATGTGGGAGGCTCACTCATCAGTATCTCTAGTCCTAACATCCCCTCTGTGCTCCAGCCCTACCTCTTTAGCCCTCCCTTCACATCAAACTCAACAGAGGTCAAAACAAACCTAGACCCCCTTCCCTCCTACCCCGCACAATATTTCCACCTCACTGGCCTGTGTCCACTGCCTCTTCCTTCTCCAATCTCTTAAACTGGGAACTGTGGGATACTTTCTGAGTTTCTCTTCCCACTCAGAAAGGGAGTCACTCCCTTACTCTAAGACCTTCAATGGCTTGCTACTGCCTCTAAGATAGCAGGAAAGAAGAAGGAAACTAACAATATTGGAGCTTCCCCACAGAGTTGAACTGAATCCTCATAATTCTGAACATGCTGTAGTTATCCCATTTCACAGATGAAGAAACAGACTCCCAGAGAGTGCAAACGGTTTGTCAGGAACGCTGCAGCCTATGGGGCTGGGATCAGGAAGTTCAGTTCAAGGCCATCGACTGTAACGGCCGCATTCATCTCAGCAGCTCAGTTCTTCTGCTACTTCTGTCGTCTGCTGTTTATTTATCACTTTTCTTTAACTCAGTTCACATTTTTTACTTACATGTTTATTTTTAAAATACAGAAGGTGCCAAAAATATGCACACACATTTTAAGAGCTGTTGTCTGCGTCTCTGTGTGAAGTTGAAGGTGAAGTTGATGTGCTACAAACATCCATTTTACTCGCAATTCATACACTTTTGGGAAACAGTTCATTTTACTCCCAACAAGAGCACTTAAAACGTGTATACATGTTTTGGGCACCCCCAGTATATGCACTATCATCACAGTCACCAGAAAATCAGCAGCAGACACCCCCTTTTCAGCTCTATTAGCCTATATACCTCAAACAGGTGGAGGAGGCCACTCCCACCGGCCCCAGGGGCCCAGCACGCCGCAGGATGCATCTGTGTGCTGTGGGGCCTGCTCAGATCCTAATCACTGAGCTCTCTGCCCCATTATCCTCCAGCCTTACCAGTCATGCGGCAGTGGGGCAACTTATTCCACCTCCCTGTGACTTGGTTTCCCCCTTTCCTCACTTAGAGAACGGCACTAACCTTTCTGGATAGCCATGGGAGTTAAAGAGGGTAAGGACCTAAAGCAATGAGGACAGCTTGAACCACGTGACCAGCACTCCCACCACTGCTGTCACGACTGGACACCTGCTGTGTGCCAAGCACAGTGCTGGGATTTGAAGGAGGGAGGAGGGAGGAGGGGGGGAGGGGAAGGGCTGGGGGCCTAGAAAGATCTGGAAAGGCTTCGCAGAGTAGGTGGGATCAGAGCTGTCCGCAGGTGCCCCAGGCTGAGTTCTAGTGGGAGGAGAGCTGAGGCAGGAGAGCCAGGGCATGGGGTAAGCAGGGGGCCGAGTCTACATGTGAGGCCAGAGCAGGGATGCAGGCCAGGGCTCTGCAATCTCATCCTGCATTTACCTCCAGTATTTTAAACCTGTGCAGGAGGCTCCAGGGGACTTGGCTCGTTATTTCATAACGACGATAACAACAATAACGATGAACAACAGTGGCCATCCACCCCCATCAGGCGGTGTTCCAGGTGTTTTCTGGCACAAGCATCATTAATCTTTACAACTACCCTGTGTGGCTGGGGTGCTGTTACCCTCCCTCTATACTTGAAGAAACTGAAATGCAGATTGAGCATATAACCCAAGGTCATTCAACCCACAGGAGGCAAGTTAGGAATCACCCGTGACAACGAGGCTCACTCTCCTCAGTGCTGCTCTGACAATAGAAAAAACACATGAAGAGGCCGGGCGCGGTGGCTCACCCCTGTCATCCTAGCACTCTGAGAGTCCGAGGCGGGTGGATCGCTTGAGCCCAGGAGTTCGAGATCAGCCTGAGCAAAAGCGAGACTTCGTCTCTACTAAAAAGAAAAAACTTAGATGGCATGGTGGTAGGCGCCTGTAGTCCCAGTTACTTGGGAGTTGAGCCCAGGAGCTGGAGGTTGCATTGAGCTATGATAATGCCACTACACTCTACCCAGGATGACAGAAAGAGACTCTGCCTCATAAAACAAAACAAAGCAAAAAACCCACTTGAATAAAATACAACCCGATCCTCTGAGTAGGGGCAAATTGCAAACGTCTACAGAACCAAGCAGCTGAGAGAGGTGCGGGATGTGGCTGCACTGGACCTAGAAGCCTGTGGGCTCACGTTCCCATAAAGGGCCTGGATAGGAGGGTGGTGCTCCCTCCAGAATTCTGGCCACGAGGGGCCAGGCCCCACATGCACAGATCTTCACATTTCTCAAAAGAGAAGCCAGACATTCCAGTTATTATGTGAACATTCTTGATTTTCAAATGTTGGCTACAAACACAAGTTTCAAAAACACAGAACAGGCTGGACAGGGCCCTGCTTTGCTAAGGCAGCACCCCTGTGGACCTCCCACTTCCGCCCCCACAGACAACAGGTGCTGTTACCTCTCCTCCGGATCACCAGGGCCAGCTCCCGAGAATGGGACTCCCGGCTGGCTTTGATGAACATCACCACTTGGTCATGGGTATGCTCTGAGATGTCCCGGCCATTGATTAACACAATTTGATCCCCTTCGTTCAGCTTAGGAATGCAGGTGTCTGCCTGAGTGGAGGAGAAAAGTGAGTTTCGTCTGTTACCATAACAGTCCTCACAGGGAAGAAGGCTGAGCGCTCTGCCCCCAGACACCTGAGACTGCGGTCGAGCCCGCCTTTTCTCCCTCAGGGATTATTGTCATCATTTTTATATCCCCTGCTGCATGGACATGCTAGCTAGTTGTGACATTTTTAAGAAGTGCTGCTCAGAATGCAAGTTAGGAAACATCTCAGGATAAGCCTAAGAAAGTGACTGCAGCTGCTTCTCTGTGGCAGTGCCCTTCACTTGTTACGGTACAGTAAGGAGTAAGATCTTTGGTCCTTACTATACCGTAACCAAGATCCTTTGACAGGAGGGTCTATCTTGCAACGGAGAAAGCCTTTGTAAGCATAACACCAGAGGCAGAAGCAGTGAACTGAATGGAATAGGAATGAATGCTGTCTTAACGTACAGAAACCATAAACAGTAGCAAAAGAGAAACTGCAACCTTAAGGACAAGAGCAAAATCCCCAAATCGTTTGCTCTTAGGAGACACAGAGACTCCTTGATGCTACAGCTTTAAAAAAGCAACGATCCAGAGGTAAGTATGGAAGGTGATGGAAATGTTAATGGGCTTGACGGGAGCAGTCATTTCTCTAGCTATGTGTATACCAACACATGATATACACCTTAATATATACCATTAATAAATTAAAAAGAATCAAAAGAGCAAATGATCCTCTTAAGAGGCCCAAACAGAGGGCTGAAGAGGTGGCATTGACAGCAAGGTAGTGAGAAGAGCCATGGGGTCCCCGTTGCCACTTGAAGTGAGCACAGCAGCAAACCCTATGCCTCGGCATCCTTCCCTTGAGCTGTGCTTCTCAAAATTTAATGTGCATGCACATCACTCAAGGATTTTATTAGAAATGAAAATTCTGGCTCAGTAGGCTGGGGCCAGAGAGTGTGCATTTCTAACGAGGTCCTAGGTGATCCCAGCCTAGTTTCCTAGTTTGGAAACTAGGCTGAACAGCAAGGTTCTGGAAAACTTGGATCCCACTCTTTCTTCCCATCCGTATGCATGCATTTACACACATTCTCTGCTGCCAGCAAACAAAGAAACAAGACACAGAAAGAGACACCTGTTCAATTTAGGAGGAAACAAACACGGACAGTCAGATAGAACATGTGTACTTACAGGCGACTCTGGGTTTATCCTTGACACCACAAGAGGCATCTTTTGATCCACTCCTCCCTATAAACATTTTAAAGTAAATAAACATGTAAGTCATTCACAGCAACAAAGACATGCAGACGCCAATGAATTCAAGTCTTCTGGCACGGGGGAGGCTTGGGATTCATTATGGCCTATCAAACTGCACATCCTGTCAGGAGCAGGGAGCAAGTTCCTGACCCCGCTGGACGTAGTGGGTGAACCACGCTAACTGTTCAGAAACCTTCCTCTGCCATCCCCAGAGCCCACAAACTGAAGACACATTCCAGCTCCTTTTTTAAAAATACAAACAACCCTAGGAAAAGAAGCCTACAAACTCATCTTCTAAGTGCTGTTGGAAAAGGCAGCTTTCAGCGGAGGCAAGCCAGGCCTAGGCCAAGGTCACGTGTGCCGCACATCTGGCCCAGGGCCCGGCCTCAGCAGGGAGGCTGCGGTGGGTGAGGGTGTGCACTGGGTTCGTGCACCACAGCAGCTGGGGGTACGCAGCAGAGACCACCTGCCCACGCTCTGTTCTAAGCAGAGGTGGGTACACTTTCTGTAAAGGTCCTGTGAGGCTTTGTGTTACAACTGCTCAGCTCTGCCACTGGAGTGCCAAAGCGGCCACAAACTACCTGTAAGTGAATGGGTGCGGCTGTTCCATAAAATGATTTACAAAAACAGGTGGGATCTGGCCCATGGGCATGGTTTGCAGACCCTACCTAGAGGTGCCGGAGGAGGGTGGTGGCCCTGCTCCTTGAACTGCTTTATCAGCTTTTGCCAGGCTGAAGGGTTATGTCAATAACCCTCCTCAAGTTGGTAAATCTGTTTGTCAACTGTATACCTTCATCTCTCTGAGCCTCGGTATTCACCCACAGAATGGGTTTAAAAACACTGACCTCACTGCTCACTATGGGAATTTACTACCCCCTTTCTTTTTGAGACAGTCTCACTCTGTCACCCTGAGTAGAGTGCTATGGGGTCATAGCTCACAGCAACCTCAAACTCCTTGTCACAAGCAATCCTCCTGCCTCAGCCTCCCAAATAGCTGAACTACAGGTATCTGCCACAACACCTGGCTAGTTTTTCTATTTTTAGTAGAGATGGGGTCTCACTTAGGTTGGTCTCAAACTTGAGCTCAAGTGATCTACCCGCCTTGGCCTTCCAGAGTGCTAGGATTATAGGGGTGAGCCACTGGGCTTGGCCTCACGAAGGGAATTCATTAAGTCGATAAATCTTGTGCACAGCAAGGGGCAGGCACAGGGCAGGCACTCCGCAGTTGTGAAGGCCACCTTAAAAAATCTCCCAATTCTGAGGGCTGTGCCAATTTCCTTGTGTACCTTAGGCAGGCAGCACACTTCTAATTGAAATTAAAAATTAACCTAAAGATGGTTTCATGCACAAAATTTCCTTACAACATACCTTAAGGTTAAATCCAAATTTTCCATCTTCATCTGGTGTGATACGGATCAAGACTAAGTAGCTGTCACCATTATCATTCTGGAAAACATTTTAAAGTGGTCATTTACTTCCCTCTCTAGCTGTTGGAGATAAGATACTTTCTTGTAGTCATAACTGCTGAGTTGCCCACAGGGGAGGGGCAGGGAAGCCTGGTGGGTCACCTGGTGACTCCTGAGCTGCAGGACCTGTGCTCACTCACCTTGTCACAGTAATACTGGCTGGCATCCTCAGTGGAGCCCCCCTTCGTCACCCTGTGGTAGTCCTCTAAGAACTGCTGATCGACACCATCTGGCGAGCAGGAGCTTGGAGCATTTGAAGATGGAGACACAGAACTGGATGACTTCTGGGTCAGGTAGCTGTGTGCTGGGTTGTTCTCCGATAAACTCCTTCATCACGGGGAAGGAGGAGATACTTTAGTAACTGGGTTAATATTTTATTAGAGCAAACATTACTGTGGCCACCTGGCATCTGAGGGTTGTACATATCCCCTGGAAAGTCAGAGACCTGCAAAGGTCACTCACAGGGCTGGGGCACAGCTGGACTCCACTGGCCAATCCAGCCCTCATCTGGCCCAACCACCATCGCATTTGGTTTTAGAAAGAAGAGACAGGAGGCAGGGCAGATCCAGGAGCTGCTAAAAACTCAGGTCTCCTTTCGGCTGCTTTATTAGGGTGACAGAGAAATGTGTCCAGCTACTCTGGTGGCTACTGAACCATGCAAACTCACACAGATGCATGACCCCGGCTCCTTCTGAAAGCTTTTCTCCTTCCATCTCATTCCTGCTGATGAGTCTGCTTCCTAGAACTGTGACTATTGTTGCATATTCAGAATAGTTTATATTATTCCCAGTTGGCATCATTTGCCTATGACATCCAATTAATTACCTACCTTAAGACCGTATGTATTATTTTTCTTTACTATAGGTCCTTCTGTGTCTTAGAACTGCATTGTCCAGTATGGCAGCCACTAGTCACCTGTGACTACTTAAATATAAGTAAATGAAGAACAGAAACTTTGTTTCCTTTGTTGTACCAGCTGCACCTCACACACTCAACAGCCACATGTAGCTACTGGGTCCTGTACTGACAACTGGCTCCATTCTGTGATGACAGGAATGTTACAGAACATCTCCCATCACTGTAGGAAGATCTTCTGGATGGCACCGCCTTAGAGAATTACTTGGTTCCAACTAACACTTCACAGATGAAAAAACTGAGTTCAAGAGGGGCTGGGCAACTCACCAAGATCACACAGCTTTCCCTTCACTTAGAAGACGGAGTCTGAAGGACATGGGTCCAGAGCCTTTCCCTTCCATGCTGGGCCAAGTCTGCTCCTAAGACCTTCATTTCTGACCTCACGGGACCACAGGCATTAACCATCCCTGCTGTCACTGTGTAGGGCACATCTCTGCACCACCCACATCAGCCCCTGCTGGAGCTTCAGGTCTAGCACAGATGCCTCAAAAGGCCGACTGACTTGGGGCTGCTCTGTGGATCATCCTGAGCACCTGCCCCATCCTAACCCCAGCCCAGGTGCAGTGACAGCGGAAGTGAGGTGACAAAGACTCTCAGGGAAACAGACAAAAGTCAGCTGTCACTGCCTCTTCTGCAACCTTTATTCCAAAGCCTTACCCATGAATTCTTCATTAAATTGAAATCCTAGTGATTTCAAATTAGCTTACTTTAAATATATAATCTGTATCATATTCACACAGAATGAGTCACAGTCTCAACTAATTTGAATACAATACTCAGCGACAAACCAAATACAAGAGGAGGGCTTGGCCTGCAGTTTGCTTGTTGCTAACTGAGGGAAGGGTGTGATGGGTGGGAAGGTGTTTCATCAGAAAGGGGATACTTGGGAATTGAAGTTGTTTACAAGTAGTACGTTTCAATAGACTGAAAAGGAATGAGACTTTAATTTACATAAACGGAAGCTTAAAAAAATTCCCCTCAAAGAGGACAACTTTGCCAGGTTTTACTGTTTACAAGTGCACCACCTAGTGGCAGAATGGGCAACTGCTTGGCGGATGCTAAAACAAGCTAAAATGCTACTTGGCAGTTCTAGGATGGCCTTGACCCTTTACCATGGAGAAAGCTGCAAACAGCCACACTTCATGTTTGGAAGAGTCCAAAGGTTGAGTAACAGTGATGGAAAAGGTGAAGGGCATATAAACAAAAAACAGAAAGGTGAGGTGATAAGGCAGAAAAGAACAGACTAATTTCAGCAAAATTATAATACATTTATAAAGATTAATCTTACACTCATTTATTTATTTAATTTTTAAATTTATCATATGAGGTTTTTAAGTATTTTCCTTTCCTAATATAAAACTTAAGTTGTCAATGATAATAGTACAATTACTGCCACCACTAATATTAATACTACAGGCTGTCCCCCAAATTGCCCCTAAAATCATCACATACAGGGAAAATGAGAAATTGTAGATAAATGTACTTTTATTTATAAAATATTCTTTATGTACTTAATGTTTTAAAGACTTTATTTATTTACTTTTTGTTATTGTTGTTGCAGTTTGGCCAGGGCTAGGTTCGAACACCCACCTCAGTATATGGGGCCAGCACCCTACTCACTGAGCCACAGGTGCCACCAAAATACTCTTTACACACTGGCCATCTCTTTGTAAAATTTTGTAATGAATGTTTTGTAAATAAAGGTATCTTTGGCTACAATTTCCCCATGTATGGTGACTTTGGGGCACTTCTGGGACACACTGTATGTTCAAGGTCATTCTATACTCCTCTCTGTTTTCTAAGTAGGGTTGGAGAGTTTACTTACAGATAGTAATTTGTGTAAACTAATGACTGATTTGGGGCCTGATCAACTGGGTACAGAGCTTCCCTGTGGGTACGATGACATTCTGTTCAGTGCACAGAACGGACAGTGAGGATTTCTAATCATGAGAGGTGATGAGCAGGGGACACAGCCCTGGGAGGCTGGGGGGTGAAGATGCCAGAAAAACAGGGCCGTGCCCCTCACTGGGGCAGGATGCAGGTGCTAGAGAGGAAGGACCTGGGGGGGCGGGCTGCCCATGGAACAGGGGAGGAGAGAGCACAAGAGGTTCTTCCCTGACATAGGAGGAGGGGGAGGACTGTCATTATTGCCTGAGAGGCAGAGTAGCCAGTGTGAGACTGGCCACACCCTGACCCCTGGGAAGAAGGAGGCAGACAGGCAGATGTGAGCAGCACACTGACTTGTCAGGCAAACAGGTTCACCCTCAGAAAACAGATGCTTCAGAATTGTAAAGGCAGCAGGCATCACAACAGAAGCCATGGGAGAATTCATCTGATGAGTGGTAATGTTAAAAAAAATTTTTTTAAATGGCAGGACTGCAAATGAAAGAAAGACTCCTACAAAATTATAAAGACACCCGCTACCTGTCAAAGGGAGCAGAGTCATCTCCCATACTGCTGTGTGACAGAATAAGGACCTTCTTTTGGTTCACGTTTCTTTCTCAAGGTCTCTTGACCTTCTCTAGGTCAAGAGAAATCCTAGTTCTCTTTCTTATTCCTCTCCTAGAGCAAGGAACACAGAGCAAGTGCTCGATCAAATGCTCAGTGAATGAAGAAAAACGCTTTGACCAGCTGCCTGGGATTAGTTGAGTTACTGTAAAAGACCGTGGGATTTACCGGAGCACCTGGAGACTCAAGTGGAAAGAGAAGTGGGTTCATGGTTCTCAGCATTGGCAGGATCACAGCTTCTGAGAATGTACCTGACACAATAATCACCTGGGATCCTGTTCAACGCAGACGGATGGAGCAGGCCTGTGTGGAGTCTGAGAGTCTGCATGTTCAACAGGTTCTCAGGGGCTGCTGGTTTGTGGCCATAACTGGAGTAGTGTGGGGCCAGAGGAAACAATCCTAGTTCTCCCAGGGTGCACAGTTTCTTTCTGAATCAAATTCCTGGAGAAATTTTCACATGGCTCCTTACATGAGGGTCCTTGGGTAAACGTAAAGCATGCTGCCTTCAAGTATGGTTTTTATGAGATGGAGACAGTGACCACAGCTCATCTCAGGCTGTAATAAATGCTGTGGGCCTGAGATCAAAGTGGCTGAGGGAATGTGGTTCAGGCATGCTGCTTTCTGAGCTTGCAGGGATTTTACCGCTGGAGTAGGAGATCTCGAATCTCTCCTCTAGGCTCCCCCTGCAGGAGGCAGGGGGTGCGCAGATGTCTGGGGTACAATGGGAGGCCAGGAGAGGCTTCGTGGAGCAGGTGTGCTTGAGTTTGAAAGATGAATTAATAGGAGTTTGAACAGGCAGTCAATGGAGAAGGAGAAGGTATTCTGGCAAAACAGTAGGAACAACGACCCCCCTCCCCCAAAGCAGCAGCACCGGCCGAGGCAGGAAATGTTGAAGATGCAGAGAAAAGGTATTGACGCAGGGAGACATGTCTGCAGGTATGCACTTCAGAAAGACACGTCTGCTGTTCTTGTTAAGGGTGGTTTGGAAGGAGGAGACGTTGAAGACTGGTCAGTTCAGGTATTACTGGACTAGTCTGCGCAAGAGACGATGGTGGCTGCGAGGGGGCAGTGCTGTGGGAGGGTGGGGGACAGGGCAAGAGAGGTTTAGGAGGTAGAATTAACGAAGCGAGAAACTGGATGAGGACAGAGAAAGTAAAAGAGCGAAGGGACTCAGGTTTCCCAAAGGTGAAGCACTGAAATGAAGGCCCATTCTGAAGACACAGGAGCAGCTACGGGCCAGACACGAAGGCGAGAGCCGAGATCGAGTCACGGTGGGTTTCAGGAAAAAGGAACACAAATGCTCCCATTGCACCCTGTCTCTGAGGGGGACACTTAGGGGGTGTGCAGAACCTTCTCCACATTCAGATTTAGTGCCACCCTCTAGAGAAGGACTGATGTGCACTTGGAGAATGGTGGCTACAAGGGTGAAGGGTGCATTCCAAGTGTTTGGTTAAGAACAGTAGCCCGGGCTGGCAGGTGAAACTGGAAACAGACATCATCTGGGTTGCTCTAGAGCAGTGTTTTTCAACCTTTCAAAATCTCATAGCACACTTGAACCTATAGTTAAACTTCCACAGCACACTTAAATTATGATTTTTTTTTTTTTGAGGCAGAGTCTCTGCCACCCTGGGGTAGAGTGCTGGGGCATCATAGCTCACAGCAACCTCAAACTCTTGGGCTCAAGTGATCCTCATGCCTCAACTTCCTAAGTAGTTGTGACTATGACTACAGGTGTCTTGCCATAATACCTGCTAATTTTTTTTTTATTTTTCAGTAGAGCTGGGGTCTCATTCTTGTTCAGGCTGGTCTCGAACTCCTGAGCTCAAGCAATCCTCTCACCTCTGTCTCCCAGAGTGCTAGGATTACAGGGGTGAGCCATGACGCCCGCAACACTTAACTTATGTTGATAAAAAAAAAAAAATAGGAAAAAGAAAAAATGTATTAATGGAAGTTTCAAATTTCAAAATAAATAAAGTCAATAAGAGTAAAAAAGAAAAGAATATACATACTGTGCTTTGAACTTTTGAAAATAATTTAATTAATGATCTATTAAAATTTTTCACAGCATGCCTAAGATCCTCTCAAGAGCACACCAGTGTGCAGTGACATGCTGGTTGAAAACCACTGCTCTAGAGCTTGAGGCAAGAACCTTTCTGGCAGGTCAAGGTGAAGGAGGACAGTTCTAGTTCAGTTTGGGAAGAACGCTGGGAGCTGCACCTCAGCAGGAGGGCACACTGCCACACTGCAGAGGCGGCTTTCTATCACAGGTCGGGCGCTCAGGCCACGGACTCAGCTGAAGACGACAATCTCCTAGGTCCCTTCCAATGCACAGACGTTTTGAAATAAAAAGTGACAGCTGCCACATGTCCCATGCAAGGTGCCTGGCTCTAAGAGGGCAAACTAAAAGAGTGACCCTGACCTGGGGCCCCACCCGCTCTGAGGGTGGTCTCACACTGGAGACCATCAACACACTGTGATAACACCAAAAAGATCTTCTGAATGCAACTTTAAACTGCACTAACGTCTGTCTCCCTAGTTTCTGTTTGCAAGTCATTATTTTTCCCCACTTTGGGGAACATCCCCTCCCGTTCATCTGGGCGGAGAGTGGTGGGTTTTCTTTCTTTTTCATTTTTGCTGGGAAGAAAACTTACTTGTCTGAAGAATTTGGTTTTCACTCAAAAGCAAGGGAAGGAACACATAAGGGCTGATAGAACCTTGGGGGTAACAAAAGAGCACAGCCTACTTGGGCACAAAGCAAGCTGCCACGGATTTATAACTATGATCATAAATGTTGCTGTGCTGCTATAAATATGGAGCCAAGGGGCCAGTGAGTCATCTGCTAAGATAATGTTCAGACAGCCTGAGCTATGCCACTCTGGGTTTGGAGCCTGAGTCTAACCACTCTTTGCTTTCTTTCTCTCGTTTTTTAAATGAGTACAGAACATTACACTTAATTCTTCTTCTTAAAAGGAACCCTCCTCGCTGTCTGTGATATTATTCATCTGATTTCTCTGACAGAAAGCTTTTTTGCCTCTTTATACAAATCTGCTGTATAAAACATGTCAAACGTTTTTTAAACATTTTGCAAATAGCGAAGTAACCAACACGCCCCCCCCACCACCAAGTACAGACCAGCCCATATTTCTTGCCTGGGGCAATGGAGACCCCCCCCACTCCGCGACCTTCAGGAGGATCTACTGCCTCCAAAGATTCAGCAGAAAGTGGCTTTCCAATAGCGGAAGAGGTTCACTACTCAAGGTGATGGGGTGCCAATTTTCCAACTATTCACCTTGCCTGCAAAGCATAGCCACTAACTTGACTCCCCCCAAGATGTCTATTGTCAGTGTAGCTGGCAAAACTTAGGCAAGGAAGGCTGCCTTTGAACCACCATTATTCACTACTTTTAACATTTAGCTGTAAAATAAAAAGTGCTCCAGATGACACGTCTTTACAAAGTCACAGAAGGGTTTCAAGAAGAATCAACATGCAATGTGTGAGGGTGAGCAAAGCCAGACTACTTAAATCAAACCAGGCCTGAGGAAGTGAATTTTAAACTACACAGTAGAACATCCACAGTTGACCACCTCCTTACAACGACCACCTCCTGAAGTTGACCTAATTTTCACATGCACCACATATACTCAATGGAAGTTTCTTACGTCAATCACCTCTGTATGTTGACCAGTATGTTACACTCCCTTGGATGGTCGGCTTACATTAGCTCTACTGTATTGAATTTTAATCAACTTAAATGTAAGTAGTCCTGTATGTGGCTGGTGGCTCCCTTACTGAACTGTGAAGGGCTAGGTGCTCTATAATTCCCCTGATGTGACTGCAGACCACAGCAGGGAAATCTGGTACAGGACACGCACAGTGCCCCACACCCTCTTCTCCTTTCACCAGTGACAGGGACCACGGTGTGATGATGAGGCCTGAGAATGTTCCCTTTGCCCAGCTGCCCTGGAGGCTCCTAAAGGCAAAGGCTTCTCTCATTCACTTCAGTGTCTCTCAATGACCAGCAAAGGCTGTAAAAGGGTGCTTCTGGGCTCAGCCGTGCATGTAGCCTCTGAAGTGTGACCACATGCCCCTGGACAGAAGGGGTCACCTCCACCCAGCACTGACATATAACAAGACATCAGAGGGTGCTGGGCTCTCAGGATTCTCAGAGGCCACCCGCCCCCATCTCTGTTCCACAGATGAGCAGTCAGGTGAGTGGTGTGAAGTGATCAGACTGCAAGTAAGATGGTAATCCTGGACCTACCTATGCTCAAATTCAATTTGAAAAATGCCCTTTCACCTGCAGATGTTCTGGGGTTCAATCTATTTTATTATTTTTTTTGAGACAGTATCTCACTCGGTTACCCCAGATAGAGTACAGTGGCATCATCATGGCTCACACCAACCTCAAACTCCTGGGCTTAAGCAAACCTCTTGCCTTAGCCTTCCAAGTAGCTAGGACTTCGGACAGCTTGTGCCGCCACACCTGGCTAATTTTCTTATTTTTCTTGTAGAGATGGGGTCTTGATCTTGTGCAGGCTGGTCTTGAACTCCTGGCCTCAATCAATTCTGCTGCCTCAGCCTCTCAAAGTGCTAGGATTACAGTCATGAGTCACTGGGCCTGCCTCACTCCACTTTAAATGAGTGATAGAGTAAACGTGTCTGTCTTGACAAGTGCTGTCAAGAGCATATTCCAGTCATGGGCAAGGGACTGTGCTATTCAAGATGCTAGCTACTACTCACTTGTGGCTGTTGAGCACTCGAAATGGAATGCTTACATCTTATTTTAATTGATTTACATCTGCACTGCCACCTGTGGCAGGCATGACTGAAGGTCTGGAAGCTACTGTCCATCCTGGGATTACAAACCACACAGGAAATGCTGACGCAGCAGGCATGGGTGGGCTTCTCGGGGCCCTTCCAAAGAGGGTTCCCTAACCACTTTTTCCTTTCACCACAGCGACAGAGCCCCACTACAAATCAAACTGGCTCTAGTCATGCACATCTGCACTCCTGCCTTTTATTTCTAGTTTTGCTTATGGTTTGCAAAGCCACAGCGTTACACAAGAGAACTCACACCTGTCCACTATAGCTTTGACAAGGGTGGTAGCAGACTATGACTGTGCAAAGCCACAGCCTTACACAAAAGAACTCACACCTGTCCACTATAGCTTTGACAAGGGTGGTAGCAGACTGAGTGGGAGCAAGAGAGGGTGGTTATTTAACAAAAGCATCATCCAAGCTCAGGTCACACAGAAATAATGACCACAGGGATTATTTAACCAGAGGTGTTGAGAACACAGATAAACTGGAAATCATGTTTGCTGCAGGTGGGAACAGAGGTGGGGGTGGGTGGGGATCAATTTACCTGTGAATGACTATAGTACAATCAGGATGCATTTAATGCTAGTTTAAACCTAGTAGCTACAGTAGTTAAAAAAAAAAAAAAATTTACATATTAACCCAAGTACCTGCTGCTAATCCTCTGCTGTTAGGGGAGGCATTATTTCTAGATTTTGGATACAAAATGGGACTTAACAGGAAATCAATGCCGTCACTGCTGTCCAGTCTAACATTCTACCCTTTTCTGTCAAACTTTTGCCTAATTTATGATCTAAGTCTTGTTTATAGCAAAAAACATTTGAAATAGCTTACCGCAAAAATGTACAGATATGGTTGAATGATGAATTCATTAAGATAAAGGGGGGAAAAGACCCATATCATAAACACAAAGAAGGAAGAAAAGAGACCATATCAGCAAACTGGGCTGAGGATGAGAAAGTACATTCAACTGAGGACAGCACGCAGTTCTGAGCTCTGGTAACCAAGGCAAAAGAGAACAAACGGGATAGATAGATGTGTCTTACTGAACAACTTAAAGTACTCAAGCTGGTTTTAGGACAGACATTTTTTCCTGGCCTTGAGCTAGGAAGGGAATTTGTTACATTAAAAAAAAAAGGGAAGCAGGGGTTACAGAAAGATTTAGTTCAAACTGTCCTTGAGAAAAATCTGACAAAGAACATCTGAGACGTTCTAAACATGATTGTTTCCTTATACTAACAATTAACTAAAAACAAAAAGAAAAGCAAAAACCCCCAGAGCATGCTGTTGTTCTGAGAGCACCTTCTCAAAGATCTGAATTTACATGATGACAAAACTCAGATAATCTAGGGAAATCGTGGTTCACTTGATCCAAGAGGGAATGTTTGCTTTTTAAAATGTAGCCCGTGGGCAGCGCCTGTGGCTCAAGGAGTAGGGCGCCGGTCCCATATGCCACAGGGTTCAAACCCAGCCCTGGCCAAAAACCACAAAAATAAATAAATAAATAAATAAATAAAATGAAGCCCATATTGGCTGGGAATTTAGAGTCTATATTTCTAGAACATGTAATGATTTAAACTGGGCTTGGCTTATGAACTAGAGAGAAGACTGTTCAGGAGACTGGTAAGTACTTGGGGAAAGTATAAGGTCTCTTATGTAGACAAAAAGAAGTACAACCCCAAGCACACAGGTTGTCTTCTGCGTAGGGAGGTCTGATTTATGTTCTTATCCTGGCAGAGAGCACCCTTGGGAACTGGCAGTGGGCACTGCCTCTTGATTACTCTCAAATGGCCTTGGAGCAAATTCCTCAACAGTCAAAAAGCAGATTGAAAGAAAGAAAGAAACGGGAAAAAAAACCATTTCTTACTCTCGATGTGGACTGCGGCTCTGAGAAACTTCGGAATCACTGTCTCTGGGGGACAGGGAACCCTTGTATGTGTAAAATACATCTTCTGTTTCTGTGATGTAGGTCATTTCATTTGCAAGATTATCTGCAGAAGAGTGTCGTGGTTTTCGGATTTCGTGCCGGAGCCGGGGACTTCGCCTGGGTGGGGGAAATGTTGAGTGTTAAGCGTTCAAAGTAAATTCCACTTAAAAATTTTATCAGACATTAGTGATCTAACTTTCTGTCCTGACCTTTCTAAGGATGCCTTCCCTGGCTGAGGCTGTTGGACATTCAGAGTCAGTTAACTCTGCACTAACCTGGCAGAATTTCCCAGGGGTGACACAGCCAACTGGTGTGGCCTCCAGATCAACAGCTGCCTTGGCCTTACCGACAGGCAGGACTAGGTTGGTTTGTGCCCTTTGGGGAGTCAACAAGTACTGATTTAAGGCAGGTATTCTTCCAGGAGGACTCCAGCTCTAGGCCATATTGACTGCTGATCCACTGTTCTGATTAATTCAAACAATATCAATAAAAGGTGTAAAAGCCAAAGTACATTTCTTAGCAAAACTTGAATATTATTTCAGCTACATTCCTTCAAGTGAATTTCACTTGATCCAAGTGGGAATGTTTGCTTTTTAAAATACAGCCCTTATTGGCTGGGCACCATGGTTTATGCCTGTAATCCCAACATTCTGGGGGACTGAGGTGGAATATTGCTTGAGCTCAGGAGTTTGAGACTAGCCTGAGCAAGAGTGAGATCCCGTCTCTACGAAAAATAGAAAAATTATCCAGGCATGGTGGCATGTGCCTATAGTCCCAGCAGCTCAGAAGTGAGGCAAGATGATTGCTTGAACCCAGGAGTCTGAGATTGCCACAATTGAAGCTGACGCCATGGCACTGTAGCCTGGGCAACAGAGTAAGACTCTCTAAATAAAACAAATAAAATACAGTCCTTATTAAACATGTGGCATTAGACAAGCATATAAGCTGCCCTGTCCTCCAACAGCAGCAGTAGCCAGGTAAGCTCAGTTGAGTCACATCACCTCTCCCGGCCTCAGCTGTACTCACCTGCTCGTGAGAATGAGTCACACGAAGCAATGTTCTCAGGACATCCAGTGCAGCACCTGGGCGTCGGCTCCTGCTGCAGGGAGGTCCCCAGTCTGCTCGAGCTTTCTAAATTCTACTTTCCCTCACCTTTTCCCATCTTCCCTGTCTTTGTTAGCCATTTCTTCTTGGGACTGTCAGGGCCTCCATGATTTGCAAGCCCCCTGGACCCAGATAATCAATACTGCTGTGTCTAAAGCAGAAGTAAAAGGGCTCTTGTGACTCCTCAGGAGAGGACTATAAATAGCTACAGGAGCTCGAGGCCACGAGTGTGGCAAGGTCCAACCCTGCTGTGCCCCTGGATCCCGTCCTGGGCCTCTCTCCCAGCCCCTGGCATCGCTGTTTATGAGACTTTCAGATAAATTATGCTGCTGCTTTATAGTATACCTTTACCTCTCTAGAGTGATGTGTCTAGATCTTCGAAACCAAAAAGCAAATCTATGCAGTCATGTCATGATTTCTAACACAATGTACTATCATCCTCTCTGCCCACAGTATTAGGCCCCAGCAGAGGGTCCCTCCCTAGCAGGCCCTGCACGGCATCTCCTGTGTCTGCCAGTCTCCCAGTTTCCCCGAGGCCTTGCAGATCCTGGGTTCGCTCTGGCTTTAAGACCACACTCTTTTTTTTTTTTTTTGTAGAGACAGAGTCTCACTTTATGGCCCTCGGTAGAGTGCCGTGGCCTCCCACAGCTCACAGCAACCTCCAACTCCTGGGCTTAAGCGATTCTCTTGCCTCAGCCTCCCAAGTAGCTGGGACTACAGGCGCCCGCCACAACGCCCGGCTATTTTTTTGGTTGCAGTTTGGCCGGGGCTGGGCTTGAACGCGCCACCCTTGGTATATGGGGCCGGCGCCTTACCGACTGAGCCACAGGCGCCGCCCAAGACCACACTCTTAGTGCAGTGTGGAGCTGGGGGCAACTTGCTTGGTTCCCCTTCTACTGATGGCTCGGCCTTTTTGGAGATATTCACAAAAATGGCACGATGTCTTTGGGGACCATTATAATAAAATAACAATAATCATTCCACATGACTTTAAAAATAATAAACTTATGAAGCACTTGTATGTTATTATTTCATTTGTGGTTGTTTTTATAATCCTTTTACAGATGGGGAAACTGAGACCAGAGAGGCAAAGAAACTTGTTAATTAACAGAAGAGCCACCATCTGAGCTCGGACCTTTCAGCTACAAACTAGGGCCCTTTCCACTGGGCCACACTGCCACGTCCTTCCTTTGAAGCTGAGTCCTTCCTCTTAAAAGTTGGCAGGCTACTTCCCGACATGCATTTGCTGCGGTGGCTGAGGGTCTCACACATCCTTACGTCATTCATATCATGAAGCTTTACTGACTTTTCCTAAAGTAACCTTTCTGGGATATTAATGGGAAATGAAATTAAATAAAGCTAAACATACTTCTTTATCAGAGGCCCACTCAGAGTGTTTAATGTGCTAATGTGTACTGTGATTCCAAAGGGGCGTTTCAGCTACTGACAATGTCCTGATTTATTTCGCTCAAGTAAGTTTTCAGAGAAGAGCATCTAGCCTATACTATGGGGAATGTTAGCTAGACTCAGGTACTTCACAAAAACAGCGACTTCTGCCAAAAACCCCAAATGCAAATGTCAACTCTCATCGTAGGCCATCTCTACTCAGGAGTTTATAAATTCAGATTTTACTTTTACAAGAGATAAAGTGTTTATTGGTGGGTAGTACAAAAGGAGGTGGACATACCAGTTGGGAGTAATGGGAGGGGACCGCGAAGGCAGACTCTTGGTTTCTAAGTGCTCCACTGACAGGGATCTCCGCATGGCTGGGTTCCACACCATCCCTCCAATCACCTTTTTGCAATACTGGTTATTTACAGACCTGAAAAACCAGATGTAGGTTCACTTTCTACACTGACATGTTCAACTAGAAAGAAATTACAGCATGTGTGAAGCAGTCTACACATGCCCCTTCCCTCACGGGTGGCTGGCTAATGCCTCGAGGCCACCAGCCAGGTTGCAAGGAACAGAGGGTGACTGCCCTAAAACAATTCCTTTCTGTCCTGGGTTCTCCTTAGGTGACTTATTTGCTTTTGGTGAAAATGCTTTATCATTCTTACTGTTCATGCAAGAAAGCTGCTTCGAGAATATAACCAAACCCTACCAGATTAGAAGGAATTCTAGAAATACAGCTCAGGTAACTTCACGGAATTCTTACTGTACTAAATTGGCATGAATGAAAATATTAACTATCCCTCTAGATGCTCTCTGCCACCCAACAGGCAGAAGCCATCAACGTAAACGACCTGTAACTCTTTGTGAGAGAACCTGAGGATGTGTTCGGAAAGTACGGTTGTGGGCCATGGTTTCTAAATGTGCCACCTTGAAAGTCACTTTTAAATTTCATTACTACCTAGAGGATTTCAATCTCTAGACTCCTTAGAGAGTGAATTATTTGAGAGAATAGAACATGAAGCCTGTTAACGGGTAAAACTTTCAGTTCTGGCATCTCTAAATTTTAAACTAGGTTTTAATATCTCATGAAAACATTCAATTTATTTCCTTGTAGCCTAAATACCAACCAACCAACAAAACCAAAACAGAAGAAAGAACATGAAACCCCCCCTAGAATGCCATGTACTGACTTATATTAAGAAATGCTGTTGTCACCCTGATCAAAACATTGCATAGCAGCGTCACTGGGAGAATCTTTCCTCTGAGGCAGGCCTCCACCAGAAACCACAGTACCAATGATTGAGAGCACAGGATCAAAACAAGGGGAGCAATTCCCCAAAGCACGTGTCATAGGTTATTAATAGGGACCCTTGGAATAAAGTGTTCCATTGTCGCACAAGCTTGAAAAATACTGAACAAGTTTCTCTTCTGAGGAACCTTTCAGAGGGCCCAATATGCAAATATACAGATGTAGCTCTAAGGGTTGAGAAAATCATGTTAAGTCCTCTAAGCCTCAGTTTCCTCATCTGTAAAATGGAGGTAACGAGAGCTGAAACTCACCAGTAGCTGAAGCTTGTATAGGTAGTAAAGAGCTGCTGACTTGCCCCCACTACCCAGCTATTCCCCATATCTCAGGTGACCCTCTATGGTGGATTAAAGATGGTTGCAAGTTTTCTGACTCCTGCATCTAGGCTGGCCCGTGACTGCTTTGATCAAGAGTCACTGTGCCAGTTCTGGGCCTCACCCTTAAGAGGACCAGCTGGTTTTGCCTTTTGCTCATAGAGACTGGACCCTTCCCATGTAAGAAATTCAACTATCCTGGCTGGACGGTTTACATGGAGAGGCCTAGGGATCCAGCCTTCCAACCATCAAGATGCCAGGTGTGCAAGAGAAGTTGTCTCGGACATTCCAGACCAGTCCAGCCAGCAGCCACATGTCACCAAGAAATCCCAGCCCACACCACATGGAGCAGAAGAATCATCTAGCCAAGCCCTTCCCAAATTCCTGAGATAGAAAAGAATGGGTGTTGCCTTCACCCACCAAAATGGGGGACTTTATTATGACACAATAGATGATCAACACCCAGCCCCCAGACAGTGGCTGCAGATGAGGATGAAACAGCAAAAATTAAAACTCAAGTAACAGAGGCAGGGTTTAAACCCAGGTTCCCTGCTTTCAAACAGAATGCATGTTTTCTATCGCCTTACTTTACTAACCTTTTACATGGCTTGAGGACTACGTTCTAATAATTTTTTTGTTTTGTTTTGTTTTTTTTTTGAGATAGTCTTATTTTGTCACCCTTGGTAGAGTGCCATGGTGTCATAGCTCACAGCAACCTCAAACTCGTGGGCTCAAGGGATTCTCTTGCCTCAGCCTCCTGGGTAGGTGGAACTACAGGCACCTATTAGAGCACCCAGCTATTTTTGGAGACAGGGTCTCGCTCTTGCTCAGGCTGGTCTTGAACTCCCGAGTTCACCTGCGTTGGCCTCCCAGAGTATTAGGATTACAGGTGAGAGACTCCATGCCTGGCCTCCAATAAATTCTTTTCATGACTTGTTCAATAGCAGGGTTACTGAATGTATAGAAACACTAGATGGTATTAAGAGCTAAAAACTTCAGAAATGTATTTGCTCGTGGTTCATCGGAAGGTGAAAGCACTTAGTACTATAAATAGTATCAGTGATACTAACAGATTTTTGTCACTTACTGACTCTGTATGTTCCTTAATGTTTATCACTGTAGCAGGAAAGTCAATTGAACAGTCTGATGGGGTTCCACATACCAGAGAATGGCTCAGACATGGACCTCATTTAGTTAACAACAGCTACCTCTTCAGCAATAACAAAAACAATTTTTTTTTTTTTTTAAGAGACAGAGTCTCACTATGTCACCCTTGGTAGAGTGCCGTGGTGTCACAGCTCACAGCAACCTCAATCTCCTGGGCTTAAGCAATTCTCTTGCCTTAGCCTCCCAAGAAGTTGGGACTAAAGGCACCCGCCACAACACTTGGCTATTTTTTGTTTCAGTTGTCATTGTTGTTTTAGGGGCCCAGGCTGGGTTTGAACCCACCAGCCTCAGTGTATGTGGCTGGTGCTATAACCACTGTGCTATGGGAGCCGAGTCCACAAAAATAATTTTGAAAAACCAAGAAATGACCGAGAAATTATAAAAATGACTTGATAAACGATTTCTGCTATCTCTTATAAAGCTGTCTTAGAACAAAGAAAAATATTATAAGCTGCATGGTTATTTTAGAGAATAAATTTTGCTCTAAGTTAAAATTTAAAAAAATATATGAATAATATGTTAGGTTTAAATAATTCACACACATAGAAATTACAGGCTGGCTTAGTGGCATCAGGCTGGAAAGCCCAACACGCCAGCATCGGGAGACACTCAAAGAGTCACTGGCAGGTGTATATTTTTTGTGTCACATTTCAAGAGACAGTTGTAATTCTGGCTGCTTGAGAGCTCTGAGGACAGCAGAGCTGAGGGTGCAGAAATAAATGGTGGGAAGATGAGCCGGATGGAAAGAGGCATTGCTGTCCCTGGGGAGACTTTCAGCCAGAGTTCAGAGATTCAGTGCCTGGGACTCCTGGGCTACCATGTTCCCTCCTCTGCCCAAGCATGTCCACTGCCCAGAAGAAACTAGAAATGCTCATGACTCAGTCTAGTGTCGATACTGTCCCCAAATCGTACTCACTTTTTGGTGTTCCTAGAGCCCATAGTCCAGTACTGAGAGAGAACATTCTTTTCCTGAGGTAGGAGCTTCTTTGCTTGAAAGAACGTGTGATGCTCGACACAGGATTTCCATAAGTTTTTGCAAGACCGGTAATTTAGCATGTTGAAGGCCACGATATGTTCCCTGGATTCAGTCTGGGAGGAAAACAGAAGAGACTTCATCGGCACAGATGTAGGAGTGAGGTCTTACAAGCATTTTAGCCACATGTGTGGCCACCAGGTAAGATGCAACAGACAAAAGAAAACTGGCTTCAAAATGTTTGTCTACCAGTGTTATGGGAATATTTAAGGGCAGAATTTTTGTGAAGCACCTTCGTGGATGTGGTAATCAAGATGACCGGAATCGACTCTTCATCATCATCTGTGATCTTTCACGAACACTTTTATTTCAACTCTGCTTACATTTCTAGGTCGGATATATTTGGTACAACCAACCACACATGGACTGTCTGATGTGCTCCTTTTAAAATTCAGCCCTGGGAACATTTTTCTCCCGAACATTCTTTCATCTGTCAGATAACAGCAGTTTTATAACCCTTTGGATTTTTCTCTATTTGCTCTCCACAAAGCACAGAGTTAAATCCAGAGCTCATATATAATAATCATTTTAATCGTTTGCTATACCTTCATTCTCTGTGAGTTTAGAATTTCTGTTTTCATACCATCTTATGAATGTTTGTTCCACCTTGAATCCTGCATTGTGAAGGGGCAAGGGGTCAGGAGACCCAGATTCCAGTCCTAACTGGTTCTAAGCTTTAGTATTCTCATTTCTCACAGTATATTGCTATGTGGGGCCATGTAAAGTATGCATTATCTTTGAAGAACTGGGAAATGGACACAGTGAAAATCATTGGCATAAAAACAGGATCACGCAAAGAGCAGGGGTCTCAGATTCGTAATAATCTAGTTCAAATTCCAACTCCCACCTCCCTAGCTGTGGGAACCTCAGTTTCCTCACCTTTAAGTCCTGCTTCTCTATGTGGATAAGCAAATAGTTATCTTGAGTGCTGTGGACTCCTCTTAAGAGACATGTATACAAGAGTCACCATGCATTTTTAATACATCAAGGGAGGAAAATGATCTTATGGACACTCACTGGTACTCTGCAGTGAGTTCTCCGCCAGGTGTTTTGACCAGTGCTCTCCTATTTAATCCTTACAATTCCCCAAGAAGTGGGCATTATTGCATTTCTGGAAATAAGGTACCTTGGGCTAGGGAAAGTTAAGTAACCTGCCTCGCTGGTAAATGGAAAAGCCAGGATCTGAACCCACTGTCTCTGATTCTAAAGCAAGTTAATTCTCCAACCAGGCAGGCAGAGTGAATTATCTAGAGAACCACTGGACCCTTCAGATTCCGGCTCCACTGTGCCATGCTCTTTCTTCCCTATTACAGATGGCAAATTTTCTTCAACCCGTAAAGAGTCAAGAGTAATTTAAAAACACAGTAAAGCGGACACAGTGGCGTGCACCTGTAGTCCCAGCTACTCAGGGGGCTGAGGCAGGACAATCTCTGGAGCCCAAGAGTGAGAGCCCAGCCCAGCCAACACAGTGAGACCCTGTATTTAAAAAAAAAAAAAAAAAAGGAAAAGAAAAAGAAAACCCCCCACCAAAGTAGGCATAGACACAACTTACCTGCTTTTGTCGCTGATGTATAAAGAACTTTTTCCTTTTGAAAGAAATTTTGAGAATGTTCACCCTGCAAAAAAATAAAACCAAACACTAACAATGCAGATCAGGGATTGGCCTGGTTACAGCTAAAGCTTCTCAAGGTGTGTCCTCTAGTCCGCAACCCTCCTGACGGGGCTCTCAGCTTCCTAGAGTTTACTTCTCTGTGGAAATGATGGCAGCCCCATCGCTGCGGCCAAACACCAAGCAGCTAACTAAAGCTGAGCATCACATAAGGGGTTGGGTTAGGATGGAGCTTTTAAATAACAGGGAACACAGGCCACGCTCTCTTTGCTCCAAGCTGCTTTTGTGGCACCGCAGCTCTGCATGAGCTGATGTACACGGGGGCGACAGCTGGGAGCAGTGCAGAGCAGCAGAAAGAGGACAGCCCTGGTCCACATCCCAGCTCCATTACTTAATAGCCACGTGTCGTGTAGCCTACTTATCATCTGTGTAACAGAATTTATACCTGCCATTAACTGAGCAGGTTTTATACACGGGCCACTGTAAGAACTTTACAAACACCCCACAATTAAGCCTTGCAATAATCCCGTGTATCCAAAGCACACACAGTTACACCCAGTTTTCAGATGAGGAAACTGAGGTCAGAGACATTTCCCTAAGTGCTTGAGATCTTTCAAGTGGCAATGCCTGGACCCCAGGATCCGAGCCAAGTTTCACCTGACTCCAAGGCCTGTGCTTCTCAGCTCTATACTGCAAAGTCGCCTGGACAGTGGTGGTGGTGACACTGCCTTTCTCATAGAGCTGCTGCCTTGAGAGGCTTCGAGTGGATTAAGAGTGTCAAGTCCTTAGCATGAGGTTGGACACATGGGAGGCGTTCCCTCAGTTCCTTCTAAAACTGATTAAAGAATTAACTTTTCTTTCTTTTTTTTTTTTTTTTTGAGACAGAGTCTTACTTTTGTCGCCCTGGGTAGAGTGCCCTTGTATCACAGCTCACAGCAACCTCCAAACCTTGGGCTTAAGCAATTCTCTTGCTTCAGCCTCCCAAGTAGCCAGGACTACAGGCACCTGCCACGACACCCGGCTATTTTTTGTTGCAGTTGCCACTGCTGTTTTAGCTGGCCTGGGCCGGGTTCAAACCAGCCACCCGTGGTATATGGGGCGGGTGCCCTACCCAATGAGCCACAGGCGCCGACTGAAAAGAGTTAATTTTTAAAATCAATTCACGGTTGACCCTTGAACAGCATGGGTTTGAACTGTGTGAATCCATCTATATGGGGAATTTTTCAACCACCGATGTATTCCTGGGATGCAAAATCTGCATTTACAGAAGGTCAACTTTTTGTGATTCTGCAGGGCCCACTCCAGACTAGAGTCTGTGTGGGTTTTGTTTATATGGGGGTCCTGGAAACAAACCTTCATATGTGCTGATGGACAACTGTAATTAACTTATGCCAAATTTCTGTAACCCATATCAGCGAGGCATGTTTCCCCACTGAAGTTTCTACTTCTAAAATACTTTGGAGAAATGAAGGAATTCTACTATTCTTTAGAATCACATGAGGACCTTGATAGAGCGTTCTGGAACAGAGAAGCTGGGTAGGGAAAGTGAAAGTTTAGCTACTCGTGACTTTCCCCCAGCTGGACCACCAATAAACCTGTATCACATATTAAATAACGCACACTTAGATTAAATAATCTGTCGGTAATCTGTTGGGAATCTACAGTCTGTTGGTAGATATAATTGTTTCACAAGTCAATTCTGGGGTGTGAATGCAGGTGAGTAGTCTATGGACCAGCGGGGTGCTCTGGCTCAACCCCTTTGGAGGTACACCTCCCAATTTATGCCACATACCACTCTGCCATCTCCTCGCTGCCCTCCCTCCTGTGCCAGGCATGCTCGGGCCTTCCATTCTGCAGAACAAGCTGCGAGAGCCAAGTGCCCCTCTGAATCCTTGCCTCCCCCTTGCTTAGCCCAGGGGGACCTGAGCACCTTTTTGCTCTCCCACTGGCTTTATATATGGAAGGGGGAGGCCTGCTGCACCTCCTATACTTCCCAGGGCCCCAGCTAAGTGTCTTCTTCCTGTGCTGGCCCCCGACTTCCAAATCTGACAGCTTCCAAATCTGGTGCCAATCTCATCATACACCAATACAAACTCTGTTGTGTCTAGGCACGAGGTCTTTCTGTGGCTCCCTACTGTCCTCCATTCATTCATAAGGAAAAAAAATGCAGAGTTTCATATACTAAGTCCTGCAGGGACCTGGGTACCAAGGGAGGGTGAGTAGGTCACTGCCATCTGGAGTCTTATAATCTAATGAGGGGGAGATAAGAACAAAATAAATAATGCTGCATATCCCTAAATCACTAGAGCTGTGACCACGGCACACAGGAAAGCCCAGGATCTCATAAGAGCGCTGAGGACTGAGCCTGCATTCTTCCGGCCATGTGCAGCCTGTCCCCTGCCACTCCCCACGCCCACAGCCTGCTCCAGGCTGACTGGCTGCCTCCCTTTGACTCACTACACCTCTTCTCTCTTGTCCTGGGCCAATAACCCACACCTCTGTCCTAGAATATATACCCGTGGGCCAAAGCCTAGTTCGCCTTCATGACTGGTTAGCGCTATCTCTGCAGGCTCAGGGCCCTTCCTATGTCCTGCCTTCCACGGGCATTGCCTACACACCTCTCTTGTCACCCTGGGGTCACCATCTGGTACTGGCCTCTCCACTGATCTTTGAGGATTGCACCAGAGGCAAGAGCCAAAGCTTGATGCCGACGGGTTAGGAAGGCTTAGCAGGCCATCCTGGGGGTTGGAGAGTTCCTGCAGGTGCTGATGGAAAGATTTGCTGTTTACAATTCTGCTTCACCTGACCAAGTTCCCTGCCTCCCTCCTGAAATGTCCTTATGGGGCTTACTTCTTCTCTGCAATGTGATGGTTCAGCCACACACAGAGCTGGACCCAGGTGGCTTTAGGCCCATGGCATCTGGAGGAAGATATCAACACCTCGAGAAATAAGCCCCGTGCCCAGTGTGTGCCCTCCGCTTAGCATGATCCTTGTCCCAGCAGGCCAGAGCACTGTCCTGGCCATATTCCTGCCAGCCACACCCAGGCTTGGGTTTCTTGCTTCCCCCAAGGGTCTTTTAACAGAGACTAAGGGAAAGAAAGGTGTCATCTGCTACACTGATTTTCCTGTCAAATTGAACAGGGCTGTTACTTTTTTTGGTTTGTTTTGGGAAATACAGTGAAACTATATTGTGAAACTTAATAGAAAAATGAGTGTATATCCTGTTTGCATTCCCACAAATATAATTTTTAGTGGTGGAAAAAAACGCATAGGCTCTGGAGTTAGACTCTCTGAACGTAAGCTTCCACTATACCAATCGTTAGCCATGTGACCCTGGACTGGCTCGATCTTTGTACTTCAGTTTCCTCCTCTGTGAAACTGTGGACAGTAACAGTGCCCACGTCAAGTTTAATTGAGAGAAATCAAGTAAAATACAAAGCACGTGACTTGGGACACAGCACTCAATAAGGATAAATGCTATTATATTATTATCTATGTAAGTTATTTACAGGATTTTTAATGTGATAAAGAATGATGCAATGAACATGTCTGTGTGCCAATTAATGAAGTCGTGTGTCCCAAGGTGAGGAGCCAAGGGTCAAACTCAGTGTGACACCAACCTGGCACTAACCTCCTTTCTTGCTGCTGTTGTTTTGCCAAATCTTCAAGTCTTTGACAAATTTATCCTTTAGCCTCTACGTTTCCCACTGCCTGCAGCACTCACCCTCCTTAATCTACCTGGCAAATCCGTCCCACCTTTATTCTACACCCCGCCACGTTGTTATTTATGTAGAAAGCTGCCTGTTGCCTGGCACAGTAAACTCAAATGTATCTCTAAAACTCACTTCAACTCATGAATAGGACGTGACAGGCTGGCCTAGGGAAGTTCTCTCTTCCCACCAGGTCCATGAGCTCAGAGGGCAAGCACTCGGTTACACATGTCTGTGGGTCCCCTTGGTGTTCAGAACACATCCAGACACTTGGTAAAGGTTCAATTAATAACTAAGGAACAGAACTAAAAATACAGTCTGTACCCAGAGAGAAAGCGCTCCTCTGAATTCTGGCCAATGCTCTTCCCAGGAAGAATTCCTTAACTCTTAAGACCCGCCTTGTGCCATTTTATCCACCATGTTTCCCTAAAGCAGCGGTTCTCAACCTGGGGGTCGCGATCCCTTTGTAACAAGGAAACTACATCACCGCATTAGGAAGGTCGGGAATCCTTGCCTTAGAGTATCCCAACCCTAAGGGGAAGGGAAGGCTAATGAAAAACCAAACTTGAATTTTCCAGAGTACCAAATCTGGATCAAATTCAGAGGGCAGAGGTGGGAAAACTTGAAAAAAATTCTCTACTCCTTCTTTAGAAATCAAAGTTTAAAATTAGAGGTAACATTATTTTGTTCAGCATATTTTCAAAGCATGATTCAGAAAAGAATTAGAATGGTTTGCACTTACCAAGGATAGAAACTTGTGCAAATGTATTTTCGGTACACAGCAATGCCCGCGGAAGCGATGCCGATCATTAGTTCTAAATTGTGCTGATCCTGTAAAAGGGAAGATCTTAGATGCCCAGCGAGTTACAGTCATGCTTACGCCCTCCAGTAACTTTAAAGCACCCACGCTTTTATAAATAGCACTACAGAAGCCCCAAAGGGGAAAACGTTACTGAAAAACAGGCAAAAATCCCTACTTAACAGATCCCTACCACATCCAAGTACTTAGCACCAAATTCTTCTCAAGTGAACACACGTTGCCCCTCGGTAACACCCAGGTTCCACAGGTTTAAAGAGTTAACAGATTAAGCCCACTCATCCTACAGAGTCATGTAAGTGAAGATTCAGTTTTAAACCTTCAATAATCAGCATTAAATAGCCATACTAAAATCAGAAAGGTCTCACCCTCCTAGCAGGGCTTTCAACAAAGACGTTAGCTGGTGTCATGATAAAATTCAGAAGTGCAGGCTTGGCACCTGTAGCTCAGCAGCTAGGGTGCCAACTGCATACACTGGAGCTGGCGGGTTCGAATCTTGCCGGGGCCCGCCAAACAACAATGATAGCCACAACAAAATAATAGCCGGGTGTTGTGGCAGGCACCTATAGCCCCAGCTACTTGGGAGGCTGAGGCAAGAGAATCTCTTAAGCCCAAGAGTTGGAGGTTGTTACGAGCTGTGACGCCACCACAATCTACGGAGGGCAACATAGTCAGACTCTTGTCTCAAAAAAAAAAAAAAAAATTTAGAAGTGCAGAACTGCTGATTCTAAATCCAATTAAGAAATAAACGTTGCTTGTAAATTGAAAACAGTCACTTGTTTCTAAGTGCGCATGTGCTGGGCACTGCTGTAGACAGTGAAGACAGAGAGGACACAGCAACTACAAAGCTGTTTTAAATCCCTTCGAGAACAAAGTGAACATAATAATAATAAAATAAACATTTCTTCCCTGGAGCCTTTACATCCTTGTTTCCCTAATCAGATGTTTGTAATAACAAAGAAAGTGCACAGTTTGAGTCAGTTACAACTGGCCATGAACTCTGATTCTGCCTCTTACTCATAATATCATTTTGGGCTTCTGAGCCTCAATGTTTCCTTTTGTACCATGAAGATTATAGAAGCTACCTCAAAGGGTTTTTAATCAGGCTGAAATAAATAAAGACCCTAGAATAGGATTTGGTATATGGAGCTTCAGGAACAGGGCTTGGCATACAGTAGGTGTAATAGACATTTTCTTTTGCCGTGGGACAAATCATTTATGAATACCAGTAGCAACACGGAGACTTGGAAAAAGTGGACCAGGAAAACAGTGCCGATACTGCACCGAGACTAGAGAGAATTTACCCAACTGAAATCATATGCTTACAGCACAACTGAGTTTGCTTGATGGAGAATAAGGTTGCATTTAAACATGATACTCGAGATGGTCACATAGGGATTACCAAGCAGGTGTGTCAGAAGAACAAATTAGTAAATGAAAGAAAAATTGCATGAATAAGGAAATACATGAATGGTGTGTGTCGGCCCAAGACTGAGTCCCACAGCTCTTGATTTTGTGGTCTCGCAGGCCACACCTCAACCCCTGTAGCACAGTTGTAGTTCATTAAATTCCCATGCCCAAGCCAACATTTCTCAGCTCCCTTTGTAGAAGAGCAGGGTCCATGTGTCCTGAGCAGGAGGGGTGTGTCTGGCTGGGGCTGAAGCACTTAAGAGCTGGTGAGCAACCCTCTGCTTCCTCTTGTGACAAGCTTAGAGGACACCTGGGAAGATGATGAAGTCACCACCCGGAGGCAGCATCAGGGGACTGCCCTGGAGAGATGCCTGGACTCCATCAGACTCTGAACTACTGAAAGGTAAACTTTGTGGTATGAAGCTATGTTGACTCAGGGGTTTCTAGTTCATGCAGACAGCCTGCCTTGTGAAAATCAACCCTCTCTGACACTCCTTGAGTGTCTTGGCCAGGCAGCTATTATCCGGCCTCGGAACTCTCAAGGGTCATGTCACTGCAGTTCTAGGAGTGGGAGAGTGTAGGTCAACTAAAGCGTCCTGTTGTACCACTGAATTAAGTTCTCTGAAATAGTCTATCAGAGATAAAATATTTGCAAATGGAATGAAAGCAGTGGTTAAGTTCCAAAGTTGTTTTTTTTTTTTTTTTTTTTTCTCAGTTTTTGGCTAGGACTGGGTTTGAACCCGCCACCTCCAGCATATGAGGCCGGTGCCCTACTCCTTTGAGCCACAGGCGCAGCCCCACAAAGTTGTTATTTTTTAAGATCCAATATCTTTTGTCTGCTTTATCACTTTATCAGCTCTTGCCTACCTCACAGGATTGATAAGGGACTGAGGGAAACAAAAATAAAATGTTTCTGTTATCTATGAGATTATATAGATTTAGAGTTTGGTCATTTATTCAGCCTTTATATGAGCCTTCATTTTCTCATCTATAAAATGGGCATCCCCACTAGAATACTGATTTATTTCACAGGGTTTCCATAATCCTAAACCAAGACTTCATGGTCTGATACGAAGGCATCTGAATAAAGGCCAGTATATAGCGGGTGTTCATTTAATACTTGCTTCCGTTGGGCTGTGTCATGAGCAAATCACAAGTAGAAAACGTTACTATGTCACCACTGAAAAGTCAGAGGCCAATTAGACAGTGCTGGGGTAGTTGCAACTTGTGTGCCATATGACCTTTGTTAACTCCCTGAGCATCAGTTTTTCCATCTCTAAAATGGGGATGATAATAATATACTTGCCTTATGGCATTACTTGGGGAAATAAAATAATCCACTGGTACCTAGAAATTGCTCAGTAGATGATAGATATTAGTCAATTCCAATAAAATAGGCATGGCCAATTAAAAATATTTATTGATTTTCACAATCATACCACTATACATATTTTTAAAAAACTACCATATTGAGTTAACTAGCTCTAATCTGAGCAGCACTTGAGATTTAGTAGTAGAAATGCAGGATCATTAAACTGTCCCCTGAAAAATGGATTTATAGATTTTTTTTGCCTCTTTAACCATAATTTAAAATGGCCTTATAAAGATTTAAAGTTTCTAGTTCATTGACTCCTCAAAAGTCTTCAAGTACAAAGGCAAACATGAAAAAGCAATTGGATAAATGACCAACGAAATTCAGTATTACTTAGTAAACCTTCCAAATGCCTTCAAAGAGGTCTTTTTTATAAGGAAAAAGAAACAGTTTCAACAAAAAGTTTTTAAACTCTCAGAGAGTAAAATATCAATAAATAATTTTAAGCCAAAACATGACAAGGACACACACCCTACCACTGTGCAGCTCCACGCCGTAGAAGTCAAGGGTCCGCGCTATGTTGATGTAGCAGGACTCTGCTTCTGACGGCTTTAGCCCACTGTAGAAGAAAAGAGAAGAAGCAGAGTTCGCCCAATAAACAGAGGATATTAACTTCAACTTTAAAAATAAAAAAATCTAGGAAGTTTGATAACATTTCTATAAGGTGATGAAGTACCTTACATTAGGACTAACCCTAAATTCCACTGTACCAGGTTTTCCTTTTTCTGCTGAATTTGGCTCTTTCTAGCCTTCTCCCCTTCCAATTAAATAATGCCTCCCCTTTAGGGAGCTCTCAACAGTCACAGGGAGAAGACTGACACCTTTCAGAATCCCCACCCTCATTACTCCAGGTTGCTTAATTAATAGGTAATCTTAGGCCTTTCTGCCTTTATTTCTTTGGCAGTGGCCTCAAACCCCAAACATCACTGGCCCGGTACTATTTTAGGACCTTGACTTCTGCCCATGGAGTAATTCTGGGAGAGGCTTGGCAGAACCTTCTTAGGAGGTGCTCTAGTTGCTTGGCCTTTGTTTTTATGGTCTTCCCAAGGAGTGAGCGGTCCCTTGGGAGCTGGCCTTCTCCGTCAGAATGGCCTTTATTTGACCTGAACAGCTGCCGCCGTAGTGTTGAGTAAACGAGGAAAGGGAGGAAAAGGTCAGGACTGGGCACATTGGCTGGAGCTGAGGCCCGCCCAGAGGCAGCTGATGAAGACTGGTACCCCCCACTCTGAAGTAAGACATTTTTCACAACCTAAGCCCAGGGAGGTCCTGGGATTCAGCCTGCTGGTCAGCTTTTTATGTCCATCTGTCTGTCTGGTCTAACAATACCTGAAGGAACAGGCTGTTTTATTAAATGTAATCAGCTGCTAAAAGGTTTACCTCGATGGATCAATTTGTGGGGCAATCAGATTTCAAAATGGGCATTTCCTTCAGGAATTAACTGATTTCAATGATATCCGAAAAAGGAATGAAGCAGCCATCACCCGAAACTGACTGGATTTTGCACCTTACAGAGACGCTAGTCATGCCAAATATATCTGCTACCATACTGCTCAAAGGTTCAAAAACCCCCGACATCTTGAAAGAGGATTCACGAACAAAAGAAGAGGCTGCATCAAATACAAGGGGACACGATGTCTGCAAATACCCGACCTGTGTCCCCAAAGCGGGCCGCCCACACCCCTCACCTGTGCTGTTCATGCAGAGATTCCACCTTTGTTAAAAAGTCATCGCTCTGATCTGGTATAAACTGACTTTCAGAAAGATAGCCTGGATGATGTATGGAAGGGTCATAGTCTCCAAAATGAGCTATCAAGACAGAATGAGGGGAAAATTGTAATTAGTTTTGCCTTTTCAATATGGTCTGTATTTACAAATACCTACAGCATCACAAGAAAAACATTAATTGGAAATACTCTTCCGGAAGTCCTTCAGCACAGGAATGGAAGCTTGTTAGCTCCAGATGCCACACTTCTCTGAGCCCTCACTGCGGGCTACATACTGCCATACGTGGTCCAAGCAAATCTCCCTTTTCCCCAAGGACACACAAGGAGGAAACTAGGTGTTTGAACCCAGGTCCTTTTCTAATCTCCTATCCTTCTACACCTGTGGTCAGCACAGCAGTGTGTGCTCAGGCCTCTGGATAGAGAAAACCCACGGAGGGGGAGGAATGCCACTCTGGACAGACATTAGGCTCTGTACTGGTTCCCTCTGTCATACCCCAAGGTGACTATGCCACTGGACCAATCTGCTCTAAACACTGGGCACAGGCAGAAGGGAGGTCACTCCAACCCACCCCCTGAGATTTGGGGAGGTGTGGACTGGGGTGAATTGGGGTAGGGCTGAAGGGACAGAGCCCAGGCAAGGCCAGTGGCAAAATTCTTAGGAGTTTACATTCTAAGGCGAGCCACACATAGGAAGACAGATGCTGAGACTGTGAAGGGACCTGCAGCCGCAGCGGGAAGAGGAAGGGGACATTATATAGAGGGACTTTCAGTCTGGCCCCAGCCCAAATGGTACCTCTCCCTCGAGATCCTTGACTGCTGTCTGCCAGAGTGAAACACTGATGCCTCTGGTATGATGGGCGTTCTTGAGAGTTGTGCAGTGCCCAAGCTTTACAAGGGTATATGGCTGCCCCAAAGACCCAAATCATTTGGTTGTCTGGACTGTTGAGGAAACCAGGTAAAAACCCAAGAGTCAGGCATGTGGGAACTGAGGACATCCACATCCCTTCACCAAGACTCAAGTTTTTTCATTGGTATAAAACCAGAAGATAATTTCTACCTCTGATGGATGACTGATCTCGTATTCCATTTTCTTGACAAACAAAAAAAGCTTTTATTTCACCTTTTTCTTAAAACTATTAGCCCTAATCTTTCCAAATGTTTTAATGAATTTCTTCCTGTAGTTGGCTTCAAGCAGGGAGGCTTTCCAAAACTGGCAGGATTGTTTCAGAGTACCAACTGAACATGGAAGATTTCTAAATCAAACTCCTTTAATATTACCAGGACAGAGTTTGGGGAAAGCTGTGGTGATACTCTGTAGCCAAACCAAGAAGAAAATGGGGTGAGCCAGAGGCCACTTGAGTGAACTTCATCACATAGTCAAGAGGACAGATGCAAGGTCATCACTTTCTTTATCTCTACACAACCTCGCCTCCCCTACCTCACCCTCAGCTGCCTTCACACATCAAGGGCTGTTCTTTGAGATCTGCATGATAATGAAGGGATCCATTTTCTCTGTACACTGGGCCTTGAAGGCTGCAAGTGGGGGAGACTCACTATGCTTGGTACACAGTAGGTGCCTAGGGACTTGGCAGCTCTGATCTGTATAGAGGCTGATGCAAAGTTTAATTCTGGAAGGAGAAAAGGGCAGAAAGCCAAGTGATGCAGGCACACAGGTTGACCAAGGTTAGACCACAGGCTAGTAAGGCCAGCCAAACACGACCAAGTTGTGGATGGAAATGTCAAGGATGTTAAGATGTCTAGCTGGACACGGCAGGTGAGTCTGTACAGGGTAAGGGCACAGTTACAGATGTCTTTAGATGCCATGGCACAGGTAGCCAATGAGGAAAGCATAAGAAAGTGTTAGAATCACCTTGTTCAAACTCCTCATGTTAAAGGGGAAGGGAAGAAACTAGGTCCAGGGAAGGGACTCACCCCTCCAACAGGGTCAAGATCAGGACCCAGGTGATCTGAGCCCCAGTTAGAGCTCCTACCATGCCACCAGCCCATCAGGCCTGTAAGCTGCTCAAAGGCCAACTAAATGCTATAAATGACATTCCCAGGTCCCAAAGCAAAATCCCATAAAATTTTACTCTGTTAGTTTTATCAGTTCATGGAGAGACTCCTGGATCCTGATGTGGGTATCCAACATGTTAACCAACAGCCCCAACCCTGGTGCCATTCACATGCACAGCAAGGGTCTTTCTTCAGTCAAGTCACAGTGGACTTTAAAATACGACCAAGGGACCTCCCTTGTCAGGTGATTTTCCCCTGAAACCTTATGCAGCGATTCTGTGCAAAGCTCGTGCTGACCACTAGGGGGAAACAAAGCTAAACAGTCATACACAACATATGCAAAACCCTGGGCGGTTTGCAGGATGATTTCAATGGCATCACCCCACCTGATGCTCATCGTAACCCAGTGGTAGACATTAAACAGACAAAGAAACTGAGAGTCAAAGAAGGGGCTCTGCCACTGTTGCTCAGTGGCTAATCTGGAGCACTACACTCCAACCACAGTCCCTACACTTACCTACTACTGAGTAACACATTTTCCAACTTCTGGGGAAGCAACACGCGCAAAAACTAATTAATTACAGTAGAGAGAGAAGTGAGTGCTTATATGGGAAATACCTTATCTTTTAAGTCCCATGCTTCATTCTGGCTGCTAATATTTTATGGTTTGCAAAGACAGTATTCCCCAGGTTCCTGAACTGTGGTGCTTCACGCTGTGAAGTTGTTCTACTAGGAAAGTCCTTCACCTGCTGTTCATCCAACTTCAACATGACCTGTTTGTCCAGTCTCCCTCCCCTCCCCCAAGCAGGACAGTCATCCTCAGTGCTAGCAACACCCAAGTCTGCCTCCCTGCCCAGCTGCAGACTCCTCAGGGAGAGTAGTGAGTCCGATCGGTCCGTGTGCTCTAAGGTTCGTGCAGAACTTGCATGTGGCACAGGCCTGGAGATTATTATAGAACAAATATGTATTTCAAAAAACTTCTTTTATTTGTACTGAAGACATTTTGTACTTTTTAGGTGCTAATAACTTCTTTAGCCTCTATTTTATCAGTTCTTTATAGAGGAGAACCTATTAAAACTTGGAATAGGATGATTTCCACTTGGTTCTTAAATTTTATTCTACGTGAAGTTTATTGCTTACAATAGACAATTATTTAGGCAGCCGTCTTATGATTAGGCATGAAAATACAGTAATAGTCAACACTTGCAGGTTGTGGGGGGTGCATGATGAGAAATTACTTTGTGAGTACCATGTACATTATTTGGGTGATGGATATCCTAAAGTCATGACTTAATCACTATGTAATGTCTGCGAGCAACAAAATCACACTTGTACCACAAATTTATATAAATAATAAAATATAATCTTGCCATTTGCCATGTACCTTTCTTCCTTTTTTTTTTTTTTTTTTTTTTTTTTTTGGCCGGGGCTGGGTTTGAACCCGCCACCTCCGGCATATGGGACCGGCGCCCTACCCGCTGAGCCACAGGCGCCGCCCTGCCATGTACCTTTCTAAGGGCTACACATATAATAATTAACTCACTTCCTTTTCACTACAACCCTATAGAGGGATGCTGTTACCCTGTTTCCCCGAAAATAAGACAGTGTCTTATTTTAAGGTGTGCTCCCAAAGACACGCTAGGTCTTATTTTCAGGGGACGTCTTATCTTTCCTGTAAGTAGGTCTTATTTTAGGAGGATGTCTTATTTTCGGGAAAACAGGGTACTACCTGTTACTGTTATACTTGACAGTTAAGGAAGTTGAGGCTTAGACAGGCTCAAGGTCACACAGGTGTGACTGGAGGAGGCAAGGTCCAGCTAACATGGCTTCGGTCTGGTCCTCTGACTCAGTGATGGCACAACAACAAAGCCTCATTACAGATCACCTTCACATGTATTGCTTCATTTGAACCAAGTTGCCATCTTGAGAGCTGTCATAATCACACTGACGCTTCTGTTTTACAGATGAGAAAACCAAGATTCTCTGCGTGTAAGTGGCAAACGGAGATGCTAGGATTTAAATCGGATGTGCCTGCATCCATTCTAGTTAGCATTCCTGCCTCTTAAACTGGAAGCTCTAGTGGTGAACATCAAACTTGCTCTGAGATCGAGAAGAGCTCAGTCACCTGGGCTGACTGGCCTGGCTGAGATGGAGGCCACCACATCTACAGAACAACAATAACATGAGCTGACTGGTGATGCTCACATTTCCCAATGGATAGGGCATGGCTGGGTCTGCTCCAGATGTACTGTAGGGAGGAAGAGAACTTCAAATCCAGCCGGGCCCATCACTGTGCAACCTCTCTGAGTTTCCCCTCGGGGAGGAGAAGCAGGTTCAATGGAGAGTGTAACACTGGGTCTGGTTCTACTCATGAAGAGGGTCCCTGCTGATCTACGACAGGCAGTCATCTTTGACAACCTCTGTCCTCCATGCAGGTAGACAGGTAAGCTGCAGGCCCAGCCACCTTGCTCTCCACCTATCTGATTTGATTTTTTGCTGGTAGGGAGTTACACAGGCTGAGGGCCATGTCAGTAGTCCCTGCCAGTCTTCTCCTGGGGGGAGACCAGCAAGTGAGCAGTTCAGCGGTGTCTGCTCTGAGACCTGACCATCTCATGCCCTTACCTGTTTACCATGCAGCCTGTCAAGAGGGTAACAGGCCAAGATGACTTTGGCCTTACCAGAAGGTTAGAGAGGCTTTCCTAAGTCTTGAGCCAGCGTACTGTAAAAGCACCACACAGCAAATCAGCTATGAAGTGACTCATCACTTTCCGTCTGGCTGTGGACCCATCTTTTCATAGTGCATACCTAGCATCTACCACAGGACCTAACAGGGAATATATGCTCAGTAAAGTTTCACTGACTGAATGAGTAGATTTGTACTCCAGCTTAGCTCTGATGAAAAAATTCCCATCTGGACTTCCTATCCAACATGGTAGCCACTAGTCACGTGTGGTTAGTCCAAATTGTGATGTGCAGTAAGTGTAAAATCCAGACTGGTTTTCAAAGACTTAATATGAAAAAATACATAAACTATCTTGTTAATTTTTTTACATTATATTGAAATGAAAATATTTTGGACATATTGGGGTCAAATAAAACATTAAAAAGATTTTTTTTTTTGTATGTTTTGTTTTTTGTTTTTTTTTTGTAGAGACAGAGTCTCACTGTACCACCCTTGGGTAGAGTGCTGTGGTGTCACACGGCTCACAGCAACCTCTAACTCTTGGGCTTACGTGATCCTCTTGCCTCAGCCTCCCAAGCAGCTGGGACTACAGGCGACCGCCACAATACCCAGCTATTTTTTTGTTGCAGTTTGGCGGAGGCTGGGTTTGAACCCGCCACCCTCAGCATATGGGGCCAGCGCCCTACTCACTGAGCCACAGGCGCTGCCCAAATTAATGCCATGATTCGTTTTACTTCTTTTTCATGTGGGTACTAGAAAACCCAGAATTACAAATGTGGCTCACATTATATTTCTATGGGACAGCACTGCTAGAGACCAATATACTACATTCCATTAGCTACACTAAAACTCTAAATTCCTAAGATCCTGGCAGTGTTTTAAAATGGCACTAAGCAAGCAGCAGGAGTGACTTCCAGCAAATTTCTTGACAGAGCTGGGTCTCAGTTTCCATTTTTGTAAGAGGTGACTGGTACAAATGTTTGCCTCACTGGGGTTTGGATGGAAATAAAATCCAAATAGCTGAGCAAAGGCTCTGGCAAATGCAACCTGTGGTTGCTGTCTAGTGTCTGATAGGCTCCCTTGGGAGAAAACCCCACCACAGCTCATCCACTCCCTTCCCCTGAACCACCTTCCCTGGTCTACCATCCCTGTGCTGGAGGACAGCGTAATCTGGGTAAAAGCAGGACTGTCCAAACAGCCAGAGACACCTCGCCCTGTAGGATTCCTGGGAAAGGAGGATTTCGTCAAAGAGGAGAAACCGGTGACTTTCTTAACACATAGGTCAGAACAATCTGTCCGCCCGTGAAACTCCCCCTTCGTGACTTACATTGTACTGCATAGGACGCCAGCACCACTGCTGAGTTCAGAGGGCAGGTTAACCTGTCAGGAGAGAGACACATTGACACAGTCACAAGGACCGAAAACAGCACAAACGCTCACAGGTCACGGGGAGCACATGTCTTTCTTTTCTTGGATTGACCATTAACAAGCAACTTGAATCCTAACAAAACAACTTTATAATGCACATCAATCTCAAACAGTAAATATAGATGGGAACATATAAAGGATTTTAAGAAATAGCTTTTTCATGTTTAAAATAATATACATCAGGGCGGCGCCTGTGGCTCAGTCGGTAAGGCGCCGGCCCCATATACCGAGGGTGGCGGGTTCAAACCCAGCCCCGGCCAAACTGCAACCAAAAAATAGCCGGGCGTTGTGGCGGGCGCCTGTAGTCCCAGCTACTCGGGAGGCTGAGGCAGGAGAATCACTTAAGCCCAGGAATTGGAGGTTGCCGTGAGCTGTGTGAGGCCATGGCACTCTACCAAGGGCCATAAAGTGAGACTCTGTCTCTACAAAAAAAAAAAAAAGTTTAAAATAATATACATCATAAATACCATGAAGCTAAAAGGTCTAAAGTGGGCCAGTCTTCTGGCTGATCAAGAAAGGTGAGGTTCATATCTCTACCAGGGGAAAAAAGTGAGATAACTGTACTCTTAGATCAATGGGCAGCCGTCGAATATTTCTAGTAAAGACGTGAGACTCTTCAAAGTGCTAACTAAATTCCTGAGATCTAGTGACCGTGACTCTGGATTACCCTCTTTCTAGATGGTAACATCCTCTTAGAAGGGAAAAGTAGATGAGTATTTTGGATTTTAAAACATGCCATGGCTCGGCGCCTGTAGCACAGTGGTTACAGCACCAGCCACATACACTGAGGGATGGGTTCGAACCCAGCCCGGGCCAGCTACAACTGCAACAAAAAAATAGCTGGGTGTTGTGGTGGGCGCCTGTAGTCCCAGCTACTTGGGAGGCTGAGGCAAGAGAATCGCTTAAGCACAAGAGTTTGAGGTCACCATGAGCTGTGACACCACAGCACTCTACTGAGGGTGACCTAGTGAGACTGTCTAAAAAAAAAACAAAAAACTAAAATTAAAAAAAAAAAAAATTGCCATTCCTTAATTAAATTACTTAAGATCCCCACATCTATTCACTCTACGCAGAGCTACAGGGTTCAGTGGTCTGTCTCCGTCTACCAGTCCTCCTGCCACCTACTAGAAATCCTGGACTTGGGATAGACCAGTTTTTCTTTCCACCTAAATTCGCTGCCCTCCCAAACGCCCCACTTCTCCAATGACTACACCTCTGTCTTGGTCATATTTTGAAACTTCTGACTGTTCCCTCTTCGGCATGCAACTGCAGATTCCATGGTCTGCCCAGCAACTTGCTCGCCAGAGGCCAGGGATCGGCGCCAGACAAGCCGAGTGGGTTGGGGAGGGGCAGAAGTAAGGGCTTGCAGGGCGGGGAGCGGTCTGACAAATGGTGGTATCCTTAACAGTGACACGGGAAGACGCTGGGATTTTAAAAGCATTCTTCCCAGCAACCCAGTGGAAGTGGAGAAAATGCAGTTTCCATGCAGCCTGTGCAGCTCCCGACCCGCTGGCCCTCCAGGGTTCCCCTTCCTGGGCACTGCACTGTGCGCTAGTCTTGCAGGTGTACACTGAGGGTGACTTTTCCCACCTGAGGAGCTCCCATCTTTCCTCAAGTAACTCTGGGTAAAAGCAGAACTGTCCGAACAGCCAGAGATACGCTGCCCTGCAGGATTCCTGGGCAAGAAGGATTTCATCAAATAGGAGAAACTGGTGACTTTCTCAACACATAGGTCAGAACAACTGGTCAGAACTTCAGAATGATCTGTCCAAGTCTGCGGATGCGTCCCAGGGATACTCACTGCCTATTTGTTCATCTGGAGAGCTACAGGGCCCACAGAGAGGTCAGGCAGGAGGAGGAGGGAGCAGCCACTCACTCTCCTAGCAAGATGACGTCCACTAAATCTCAGCTGGTGTCCTTGCTAGAGGAAGAGCAGGTGCATGAGATCTGGAGAACAACTGAGGAAAGTAGCTAAGGAAATACCATCTAGTTCAGCGGTTTTCCTTTTTGTTTGAGACAGAGTCTCAAGCTGCTACCTTCGGTAGAATGCCAGGGTGTCTTAGCTCACAGCAATCTCCAACCCTTGGCCTCAAGTGATGCTCCTGTCTCAGTTTTCCTATTTTTAGTAAAGACGGTTTCTCACTCTTGCTCAGGATGGTCTTGAACTCATGAGCTCAAGCGATCCACCTGACCCGGCCTGCCAGGCAAGTGCTAGGATTACACATGTAATAGATCAGTGTTTTTCCATCTTTACAGCACTTTTGAACCTATAAACTTCCATGGCACACTTATTATAAACTATGTTAATTAAAAAAAAAGAGTAACGTAAAAGAATATACCTATTGTGTTTTTGTGCTTTGAACTTTTTTTGAAAATACTTTAATAACCATCTTTGAAAATGTTCGCGGCACATCTAAGATCCTTTCACAGCATACCAGTGTGCTGTGGCACACTGTTTAAAAACAATCACCGATCTACATGAAAGAAAAAAATCAGAAAACATATCTCCAAAGAATGGTGTTCAAAAATCCATACTAAAGAACACTAAAAGCCTGCATTCTTTTTTCTTTGGCGGGGGGGACAGTCTCACTATGTAGCCCTTGGTAGAGTGCCATGGTGTCACAGCTCACAGCAACCTCAAACTTTTGGGTTTAAGTGATTCTCTTGCCTCAGCCTCCCAAGTAGCTGGGACTACAGGCACCCACCACAGTGCCTGGCTAAAAAGCCTGCATTCTACTCTTAACTTGGCCACTCATTCCTAGACAGAACCTTTTCTTCTACTCTGGGTTTCAGGGTCTCTCTGCTGAGTGAAAGGGTTAGGACTAGATTGCTTGTCTTTGTGGGTGGGAGACGATGCCAGGAGTACTGGCCACCAACAACGGTTCCAAAAAGTTAGGGGATGACTTGACACCCAGAGGAAATGCTGAGTAGCCTGGCAGTGAGCATGGAAAAAGACGATTTTTTCTGTTGGGTAGTGGAGACCCTCTCCTCACAGAGGTGGGAAGGCCCTGGCGAGGAATGTCAGGATATAGGCCAGGACGTGGCCCTCCACAGATCTGTACCGACTCCCGTCCAAGTAACAAGGAGCATTTTGCTTGGAGAAGGCAAAAATGAAGATAACTAAGTCCAATACTTTCAGTTATACTGGAAGCTCCTGAGGAGGCCGTGCTCTGCCTTATTTGACCAGCACGGTCCAGTGCCTGTCTTAGAAGAAGTGTTTGCGAAATATTTGTGGGAAAAACGAAAAGTACATATAGAGAAGAGAGGACCAGAGTAAGTTTCCACTGCCGCTGAGGACAGCCTGGCCCAGAAGAGGGGCGGGGAATTTCAACCTTGAGTTACCCCAAAATGTAAAAAGGCTACTCCTGAAAGGGCGAGCTCCCCATCACTGGGGGTGATCAAGCAGAGACCCAACAGCCTGCAGGTTGTGCTAGAGAAGTGATTTATCCCTACCCTGAGTGGTGGGATGAGCCAAATGATGAGAATTCTGTAATTCTATGACTGCTAAACAGTCAACAGGTGCTGCTACTATCCTTTCTTCGAGATGTCTCTTGTTTCTACCTGTCCATCTCCCTGCTCCTAATGTCTGGTCAGGATGTCTGCAACAGCCACCTTGAGGGCCATCCATTCCCTTCCACAGACTGAATACCCTTGGTCTTTTCCGCTCTTTGCTGTGCACACAGTCTTTGTAGACACAGCTCTCGCCACATCCATATCCTTTCTGCCGGAAACCCTTCAATAGCTCTCCTCTGCCTGCTGGATGGAAGAGGCACGCCTACGTCTGACACGAAAAGCCCTCTCTCCTTCTCTTCTGCTGTAAGCTCTCAGCATGTGGTTCCCAGCTGGGACTGTGGGCTGTGGGGGTGTCTTCTCACTGCCAGGGAAATCCAACTCCTCACTTCTCTACAAACCCCAAATCTGGCTCATCTTAGCAATCTGCAAAGACTTTTCTAGCCCACATCAGCAGAAGGAGCTCCTAAAATCTTATGATGACTATGGTCTTCACTGCCCATATTGGTACTAACTACTTCCTAATTGCTTCTTGGGCTCCTGTCTCATTTACCCAAACAGACTGCAAAAGCTCCCTCAGGAAACAGCATGCTGGCAACCTCTGAAAACCCTTAAGAGAACTAAATTCATATGAGAAAAAGAGGCGGTGAGAAGACTGGGAATACGATGTGGCTGTCTCTACCACTTTACCTGCTGCATACTAAGAGTTTGGAGGAGATAGCTCAGGGACCACTGGCTTGGAATTTCTTTTCCCTTCCTAAACTAACATCTTCTAGCTACTGAGGTGGTCTCCATACCTGTAAGAAGTACTGAGTTATAGGCAATGCTCATGCCTTTGAGCTAAAAGCGTCCCCGTGAGACAATGAATCACTGGTCAATACAAAGGGGCTTGGGAGTGGACCTAAATTAGGCCTGATCTGCCTTCCTAAAAAACGTCCACTTTACATTCTGGGTCCCTTTCTAAATCCTTTCAAATTTCTCAGGTCTTTACCAGAAAGATAAAAGCATCTTTTGCAATAAAACTGAAATCACATGAAACGAAGTTTATCAATTCTCAGCCTCTCTAAACTGAGACTTGAGTTAAAAACAGATGCCCAAAGCCTAATGTCGTACAGGATGCTGCTTTCAACATCAACTCTTTGTGCAGATTTAATACTGTTCCCAGAAATGCATGCTCATTGGATTAAAACCAGAAATGTTGCTGGTCTGATAGGAAAAGAAGAATACAAAATTCTAATTACCTTCCTTCACAAATATCCATCTTCAGTTGTAAGAAATACAAATGCCTATGAAACAATTGTTTTCATTAATTCATACTCAGACTGAAATAAGCAAAAAACAAAACAAAACAAAAAAAACTTTGATGAGTTAAGGATAAGACCTGTATGTGTGAAAACCAAAGTACATAAAAATACAGTTTTGTCCAAGGTATCTGGTGCTACTTTGCACACTGTAAAGTTGCCCCATGAGTAAGGTGACTCGAGTTGGTGCCTTAAGTCCTGACCGGCAGGGGCAATGTCCCACCAGCACCAGGAGGGCTGAGCAGGGGAGGAGGGGCTGGTCTTACTGGCACCACCAACAGTGAAGCCCCTGCCCTCAGCCCAGGCCTTGCTAACAGCGCACAGGCACACTGCACACACAGCCCCCACACTAACAGGGCCACTGTTCTGAACACTGTGCCAGCTTGTGCACACCCACGTTCCCCCAGTGAGAAGTTGCTAGCGGAAGGAGGGTCTGTGAAGAACACCTCCCTGGCTGGGGTGCAAACACCCAGCTGGGATTTTTCCTGTGTCCCAGGAACTGTGGGTGCGTGAGCAAAAGCATAAACATCAGAAGTTGCCAGGGACTCCAAGCTAAAATTCTGCACTCATCTGGGAGAGACCAGCAAATCAAACTCCAAAACCCTGGATCTGTTTTTTGGGCAAGTTGTGGCAGGCCCCTCAGCCTGGGAGTCTGCTTCTCTGCCTGGGGAGTGGGGTGAAGAAGCTGCCAGCAGCAGGGCACAGGCCAGGAAATGCCCCGGGGAGACGTCTATTTAGGGACACGGCACACATGTGACATTTGGCCGCTAGCATCTGCTCTTTTTTAAAACCTGGATTCAAATGGGATAGTCATTCTAGAGTGTGGCCAAGACGACAAAAGGAAAACCTCTTGAAATCTAATACAGACAGGGCAGAGGTGCTCCAGGGAAGGAGAGAAGAGAATTTTGGAAAATCAAACAAATCAGTTTCATTATTCTTTTGGTTTGATAAAGGTCAAGGGACTGGGTTTTTGAGATGTAAATGCTTCAAACAGTATTATAACCTCCTTTTTGCATAGTTCTGGGCTGTGTGCATGGGACTTTAAAACTTGCCCCCTCATTTCAGCCTCATCTTAACTCTGTGGGTAGGTACCCACTCTCTCCAGTTTTAACAGATGAGAAAATCAAAGTTCAGACAGGAAGGGGAGGGTCAGATGTATCTTATTTTAACCTGGATAACCATAGTATTAAAAACATCTCATTATGCTGCAAATTTCTTGTATGCTTAATGATTTAAAAGCTTTAGGATCTGTGTCACCAACTACTCATAATGTACCTAAAACCCAGCACTGAGAGAGAATATAACATACATTTGCTGATTCATGCCTATATGGTATTAGAATCTCTATCTTTTCCACCTAGCAGAACATAAATCAGTCCTTTCTAGTTTGTTTCTATGTTTATCCAAGTTGACATTCAACCAGAATTAAGTGTTCTCTCCTCCTACAATGTGACGGAGAGAAGGGATAGAGTTACAGACAATCCAATGGTGAATTGGGGCTTTCACTGGCAAGCTCAGCTAATCAGTGCATCTTCCTAGGAATAAAAATGAGAACGTAAACCTGGAGGTCACCATTTGCCAAATGCTACCTTGTCATAAACTGAGCAAAGTTTCTGAGTCAATCCCACGACATCATACACAAAGAAATCGGAATAGTGAAATGCAACTCCATCTTAGGAGACTTTCTAGAACTCTTGAAGGAACCTGATTCTAATTTCAGTAAATAAAATTCTATTTAGAATGACCTAAATCTATCAGAAATGCTACTTGTGGGGGCTCATACTATAGACATTTATTTAACAATTAAAGTTATCTAGAAGAGCTGTTTGCATGCTTAACTTCAGAAATGCAACAATTTCTTAGAATGTACCCTATTCATGACTGCGACTTCTGAAAGAACAAACGTCCCTGCCTAGATCCTTAAAAAAAAAAATAATAATAAAAACACAAATACCACTTCTATTTGCCTTCCTTGATTCTTGAGAGCAAAATTTCCTTAAAAAGGAACTCATTTTTAGAAAGGCTACAAAGCTGGGGTTTAATAAGTTATTAACATGTCCCAACAACACATGTAAATCCTTCATTTAAATTGGAAAAAAAAAAATCAACAAGTGTATTTAGCAGCCCAGGGTAAGACAAAGATCTGGCAGGTGGGCATGATGGGATAAGTCGATAGTCTGAGACACTCAGGAGGCTGAGGCAGGAGGACTGTTTGAGCCTAGGAGTTTAAGGTCAACCAAGGTGACACAGTGAGGCCCTGTCTCTCCAAGAAAAAAAGAAAAAAAGAAAAAGATCTGGAGGTCCTGGTAGTCCACTAGCTTTCTAAAGTTGTGGGATAGTCTGTTAAGAAAGCTGCTGCCCAAATACCAGTGGGTGACAGCTACACTGGACTCCGCACTTGGGATACCACCCATCTTAAGATGGGAGGTTGGGGTGGGGGGTTGTCAGTTCTGAACCAGTGAATTTTAGGACAGACACAGACAAACTGCATTTTATCTGGGACTCTGGTAAGAACAAATATTAGTCTATTACTCATCTTGAGCTAAAATCCGCCTCCCTGTAACTTCCACCCACTGGCCATAATGCTATGAGCCAGCACACCCAGTTCTCCTTTCCCTGGGAGCACGCCTTAGAGCTCTGAAGGGAGCCTTCATTTCTCTCGGAGTCTTCTCTCCACCCGACACACCCTACATTTCCCCCAATATCCCTCAAATGATAAAAAAGCTCAGCAGGAGGATTCTGTCAGCTCCCAGAGGGAGTTTCTTCCCCCACAGGGTATAGAAGTGGACAGCCAAGTGGCCAAGGGGGCACTGGGAAGCAACTCCGGGGTTAGGCCTGCCCTAGTAATCCCTTCCCACAGATTCTGTCACTGGGTGCCACAAGCCTGGGGAGAAGACAGGTGATGGGTGACGTCACTAGTTTAGGCAGTGCCTGCCATACATGAGGTTGAAACCCACGAGTTGATCATAAAATCAATAGAATGGGTCACAATGGGCATTTTTTAGAAAAGGAAATGGAACAGAATAAAAAGCTTCAGAGTGCTTTATAGTTTTATAAACCTTTCGCTTCAGTAATTGATGTACATGGACTGCGGGATGAAACAAAATACAGTTTTACTGTGGGGTTGTGACTGAGAAAAACCCCCAGTGGTGAGAACCATGCCCAGAGACGTACACAAGTCCATCTGTGTATAATGACAACACATGTAACATAATGTATAATATAGACACACGTACATGTGTACACAAGACACACATAATCCCTCATGTCGTCCTTAAAGCATCCCCTGAACAGAACTTGTTATTTAGTAATGGCCAGAGGAAACCCTGGTAGGGTCATTTCAAATACATTTTTAAAGACTCTGTCACTGACTTTGTGTCTATCAGGTGATGAAAAACCTGCTGGGCTGAGGTTCCCGTATTACCCCAGTTTACCAGTGTAAAGAGCACCTGCGGGTGGCAGGGGAATTCTCAAAGCACAGGGTGTGTTTCCTGTGGTCACCACATGAGTCACACTGGATATCTTTTACCTGGCTTAAAATTTAACATCACAGTAAACACAGTCAAATCCCCCATGTCTGCTATTGTGGAGGTACATAAAAAAGGCAAACCAGAGTAATAGGCTAATATTTGGCCTGGAAACATATTAAAAGTGAAAACATGTGATCACGTAATTACCATTTTAAAAAAAGAAGGAAACCAGGCAGCACTCTATGTCTGAGTGAACGTTGCCTCCTTGGCCATGGCAGGAGGGTTCATTAATTCTCAGCATCCATTGGGGAAATGTTTCCCTCCTGAAGAAAAATAAACGGACCGGCAAGAAACAGGCTTGGCAGTGCCACAGGGGAGGCAAAGTTGAGTCTGCACAGTCAGTGTACAAATGGCAATAACTCTTCTGTGCACCACTCCTCCTCCATTCCAGATACTCTGTTCCCCACTCAGAAAAACCAGGTGCCAGCACCAAACCAGGACCAGGCCAGACTCTGAGCCCCGAGGGGTAAACAACTCTTATCACAACCCCTCTCCCTTATCTGGCTCACATATTTCCTGCACCTGCTGATTCACCCAGGAGACAAGCTGGGTCCAGCCTGCTCGCCTTTCTAGCTCCACAGACCGGGGATCTGATAGAGCATTCTTATTATAGAGATGTCTTCCTATCTTCAAGGGACTGATTGGTAACCCTTCAGTCCTATCATACTATTTGACCTCTGGATGACTGTTTTACAAATTTGTCGTCTAAACCCTGCCTACATTAGTAGAAAATGACTTTCTGTCCTTTGTGCATGTTCTGGGCAGGCAGGAGAGGCCAGTGAAGGAAGAGGTGGGAGGAAGGAGCAGCAGGAGGCGGCTGTGCGTGTGCTGGGAACAGCACCAGATCAGGAGGGGGAGAGAAGAAGGTTCAGGTTCAAGACTGAAAACTACTTAGCCAATCAAAATGCCAATATGTGCACCCCCGAATTTTTACTTGGATCATAATTACTGGTGCAGTTATACCCACATGAAGTTATCTGGCCATAGTTATCAAACGAAGAGTACATTTTTAGTGGTTACTCATTTTTATATACTAAATAGAAAACTTAAAATAAAAACATTATTACCTGGTTTGTTCTTGCTGCAGTGTGTTGGGATCAGGTATAAAAAATCTTACTCGAAAATGCAGGGTACAGGGGAAACCTCCTACAACATTTTTCAAAAACAAATTAAATTTTCCCTTTACAAAAGTCAAGGTATGTAAGTTGCTACTCTTTTCATAAGCGATGCATTTCCACTCAGCCATAGCCCTTTTCCATTATAAAAGGGCTAATTTCAAACAAGGAGTGCGTACATTAATTGGTTGCTTCAGAAATATTCACGTCTACCAAAGCTGAAATATTTACACAATATTGACACAGACGGAAACATAGTCTATTCCCTAATACATGTCTCCCGTAGGGCTGTGTTCTAACAATGCACTCCATTATTTGCATTAATTTTAGAAATCCTTAAATCAGTATACCATACAAAATTCACAAGGAAATAATGGCTTACACTTGTACAGTGATTCATACATTTCAAACATCTGCATGTATATTCTTTCATTTAAACACCACCTTGACTATGAGAAGGCCAGGCTGCCATGGACAGCCCAGTTGTACAGATAAGCCAAGAGGTTTAAAGATGCAACTTGCCCCCAGCTAGTGACAAAAACAGAATTATAGCTCTGATATTGTTGATGCTATTATATCACATTTCAAAATCATTTTTCTACTAGAAAATATTTCAAGCTTTTAATGCAGAGCATGTTAAATGATTAACACACTAGTGAATATTATGTAAAGAACATACTCAAAAATTATGCATTAACACCAAGAATGAATTTGCTTGTGTGGATAAAATTAGTCCATTTCTTTCATCAGATACGGAAGCAGCAGATCAGACTGTGCTGCTCAGATGCCAAGATTGTCTTCATGTCAATTTTATGCTCCCCTGGTACGTATTTGCCAGCCCTATCCATACGTTCTGCACTTTCTTGCTCTCTAAAGTTCAAGCCCTTCTCCAGCCTGCTCCGCTGTCCTGCCATCTCCTCCTTCACCTTGTTCATCCTGGGCTCCGCCCTCCCACCTCTTTCATACCTACTCTCTTGTCTCTGGCTGGTGTATCTAACAGGGTGTGTGCACCTGTGTACACCTCTGCCCACCTGCCTAGCACCAGTGGGTGGCGCTGTAACTCTGCATACCTGTCCTCCCACTGCCTTGGGATGCCCTTCCACTCCCCTTCTCTCCTCTTCTATAACTTGTCATTTTGGTGTCACATGTTTGGCCTCTTCACCTGTCACGTGGTCCTGTGCATTCTATCACGTGCGTAGTACTATCAAAGAACGGTCTCTCCCTTTTGGCTGTGCAGGCTCCAAATCTGACTTGAACTGGATACCCAGGACAGCCCAGTGCCTTGTCACAGTGAGTGTCCAGGACGTATTTGCCAAAATAATGTGTCAGTGAGAGAATGAATGACAACACCTGGTGCGCACTCATTCCCGTGACTTCAGATGGAGCAGGTATTTGTCTGCGAAGGTAAGAACTCTGAGGACTTGGTTCCCCCGTGGGCAGCAGTGGATCAGAGACATGGCTAGCTGAGTCGCCTCCTCCCACCCGGATGCTTGGGCAGGTGCGTGGCATCATGCGTGCACACTTGTGTGTTCATATCCACCCACCCTACACCCCTCTACCATTCACTAGCCACCTCCTCTGTGTCAGGCCCTGTGAGAGACACAGAGAGAACGTCACCAGGGTCCCTAACCTCAGGGACTTACAGTTCTAAGCTAAAGGCAAATACCTAAGAGATGAGGATGAGAGTGTTGTGAGCCACAAATCAGATGATGATAAAAGGGACAAGGGAGTCACAGCTTCTAAAACAGTGGTTCTCAACCTGTGGTCGCGACCCACAGAAACTGTATTAAAGGGCTGCGGCATTAGGAAGGTTGAGAGCCACTGTTCTAGAAGGAGAGGAGGGGGATCTGGGCAGCCTTGAAGAATGGCAGGATTCAGTTATGGGGAAGTGAGAGGGAAAAGCATTCCCAGGAGAGGGACAGACAGAGGGAGGTGCGGACGAGGCCTTGCAGATCCACCAGGCTCGTGTGGGGCACGAGGTGCAGAGGGGACAACAATGACAGCAATGTTGGAAAACCAGGCTGAGAGCAGATTAGGACAGGGGCTGGGGCAAGGTGTGGCCTGAATGGCCACTTCACTGGGGTTAACCCGCAGCACTGGGGTCCGCTCCGGATGGGCAAGCTGCAGATGAGAGGGCTTCATTTTTTATATTTGTGACACTATCTACCTATGGCTAAGTTTCCAGGGAATGCAGCTGTGCTCTTGGGAAGCATGAAGGTTTGGGTCTGTCTCTCCCTTTCCCATCCTGACTGTCCCACCAGGCTGAAAAAAGCCATTTTCTCTCCCTTCCTTCCTTGTAAAAAGAAAAGTGGGTTCTGTCTCTCTGAGCTGCCTACTCTCGCCTTTCCCTTTCTTGCCCACAGTTGGGGAGGATCCTCCAGGGCTGATCTGGAAGCATCTCTGCTAACTCAGAAGTCAGACAGGGAGAAGTCGGCTCGCTCGTGACTCCGGGAGCCCCTCAGGTAGCAGACGCTGCAGGCACTGATGAAGGGGGAGAGAATCAGGCGGTAATGCGCTAACATCTAATGTTCAACGGAAATGAAAAGATCACACCAACCTTTCAACTGTTTCCTGATGGGTTTGCTTGATTCAAGCCATCTCTGTTGGGTAAGAAAACATAAGTTATAAAACCAAACTGTGCAGGCATCCCACACATCTTAAAGGAACGGCACTTACAGGAGAGTGCAGGGAGTCATCACTGTGTTGTAAACCAAAATATTCCTTTTCTGTCACATCCAGGTGGTTATATGCCATATCCAGTAGCACCTGACCAGTATCTTGTTTCTAGAAAAAAAAATGATCAAGTGGAAAAAGTTGCAAAAAAAATTAAAAACTGGTGGTAAAAAATACCTTTACTATAGGCCAAAAAAAAAAAAGTATTAAAATATTCAGAGATGTTATGCACCCACATTTCCCACGATAAGGAAAGAAATTTCAGTTAAGAACACACAGGGGAAGTAGGGCTAAGGAAAACCACACCAGTACAATTTAAGACAATGTGCATTTAATTTAATTTGCCTGAGATTTCCCCCTTCCTGTTAGCTGCTTTCCCCAGTGATGATGTCTACATCAGAAAACTCAGATATCACAATTACAGTAAACTCTCTGTGACCTACCCATGGATTATCCACAGTAAAATGCTAATCCCAGGTCGGTTTCTGTTGGCTCCTGAGGATACCTCTGTGGCTCCTACCCCTGGATAAGCCACAGAAGTGTGCTTCCAGGGAATGAAAATGCTCGCCTTGCAGCATAAAGGAAGACAGCTAAAAATACTCAAATGCCAGTCAAAATGCCCTCAAAGTGATTTGGCTTGCGCCACCCTCTAGGATTATCTGCCTCACTTGCTGTGTCCTCTTCCCTGTCATCTGAAGTGAGAAGCCAGTGAGGATTCAACCACACTCCTCTTCAGAGCAGGCCTCGGCTGCCTTCCCCACTCCACGGTTACGGGGCAGACACGGTGTGGGCACCGGAACAGAGCCATAATAAGCATCCCTTTCCTGCCCCAGCTGGGGAAGCAGGGATGACAGCACCAAGTGTCGAGTGCTGTCAAGTGCTGTGAGGTTATCAAGGTACAGTGGACACCCGAGAGGGCAGCACCGTCAACTCAACCTGGGGACAAGAGGAAGCAACGTGGATCCGGGCTTGGGAGGACGGCAGAGCTGAGTCAGTTCTCCTGCCAGGTGCACGAGCAGAGAAAAGGCCTGTGGACCATCACAGGGCCCTGTGTGGGGGCCCGGCACAAACAAAGCCCTAAGGATGGCCAACAGCACGGAGCGTTTGGAAACTGCAAGTTCTGCTTTAATAGGCAGGTGTCTCAGGAATCCTTTGAACCAGACCATCTAACTAAAGGACAATAAAAGTCAGAAATAGACTGTGTACAGAACAGGCAAAGGTAGCTCTTTTATTGAGTTCCCGAGAGCAGATAATGTCCTTGAAAATAGGTCACAGTGACCAGGACTGGGAGAATTAGATAACTGTCAGGTACCCCCTGCAGAGACTTCTTTGGGGCAGCTGCCTATTATTTAGTCTAAAGTGTGGAAACATGAGACACAGCCTTTTCCTGAACACGCCTCCTTTCACCTCCTGGTTCCTCTACAGGACACTGTCTATTACAAGAATCGCAACGGGTGTGGAAAGAATGACCCAGTCGGCACATTCCAAATAATGAGACACTCTGATGATATGAAGAGCTATCTGCTTCCATTATTGGAATTATTAGTCATACATGATTTCGTATTACATTTAATATGTTATTAACAATTACAATTTATAGAACATCTATAAAAAGTCAGACGCAAAACCACATACTTTTTACATATGATCTCTAATTTTTGTGGCAACTCTGCAAAGCACTGTCGTCATCACCATCCCCCTTGCCAATGAGCAGAAACACCCAAGCTCTGTCCCTGCACCTTCAGCCCATGGAGAGACTGACCACCTGACTCAGGCCTGTTTGTGGCCAAAGCCCACATGTTCCCATTACATTATACCTACCCCGTTCCCACCCGCTGTGGAGTGCATAATTCAAACACTCAGGTATCTATTCTGCACAATTTACCTGGTCCTCAAAAGGAAATGAAATAATAAAAGATATATTTATAATAAGAACAGACCTCCTAGCCTGGTCCCTACCTCACAGATGGTCCTCTTTGTTCCATCGGGCCACTGCCAGTGACCAACTTGCTCCCTTGGATGGGGTAAGAATGAATGATGTCCAATTCTACTTCCCCAGTGATGATGCCACCTGCTCCTGGTCTGAGATGGTCTAGGCCAAAGAGTCTGAGAGAGACCATGCAAACAATTCCCACACTTGGAACAATAAAAAGTGAGGGATAATCAAACCTGCAAGCAGGACCTCAAATTCTTCACGTTCAATGTGAGCCAGCTTGGGACCAGCTGCTGGTCTCTCTTCCCCGGCTGGTCCTTCTCAGACTCCTTCGGTGCCTGCCTTTCTTCCCGCCAACCTTTCAACACCCACCATTTGCACCTTTTGTCTGCTTGCTTCTCAGGGGACCACATCTGGTTTCACAGCTAGAAATGCTGTCTCTCCCCTGGTGACATCCACAGTTGTCTCCAGAGCCTGGACCCATCCCCTAAACTCCTGACACAGCGATCTGATGCCATTCCTGCATCTCAAACTCAACTTGCCCACAACAGAACCGATGATTTCTGCCCCCAGACCTGCTCTTCCCACAGCTATCCCCATCTCCATAAACTGCAATTCTCTCTCGCCCAGCTGCTCGGGCCAAAAACTCTGGAGTCACCTTGAGGCCTCTTGTGCCTTCATACTCCAAATCCCATCTATCAGCAGATCCTCCTGGCTCCACCTCCAAAGGACTTCCAGACTCAGCCACCCCACTGTGGTGACCCTGTCCAACTGTGATCATCTCTCCCCTGGACTGTTGTAACAATCTCTCATCCCTTTCCTTCCCACAGATGACTGTGGCTGGAGCCCACACCTACCAATGCTGTCCTCCTTATGCAGAATAAAAGGCAGTGCCCTCAGAATGACCTACAAGGCCCTGCATGATCACCTGCCCCTGGTATCTCTCTGCCCTTATCTCCTGCTATACCCTCAGCCCTCCCTCCACTTCATACACACTGGCTTCCACACTGTTCCACACGCACACCTAGCAGGATCCTGCCCCAGGGTCTTTTCACTGCTATTCCTCCTCTCTGGAATGTGCTTCTTCCAGACAACCAAAAATGATTTTTTCATATTATCAGTGAGGCCTTCTTTGATCTCATCTGCACAGTGGTGATGCCAGCCCTTGTCTTGCATTGGCACTCTCTCCTTATCTTGCTTTATTTTTCTTCAAAGCACTTAATGGCCCCTCATGCTGCACATGTTTGTTCATGGTCCATCTCCTCCCACTAGGATGTAAGCATCAAAAGGGCAGGGATTCTGCTCTGTTTTGCTCACACCTGTATTCTTTGTACTCAGAACAAAGCCCAGTACATGGCACGTGCTCAGTAAACATTTGCTGAACGAATAAAATGAGTTCTATTCTAACAAACACTCGTGCTTGTGTCAGGAAGAAGGCATACAGTCAGAAGTAATTCCAGGACAGACAAACAAATTTGATCAAAAGAGCCAGACATATACTAAGCTGTCAGTTTATACTATAAACTTTAAAGCATGAGGAAGAGACGTCTGTGACCTTTATGGGGCTTGTTAATCACAAAATTCTATGAAAGACTTTGTTAAAAAGGAACCCGCATGTAAGATAAAGTTCTGTGGAACCAGAATGGTTGCTTTTTGACAGAAGTATTATGACCCTGCTAACAGACCACTAAGTCTGGTCTCCAACTGCAATGCACATGGAGATTCTCAGGCTTCACCTTCATGTTTCAAAATACCCAGGCGGGACAGAGAACTTATATCTTTATCACTCACCCAAAGAGGTTCTGAAGTACTTTAAGAAATGTCCCTTAGGGCTATGCTGCCAAAGTGGGAACCGTGAACTACTAAAGACTACTTTACTGTTAATTAAGACCAAAGAAAAATCTAGTTTTTTGGGTATGTTGGCGACACGGGGCTAGGTATCCCATGTTGGACAGCACAGGGAAAGAACATTTCCAGCAGTGCATCCAGTTCTTTTAGACCAGCCGTTCTCAACCTGTAGGTCGCGACCCACAGGATCTGTATTAAAGGGCCGCGGCATTAGGAAGGTTGAGAACCACTGTTTTAGACAGTCCTCCCTACAGAATGTTTTTCTCCAAACTGGCTTTCTAAGAAACAGGTTATAGGTGCAACATTCCAGCCCCCTAATTAGACTTTGGAGACACCTAACTGGACAATTAAATTTCCTTGCTGGAGTTTTCCCTTCTTACTACTATAACATTTCCCACCCGCAAGAGAGTGAGGCCCTGTTCTTGGGGAAGAGCTGGAGGCCTGGGTGGCGCGTCCATTTCCACTCTCTGCCAGGCAAGGGGCCCAGACTCCCACACCTTTGGTCAGCCACCCTGACTCTTGTGTGCTGACAGGGATATGCCCAAGACCAAGGCTCTGGGCAGCTGCCCCACTCCTGGCTTGGAAGGAGCCCACAGCCACCATGCTAAGACTTCACGCTAACTGCCTTCTCCTCCTGCTGCCATCAGGGACCTGGGGGCAGCAGGAGGCCAAATTATGGGTGAGGCAAAGTTTTTATTACCCTTTAAATTCCTGTGGACTTTTATCATTCCTGCAATTGTTCTCTTATCCATCCTTTCTTCTCTTCTGAAGCCTGTCCTTGTACATGGAACTTTCCCGGCTGGGGCAGATGCTGGAAGCTGGGTAAGGGTCAGGGTTAACATCTTCAGGACCAGCCAAAGGATGGAAGAGATGGGCAAAGGTAATGAGAGGCAGTGACGTGGGTGGGGTGGGCAGCTACTGTCCACACATCTGACTGCTGCTGGCCTGGGAGACAGGAGACCTTGTTTCTAATCCTGGCTCTCCCACAGGCTTTAAGTGGGATAAGCCAGGACCTCCCTGTGCCCTCCCATCTGTGAGACGACTACCTCACAACAAACCCACTTGCACATTTAATGAGCACCTGCTGTATGCCCATCCAGCCCTGTGCCAGGCTCAGGGGAAACACCACCCTTGCTGTCCTCTAGAAGCTCACACTTTAATGGACAACTCATAACCTAATAGTTACAACTATTTTTAAAAGATGAAACCTGCCATGGGCTCTAATGAAGTGGGTACAGTACACCATGATCCGAGAACCAGCTCTGCTTCAGGAAGGGGACGAGGAGGTCACAGAAGTACCGACATCTGAGACATAAAGAAGAGGGGGAAAGACCTTGCAGGCAGAAATGAGACAGGGGCGAGGTTCTTACGTATTTCCAGGCCAATCTCAACATGGAAGATCTGAAATCTCAAGCTTTCGTTTTAAGATAATATTTTCCCTCATTACTAGGCATCTGCCCAGAAGAAAAAATTCACTTTATTGTAAGGACATTTGTACCTGAATGATTATCGCAGCTCAATTCACAATGGCAAAGATGTGGAAACAGCCCGAGTGCCCATACATCTATGAATGGGTTAATACACTTTGGCCTATGTACAGCAGGGGGTCTTATTCAGCCATAAAGAAAGATGGAGACTTTACATCTTCTGTATTACCTGGATGGGTTTGGAGAGCACGCTCCTAAGTATCACAAGAAAGGAAAAGCAAGCATCCCATGTACTCAATAGCAGTGAACAACTACAGGCCCTCAGGTGCGAAAAACACAATTAAATTCAAGAAGGGGGAGGGGACTCAGTAAGCTCTCACCTAACAGGCACAATGTCGGGGTATGTGGCGCCCTCCTGGGTAAAGCGCTCAACTACAATGTGGACTTTACCTAACAAAAACAATGTAACCTAATTGTATGTACCATTATACTAATTGGAAATTAAAAAACATACCTATATTTTTTCTTCATTTTATATAAGCCAAGAGATGAAAACTATTTCTTAGGAGCTTTAATTCAGAACAAAAAGCGGAGAACTTACGTTAACTTTAAAGGTCTGTACCAAGCCATCTAAGAAGCGGATGCTGCAGACAATTTCAGATCGAGTTTTCTCTTTGGGTAGTTCTGAGGTGCGAATATTATTAATTCTTCCACCCAACGCACGTAACCGGGAGGTCATAACTATCGTTGAATAACCTGTAACATAAGATATACTGTCAGTGCTTTCATATGCAAATTACCACTTACCCGTGAACAACTGGATGCCTGTCTGATGGGATCTTCTCAACACCAGCTGAGGAACTCCCAGGTAATGAGAACTAGGTAACAGACCTTGTTTCCATTTGAGTCTTGACTTCTAAGATGCTCTAAAGAAAATTTATTGCTCAATTACACGTTCACAGAAGACTGCATGGTTTATTTGTGTGTCTTATTATCTCCCTGGTCCAAGTCGTCTGATTTATATTTCCCAGGCTTGTCAATCAATTTGTATTTGTCTTTTTTTTTGCAATTTTTGGCCAAGGCTGGGTTTGAACCCACCACCTCCGGCATATGGGGCCAGCGCCCTACTCCTTTGAGCCACAGGCGCGGCCCTATGTTTTACTATGTTATGTATTTATGTGTTCTACCCCTAAGGTTCTATACTAAATGTGGTGTGAATATGACCTAAAACATGAAAAGACTTATTAATAAAATGATGTTAAAAATTAAGGACTTCTAAGGCTGGGTGCAGTAGTTCACATGTGTAATTCCAGCACTTTGGGACTCTGAGGTGGCAGGATCACTTGAGACTAGGAGTTTGAGATCAGCCTGGGTAACGTAGAAAGACACTGTTTCTACAAAAAAAAAAAAAAAAAATGTGTGCCTATAGTCCCACCTATTTGGGAGGCTGGGACGGGAGGATTCCTTGAGCCAAGGGGTTTTGAGGTTGCAGTGTGCTATTATAACACCACTGCACCCCAGCCTGCGGTATAGCGAGATGCTGTCTCTTAACAATACCATGGTATCGGCTTGGCTCCCATAGCACAGTGGTTACGGCGCCAGCCACATACACCAAGGGTGGCAGGTTTGAACCCAGCCCAGGCCAGCTAAACAACAATGACAACTGCAGCAAAAAATAGCTGGGTATTGTGGCAGGTGCCTGTAGTCCCAGCTACTTGGGAGCCTGAGCAAGACAATCGCTTAAGCCCAAGAGTTTGAGGTTGCTGTGAGATATGACTCCAGGGTACTCTACCAAGGAAGACATAGTGAGACTCCGTCTCAAACAAACAAACGAAAAAAAAAACCATCGAATTAGAGAACAGCAAGGGAACTGGTTTTGGTGAATTCAGTGGCAGAGAGGCAGGCTACAAAACTGGAAAGGTGGGCAACTAAGCACACTGTCACACCCTGTAGGTGGCGGCTCACAGCCTCTCTGAAGAATAAATGAAGCACTTCCACAAACCTACTTTGGCTTAGGGAATGAAGATGACATAAGTCTGCTGGGTTGGGTGGCAGCGCAAAGAAAGATGAAGGAAGGGCTTACGCGCAAGTAAATACTCTTTTAATAGATTCTCTGGAAACTCTCCGATGAGCTGGGCCTCTGCATGTTCAATTCCTTCTGCCTGCAAAGCTAGCCCCCGCCTTGATCTGATCAACTCCTGTTCATCCTCAGTGCTCAGCACAAGCAACACCTCCTCAGAGAAGCCCTCCCTGGTCTCCTCAGCAGAGCGCACTAGCACTTCACACGTGCAGCTGAAGATGTGTATTTAATACCTGCCCCTCCCACTAGACACGGAGCTTCAAGAGGGTGGGAGTCAGGGCCAGTTCTGCTCACTGCATCTCCAACACCTAGCTCTGGTAGGTAGTCAGTGAGAATCGGAATAAATCAATGAATGGGATGAGGAATGAAATAGAAAATGAAGCCAAGGTCTCTGGTCTGAAATGGCAGTAAACCACCTAGACAAAAACGTGGGTTGGTGGGAGCAGGTGCAGGTCAGGAGGAGACGGAGTGAGGGGTCTAGTGAGAATGTAGGTGGAGGGATGTGTCATAGACTGATGCATCTCATGCTGCACATGCGCGGAGTGCCTGGGGATCTTAGAACGCAGACTCTGATTCAAGTTGGTCTGAATCCTCCCAGGGAGAAGCAAGTCACTGGCAGGATCCTCCCTGGGAGAAGCAAGTCACAGGTAACCAGAAAAGCGGCGCCAAGTCAGGGGAGGGTCGGTGAAATGACTTGAGAATCAGTAGCAAGAAGTAGTGACTAAGCTCTCAGGATGAGGACAGAGCAGCTTAGAGGCCCAAGAATCACACCTCAGGGAAGTGCAGAGACGCAGATCATGAAAAGGAAAACACAAGGATATAAGCTGTGCAGAAAGTATGTTCAGGAAGAGGGGGGTGCACTGTTTCCTCATCACCATATTCAAGAAGCTCCAGGTAAACCTCCATTCCTCCAGACAGAACACAGAATCTCAAATAGTAATAAAATAAACTCTTGGGACTGGCAGTGCAAGAAAACTTCATCAATCACTTATAAAATTCCACCCACCCTACCACCTCCACCTTGCCCTTTCCAGTGAAAATGTCATCAGAAGCAGGGATGCATTTTCTGAGTAATACAAAAAGGTATCAAAAGACAACAAATGTGTTCCATAATGCTTTAACCACATTGACATTAAAATGTCAATTTGTTCAGTTCTTGTCTGAGACTCTCAGGTGGGTTACAATATAAGGGAAAGAAAGGTACAGCAGAACCATTACAAGTGGAGTTTTAGTGGGAGGTGCACGTCAGAGTCACCTGGGGAGCTTGTCCTCCCTCCTCACCCTCCCCTGGTGGTGATTCAGCCCCCTAGGGTGTGGCACAGGGTGACAATCCCTTTAGGATGTCCTCAAAGTAAAGGCAAGGTGTCTAGCACTAGAGGACAGGGTCCCCAGGGAACCTCAGGGTGTGCCTGGGATGGTCAGATTTAGAATACAGGCTGTGTGGAATCTAAGCCATTCGCTGTGGGGGCCTGTGTGAGAGGGAGGCAGTCGCTCTGCAGAGCAGCTGTAACAGAGATAATTGCACAACCACTGCAAACAGACAAAAACCAACAGTGACTCCAAATAGAAGTCTCCAGATGAAAGTCACACGGGCTGAAGCTCCAAAATGCTCTTCACCTGAGCAGCCCCTCAAAGCTAGAGCCAGCGTGGATACCGTGGGACTGATGAATGTAACCTTGGCTAATAATGATGCTCCTGGTACAGTCACGTGGACAGCTGGTGAAACAACGTAGATCAGATGCCCAGAAGAGACATACTTTTACTTCTCACATCCATCTCTGATTGTCACATGTATCGGGACCTAATGATAATGTCAGAAATGGGTATTTTATGAAAGTTGCAGAAATGTTCTTCCTACAATTGTTCCTAAAGCAAAACATGATAAGAGTGAGCTTGATGTTGAATAACCACATAATTTAGCCATGTGGTGTTTTCGGATTGTCTTGAAATTACATCTTAAACAATCTGGTCGGGACAATGGCTGCTGACTAACAGCCCTGCTTCCTGTACCACAGCAATCGGGGAACTCAGGGTTTCTATGGCTTCCTTTATAAGCCTCTTCACTCTAAACAAAGCCACAACCCAATCAGAAACACACCGGCCTCTCTGACCCCAAATGCTTACAGCCACAGCTGATGCATTTCACTATTAAGGAAGCCAAGACTGCTCTTTGCATAATTCTTAAAATCAGTTATAGCTTTAGGATGTGTTGTACAACAGCAATTGAAGTCCTACTGTGAATACAATTTTAAACCAAAGATTATTCTTGGAAAATTTATTATTATAGAAACAGGCAACATCTCACTTTGCAAACAGGAGGGGCCCAATAAATACCATGAGAGTTAGACTTGGCAGATGGAAAGTGTCTCGCACACTGTGGGACACACACCAGGTGCTCAATAAAAGGTGTTTTATTTAGGTTACACGTCTAAGGGTGTCAGGTGCTGATACAGATGCCAGATTTTGTAGGGAAATCCAGATTTCAAATACCTTGCAGATATTCGTATGTTTCAATTCTTAAATTTTTATTAATTTCATTAATTTTAATGATGACAGCTCACTAGAGTTAAAAAGTAGTGATTATCATAGCTATGTGACACAGCAGGAGCATGCTGCCACAAACTGTCAGAGCCCTCCTGGGGAGGGTCGGGTATGGGCCTTCTACTCCGGCCCCTCCCAGGCTGCCCTGGAGCCCAAGGCAGGGAAGAGGTTAAGCCACTGCCTTTCCCAAGGGTTTTGTCCACATGCTGATCTGGAGAACTCTGTTCTTTCACAAACTAATGAACCACAAGCGGTAAGATGGGAGAGTAGCACACACAAGTGAAGAGGGCAAGCCCAATTCCACTGTCATAATTTTTTTTTTTTTTTTGAGACAGAGTCTCAAGCTATGGCCCTGGGTAGAGTGCTATGTATGTCACAGCTCACAGCAACCTCAAACTCTTGGGCTTAAGTGATTCTCTTGCCTCAGCCTCCCAAGTAGCTGGGAGTACAGGTACCTGCCACAACACCTGGCTATTTTTTTGTTGTGGATGTCATTGTTGTTTCTGGCCTGGGCCGGGTTTGAACCCACCAGCCTCAGTATATGTGGCCGGTGCCCTACCCACTGTGCAATCGGCGCTGCCCTTATTTTTTATTTTTTGACACTTTGTTGCCCTGAGTCGAGCGTTGAGGCGTCATAGCTCACAGCAACCTCAAACTCTTAGGCACAAGGGCTCCTCTTGCCTCAGCCTCCCTAGTAGCTGGGACTACAAGTGCCCACCACAACGCTTGCTAGTTTTTTCTATTTTTAGTAGACATGGGGTCTTGCTTTTCTCAGTCTGGTCTTGAACTCCTGAGCTCAGGAAATTCACCCACCTCTGCCTCCCAGAGGGCTAGGATTACAGCTGTGAGCCACTGTGCTGGTTCACCGTCAGAATTTTAGAAGGAAGTGCAGAGTATTTAATACTCTTGTTTTTAAAAATAAGGGATTTAGACCACTAACTCAAAAAATACAAGCTGCAGTTGGAAAGAAAAGGAAACAGTCCTGACTTATAAATACCTAATTTGTTAAGAAGCCTATGTAAGTCAATCGACCTGAATGATCACTAAGCCTGTCTAGCCCAATGCCACCACCTAGTGGCCACCAGAGGAAGGCGCTCCTCCTACGCTGTAGCTCTTAAAGGAAACACCGACAGCCACCCAGGTGCTCTCCCTTCCCTGTGGCTCACTCACAGTTCAGCTTATTTCAAGAGTCCTTATCACAGTAGGCCAGGCCTCTCTGCAGCCAGATTCCCTTTCCCTACTGAACTCAGGACAGTGCTTTCGGCCCTGCTCCCTGTTTTTTTTTTCGCTATTTACGAGCCCTGGACAGATGACTAATCTGCCGCAGAGGGACATTTCTAGCATGGAAAAGTACATGTTAACTATCAGCCACGCTAGACAGTGACTCATCAAGTTAAGTGAGCTTCTCATCAAACACCAATGTTTAATGTATTGTGGATACTTTATTTATTTAGCTGCTAACATAGTACCAGCATCGCTTTCTCTTTCTGGTCATTGTCAACACACAGGAGCAGGGCTGCATTATGCACTGACTTCCGGCAAAGTCACTACATCACGCACACTCCAGGCAACATAAACGAGCCTACCAATTGCTGTCTGTTCCTCTCACTGAACCACTTCTAGTCCCGGTCTGTTTGAAGGCCAGGCCTAAATGTTCCCTCCTCTCTGGCAAAGTGGGATAGTCCCTTCACGAGTAGGAATTTATTTATCATTTATTAAGCGGTGATTAAAGTGAGATCAAAATGTAAGAATGGATGCTTACTGATTAAGTTACTAAAAAAAATAGTGATTGACATGAGACTTTAACCACTGACAAAACTAGCTTACGTACAAGTCACCGGGAGAGTTTGATGAAACGATTCTTGGGCACCACCCACAAAGATTTTGGTTCAATAAGGGCCCGGGAAACTGCATTTTAAAACATAAAAAAATATATATTTTTTAACTTACAGAAAAGTTACAAGAAAAACAACTCCTGTGTACCCTTCCCAGCTGGGATTCAACTGTTAACATTTTGCCACATACACTTTCTCTCCCCACCTCCTCTCACCTGCTCACGTACTACACACAAACACACCATGCCCACCTTTACCTCTGAATATTTTAGTGAGTCTCCCCAAAACAAGGACATTTCATAACCACAGTACAATTGGCACACTGAAGACAACTGACATTGACAAAACACTTATCTAATAGACAGTCCATATTAAAATTTACTAATTGCTCCAATGACATTTTCTTTCTTTCTTTCCTCCTTATCCAGAATCCACACCAGGATCACGCTCTGTTGTTGTTATTGTTGTTTTTACAATACTGGACCTCGCTATATTGCCCAGGCTGGACTTGAACTCCTGGGTTCAACTGATCCTCCCACCTCAGCCCCTGGAGAGGCTCTGGAGCACCAGCATACCTGGCTTGAAGTCCCGTTAGAAGCACACGCATGCTCCTACCCCAATGACAATGATTCAGGCCACACAGTAGAAAACTCAACCAGACAATCTCTAGGCTTCTTTTCAGTTTTGACTGTCTGTGCCGATAACCAGGGTCTCAGTTAGGTTGGCAGCCTATGTCAGTTTTCCTGTCTATACTACAAGTCACTTCCCAGTGCTAAATAGAGTTTCCATAGCTTAGCAGCTGTCCCATCACTCAGTCTGGGAAAAGAGTTTTCCGAATCATTGTTTACGAAGTAACAGATTTTCCAGTCTATATGTCAGTGCTGGGATTAGTGCCGTTGTCAAAATAGAGAAGAAGAAAGCTACATGATAATTATGTTAGCTCAAAAAGAACTATCACTAGGCATTATGTAACCCGATGTCTTGGCTTGTTCATTCAAATTAGTATCATTCACCAATACTATTAATCTATAGTATCCAAATTATGAAAAAGACCAAATGCACATATTCCTTCTCAGAAACATGTGAAAGTTTTTTTAGTATTTTTTCTAAGTTTTTTTTTTAAAGGGGTAGCTTCCATTTCACAAAATAGAGTGCAACTTCCCCAATTAGAATTTTCTTAAAGCAGCAGCAAAGACACGGGATGCATTTTGTGTCATTTATTAGGCTTTGCAAATGTTCTTAATGAAATTCAGCCCAAATTAATTAAAATGGGTGATTTTACTTTTCATGTATGGAATGCCCACCTTTTTTAGTAAACGCTTCTATATCCATTATTTCACTTTGTTAATTTTAAATTAAGGGCAGCTAATAACAAAACTGCTAAATACTCAATACACATAAATGGAATTTAATCTTTTCTCATAACTCCATAATTTTCATAAGTCAACCCTATCCTCTGCCATTGTTATCCCACTTTCTTGGCTATTTAGTTTCCGAAGTACAACACTGCATAATAATAAATATACTAACATTTTTAAAATGAGGTTTTAACATAAATATAATCACTGCTGAATACTTACTAAATTAAAAAAAAGACCCATTCATTCAGGATTTTCATATTGCTAATTCAACACTAAAGCCAACAAATTCATTTATCCTGAGCCTATATGATGAAAAAATAATTTTTCAATAACATTCTTAAAGCCTAAAGCCCGCTAATAAATCTAAGTCAGTAATCCAAGATGACAAGGCAAGTATGGGTGCACAAAACCTTTTTTTGAGTACGAATTTGTAAAAATATCTGATGTCTTTATTAAAAAATGCAGGTATGATAGTGTTTAACACACAAGACTTTGCATTTTTCTCTGTCACACAGGAGGAAATGCTCCTGTAAGTCACTTTCATGACACAACTCAATAACTCAGTCAAATTATCTTGAAATCGTCAATCCTACTACTCCAGATGTACAATTTTGGGATCAAATCACTTGTTCCACAGACCCTGTAATTTGTTCAGGGAGGGGCTCCCCGAGGGAAGCCCCAGGGAAGCAAGGGTGGAGTAATTTGTAGGATTAGCTGTATTCAAACTGAGGCCCATAATTAGGGCTCTTCTCATACAACTTCAAAATGTCAAATAGTTTTCTTATTATGGAGTTGGGGTTTATTTATAGGTTTTATTTATAGGCTCGGACACCATGACACTTGCAAAAGTAACAACATAAAAAAGTTATACTTGATACCGGGAGGATAAGAAGTAGTTTTAAGATCCCAGAAGAGCAAGATAAAGAATGTTGTGGGAGCCGCGGGCAGTTTGGGGGAAGCGGTAATGAGCTATAAAGAGAAACCAACCTCTTCAGAGCCGGGAGCTGTGTTTCCTGGGTGTGAGGAGAAGCTAGCTAACTTAAGCACAAAGTTTGCTCCCTTAGCCTGCAGAAAACTTAGGCTGAGGATATCAAGTCTTTTTTTCTTGAAGTATCACATAGAGAAAAAAGCACAAATCCTAAGTACACAGCTCTCCAGAGGCCTGGCAGAAACGTCCTCCCTCCATTGGTGACCACTCTCCTGACTTACCACACTGCTTTCAAGAGATTTTTTAAAATGAGATTTAAAAAAAAGTTTTTTTTAATTGCTTAAGGGAATGTCATCATATTGCATTGCTTAACAGCACACTCCCAAATGTCACAGGACCTGGCTCTCCCAGGTTGGCACCTCAGTACACGTAGACGCTCTGAGTGGCTTGCATGGTGTGGGCAGCAATTGAGAAGGGCCGTTCGGTCACTGAAGGGGGACGGGTAAACTTTCCACATTATATGCCACCTCGGTGAGCCCAGAAACATTAAAAGCCAACAAACCTTCCTTATGGGGGTAAAAAAGACAGATGCCAGGTATCAGGACTTGCCACCAGACAAGGTGTCCTCTAACAACCTGCACCAGGACTCCTGGATCTTGTTGAGAATGACTTTTGCTTCCTTTGTTATTACTATGGCAGAGGAGTTCCAGACCATTTACTCTGTACCTTCTCTTCACCAGAACAGGGAGTGGGGTTGGGATGGGGAAGAGGCAGAGGTCTTCAGTATCAAGTTCAAGGGGAGACGAAGGTCCAAGGAGCTAGAGGAGCACTGGGGGGCTCCTGACCCTACCAGGTGGGGTGGGGTAGGAGGCAGGGACAGTTGGCAAAGGTGTCTGGGAATCTTGTAAGATGCAGGGAAATTGGCCCAGGGGAAGAAGCAGCATTCCAAGTGCTGCAAACCACGTGTGCAAAGGTTGGGAGAGGAAAATGCAGGCCTCTTTAGGGACCACTGAAACTGACTGAGCAGGTGTGGCTGAAGAATAACTGAAATCTTAAAGAAATCGTGACAAGGATAAGATTAGTTTCTTCAAAACACAAGGGGTTGTCATACCAGAGAGGAATTAGGATACAGCATGAAGCTGTAGGACATTCACTAGCATCAGAATCAGGAAGTTGGGTGGGTTGGCTCCCAAATTCAATTGCTTACTAGCTGAGAGATTAACCTTAGAGAGAGTGCTCACTCTCCCTGAGAATATGTTTTCTTATCAATAAAGAGGTGGGGATTTTCCTGCTTTGCAAGGTTGTTTTAAGCACTGGAGATAGTATGTATGCAAATTAACTGGCAACCAGCTACAATCATTAGACTGATATTTTTTTTTAGGTCCCAAGGGTCTAATGGGTAGATGACAAACAAATTTCTCTTCAACAGAAGAAAAAGCTTTTAAACAGTCAAGACTGCACAAATACAGAAGAGACTGCCTTGTAAGGTACGGAGTTCCCTGTCACTAGAGGTAATCAAGCAGAGAAGCTGGATGAGACCCTGGTGAGAAGGCTGCAGAGGGCTGACTGACACAGGAGAGGGTGGGACAGATGAACTCTGGGCTTCCAGGACTGAGATTCTACCACATTCTGAAACTTCTGTTTCAACATAACCAGGTTAAATTTCTGTATGTGTAAGATTCAATAAGGCACTGTTTGAAATCCTTAAATGGATTTCTCATGGGAAAGAATTCTAAATGAATACCTCATTCTTGGAGAAAACTAAAATGACCCACCAAACCATGAAATAGGAGATAAAAGAATATGAACAAAAAGTTATATGTAAAACTCAAAAAACAGACAATGGAATATGTTTTATATTTAGCTGTTTCTTCCTAAAATTAAGCTACCAACCTCTTCTCATTTTCCCTTCAAACAGTTCTTCTACTAGGCCCCAAGCAGACTGCAAATCAGGATGGAATAAGATTTCTTTACAGGGACATGAATCAAGCTGCATAAACTTTACAAAAATACTGTGCTAATATTTGCTCTCAGGCACAGACATGCCCATTTGGGTGTCAGTCCACAATATTTCTATCTCAGGCTCCAGCCCCCACCCCTTTACAGCCAAAAGCAGCATAAGCCTTCAGAAAAGAAAACAGATAAAGTCACTTTGAAAGGTTTCAGATGTGCTAATCACAGCAGTGCATCCCAGCCAAGAGGCTGGAATCTCACTACCGGACCATCCTGCCAGGCTCTGTTCCTGCCAAAGAATCCAAAGCCAGTGGCAGCCAGGCCAGAGAAACCCAATCCTCACTGCCAGTATCCCTTGTCATAACTTTATCTCAAGGAAACATAGAAAAATATCCTCCACCCACCCCCCACCCCAAGCATCACCCCATTAGTCACTCATCAGCAAGGTGACTTGGGAAGTCACCACCTCACTTTCCTTCGGCATGGCTTCCCAACTTAGAGCCCTGTAAGGCTTTTTGCAGCTTTAAAATCCTCTGCCTGTGAAGCTGTAATCTGAGGGCCCATCTCAGGTTATATTAGGAACCGTGACCCTGCTGGTTGCCAGTGTGCCTCTAGAAACAAAGACAAAATGTATTTTCATGCAGCTTATTCAGAATGCCAGGGTTTTGTGCCTTGATAAAATGGGGTCAGAAAATTAAAGAAAGGAAACTTAAAAAAGAACTTACGAAAGGCATGCCAAAACGCAAATAAGAACAGTATTTAGGAATAATTCAACGAGACATTCGTCAAAACATGATGCTGTACACACTAAAGCATATAAGAAATGGGAAAGGATGTATAATGGTCACCAAAAAAATTAAAATAATTTCAGGTCTTTAAAAAAGGAAACTAATATCTTATTGCTGTGGTTGTGTTTATTTGTACTGAGGTCTTCCATGTGCCGAGAGAGAGGAATACAGAGAGCAATTTCTTGATTTCAAGGAGGGGTCAGTGACAGGGACCAGGGACATCTTTACTTGGGGGCTCCAGGTGGCAGGGCGGATTGGAGGCTTGAAGGAGCAGTTAGACCAGGGTTCTAGCGTCTGCTCTGCCTCTCCCAGTCTGACATGACCCTGGACCAATAAACTTTCCGTCTCGGGATCCAAGTCTGTAAATAACTCTGAGGAGAGGCGATCTCATACCTTAACACAGTGGGGGGCCCGGTCCAGCACAGGCACCGACTGGACACTAGTCCGTGAGTACTCACCCTTTATGTGCTCAGCCCTTTCCACCCCTCGTGTGCCTGAGGACCTGGGTCATTCCCATTCCCACTGTCGGGCTTCCCATGACATAGAGGTTCAGAGTTTCCCAAATACTTTCCCACCCTTTATTCACGCTCCATTGGTTTTGACTGGGCCTGGTGGGCAGCATTGCTGTTCCCATTTTACACTTTGGTAGAATAAACTTAGAACAGGTTACAAAGGCTGTAAGTGGGGTGACGATCCCAAGCTCGGGTGGGTGCATCACACAGTACCCCACTCTGAGTCCACTGGCCCACGTGCCTGGAAGGGAGGTGAATTACAGGTGTGTCGCTGGGCGTGGAGGAGGGCCCACATTTAATCACTATGGTCTCTGTAATTTACTGACTAAAGGTATGTTCTTACCCTTTTGAGATAATCTTTATGAACACTCCCTGAGGCTCACGTGTGAGTAAATTTCCTCTTACAAGGGAAATGGTCCAGAAAACCTTCTTTCCCCCTAATTAATTCTGCAGCATTAGAAACCTGAGTAATGATTTGGGTATTTATTACCACATTCCCTCTGCTCTAAGATGACACCATTGATGAAACAGGTGTTTCAGAAAAATTATTTTAAAGAAACAGTACATCCAAAGTACACTCTTGACTGTGAAGGTCACAGCAGATTTCAGAAATGTTACAAATGTGGCCAGTCACCTTGCGGAAATGTAGTGAATAACTTCCTCCCACTTCTGTAAAAGGCCTGGGCTGGAGTGCCTGTCACATGGCATTTCCAGCCACAGGCAGCCTTGCCCAGGTTAATTATTAGCAGGGAGAGAGCAGGAGTGGGCCAACTCATTTCCTGAGACCAGGCCCTGGGCTTGGCCTGGGGCTTCTCCTAAATGGTGTCTAGCTGCTCTGCTTTCAGGGAGGACCTGAGTGAGTGGCCAGTCTCCCCTCGACTGCACCCACCTCTGGGGATCTCCGAACTGCCAGGCCCCTGGGAAGCTTAGCTTCTCAATAAGCCAGAGCTCAGTCAGACTCTCTCTCTGTCACCTCTAGGGGCACATGCCAAGCATCTGATGGGGACAGTCTTGGGTAACTGAAATGGGGGAGGGCAGGTTGGGTCATCAGGAGGACCCAGGACAGCCTCACCGTGTTTAAACTTTGAGGTTCTTTCTAACTTTCTACCTGCTGGGAGAGGTCCTCAGGCAGTGAAGAATCTCCCAAGACAGCTGTGAAAAAGCAAGGTGGCTCTGCCCACCCAAAGGGAGCCAACCCTGAGGGAAAGGATAGGGAGGCTGGGGCCAGGCATGGCGGCTCACGCCTGTAATCTCAGTACTTGGAAGGCTGAAGTGGGTGGATTGCCTGAGCTCACAGTTTGAAGACCAGCCTGAGCCAGAGCGAGACCCCGCCTCTAAAAAAAAAAGCCAGGTATTGTGGTGGGTGCCTATAGTCTAAGCTACTCGGAAGGCTGAGGCAAGAGAATTGCTGAGTGGCAACCTCTCAAGAACTAGAGGTTGCTGTGAACTCTATGGAGGGTGACGCCACAGCACTCTATGGAGGGTGACAAAGTGAGACTCTGTCTCAGAAAGAAAAAAAAAAAAAAGGAAAAGGAGGCTGGCAGACCAGCAACTACAAAGGCTCTGACGTGCTCGATGTCGAACAAAACAGCAAGCCTGGTAGATGGTATTGTTTGGAAGTGTTTTTTTAAGTTGAACTCACGCTGTCCATACAATCATAAATTCCACTCTTTCTTTCTCATAATCACTGTCCAACATTTGTCCAGGTATTTTGCACGCTTCACTGACCTTTCCTGTTATGGCTTTACAGTATTCCACCAAGTGGGTGTACGTAACCATGGGTGCTCGGATGACTTCTCATTAGTAGAGCTCAGATTTCAAAAAGAACACACAGTAAACCCAGAGAAGGAAGGAGGAGCGTGTGACCAGGACAGGCAGGGCCCAGATGAACTCTGCTTTAGGGCAAAGACCCCAAAGAGCAAGATGAGGGCAAGGGGCTAGACCATCACCCAGAGGAAAACGGCAAAGCCGATGAGCAGGAAACTGATACTGATGTGAGCAAAATCACCAAGTCTACTGTTTCCTGTCTCTTCTACCGGGCAGAACAATCTTTTACACTGGGAAGGGACCTGGTCACCTCCTGTGACCCAGGAGAGACACTCTACACTCATCATCTTCCTCCACCCACATCACACGAGGGGACCAGGCTTCCCCCGCAAGGTTCCCCTGGGTGTCTCTGTGGTGACCCAGCAGCAGAGTAGAAGCCACACCCAATGGCCCTTGACAAAGCCTTGCTCCCTTCAGCCATCCCATCACCTGCGCCGGTCCTTTGGTTGTTGTTATTGTGGTAAAATATACAGAGCATAAAGTTTGCTGTTTCGACCGGTTTTAAGTGTACTGAGTGGCATTCATTACGTTTACAATGTTATGCAACCATCACCACTATTTTCAGAAGTTTGTCATTACCCTGGACAGAAACTCTGTACCCAATAAACAATAACCGCCCCCATTTGCCCCACCCCCACCCTGGCCACCTCTCATCTATTTTCCGTCTCTGTGAATTTGCCTATTCTAGGTATTTCTCATAAGTGGAATCATGTAATATTTGTGTCTGGCTTCCTTAGCATGTGTGTGAGGTATATCCATGTTTTTACACGTATCAAAACTTGCTTTTTTTTTTTTTTTTGCAATTAAAGGGGCTTTTATTTCACCTGGAGTGCAGGGGGGGTGAGATTCCTGAGTGGGAAGAAATCCACACGTGAGCTATGGTGGACAGGGATTTAAAGGGTTAGGGCAGGCTTGGCTCCTGTAGCACAGTTATGACGCCAGCCATATGCACCGCGGCTGGTGCATTTGAGCTTGGCCTGGATCAGCTAAACAACAATGACAACTGCAACAAAAAAACTGCTGGGTGTTGGGGTGGGCATCTGCAGTCCCAGCTACCCCGGAGGCTGAGGCAAGAGAATCACAAGAACCCAAGAGGCTGAGGTTGCCATGAGCTGTGATGCCATAGCACTCCACCAAGGGCAACACAGTGAGACTGTCTCAAAATAAATAAATAAATAGATGGTTAGGGCAGCCAGGATTGGTGGCATCCCTATTTCCTGGGAGGGACATGAGTCTGACCCTTTCTGGGCTGGCCATGAATCTGACCCTGCCTGGGTGGAGCAAGTTTATTTGGGCAGATACACCTCATTCTATGGGAGGGTTTTCAACCCCTAGTTATGGCCTCTTTATAGACCTCTCCACCCTTGAGGCTGTCCTTATAACACTTCTCTTTCACCAATTAAGAAACTTAAAACTTGGTGGTGCCCATAGCTTAAATGGCTAAGGCGCCAGCCACATACACCAGAGCTGGTGGGTTCGAATCCAGCCCGGGCCCGCCAAACAACAATGACCACTCCAGCCAAAAAATAGCTGGGCATTGGGGCGGGCGCCTGTGGGAAGCTGAGGCAAGAGAATTGCCTAAGCCCAGGAGCTGGAGGCTGCTGTGAGCTGTAACCCTACAGCACTCTATCCAGGGCAACAGCCTGAGGCCCTATCTCAAAAAAAAAAAAAAAAATCCCTGAAACTGAAGAATATTGGTTTGTTCATGATTTGAGAGTCATACACCAAATAGTGGAAGACATTCACCCTGTTGTACCTAATCCTTATACTCTTCTCACTGCAAAACTTGCTTTTGATGATTGAATAACATACCATTTTATTTTATCAATTCTTTGTCAATTTGGGTAGTTTCGACCTGTTGGCTATTGTGCACAATGCTGCAAAGAACGCCTCTAGCTGAGGCCCTGCTTTCCATTCTTTCAGGTTTAGACACTTGGACGTGGAATCTCTGGGTCATATGGCAGTTCCGTGTTTAGCTGTTGGTGGAACCACCAGACTGTTTACTACTGAGGCTGTGCCATTTTACATCCCCACCAGCAATACGAGAGGACCCTACCTCTCCACATCCCTGCTAACACTTGTTTTCCTTTTTATGATGACAGCCATTCCAGTAGGTGGGCAGGTGTCTCCAGGGCTTTGATTGCACTTCTGACTAATGATGTTGAGCATCTTTTCATGTGCTCACTGGCCATCTGCACATCTTTAGAGAAATGTCTATTCAAGTCCTCTGCCTTTTTTTTTTTTTTTTTTTCAGAGTCAGTGTCTCACTTTGTTGTCCAGGCATGAAGGCTATGACATAATCATAGCTCTCTGTAACCGCAAACTCCTGGGCTCAAGTGATCCTCCTGCCTCAGCCCCCTGAGTAGCTGGGACTAGTGGTGCAGGCCACTATACCAGGCTAACTTTTCTAATCTTTCTGCTCTTGCTCAGGATAGGTTTGAACTCCTAATCTCAGGAAACCACCCACCTTGGCCTCCTAAAGTGCTAGGATTATAGGCATGAGCCACCTTGCCCAGGCTCTCTGCCTATTTTTTAACTGAGTTTGTCTTAATTTGGGTTGCTGACTTTTAGGAATTTTTATATTCCAAATATTAAATCTTTATCAGATATAAGATCTGAAAATATTTTCTCCTATTTTATAGGTTGTCTGTTCACTTTCTTAATAATGTCCTTTGATGCACAAGTCTGTTTTGCATTTGCACTTGTTGCTCTTTTTTTTTTGTTATATCCCAGAATCCAAGGTCATGAAGATTTACCCCTATGTTTTTTCTGAAGAGTTTTATGGCTGTAACTTCTATGTGTAGGCCATTTGACCATTTTGAGTTAATTTTTAGATATGGTGAGGGGTAGCAACTGCTCTGGCCTTTCTGAGCAGAGTGCCTCCCCAGCACGGTATTTTGGCAGAGCTAATATCCCTGCGCACGAAGACTAGGTAAGTCTGGACCTTTAAATAAGATCACCACAATGGCACAGGCAGCCAGCCCAGTGCCTGGCACCCAGTAAGTGCTCAGTAAGTCACTGTGGAATAAGTGGATGGAAGGACAGGTGGATATTTGGGTGGATAAACCACTGGGAGCACATGCCATCCCTCCATCTGCATTTCTTGACTGCTGCAAGACCACTCACAGCTGTCTGGGATACTCTTGAAAGAAAAAAAAAAAAAAGAGAAGTAAATCTGACAGGCTAAGCATACTAAGAACTCAATAGGTGTTAACGTTATTTACACACTTCTATTAGTTAACTAGAAATGGCCTAAGATTGAACTGGTACAGCAGGGAGTCTTGGCCCTGGAAAGCCCAACGAGCTCTTCAAAGTCTTCTGGTTCAAGTCCCTTGTGTAGATGAGGAAACCCAGGGGTGGAGTGAGGCAGTGACTTCCCAAAGCCTGGCTGCACCAAGCGCAAATCTCAGAGATTACCCAGTTCAGCGACAGAAAGACACAAACTTAGTCTGAATTGCTTCAAATAGGAGGGGTGGCCCACTGGTTACAAAACTTCCAAAGGGGGCAGGGCGAGGGTGGGGGAAGAACCCTGTAGGTTCTGCTCTAGGAATGATCTGCCTCTGGCTATTGCCTGGCCATCATCAAACACCCACTCTCAGCACCCTCTCTCTGCTCAACCATACCACTCCCCCTGCCTATTCCCAGGTTGTGCAAGCTTGTTCCAATCTCAGCTGTTCCCTCCGCTTGGAACATCCTTCCCTCAGATATGTACCTGGCTCTATCCCTCACTTCCTGCATGCACCTGTCAAATTTTATCAATGAGGCCTTCCCTGATCACTTCCCTTAGCATTTATTGCCACCAGACATATTAAGTATGTCTGCCTGTTTCCTCGCAATTCCCACCTCCCTATCCACCCTCCCCCAGAATATGAATTCCTTAAAGGCAGGTACTTTATCAGCGGACTGCCGTCTCCCTAGCACCCAGAATGGTGCCTAGCACACATGAGGTGTTCCTTGGTAAGTGCCTGTGGAATGCATGAACATATGGACACAGAGGGGAACACCAAACTCAGAATGCATCACATCACTCAGCCTCACAGAGGGGAGGCAGGCAGCTCCAAATTCACAGTTAAGCACTCCCTGGACCCTGCAGCCACAGAGGCACCCAAATGTACTTCTGGACTCTCAGGTGTCCTGAGCTTCTGGGCCTGTGACCAGGATAGGGAGGGCCAGGAAACTGAGTGTAGTCAAATGCTCCCACTCCTACTGGTCAAGCCTAAGATGCTGGCAGCTGCTCCTCTGCTGGCCTGGCCATTGAAAACAGAATCTCTACCCAAAGGCACTTAACAAATGCATGTGACGTGCACAAATGAACAAATGAATGAACAACTAATTCACACAAGGCTTACACCTGCACTTTTAGAAGGCTAGTGTCAGCGCTAACACAGCATATCAGGTCTGGCTGTGTCGTTCCATTTCTAGGAATCTGTAAGGGTACATTCAGACATGAGAAAAAGTTTCAATTGCAAAGAGTTTCCTCCCATTTGCAACACTGAAAACTGCAAACAAAAAAGCTAACTGCTAATGTCAAAGGGCCAGTGGAGTAAAGCCACAAAATAGCCACAGATGTCTGTGAAAACATCACAATGATAAGAAAAATGATTAGACTATTAAGTAAAAAAGAAGGCTAGTTACAGTTGTATCTATAGGATGACCACAAATAATTAAAATAACAAAAGAATTTGAAAGACAATGAAAATGTATTATTTTTCTATTCTTTTCACTTTTCTATATTTCCTAGATTTTCTCTAATGAACAAGTAATGGGTTAGAAGAAAATCAAACTATTAGAACTTTTTTAAAAATGCTGTCATTGGATACGTCATTGGTGGCCGGAGTGTTTAAACCTACTTCTTTTGACCCTCTGCCACCCGCTGTCCTGTTTCTGCATCCCTAATCCCTGCTCGCTCTTCCTGGGCCACCCAGCACCTGCCCCCACAGCCTCTAATCCTGCAAGGTGCTGCCTTTCATCTGCACGCACAGTCACTCTCCCCCAGTCCAAAGCTGGGCTGCCTCCTCCTCTTCCTGGCTTTGCAGCTTTGGACAACTTACTGAACCTCTCTGAGTCCATTTCCTCCTCAGGAAAATGCAGCTGAGCCTGCCCCAGGGGCCACCCCGGGGTGCCCAGCACCTGGGAGGGTGCTCTGGACACACCCAGCCTCGCAGCCCCATCTGCTGCCTGCCCTTAGCCTCAGGAAGAGCTGCCACCAGTGCCCTACTACACAGGGAGAAAAGTCCTGATCCTCAGTCTGAAAATCTGGGTCTGTGTCCTTTCCTCAAGGCAGTGGAAGACAAGGGTTGCCCTTGGCTCCAAATCAACACGAGGGCTTCCTGGCTGAAAGTGCCATTCTCCTGTTGGACCCTTTACTCCAGCAGTTCTCAACCTGTGGGTTACAACCCACAGGAACTGTATTAAAGGGCCATGACATTAGGAAGGTTGACAACCACTGCTCTACTCCTTCAGTGAACTCACTGCCCAACTCTCCATCCTCAATGCTGATACTTCTCCAACCCCCCAGCACTGATGCTCCTCATCCCCACTGTCCCCGTTCAACCACGTTCCTGGGATTTTCACCTGAGGCCCCCCAGATGCCATAGATGGGCTGTCCGTCCACCCTGACAGCCTTGGGCGCCTGGCTCTCTGGCTGTCTTCCACACACTCTTCCTTCAGGAACTCGGTGTTCATCCCTCTGTCTAATGCTGGCTCTGAGGTAGGTGCTGGAGTTTGGAGGGAAGAGGATGTCTCAGGCCCCAGCCCTCTGGGGACTCCATGGGCTAGCCAGGGAGGGATGCAGGAGTCACACCTTTCAGAGTGCCAAGTGCCACTAAGACAGGTGGGGAATGCTGGCCGCTCCAGTCTGTGCAGGGTGACCTGGGCTCAGCTCCAGGCAGAACCAGTCTCCTTCAAGGCAGTGGTTCTCAACCTTCCTAATGCCACGACCCACAGGTTGAGAATGCTGTTCTAAGGGGACTCTAACTGTGAAGGGTCCTTCTTGAAGGATGAGATCACAAACAAATGGGTAAAACCACCTCACACACATCCACAAGCTCCCTGGGGCTCCTGCTGCACCAATCTGCCATCACCTACAATCTGATCCAACCGAATACCACAGACTCAGACACGTGCATACACCTGCCCCTCCAAGCCTCTCTAAGCAGCCGAGCAGAAAGCTGGGTATACTTGTAGCTGTGCATATTTTGATTTTTCTATATCTGCCCTCTTCTCCACAGGGCTCTCCAGCATAAATCGTGCTGCAGGCCAGTGCCACTCACAGTGTGGCCTCCAGACCCCTAGCTTGGGCATCACCGTCACCAGGTGCTTGTGGGCAATGCAATGTTCCAGGCCCCACTCCAGACCTGCGGAGCCCAAGTCACCCACACCCTAAGGTGTAAGAGGCTTCATCCTGATCCCCACTTCCCCCAGGTCTTCACTCTGTTGCCAGCTGCCATATTTTGACGCCTTCAACGTCTGCACAATGAACTGGCACCAAGCCCAGAGTATCCACCTCCCAGCTCCACTGACTTTCACGGCCACCTGCAGGCGTGACCGCCAGCCTCACCCTGCCTGGGACAGCAACACAAACCACAGCTCTCTCCACCTCTGAGCCCGCCAGCTCAAGCTGTGGACAGATGTCACACAGCAGCCCTTCCGTCCAGCTTGCTGAGGAATGAGCATGTGCCACTGTGTCATCACGGACTCTTCACATGGCCTTGTGTGCAGTCAGCACACAGTGTGGAGATGAGGGAACGGAGACAGGATGCTCCAGGGCCACAGAGCCTGCACTGACAGGAACCCCGAGCCCTGCTGAGCCCCATTGGGGAAGGGAGGACATGTGCACCCGAGGCAAAGACCAGACACTCGGCTGGGACCCAGAAGTGAGGGGGAAAGGAATGGAGAACATGTGGGAGAGGCAGGCAGAGGCGAGACCCTAAACTTTGGACAACTGAGTCAGTGGCAGACTCAGGCTCAGAGGCAACAGGATAAGGAACTTTTTGAAGCAGGCTGGTCCCAGTCAGCAGCAGCCTTGTGAGACTCTTTCTGCCCCCTCACCCCCACAAACCTCACTGGTCAGCACATGGACTTGCTTCTGTAACCCTCCCGATGGGACAAGTGTGGTCAGACTTGCCAAGGAATCGGGGCTCCACCTCCTGCTGGCTGGTCCTCCCACAGTCCTCAGCCCTCCGAGACCTTTCCTCCAGGGCTAGGCCAAAGCCCAGCTCAGGGGCAACCCCCACCAGCAGCTTCTCCCAGTTGGTTCCTCAACTGCGGGGCCTTATCAAGAGTCAAACAAGATCCAGCTGCCAGGCCAGCACGGTGGCTCGCACTCTGGAAGGCTCAGGAGATGGATTGCTTGAGGTCAGGTGATTGAGACCAGCCTGAACAAGAGCAAGACCATATCTCTACTAAAAATAGAAAAATTAGCTGGGCATGGTGGAGAGTGCCTGCAATCCCAGCTAGAGGAGAGGCTGAAGCAGGAAACTCCTTTAACCTAGGAGTTTGAGGCTGCAATCGAGCTAAGATGCTAAGATGATGCCACTGTGCTCTACTCAGGGCAATAGAGTGAGACTCTGTCTCAAGGCAAACAAACAGAAAGGATCCAGCTGCCAGATACTCACCTTCTTCTCCTATGAGAGGAGGCACATTTCCCAGAAAAAACTCCCTTTCCATATCATCTTCTCACCTTGAGTCACCAGTTTGCACATTCACTTCTTCCCTCTTCTCCAACCAATGTGATGAGAAGATCCCACCACCACGCACACTAGGCCCTAGGGACGTGGCTCCCTTACAGGGGAAACCTCATGACACACCCCCATCCCATACCTCTGCGCCTGGACCTACTTGGTAGCTCTTAAGAAAACTGAAGCCATTCTTGGTCTTTGAAAACTTTCAACAGCAAATAATCAGTGCAACAACGAGTCTGCCTTTATGACTAAAAATATTTAAGATTAGCTTTACATAAAACAGAAACCATTACAATGACAACACAGCATCCCAGGCATGGTCATGCATGCCTGTAGTCCCAGCTACGGGAGGCTAGGTGAGAGCCTAGAGCCCAGGAGTTCACGTCCAGCTGGGGCAATGTAGTGACAACCCACCTCTAAAACAAACAAAAATGATAACACAAGACTCAGGAATTCTCATACTGTGTTGCCTGGGAGCTTGTTGCAAACACAAGATGCAGGGCGCAGTGCAGACCCTGATTGTGCACCTGCATTTAACACTGATGCTCAGGAAGTCTGGCTAGTATCCTGCAGTTTGCGGGGTTCGGGAAAAAGAGGGGAAAAGCAAGGCCAGACAGAGCTGGGCTGTATAAAGTCACAGGGCATGGCGTGATCTTACGTGCTTTTTAAGGAACATGTTCTGGAGTGTGGAAGAGATGCAAGGGTGAAGGGCCCACAGACGACGGCAAGTAGAAGTGTGTGAACTAACCCAGTTTGGGGGGAGAGACAGGAATGGGCCAGAGGAGGGGTTTCTGAGGCATGAAGGGCGGAATTATCCAGAAGTGCAGGTGTGGGGATGAGTGAAGAGTGGCCTTGGCTTTCTAAGCTACAGACTGTGTCATGCAAGGAGCGTGCATTTTTTAAGACAGAAGGTGACAAGCTCTAGTTTGGGGATACAGAGGATGGACCTGGGGGAGCCAATGGGTGAAGATGTGTAGTCATGACATGTACAGGACAGGAAATGCCTTGAGATGACCCAGCTGGAGACACAGCCCCACAAGCCCTTGGGAGTGGGTTTAGTTAAGTTTACCTGAGAAGTCCTGCAGGAAAATAAGAGCAGAGGAAAGAGGGAATAGACAGCAGAGGATGAACCAGGTGGGCTGGGTAGCAGGAGCGGAAAGGAGCATCACGGAGACTCTGGGGGAAACACCACACGGCCACCAACAGAGTGAACAGGCGGAGTTGTGAGAATCTGCCCCGGTCATCACAACACTGGTCCACTGGCAGTCCAGACTTCAGCTGGATTGCTCTGTAAACACCTGAACAGCTTATGTGGGGTCACGAGTTCCCTTTGATCAAAAATTATGTCTTTCTGCACATCTGTACTCACAGCACCATTATTTACAATAGACCCCAAGCAACCCAAGTGTCCATTGGCAGATGAACAAATGAAACGTACTATCAACATATGATGGGATAGTATTTTAATAAAGTGTTTTTGTTGTTGTTGTTGTAATTTGGCCGGGGCTGGGTTTGAACCCACCACCCTTGGTATATGGGGCTGGCACCCTACTCACTGAGCCACAGGCGCCGCCGGCCGGGATAGTATTTTAAAAGGAAGGAAATTCCGGGCAGCGCCTGTGGCTCCATGAGTAGGGCACCAGCCCCACATACCGAGGGTGGTGGGTTCAAACCCAGCCCCGGTCAAACTGCAACCAAAAAATAGCCAGGCATTGTGGCAGGAGCCTGTAGTCCCAGCTACTCGGGAGGCTGAGGCAAAAGAATCGCCTAAGCCCAAGAGCTGGAGGTTGCTGTGAGCTGTGGTGCCACAACACTCTACCAAGGGTGACAAAGTGAGACTCTGTCTCTCTTTAAAAAAAAAAAAAATAGGGAAGGAAACTCTGACATGCACAGATGAGCCTGAAGACATTTTGCTAAGCAAAATAATCCAGTCACAAGAAGACAAATAGGTATGATTCCATTTACATGACGTACTTCAAGTAGTCAAGTTCACAGAGAAACAGAATGGTGTCTGCTGGGGATTGGAGGACAGAAAACGAGGAGTTTACATTTAATGGGTACAAAGCTTCAGTTTTTTGAGATGAAGAGTTAAGAGGGTAAATTTTGGTATGTGCACTTCATCACAACTTAAAAAAATTAAGTGTCGGGCGGCGCCTGTGGCTCAGTCCATAAGGCACCGGCCCCATATACCGAGGGTGGCGGGTTCAAACCCGGCCCCGGCCAAACTGCAACCAAAAAATAGCCGGGCGTTGTGGCGGGCGCCTGTAGTCCCAGCTACTCAGGAGGCTGAGGCAAGAGAATTTGCTTAAACCCAGGAGTTGGAGGTTGCTGTGAGCTGTGTAAGGCCACGGCACTCTACCGAGGGTCATGAAGTGAGACTCTGTCTCTACAAAAAAAAAAAAAAAAAAAAAATTAAGTGTCCTTCCTTTGTTATAGGTATAGAAAACCCGAACTCCTGGAAGTGAATGGTGTGTCTGCATCAAGAGAGGGGTCAGTAAATGTCTCTCGGTTACCATGGATGCTCCTCCAGGGAGGTCAGTAGTGAACAGGAAGGGAGAAAGCAGGTGGTGACCTGAAGGTGAGGCTGCTCTGAGAAGGTGATGGGAGGTGAACAGAGAGGCAACCCTGAGCTAGGGCACTCATTTTTCCCCTGACTGGAGGAAAGAAGAAAGGGGAGGAGGCAAAATTGCAGATGAAAGGGTAAAGGCGACAAGGTGCCCACAGACGGCCTGGTGCACCCCAGGGCAACAGGTGGAGGTGGTGGGGTCACCTGCAGAGGTGGGGACCACAGGTAGGAGACTTGGAGAGGGCAGAAGGGTCGGGTAGAGAACAGGGAGGGTTCCTCTGGCCGCAAAGCACAAAGTTCTTATTTTTCACTATCACTAAGCCTGGGGCAGTGGTCCTCAAAGGGTGCTCCCTGGGGCCTGCAACCCTGGCATCATGCCAGAGCGTGTTAGAAATGCTAAATTTCCAGCTTTACCAGAGGGTCTGACCAACAGCATCACAAGCTCTGGGGGTAGGGCCCCCACGGCCTGTGTTTTAACCAGCTCTCCAGGTGATTCTGAAGTGGTAAAGTTTGAGAAATACCATGACAGAATAGAAGACATTCAACAGAAGGTTCAGATCCTTATTTTTACATGAAAAACAAACAAAAGAGCAGGCCTAGCAACTTCATATAGAGCAAGAAATGCGTAATTGCTTTAATGCCAGCATGCCAAAGGGTATTAACAAAATAACAGAAATACATGGCCCAACTAATAACCTGCTTTGGACAAGATATAAACAACGTACCAAAGAACTGGGGCTGGAAAGCAAAAGTCCTGGGTGTCAGTCTCTGCTCTGCCACGGCCGTGCGCCCTCCCTGGTGTCTGCCGCCTTCCTTCCAAGGCCTCTACAGAAAGAGGGGGCTGGCAAAGGTTTTTCCAGTTCTGACACTGTGTGCCACACTTTGCCCTGTAAAAAGTGACCCCCACTTTAAATGCTTTTATGTAGCTGCACATGGAGGAAAATCTAGAAATAGCACAGTTAACCAGAAAACCTTTCCAATGTTCAGGATCTTGTGTATTCTTTTTTTTTTTTTTTTTTTGTAGAGACAGAGTCTCACTTTATCACCCTTGGTAGAGTGCCGTGGCGTCACACAGCTCACAGCAACCTCCAACTCCTAGGCTTAGGTGATTCTCTTGCCTCAGCCTCCCAAGTAGCTGGGATTACAGGCGCCCACCACAACGCCCGGCTAGATCTTGTGTATTCTAAGAACTAGAACTCCCCTGCGCTGTTTTTCCCATTAATGCTATTGATGCCTGGAGTTATAAAAGGACTATTACACTGGACAATGTTCTTGAAGTCCACTTGACTGGGAGGGTCCCCAGAAAATAGCTCCAGATCTTCGCATTTTCACCCTATAATACTTCTTAATCCAGGAAGGCAAGGTTTATGTTTTCTTCTGGGCAGAAAAGGTGCTGAAGAACCAAGATATATGGATCCCAGAGCCTGACCGGAGCTTCTGGGCACTTGATATGATGAATCTAGGCTTCCTGATAAATGGCTCTGTAATGACCTTGTTACCAGAATCCTTAGACACTGGTCTCCTGCCTGGTTTCTCTGCATCCAAGTCTCTGTCTGCACCTACTGGTCATCCAATGCCCATCCTCCTGTGCCTGGGTTTCCAACGCCACCTGCTTCCCTGTCTCTGCCAAAGGGCATGATCTCAGAAGTAGAGCTGGAAGAGGGACGTGGACATTGCTGCAGGAAGGACAGGTGGAAGTGTGAATGCTAGAGAAGAGAGGAGAAAAGTTCTAGGGTGGACGCTGGACTCCCGCCATACTTTGCTCACAGACTCTGGCCCTGTGATCCATTAGAAATTGTTCAGTGGGAAGCACAGCTGGCTTTCTGTCCCCACTGTGCACCTACCATAAACCTGTTCCTGCTCGTCTATGCAGCCTGGGTATGTAAGTGAGGTCCAGGGTCTACCAGTCCCTGTGGCAGGGATTAGGGACTTACTGTGTGCATGGTAAGGCTGGAGCTGAAAAAGGGCAGCATGGCAGGAGCGAAGCTGAGGGAGGACATAGGATGGGAGGTACAACCACAGAGGTGTGAGGCCATGAACTTGAACCTGCAGGCCAGGGAAGGAGATTAGTTTGGGATTTATCCAGTTGGAGGGTTCCTAATGCTAGAGTTCTCCACACTGGCCTACCCTGGTACCAACCTCAACCTCAAAGTCACACTTGGGTAGGGTGACCACGTGTCTTGATTTGCCTAGGGATGTCCAGCTGAGGCCTGTGGCTCAGAAACATTTTCTTTTTTGAGACAGTCTTGTTCTCTCATCTGGCCTAGAGTGCAGTGGTGTCATCAATAACCTCAAACTCCTGGGCTCTAGTCATCCTTCTTCCTCAGCCTCCCGAGTAATTGGGACTACAGCATACACCACCAAGCTCAGCTAATTTTTTTATGTTTAGTAGAGGTGAGGTCTCACTCTTATTCAGGCTGGTCTCAAACTCCTGAGGTCAAGCAATCCTTCTGCTTCGGTCTCCCAGAGTGCTAGGATTACAGGCATGAGCCACCAGTGCCCAGCCAGATGCAGTTATTAATAGCATTAATAACTTTTTCATTTTTCAAAATGTTCTGGGTTGGATGATAAATTCTAGTTACCTTATCCTTGGGCCCCTAGGCCCGTGCGATCAGAGCCACAGTTAGAGAAGGCTGCTCAGGGCTGGGAGGAACCCCCAGGGCGAGTCTCACGCCTCATTGAATGTTCCTTTGCCTCTCCAACTTTCCTACTAAAGCCATCATCCAGCATCTACTTATATACCTGCAGGGACAGCAGGCTCACTATTTTATGAAGAAGAGCCTTTTGGGGGGAACGCTTTGCTACAAAAATAGCAGGATTCAAACTATGTACAGCAGGATTGCAATTAAAAAACAATATCTCTCAGCAGGGAAAGGTTTGGTAAGAGAGGAAACCAGAAAACCTGCTGACTTTTCTCCTTCCATCTCACCTTCTCCTTGTTCAACAAATATTTGCTGAGTGCAGCTGATGGTGCAGAAACTGTGCCTGGCTCTGGGGTACACAATGGGGGGTTAAAACCCAAATTGAGGGGTTCCCTCTAAAATGTCAAGAGCATGAAGGACAAAGAAAGGCTGAGGAACTATTCTAGTTTAAAAGGGACTAAAAAGACAAGCACCTGTATGCAGTGTATACAGGTTTTCTTTGCTTCAAAAAGCACACTACTGAGACAGTTGGCAAAACTTAAGTAAGGTCTGGAGATTATAGTGCTGTATCAATATTAATGTACGGATTCCAAAATTTGTATTGTAGCGTGTCAGACAATGTCACTGCTTTTAGGAAATATATTTTTTGGAGGGAAAGGATGAGTTTATAAATGATCCTCAAATGGTTCAGAAAAACATATAAAGATAAAATAAATAAAAATATAAAATAAGATAAAATAAATATAATAAAATGGCAATACAGTAGAACCTCTGCAGTTGACCACCTCTCTACACTGACCACCTCTTTAAGCTGACCTAATTTTCACAGGCCAGACATGCACATGTGCGTATCAGCACAGGAGTCCTAGTTCCTCACGTTGACCACCTCCGTAAGTCGACCAGTTTGTTACAGTCCCTTGGGTGGTCAACTCACAGAAGTATCTGGGGAGTCTGAGTAAAGAGAACCTATGCGTTCTTTGTGCTGTTCTTGCAATTTTCCTGCAAGGCTGAATTAGGTCAAAATAAAAAGTTAAAAGGAAAAAATGCACTTTAGAGAAAGTTGGAAAAAAAATAAAAAAGACCCTGTCTTCACAGAGCTTACAGTGTAGCTGTGAGACAGCTACTAATATAAATAATTACACTAATTAACCACAAAATTGTCACTATGAAAAGTGCTGTAAAGGAGAGAGATCTGGGGGCAGGAACATTTACAGTGACAGTTTAACCCAAATCAGGAAGGCATCTGCAATCATGTAGCTGAGACCCAGGGTGCTCAGGGAGGAGGGCGGAGGAGAAGGTTCCAGGCCCTAGCAGCCCCCACAGCAGGAAGGAGCTCTGTAAGGTCATTCCCGGGAAGAGCACACCACCAAGCACAAACACTGGGCCTGTGGAGATGCCCCAGGCTAGTCTGGTCTTGATTCTGAGAGCAACATGAAGTGCTTGGTTGAGCCCTTGGGCTGTGGAGCAGAGAACCCAATGGAAGGGGAAGAGGACACGTGGAGTCCAGGGCCGTAGTGGCAGTGGGGACAGCTAGCTCCAGGAGCAGCATCGTGCATGATTTTTCTTCTGCTCCCTGACACCTTCATTTTCTACGCCAGCCATGTCTACATTCGATAACCAGACCTGGGGAAGAATCTGGGAGCAGCAAAGCCGGTAAGCCTGGGCTCAGGTGGCCACCATACCCTCTCCAGGGCCACCAGTGGTTAGCAGTCAAAGGACAGTTGGTGGAGTAGGTTGCTGTCTCCCTGTCAGAGAACCTTCGGTCTGGCCCTTGAGGCCGACTCAGCTGAGGGGCAGCAACATGCAGGAGCCAGGTCACTATCCCCCACTCCCAAGTCAAATGCCTCTCATCAACATCGCATCCAGCTGGCCACTGTCCCATCAAAGTCCTGGAGGCTGCCTCTTGGAACATCCCTGCAGGCATTCCATCTGTGGAGGGGGGCCCTCACTTCCCCATGGCGACCTTCAGTACTGAGTGTCTGGAGGGACAGAGGTCTGACCACAAAGCTTTGGGAATCCTTTTCGGTACCTACTTCTGTCTTAGAGGACTTTTAGTCATTTGCTCATTTACAACAGTTGACTTAAAGCAGTGATTCTCAACCTTCCTAATGCCACGACCCTTTAATACAGTTCCTCACGTTGTGGTAACCCCCGCAACCATAAAATTATTTTCGTTGCTGGTCCTGGGGCTGATTGGAATTAGCAATATTCTGAGGCTAAAAAGCACCGATTTGTTTCCTACCGGAGCTCCAAGCAGCTAGATATAGAAAGTTCACTCCAAAAACTACACACTGCTTAAACATTTCCTAAAAGCCTATGTGTCCTAACAGTAAATCATGGGACTTGAATTTTCCAGGACCATCCCGATTTCAAATCCTCTGTCCTAACTTTCCACATAGACCATCAAAATGTCTCAAAAATTCCACTCTCTCAGCATCCAAGCACCACCCAGGCCTCCTCTCGCACATGGCAGCAGCACAGACTTTTTGTTTTTCAGACTGCAGATCTCAATCTTGGTTCAGAAAACGTAGTCAGCAAAGCCCTGCTAGCCCTGAAGGACAAGGTCAGGGAGAAAGATGAGTGGCAGGCAGCAAGCACTCCATCACAAAGCTCAGACGGGATGCTTCCCGGCAGCTCCACGTAAAGGCAGCCTGGGGAAGCTGCACCGTGAGGAGAATGCCACCCACAAGCGGGCATACTCTGGGAGATGCCTTCTGCCCATACCTACCTACCAAGTGACTGGGACCCAGGGAGGCAGCATGGCCAGAGGGTTGCTGTGAGGATTCAATGAATAAATTAGCATTTGGAAAGCACTCAGAACAGTACATGGCAGCCAACAAGTACCAAAGCAGTGTTTCCTAACTAGAACCAGAGTCATCCCTGGCAGGAGTTGCTCCTACCTCCAGGACAAGCCAGAGCCTTTGCTCCCACCCAGGAGAAAACAAGGAGGATCAGCACTTTCACTCGGGCTGGGGGAGGCCTAGCCTTGTAGGTGGGAGTGGGGGGAGCGCAGTGCCCTAACTAGAGGAAGTCGGTCCTACATTAGTGGAAGTCAAGAGGCTGAACTTCAGGAGGAGTCACCACGCTCTCAATCCACAAGGTCTCCTCATGTCTCTGCACCTTTGCTCCTTCTGCTGTCTGCTCTGAATGCCACCTTTTTCTACCATCAAGGATAAATTCAAATATCCACTGTTTCCCATGGTGTTTCCTGATGTCCATCAGGTTGACAGCTGCCTCCCCTTGTGTCTCCTGCATCTGGCTTAATCCTCTTTTAAAGCAGTTATCAGATGGATGGATGGATGAACACATAACAAATGTCACTGTCTTCCCGATTCCACTATCAATCCTTCCAAGGCAAGGAAGGATTCATCTTTCATGTCTGTAGTCCTATGGCCTGACACAGAGTAGAGACTCAATAAATGCCCAAATCTGCTGTTAAACCTGTGTTCACAGCTGGTCCTGGATTAACAAGTTAACCTGAAGGCAAGAGGCTTCAGGTGTTCACACAAGCAGACACTCTGTAGATCCAAGATCTCTGAGTCTTAGAACCCACAGCCAGATCAGATTTCAGCCAAAAGCCTGCTAAGAACTTCTCAGCCAGAGGGAAAAAGATACCCTTGTAAGATCAGAGCCTGAGGTTGCCTGGAGCTAGCCAAGAGCAGTGTGGGACTGTCAGTACACAGTCCCATTCTGTTTCTATGGGAGCTGGAAGAAGAGCTCATTATTGGGGATGGCTAACCCATCCCCACCAGACCATCCAGGCAGGGTATGTGCTGAGTGCCTTTGGCATTCCAACTTCTACAACAGACCCTGGGAAGAGATAAAGAGGGACTGCCCTGCTTTCCAGGAACTCACTGTCCGGTGAAAGGAAGTTTCGCTCTCCTGGGGAAAGATGAAGGGACCACAAATTGCTGATCCCCTCCAAACTACGACCCAGGGTTGAGGGGAGGCAGGGTGCCATGTCTTCTTGCTCCCTCCAACCTCTAGGAGCTTATGTCCTAGAAAACAGTATTCCATGTGCCTGGACCTGTAGTTCAGAAGGTCACCATTAGTCACCCCTTCCTCCTAGTCCCACTTTACCTCTGCTAACTCAGTTTCCTCATCTGCAGGGGGTGGGGTTTGGCAACAACACTGTAATTAAACAATGTATGCAAAACTTTCCAGTTCACAGCCAACAATCCAGGAGCTGGCCTCAACCCCCTGTGGCCAATTACCATCTTGAAACCCCAACTTATTTCAGGGATAAGATTTTGTCTCTGACCTTGCCTTCCTGAGCAGGTCCCTGAGACCTGACGAGAACATTAAATGCTACCAGAATACCTTCTACATGACAAAAGACAAAGTGAGGGCTCAGAGACATGAGTGGGCACAAATCTGTCTCCGTGGTAACTTGGAGTCTTCCCCCCTGTCTCAAGCTGTCTCTGAGGGCCTACCATGTGTCTGGCCTGGCCATCACCTGCCCTTCCATGCAGGGAAGTTCATCCAGGTTTCCTGGATTCACTGGGGTCCACTGGCCTACTCAGCATCCCCATATAGAAGCAGTTAAGTAAGTGCTTAATGGAATGCCTCAGCTACTTGGAAATGTCTCCAGTAACTTGACCTTCTACATTCCCCAGCTAATGTCTAATTTGCATATACGAATCCTTTTTAGGAGATGGCAAATCACCAGAGACAACGTAGGATCAATACGGAGTATTAGGCACGTTTTATTCTACTCTTAATTCTCTGCAAATTGGTATTCCATTAACTATACATGGGATTTATGGGAGCTTGTGATGAATTAGAATATTTAACTAGAATGCCCTACTCTGTCAGATAATAGCTTACTGTTGTTAATTTTCAACTAGTCAATCCCAGAAAGGTTTCCAGCTTCCAATATGCTTTACATCTTGATTGAATCATCAGGAAAGCCATCTATTTCAAAGTCTCTGTACAACAAAGGGCAGATTGATGCAGGAAAAAAAAAAAAAAAAAAAGAACACGTCCTCAGAAACAGAAGACATGGGTTACATCCCAGCACACCATATACTGTGTAATTGGCTGCTCAGAGCCTTGATTTCCTCATCTGTAAAATGGGAGTAACACCAGCCTCAAAGAGGAGTTGTAAAAATTAAATGAAATGATACATGATGCCTGTACTCTGTGCAGTTCTACAAGGTTTATAGAAAGGTTAGTTAACACAAAACACAAGTTGAAATTCTCAAACAATTCAGGCTAAGGATAGAAAGCAAAGATCATCTAAATCAGTGGTTCTAAAGGGGGGAGGGGGTTTCGTCCCAGGGGATATGTGACAATATCTGGAGGTTGGCAGGTGTGGAGCAGACAGGGACTGCTGCTGTAATCAACTGAGACCAAGAATACATCCCACAGGGCACAGGATAGCCCCCACAACAAAGAATTTTTCAAGCCCATAATGTTCAGTGTGAGGGTGAGAAACCCTTATCAAAATAATCACTTAATAATAAACCAAACAAGAACATACACTGGGGGAAAGAATCCCTATTCAATAAATGGTGCTGGGAGAACTGGATAACCACGTGTAAAAGACTTAAATTGGACCCCCACCTTTCTCCACTAAAATAGAATCAAGATGAATAAAAGATCTAAATCTAGGGCGGCGCCTGTGGCTCAAGGAGTAGGGCGCTGGTCCCATATGCCGGAGGTGGCGGGTTCAAACCCAGCCCTGGCCAAAAACCACACACACACACACAAAAGATCTAAATCTAAGGCATGAAACAATAAAAATCCTCAAAGAAAGTGTGGGGAAAACACTTGAAGGTACCCGCCTGGGGAAGGACTTTATAAAGAAGACTCCAGTAGCAACTGCAACAATAATAATAATAAAAAAAGGGACTTAATTAAACTGAAAAGCTTCTGTACAGTTAAGGAGACAACAACCAAAGCAAACAGACAACCTTCAGAATGGGAAAAGATATTTGCATATTATGAATCAGACAAAAACTTGATAACTAGAATCTACAGAGAACTCAAATTAAGCAATAAAAAAGAGCCAACAATCCCTTTTATCAATGTGCAAGTGTGATGAATAGAACCTTCTAAAGAAAACAGACAAACTGCTAACAAACATATGAAGAAATGGTCATCATCCCTAATCATCAGAGAAATGCAAATCAAAACTACCCAAAGATATCACCTAACCCCAGTGAGAATGGCCCACATCACAAAGTCTCAAAACTGCAGATGCTGGCATGGATGTGGAGAGAAGGGAACACTTTTACAATGCTGATGGGACTGCAAACTAATACAACCGTTTTGGAAGGAAGTATGGAGAAACCTCAAAGCACTCAAGCTAGACCTCCCATTTGATCCTGCATCTCTTTACTGGGCATCTACCTAGAAGAAAAAAAAATCATCTTATCATAAGGACATTCACATTAGACTGGTTATTGCAGCTCAATTCACAACTGCCAAACTGTGGAAACAGCCTAAATGCCCACCAATCCAGGAATGGATTAACAAGCTGTGGTATATGTATAAAACGGAATACTATTCAGCCACAAAAAGATGGTGACTTTACATCTTTTTTATTAACCTGGATGGAGGTGGAATATTCTTTTTAGTAAAGCATCACAAGAATGGAGAAGCAAGAATCCAATGTACTCAATTCTGATATGAGGACAATTGATGCTAGTACCTTGCAGGGGCTGGGGAAATGGGGGGGTGGGAGAAAGGGGAAGCAGAGAGAGGGGTGGAGTGAGGGATCAAGGTGTGTGACACACCCCTTGGGGGCAGGACACAATTATAAGACCTAACAAATGCAATCAGTGTAACCTGGTTCTTTGTACCCTCAATTATTCCTCAAGAATAAAAAAAGGGGGGCTATAGAAAGGTCATAAATTAATATTAAAAAAAACAACAACAAAACAATCACATAAAGTTGAGGTTGGGAGCTTTTTAGAACAGAAATTTTCCTAACCAGGCTTTAATTTCTCAAATCATCTGCTTAAACATTTGCAAAATGGATCATCTTGCAAAACAACTCCTTTGTAAGTGAAGCCAAACTGCCAACTTCTGGAGTTTCTGAATGTATAAAACTGCTTTTAAAAAAGATGCTCTCTAATTACAAATAGGCTAAATTGTTTTTCCAAAGCCCTTGACTTCAGCAGAAGTTCTCCTGGGCAGAGACAGGGTCTGTCACTCTGCCACTAGGCCCCAAAGATGCTTTTCTAATTCTAATTTCCTGGTGAAATGGGAGCCACGAGGGTCTCTAAACGAATTAAATTCACATCACGCCAACTGCTTGCTTGCTTTGTGCCGGGCACGGTGCCAAACACCTCCACATAATTTATCCCACTTAATCCACTCGACAACCCAGCGAGGTGGGCATTATTACCGGCTGTTTGCAGGGGAGGAAACTGAGGATCAGGGGTTAAACAATTCGCCCAAGGTCACCAGCTAGCCAAGAGGTGCGCAACTTGAACAGAGGTCTCCGGTTTCCAATCGCAAGCTCTTTCCACCACCTCAGAAAGGCCAGGTGTCAAGTTGTCTTAACTTCCCATGAATTTTTAAGGCAACCGCAACTTCTCAGTAACTTTAGGTGGCTGAAAAATGGGAATTTCCGGGGGGCTGGGCGGTCTCACGTACACTCCTCCACGGCAGCTGTCTCACCGCAGTTACCTGATAAATCATTCCATATCGCCCGCAAAACGGGGAGGATTTATTGGCTCTGGAGTTCGTGCCAGGCCCAGGAAATGCCATGTTTGAAAGCCGAGAGGCGGATTCGCCCTGGGAGCTGGGATCTGGCCGCCTCGCTCGGCTTGTTCCCTGCCGGCTGTGCGCCCCCTCGGCGCCCGGAGCCGGGGGTCGCCGCAGCGGCGCTGGGCCCCCCGGGGGCCCCGGCAGCACGGGCTCCGCCGGTCGCGCCCGGCCCTGACCGTCCGGAGCGCACGCCCACGCTCCGCCGCCGCCGCCGCCGCGTCCCGGCAGCCTGCCCGGGCCGAACCCCACCCGGCACGGCCAGCGCCCTCCCACCCCGGCCCCGCCAGGTGAGCGCGGCAGGGCGCCCCTTCTCCGCCCCGACGTGGTGCAGGGACCCCAGGGCCACCGCGCCCGCCAGCCTGCCGGCGCGTCCGGCGAACTGGTGGGGGCAGGGTAGCGCCGAGAGTAACCTCCGCCCCGGGTCGCCCCGCGCCCTGTCCCCAGCCCACTGGGGTCGCACCGCCAGTACCTGCAGCATCCGGGGGCGCGGAGCGCCCAGGTAAGTCGCGCGTGCGGGCGGCGCGGAAGCTCGCTCGCGGCGCGACCTGGCCGCCGTCTGAGCATGCCCAGTGCCGCCCGCGGGCGGCTCCCGCCGGCCGGGCTGGCCGCGACGGGCCCGCGCGCCGGGCTGGGGGCGGGCTCCCTGGGCAGGCCCGCTGGGCGCTCCCGCCCCCGCCTCAGGCGAGCGCGCCCCGACGCGTCCCCTGGGCCGCCGGCCTCTCCTGCGGAGCTCCGGGCAAGCCCTGAGTTCCCTCTGCCATGCACGCAGGCATTCGTTCCGTAACTGTTTCCTGGGCACCTACTGTGTGCCAGGGCCTCAGTGTGCCACGTCTTTCATGCCTAAGAAAGACAACCTGTCGGCGCTCTAAGAAGAGTTTTGCGCGATGGGTCGGTGGTTGAGCTGGGGTTCTGCTGAACCCCAGTCCAGTGCTCGTCCCTTTCCACTAGCAAGCTCCCCGGGTTAATCCCTGTTCCAGCGCATACGCGATTCCCTACCAGCAGTGTGCTCCTGAGTTCCTCTTCCAGCTCATCTCACCTCTCTCTCCCTGCACCTCCGCCAACACCTTTCAGTCCATCAAACGCTCAGAACTTAATCAGCCTCAGGACATTTGCGCATGCCTTTCCCTTTGTGTGGACCGTCCTTGTCCAGATTTTTTCATGGCTGGCACATTCTCCTAGCACAACTGTGCCCCTCCTCAGGGGGGGGCCTTCTCTGATTACCTTCCTAAGTTAGCGCTCTGCTCCTAGCCACTCGCCTTGTACTTTACTTTGTTCATAGTATTTATCATTATTTATCCATTCGACAAATACTTACTGGGCACCTATTCCGATTCTTCATGCGTGGTGAACAGACAAAAATCCTGTCCTTTGGAGTGTGTGTGTGTGTGTGTGTGTGTGTGTGTGGAGGGGGGAAACAGTCAATACATAAATAGCAAATTAGCACAACTATGCAGTACAGTAGAAAGTGATAAGTTATACAAGGGGAAGAGAGCAGGGTTGGGATCCCTAGGGGCGGAGTTACGCAGAGAATTTTCAATGAAGTGGTCACCTTGGGCCCTTGAGCTGACGGGGCGGTCTGATCCGGTGGTCAGATCGGGTGACCCTGTGAAGGTGATATTTCAACCACGCAGATAAATGGGGAAGAGCCTTCCTGGCAGAGGGAACAGCCAAGGCAAAGCCTCGAAAGCTTAGAATGGCACGAAGGACAGAGACTCGGAGGCGATGGGGAACTGTGGCTTTTCTCCGATTACCTACTTCTAGTATTTCCGTCCGGAATGTCGGCTCTGAAGCTGTCTCTCTCTGTGTCTTTACTGCAGTGGCCCAGCCCCTACAACAGCGCTTGGCACACAGTAGGTACTCAAAAACTATTGATGAATGAATTCGTGAACCAAGGATGGACAGAGGGCTGGAGCCCTCCAGTCCGTACCCGGGTGCTGGAGGGCCAGGGGGTCGGTCGGCCCGGGACACACAGAGGCCCTGGCAGCACCTCACTGCAGTCCTTGTCCCCGAGTCGCACGACCCCCGGCAGCGCCACCGGGGCGTCGCGCAAGGGGGCAATTCGAATGGAGCCCGGAGTCCCCAGGGCAGGACCGCCCGCCCCCCGCCCGGCCTGGCCTCGGGTCGCCGGCAAAACCTGGAGCCGCGGCGGCAGCCCAGCACCATTCGGACGGGCGGGGCGCGCACTGGGCATGCTCGGAGCCGGGCGGGGCCGGAATCCCGGAAGAAGGAGCCCCCTGGAGGGGCAGGTGACGCCTGCCTTTAGCTCTCCACCCTGCCTTCCCCAGCTCGAGGTTTCTGTCCCTTCGCTGGTAAGCTGGAGGCATTTTTTTTTTTGTCGGAGCACAATGGGAAAACTTGTAAGTCAGAGTCAGTGGACAGCATGCACTGTCCTTCCCCAGTTGCTGTGTGATCTGGGACAAGGTCCTTACCCTCTCGGTGCCTCTAATCAGACTTATACTTTGATCTAGGCTGCATGTGGACATACAATGAAATCTAGAACATGAAAGTTTGGAACATGTGGATAAAAGCACGAAGAGGATAAATCCAAAAAAGAAAAGTAATATGTAACGCATGAGATCTAAAGAAATAAATTTTTTTCTTTTTATTATTTATTTTTTTCTATTTTTTTTTTTTATTGTTGGGGATTCATTGAGGGTACAATAAGCCAGGTTACACTGATTGCAATTGTTAGGTAAAGTCCCTCTTGCAATCATGTTTTGCCCCCATAAAGTGTGACACACACCAAGGTCTTTTTATTATTTTTATTTATTTATTTATTTGTGGGTTTTGGCTGGGGCTGGGTTTGAACCCACCACCTCCGGCATATGGGACCAGCGCTCTATCCCTTTGAGCCACAGGTGTCGCTCTAAAGAAATAAAATTTTAAAATTTAAAAAAGTGGACATGTTTAGAACATGTTAAAGATCCATTTCTCGAGTGTCTGATACCAGCTTGCCAGCTGCTGAGATGAGGAAACTCAGATTGATGGACACGTGAATTCTTTGAGTTACCTAAATTTGCTGTCCCCTAGGCTGGAGCCACCTTTTCTTTGCTCACAGTCAAGTCATTAGCTTAAACAATACCCTAAAAAATCTAGTTAGAAATATTCATATACCTAGGGGAAAAGACTGAAGTATTTTAAAAGTCATGTATTTGGAATCACTATAACAAAAACAGGAACAAAATGAAGAATACTCCTCAGATTGGAAATAAACTACTCAACAACAGAGGAATGATTTAATTAGGTTAGAGTATATTAGTTGAAATAATCGTATTTTAAAGTACACCAGAAAGACCATGTTGCAATAGGGGAAAAAATTATGGTGCAATATTAGGTGAAAAAAAGCTGAAAACACAACTAAATTGTGTAAAGATGATGTTGACACTTTCAGGAAGATGAGAGAGCATATGTAAAATGTAAATAGTCTGATTTGGGGGTGTGGTGGGGTTGGTTGGGTTTTTCTAAGTTTATTAATGTTACAATGCTGCAATGTCCTAATAATAAACATTTAAAAGGTCAAATTTAGAAGTTTTAATTTTTTTTATTTATTTTTTTTTTGGTAGAGACAGAGTTTCACTTTATTGCCCTCGGTAGAGTGCCGTGGCGTCGCACAGCTCACAGCAACCCCCAACTCCTGGGCTTAGGCGATTCTCCTGCCTCAGACTCCCCAGTAGCTGGGACTACAGGCATAGAAGTTTTTATTTTGTGTAAGTCTTGTAAAAATAATAACCGCTATTACCAAACTCAAGTGTTATCAATATTTTAGACATAGTATCTCTTTAATCCTTATGTTTACCCTACAGAGTGGATGTTTTCAGCTGTTTTCCAGAGTACATTCTAGAAGCTGTTCACAGCTGGAAACAGGGTTAGGATTTGAACCCAAGTCAGTCTGGTCTCAAAGCCAGGTGTTAGGTTTTAGGGTTGCTTGTTTGTGTAGTAGCTTCCTATCTATTGATGAAAAAAGAAGCCACATATTATTTCATTTTGTGTCCTTTTTGGCCTTATTTTCTCTACCCTTTGATGTTTTTGAAGGCTACAGATTACCTTTAAATGTTCTGGTCTCTTGTTACTTTTTTATTCTTGGGGTCAAAACGTTAAAGTCTATCATTTTAAACTGTTAATACTTGGAGTGACATGATGTTACTATCAGCAATGATAGTTGATCTTATAAGCTCCCAAACCTTATGCAAATGGGGCTTTTGGATGGACACAGAATCTTCCTCTGTGGTTGAACCCAGTCAAGTCTAGAGCAAATTAAGGCCCAATCAGAATAGGGGTATACCAACTCTGTCCCAGAGAGGATCCACCTTGATTACTGTCCCTGGGTGATCATTTTGGAGGCGGGGTCACATCATGGAACCATAAGATCCATGAACTCCTCAGGACTTTGCTATGATGAAAAGATTTAGAACTGACAGTTCCAGTGATGTTTGCTGGAAGAAAGCCAGGGCTGTAAGAACAACCCTTCCCCTGTTTTTATATATGTACCTAATCTCTATCTCTTAGTGCTGGTAGACTGTACTTGGCTCAGAAATTCAGAAGCCACTAAGGACAGCAACGACAACCAAAGCTGGTCATTTCCTTGGAGAGGATGCGAAGGTACAAACTGAATATACATCATAGATAATGGACCAAATTCATTCAAGTTAGGAGAAACTAGAGATGAGCAACTGAATACAGTTATAAGCAGCATTCCCAGAAGCTGCCTGGGCAGAAAGTCTGGTGCCAGGCACTGCACACAAGCAATTGGCTAGGGAAATTTACAGGAAGAGTTTCCTGGAAGACTCACTGAGGGTTGTCATTCACAAGACTCAGGAAGTCTGCACAGATTGTACTGCTTCAGTGATTTACAAGGCAGGGATCCCAGCTGAGAAGCGAATGCTTATCAATTATTTGTGCTGTTAGTGCAAGCTCACAGTGGGCCCAAGAACCCAAAATACATGGGTAAATGGTACTGTTATAATGACATAAAAAGAGGATTATGTAAAATTATATGCATAGTCTGGCCTCAATTGTAGGAATTACTGGGTTGAACCCACAAAATTACCATTGGTTGAACATCAGCATCTTCCTATATTTCAACTTAATACATACATAGAAAAGACTAGAAAGAACTGCACCAAAATATTAATGGGGATGTGTCCAAATATTGTATTTATGGGCACAGAAGCAAGCTCCAGTAGTTATCTTTTAGAAATCAGGAATTTCAAGCCTTTGGGCCTCTATTTCTTTTTATGTCATTCTAGTTTCCTAAATCTTATTTTATGATAAGTATATTTATTTTATTTTCTGGAAAAAAGAAACAAATTTAAAAGTTGGCAAGCTGAAGAAAATGATGTAAAGAGAAGAACTGCCCCCCCAAAAGGAGGTGCACGTCTCCCCCATGGAGAGTGAAGCCCACCCTGCCTGGTGACAAAGAGGAACGGCCAGCTGTGGCAGATGGAACAAGATTTTTATTCCTGGCCCAGGAGTGACAAAGCAGTCAGCCTGGAGCAGGTTGGAGAAGTGTTAGTCAAACTCATGACCCCCTAGCCCCTGAACATTTATTCTTAGAATTCCTGGACTTCATGGATCTCACCCCGAGAAACACAAAAATTAAGCCTGACTTAACTTTTTATCCATTGAAAAATGTCTTTCCATTGCAAATTACCCCCCACAAAAGATGAATTTTGTCTGTAAAATTGATAAATGAATTCAGTTTGATTATAAGGGTAGTGATGAGGTGATTGTTGTCAATTACTCATTAGAACATTTATTCAACAAATATTTATTAAGCACCTACTGTGTGTCAGGCACTACTCTACGTGATTAGAAGACATCAGTGAACGAATCAAAAATCCTTGCTCTCCAGTGGTGTGCCTTCTAATGGAGCTATAGGGAACAATAAACATTACAGGTAAATGAATTGTAGAGAGAGCAGAGTAAAGGTTAATAGGGAGGGATGGGGGAGGGAATTGCGATTTTAAATAGGATTAAGACATTTAATCACTTAAGCAAACACTTAAGCAAAGACTTAAAAGGGAGGAGAGAGTTATACCTGCAGATATTTGGAGGAAGAATCCTCTGGGCAGAGAAAAGAGTCAGCTCCAAGGCCCGTGAGGGAGCACACATAGAGTAGGGAGGCTGACGGGCAAAGGGAAGCCCTGGGAGATGAAATCTGAAAGGTATAAGAAGGCTAGAACCTGGGGTCTCCCCTGACCCCTCCAGCCCCACAAAGGACTCATCATTTCTGTCTGAGGTAGACAGGAAGCCAAGCCAACCTCTCTGCTGCCAAATGTGTGTGTCTGCATCTCAAAAGGTAAATGCTCTCCCTTTAGACGGTCACTTGAAGCCAATTTCATAAACACAGTTTCAAATAAGGGGACCGAAATCACATAGCAGCCTTCTGATATGGCCAGATGATCCGGATTATGCATATATTTTTAATATCATCATAGAAATGGAAAGATAATATTAAACAATTATCTCAGAGGATTCTCAAACCTTCTAGAACATTTTTGTGGACTCAGGGATACATGGAGTTTGAAAAATGCTCTTCTAGTGCACACATTTTGGAACTGACAGGACTACGCCATAACAGACTACCATATAGATTTGCTGCAACATGGGGAGACAGAAACGCAAGTCCAGGGACTTTGAGAAGTGGGAAGCATTGAGGATGCTTCCATTAATGGAAGGTTGAGACCATGAGACATCTTGAACTGTGCCTGACTGTATTTAAACAATGGGCTTCTCTGAAAGTAGCGGTGTCATCTTACAGAACCCAGGAGAATGGGTTTGTTAAGAGTCTCTAATCCCACCTTCAAAGTTCATACACAGAAAACAGGATGAGAGAGAGTGAAAAACACCCAGGAAAATATAGAATGGTCATACAATGGTCTGGTCTTGACTTTGAAAACCAGCAATGGCTGGTGCAGTGTCTCACACCTATAATCTTAGCACTCTGGGAGGCCGAAGCTGGTGGATTGCCTGAGCTCAGGAGTTCAAGACCAGCCTGAGCAAGAGCAAGACCCATCTCTAGTAAAAAAGAGAAAAACTAGCCAGGTGTCATGGCAGGTGCCTGTGGTCCCAATTACTTAGAAGGCTGAGGCAAAAGGATCATTTGAGCCCATGAGTTTGAGGTTGCTGTGAGCTATGATGCCACAGCACTCTACCCAGGGCAACAGAGTGAGACTCTATCTCAAAAAACAAACAAACAAACAAACCCAAGCAACAATGTAGGAAATACGGAGTATTCCCTAACAGAGAAGATTCTAGGGAAGAGAGTCAGGATTAACACTGCAGTGTTTCTCAAATTGTGATCCAAGAACCACATATACCAAGATCATTTGGGAGAAGTCTTGTGGAAAAGAAGACTCCTGGCCTCAGCCCAGACCTTTTAAATCTCTGGGTGTGAAACTCAGAAAACTGCATATTTTAATTTACCAAAAGAATCTTATCTACATTGAAGTTTTATAACTTCTGTCCTATAACCACTAGTATATGGACATCAAGAACATAGTTGTCTATTTTAAATTGCGCGTGAACTTTATGGCCACCCTGTAGTCTGAGTAAGAGGATGGAAAATGTTACCAAAAAATAACGGCCTTGTAGGTATCACTGCTGCTTGGATGGATGGAACCGAGGATCAAAGCATCAACTTCTTAAAGGAGGTGCACGGAGAAAGGGGGAGAAGGAGAGTGTAGAGGAGATGGGCAGAGGGAAACCCCTACAGGCACATAGGGTCCCCAGCTGGCAGGCCCTCTGCCCTTGACCTTGGGTTTCTGACATCATCCATCATGCTCTCCTGGGGCCAGGAGCAAGCTAACCAAGTGACTGGAGAGGAGGAAGTAATGGGGTAGCAGTAGTGATGATGTTTGCTGAGAGAAGTGGACCTTAAAATAAACACATAAAGTATGCAGGATACACACAAAACTGAAACCTAAGAGGAAAGGAATGAATAGGGCGGGGGAGAGATGGAAGTTTACTTTTTGCCATAAACCTTTTAGTACCTTCTGAATTTTCTATCATGTGATGTGTAACCTATCTAAATATAAGGAAGTTCTCTCTGCAAAAAAGTGGTACATTATGCCTAAAACATTATTTTGGTTTCCATTCTGGCTCCCTTTAAATTTTGCTGGCCAAAGCCCAGGTTTCTTGACAAGTCAAGCTGTCACTATGACCAGGGCATAATGATGTGTAAGTATCCTGTTTGGAAGAACTCTTATTCCTGTTGGAAATTCACATGGCTGGGCGATGGAATGGAACAGAGAGCTTCTGAATAAGGAGTAATGAAAGAGAAGAAAAATTTTAGTGACCTCTGGATCAGGAATGATGCTTCCCTGACACAGTTGGTAACAGAATGGCCAGATGCGAGATGGAAAATTTCAACTGCCCAGGCTTCCTCCACTGGAAGTCACATCTATAAAGAGACAGCCATCTGAAAACCTGTTCTTGCTTGGCTTACCATTTCATTCCTGAGAAGCTGGAAACCTGTCCCAGGCCCAGGAGAACACTGTGCTCCAACTGCTCATGACATTCACAGAAGCGGGAATGCGGTTCAGCCCTCCCAAGTCTGTGGTGTTTCTAGAGTTGCATGGATGACACACCACACAACTCAGGATTTCCTCAACTGCTCCCTGGCATCCTGCTAGGTGGCTTTCTCATTTTTTCCATGGTACACATGGCCATTGCATCACAGTCCCAACAGACTGTCCCACGATGCCTTTGTAAACATGAGTCACATGTGAAGTTAAAGGAATCCGTGTCCAGCTATGGACATCACAGTCCCAACAGACTGTCCCACGATGCCTTTGTAAACATGAGTCACATGTGAAGTTAAAGGAATCCGTGTCCAGCTATGGACAGCACAGTTCCTAAGGCACATTGTCTTCACCCCAGGGGTGCAGGTTGATGAGGGTCACAGGATTTGCTGCCCAGACACCTGAGCAGAGCTCAGGGACTCACTCCGTGCAGCAGTCACCAAGGCCTCCACAGGTAGATACTCATCCCTAACTTCTCCTTCCAGGGTGAAGTTCTCCGGTGATTCCAGGAAGCATTACCCTTTCCTCACTTCCTCACTTGAGCTTCTTGAGCTTCTCTCAGTTTGATGTTACCACCTTGCCGACTTTGCTCATCCTAGCCCAGGCAAAGGCACAAACCCATTTCTTGCTTCTGCTTGAAGAATGAAAGCCACTCACACCGACCTCCCAAAACAATGCCTTCCACCATCTCTGCCTGTTGAAATCCTGTTTGAAGTTGATCTCAGCAGCTATTTTCTTTCCAGATTTTCTCTACTGGTTATGAGCTTTCTCATCCCTGCACAATTTGGTCTGTTCTTTTTTTGTGCTTCTCATCACATTTTGACTTACTGATTTTTTTTTTTTTGAGACAGAGTCTCACTCTGTCACCTAGGTACAGTGCAGTGATGTCAACCTAGTTCACAGCAACTTCATAATCCTGGGTTCAAGGAATCCTCCTGTCTCAGCCTTCTGAGTAGCTGGGACTACAGGAGCTCACCAGGATGCCCCATTCATTTTTCGGTTTGTAGTAGCCATGGGATTTCATTCTGGCTGAGGCTGGTTTTGAACTCCTGAGCTCAAGCGATCCTCCCACCTTGGTCTCCCAGAGTGCTAGGATGACAGGTGTGAGCCACTGTGCTCAGCTGTACTTAATGTCGTTAACGTGCATGCCCCTTTTTGATGGTTTTTAGACAATCCCCTGAAAGATCTATCAGATGCCACATGGGCTGTGAGTATTATTTCTAATCAACGTATAAAAAAGGCTATGATCCAAAAAATTGCTTGCGCTTCCACCTTGAGCAAGAAGAGTTGTGTTGCATCTAAAAATCCTTTATCAAAATTCCTTCCAGAATTTTTTTGCTAGCTCGACAGTCAAAAAGAGATACAGATAGTTGTAGAGAAATGTGTCCAGCAATGTCCCAAATAAGATAAGATAGTTTGTGATTGGATATCACTGGGCACTCTCAATTTCTTGCCTGTGTGAAAGGAATTAGGATGTCCACCTTAACCTCAACTCCTGACAGTGACCTAGTTGAGCTGTCAGACAGTCTACAGGTGAAGGGCACCTATCTTTGTTGTCTACCTGCACTGCTGAGTGAGCTACTTCCAAACCAGCTCTGGGGCCCATGATCTCCATTAGGTAGATAGAGTCAGTAAAATGACAGAGTCAGTAAAATCCCTCAATTACTAGGAATTAAAGGGAGGCTGGAACCTTCTTGGTGTTTCATGGTTTTGATTTCATTGCAATCTACCATGGAGGCTCCTTCGATTCTGTCAGCCTTTGTGACAATATTTTATCGTTACACTATAAGATAAATACATTAAGGACAACCTTCATATCTCTTTCTATCTTGCTCTGCAATAATCAGCTTTCTTTGACTGTATAGGCAGACTTGGCCCCCTACCCCCTCTGCAGTTAGATCCCACTGGAGTCACACTTTAACACATTATAGACAACTGAGCAAGTCTACTACCCCAACTGTGGGCTCGCTCACATCTTTTCTTCTTATCCTGGGAGCCTGGGTAGAATGTGGTACTTACTAAGAGTCTGATGAGTGACTGAATTAGTTGAAATTGGATTACCTTATTGATATGCCCATGTCAGGTCAAGTCACTTGCTGTACTGAGGCCAGTGTGTTATTTTCCATTATACTTGGTTCAGCAATGTTAAAATAATGTACATGATACTAGTATATGTTTCAAATGCCAATTCACACGAAGGAACAATTTCCTGACAGTCTTATCTAGATTCTTCCGAAGTTCCCTAGGTTGAGGTCAGCCTTTGTAGTTAATGCTGGGTTCCTGACCCAAACACAGCCTGTGCCAGTTATGGAAATTTGAAAAACAAAGATCAGTTTTCCATGGTTTGGATAAAAAGGCGACCATGGGAATATGGATAGCTCTGTCTCTTGTTCTGGTAAAATTGTTGAAAACCCACCCCAGCCTGACTCTCCTATGTACCCACCCGGAAATGGGGATACGGGACAGTTAAGCAAGAGGAAATGGTGTAGGGGGAAATGGGTCCATTCTGCAAAGCCAGCTTTGGCATATGGGACAGAGGGAGGTATTTGTCCTATGCAGGAGGGAGACTATCTCTTTAGCTATTTATTAAGAAACTCTGATGTAATCTTGAAACTTGTGCTATTTAAGGAAAAAATATGGGCCCAATCTATTTGAAGGAAAAATTCAAACAGATAAAGACTTCTGAACAGAATGAGTCATTATAGCACTGCTGATAATTGCTAAAAATATGAAGTAAGCAACTGAATGAGTATAAAATAGCATGTCTTATTATTACATAACTCAAAATTATTTTACAAAGAGATTGCAATGACACGGGAAAATGCTAATGAAATATTTTAGATGAAGAATTTTAGACATAAAGCTGTATTCAAAGCATAACTATGTAAAGAAAAACATTTGTGCACATAAAAAGTCTGAAAGAAAATGTGTTAAAAGGTTTAAAAACAGTTATTTCTAGATTATGCTATGATTAGTGATTTTAATTTTCTTTTTTCTACTTTTTAAGACATCTGCAACATATCTGTGTCACTTTGAAAATCAGAAAGAAACACTAAACAAAAAAAATCTATGTAATGAATAGCAAACACAAAACTTCAACTTTACTCTCAGGTACAAATATATAAAATATATAGGGGAATATTTTTATATCAGGGTGATTATGGCCCTGATGACAGGAACTTAATGTCTCTCCTGTGGGAGGTTTAACCAGGGTACCTAAGATAGACCTACAGTATCCTCACCTCTTTTATACTAACTCTGCTTGTAGTCTTTCTGAGTCTTAGACTCTCCATGAGTAGGGATGCTGTGAGCCATGGCCGTGCTTAGCAAGATAACTGAATTCCTTCAGTTAGGAATTTAAACTGGAGAACAGAGGGAATAGGTCAGAATATATACAAAGAGATCCCAGGAGCTAGTGGCAGTTGGAGAACCTGTGATAGAATTTCATGACTCCCAAAGAAGCCTCCTGCTGGTGTCCACACGCCTGTGAATTCCCAGCCCACACCAAGGCTGACGTGGTCACGTGACTTGATTCCACCAGTGGGGCATCAGTGAACATGGCTGGTAGATATTTGATGGGTATTTGCACACTGGGGTCGGCTCTCTTGGAACCCTGAGACCACCATGCCATTTATCCTGGGATGAACAACCTCATGGAGCAGGTCCTAGCCAGGCTAGGTTTATCTCAGCTGAACCCACAGCAGACCAGCAGAAGAACCACCCAGCCAACACCTTGAATCATGAGAAATAAAAAAAAGATTTTTGTTGTTTTCAGCCACTAAATTGCAGGGGTGGTTTGTAACCAGCAATGGATAAGTAAAATGGTGACAGCAGGAACGCCCGTTGTTGAGGCTCACGCTTGATCACCTGAATTATTTTAAGGCAGTGGTTCTCAAACTCCAGCATTCACAGAGCTGAACCAGAATGCACACGTCTTTAGGGAAGGGACATTGTCGCTTTTACTCACCATTACATCCCTGTGCCTGGAATGGCACTGATCAATATTTATAAATAAATGGATATCAGGAGCTTAAGATAAAGACTCTGGGCCCACCTTGGAAGATCCTGATTTGGTGGGTTGGGGTGAGGTGTTGGGAACTGTGCCTGGGAGGCGCTGAGGCAGGCAGCTTGTGGACTACATTGTTTGTCATCAGGGCCTCAAATTATCTGTACAACCTCAAGAGGCCAGTTGACCAATTTCCATCTGGCCGTGTATCAGAATAAGCTGAGAAGCTTTTAACAGTACTAGCTCCTGATCCTCATCCCTGATCTGCCAAATCTGAAAATGCCTAGAGGTGGAGACTCACAATTTGTATTATTAAGAAGCTTCCCAGTGAACCTGATGCAGTGTCGCACAGATGGGAGGACATTTGGAAACAAGTGGCCCAACCAATACAAGTCTCTAAAAGACATTGGGCTTCATCATACTAACGGTCAGGCTTTTTGCAAAAACAGTGTTTTATTTTGACTTCAAAGAGTGTTTGTTAGGGACTCCTTCTAAGTCTCAGTTTCTCGTCTGCCAAACAGATGTAGGTAACACCTGCTTCCTGAATGCTAATGGGGAGTAAATGAGGTGAGGTGTGACCCCGCACTGAAACTGGGAACAGCACACACGAGATTCTTAAGACTTTAATCATCAGCGTGTCATGCGGGGATTACAACGGTTTATCTCTTTTCAGGGAATCAATCAGGGTAATCAACCAGGATTTATTATGAGGTATCTTCTTCCTCCTAAGGCACAAAAAGCCAGGTCTTTGGGATCCCTACCTGGATACATTTCTAGTTCCTCCACATGGTGTGCAATGGGCTGCTCGATCTGGACCCCACATGACTTTGTGGGGGTCCTCCCTCTGGCCTTTCTTCCTCCCCCTTCCTGCCCCTAGCGTCAGTCCTTCCAAAACACTAATGCAGCGTGCTGGTTCACCTCTTTCACTAGCCCCAGTACAGGCTATGCATTATATTTGGAATGTTCTTTTATTTATTTTTTATTTCGAGACAGAGTCTCAATTCTGTTGCCCATATTTTGTCAACAGAAAGAGCTCTTCCGAGAGAAACCTAGATATCTTAATCTACAAATATCTTAATCTAGCCATTTATATCGGCACCTAAGGAAACCTGAGTATGTCTTTTCCTTGGATCCTGAAAGAGCCTAACTAAGGCAACATCTCCCCTCTCTATCACGAGGTCCTAGAGTGCCCTGGCACGAGCCTTGCTCACAGCAACCTCAAACTCCTACTTTCAATTAAACCCCCCTGCCTCAGACTCCCAAGTAACTGGGACTAGGGACTACAGGCACCCGCTAATTTTTTCTATTAGAGATGGGGTCTGGCTCTTGCTCAGGCTGGTGGAATGTTCTTTATTCTTATCTGTCCCACCCACTTGGACCTTTCCTGAACCTTTGGTGTCTGTTGCTGGCCCCCACCTTCTGGTCAGATGGAATTGACTAGTTCCTATTTTCAATCCCACTGGACATTTATCCAGGCCCCTGTACCCCTTGGCTGTGCTTAGCCTAAGTACTTAGCTTCCCCTCTCCCACCAAGGCCAGGCTCCTTGAGGGCAGGGGCTTTCCCTTACTCATCCCCTTGTCTCTAGCCCTGAGCACAGCACCTGACCCAGAGCATGGACTGATAAATGTTTGTTGATTGAATATATGAAAGTTAAAGGTTGTGTTTGATGGGTTCAAGCCATCCTTTTTCTAAGGAGAAAAGGTTGTTCATGCCTGGAACTGGTCACGTGTCTCTCTGATGCTGCCGTTAGCCTTTGTCCTTTTCTCTTCTCCATGCAGAGGCTTAGAAAAATCAAACAACTTGCAAGGAGCTGCTAACTTGATCCTTAGCTGGTGGGAGTATTGTAGCAGGTTTAGACAAGTTTGTATAGTGGGTACTGTTTGTAAATAAAGTATTCATTTTACCTATGCATGAGAAATCTCTTCTGAATTTTTGGTACCTTCTTGAAGCCTCCAGCTGGATGACCCACAAGCACTTCTAACCCAAGAAGTCCCAAAGTAACAGATCAACTCCATCCCATAAGTCTATTTCTTATCCAGTGACTACCGTCCAGTTGACTGGCCACCAAGCCCCATGTCCCTCTCTCTTGCCAAACAAGAAAAAATCAAGAAAATGATATTTTCTCTCCATTTGAACACCACAATATTTCTCTCATCCTTCCCAAGCCCCATTTTATACCTTAGGAGCTCCTTATCTCTCCCCAGGGCTCTTGTGAATAACTTCCCAATTGGTCTGCCAGGCTCCTCTCATCCCCCTCCCACTCCCAATGCTGGTAACATGTTGATGTTACTAAAGCATAGATTTGAAATACGTTTCTTGTCTGCCTGAAAATTTGCCATGGCCTACGTACTGTAGAAAGCCCAAACTCGTTAGTCTGCACTATATTTGATGGTAACAAACTTATCTACTCAGATATCATCTCTTGGGAGGTGAGGCTGTGAGGAAGAGGCAGCAAGGGACATTCATTCATTCATTTTCAGCAAATATTATTATAATTAGCACAAACTATATGCCATGTGCTATGCTGGGTTCTGGAGATACAATGAAGGTCTTGATTTCACGGAGCTCCTATGTGAGAAGAAGAAAAATATTGTCATCAATATCTGCTTCTAAGACAGCCCAGGTAACTAGCGCTCCTAAAAACGAGGAGCGTTGTGCACCGTGTAGCCTCAACTGTGTTAATGGCTCTAATTCCTCCCTCCTCTCTGTATCCGTGCTCTTTGCCACGTGGCTTTGCCGTTTCTTCCACTGCTAGAAGTAGATTGGCTTCCTGCTGTTTGACTTTGGATTGGGCCACGTGACTTGCTTTGCCCAGTTGAATATCAGCAGTTGCAATGCTTAAATTAAGGGGCTGAAATATCACTTCTGGGGTTAAGATTGTGGTTTCCTTTCTTCCATAAAAAGACCACCCTGATAGACTGCTGGTCCCAGAAGAATGAGAAAAATGTGAAGTAGAATCAAACTGCAAATAGAATTGTTGTTTTAAGACACTGAGTTTGGGGGATGGTTTGTTATGCAGCAGTGCTGGGGGAGAGCTGGTAGATACAAGGGGCTTTAACTCCATCCTCCACAGGACCTACCCTGGACATTCTCCTCCAGGGGGCTGGGCTGCTGCTAGGTGGGGTTCCCCTTCTTCCTTACTTCCATATGTGAAACTCCTCCATGTAAGAAATATCTTAATCTGACCATTTATATCAGCACCTAAGAAAACCTGAGTATGTCTTTTCCTTGGATCCTGAAGAGCCTAACTGAGACAGCATCTCCCGTCTCTATCACGAAGTCCTGGAAGGATGAGGTTGTCATTGATTACTGTACTGGCTCCAAACCTGGTGGAGTGTCTGCTAAACTCACTCTATTAGCTGTGAAACCAGATGCAATTCCTGTCAAAATTAGCAAATTTAATGAAGCTATTTGCTTAGGTTTCTCTTGAAAGAGCTCTTTCTATACATGAGACAATTATTTTATTTTAAATTTTTGGGGGACTAGAGTGCAGCGGCATCATCATAGCTCACAGCATCCCCAAACTCTTGGGCTTAAAACCACCTGCCTCAGTCTCCTGAGTAGTTGGGACTACAGGTACCTGCCATGGTGCTTGGTTAATTTTTAATTTTTTTGTAGAGATGAGGTCTCACAATGTTGCCCAGGCTGGCCTCAAACTCCTGACCTCAAGTGATCCTCCTGTCTCAGCCTCCTAAAGTGCTGGGATTACAGGTGCAAGCTACCATGCCCAGCTGAGATTATTATGAATGTCGTTTATCTATCAACTCACCATGGTGACCAAAAGACACTTTGTCAAGCACTAGGATATAAAGGTAAATTAGACATGACTGATTCTCGTCCTTATAGAGATCACAGACTAATAAAAGAGACAAATAGACTATTGTAAGGTGGTGAGATAAAATCAGAGAAGTTAAGAGGGAGATGTAGAAGGAGCACAGAATAAGCCATTCTGATGGGTCAGAGGTGACTTCGAGGATGACCCTTGAAATGAGTTAGACAGGCAAGAAGGATTTGACCAGGTGTAGAGAACATTCTGTGAGGAAGGTGAACAAGTATATACATTTAAGGTCCGTGATGAGGTAATAAGGTATGTGTGAATTGTGGGAAGTGATGGGAAATGAGGTGGAAACTGAGGCATGGCCAGGTGCACAGAACCTTGTGTGCTACAGTCAGGAGTCTGGTGTGGTCCTGAGAATGCTGAGGAGCATGGAAGATTTTAAGAAGGGGAGTAACATGTTTTGGTTTCATATTGAAAAGATTTCTCTGGCAACAATGATGTGGGAGAGGACAAGGACTATTGTTAGGTACTTACAGTAAAAAATGAGGGGCAATGAAGACCTCTGGAATTCTGGTAGGGAACTAGAGAAGGGAAGGGATGGGACAATTAGTCACTAAACGGTGGGTGGGAGAGATTTATCCTTTAACAACTGAGCTCGTGCTTACACCACTTATTGAGGTTGGGAGCTTTGGGGCACGAGCGGGGATGGAACTTGAGTCCTCTTAAGCTCATGTGGATGGGAGGGGACTGTACATCCAGAACTTGGAAGGAATGTGCCTTTTGGTGCTGTGGGTAGATGGTGATTGAAGCCCTGGGTTTGGTTTGTTATTTTGCCTGCCCAGAGCTGGTACTTGCAGAAGCACTGAAGAGTCACCCACACAGGCTGGGAATGAAGAATTGCTGGATGGCATCTAAGAGCTCTCCTGGGAAATCCCTGGCAGGGCCCATCCTTATTCATCTTTGTGTTGCCAGAATTCCACAGGGCCTGAAAGTTAGTACATGCTCAGTAGTGTTGGATGAATGAACGAATGAGGTTCCCTGGTCCTTTGGGGGTCCCTGAGCCCTGGGAAACAAGCATCACCAGGCCCCATCACTTGAGGGATGATTCTGTATGTTCTAATTATGGATGAACCAAGTTCATAAATCCTCAGAGTTCCAGAGATCTTGCACCATCCAAAGCACCCAATCAAAAAAGTAACTTTCTCAAAAGTTCATGTGACTTAGAATCAGCCTGGGGAGGAGGGAAACTTCATGAAAATACAGATTCCCAGGGCCCGTAGATCAGTATTTCAGATTAGTAGATCTGGGCTGGAGACCAGGAATCTGCTTTTGAACAAGCTCCTGAAGTGGTTCTGTTGTCAATGCAACGTACACCCTGTTCTGGGGACAGCCATGTGTGCTGGGCATCCTCCCTCAACTATCCAGATGTGCTTTTCCTCTTATTCACTCTGCTCTGTGTCTGGGGCCACTGCTTTCTGTGGCTGGTACCACCCAGACTTCTTTGGCTTCTGGCTCCCATTGGGTTCCACCAAGGCAAGGTGACAGCAGGCACCAGGCAGGAGAGAGAGGGTGGGCATTGGCCATGGTGTGGCGGCGGCTGCATCCTGGACCCCTGCTCCTCCAGGTTGCAGCTCTTGCCAAGTCTGCACCAGCTCCCTTTCTCCTGGCCTTCAGGCCCACATGCAATAACAGAACTGCTGGTATCTGGGTGTTTCACTCTCTTCACTATTTCCTTTAACCCTGCTCAGACCTCTCTAAATAATCCCTTCATTACACACTCTCCAATTACCTCTTTGAATGTCCCCTCTGCTTCCTGCCAGGACAGGAAAACAAAAACATTGACTGGAAAGAGTCAAGAATTCTGAGCTCAGTTCAGTTCAGTTGGTTCAATTCGGCAAACATTTGCGGAACGAGGTCCTCTCAGCCAGGCTCTGTGCCAGAGGCCGGGTTCCAGAAAAGGACTCAGACGTGGTGCCCACCTGCAGCGAGATCAGGGCTCAATGGGAGATGACGTCCCCAGCACGCAGCCTGAGGATACTGCAAGTGCAGGGCTACCACTCACTCTGCCCGGGTGGCAGGCAGCAGAGGCTCCCCTGAGGAGGTGACACGGAATTGGGATGGGCAGAGAAAGAATGAGGAAGAACAATTCAGGCAGAGGCAGGATTATGAAGATGTCAGTGGCAATGCCTGGAGGTGGAGCACAGGTCGGGACCATGTGCCTTCTCTGCTGGGAGGCAGGGGGATCCATCAGAATCTTGGGCCATAAGATGCTCCCGTGGGACAGGTGCTGGGCAGGGTGACGGTGCCTCTAATCCTCTCTCGGTTGCCATAATTAGGGCTTCTTTTCTTCTAGACCAAGACTAATTCACCAGCCTACCAAGGCTCCTCTCCCTCCCTCCACAGAGGAGTCTGGGAGAAGAGGGACACTGGAGTAATGGTCTGAGAGCAATGAGGTTGGTACCAAAGGAAAGCTTTGGATGATATGTGCCACAGACCTCCCACTCAGGACTCCGGATTCCACTATCTTCACTGACTTTAAAGGAAGAGTAATCTGGCAAAATCCTACTCATCCTTCAAAAGCCAACTTAGATTTCACCTCTTCTCTTATGTGAATCATGGTCACTGGTGATTTGTATGATCAGCCGCCTCTGTAGCCGGCTGGATTGCTGGATCCTCAAGCACCATCTCTTCCGCTCCAGGCACCAGCACCAGGCCTGAGGTTTACTAGGGCATCAGAAAATATTTGTTGAACTGAACTAAAGGGAAATCTTGCTGTAAAAGAAAAAGCAGTGCAGGTGGTCCCAGACTTAGGATGGCTCACTTACAATTTTGTGACTTAAAATGTTTTGACTTTGATGGTGTGAAAGTGATACACCTTCAGCAGAACATAAATAAATTACACGAGATAGTTAACATTTTGGTATAAGTTTTGTGTTAGATGATTTTGCCCAACTGTAGGCTGATGTGAGTGTTCCGAGCACGTGTAAAGTAGGTTAGGCTAAGCTATGGTGTCTGGTACGTTAGCTGTATTCTGTGTATTTTAAGTTTAGGATATTTTCATCTTACAATGGTTTGTCAAGATGCAACCCCATGGGTAAGAGGTGCATCTATAGTTAGAATAGTGATGTTATCAGCCCTGTTTGAGGAACGAGGAAACTGCGGGTTAGGGCAGAGAAGGGACTTGCTCAGGATCACATAGCCCATGAATGACCAGGCGAAACTGGGACTGGAAACCAAACAGACTTGCTGATTTTATGGGCTGTAGAGGGCATGGCAGGGCTCCTCCTGCCCAAGGGCTCAGCCAGGAGATGCAGACGTTGTGGATAGAGCAATTGCTCCTTGCCAGGAACTGTTAAGAGCACATTTGCATCAACTCACCTAACCTTGACAGCCTTGGGAGGTCTGTGTGTGAACAGAGCCATGCAGATTAAGATCCAGAGACTTAACACAAGTAAGAGATGTGTCCAAGATCATTCCAAGAAGAAGAGACACAACTTAATTCAAACCTATTCCAGAGTCCATGCTGTGAACCATGGCACTTTCCCAGGGAACTTGACACTAACTTCAGGTCTAGAAAGAAAGAAAACACATAGCCCAATGTTCTATTGCACTGTATTTGTAAGAGGTTTATAAACAGAAATATGCCTGTATATCATGGCTCACCTTCACTGCCTCCCCCACCCCCAATTAAAAAGAAGGAAAGAAAAAAGGAAAGAAAAGAATAGAAAAGGGAAAAAAAGAGAAAGAATAAGGCTTCTAGGAGTATCCTAAATTACCATGAATTGAGTTTTAGAAAATTGAACATTACAGAGTAAATTGCACGGGCCTGGTAGAATATGCTTGTTCTGCAGCTGCGTGACCTGGGCACGTTCCTTCCCCTCTCTTGGCTTCCTGTGTTTCCTCATCTCCTTTCCTTCAGAGCCTTTTTCAAAGGGTTTCCTCTTAGACTGCCAAGGATGGGGCACTTTGCATGGAGCACACAGTCTTTTTCGCCCTCTACTGTTCAGTTACGGCACTGCCAGTGGCCTGGTTTAGGCTAAATGCACTTGAATGTACAGCCTTAAAGTTCAAATGTCATAAAGCGAAAGCCAGTCTTGTCCCAGCCATCAAAGACTTGGTTGTCCTGTTGATCCTGCCCCCACAGTTTCAATTGTCTTCCTAAGTGCTTATTCCCGAGTGCATGTGCCTGTACACCCTCTGCGCCCACACACAGAACCGCCTCTGTCATTACAGTGAGCATCGTGTGATCACATGTCTGTCTCTGTAAGCGTGAGGCCTGGCGATCCCTTTCTGTTCTCTCCCTTCCCCCCGTACAGCGTATGACACATACATGCTGTGCTCCAGGGTGTCGAATAGATGATGGATGGAGAGAAGAATGAAGGAAGAGACAGTGGTGTGAAGAAAGACGGGGGCCAAGGGCAGCAGCCAGAGGGGGAAGTGCTGAGCTGGGAACTACTGAAGCTCAGGTTCAGCAAAGTTCCTAGGTGACCTCAGAAAGCATGGTGTCTTTTCAAACTTGGGGTACAGATGGAGAACTTTTGGGGGTGCTGCTGCTCAGGGTGCTGGTTACGTGATGCACTCACCTTGTGAAATGCGTCAAGGGGTACGCTTTTGTGCACTTGTGACCTGAGCATCTTTCTCAATGTATGTTTCACTTCGGTAAAAGCTTAGGAGGCAGGTTTTTCTCCATTTTCAGGTCCCAGTTTAGAAATCTATCGCCTGCCATCAGACCCACCAGACTTTATTTCAGTATTTGAAACTTTTGGCCACTCTCTCTTTTGAGAAATACCCTTGTTCCCTTGGCTTCCAGGGACAATGTCCTCAGTCTCCTTTTCAGGTGTCTCTTTCAAGAACTATTCCTTGGAGTGCCTGAGTGTTCTGTGCCAGGCTGGCCCTGTTTCCAAGTCGGCAAATTCTCCCTGGGTGATCTCATCCCATCTCCTGGCCAGCCCTGTGCTGATGACTCACAGGTAAATATCTCGAGCCTGTAGCTCTCTTCCCTGCTGTGGACCCTTTATCCACAGCCTTTTGGACTTCTCTGCTTGACCATCTCAGAGGTATGTCTACTGAACACATGTCAGGAGGAAATCCTTCACTTTTTCTCCCCATCCTTACCCAGAAACGTGTCCCACCTGCTATGTTCCTTATTCCAGTGAATGCCCCACCCCCATTTACCTGTGGGTTGGCCTTAATTCCTTGTAGTGGACTATGTTATCATTTAACAAATACTCTGCTTTGCTGTTCTGTCTTGGAGCAGAGTATACTTCTACACACCATTGATTCTGGGCTTGTCCATGGGTCTCACACTGAACACAGGAATGACCATGTGGCAATTTCTATTAGAGACCCTGGTGACCTCATGTCAGAGGACCTCTTTCCTGGCACTCTAGCCACCCACCATAGGAAAAGCATACCCCAGGTGGCGGTCACACCTTCACTCTGGGTCCCTGAATGGGAGACACCCGGGGCAGACCTGAACATGACCTATAGCCTGGAGCCAAGTCCAGCTAAGCAAGGTTGAGTCCAGCTGACCCACAGACCCGTGAGCAGGAAGTAGCTGTTTGTTATTGTAAACTGTAAGACTTACGCATGTTTTCATGTCCTTGCTGCCCTCCTCCACCCAAGCTCTGTCACTTCCAGTTCTCAAATCTGTCCTGAGACGTCTAGTTCTCCCATTGCCCACTGCCACTGCCCTAGTCTCATCCCATCTCCTAGGCTTTCTTCATTTCTTGCTCGGATTCCTACAAGTCTTTTTACTGGTTTCTTTACATTTGATGTTGTCCCCTCTAATCTCTGCACGGTAGCAAAAGCAATCTTCCTAAAAGCCAATCCTCTCCTGTCCCTTCTTGAAGCTCTTCAACAGCTTGTTGTCAACCGTAGAAAAATGTGCAAGTCCATGATCCATAAGGCCCTCAGGAGCCCACAGCATCTCCCGTGCCTCTCTCACTGCTTCTACCCACCTTCTCTAGACCTTCTTTCGATTATAAGCCCTGTGTTCTTTCTTGTGCAGGCCCCATTTGCTGTACCTTTTCCTCTGCCCACAACATGCCCCACTTCCTTTGCCCAACTCCACATGGATCATGCCTCTTATCTTTAGGTGTCAGCTTAGGGATGATCCCCCTTGGTAGTCTCCTCTGATTCCCACTGGTCTGAGCAATCTCTTTTCTATTTGCTTCCATCGCATCCTGAGCTTTCCCCACCAAAACACTTATCAAAGTACTTTGCAGCTCTAATTTAGTTATCTTTCCCAATAGAATTGAGTTTCCACAAAAGCAAGGACTATGTTCAGCTTATTCCCCCTCTCACTGTCAGTGCATAACAAGGCGCCTGTGCCCATCATTTGACTATTTGTGGAATGAATACTAAGTGGAAGTAATATGAATGGAAGTAAAGAATTCCATGATGGAATCGGAAACCCTGGGAAGGGCTCAGAGAGCATCTAATCTTATACTCCCCTTGTACAGATGAGGAAACTGAGGCTCAGGGAGAGTGTGACTAGACTAAGATCCTAAGATCCTACAAGTAATAGAGCTGGAATTAGAAAGTCATATGGGGATTTTTTTTTTTGTCCTTTATTTGCTATCCGATTTGTCTAAAGGGTAAAGGTGTCGGGTTCTTAGTACTCCAAGTGTGGTCTGTAGACCATCAGCATGAGCAGCACCTGTGAGTTTGTTAAACTCTCAGGCCCTGCCCTAGACACACTGAATCAGAATCTTCATTTTCATAAAATCTTCGGGGGCTTCACAGACACAACAGAGTCCGATTCCATCGCGGAATTCTTTAGCCCATTCACATTATTACTTCCACGTAGTACTCATTCTACAAATAGTCAAAGGATGGTCACTGGTTTCAGTGACCAGGAGACAGCTAGCTTGGCTTAAACGCAATTCCAATTCCATGCAGGGAAACCAGCTGGTAAAGTGAAAAAGAAAACCTAGCAAATACCTTGTGGCATTTGATGCATGCTGTAGTAGACTGCAGGCCAAAAGTGTGGGTCCCTCACCTTCTAAAATTTCAGGTAGTTTGGAAGTCCAGGCAGGGCCTGGCCTGATGGAGGCCAATGGCTCAACTTCAGGAGAGCTGACCCAGTGAATGAAGGGCCCTTGAATTAAGAGAAAATCCCAGAAGCACAGCAAGCTGAGCAAACCCGATGCTACAAATTTCTAACCTTGTAGCTATTAAATTAAAAAAATAATTTTACAAAGGAATATTTATTTATGCAAAGAATTCTGCCCACGCTGCTTGAGGTATACCTGCTAGTGGTATTGTAAACTGCAGCAGCCCGCTTGGAAAACACTATAACAACATGTAGCAACAACTATAAAGTTATTTATCCTCCTTGGATCAAATAATGCTACTCATGGTCAGCCATGCTAAGGTGCTAATTCAGCAAAAGTGAAAAGCTATATAAACAAAAACATGAAGGTGTTTATTATAGCTAATAGTGAAAAATACTACATCAAAAGGGAATGGATGAATAAATTATGATTTGGTATCTGCACGAAGACCATTCAACATTCATTATTATGTAAATAATATGTCCCACTTCACCTGCTTGGGGTGCAGGTGGTTAAGAGTGTGGTCTCTGGGTTTTTGGTCCTGTTTCTACCATTTATTGTGGGACCTTGGGAAAGTTCACTTAACTGCTCTATGCCTCAGTTTCCTCATCTGTGAAATAGGGATAGTAGCAATACCTACTTTATAGCTTGTTGTGAGGATTCAATTACTTAATTGAATTAACTTCATTAAATGCCTAGAATAGTGATTCTCCATAAATTCATATCATTTTTTTAAAATAGTCAAATTAAATGGCTTGATATTCCCATGCCACGTGACACAAGAATACTTTTCTTCCCAGCCTGAGTAAGGGCAAAACCCAGTCTCTACTAAAAATTGAAGAAATTAGCAGGAAGTTTTGGCAGGCGCCCGTAGTTTCAGTGTCTTGCGAGGCTGAGACAGGAGGGTTGCTTGAACATAGGACTTTGAGGTTGATGTGAGCTAGGCTGATGCCATGGCTCTCTATCCTGGGCAACATAGTGAGATTCTGTCTCCAAAAAAAAAAAAAAAAAAAAAAAGAATACTTTTCTTCCTTCTTCAGGGGCTGACCTCCTCTGATAAGTCTAAGACCTCCAGGGATATTTCTTCTGTACTCCTTGGAGTGAATCTGGTTTTCCAGAATCAAGGAGAGAAAACAAAAGAATGTCCTCAACTGGCCTGTACGTTCCATTCTTTATTTATGACTCTTATTACTGTTGTTGTGTTACCATTAAAACAGGCGATCCAGGGACCCTCTGGAATTCTTCCTCCTCCGGAATTATGCTCAAACATGGGAAGTTCACCCCATCCAGGGCTGGACTCCCAGGTCTGTAGTGCACATACCAACCAATACACACACACATGCACACATAGCTGCTTTGTGCATGTTTCTCCCCCAGGGGGCCTGAGTCATTGCTGTGGAGCCTTCATGAGAACCCTTTCTTCCTCTTGGTCTGTGTGCATTCAAATGCAAACAAAGAAAAGCACTTCCCTTGGATGTCTTTCCTTTCAGGGGATAACCCTACTTGGTCCATCGATAATAACAGCTGCCATTAATGGACAGCCTGAAGGGTGCAGGTGTTTTCCTGCTGTGCCTGTCCAGACATCAATCCTCAGAAGGAACCTATGGAGTAGTTGCCATTATTTCTGTCTCACAGCTAGAGCCTCTGAAGTTCAGATACATTAAGGGCTGGGCCTGAGATCCCCTACTTGTATGTGAAGAATCTGAGATTTTAACCCAGATTTGTCTAATTTCAGAGCCCACACTCAGAATCATGACTCTACACTGCCCTCTGTGTAGGGATATAAACAAAAGGTTTATAATAAATGGTAACTAAAAAAGTAAATGCAAAGTTTCATCACCATGATGAATATAGTTGTGCAAATATATGTCTGCACGTGGGCAAGGCCTTGAGAATAGTTGCTGTTTAAGTTACACAGGATCATGTATAGTTTTGTCCTTTTAAGTAATTTCCTTTAGTGATAGTTGTTACATCCTTTTGCAATTTTAAAAAGCTACCCTCCACCTGCAAAACTTAACTTCCTTTAAGCCCACCAGTTCTCAGCCTTGGTTGTTGTTGAGGGACTTTTAAAAGAGAAGCAATGCTTCCTTCATAGATGAAGTAAACCACAATCTCCCTAAGGGTTGTGTCCAGGCACTGGGATTTTAAGAGAGTCTTCCCTTTGAGTTTAGTTTGCAACCAGGATTGAGAAACTCTGCATGGAGAAACTTGACCTTCCACTTTCCCTCTTCTGGAGAATGTAGCTGACCTATATTCTGCAACCTTATGCTAATTAACTCAAGCTTTTCCCTCTGTGTTCAGTAAGGAGCTAGTCCTATTTTGCAAAAGGGCACTGGGAAAACGTTTGAGGAAATAGAAATGTTCTGTAGCTTGATGGTGGTGGTCACATGACTGCACACTTTTGCCAAAACTGATTAAACTGTATACTTAAAATTGGTGCATTTTGTGATATGTACATTATACATTTCTTTTTTTATTATTTTTATTTTTTAATTCTTTATTAAATCATAACTGTGTACATTAATGCATTTATGGGGTACAATGTGCTGATTTAATGTACAATCTAATGCTTTTCATTACTTACTAAATTTTTGAGAAACCGTGGGTTCTTAAACACAACTCTTAAGAGGATATGGCCCCATTCATGCGAACATGGATTTCAAAGAGCAAGTAGAGTAATTAAGTTGTAATAGCCAGGCAGGTGGCTTAAGCCAGGAATTCTAGCTGTTTGGGAGGCTGAGAAGGGAGACTTGTTTGAGACTAGAAGTTCAAGACTGGCTTGAACAAGACTGAGACCTTGTCTCTACAAAAAATAGAAAAATTAGCCTGGCATGGTGGCACCCACCTATAGTCCAGCTATGGGGGAGGCTGAGGCAGGAGGAGGGTCCCCTGAACACGGGAGTTTGAGGTTGTACTGAGCTACCTTGATGCCACTGCACTCTAGCCCATATAACAGAGTGAGAATTAGTCTTAAAAAAAAAGTTGTAACAATAAAACATTACTCTAAAAATAATCCTTGCATTACTAATTAGCTCTGACCCCAAAGATACTGAAATATTTCCCTATCACTAGAATCGCTAATATCTTATCGCCTATGACATCTGTACATAATGCAGACTTAAAAGGCATCGTTTGAAATTAAAATGTATGTACATTTTGGTATACATGGATTTGGATATTCAATTTCTTACTCAACGATGATATGAAATATTAAGTCACACTTATAATCTAGTTTCAATGGGTTGGAAAAAAGACAGTTTGTGTGTATTAACATTTTTATTTCTTTTTTTTTTTTTTTGTGGTTTTTGGCCGGGGCTAGGTTTGAACCTGCCACCTCTGGCATATGGGACCAGCACCCTACTCCTTGAGCCACAGGCGCTGCCCGTATTAACATTTTTAAATAGCAAAACTTAACATTTAAAAATGATTGACGTTTTTGAAATGGTCAAATTTCTAAAACCTCAATGTTAATACTCCATTTCAATGTCTGTGCTCATAGGAAACCAAACTCATACTGAATATGGAAGAGGAATTGAACAGTTTATGTAAGAAGAACTTGTTCTTCAACTAGCTTTCATCTGGCTCTCTGCTTCATTTGTTAGCACTGCAGTTTTTCACTTAAATGAAAAAAGGTAACATGTATTCAGTCAGGTAAGAATGATCCTCTCTCCTTTATTCTAAGGAGCACCCATCCTCTCTCCCATCCATGTCAAGGAGAATCCAGAGGGACGGTCCCCCCACTTGAGCCAGGAGGCCTGACTGCTCCCCCCACTTTGGTGCCTGAGGCTGACTCTTGCCCACCTTGGGCCTCTGCTCCTCCCTCCTGTGCCACCTACCCCCTCCTTCAAGCCCACAACTAGGACCTACACCCGTCCACCTGCGGAGAGCCCCTGCCAGAGCCACCCCACCTGCAGCCCACAGGCCCGAGGAAGCTGATTTTTACAAAAGCCACAAGGTATTTACCAGTAAGTCTAATGAAAGACTTCAAAGACCAGTACATTGACAACCATAAAATGTTGCTGAGAGAAAATAAAGAAGAATAAAGTAAATTAAGGGATTAATCATGTTCGTGAATTGGAAGATACCCTATGGATACAATATTAATTTCCTTTAAATTGATCTACAGCTTTAATGCAAACTCAATAAAAATTTCATTTTTTCTTTTAGTGGAATTGGTAAGTTTATTCTAAAATTTACATGGAAACAAAGGACTTAAGAATCAATGCAATAAAAGAGAAACAGTGTTGAAGACTCCAGTATCAGATAAAAACTTACTACAAAGGTACAGTAATTAAGACAGTTTGGTACACGGATAAATAAATAGACCAATGAAATACGTAGTGAATGAAGCACTTATCCTACCCATCTGTGGTCATTTGATTGATGACAAATGTTCTGTGACAAGTTAATGGAGAAAGTATCAACTGGATATCAAGAAAGGAAGGAAGGAAGAAAGGAAGAAAACCAGATCTTTCATACCATACATAAAAATTCATAATGGATTATAGAGATAAAAGTGATAGAACAATAAAGATTCTAAAGGGAAATCTATCACGATATCTTCTTGATCTTGGGATAAGCAAAATCTTAGAAATAGTGAATGAAACAATATAAACTATGAGATAAGAGCTTTAAATCTTGGGCTTCATTAAAGTGAACAATTTCCTACAGTTAAGTAGAAGGAATAAGTTCTAGTATTTGATGATACAAGAAGGAAATTATAGTTAACAATAGTTTATTGTATATTTCAAAATGGCTAGAAGAATTATAATGTTCACAACACAAAGAAAACATGACTGTTTGAAATCATCCTGATTTGATCAAAACATATTGTATACAGGTATCAAAATATATATACCCCCCAAATATGTACAACCATTATACATCAATATAGATAAATAAACAATATGAGTAACTTCTGTTGCTGAAAGAAGACAATTAAGGGAGTGAAAAGGCAAGCCACACAAGAGAATCACTTAAACCCAAGAATTTGAGGTTGCTGTGAGCTGTGACATTACAGTACTCTACAAAGGGTGACAAATTGAGACTCTGTCTTAAAAAAAAAAAAGGAAAAGGCAAGCTGCAGACTGACAAGGAATATTAACAATATGCATATCTCTGACCAAGGACCTGTAATCAGCAAGTATAAAGAGCTCTTACAAATCAATAAGAAAAAGGCATATAATTCAATTAAAAAACAGAGGAAAACATCCCAACAGTCAATAAGTATATGAAAGGTGTTCAACATCATTGTTCATAAGGTAATGCAAATTGAAACAAGATATCCCCCTACCACTTGTTGCAATTAAAAACAATATAATGTGTTGGCAAGGATATAGATCAACTGGAATTCTCATACACAAATGCAAAGCCATTTTGGAAAACTGACGGTATTTATTAAAGTTAAACTAAGTAAATCTTATGTCCAGACAATGCTACTCAGTACACCCAAGACAAATGAGTTCAAATGTTCATCACAAAACATACATAGTAATAGGTAAATGTACCCGTCCCAACTTACATACCAATTCAACTGAAGAATAAACCTACAGAACCTTCTCATTCTGCATATGAACATTCTTAGCAGCATCATTTATAAGATGAACCGTGATATATTCACCAATGGGATTCTACATATCCACAAAAAAAGGAAAAACCACAGCAATAAGGATGACTAATCTCGAAGACAAGAAGTTGAGGGAAAGAAGCCAGGCATTAAAGAGTACATAATCTCTTGATTCCACTACAACAGGCAAAACAAATCAATGGTGAGGAAGTGTAGGACAGTGGTTATCTTTGGAGGTTATTGACTGGGAAAGGAGCTCGCTGGAGAACTGGATTTATCCTTTTTTTGATCTAGCTAGTTGTTTGAAGGGTATATACAGTGTAAACAGGGGTGTCCAACCTGTGGCCCACGGGCTGCTTGCAAACTTTTTGAGGTCTGTTTTGCTTCTTTGTAGTGTGAGATGTCATAAAAAGTATTCATGGACCTTTTCTTTTGCTCATCAGCTGTCATTAGTGTTTGTGTATTTAATATGTGGCCTCAAACAACTCTTATTCTTCCATGATATGGCAGAGAAGAAAAAAGGTTGGACACCCCAGAAACATTCACTGAGCTGTGCTCTTAATATTGGTGTACTTTTCTACATGTTATACATAAAAATATGCAAATCTATGAATCTGTGTGTTTATAACAGTGTTTTCCCCCTTTTCCTTCTCTTTCTCCTCCTCCTCCTCCTTCTCTGTGTGTGTCTAGTGTCTGAGAGTATTAGCTATACATATTCTATCATCTTTTGTCTGGTTAATTCTACTTCCTTGTGTATTAGTTCTCTGCCTTGACACCGGTGTTATTCTCTGGTGTTGGCTTTCCTCAAATATTTGGCAATTCTTGGCTGCCTACTCATCTTTGACTTGGGAAATCTCTGTAAGCTTATGGTGCTTGCAGATAGGGTCAAAGCAACTTCCTCCACTGTTGGGGAGGACACGGTGTCTTTGTAGTTGTCTTTTGGTATGGGAGTTTTCTGTTGAGTTTTGTAGGCACTGGGGGCCTCAATACCTCTACTTAGTGCTTTCCACCTGGGAGACACTTCTGTCTGTCTCTCCTGACAGGTGGCAGGAGGGGATAGGGCTGCTTCTCAAAGTGGTTCTCAAATTATGGTCTCTGAAGCAGCAGCAACGTCACCCAGGGACTTAATGGTAACACAGATTTGCGGGCTCCACCCCAGACCAGCTGAATCAGAAACTCAGGGGTGGGGCACAGCCCTCTAGGTGGTACTGATGCAAGGTGGAGCCTGAGCACCATTGTCCAGGAGAGTGCCCCAATTACTTTCCCAGACCATCTCTTCCTCTCTCGACCCTTTTCTTACAGTGGGCACACTCATATTTCCAGCTGAGGTTCCTCCTTATTCCTGTTTCTCTCAGTCCAATCCATCTGCTCACAACCATTCAGGAGTTCCTCACCATTTTTGGTGGGTTGGTGGCACGTTCCTGCCTTCTAGTCTTCTAATGGATTTTTATTTTATAAGTATGTATTTTTAACCAGTTGGATTTAAGATCCAACACTAATAGATTTTTTTTTTTGGTAGAGACAGAGTTTCACTTTATTGCCCTCGGTAGAGTGCTGTGGCATCACACAGCTCACAGCAACCTCCAACTCTTGGGCTTAAGCGATTCTCTTGCCTCAGCCTCCCGAGTAGCTGGGACTACAGGCGCCAGTCACGATGCCCAGCTATTTTTTTTTTTTTTTGGTTGCAGTTCAGCCGGGGTTGGGTTTGAACCTGCCACCCTCGGTATATGGGGCCGGCGCCTTACCAACTGAGCCACAGGCGCCGCCCCCAACACTAACAGATTTTAAAAAATTGTTTTTAAAACTGTAGTAAAATACACATACACAATATTTGCCACCTTAAGCATTTTTAAGTGTACAATTTAGTGGTACACTTGTGCAACTCCTCTCCAGAGCCCTTCTCATCTTGCAAAACTGAAGCTTTATGAACATTACAAAAACTCCCCATCTAATGGATTTTTAAAAAGCACATACTTATGTAATTAAATGGAACTTTGGGGGAATTGGAGGTCAATAGTGCAGGTGCTTTCTATGCCATTTTTTCTTGTTTTATTGTGGTAAATATGCATAACATAAAATTTACCATTTTAACCATTCGTAGGTTATATATAGTTCAGTACAATTAAGTATATTGACAATGTTGTGCAACCATCATCACTATTACCCATCACTATAACTTTTTTCGTATCCCAAACTGAAATTTTGTACCCACTACACATTTCCTCATCTCATCACCCCTGACAACCACAATTCTACTTTTTGTGTTATGAATTTTACTAGTCTGACTACCTCGTTATAGGCGGTGTCAATGCTTATACTCAGTAAAATAATTTAAAGAGGGTTATTCTCAGCCAAATTTCAGGACCATCACCTAGAGCCACGCCCAAGAAGCCTTGAGCAAGTGGACTCGCTGTGGTTGGGTTATAACTCAATGGGTTTGGTTGTAGACAATCAGGGAGACAGGAATTATAGCTGAAGTCATAAATCAATATGTGGAAGGCATACCTTGATTTGGCCTGAAAAGGTGGGACATCGCAACGAAGGGGGGCTTATAGGTTATAGGTGAGTTTAAAAATTCTTTAGTAGCTGACGATTGTCTGAAAGCATGTGAAAGACCAGGAATCAGGGAAAAGAGATGCTTGAGTTAGGATCTGTTCATTAGAGGCAAACTACAGGATATTCACCCAGATTCAAGTGGTTTGTTGCGTTTATTGAGGACCTCCAGGTAGGTCCTGTATGTAGCCTTAGGCCTGATAATGAGTCACAAAGGATGTCTCTAACAAGGGATAGGACATGATGAGGCATGTATGATCTCCTTTCCCATGGCTAGCAACTCAGTTTTGGGGTATCCCCCTGGCCAAGATGGGGGTTTAGTCAGTGAGCCAGTTGGGGGAGTCTTCAGATTTTACTTTAGGCTGGGCAAGGTGGCACTCAGGGAGGCCAAGGGAGGTGGATTGCTTGAGCTCAGGAGTCTGAGACCAGCCTGAGCAAGAATGAGACCCCCATCTCTACTAAAAATAGAAAAACTGAGGCAAGAGGATTACTTGAACCCAAGAGTTTGAGGTTGCTAATGAGTTAGGACACCATGGCACCCTACCCTGGGCAACAGCATTAGACTCTGTCTCCAAAAAAAAGAAGGATTTTATTTTAGTTCACAATGGAATCATACAGCATTTGTCCTGTTGTGATTGGCTTATTTCACGTAGCATAATGTTTTCAAAGTTTATCCATGTTATAGTACATGTCAAAATTTCTTTCCTTTTTAGAGCCAACAATCCCAAATACCACTGGGCAAGAGACCTGAATAGAACCTTCTCTAAAGAAGACAGATGAATGACTAACAAACATGACAAAATGTTCGTTATCTCTAATCATCAGAGAAATGCTAATCAAAACCATCCTGAGATATCGTCTAACCCCAGTGAGAACGGCCCACATTACAAAGTCTCAAAGCTGCAGATGCTGGCGTGGATGTGGAGAGAAGGGAACACTTTTACACTGCTGGTGGGACTGCAAACTAAAAACCTTTTTGGAAGGAAGTATGGAGAACCCTCAAAGAACTCAAGCCAGACCTCCCATTTGATCCTGCAATCTCATTACTAGGGATCTACCCAGAAGAAAAAAAATTATTTTATCATAAGGACATTTGCATTAGATTAATTTTCACAGTTCAATTTACAATGGCCAAAATGTGGAAACATCTAAATGCCCACCAACCCAGGAATGAATTAATAATCTGTGGTATACATATACCATGGAATACTATTCAGCCACAAAAAGATGGTGACTTTATATCGTTTGTATTAACCTGGATAGAATTGAAACACATTCTTCTTAGTAAAGCATCACAACAATGGAGAAGCAAAAATCCAGTGTACTCAATTCTGGTATGAGGACAATTGATGCTGGTACCTGGCAGGGGGTAGGGGAATGGGGAAGCAGGGAGAGGGAAGGATGGAGGAGGGTGGGGGGTCATGGTGTGTGACACACCTCTTGGGGTTGGGACACAATTATAAGAGGGACTTAACCTAACAAATGCAAGCAGTGTAACCTGGTTCTTTGTACCCTCCATGAATCCCCAACAATTAAAAAAAAAAAATTCTTTCCTTTTTAAGACTGAATACTATTCCATTTGTGTTTATACCACATTTTGTTTATTTACCTGTCGATGGACACTTGTGTTGCTTCCACTTTTTGGCTATTGTGAATAATGCTGCTATGAGCATGGGTGTACAAATATGCCTCATGTCTCTGCTTTCTTTTTTTTTTTTTTTGAGACAGAGTCTCACTATGTTGCCCTTGGTAGAGTGCCATGGTGTCACAACTCACAGCAACCTCAAATCCTGAAAACTTTCAGTTTGGAGTGTAGATACAGATGCTCTCTGATAAAAGGCTAAGACAAATGGGACTAAGATCAGAAACCTAAATGACCTTGATCTTAACCCAGATCATACTGAAAGGGACCTGGGAATAGCAGAATAGGCAGAGCTTTTGGAATTAGGTGGACCCTGCTCAAAATCTTGGTTTACATCCTTTCTCTGCCACTACTGGTTGAGTGGCCTTTGGCAAGTTCTATAACCTATTTGAGCTTCAGTTTTTATTTTACTTTTTTAATCTTTAAAATGGGGATAATAATTACCTTAAGGTATAGTTACAAGAATGACAGATAATATATGTAAATGTCTGACTCCTCGAAGTTGGGACCTCTCATTACTAATTACATCATGTGAGATGTGGTTGTTACCCAGATATATCTCTGCTTGGCCTCTAGCCTGTGAGCACCTCTCCAGCCAGGCTGGTACATCTTCATCTCTGGATCCCAACTTTTTTTTTTTTTTTGAGACAGCGTCTCACTATGTCGCCCTTGGTAGAGTGCCATGGTGTCACAGCTCATAGCAACCTCCAACTCTTGGGCTTAAGCATTTCTCTTGCCTCAGCCTCCGAAGTAGCTGGGACTACAGGCACCCGCCATGACACCCAGCTATTTTTTGTTGCAGTTCTCATTGTTGTTTAGCTGGCCCAGTCTGGGTTTGAACCCGCCAGTTAACGATTGTGCTATGGGCGCTGAGCCTGGATCCCAAGTTTTGGCCCCAAATCTGACACATGGTAGGACCTCAGTAGGCATTTGTTAAATGAATGATTTGGAAGGTAAAAAAAAGATTCCCTTCCTGCCTGCCTGAAAGCTGCATCATTGTCACGGCACACAGGTCTGGAGTTATAAGTCTGGAACTCATTTGAATTCATTCTTGCTCTTTGAATGTATTTCTTTCCATGTTATGAATCCCAAAGGATGCCCAAGCTTTCCTCTCTCCTCTTCCCTGCTGCTGTTATGATTTACTTTCCAAATGAAATGAATCCTGTATCTTTAGAAGGGGTTTTGGTGGGGGTGAACTTGGGTCCCCAAGTGTTCCAGGTTTAGCTCTGTAAGTCCAGGAAGCCTCTCAGACCTGGGGTTTCTGTCGGAATGGTTGGTCACTCTAGAAAGACAAATGTAAGCCAACTGGAAGATACACCGTGTATGAGACAGGGATCTTTGAATTCCCTCTCAAGTTTGTTTGATAGGTTCTCTGTATGTTCAGTCGCTTACACTGAATTTACTACTTAGGTAAGTATAGAGCAGATCAGATTTTCCGTCAGATTTCAAGCAGATTTTTATTCTCTGTGCAATGTAATCCCATTGCTATTTAGAAAAGTTAACATGCAGTAGTTTTAGGCACATGAAAGAGACCAAAACTGATACTGAGGAAACAGATGTATTAATTTTGGATCATAGTTCCTTTTCTAAACCAATTTTGGACTGCAATTTAACCTCATCAAAAACAGTCTTGCTTCCTGTTTTTGTGAAGTATTTGTTCAAAGACAGGTCTTTATGAGTCATCTTTGGAGGAAGTACCTTAATTTTACTTTAAAACTATTAAATGCAAAGCTAGTAGGGTGTTGAAAAAAGATGGGCTTATGCTGTTTTTTTTTTTTTTTTTTTAATTTTTTGTAGAGACAGAGTTTCACTTTATCGCCCTTGGTAGAGTGCCATGGCGTCACACAGTTCACAGTAACCTCCAACTCCTGGGCTTAGGCGATTCTCTTGCCTCAGCCTCCTGAGTAGCTGGGACTACAGGTGCCCGGCTATTTTTTTGTTGCAGTTTGGCCAGGGCCGGGTTTGAACCCGTCACCCTCGGTATATGGGGCCAGCGCCCTGCTCACTAAGCCATAGGCACCGCCTGCTTATGCTGTTTTAAAAATGGATTTGTGAAGAATTGTGGCTAATATTTCTCATCCCAGTTGATAGTTCTGAGTTTGAACAATGACTTAACTGAAATATGATCGGGCAGGTATTTTACATCCTAGTGCACTTGTTAGGATCTCTCGCTGAGCCACCAAATTCCACGTGTCATTTCCATGGGTCCAGAACCCCCCTGCTATTGTCAGTCTCCACTCAAAAGGGCCAGTCTGAAAGAGACCTGATCCAGTCATCCTCCTGCTTAAAAAGCCTTATCGGCTCTTCCACGTCTCCCAGAATAAAGTCCAAAGACATTCGATTGACCTGACAAACGCATCACTGGCCTTCACATAGCTTCTTCAGAGCCCTCTACTTCTTTTTCCCCTTTCTTTCTCTTTTTAAAATTGAGGTAAAATTCATACAACACAAATTAACCATTATAAGGTGAACAATGCAGTACCATCTGGTGCATTTATAATATACAACTGTCACTATCTTGTTGCAGAACAATTTCACCAACCCCAAAGGAAACCCTGTACCATGAGCCAGCCACTCCCCAGCCCCTCTTCCCCTACCCACTGGCAACCACAAATCTGCTTTCTGTCTCTATGGATTTTCCTATTCTGGATATTTCATACTCATGGAATCATACAATATGTGGCCTTTTATGTCCGGCTCTTTTCACTTAATATAGTATTTTCAAGGTTCATCCACATGGTAGCACATATCAGAACTTCGTGCCTTTTTATGGCTAAGTAACACCCCATTGTATGGATATATCACAATTTGCTTACTCATTCATTCATTGATGGACGTTTGGGTTGCTTCCACCTTTTGGCTACTGTGAATAGTGCGTGCATATCCATGTATTTGTTTGAATACCACATTTTCAATTCTTTTGGGTATATACCTATGAGTGGACTTGCTTATTTAGGTGGTAATTCTATGGTTAACATTTTGAAGAGCCACCAAACTGTTTTCATCTCTTTTTCATGGAAAATGAATGATGAGCAAAGTGGGGATGGGGGAATGTGAGGCAAAGAAGATCCCACCAACTCCTTGAACAAAAGGAAAGACATGATAGACCTAGTTCTCCCTAGACCTGGCTTCTGTGGTTGGCTCACCTTTGATGAGCTCCTTATAATTCTCTGGGAAGTTAAAGTCCCCTGTCTGTCAATAAGAAGGTTGAATATTTTAGTGATAGTCAACTTTTTTTGTTTGCTTTAAGAAGTGGACCCCCCCCCCACCCCATAAACTCACATGTGAAAGCCCAGTGTGGTTGGAGTGTGCATTTGAGAAGAAAGATTTGGGGTAAGGGCAGAGTGCAAGGCTGGGCAGGGCCTGAACCTGGCCCAGCATCCCCTCTCTCTGGGGCCTCAAGGCCCTTGGCAAGACTCTGAGACCCCAAGGTTTGGGTATATTCTGAGGCCCCCATCAGTAGCTCTGAGAGGCCTCTATTCTACGAAGATTAAGAAAGCATTAACGAACACAAGTACATACTATTCTGCAAAAAAGCATTGTTTTCCAAGTAAGAGAGGAGATTTTAAGAATTCAAATAGCAACTTCAAAACAAAAAGAACCAAAAAGTCTTTTTAAAAAATTGTGATGAGTAGTACCCTCAGCTTACAAGGGTCATTCCCTTTCTCAACTCTTTACACTTAGAAAGAAAACATGTCATAGGCAGAGTTTTTAAAAAAGAACTGTCAAACATTTTTATTTTCCTAACTGAATGAATTTCTGCACCATTGCGAGCCTTTCCTCTGGAAATGTCCTGCTGCACACCAGAGCTGAGCGTGCCAGTGGGCAGGTCTGCTCTTGTCTCTGACACTCCGGCTTTCCTTCTCTTTCCCTCTGCCTTGGCCTCGGTCTCTGCCTCTCTGTCCTGTCTCTCCCAGGGAAATGACTCAAAAGTACAACACTTATGCCCCACTTTGCTGCTGTCCTTTTACTCCAGTTCTTTGCTCCTGAATTGGTCTAAAAAACCAGGGACTAGCTGACTCCTTCAGATCCCAAGTGTGGCGACAAGCCTTGCTTGTCCCTCAGCAATGATCCTGAACCTTAAAATCTCTTCAGTTTCCTCAGGTTGAGAGACAAAAGTTATTTTAGCCATGACACCAAAAGATGATTTACACGGATATCCGAATTAGCCAAAAACCCACGTTGTTCTTGTCATTAACGTTCCCACCTGCTGTCATAGAAACATAGTGTAAGCAGTAATAACCACAAGCATCCTTCCTATTTCATGATCAACCCTCATCTACTTTGTGAGGCTCTTTTTAAAATTCCAGGACTTCTTTTAAAAATGTTCCTAAACCACGGCTGCCCCTGTTGTAAACAGACAAAGGAATTTCAGTCTTAATATCCCTCTGACTTTACTTTCTTAACATTGGCTTTCATGTCAAAAAGAGCATAAACACACACACACTGCAATATCTCTCCCTTTCTTTAAATGTGTTTTTAGAGAGAACTTACATTTTTCCCGAGGATGTCCACGTGCCGATAATTCTTCTTGCTCCACCATGATGCTGTTGGACTAATGGAGAACTGAATGCTGTAATCCTTTAAATAATCAAAAATGATTTAGACAAGCTAAAAAGTCTGTCTCGTTAACCTCAGAACTTGTCTGAGAAATCTTGCCTCCATCGGCTTCCAAAGCATAATGTAACATGATTGTTTTCCTCTGGGGAAACCTGTGAAACAGGTCTTTGAGCTCCATTTAATGTGTCAGAGTTTTAATTGATTCTTTACTGTATCTATCCACCCCATAATAGTAGTGCTGAGCCCAGGACGTGTTTTACGGGAATAGTCACCCAGAGCTATTGCATTGCAGACAGACAATTTCACAATGGAAATAAATCTGTTTCATTCCCTAAGAATTTCTTCCTGAAGTGTTCTCTGCTGATATTGAGAGCACAACCTTGAGAGCACTATCCTCCAGTTAGCACTTCCAGGGAAAACTTGTTCACTGTCACTTGCCAGTTCTAGAAAAATTTATTTGAGAAAAGAGATGCTATAGAACTCTGATCCTTGAGATCATTTACTCTTCTCTCACTTCTTGGACCACAAGATAGGGGTGATCCCTAGGTCTTTATCCTATTCCTGTATTAAGTACCTTCACATACATCATCTCATTTGACCTTTATGATAACAGCGTAAGGAGCGCTGGGCAGGTATCATTATCCCCATTGTACAGATAAGAAAACTGAGGCCCAAAGAGACTTGTAATCTACTGAAGGAACCACAGATAATAAGTGGCTAAGTGAGGACTGGAAAGCAGATGCTTTTTTTTTTAGTAATTATCGTCTTTCTTAGACAGCAGCTAAGACTATTCCACCAAGAGCTTGCTGCAGCAGGACCCCTCCCCGCAACATTCATTCATTGAATCAACAAACATTTGTAGTGAGTAGGAATTTGAGGGCTCAAAATTCAGGACATACAAAATAAAGGTAGCTTTCTGTAACTTCAACTATGTTCTCTCTTGGGCTCTCATTTCTCTGATGGTAGAAACTAAGTCAAGTCTAGTTTTTTCAGGACCTGAGGGATTCTCCCCTCCTCCTTTTCCCCCCAGGGGTGATATAAGTTCAAGTCATTTGTGTGTGTGTGTGTGTGTGTGTGTGAGAGAGAGAGAGAGAGAGAGAGAGACAGAGAGAGAGAGAGAGAGAGAGAGAGAAGAGAGAGAAGTGGGAGAGAGAATCTATCAATTCCTCATAATATTTTCCCAAATTTATTTGCTTAACATGCTCTGGATCCCCTGCTTGGTGGGGTCTTCCGAGATGAGCATAGCTCTCCTTAGTCATGATGTTGACAATCTAGTGGGAGATACAGAGAAACAGAGGATGGTCCCCCGTGAGAGGCAGGCTAAGAGAGGTAGGCACAGTCTAAACCAGTGCAGCAGGGTAGCTGACTGGAAAATGTGTAGGATGACACTTACACTTGTCTCGAAGACGTAAGCAGAGACTGCACAAGTCTCCAACATTGGATAACTGATCTGAGCCAAAGGAAATTCAATAATAAGCCTACTGTTGGGCAATAATTTTTGATCTCATTGGACTTTCTCCACCTCAGTGAATGCTAAAATGGTTAACCCTGCCGTGGCCCACAGAAAACCAGGGTTGCTCCGGGGTCTCTTCAAGGCACCATTGCACGCTGAACAACCTCAATCTGGCATCACAAAATAATTTAAACTTTTAGCTCACAAAAAAGGCTAGAAAGAAAGTGCATCCTTTAACTAGAGCAAATTCCCTCCTCTTCTCACGTCTTTTCTCTCTCTTCCCCTTCCTTGCTATTTGTTTTGTCATACATCAACCCCATTCATTCATTCTTCTGTCTCTACCCAGCTTCTCTTTCCCTAGTCTAAAACTCACACCCTGAATCTTTCCAACTGAGCTAGAAGAGTTTTGAAAAATAAACATTCTCAACCCCTTCCTGTTTCTGTTTTCCTCATCTTTCCCTTCTTCTTCCTCCACCAACACAGTAGCTTTCTGCCCTTTTCAGAATAAATTGAAATATTAACTTGATGTTCAAGACAGGTCTGAAGAAAAATCTAGTGAAGACAGAATCTGCTTTGGCCTGCTGGGGTGAGAGGTGTGGGGTTGAGAGGAAGAGAGAGAGCACAAGGAAACAGAATTTTTCTCTGTGGATGCAAACCATGAAAAAGTATGGCTACAGTGTTTGTGAATATATTTGCAGGTTCCTGCCAAATTACAGATGGGAAACGGAGGTCCAGAGAATAAAATAAGCTTTCAATGCCACACAGCTGGTAACTGACACAACTATGATTTAAATCTGGACCTTTTCATAAAAGCCCGTGTTCTACTCACAAGTGGATTGAATTTTCAGTTTCTATGTAATTCAAATGAGAGGACCATTCACACAACTAAGACTACCATTTATCCCTCTGCAAAGCACTAAAGGAGAAGTCAGTTATTGAAGAAAGTCTAACATGAGAACCATGCTTTGTTGGTTGTTGATTTGGAAAAGTACCGGCCACCTGCTGCCAGAAGTGGGCACTGACCAAAAGAAGTGGTGAGATGGAGGCAGTGACGGTGGTTTTTAACAGCACTGGAATCACGTGGGTGCCACTGGTCTAGTGTAGTGTTTTTCAACCTTTTTTTTTTTTTTTTCAATCTCACAGCACACTTGAACCTATAGCTAAAGTTCTACGGCACACTAAAATTATGTTGATTAAAAAAATAAAAGATTAAAAAAAAAGAATATACTTACTGTGCTTTGAACTGCTTTTGAAAATAATTTAATTAATGATCTTTAAAAATTTTCACGGCTCACCTAACATGTTCTCATGGCACACCAGTGTGCCATGGAACATCTGTTGAAAATCACTGCTTTAGTGAGTCAAATGTTCCTCATGAGGGAGCTGGGTCACTGCTGAGGAGAAACATGTCCCATACCCGTCAAGCAGTTAGAACAGAAAACTTCCAGTACTATTTTCTGATTAAAATATAATCAGAACCTTATAAAAATTAAAAGACAAACGTATGTAGCAGAAAGTAAACACTTCCTCTAAGACCCCAATCCACACACCCATGAAAGCCATAAGAAATTCTTCCATATGTTTTTCTGAACAAAGACAGATGCTTCTGGACTTACAATGCGATTATGTCCTGATAAACCCATTGTAAGTAGGAACCCATTGTAAGTAGGAAGTTGAAAAATTTAATGCTCCTAAACATTATAATTTAGCCAAGCTTACTGTAAATGTGCTCAAACACCTACATCAGCCTACTGTTGGGCAAAAAATTATCAAGCCACACAGCATGCCATAGAGCTGTGGTCCCTAACTCCCAGGCAGTGGACTGAAACCATTCTATGTCCTGTTAGGAGCCGTGCTGCACAGCAGGCAGTGAGCGACAGATGAGGAAGCTTCATTTGTATCTATAGCTGCTCCCCATTGTTTACATCAACACCTGAGCTTCGCCTCCTATCAGATCCTCCCACCCCCTTCCCAATCTGTGGAAAAATCGTCTTCCAGGAAACTGATCTCTGGTGCCGAAAATGTTGGGGACTGCTGCCACAGAGGATGAGTTGTTTACCCTTGTGATTGCATGGCTAACTGGAGCTGGGGCTCTCTGCTGCTGCCCAGCATGAGAGAATATCGTATTGCATATGCTAGCCCAGAAAAGATGAAAATTCAAAAATTGAATATATTCTAAATGTATATTGCTTTTGCACCATTGTGAAGATGACAAATTGTAAATTGGAACCTTGTAAGTCAGGGATAGTCTGTACTAATAGGGTGGTAGGATAATGGAACATCATTCACAATTTGTTTGATTTCAATTCTTTCAAATTTGTTAAAATTTATTCTGTGGGGGCGGCGCCTGTGGCTCAGTCAGTAGGGCGCCGGCCCCATATACCGAGGGTGGCGGGTTCAAACCCGGCCCCGGCCAAACTGCAACCACAAAATAGCCGGGCGTTGTGGCGGGCGCCTGTAGTCCCAGCTACTCGGGAGGCTGAGGCAAGAGAATCGCTTAAGCCCAGGAGTTGGAGGTCGCTGTGAGCTGTGTGAGGCCACGGCACTCTACCGAGGGCCATAAAGTGAGACTCTGTCTCTACAAAAAAAAAAAAAAAAATTTATTCTGTGGCCCAGAATATCAACCTTCTTGCGAAATGAAGAAGAATGTATATTCTGCTGTTGTTGGCTGGCGTGTTCTAGAAATGTCAATCAGATTAAGTTGGTTAAGTGTGTTCAGATTTACCTTACCAAGTTTCTGCGCTTGTTCTATCAATTACTTAGAGAGAAATGTTGAATCTTCCAAGTGTGATTGTGGATTTATCTATTTCTGCTTTCCATACTATTAGTTTTTCTGCTTCATGTATTTTAAAGGTCTAGTTTAAGTGTATGCACTGTTAGCATTGTGATGTCTTCTTGGTGAAGTGACCAAGTGACACTTTGTTTATTAGGTAATGTTCCTCTTTATACCTGGCCATATTCCTTGTTCTGATGTCTATTCTGTCTGATGTTAACATAGCCATGCTAAATTTCTTTAGGTTAACATTCTGGTGTTTCTTTTCTCATTTGTTTGCTTTTAACCTACCTATGTTTCTGTATTTAAAGTGGAATTTTTTGCTGGGTGCAGTTGCACATGCCTGTAGTTCCTGCTACTTGGGAGGCTGAGGTGAGAAGATTCCTTGAGCCCAGCAGTTTGAGCCAGCCTGGAAACTTAGAGAGACCCCCATCTCTAAGAAATAAATAACTAGACAAAATAAAATGGGCTTATTTAAAAAAAACATTTTATGTGCAATCTGAATCCTAGGACAATGGGTTTCTTATAGACACTATGTAGTTGTGTCTTAAAAAAATATATCTGTCTAGGTCTGGTGGGTCACACCTATAATCTCTGTGCTTTGGGATACTGAGGCAGGAGGATGGCTTAAGGCCAGAAGTTAAAGCCTGGGCAATATAGTGAGAACTTATTACTACAAAAAATAAAAAATTAGCTGGGTGTGGTGGCATGTGCCATTAGTCCCAGCTACTCAGGCAACAGAGGTTGGGAGGATTGCTTGCACCTAGGAATTTGAGGTTACAGTGAGCTATGATCAGGTCACTGCTATAGCCTGGATGACAGATGGAAACCCTATGTATAAAAAAAAAATCCAATCTGACAGCCTTGTTTTATAATTGCTGTGTGTAGACCATTTATATTTATTTATTTATTTTTTACAGTTGTAATTTACTTTATTTTTTTTCTTTTTTTTTTTTATTAAATCATAGCTGTGTACATTGATATTATCATGGGGCATCATTCACTAGCTTCACAGACCGTTTACCAAGTTTCACATATACCCTTGTAAGATGCACTGCTGGTGTAATCCCACCAATCCCCTTCCCTCTACCCACCTCCCCCCTCCCTCCCCTCCCTTTCCCCCTTCCCCCTATTCTTAGGTTGTAACTGGGTTATAGCTTTCATGTGAAAACCCTAAATTAGTCTCATAGTAGGGCTGAGTACATTGGGTACTTTCTCATCCATTCTTGAGATACTTTACTAAGAAGAATATGTTCCAGCTCCATCCATGTAAACATGAAAGAGGTAAAGTCTCCATCTTTCTTTAAGGCTGCATAATATTCCATGGTGTACATCTACCACAATGTATTAATCCATTCATGGATCGATGGGCACCTGGGCTTCTTCCATGGCTTAGCAATTATGAATTGGGCTGCAATAAACATTCTGGTACAAATATCTTTGTTATGATGTGATTTTTGGTCTTCTGGGTATATGCCCAGTAGAGGGATTACAGGATTGAATGGCAGATCTAGTTTTAGATCTCTAATTGTTCTCCATATCTCTTTCCAAAAGGAATGTATTAATTTGCATTCCCACCAGCAGAGCAAAAGTGTTCCCTTTTCTCCACATCCGCACCAACATCTCTGGTCTTGGGATTTTTGTGATATAGGCTAGTCTCACTGGAGTTAGATGGTATCTCAAAGTAGTTTTGATTTGCATTTCTCTGATGATTAAAGATGATGAGCATTTTTTCATATGTCCAAAGGCTGCACGCCTGTCTTCTTCAGAGAAGTTTCTCTTCAAATCTCTTGCCCAGCCTGCGATGGGAGCAACAGTTGCCTGAGCCATAAGGCAGCAGCCCTATTTTGCTAGCAATACGGCTCACTAGACCATTTATATTTAATATAATTATCAAATTATCAGTACATTTGGGTTTAGGTTTACTGTTTTATTATTCCTTTTCTTTTGACCCTTTCGGTTTTTTGCTCCTTGGTTCTTCCTTTCCTGCCTTTTTCATATTATTTATATATACTTAGTGTTTTATTTCAACCTATCAATTGGCTTTTTGGCTTTAACTCTTTGTATTTTATTTATTTGTCTTTATATTTATTTTTTCATATTTACTCTAGGAAGCATAACATACATGCTTAAAATTCTATAGTTTGCTTAGCATTAATATTTTACTATTTTAGGTAAAATGTAGAAACTTTACAATCATATGAATTTCTTAACCTTTCCTCCTTTATATGAAAGGTATCATATTTATTATATCTACATATGTTGAAATCTCTACCAGACAATGCTATACTTTTTGCTTTCAATGGTAATACATATTTCTGTTGCTTTTCTCTCATTAAAGTTCTAAATTTCCCTGTAGTATCATTTGCCTTTAGCATGAGGAATTTCCCTTAGGCTATGTTCTAGAGCAGCAGTTCTGAACCTGTGGGTTGCAACCCACAGCAACCGTATTAAAGGGCTGCAGTATTAGGAAGGTTGAGAATCACTGTTGTAGAGCCTATCTCCTAATGGCAGATTACCTTAGATTTCCTTCATTTGAGAATGTCTTTATTTCACTTTAATTTCTTTAAGATATTTCCAATGGAAATAAATTCTTGGTTGGAAGTTCTTTTCTTTCAGCACTGTAAAGCTGTTGCTCATCTAGCCTCCATGGTTTATGATAAAAAAAATAGTCATTTGAATAATTATTTCCTGAGAAGTAACGTGTTCTTTTTCTCTAAACTTTTTCAACAAATTTCTCATATATGCATATACACACACATATATGGATGTGTATATACATATGTGCATATGTATATATTTTGATAGTTTTTCCTCACCTAATGTCATCTTGGAAATAGTGACTTTAAGTGAAATGACACATAACAATGTCACTTCTACTACAAGTTAATTGATATAAATGATTGAAGTTCCTACGGCCTATTTTTTGACACAGAAACATCATCGAACTTCTAAATAAAGACCAGACACTTCTAATATTAAACATACAAACATATACAAATAAATGTTGAGCTATACACACATTTAAGGAAGATTGATAAAAATAAGTAAGATAATTATTTACCAGATTATTCTAGTTCAAGGTTGTGAGTGGCCAGAATCTATCTTGTAGCTCAAGTTGCAAGATGGGAACTAACCCTGGATAGGATGCTATTCCATCCCAGGGCACATTTGCATACACCTGCACTCATTCATCCTGAGACAATTAATTAATTAATTTATTTTTTTATTTTTTAATTTCAGAATATTACAGGGGAACAAATGTTTTGGTGGTAAAAGTCCATGGAAAACAAGCAGGTGGGAGAGGATAAGAAGGGAGGGGCAAATTCACACTTAATAGGTACAATGCACACTATCTGGGTGAAGGGCACACATATAACTTTGATAAAAAGTGGTTCGCTTTCTCATCAAATGTGACTTCTACTTTACATTTTTTATCAGATATTCTCTGAGTACTTACTCTCTTCTCTACGACAATTGCATAACATGACTTGGTCTCCTTAGCAGATCTGGTTAACACCTACAGCTCATAATTGTTGCTCTTGTGATCACAAAACCAAATCACACTTTGTGCTTCAGATGTCCCTTACCTTTAATAACATCGAATTAAAAAATGCTTAAAATGAACTGAATGTAATCTATGCCAACACTGAACAAACTAATATGAGATGGCTTCCTGAGACAATTTAGACATGCTGATTAACCTAATGTTCACATGTCAGGGATGTGGGAGGAAACCACATGGGAAAAACATGTAGACTGCACAGACAGTGGTTCCACCCGAGAACAGATTTTATTTTCTTGTCAACTTCATAAAAAATGATATTGAACAGGGTGGCGCCTGTGGCTCAGTGAGTAGGGCACCAGCCCCATATACTGAGGGTAGTGGGTTCAAACCTGGCCCTGGCCAAACTGCAACAAAAAATAGCTGGGTGTTGTAGCGGGCGCCTGTAGTCCCAGCTACTCGGGAGGCTGAGGCAAGAGAATCGTCTAAACCCAGGAGTTAGAAGTTGCTGTGAGCTGTGTGACATCACATCACTCTACCGAGGGTGATAAACTGAGACTCTGTCTCTAAAAAAAAAGAAAAAAAAAAGATATTGAACAAAACATTACTTGAAGACCTGCTGCTGTATTTAGTAGTTTTATTATGAGGTATCTAGGCATGGTTTTCTTTTGTTTGGAATTTACTGAGTTTCTTTTTTTTTTTTTTGTAGAGACAGAGTCTCACTGTATCGCCCTCGGGTAGAGTGCTGTGGCGTCACACAGCTCACAGCAACCTCTAACTCTTGGGCTTACACGATTCTCTTGTCTCAGCCTCCCGAGCAGCTGGGACTACAGGCGCCCGCCACAATGCCCGGCTATTTTTTTGTTGTTGTTGTTGCAGTTTGGCCGGGGCTGGGCTTGAACCCGCCACCCTCGGCATATGGGGCCGGCGCCCTACTCACTGAGCCACAGGCGCCGCCCCCAGGAATTTACTGAGTTTCTTAAATCTGAAAGTTTATGTCTTCAAATGTTTTTTCTGTACCAATTTCTTCTCTTTTTCTGGGACTCAAATGACATGAATGTTAAACATTTTTATTTTGCTCCACAAGTGTCTATGGCTCTGTTCTCATTTTTCAATCTTTATCTATTATTCAGATTGAACAATTTCTATTCATTTCTCTTCCAATTTACTGACTCTAACTTCTGTCATCTCCATTCTGCTATTGAAATACTTATCAAATCTTTTATTACAAATTATATATTTTTCAGTTTCAAAATTTCCACTTTGTTCTTTTTATATGTTCTATTTCACTGCTGAGAACTTTATCTTGCTATTCATTTCAAGAGTGTTATCCTTTATCTCATGGGCCATGGTTATGATAGCTGCTTTAACATTATATGATAATTACAACATCTGAATCATTTAAAAGATGATTCTTTTGAATGTCTTTTCCCTTTAGAATTAGACATGTTTTCCTTCTTTGTAGGCCAAGTAATTATGGATCGTGTTCCAGATATTTTAAAATATTATTTCATGAGATTCTGAGTCTTATTAAAAATATCTGGAAAATGTTAATTTTTATATTTCAGCAGGTCACATTAGGTTCAGATGGCAAGTTCTGTACCCTCTTCTGTGTAGTTGTTCCAATGTAAGTTTAGTTTTTAAGTCTTTGCTGCCTGTTCAATGTTTGTGCCATTAGGGTTCATCTGAGGCTTGGATGGTTGTTTAAATCATAATTAAGTTCTCAAAGTTTCTTTTATGCTGCTTTGAATTTTTCCTGTGCACTGACAGGTCAAAGTTAAGCCTGGGACTTGTGCAGGTTCATACACAGAATCAGGGAATTATTTTCTACTTTGATTCAGCTCATAAGTACCCCTTTCCTAATACTCTGTCCAGGAAGATGGGGTTTTGCTTATAGTTTTATTTATATCTGTTGTGCCCTTGCTGCTGTAGCACAGCTCCATGATTGGGACTGACCTTCAAGGAAAGAAGGAAAACAAAAAACAGAAAAAGAAAACAGGGTCTCTTCCCAGATCTTGAGACTACCAGGGTCAATTATTCTGGCCACAGAAACAGTTTTGGCTGCCTGCACTGCCATTAGCCCAGTTGCATGACTGGGGCACAAGGGCATAGGGAGGAAAACCTGGGAAACCTAGCCTGGTACAGTTTGCCACTCCCAAGTTTGATTCCCATTCCCTCTGTGCCTGATTTTGTTTACTTTTCAGGTAATTGTTGCTTTTTGTATTTCATTCATAGTTTTTAGTTCTAACTAGAGATGAAGGAGAGATAGGATGCAGTGGGCTTTATCTCATCTGACACCTGAAGTCCTTCTAATACTTTTCATGTTTTATCTTTTACCTTTTATCTTTGATCCTTCTAAAATTGATTTTGATGCAATATGGTTTTACTATTATTAATATGGTTATTGTTATTGTTATAGTAAATATTTGGCAGGAGAGTAATCAGGATTGTTAGTGGAAGAACATGGAACATTGTTAGTGGAAGAGCAGTTATATCAGTCCAGGTTCAAGTGGCTGTGCTTCTGCCAAGTAAATGTCCTTCAGTCTAATCTCCCTTAATCTTTCTTTCTCATTGGGATAGTGGGACAATGATAGTATCCACCTCATGCAATTGCTGTTTTAAGTAAGTATTAAGTGATACAATGCTAGTAAAATATTTTGCACAGAGTATGGCACCTAGTAGGGGCTTAATAGTTGGCAGTTATTATGGTCATGATATACTGATAATTCTTCTTGTTATGATGTGTAATGAGACCAAGTGAGTTGGGTGCACTGAGTCATAGAAAAATGTTTCTTAGCCATGCTACATACCTGAAATTACACAGAAAGTTTCTCTGTATCCTAGCATGTATGTGAAGTCTGAACCAATAAGATGTGATGGAATTTGCAGGATCAGGAAATGCCCTTGGAAAATGGAAAATGTTATAGATAACACCATTTACACCTCTCTCAGCTAATGTTAGTAGATAAGGAAAATGAAGACTCTTATATTTTCTAAGATAGTGTTTTTCAAACTGGGATCAGAATCTTCTAGTATTCTTGTTAAGGATGCAGATTCTTGGGCCGCACTTATGACCTAAGAAATCATAACTGGTGCAAAGGCCTGGGAATCTGCATTTACCTCGATTACCTGCCTAATGCTTCCATGGCTCCCTGTGTCCTTTGGTGTGCAGTTCCAGCTGTCCTAGGCTGGCCCCTACAGCTCTCTTGCCTACCTCTCAAGCCTCCTCTCCTATCACGTGCAGCCACTCCTCTCTAACCCTGGTCCCTGATTTGTGGTGCAGCATTGTAAGACTGCTTATATTTCTGCTCCCTGTATCCTGCTGTTCATTTTGCTCTAAATCTTCATAGGCCTACTCTTACCCACCTTAGTAAAATACAACCTGGATCCCAGTTCTCCTGATTTGTAGATCACTCCAAAAATCCATTTAGCCAACCAAAAGTTTTTGAGTCTGGCTGTGGACAAGAACACTGGAGAGAGACAGGAAAAAGCACACCACTCAGTGGTGGAGAAAGATGCAATGCCCACACCTCATGGCCAAACAGAATTCAATATGGTGGTGCCGTGATAGAGCCCTGTGTTGGGTGTAAGTGGGAGGCTGAGGTAGGGGCACTGAGCTCACAGTGGGGAGATCAAGAAATAGCCTCTGAAAGGAGGGGTGCCTGGACTGAGTCTTGTGGAGAGTAATCATTCATTAGAGGGGGAAAGAATTAGCTGCCAACAGGGGGAGTGGGAGATACTCACAGGGAAAAGCAATAGGGCATGTCCAGGAGGTGCGTTGGCCCAGCACTCCTCAGTGTGAGGCTGGAAGGAGTGGGGGTTGCATTGCAGAAGACCCTGTGGTCAAGAAGCTTGAAGAGTGGAAACAAAGGAGAGTTGATAAGTTTTCCATTGGGATTTTTTAATGTTATATTTTTTATATGTTATATTTTTCAAAGTGGAAATATAGCTTTATTGATTTTTCCCTTATAAGGGTAATGCATGTCAATTATGAAAATAAAAAGATAACAGAAATCTATAAAGAAGAATGTAAATGTTACCTGAAATTGTACCATCCAGAGAAAATTTGCAAACAAAGATACATTTGCGTTGATCCTTCTAGACTTTTCTCTAGGTGCATGTACATCCACCCCTATACATATGACATTTTTTTTATCAGCAGAATTTAAGATTTGGCATAACACATTTTTATCACTCTTTTTTCTTTCAGCATACACATTTTTAAGTGAAGTAATTTCACACATGTGAAATACTGCCTTTTAATCCTTTTTCACTTGACATTATTTAGTGGACATCTTTCTCTGTTCCTTCTTGTTTCCTTTCCAGGCTGTGGTCTTCCTTGCATTTGAACTTACTTGGTCATTAGCTTCTGGTTTCATTCCTCTATGTCTTCTTGGTCCACTGCCTCCTCTGTGCCCAAGTCCCTTGCTTTATCTGCACAGTCATAGCAAGTTGGTTCTGAGTAATGCACTTCCTGTCCTCTCGATTACCTGCCTAATGCTTCCATGGCTCCCTGTGTCCTTTGGGGTGCAACTCCAGCTCTCCTAGGCTGGCCCCTACAGCTCTCTTGCCAACCTCTCAAGCCTCCTCTCCTATCATCTGCAGCCACCCCTCCTTGACCCTGGTCCCTGATTTGTGGTGCAGCATTGTAAGATTGCTTATATTTCTCTTCCCTGTGTCCTGCTGTTGTTCATGTTGCTCTTGCTGGCTGGCGCGCCTTCACTCCCCAGGGCACCTGGTTGGCCTGGCTAACTCCAACTCATCCAGTAAGACTCTGCTTAGTCATCACTTCCTTCAGAAGTTTCCCCGAGTCCATATCAGCTGCACCTCCTGTGTACTCTAGTAACACTCAGAGTTTCTCTCTGTTGTAAAGTTGTATGAGAATTATCTCCTGTGTAGCTGTCTTCCTTATTGGCTTAAGTTAAGCTCCTTAACTTATTCAACTGTGTATTTCTAGAGCCTCCTATATAATCGGTACTCAATGTATATTTGTTGAATGAACAAATGAAAGACTTTGCAGAGAGAGTTCCTCATTCCAAGCTGTCAAACTCTTATACTACCTGCCCCGGGGGCTCAGTTCTCTGCCCAGCGGTCTGCACCCTGCTGATTGTATCTTTCTTCTGCCTACTTGGGTACCTGGATCTTGTACTTTGTTTGGACTTTGGCTTGTGATGCTCAGTCTCTGCCATTTTTATTAAAAGGTTTTGTTCTGTAAAATTTAGATTTAATCAAAAATCCATACTCAAGGATCCAGAAAGCCACATGTGGCCCCAAAGCGGCAGGTTCCCCACCCCATAAACCAATGATCTCCTAGGAGTCCTTTGGACCTCTCCATGTAGTCTACTTTGTCACCTCCAAATTCCCTGGCTATATAGTAAACATTACTGTAAATTTTATTTGATTATAATAGTACCTTGAGACAAACATCCTTCAAAACAAAACAACAATAAATCTGTGCATTTGTGTGGCCGTGTAAATGTTTACAAGGTGCTTTCACACAATTTATTTTGTTCAATCCTCATAACAACCTTGCATGGAGGGTTATTATCCCCATTTTACAGATGAGGAAACTGAAGTTCAAAGAAGTGAAATGACTTGCTAGAGGCCATCTGGACTGGGAATGACAGAGCATAAACCTTAGTTGACATCTTCTGACTGTAGGGCTTTGAATTCTTTGGAGATCACCAGGATCTTAAAACATTAGACATATGTGATGAAAAACAAATATTTCTAATTGTGAAGCTCAAAAACATGCCCTGTTTAAATCCAATCTCTATGCTAGTGGTCCCTAACCTTTTTGGCACCAGGGACTGGTTTCATGAAAGATTATTTTTCCATGGACATGAGTTGGGGTGGGGATGGTTTTGATATGAATCTGCAAGCAATTGATTTATTATGTTCTCTGTGCAATCAAATCTCTCTGCTAATGATAATCCGTATTTGCAGCCTCTCCCCAGCACTAGCATCATCACTTCAGCTTCACCTCAGATCATCAGGCTTTAGATTTTCATAAGGATCATACAACCTACCAGATGCACAGTTTACAGGAAGGTTCACGCTCCTATGAGAATCCAATGCTGTCACTGATCTGAGATGGGACAGAGGTCAGGTGGGGATGTGAGTGATGAGGAGCAGCTGTAGACACAGATGAAGCTGTTTGCTCACCTCCTGCTATGCCACCCAGTCTGAGGCCCTGGGGTTGGGGACTGCAGCTCTTTACTAACATTAGCATAACCTTTTTTTTTTTTTTTTTTTGTAGAGACAGAGTCTCACTTTATGGCCCTCTGTAGAGTGCCGTGGCCTCACACAGCTCACAGCAACCTCCAACTCCTGGGCCTAAGCGATTCTCTTGCCTCAGCCTCCCGAGTAGCTGGGACTACAGGCGCCCGCCACAATGCCTGGCTATTTTTTTTTTTTTTTTGGTTGCAGTTTGGCCGGGGCCGGGTTTGAACCCATCACCCTTGGTATATGGGGCCGGCGCCCTACCGACTGAGCCACAGGCACCGCCCAGCATAACCTTTTAAATGCTTAAATTCAGGGTGGATTTCTTCCCTGATGATAATCCTTTGGTGGACCCTTGTCCCTCATCCAGTGAACCCCAGCCCTCCATCTTACTTTACTACACATGTTAGGAATGACTATCACTTACCTTTCTTTAAAAGCCAATGATGGTTCATACCTTGGTGCCCTTTGACCACCCCCTGGCACCCCATCTGACTGTTGCCTGGCCAGCATTTCTCTCCTATATAGCTCAGATATTACTTCTATTCTGAAGCTGTTTGTGACACACCAGTGTCCTTCCTCTCCCTACTATCTCTTTTGTGTTGTCATTAAATGAGTTATACACTTTTGTCTCAGTACCTCTTTTGTGGTATTGCTTTTATTATTTAACTCCTTCTGAAGATCTCTGTATCTTTGAGGTAAAAAACGAGCCCCAAGTCCTCCTTTTTATAGACAAAGTACTTAGTAGAAGAGAAGTCCAGCACAGAGCAAAAGACAGTAGATATTTAATGAAGAGATGGACAGGTGGATGGATGGTTGGATGAATGCTCAGAACACCTGTAGTAGGTGCACAATAAGAAGTGAATGAATAAAAGGATAAATGTAATTCTCAAGCCAATCCTGCCTAAACACTTACTTGAAAGACAGATAAAATGGCTCTCGTGAGGCCAATATGATACAACAAAGACAATGCAACCAGTCGGCCCAAGAATGTGGGAAGGCCGTGGGAGGCTGCAGCTGATACACCTTACCAGGTGTGCCTGGCATGACTGCTGCTATGGACTGCTTTGCCCTCCTCTAAATTTTCAGTTCCTTGGAATAAACTCATTTTCCCCAAAGGCAACAACATCGGAAGATGAAAATATCTGCAAAACCAACCAACCAACCAACCAACAAACAAACAAAAAAACCCCCAGAAGAACACATATCCTTTTCTTGTCTAAGACTTTAGCTCCAAGTGACAGAAAACTCAACATGACAGTTACCTAAACCTAAATACGATAAATCATCAGGGACCTAGGTTTTCTCTTTCTTGTTTCTTCCATCTTGTTGGTTCAAGGTGATGGCTCAAGTTCCAATCATGAAGCCAACCTCTTTAACAGAAAATTTGGCTCAAAACAGGAAAGTAAAAAGGCTAAAGAAAGAATGAGAAGGGTAAAGACATGTTCTACTTGTTTTTAAGATTTCCAGACAGCTTCACAATACTTCTATTTACATCTCAAGGCTAGAACGTAGCTCTAGGTATGAGGGAGGCTGGGAATTAGTGCTCGGCTAACGCTGTGAGCTCTGTTACTATGTAAAAGACAGGACATGGATATTGGACTGGGCAACTGGGAACTCTGTCAGTGCTGCTGGGAAGAAATAGATGATTCAAAAGGCGGGACAGTTAGTGTGTGTACTGCTGTGGTCTGTGCTACAATCCAAGTAGGGTTTTGTGAAGGTAACTTCAGCCCCATCAGTTCTGCTGCTGCCCACGCATGGTGCCTTCCCCGAAGTTAACCTGATCAGATCCAGGATGTGATTGTGGTTTCCTATGAGCTAAACTCCCCAGCACGGTACGCAAGGTCTTCTGCACCTGTCTCAATTCTGCCTCCGTGGCTTCAGCAACCTGCTACTCTCCTGCACTGCAGCCACACCCAGCTCCTTGTCATTTCTAAACAGCTCAGACAGGTTCAGTTTCCCGCCCTCTATGTAGTTCCTGGTGCCTGCAATATGTCTTCTCCTTCCTTACAGGAAAACTTTCAATCATTGGGTCTATGTACATCAGGACATCATTCCTTCCTCTGTGATTGCTCAAAGCCGTCCTCACATTTCCTTAGTTGATTGTCTTTATCTGTTTACATGTTTTCCTCAGTGCCCAAAACCCTGTTTGATACAACTCCCATCTCTCTCCAGCCCCTTAGTCTGTTTTACTTTTCTTTGTAGTGTTTAATACCACCTGACATTTTCCTATATATTTGTTTTGCCCTTATTATATATTTATTTCATTTTATTTTGTATTTCAAATTAATATGAGGGTACGAATGACTAGGTTACATGGTTTGCATTTGTTAGGGAAACTTAAAGTTGTAGTTGAGCTTCCCCAGGGGGTATGCTGTATACACTTACATCGTGCCCATTAGGTGAGAGTTTACCAATCCCCCCCACCACTTAAATTAAATTGTGCTTTTCTCTGTGTGGGCATGTAGTTGTTTACCTGTTGGTTTCATATTAGTGATGAGTACATTGGATACTTACTTTTCTGTTTTTTTCCATATGTTATTGCCTGTCTCGTCCCACTAGAAAGTTACATTTCCAAATTCCTGATAGGTATTTATCTTAGGGATTTAGGAACAAAAAATGAAGATTCTTTGGAATTCTTCTAAATTCTCCAAATTATTACTGATTTTTTTTTAAACTGAGAAACTCAACCTCAAACTCCTGGGTTCAAGTGATCCTCCTGCCTCAGTCTCCTGAATAGCTGGGACTATAGGTGCCTGCCACCATGTCTGGCTAATTTTTATATTTTGGGGAGGGGGTCTTTCTTTGCTCAAGATTTTCTCAAACTCCTGAGCTCAAGCTATCCTCCTACCTTAGCCTCACAGAGTGCTAGGATTATAGGCGTGAGCCACTGCACCAGCCTATAACTTACTCTTTAAAAAAAAATTAAAAACAGTTTTTCGTGACTTTGTTTACTTCCTTTTATTTTGGATTAATATGAAGGCACATATGATTAGGTTATATTTTTTGCATTTATGAGGTAAAACCTGAGTTGCAGTTGAGTCCTTCACCCAGGAAATGTGGAAGTATGCTGTATACCCCTACATCATACCCGTTAGATGGGAACTTATTGAAGCCCCTTTCCTTACCCCACTTCTTGAATTTAACTGTTTTTCTCTCTTGTGGGCCTATAATTATTGATCTAATAGTTTCAACATAGTATTGAGTACGTGAGATGGGATGCTTGCTTTTCCAAGTCTTGAGAAATTTTACTTAGGAGAATGTTCTCCAAATCCATCCAAGTAAATATGAAAGATGCAAAGTCTCCATCTATTTTATGGCTGAATAGTATTCCATGGTATGCATATACCACAACTAATTAATCTATTCATATGTTGATGGATTATTTCTACATCTTTGCAATTATGAATTGAGCTGCTATAAACATTGAGTGCAAATGTCCTTAAGATAAAATGATTTTTTTCTTCTGGGTAGATACCTAGTAATGGGATTGCAGGATCAAATGAAAGGTTTACTTTTAGCTCTTTGAGTATTCTCCATACTTCTTTCCATTTGTTTACTTCTTTTAAAATAATGAGTGACCATAATAATAAGGAGGGAATAATTTTTCTATGATAGGGTTGTACTAAAAGTTTCAGAGGTTTTCTGTTAAAAAAACTTCATAAAATAAAAAAATGCAAGGTTTGTTAATTATTGTGAACCAATGCATTGTGATAAGGTTATATACTTCAATAACATATAAAATGATTTATATCTGAAATAGATATTTGGTAATAGGAAAAATTTAAAAAGGGAAGCATTAACACCTATTTTTTCCTGGTTATGTGACAATATTTCAAATGTAGAAAAATTTCATTTTGCATTGATTTGATTGAGTTGATAAGAATAAATTTAAAAGCATTTTCAAGTTGGGTACATATTGCTTCTTATAAGATCATCTCCTTAGTATTGAAACTGTTTTGTCTGCCTGCCTTCATTCAGCTCAACCTTCACGGAGGCCAGCTCTGACTGCATGCTTTGAAACAGTAGGACCCTATTACTGTTTTCCCATCCTCCTCCAACCAAGAGGATATAATCTCTAAGAGAACATTTCCAAATTCTCTTGGAAAGGGCAGCAATTTGTAAGCTTTACCCGGTACTTCAGACTCCTACAAATTCTAGGAATCAGTTAAACAAAGGAAGTGAAAGATTCGTACACTAAAAACTCTAAATTGTTGATGAAGTAATTTGAAGACACAGATAAATGGAAAGCTATCTCCTGTTCATGGGTCAGAAGAATTAGCATTGTCAAAAGTCCATGCTTATCCAAAGTAATGTACAAATTCTATGCATTCTCTGTCAAAATCCCAATAGCATTTTTTTTCACAGAAATAGAAAAAGCAATTTAAAATTCATATGGAATCACAAAAGAACCCAAATAGCTAAAGCAAGCTTGATCAAGAAGAATGAAAGTGAAAGCATCATGCTTCCTGATCTCAAATTATATAACAAAACTATAATAATCAAAACAAGGTACTGGCAGAAAGATAGACACATAGAACAATGGAACAGAATAGAAAGCCCAGACATAAATCCACACATATACGGCCAACTAATTTTTGTTAAAGATGTTAAGAATATACAGTGGGGAAAGGGCAGTCTTTCCAATTAATGGTGGTTGAAAAAGTGGCTATTTATATATATTTACATATATTTATATATATATGCAAAAAAGTAAAATTGAATCTTTATCTTACACCATACACAAAAATCAACTAAAAACGGATTAAAGGCTTTAAATGTAAGACATAAAACCATAAAATGCCTAGACAAAAACAAAGGTAAAATTCCATGATACGGGTCTTGATAGTAGTTTTTTTGGATAGAAAACCAAAAGCACAAGCAACAAAAGCAAAAAGAAAACAAGTGGCACTACACCAAACTTGAAAGGTTTTTCTAAGCAAAGAAAACAATCAACACAATGAAAAGTCAACCTACAGAATGGGATAAAATATTTGCAAACCATATGTCAAATAAAGGGTTATGATCCAAAATATATAAAGAACATAATAGCAAAACCTGGCTCAGTGCCTGTAGCTCAAGTGGCTAGGGTGCCAGCCACATACACCGGAGCTGGCGGGTTCGAATCCAGCCTGGCCCGCCAAACAACAATGACAACTACAACTTAAAAATAGCTGGCGCTTGGGGCCTGTGGCTCAAGCAGCTAAGGTGCCAGCCACATACACCTGAGCTGGCAAGTTTGAATCCAGCCTGGGCCCGTCAAACGACAATGACAGCAGCAACAAAAAATAGCCAGGTGTTGTGATGGGCGCCTGTAGTCCCAGCTACTTAGGAGGCAGAGGCAGGAGAATTGCTTGAGCCCAGGTGTCGGAGGTTGTTTTGAGCTATGATGCCCTGGCACTCTACCCAGGGCAACAGCTTGAGACTCTGTCTCAAAATAATAATAATAATAATAATAATAGCAAACCCCCAAATAATCTGATTTAAAAATGGGCAAATTATCTAATAGACATTTTTTCCAAAAATGACATTACAAATGGCCTATAGGTATATGATTGTTATACCCAAAGCGAGTGGCACAGTGGCCAGCACATTGAGTCCAAATTAAGCAAGGGTCCTTTATTGATTGGTCGGCCCAGAGTGGGCTCACGCCTCAAAGTCTCTCAACCCCTAGAAGTGGGGGTGGTAACCTCTCATAAGGGGCTTTTGGTAGGGGAGGGGGAATCTTTAGTGCAAGCCGAATTTGATAAGAGCCAATACCTGGTAAGGGGAGTCCTTATAAGGGGAAACTGGGGTTTTGCAGTTATTACTAAATTCTTTCAGCTGAGTTTCCTGTCTTAAAGGGGGAGTGTTGAAAGTCCCCAGCAAGATGGAATTGGGCAAAAGATAAGGTGCTCAATATTACTAATCATCACAGACATGACAATCAAAACCACAATGAGATATCACCCCATGCCGGTTAGGATAGCTTTTATCAAAAGTCAGAAGACTTAGGTACAATGTACATTATATTGGTGATGGGTACAACTAAAAGCTCTGACTTCACCACTATAAAATTTATTCATGTAACAAAACCCCCATTAGTACCACTTAAATCTATTGAAATCAATTTTAAAAGTTTAAAAAATACTAAAAAAAAAAAAATCAGAAGCTAAGTATTGTGGAGGATGTGGAGAAAAGGGAACATATTCTTTGTTGTTGGGAATATAAGTTGGTAAGGTCATTATTTAAACTGTATGGAGGTTTCTCAGAAAATTAAAAAAATCAAAACTACCATATGATCCTGTAATTCCACTTCTGGATATATATCCAAAATAAAGTCAGTAACTAAAAGAGATTTCTATACTTCCATGGTCGTTAGGGGGTTACATGGCCAAGATGTTGGAAATAGTCTAAGTCTCCTTAAATGGATGAATGGATTAAAAATGTGGTATATACAGACAATGGAATGCTGTTCAGCTTTAAACAAGAAGGAAATCCTGCCATTTGCAACAATGTGCATGAACCCACAAGACATAATGCTAAGAAAAATAAACCAGATATGGAAAGACAAATACTGTGTCTTCTCACTTATATTTGGAACCTAAACAAGCCAAATTCCTGAAAACAGAGAGTAGAAGGGTGATTACCAGAGGTCAGTGTATGGGGAAATGGGGGATTTTGGTCAAAGATATAGATTTCCAGTTGTAAGATGAATAATTCTGATGATGTACTTGAAATTTGCTAATAGAATAGACCTTAGGTATTCTCACCATCCACGTGCACCCCCCCCACACAGAGTAACTAATACATGAGGTGATGGGTATGTTAATTAACTTGATTATGGTAATCATTTCACAATGTATGCATGAATTAAAACATCACAGTGTACATCTTAGATACATACAGCTTTCATTTGTCAATTTTACCTCAGTAAAGTTGAGAAAAAATTTTACAAGTTCAATCTGGGTCAATACCAGGAGAAGGCTAATTCATAAGTTAGTAGCAGTAGCAATGATAATAGTGCACAGTAATAACAGCAAGTAGTAATAACAACAGTAAGAATTATTTTCTTTTTGGATTTTATTACATACCAGGCAATGGTTAAGTCTTTATGATTTATTATATGTATGGGACAGATAGTATTATGATCCCTTGTTGTATTGAAAAGGTCACAGAGAGGCTGAATAACTGGTTCAAGTTCATACAGCTAGTAAGTAGGAAAGCCAAAAGTTGAACCTAGAATGCTCAACCCCAGATTACATACCCTTCACTGTGACATCTGCCCCAGAAACATTTTACTCTATTTAAAAAGTAGTGTATGTTTCCAAGAGAAAGGTGGGTATGTACTCACTGCCTCTATTTCGTGCTAGTTGGATCACACAGAAAAGTGCGTTGACTTTGGACTCTACCACGGGTGTCCTCCAAGAGAGGGTCCAGGAATAAACTATGCAACCAAGGACTGAGAGCCTCAGGATACCTGATGTGGGGAAGAAAAACCATGTCATTTACTCCTTGACTTTGCTTAGGGTTGCTCAGGGTTGACTTTCTCTCATTAGCTTATTTAAAATGACAACCCCATCTATCTTACCCTTCTGTTTACCTTTCCAATCCAATTTTTCGGCCACCCATGTACTCCCCAGTTCTTATTTATTCTGGGTGGGAAAGAGGTTGATAGATTACTTGGAATTATCCTACAGTTTTTCCCCCCCTAGATTTTAACAAGACTTTAATAATATAAGGAACCAAATTACAAAATGCCCTAGAATGGAGAGTACAGAACCTCAGAGACAAAATAAAAACTCATGAAAATATAAAAGCACTTTACAAAGGTAATAATCTTTGGAATAGAGAAAGCATTTGCTCAACAAAGGTACTGAGCATGTTTAATAAAAATTAAATGAGATGAAAGACAAAGGCCCCTACACAGGTGCTGGGGCTCTGTGATTAGGAAGGTGACATTTGTACACCTGATAGCACTAGGAGCACAAACAAGCTCCAGTCATCAAGAGCTCACTTGCAGGATAGGAATTAATGGACTCCTGGATGTAGAGTGGCCTTGGAAATGAACCAAGCTGGCTTTCAGAAGAGAGGCAAGATGGTCTACAGTATGGACCCTGATCACAGGACAGATCCCGTCCACCCACACAACCCCAGCTGCCACCATAGCCAGGCAAGAAGGGAGATAGGCTGTTTTTAACTTCTCTGGGGAAAACTGATTATTCAGATAAAGGACAGGCAGAAGCTTCACATGACCAACAAACCAAAAATACACCAAAACAGCAGGGGTGCCCATCCCCAAATGGCTAATATGCCCTCACCCTGTGTGACACCAGGGTGGCAGGGACAGAAGACATGTCCCTGGTTCCATTATGCTCATCACCTGTCATTACAGGTGAGCATCCCATCTCAGTTTTAAGGGTGGGTGGCTGAGGGTGTCCCTCAACTCTCAGTAGCAAATGCACTAATATTGTTGCTGAGTCCTAATTTTTTTCCAAGGACACTACATGGCATGCATCATTTGGGCCAGATGTTCAAATCAGTGTGTCTGCTCATCCCCACTAAAAACTCAGCAACAATCGAGGGTGGAGACAAGATGGCTAACTGAAGCCAGCTTTCCACAGAGGCTCCCATTCAGAAGGAGAGTTAAAGGACAGAAATTTAGCAAGTAACCTGGTGGATTAGAGCTGCACCAAGAGAGAAGGTTGAAGAATGCACATCAACTCCGCTGAGGTGAGTTGCGACCCCAAGGATACAAACAAAAGGTACAAAATCCATCACCAAGCGGATGGGAGTCCCCTCCCTCATGAGAATGGCTCAGAGTGCCCCACAAACAAACAAGCAGAGTTCAAAGGTCCTCCGACTACACTCCATGGGAGAGACCCTCTAAAAACTGGACCTACCTCCCCTACTAGGGTGCCATGGCGTTCTCCCAACAGGCATAAAACTGTATAAAACTGTATATATTCTCTACCTGCAATTCTGAGCTCCCAGCACTCCCCTCCACTCTCACTCTGAGGTCTGGAGGCCTGTCCCCCAGGAGTCCAGATTCTTGGGTGATTTCTCAAGGGGTGCGGATAGGGCCTGGACTGCAGCTGGTCAGTGCTGATTTTGCGGCACAGGAGTGAGGAGAGGATGGTCAGCTGAGAAGGAAGCATGCTGGAGCTGCGGTGCCCCAAAGCACAGAGCAGCAGCTGTTTTTGGCAATAATAGGGCTTGCCCCCAGATATTCCGAAGTCACACTCCCTGTCTCTCTGGGCAACCAGAGGAGGTCAGGCATCTTCTCAGGTGGCAACCACTGTGGAACAGATCTGGGACGGAAATGCAGGCCCCATGAGTAAAGGGTTTGCCTGAGGTGGTACTGGCCTGGGTGGAGCGTGGGGACTAGAAAACTCATGTGTAGAGCCGGGAGATTCCCAGGGTGGGGCTGACCCAGAGGACCGCTTTACTGAGCCTAAGATGCACCCAGCCCTCAGGGGATCATCAGCCTATAAACAAAGGAAGGCAGGAGGCTAGAACTGACAGCTAACCGTGCTGCGAATACAAACCTACAGGAGCAAAGACAGGGCCTGAGGTGCAGATTCTGGGGACTCAAAACAGCTTCTCTTCTACAGGGGAATTTAGCAGGGACAGAAACAAATTCCCGCAAAGTTGTTCTGTTCTGACAGTAACATCAATCAGGGGTGGGGCTGGAACTGAGTGAACACCCCCCAGCCCCCATCAAGTGCCTGAGGTTGTTAGGCCTCACCTCCCCCTGCTGGATAGAGGCAGAGAGCAGTGGCCTGGCTGAGCAGACATAGATTTTCTTGTGATTCAGGCAGGTGCAAACCCCTGGAGTATCTGCTAATTGGAGGCAACTGGGTCACAGCCCTGCGGGGTTATCAGTGACTGGGTGTGACAGAGGTGCAAGGTGGGGAAGGAGGCAGCAAACTTCCCAGACTAATCTATTTACTGGGTAGGTCCTCCTGACTTCACGGAGCATTGGAGCAAGTCACATTTGAGTTGTCAGCAGACCCCTACAATCTAGTTGCCAGAGACCTTTTAAACTCTCCCACCTGAGATAGGTGCTGACTGAGACAATTTATTTGGACCTTTTGAACTGAACCAATCACCCGAGGACTATCCAAGTGGTGCGCTGGGTGTGTGGTTGTAGGAAGGTTTGATTTTCCTTTTCCAATTGTTACCTATGGGGGGCGGGGTGACTTAATTGCTGGTATTTCTCCACAACTGAGACTTCAACCCAGAGTAACTGTTTCACTAGGGGTTGGACAGAGATCAGCTGAAAACATGACAGAGCCACTTAGCCCCACCACACCAAACAGGTCCCCAGTTTCTTAGGCCATAGCACTGTACAGGTCCTCGACAAAGCTTCAGGGGAAAAGTTCAATAGTATAAAATAATCATGGGGTGGAATCAGTGGAAAAACTTTGATAACATGAATAACCAGAGAGATCAACTCCCCCAAGGAAAGATATGGCAGATGTAACTGAAAATCCCATTCATAAACAGCTGGCCGAGATGTCAGAAATCGAATTCAGAATTTGGATTGCAAGCAAGATTAATAGAATGGAGGAAAATTTGGAATTAGAAATTCGAGGAGCAATTCAAAAGTTGGAATTAGAAATTCAAGGAGAAATTCAAAAGTTGTCTCAAGAATTTAACAAATTTAAAGACAAAACCACCAACGATTTCGATGCACTGAAGCAAGAATTTGCAGCCTTCAAAGATCTGAAAAATACAGTAGAATACCTCAGTAACAGAGTGGAGCAAGCAGAAGAAAGGATTTCTGACATTGAAGACAAAGCTTTTGAACGCTCCCAAACTCTCAAAGAGGAAGAGAAATGGAGAGCAAAAACGGATCATTCTCTCAGAGAGCTCTGGGATAATTCGAAGAAGGCTAATATCTGCCTCATTGGAATCCCTGAAAGCGATGAAGTGGCTTTGCAAGGCACAGAGGCCCTTCTCCACGAAATTATGAAAGAGAATTTTCCAGACATGCAAAGAGATTATGAAATTCGGATAGCAGACAGTTTCAGAACCCCAGCACGACTCAACCCGAATAAGACAACCCCCAGGCACATCATAATTAACTTCACTAAAGTTAATATGAAGGAGAAAATTCTGAAAGCAGCCAGTTGTAAGAAATCCATTACCTACAAAGGTAAGAACATTAGAATGACTGCAGATCTCTCTGCTGAAACTTTTCAAGCCAGAAGAGGGTGGTCATCAACTTTTAATCTCCTAAAACAAAATACCTTTCAACCCTGGATCCTGTATCCAGCTAAACTGAGTTTCATTTATGATGGAGAAATTAAATACGTTAATGACATTCACGTGTTGAAGAAATTTGCCATAACCAAACCAGCTCTTCAGGATATTCTCAGACCTATCCTGCATAATGACCAGCCCAATCCTCTACCACAAAAGTAAACTCACTCAGAAACTTTTGATCAAACTCCAACTTCCACAGTGGTGAAAGGATTCAAAATGTCCACTGGACTTTTGAAAAACTCGATACCCAAAATTCTACCAGACTTATCAATATTCTCCATTAATGTGAACAGCTTAAACTGTCCTCTTAAGAGGCACAGGTTGGCTGACTGGATACAAAAACTCAGGCCAGATATTTGCTGCATACAAGAATCCCTTCTTACCTTAAAAGATAAATATAGACTCAGGGTGAAAGGTTGGTTGTCCATATTTCAGGCAAATGGTAATCAGAAAAAAGCAGGTGTTGCAATTCTATCTGCAGACACAATAGGCTTTAAACCAACAAAAGGAAGGAAGGATAAGAATAGTCACTTCATATTTGTTAAGGGTAATACTCAATATGATGAGATGTCAATTATTAATATTTATGCACCTAACCAGAATGCACCTCAATTTATAAGAGAAACTCTAACAGACATGAGCAACTTGATTTCCTCCAGCTCCATAATAGTCAGAGATTTCAACACTCCTTTGGCAGTGTTGGATAGATCCTCCAAGAAGAAGCTGAGCAAAGAAATTTTAGATTTAAACCTAACCACCTAACATTTGGATTTAGCTGACATCTATGGAACATTTCATCCCAACAAAACTGAATACACATACTTCTCATCAGCCCATGGAACATACTCCAAAATCAATCACATCTTAGGTCACAAGTCTAACCTCAGTAAATTTAAAGGAATAGAAATTATTCCTTGCATCTTCTCAGACCACCATGGAATAAAAGTTGAACTCAGAAACAACAGTAATCTGCATACTCATACAAAAACATGGAAGTTAAATAACCATATGCTGAATGATAGCTGGGTCAGTGATGAGATTAAGAAGGAAATTGCCGAATTTTTGGAACAAAACAACAAAGAAGACACGAATTATCAGAAACTCTGGGATACCGCAAAGGCAGTCCTAAGAGAGAAATTTATAGCACTGCAAGCCTTCCTCAAGAGAACGGAAAGAGAGGAAGTTAAGAACTTAATGGGACATCTCAAGCAACTGGAAAAGGAAGAACATTCCAACCCCAAACCCAGTAGAAGAAAAGAAATAACCAAAATTAGAGCAGAATTAAATGAAATTGAAAACAAAAGAATTATACAACAGATCAATATATCAAAAAGTTGGTTTTTTGAAAAAGTCAATAAAATAGATAAACCTTTGGCCAACCTAATCAGAAAAAAAAAGAGTAAAATCTCTAATCTCATCAATCAGAAACGACAAAGACGAAATAACAGACTCCTCAGAAATTCAAAAAATCGTTAATGAATAGTACAAGAAACTTTATTCTCAGAAATATGAAAATCTGAAGGAAATTGACGAATACTTGGAAGCATGTCACCTTCTAAGACTTAGCCAGAATCAAGTGGAAATGTTGAACAGGCCCTTATCAAGTTCTGAAATAGCAATCAACCATACAAACCTCCCTAAAAAGAAAAGCCTGGGACCAGATGGCTTCACATCAGAATTCTACCAAACCTTTAAATAGGATTAGTACCTATATTACTCAACCTGTTCCAAAATATAGAAAAAGAAGGAAGACCACCATACACGTTCTATGAAGCAAACATCACCCTGATCCCCAAACCAGGAAAAGACCCAAGAAGAAAAGAAAATTATACACCAGTATCATTAATGAATATAGACACAAAAATATTCAACAAGATCCTAACAAACAGAATCCAGCAACACATCAAACAAATTATACATCATGATCAAGTCGGTTTTATCCCAGGGTCTCAAGGCTGGTTCAATATCCGTAAGTCTATAAGTATAATTCAGCACATAAACAAATTTAAAAAACAAAGACCATACGATTCTCTCAATTGATGCAGAAAAAGCTTTTGATAATATCTAGCATCCCTTCATGATCAGAACACTTAAGAAAATTGGTATAGAAGGGACATTTCATAAACTGATAGAGGCCATCTACAGGAAACCCACAGCAATATCGTATTGAATGGACTTAAATTGAAATCATTTCCACTAAGATCAGGAACCAGACAAGGCTGCCCACTGTCTCCCCTACTCTTTAACATTGTAATGGAATTTTTAGCCATCACAATTAGGGAAGAAAAGGTGATCAAGGGTATCCAAATAGGGTCAGAAGAGATCAAATTTTTGCTCTTCGCAGATGATATGATTGTATATCTGGAAAACACCAGGGATTCTACTACAAAACTCTTAGAAGTGATCAAGGAATACAGCAGCATCTCAGGTTACAAAATTATCATTCATAAATCGGTAGCCTTTATATATATCAACAATAGTCAACTGAAAAAACAGTTAAGGGCTCTGTTCCATTCACAGTAGTGCCAAAGAAGATGAAATATTTGGGAGTTTATCTAACAAGTTGACGTGAAAGATCTCTATAAAGAGAACTATGAAACTCTAAGAAACAAAATAGCTGAAAATGTTAAGAAATGGAAAAACATACCATGCTCATGGCTGGGAAGAATCATCATTGTTAAAATGTCCATACTACCCAAAGCAATGTGCAATTTTAATGCAATCCCTATTAAAGCTCCACTGTCATACTTTAATGATCTTGAAAAATTAATACTTCGTTTTATATGGAATCAGGAAAAAACCTCGAATAGCCAAGACATTACTCAGAAATAAAAACAAAGCAGGAGGAATCACAGTACCAGACCTCAGACTATACTGTAAATTGATAGTGATCAAAATAGCATGGTACTGGCACAAAAACAGAGATGTAGATGTATGGAACAGAATAGAGAACCAAGAGATTAACCCAGCTACTGACCGTTATTTGATCTTTGACAAGCCAATTAAAAACATTCAATGGGGAAAGATTCCCTATTTAACAAATGGTGCTGGGTAAACTGGCTGGCAACCTGTAGAAGACTGAAACTGGACCCACACCTTTCACCATTAACTAAGATAGACTCTCACTGGATAAAAGATTTAAACTTAAGACATGAAACTATAAAAATACTAGAAGAGAATGCAGGGAAAACCTTTGAAGAAATTTGTCTGGGCAAGTATTTTATGAGGAGGACCCCCTGGGCAATTGAAGCAGCTTCAAAAATACATTACTGGAACCTGATCAAACTAAAAAGCTTCTGCATGGCCAAGAACACAGTAAATAAAGCAAGCAAACAGCCCTCTGAATGGGAGAAGATATTTGCGGGGTATGTCTGTTGCGTGACTGGAGACACAAGCAAACAACAGCATTGCCATGGGTGTAAACTTGCTCCTGTAATTATTAAGTCTAGAAACCAACTACACAGTATGGGATGGCATGTAGCAAAATTCTTTATTCAGGGTTTTGATTTTATACCTTTCTAGTCATGTACACACTTAATCTATCATCTGTTAGTTTCACCATTACCTCTTTTTACCTATCTGAAATTAACTTGAAAAGAAATATCCTATTACCATATCAACACAATCACTTCTGCAGTAAACATCTTCTTCTATACACTGACTAATCTCTGGGCAGGTATCTAAATAAAGATCACAGACAAGAAAGTAGCCACAGGGGAACAGAGTTAATGGAAGAGTATCTTCAAGTGTTCACTCAGTTTCCTCAGTATGAAGTAATGACTGTGTCTTTCCTCAGGTCAGAGCACCTATAGACCTCTGACAATATGTTGTTAACGTACGTCAACGCTCTAGCCTATATCTCTGAGGAAGAGTGGCATGCCCTTTGATCTCAGGCTTTACAGGGTACATATCTTCAGAGAATTGGCTTGTGGAATTTTTAAGTCCAGGCAAGCTAACTCTGCGTGTATCCCAGGAAGCCCAGGTCCCTTACACCTCTGGAAGACTAGAAAGTCATTTTAAACTCACACTGAGTTCACTTTGTGTGCTTAATGTTCTAAACATTATCCTACACCCCCCTTCTCCACCAGCATAATACTTTATGCTATGACTGTTCAGCAATTTATACTCTGTTTCTTGCCGATAGGTGTTTGACTGATTTCGATTTGTTGCCATTTCTAGCAATTCTGTAGTTTATATTCTCATATTGTGTTCTTTTAACCATAGGCTTTGTTTGTATTGGTTACATTCCATAACCTGGAATTTTTTGGGGCAAAAGGGTGTGTGTTCAGAATAAATTTGCTAGATTTCTTCCTCCAAGAGCTGCGGCAATTTCTATCAGGAAAGCTCAGAATACCATTTCCTCTCTGCAACCTCATGTGGAGAAATAAACCTTCTCTGGATTCTTCAGTGCTCCTATAAAAGCTCTAGAAATGTACATGGTAGAAAGACAGAGAATGTTTGCCTTTACCTCCCCTGGGAACATTTTGCTTTTCCTGCTCTATGATGATAGCCATGAGATCTATAGCCATTTTTAATCTCTCTGATCCAAAGGGTAGTAAAGCTTCTCTTTGCTTCTTACGAGGGCAAAATAATTATAGCTTGACTGGATCCCTAGACTAAGCTCCCCAAACGCCAGGAAGACTGGACTGCCATCTTCCTGATATTTATATTTCATAAGGGATAAAGTTAGACCTTGTAAAAGCCAGGGATGCCTGGCTTAGCTGGTCCTTGGAGATATGCTTTTATATTCCAAAGGGTTTGAATGAGAGGATTTTTCTCATTCCCTCTCCACGAAGCAAAGGTTTTTCTCCCTTCTTTTCAGAGGGGAAGAGCATGGCTGACTCTCTCTTGTATGTAAGCACATTGTTCTTAATCTCTTGTCTACAAAGGGGAATGGGCTACTTGTGAGAGGATTTCTTTTTGTTCTATGGTCTTATCTGTGGGTCTAGATCTGTGGTTCTCAACCTTCCTAATGCGGCGGCCTTTTAATATGGTTCCTGTGGGTTGCGACCCACAGGTTGGGAACCACTGGTCTAGATGGAGGGGCCAGCACTTCAGTGCAACTCTGGCTGTTGATGTTTGTATGGTACCAGCAAGGAACTCTTTCCTGGGCCTGGGTGCCTTGTGTTTTTGCAATATCAGTGAACATATAATGTACAAAACAATGCAAATAGGATAACTTAGAAGACCCTTCACAGTTCTTGACAAAGTATCCTGCCAGCATTGGAAATGATCACTATTTTAAATTTTTGCCCATCTAATGGGTGAAAATTGGCTTCTCACAGCGACTTGAATTGCAATTCTCCAGCAATGTGTAAAATTTTCCATATGTCTATTTTAGTCATTTCAGTTCTCTTGTGTCTTTGTGTGAAAAACGCCTTTTCATAAGCTCTGCCTGTTATTACAAAGTATTCACCGAAATTTTTCTTATTAATTTGTTTAGGCCCTTTTTCTAGTAATAGAATAGTTATGAATATAGACAGGCAGTGAGTGGGATTTTAGAAAATGTCTTTCAGATACTTTTTCTTCCAGTCTACCTTTCTTCTTACCAGCTCATGGTCTGTTGTCTATCTGTTATCAAGTAGGGAAAGGGTCCTAAAGCCTCCTCTTTGCAGTCCCAGTGGTTTAAAGTATATACAAACTTCTTAATTGATGAGAGGAGGACAGAGCTACATGAAAAGAGGCCCTCCTTTCAGAGCTCACCGGAGGGAGGCTGTGTCCATGGAACAGACAACCCAGAGGAAAGGCATGGAGAAGGTCATGATCAGGACCCCTGGACTGGTTGGGCACTGCAGCCTGGAGCTTAGCATGCCCACTCAATACTGGGTAGGAAGAACTTGGTATCTTTTTTTTTTTTTTAATTTGTTATCTTGACTTCCACTTCTTCATGGGCCAGCTGTCCAGAAAGCAGCCAGAGAGCAGAGACTTCACCCTCTCCCCACACCTAGATAGCCTTGGGTGACTGTGGCTGTGAAGGAAGGTGACCCAGTCCACGTGCCTCCTACATGGAGGACCAGCAGGGCACAGGCTGGAAAGATTCCTTCAGCAAAATTCATTTATAGAAAGGGACCATATGGTAGCTGAAGGGAGAATGGGGGCTGTTTTCCAGATGTGAGCTTGAGTGAAGAGAAGCCAAGAGGAATCCAGGGTTTTAGAAGAACTTGACCTTTGTCAGCCTCTAAAACCCCAGAAGCTAGTACAGGCCCTATTTCCAGGGATAACTGGCGATAGCAAAGCTGGAGCCTAGGAGGTCATTCTGACTTCTGAGAAGCATCAGTGATGTCCAGGTTGAGATGGGGACAGCCTGTCCCTTGGCTGTGGACCTCACTCATGGCAGTTCTCCAGCTAGACAGCCAGTGTATGTGTGGGGAGGCCCAAGCCCACACGACCACGTTCTTAGCACTCAAATCCCCATTCTTTGTGTCTCAGTGGTGAGGGATCTGTTCATAATCCAGGAGACTGGAGGGAGCTGCCCACAAGAAAGGCCAGTCAGGGCCATGCTGCCCTAAGGAATCATGCAGGGCAACTTTAGTGAATGGATTAGATGAGGGAGGACAGTGAGGGGAAGAAAATTCTTTGCCCAGGTGTCTGAATGCAGAGCCCCTGTCTACAAGGCTGTCCAGGATGGCTTTCCCTGAGGGGGAATGTTCTATATCTGAGCTCTCTGACATGGTGGCCACTAGCCACATGGAACATGACTATGATGACTGAAGAAGTAGATTTTAAATTTTAGTGTTAATTTAAAATTAAACCTAAATTGCTGCCATCATGGCTAGGGGTGCCATACTGGGCAGCACGGAACCAGATCACAGGCCTTGGGGGTTTGGGCTCTAGAATAAGACGTAGGCCCTCACCTCCCACCCTTTCTAGCCCTGTGAGTCAGATAAACCACTTAGCCTTGGTGCCTGCAGGTAGACGCGCTCACCTGGAAGATGGGCTCCTATGCACAGAGGCCCATTCGAATTGGTACCCTAAGCAATCATTGTTCACGGTCCTGAGAATCCACAATTGTGGGTCAACGTAGAGCTGCCAGGAACTTTCCAGGGTCTGTAGGAAGCCCTTGGAGGGGAGGTGGAGAGAAGGGATGGTGCTGAGAATCCAGTCTCATGCTTGGAAGGATCCAGGCTCCTGGGCATTTCTAATGATGGGGAAGAGTGTCCCCAGGGTCCTTCCCAGCAGGCAATCATCTTAGGATGCTCAGTTCTGGGCAGCCTCCTTTTCTGAGGTTTGTCTCCAAGGCTAAGTTGTGTGCTACACGAGACATTCTGACAAAGTCCAGTGAGGCTCCAGGAGGCTGGATTGGCCTGGGGTCAGGAGGGAGATGTTTGAATCTGTGTCCAATGAGTCTTGGTTGAAGAAGAAGGGGTGTGATGCCACAGGCTGGGGACAGGTCCCTGCTTCCCAGGCCTGCGTCATTGCCAGGGGCAGGGAGGAAAGATTGGCCACAGGCACCCCAAGGCATCAGTGATGGTTCTAATCCCCAGCTTGCAAAGTGAGCTTCCAGGGCAGGAGGCCGGGCCCGCTGGCTGCCAGGAAGGCACTGGGTATGGGGAAGCCAAAGGCCTGGGAAGATGGCAGGGCCAGCCCATTGTCTTGCCTCTCACAGTGAACTGAAAGCAAATGCCCCGCCTGGCTTAGGAGAGGCGCAGGGAGAGGACAAGATGTCACATTTCAACGTTTTCCTAAATCTCCCAACTGAATGCCAGCTCACTGCCTGCAGGTGACTTTCAGTGTGTCCCCAGGGGCCGGGAGCTGTGGCTGGCACAGTGATATCCCCGGCTTTCTACCTGGCTCCTATTTCCATCCCTCCTCTATTCAGCACAGCCTGTGAGCTCCGGGTTCCTCAGGAGCCACTTCCCACTGGCATAGCCTGGCCTCCTCTCGCACCCATCCCCAGGCCACCTTTGTTCTGGTGTCACGCTCCCTGGGGTCCTCAGCCACATAGTATGCCTCCACCTCCTCCCTTTGGTCCTCATTCTGTGTAACTTCTCACCGGCTGTGTTCTCTGTGGAGAATGCCCTCCTTGGCTGAATCCTGCCCCCTTGCTTAAATACACACATCTCTCTGCTTCCTTGAACCCCTTTCGGACTGCTCTGGCCCATATTCCCCTCTCCTTCCTGGACTTCCTTGACACTTACCTTTTAACCCTTAGCATGGTTGATTCTAAGGAAGCACCTCATAAAATCCTGCCCCTTCATGGCCCACCCCTCCCCCATGGACTCTGGCATCACGGAGGGGTGCTGGGAGTCTGCAGATCAGGTGCAAATCCTTCTCAGGAAAGGGCTTAGGAGTCGCCTGCATGCTCCTACCAGCTTCCAGCAAAGCCCCAGCACTTGCACCAGGGAGCAGCAGAATCAGAGCACTGCTGGGGTTTGAGGCAGGGGACTCTATGAGCACCCCCTGCCCCGCTAGATCCTCAGCACAGCTTGCCAGGGCACTAAACCCAGGAAGACCCATCAGGATAGGAACACAGTCAATCACTGCATCTGGCAAACAGCGCCATTACCTGCACCAGGACGCCAAAGCCATGGATCGAAAACAGTGATCTCAGTTTCAGCCAAACAACTAGTTTCTCTGTCAGCAACTTACCAGCTTCAGCTGTGTCTTGAAACAATGCTAGACCTGAAGGGTAGGGCTGTGTTGTCAGCACAGACATGGGTGTTGTCTAACAGGACAGCATATGTCTCATTCATGGAAAGGCTGTTCCCACATAAGAGCTGGTGTAACACTGTGGTAAGAGAAAAGCGTCCCTTCTGCTTTATAATCAATTACGACAGGCTGGTTATAGGAATAATATCAGCATAACAGACAGACTTGGGTTCAACTCCTTTCTTTATCATTTACTAGCTGGGTGAGTGATTCAATGTCCATGAGCCTCAGTTTCCTCATCTGTAAAATGGAGGCAACAATGGTAACTATGATACTTCTTACAATGTTGTGAAGATTAAGTGAAATCACGCATTTCAGACATTGAGCATAGTCCTTGGGACATGGCTAAGTGATCAATAAGTATTAGCCATTATTGATATTATTTGAAGTGTACTATCAGTCAGCATATAGACATTTATTAGGTTTTAGCAATATGTGCATGATATATACATGGTTAGAAGGCTTTAATGTTTTGGCTGCTAGTGACCACAGGACTGAAGTGAGCCAAGGGCATTGATAGAATCTCACCCAAGGGTCTTGGCTAAGGACAGATGGGCTGAGTGGCCCTTCTGGTTGCTTCTTTATGCTAATGACGTCGTGCTGAGCAAAGCCAGTTGCAGATGAAGTGAATTATAGTCAAGGTTGGGTGTAGTATGGCTCACGAGCCCCACCTGGAGGTAAGGGTGGGTTGAAGTTGGAAGCCGGTGGAAGGGGTCAGTGACTAAGATGGCATGTTCCAGATGAAGGAAAACCTTTGCGCCTGGAATTTGAAAACCTCTCACCTGTGTTTCTACTGTGCTTTCTCCTCCAGGTGTGGCTGAGACCTGTGAATCCAACCTCATGCTCAAGTCTCTCCTGAGCTAGGAGATGGTTGCAGCTGTGGCTTCCGTGAGTGGGCTGCCTTGTTCTGCTCCCTGCCCTTTGCGGCTTCTAAAGAGGACAGAATGGGAAGTGGACAGCATTATTACTGTGGCTGCTGCTGTTGCCTTCCCCCCTCCCCCGACCATCAGTTGTAGAGCTGGTCAGAAAACTGCCATTGATAATCTAGATTCCTCTAATGAGATTGAAGAAGAAAAGAGAAGAAAACAGACATGAATGAGTGGTGAGAGAGCAGAATGGACCCTGAGAAGGTAAGGCCAATGCCCATCAGGGTACAACATTCTCCTGTCTCCCCCTTCCCATCTTGCCTCCCCCAATCCCTGGCCTAAAATTGTTCTCAATGGTCTACTGCTGTGTAGTAGAATCATCTTATTAATCCAATCCTTGGGACAACCCCATGACCTAGGGGTCATGTACCCATTTTACAGAGAAGACAAGAGAGGTTCAAAGAGCTTAAGGAATTTGTCCACATTGATCTGGCTAGTAAATGGGAGAGTGGAATTTGAACTCAGCAGGTCTGTTTGAATTTACAGTTCTTTAATGAATAATTTGGATTTCCTTTCCCAGAGCTCCACTTTCCTTTTCAGTAAAATGGGAGAGTGAAACTGATTCTAAGTCCATCCTCCTAACCTGTGGTGACCACAGCTGACCATCAAGTACTGGAAAAGAGCCAGTGTGATGAAGTGTCAGCTTTATGTCTGCATAGGCAGCAGTTCTCAACCTGTGGGTCGCAACATTAGGAAGGGCTGCCGCATTAGGAAGGTTGAGAACCACGGGCATAGAGTAATCCAGGCAGGAGGTCTGTGCCAGCTGCTACACTTGGTCCAAGCAGCTCTGAGAGGGAGATTCTTAGGATGTAGGGGTTGAGACAGGTAAGGTCTATCTTCTTTTGACCACTAGGGTCCCAAAAGAAGGACGTGACTCTTCTGCTCCTCTCCACCCTTTTCCCCAGCCATGAACCCTGGGTTTTCACTCTTGCTTCTTCCACAGGAGAGGCTCAGTCCTGCCTAGGTAGCTTTATGCAACCAGAGTTCTTTTTTTTTTTTGGTTTTTGGTCGGGGCTAGGTTTGAACCTGCCACCTCTGGCATATGGGACTGGTGCCCTACTCCTTGAGCCACAGGCACTGCCCACAACCAGAGTTCTTAAAGCCATATTCTCTTTGCCCAGATGCTGGCCATGGAGCCAGGCAGATCTTGTTTCTATGGAAATTGCTGGGAATGACTCAAGTACAAAACTGTAAATCAAAGCTCCTCAAATGCCTTAAGACCCTCACATCTTCACTGAGCTGGCAACATCGGCACCCTGCTCTGTGCCCAACATGCTGGCACATCTATTAATAATAAGATTCAAATTGTCAGCAGAGACTCAGTGGAAAGACTTCTCTGACTTTACCAGTGATGCTAGGACATTCTGTGTCCAGCTTGAACTCATACTCAGCGACTGTAAGACTTTCCAAAGGCAATTATTGTTGTTGTTATTTTTTGAGGCAGAGTCTCACTATGTTGCCCTCAATAAAGTGCTGTGGCATCACAGCTCATAGCAACGCCTGGCTACCCCGTTTCCCTGAAAATAAGACATCCTCCGAAAATAAGACCTACTTACAGGAAAGATAAGACGTCCCTGAAAATAAGACCTAGCATATCTTTGGGAGCACACCTTAAAATAAGACACTGTCTTATTTTCGGGGAAACAGGGTATTTTTTTGTTGCAGTTGTTATTGTTGTTCAGCAGGCCCAGGCTGAGCTTGAATCCACCAGTCTTGGTGTATGTGGCCAGCACCCTACTCACTAAGCTACAGGCACCGCCTATTGTTATTTTATTTATTTTTTTAAATTAAAACTCTTGTAAATGCACTTTGATAAAAATCAATTTTATTGAGGTACAGTTGTAATTTACATGTTAAAATCCATTTTACCTGAGCATTTGAAGACCTGGGCTAGGGTGCAATGGCATCATCATAGCTCACTGCAGCCTCAAACTCTTGGGCTCAAGTGATCTTCTTGCCTCAGCTTCCCAGGTAGCTGGGACTACAGGCTTGCACCATCATGCCTGGCTCATTTTTCTATTTTATTTGTAGAGACAGGGTCTCACTCTGCTCAGGCTTGTTTGAACTCCCAACCTCAAGTGAGCCTCCTGCCTTGGCCTCCCAAAGTGCTAGGATTGTAGGTGTTAACTTTCCATCTTCCTCTAGTCTAGGCATCCACTGATATGTTTTCTGTCATGATAGATTTGTCTTTTAATACTTTTAGTATCACAAAGTTATACATTATTTCCCCCTTTATGTCTTGTTCCTTTTACACAACATAAGAACATTGAGACTCATCCATGGTTGTTTTTATTATTGCTGAGTAGTTTTCAATCTTATGAATATACAATTTGTTTACCCATTCTTTTGTTAATAGACACTTGGATTGTTTCCAGTTTTTGCTTAGTATGAATAAAGCTACAATACTATGAATGTTTACATGCACATCTTTGTGAAGACATGTTTTCACTCTCTTAGGTAATACTTACGAGTGGAATTGCTCAGTCTTGTACATACATATTTAACTTTGTAAGTCATACGTGTTAAGTTGTGTCAAATGATTTTTCTGCATCTATTGAGCAAATCATATGGGTTCTCTCCTTACGTCTGTTAATCTAGTGAAACACAACGGTTGAATGTCAGATGTTAAATATTCAACCACTTTGACCATGATGTGTTATCCTTTTTATACAATGCTGGATTTAATTTGCTAGAATTTTGTCACAGATTTTTGCATTTATATCATGAAGGGTACTGGTCTATGTTTTTTCTTTTTTGTAATGTGTTGGGTTTAGTATTGGGGTAAGGTTTGTCTCATAAAATGAGTTGGAATGTGTTCCCTCTTTCTCTCTATTCTGTAAGAGTTTGTAAAATTGGTGTTAGCACTTAATTTTTTAACAGAATTTGTCACAAAAATACCTGGGTGTAGAGATTTCACAGTTAGAGGCTTTAATTAAAAAATTTATCTTCTTAATGATTTTCTATTTCTTCTTGAGCCAGTTTTGTGTCATATTCTCTTACTTTTTATGACTGTTAAGTTGATAATATTATCCCTCTTTGTTTCTGATGTTGGTGATAGTCACTAACTTAAAAGAGCAGATAAGGCTACACAGGTGGTCACTGCTGAACAAAAGCCTTGGGCCATGTTCTGACAGGAGATAGGGGTGCGGGGACACCCTCCATGAAGTCTCTTCTTCTAACATCTGGCCAGAAGTCATAATCATTCTCATCATCACAAGTTGGGTGGTATATGCTAGGGCAATAAGTTCTTCTAGCAAAGAGAACCTGGTTGTCATTCTTGACTGGTTGGTGAGTTGGGTGGGATTTTTCTATGGCATGAGGTATGGAGCATGATTCCTATGGTTGGACAGTTGTACTCTCAAAAATCATTATCCACTAATTAATAAACCCCAGAACATGAAAGCTGCAGAGAGACCCAGAGTTGTTAATGGGTCACTGATGATGTCTGCAGCCTCCCTATACACGTTTTTCCTCCTCCCACAGTCTCTGCTCCTTACCTTCGTATCATCCCTACTCTCTCAGATTTGGTGATAATTTATCCAGTGGTTCCATGGGATGTGGTAACACCCAGATGAAAATCTTATTTCTACTTATATGTATGAATTTTTAAAATAATTAAAAAAATTAAAACTAACTCTCATTGTTTACAGCTATGTATAATTTGTGAATATCTTTGCCTCCAGAAACAACCCCATTAAAGTTTTGTTTTATATTTTCTTTTTTTTGAAAGAAAAGTGATCTAAATAACTTCACGTTGTTATAAAAAAAGATAAAACTTTACAAGAATGGGTAACTCAAAACTGTGCCAATTCCTATAATCACCAGAAATAACTATTCTTATAGTTTAGCTTATAATCTTTAATTTGTAAAATGTTACTATTCTCTGTTTTTTATAAAAGAAGCACTATCTGGTCAATATAACTACATTTATTTATAGTTTGTATCATGAAAGTCTTCCATATTTTCCAGAGCTTTCAATATATTCTTTAGAGGAGACTTTTTATTAACATCTTACATCTTTTTTTTTAATTGTTAAACTTTCAGACTTATAGAAGTATATACCTTAGAAAGCAAGAATTTTTTGAAATTCAGTTCTCCTAAGATAACTGCCTTTTTACCTCCTCCCTACCAACCAACGACACAGCAAAGAGCCGTTCTTCCATCACATCACATGTCTTTGAGCTCATGTACTTATGCTCACAGCATTTCTCCAGTTTGGAATACCCAGCCCAAACTGGTAAATTCCTACTCGTTAGGCTCCATCTCAAATGCCACCTCTTCCTGAACCCTCCTTCATTTCTTGCAATCAGAATTAGTTGTTCTCAGTGTACAATGGACTTTATACATGCCAATACTCCAGTGTTCATTCAGCGTGAAGGGTAGAATGTGAATCTGAATACGTGTGTTGGGCTGCTTCCTTGCAGTTATTCTATTGGGATTTAGAGTGGCGATCTATGATTCTTGATTTGCCATACTCTTCTTCAGAAAATTGAAATACCATAAAATTCACTTTTTAAGAGCACACACTTAATTGCAGTTATCATGAAATTTTTGATTCCAAATTTCTTTATGGAAAGAAATATAGTTATCTTAGTGTTTCTAGTTCCTAGTATAATACTTAGTATTTAATAGTAAGAAACATAATAAATGTTTTCTGAATAAAAGACTAAGTTTCTTTTTTTTTTTTTTGAGACAGAGTCTCACTATGTCACCCTCAGTAGAGTGCTGTGGTGTCACAGCTCACAGCAACCTCAAACTCTTGGGCTTAAGGGATTCTCTTGCCTGAGCCTGCCAAGTAGCTGGGACTACAGGTGCCCACCACAATGCCTGGCTTTTTTTTTTTTTTTTTAATGGTAGTTGTCATTGTTGTTTGGCAGGCCTGGACTGGGTTTGAACTGTCAGCTCCGGTGTATGTGGCTGGCGCCCTAGCTGCTGAGCTACAGATGCTGAGCCTAAGTTTTTACTATATGCTCTCAGCTGGTACTTCTCAAACTTAATGTGCCTACAGAATCATCTAGGGAGAGTGGTAAAATTCAGTTTCTGACTAGAAGGAGGGACCTGAGATCTAAATTTCTAATAAACTTTTTTACATGACGTCTCTGCTGCTGAACTAAGGCCCAACCTGAATTACAAGGCTCAAAGCCACCTGCTTTCTAGAAAAAAAGGTTGTTACCCTGAATGTACACATGGGGGTGCAATGGGCCAACGTTTCTATTGCTATTTATAATAATATATTAAACAAATTCACCTGACATGCTTTTCAGGAGCTTTTTTACTAATTATTATTTATTTCACGGAGAAGACACAGTAGAGATCTTAGTATGCTAAAAATAGATTATCTTTTAATCTATAATTTCTGAGAGTTCAAGATTATGCTCACAGAAACTGAAAACATTCAATATCTCTGTGATTAGAAGTGTCAAATAAAAATTACTAAAAATTATTAGGTATGAAAGATCTGAAAGATGTGAAAATAACAATAATAATTGTGATGGCGAAATTCATAAGAATAATAGTCATTTGCTTACGAACCTTTTAAATGGGTGGTATGGTATTAGCAGTTTCACATAAATGGTTTCATTTAAGCTTCACGAAACCCCATCAGACAGGTAATATTGTCTTCATTTTACAGGAAAGAAAACTGACACGCTTAGAGAAGTTAAATCAAATGCTGACGTTCTGGAGGTCATTGGGGAAGGGTAGAATTTGAATGTGTGCCATCTTTTCCCAAAGTTTACACTCTTTTTTGTGATCTGTGTTGCTTCCTGGGAATTTTCTACTGGGATTTAGAGAAGTGATCTCTGTTTCTTGATTTGCTATGCTTTTTTTTCTTTTCTTTTCTTTTTTGAGACAGTCTCAAGCTGTCGCCCTTGATACAGTGCCATGGTGTCACAGCTCACAGCAACCTCCAACTCCTGGGCTCAAGTGATTCTCTTGCCTCAGCCTCCCAAGTAGCTGGGACTACAGGCACCCGCCACAATGCCTGGCCATTTTTTGGTTGGAGGTCATTGTTGTTTAGCAGGCCTGGGCTGGGCTCAAACCCGCCAGCCTCAGTGTATGTGGCCGATGCCCTTACTCACTGAGTTACAGGTGCTGAGCCTGCTATGTTCTTTTTAAAAATGGAGATACGATTTGCATATCATAAAGTACAATTTAGTGATTTTTAGTATAACCATAAGGTTGGGCAGCTGCCACTGCTCTCTAATTCCAGAATATTTTGTCTCCCCTCTTCTTGAGGTAGGATGTCCATCTTCTGCTCTTGGGCATTAGAGCTCCTGGTTCTCAGGCCTTCCAAATTGGGCTGAATCACACTGATTTCTTTTCTTTTTTTTTGTTTTAGAGACAGAGTCTCATTTTATCGCCCTCAGTAGAGTGCTGTGGCATCACAGCTCATAGCAACCTCCAACTCCTGGGCTCATGCAATTCTCTTGCCTCAGCCTCCCGAGTAGCTGGGACTACAGGTGCCCGCCACAATGCCCAGATATTTTTTTGTTGCAGTTTAGCCTGGGCAGGGTTCGAACCCACCACCCTCAGTATATGGGGCTGGCGCCCTACCCGCTGAGCGCAGGCATTGCCCCACACTGGTTTCTGGTTCTCTGGCTTGCAGAGGGCATGTTTTTGGACTTCTTGGCTTCCATAATCACAATTTGCATAATAAATGGCCTCTTACAAATGTGTCTCTCTCCTTTCCCCACCTCTTTCTTCCTTCTTCTCTTTTCTCCTGCTCTCTCCCTCCCTCCCTCTCTCTCCTTCCCTCTCTCTCCTTCCCTCTCTCCCTTCTCTCTCCTCCCTCCCTCTCCCCTCCCTTCTTTTCCCCTTCTCTTCCCTCTTCCTCTCTTCCTTCTCTCCTTTCTCTCTCCCTCCTCTTCATCCCTGCTCCCTCCTCCTCCCTGTCCTTCTTTCCCCTCCATTGCCTCTGTTTCTCTAATAAACCTCCCCAAGAAACTCCATACTCATTAGCAACAATTCTCCATTCCCCCCCTGACTCCCTGCTCCCAGCCTTTAAAAACCACTAATCTACTTTCTATTGCTATACATGTGCCCATTCCAGGCATTTCTGTTTTTATAAAAATGGAATCATACAATACGTGGCCTTTTTGTGTTTGGCTACTTTCCCTGCGTATTATGTTTTCAAAGTTTATCCATGTTGTAGCATATATCAGTACTTAATCCCTTTTTATGTCTGAATAATAGTCCATTGTATAGCTGTACCATATTTTATCTCTCCAACAATTGATGGACACCTGGGTTATTTACATTTTTAGCTATCATAATGCTGCTAAGAATGTTCCTGTACACATTTTTATGTGAACCTATGTTTTCAATTTTGTTTGGTATGTACCTAGGAGTAAAACTGCTGGGTCGTGTGTTTGGTTTTTGAGGATTAGCCGGACTGTTTTCCACAACAGCGGCACCGTTGAACATTCCCCCCACCCTCCAGTAGAGTCTGAGGGTCCCCGTTTCTCCACATCCTTGCCAGCACTTGTTACTGCTTTGTCAGACTTTTTGGATAACTTGCTAATTGAAGGGAAATCACTAATTCTTTAAAACATCTCAAAATAAGATGGCCTTTACTTTTTTTAAATAACAAAGCGGCTCGTGCAGGCTGCTGTGAAAATACTGATCTGTGCTTCTGTGTTAGGTGCATTCACGTTAACAAGCTGTGTAACCCTGCAGTGCACCCCTGCGCTTCAGTTTCTCAGCTGTAACCCTGCAGTGCCCCCCAGCCCGTCAGTTTCTCAGGTGTAACCCTGCAGTGCCCCCCGGCCCTTCAGTTTCTCAGCTGTAACCCTGCAGTGACCCCCAGCCCTTCAGTTTCTCAGGTATAACCCTGCAGTGACCCCCAGCCCTTCAGTTTCTCAGGTGTAACCCTGCAGTGACCCCCAGCCCTTCAGTTTCTCAGCTGTAACCCTGCAGTGACCCCCAGCCCTTCAGTTTCTCAGCTGTAACCCTGCAGTGACCCCCAGCCCTTCAGTTTCTCAGCTGTAACCCTGCAGTGACCCCCAGCCCTTCAGTTTCTCAGCTGTAACCCTGCAGTGACCCCCAGCCCTTCAGTTTCTCAGGTGTAACCCTTCAGTGACCCCCAGCCCATCAGTTTCTCAGCTGTAACCCTGCAGTGACCCCCAGCCCTTCAGTTTCTCAGGTGTAACCCTGCAGTGACCCCCAGCCCTTCAGTTTCTCAGCTGTAACCCTGCAGTGCCCCCCCAGACCTTCAGTTTCTCAGGTGTAACCCTGCAGTGACCCCCAGCCCTTCAGACCCTCAGGTGTAACCCTTCAGTGTCCCCCAGCCCTTCAGACCCTCAGGTGTAACCCTTCAGTGCCCCCCAGCCCTTTAGTTTCTCAGGTGTAACCCTGCAGTGCCCCCCAGCCCTTCAGTTTCTCAGCTGTAACCCTGCAGTGCCCCCCAGCCCATCAGTTTCTCAGGTGTAACCCTGCAGTGCCCCCCAGCCCATCAGTTTCTCAGGTGTAACCCTGCAGTGCGCCCCAGCCCTTCAGTTCCTCTGGTGTAACCCTGCAGCGTGCATCCCAGCTCTTCAGTTTCTTAGGTGTAATGCTGCAGTGCACCACAGCCCATCAGTTTCTCAGGGGTAATCCTGCAGTGCTCCCCAGCCCTTCAGTTTCTCAGGTGTAACCCTGCAGTGCGCCCCAACCTGTCACTGTCTCAGGTGTAACCCTGCAGTGTGCCCCAGCCTGTCAGTTTCTCAGGTGTAACCCTGCAGTGCACCACAGCCGGTCAGTTGCTCAGGTGTAACCCTGCAGTGCTCCCCAGCCCTTCAGTTTCTCAGGTGTAACCCTGCAGTGCGTTCCAACCTGTCAGTTTCTCAGGTGTAACCCTGCAGTGCGCCCCAACCTGTCAGTGTCTCAGGTGTAACCCTGCAGTGTGCCCCAACCTGTCAGTTTCTCAGGTGTAACCCTGCAGTGCACCTGGCCCTTCAGTTTCTCAGGTGTAACCCTGTAGTCCGTCCCGGTGCATACATTTCCAACACACTTTTTTGTTGCAGTTTTTGGCCAAGGCTCAGTTTGAACCCAGCATCTCCAGCATATGGGGCTGGTGCCCTAGTCTTTGAGCCACAGGCACCGCCCCCATTTTCAACACACATTGTATGTTTATTAAGATTGGTCACAATGTAGACTATACATAAGGCTGCGTTTTATTCTCAGGAGTGAACATCATGCACACTATGTTCTGTGATCGCAATGCAAAAAAACCTAAACATCAATAACAATGAAAGAGCTAAATTTGGTTTTTAAAATTTTTATTTTGTTGGAAACCAATCAACAATAAATGAATCAATGATAAAGTAAAAAAAAAAAAAAAGGTCCTCTCCCTCACATGTTAAAATGCATGAGGCATAACCAAAACAGCTTTACAGGGAAAATTATAGTTTTAGGTACATTTCTCAGAAAACAGGAAAATTGGAAGGAAAATAACACATTTGACTACAGTCCTTGGAAGGATATTGGAAAGCAAAGCCCACGGCAGGGGATAAGACTGGTGCAGTGTAATTCACGCTCTGCCTTATGCACCCCCAGAATGATGAAGGAGCCCCCCGGAAGGGCATCAAACCTCTGGGAGGGGTGACATGAGAGAAATTTGGATGTGGTAGAATAATTCTGGGAGAAACAAACAGCAGATGTGCTGAAGTGAACAGCAGCCAGTGGTCACGCCCCACTGCAGCTAAGGGTTCTGACTCAGTGGTGACAGAGAAGGCTGGGGCCGTGTCAGACCATGAAAGCTTTGTTGTAAAATGGATGAGAAGGCAACATATTTTTAAGAACAGGAGGATGATAGTGATACTGTGGAGAAGCAGATAAGAGGATGAGCTCCAGAATCAGCTGTTGTTGGGTTCCAATTCCACTCTTCCACATTTTAGCTGTGTGCCCATGGGCAAACCACTTAACCCCTCCAAGCCTCTGTTTCTTTATCTGTAATGAGATAATAATAATAGCTACTGGACACTTTTACTGTATATTTAAAGTCCTTAGCACAGGGCTTGGTATGCAGTTAGAGTTTGTTTGTTGTTGCAGCATAGTTATTCACAGCACACACTTTCACTATCAGGAGTGTCTTAGTTTGGCTGATAAATGATATGTCCAAATCTAGTTGGCATTCTGTGTGATTTTTTTTTTCAGAAAGATCATTCTGGATGCGTGTTGGAGAATGGAATTAAAGGACACTTATTAGAGACAGGTCAGTTAGGAAGGCACTGAACGAGGCAAGTGGGAACTGACTGGACAGTTCCAGAACTCTTTTTTAAAAAAAGAAGCAACATTGATGCAGCTGGTAACAAGTGTGATGCTTCCAGGTGTATGTCTGGGCTTTTGCCTTAGGTGAGGGGACAGTAACAGGAAGTTTGCCAAGGTGGGACACACAGCACAGATATGGGGTGAAGTCATGGGATGGTGACGTTTGGACGTGTCAACTTTGAGATGTCTGAGGGACTGCAACATTGAGGAGTTCTTTAGCGAATCAGAAGGCAGAATCTGTTGCAGGGAAAATCTGGGTCCGTAGATGGAAATATGGTGTTACCTGTGTGTGTGAGCAAATGAGATCACTCAAGGAGAGAAGTGAAAACCCAGCTCTAAGGAAGGCTGGGGCCAGGTAGGAGGAGTCCAGGAAGGATGGTGGGGCCAGGTGGGAGGAGTCCAGGAAGGATGCTGTGGCCAGGTGGGAGGAGTCTGGGAAGGATGTTGGGGCCAGGTGGGAGGAGTCCAGGAAGGAAGCTGGGGCCAGGTGGGAGGAGTCTGGGAAGGATGCTGGAGCCTGGGAATTTGGGAAAACCAGGAGAATTGAGGTCACAGAAACCAAGGAGGGAAGTGTCTTAAGGTGCAGCGAGTTGTCAGCAGTGTCAATGCTGCAGATAGGAGAACTAGGACCTGCCACTGGACTTGGTCACATGCATGTTGTGGCTTTTTTGGAAAGAAAGCTTGTGTGGTGTGGTTGGGATAGAAGAAGATTATTGAGTTTAGTTTGAAAGGCAGATAAGGAGGAATGAAGGGTTAAATTTCTCAAAATAGTGTAGGTTTGAGTCAAATCCATAATCCTGATAACTAAAATAATCTATTAGAAAGTTATGACCTATAATAATTCTTCCACCTGATGTATGCAGCATCCATAGGTGTTATTCACTGCACTCTGATATTGTGCCAGGTACTTTGCACATGTTGTCTTATATGATGCTTGTGGTGACTGCAGGAAGAATGTACCTCTTTGATAAGCACAGAAACTGACATAAGTGGCTGCTCAGTGTCACTCCACTGCTGAGCCACAGAATTTCAAGTTGCATTAATTCCTGACCCCAAAGTCTATATCCATTCCTCCAAACTCAATTTCAACCCCCAAACACTCCTAAATGTCTAAAAAAAATTCAGAAATACCTACTACATTGTGGCCATTTATAAAAATGAAAGTTCACATAACTATCAAAGAAGGCGGTCTCTTGTTTGTCACAGCACAACTTGGGAAATTCATAAATGCAAAAGGCAATTTTTAAATGCTTTCTTGTGCTGAGACTGAACAGTGGAAAAAGACTTTTTTTTTTACCTGATCCACTCTTAGGGTATCAGGAAACTTGGTGTATATTTCAGTTCCAGGAAAGGGGAGTCCCTGAATAAAGAGCAAGTTTCATCTCAACCTTCAATAATGAAGTCTCTTCATGTCTTCCTGGAGTATCTGAAGCCTGCTAAAACTCCAGAGTGAGAAATCTGACCCAGTTCACCCTAGGCAGTCTGCACCAGCCCCTCCCAACACGAGGCTACTTTGTTGTTGCTAGCTCTGTGCTGTCCTTGGAGCTTCAGTGTGTGTTACTCTATACTCCGTGTTATACAGGGCCTTTTGTATGTATGGAACATTGCAAAATGCACTCTTAAAAAAATGTAAACAAACTAGAACCAGTATTTTCCAAAGAAAAGGAGAAGAATTCCTTTGATAGATAGAGGAATGGATACGTACAATGGGGTAATACATTTCATTGACTACTATAGAGTTCAAAGAATAGACATCCCGCTTTGTACAGAGTCTCGGGCACCAGTTGGAAGCTGGACAAAAAGAAAAAAAAAAGAACTTAAAAATACATTGTTTGATATAGACAGACACATCTTACTAATTAAAAATTAAAAACAAAAACATCACAAAGAAATAAAAACAATTGGTATGTGAAAATGGTGCATTGCAAAATGACATTGTAACACAACATTTATATGTAAAAATAAAATCTACGCATTGTTTGTGGATATAGTCATGTTTAAAAGTATGAATAGAAGATACACACCAACCAGTAATTGTAGTTACATCAGTGCCCAGGAGGTGGCAGTGGTGCTGGAGTAATTGAGGTTAGCCCAGGTGAGGATTTCAGTGGGATCTATAGCAGCTGTTTTAAAAGTGTGGTCCCTGGACTTCTGGGAGTCCCCGTGACTCTCTCTGGGAGTCTTCAAAGCCAGAACTATTTTCATGATAACTCTGTTTTAGTCTGTTTGGGCTGCTATAACAAATAGACTGGGTAGGTTTAAACAATAGAAATCTGTTTCCCACAGTTGTGGAGGATGGGAAGTCCAAGATCAAGGTGCTGGCAGGTTGGGTGTCCTCCAGGAGGGCACACTTTCTGTCTCATCTGGTGCCTTCTGTCTGTGTCTTCACATGGGGGAAGGGGAAAAGCAGCTCTTAGGGGCTTCTTTCATAAGGCCACTAATGTCATTTTGGAGGGCTTCACACTTCATATCAATCACCTCCCATTGAGGATTTGGTTTTTAACATATGAACTTGGAAAAGATAAAACTTTCAGTCTAGGGCGGCGCCTGTGGCTCAGTCGGTAGGGCGCCGGCCCCATATACCGAGGGTGGCGGGTTCAAACCCGGCCCCGGCCAAACTGCAACCAAAAAATAGCCGGGCGTTGTGGCGGGCGCCTGTAGTCCCAGCTACTCGGGAGGCTGAGGCAAGAGAATCGCTTAAGCCCAGGAGTTAGAGGTTGCTGTGAGCTGTGTGAGGCCACGGCACTCTACCGAGGGCCATAAAGTGAGACTCTGTCTCTACAAAAAAAAAAAAAAAAAAAAAAAACTTTCAGTCTATAGGAAACCCTAGGATGTTATTTGCCTTTTTCACTGGGTTGACATTTGCACTGTTGGTGCAATGTTGCTTCCTGATACTGCTAGGGCCTTAGCGCAAATCAAGGCAGTGGCACCCCATGGTGCAAGTCATCGTGGCCACTGCACTGCCACACATTTGAAGTGAAAAAATAAACCTGCCAATTTCACTTAAGAAGTGGTAGAGCTTATTAATTTTATTAAAGCACGGCCCTTGTGTAATATATATTCTGGGTCCTGAAGAATGCACAAAGTACCTTTCCTACATTCTAAAGTTCAATATTGTCTTAGGGAAAAAGCATTTGTGTGTTATAGGTTGGAGAATTTTTTTTTTTTTTATTGTTGGGGATTCATTGAGGGTACAATAAGCCAGGTTACACTGATTGCATTTGTTAGGTAAAGTCCCTCTTGCAATCACGTCTTGCCCCCAGAAGGTGTGGCACACACCAAGGCCCCACCCCCCTCCCTCCTTCCCTCTCTCTGCTTTTCCTTCCTCCTCCATGTCTTTAATTATCATTAATTGTCCTCATATCAAAATTGAGTACATAGGATTCATGCTTCTCCATTCTTGTGATGCTTTACTAAGAATAATGTCTTCCACTTCCATCCAGGTTAATACGAAGGATGTAAAGTCTCCATTTTTTTTTTAATAGCCGAATACTATTCCATGGTATACATATACCACAGTTTGTTAATCCATTCCTGGGTTGGTGGGCATTTAGGCTGTTTCCACATTTTGGCAATTGTAAATTGAGCTGCAATAAACAGTCTAGTACAAGTGTCCTTATGATAAAAGGATTTTTTTCCTTCTGGGTAGATGCCCAGTAATGGGATTGCAGGATCAAATGGGAGGTCTAGCTTGAGTGCTTTGAGGTTTCTCCATACTTCCTTCCAGAAAAGGTTGTACTAGTTTACAGTCCCACCAACAGTGTAAAAGTGTTCCCTTCTCTCCACATCCATGCCAGCATCTGCAGTTTTGAGATTTTGTGATGTGGGCCATTCTCGCTGGGGTTAGATGATATCTCAGGGTGGTTTTGATTTGCATTTCTCTAATATATAGGGATGATGAACATTTTTTCATATGTTTGTTAGCATTCATCTGTCATCTTTAGAGAAGGTCCTATTCATGTCTCTTGATATATGGGATTGTTGGCTTTTTTCATGTGGATTAATTTGAGTTCTCTTTAGATCCTAGTTATCAAGCTTTTGTCTGATTCAAAATTTGCAAATATCCTTTCCCATTGTGTAGGTTGTCACTTTGCTTTGGTTTTGTCTCCTTAGCTGTACAGAAGCTTTTCAGTTTAATGGAGTCCCATTTGTTTATTTTTGTTGTTGTTGCAATTGCCATGGCAGTCTTCTTCATGAAGTCTTTCCCCAGGCCAATATCTTCCAGTGTTTTTCCTATGCTTTCTTGGAGGATTTTTATTGTTTCATGCCTTAAATTTAAGTCCTTTATCCATCTTGAATCAATTTTTGTGAGTGGGAAAAGGTGTGGGTCCAGTTTCAGTCTTTCACATGTGTATATCCAGTTCTCCCAACACCATTTATTGAATAGGGAGTCTTTCCCCCAAGGTATGTTCTTGTTTGGTTTATTGAAGATTAGGTGGTTGTAAGATATTAGTTTCATTTCTTGGATTTCTATTTGATTCCAAATGTCTATGTCTCTATTTTTGTGCCAGTACCACACAAAAGTGCTGTCTTGAGCACTATGGCTTTGTAGTATAGACTAAAACCTGGTATGCTGATGCCCCCAGCTTTACTTTTATTACTAAGAACTGCCTTAGCCATACAGGATTTTTTTCTGGTTCCATACAAAATGCAGAATCAGTTTCTCCAAATCTTGAAAGTACGATGTTGGTATTTTAATAGGAATGGCATTGAATAGGTAGATTGCTTTGGGAAGTATAGACATTTTAACAATGTTGATTCTTCCCAGCAATGAGCATGGTATGTTCTTACATTTGTTAATATCCTCTGCTATTTCCTTTCTGAGGATTTCATAATTTTCTTTATAGAGGTCCTTCACCTCATTCGTTAGGTATATTCCTAGGTATTTCATTTTCTTTGAAACTATGGTGAAGGGAGTTGTGTCCTTAATTAGATTCTCATCTTGACTGTTTTTGGCGTATACAAAGGCTACTGACTTGTGGACATTGGTTTTATATCCTGAAACATTACTGTATTTTTTGATGACTTCTAGGAGTCTTGTGGTTGAGTCTTTGGGATTCTCTAAGTCTTTGGGATCTCTATAAGATCATGTCGTCAGCAAAGAGGGAGAGTTTGACCTCCTCTGCTCCCATTTGGATTCCCTTTATTTCCTTGTCTTGCCTAATTGTATTAGCTAGAACTAACAGTTGAATAGTAAAGGTGACAGAGGACAACCTTGTCTGGTTCCAGTTCTAAGAGGTAAAGCTTTCAGTTTTACTTCATTCAGTAAAATATTGGCTGTGGGTTTGTCATAGATAGCTTCAATCAGTTAAAAATGTGCCACCTATGCCTATACTCTTCAGTGTTCTAATTAGAAAAGGATGCTGGATTTTATCAAATGCTTTTTCTGCATCTATTGAGAGGATCATGTGATCTTTATTTTTGCCTGTTAGTATGGTGGATAACATTTATGGACTTGCATATGTTAAACCAGCCTTGCATCCCTGGGATGAAATCTACTTGATCATGATGTATGACTTTTTTGATGATAAGCTGTAATCTATTGGCTAGGATTTTATTGAGAATTTTTGCATGAATATTCATGAGTGAGATTGGTCTGAAATTCTCCTTTTTGATTAGGTCTTTTCCTGGTTTTGGTATCAGGGTGATGTTTGCTTCATAGAATCTGTTGGGGAAGATTCCTTCTTCCTCAATTCTTTGGAATAATTTCTGTAATGGAGGAATAAGCTCTTTGTTGAAGTTTTGATAGAATTCTGGTGTGAAGCCATCTGGACCAGGGCATTTTTTTTTTGTTGGAAGCTTTATTTATTTATTTATTTATTTATTAAATCATAGCTGTGTACATTAATGTGATCATGGGGCACCATACCCTGGTTTCATAGACTGTTTGACACATTTTCATCACCCTGGTTAACATAGCCTTCCTGGCATTTTCTTAGTTACTGTGCTAAGACATTTACATTCCACGTTTACTAAGTTTCACATATACCCTTGTAAGATGCACTGTAGGTGTAATCCCACCAAACACCCTTCCTCCACCTATCCTCCCCCCTCCCTCCCCTCCCTTCCCCCTTCCCCCTATTCTTGGGTTATAACTGGGTTATAGCTTTCTTGTGAAAGCCATAAATTAGTTTCATAGTAGGGACGAGTACATTGGATACTTTTTCTTCCATTCTTGAGATATTTTGCTAAGAAGAATATGTTCCAGCTCCATCCATGTAAACATGAAAGAGGTAAAGTCTCCATCTTTCTTTAAGGCTGCGAATGGGAGAAGATATTTGCAGGTTATGTCTCCAACAAAGGTTTAATAATCAAATCCACAGAGAACTCAAATGTATAAGCAAGAAAAGAACAAATGTTGGAAGCTTTTTAATTGTTTCTTTGATCTCAGTGCTTGAAATTGGTCTGTTCAGGAGCTCTATTTCTTCCTGGCTAAGTCTAGGGAGAGGGTGCAATTCCAATATTGATTCATTTCCTTCACATTGTCAAATTTCTGGGCATAGAGTTTCTGGTAGTATTCAGAAATGTTCTCTTGTATCTCTGTAGGATCAGTTGTTATTTCTTCTTTATCATTTCTGATTGAGATTACCTGAGATTTTACTTTTCTGTTTCGCGTTAGTTTGGCCAATGGTTTATCTGTTTTATTTATTTTTTCAAAAAACCAACTCCTTGTTTCATTAAGTTTATGAATGATTCTTTTGTTTTCAATTTCATTGATCTCTGATTTGATTTTGGATATTTCTTTTCTTTTACTGAGTTTAGGCTTAGATTTTTCTTCTTTTTCCAATTCCATAAGATGGCTTGTGAGATTGTTGATGCTCTCTCTTTCTGTTTCTTGAATGTAGGCATCTAAAGTGATAAATTTTCCTCTTAAAACTGCTTTTGCAATACCCCACAGGTTTTGGTAGCTTGTATCTTCATTGTTGTTATGCTCAAGGAAGTTAATGATTTCCTGTTTTATTTTTTCCTGCACCCCCATCTGTTATTCAACAGAAGGTTTTTTAATTTCTATGCCTTTGTGTGGGGTTGAATGTTTTTCTTAGAGTTGAGTTCCACCTTTAGTGCCTTATGGTCTGAAAAGATACAAGGTAGAATTTCAATTCTTTTTATTCTGTTGATATTTGTTTTGTGTCCCAGGATATCATCAATTTTGGAGAATGTTCCATGGCATGATGAGAAGAATGTATATTCTTTATCTTTGGGATGGAGTGTTCTGTGTGCATCTATCAAGCACAGTTGTTCTAGGGTCTCATTTAAATCCCTTATATCATTGTTTAATTTCTGTTTAGAGGATCTGTCCAGCTCTGTAAGAGGAGTGTTAAAGTCCCCTGTCATTATGGTATTATCAGATATCATATTGCTCAGACTGAGTAAGGTCTGTTTCAAGAATCTGGGAGCATTTAAATTGTGTGCATAAATATTTAGAATTGAAACATCTTCTTGTATTTTTCCCTTGACCAATATAAAGTGACTATCTTTGTCTTTTTTGACGTCAGTTGCTTTGAATCCACATGTATCTGAAAATAAGATTGCAAATCCTCTTTTCTTCTGAATTCCATTTGCCTGAGAAATTGTCTTCCAACCCTTGACTCGGAGCTTGAATTTGTCTTTTGAAGCCAGGTGTGTTTCTTGCAGACAGCAAATGGATGGCTTGTGTTTTTTATCCATTGAGCCAATCTATGTCTCTTCAGTGGGGAATTCAAGCCATTAACATTTATTGAGATAATTGATAAGTGTGGTAGTATTCTATTCATCTTATTTGGTGAGAGTCCATTGCTTAGTTTTATCTTTTGCATCAGTGTGGAGGTTAGGTTCTGTCTTTTAATTTCTGAATTTTTACTTTGCTGTGATCCATCGTGATGGTCAGTATGTAGAACAGATTGAAGTATTTCCTGTAGAGCTGGTCTCATTGTGGTGAATTTCCTCAATGTTTGTATATCTGTAAACGATTTTATTTCTCCATCAATTTTAAAGCTTAGCTTAGCAGGGTACAGAATTCTGGGCTGGAAATTATTCTGTTTAAGTAGATTAAAGGTAGATGATCATTGTATTCTTGCTTGGAAAGTTTCATTAGAGAAGTCTGCGGTCACTCTGATGGATTTGCCCCTGTAGGTCAACTGGTGCTTACTCCTGGCAGCTTGCAGAATCTTTTCTTTTGTCTTGACTTTGGACAGGTTCATCACAATGTGCCTTGGAGAAGCTTGGTTAGAGTTGAGGGGACCTGGGGTCTGATATCTCTCTGAAAGCAGTGTGTCAGAATCTTTGGTGATATTTGGGAAATTTTCTTTTATAATATTCTCTAGTATGGCTTCCATTCCCTTGGGGCATTCTTCTTCCCCTTCTGGAATTCCTATAACTCGTATGTTGGAACGCTTCATAAAGTCCCATAATTCTGACAGTGAATGTTCTGCTTTCTCTCTCTTCTTTTCTACCTCTTTTGTTATCTGAGTTATCTCAAGAACTTTGTCCTCTACCTCTGAAATGCTTTCTTCTACATGGTCTAACCTATTGCTGATACTTTCCATTGCATCTTTAAGTTCCCTAATTGACTGCTTCAGTTCCTTCAGCTCTGCTATATCCTTTCTATATTCTTCATATCGTTCATCTCTTATTTGATTCTGTTTTTGGATTTCCTTTTGGTTATTTTCCACTTTATTAGCAGTTTCCTTCATTGTTTCAATCATTTCCTTCATTGTTTTCATCATGTGTGTTCTAAGTTCCCTTTCTGTCATTCCTAACATTTCTTTATAGGTGGAATCCTCTGCAGTAGCTATCTCATGGTCCCTTGGAGGGGTTGTTCTGGACTGGTTCTTCATGTTGCCTGGAGTTTTCTGCTGATTCTTCCTCATGAGTGATTTCTTTTATCTGTTTCCTTGCCCTAATTTTCCTTTTACTTCCTCTTGCTCTTTAAATTCCCATGCCTGTGGACTAAGGTTTCGATGAGCCCTTTTGGTACGGGACCAGAAGGATAAGAAGATTGATGAGCAAGAAGGGATAAAAGAAAGAAAGAAAGAATGAAAAGAAAATTGAGAAAGGAGAGGGGGTGGGTAAAAGGGAATATTGACAAAAAGAAGAGAGGCACAGAAAGAGGGAGACAGAGCAATATAGGTGTACAGTAGGGTACTTTAATACAACCTTAAAAAAAACCCAACCTCTGGTTGTGCCCGGTTGGGTGGTTCCCTTGAGGTCAGCAGCTCTTTGTTAACCTGATAATTCACAGTACCTCACCTCCACCAAGTAGAGAGGAAAGACAAAAATGCTATAAATGAAACCAAAACAAGCAAACAGAAAACTTTACGGGATAAAATTGGGTGAAAAAAACCCAAACAATAGGGGTAGAAACACTAGCAAAAATGAAGTTCTAGTTATTGAAAAAGGCAGCAATGGAAATTGTATTTAAACGAGAAAAATGGGGGAGGAGACAAGATGGCTGACTGAAGCCAGCTTTCCACAGAGGCTCCCATTCATAGGGAGAGTTAAAAGACAAAAATTCAGCAAGTAACCTGGTGGATTTGAGCTGCACTAAGAGAGAAGGTTGTAGAATGTACGTCAACCCCGCTGAGGCGAGCCGAAACCACAAGGATACAAACAAAAGGTACAAAATCCATCACCAAGCAGACGGGAGTCCCCTCCCCCATGAGAACGGCTCAGAGTGCCCCACAAACAACTGGGCAGAGTTCAAAGGTCCTCCCACTACACTCCATGGAGAGACCCTCTCAAAACTGGACCTACCTCCCCCATTAGGGTGCCACGGCATCCTCCTGCCAGGCATAAAACTGTATAAATTGTATACAGTCTCTACCTGGCATTCTGAGCTCCCAGCACTCCCCTTCGCTCACACTGGGGTCTGGAGGCCAGTCCTGGTCGGTCGGCAGAGAGGGGACTGCACCGGAGTGGCAGTTCCCTGAGGCACAGTGCGACAGCCGTCTTTTGGTGACAATACGGCCAGGCATAAAACTGTGTAAAGCTGTGTGTATTCTCTGCCCACAACCCCAGGCTCCCAGCACTCCCCGCACTCCCCTTTGCTCTTGCTCCAAGGTCTGGAGGCCTGTCCCCCAGGGGTCCAGACCCTTGGGCGATTGCTCGAGGGGTGTAGACAGTGCTCGGCTGCAGCTGGTCAGTGCAGACTCTGGGGCATGGGAGTGGAGAGAGAACGGTTGGCCGGAGGGGAGCTACACTGGAGCAGCCGTTGCCTGAGCCATAAAGCAGCAGCCCTCTTTTGCTAGCAATATGGCTCACTACCGAACATTCCAAAGCCACACCCCCTGTCTCCCTGGGCAACCAGAGACTTTGAGTTTGCCTGCGGCAACTCCAACTTGCAAACCAGGGAAAATCCCAGGGCATGGCTGACCCAGAGGTCCGCTTTACTAAACCTAAGACGCACCTGGCCCTCAGGGGATCATCAGCCTATAGACAATACAAGAGCAAAGACAAGCTGATTTGGAGCTCAATTCAGCTTCTCTTGTGCAGGGGAGCCACAGAATTGTTCTGTTCTGTTCTGTCAGTAACATTAATCAGGGGTGAGACTGGACCTGAGTGAAAACCCCCCAACCTTCATCAAGCGCCTGAGGTTGTCAGGCATCACCTCCTCCTGCTGGAGAGAGGCAGAGTGCAGTGGCCTGGCAGACTTCTTTGTGATTCAGGCAGGTACAAACTCCTGGAGTACCGATTCACTACAGGCAACTGGGTCAGCCAACTGCAGGGCTATCAGTGACTGGGTGTGAAGTGGTGCAAGGTGGGGAAGGAGGCAGCAACTTTCCCAGACTGATTTATTGGCTGGGTGGCTTTTCCTGATTCCACGCAGCACTGGAGCAAGCCACACCAGAGTAGTCACCAGACCCCTGTGATCCAGTTCCCAGAGACCTCTTAAACTCTCTCTCCCAAGACAGGTGCAGACTGAGACAATTGATTTGGACCTTTTTGAACTGAACCAATCACCTGAGGACAAATCAGGTGGTGCCCTGGGTGCACGGTGGTAGGAAGGTTTGATTTTTCTTTTCCAATTGTTTGCCGGTGGGGGGCGGGGTGACTTATTTGCTGATATTTCTCCACAGCTGAGACTTCAATCCAAAGTATCTGTTTCACTAGGGTGGAACAGAAACCAGCTGAAAACAAGACAGAACCACTTAGCCCCACCACACCAGACAGGGCCCAAGTTTCCCAGGCCACAACACTGTACAGGCCCTCGACAAAGCCCCAGGGGAAAAAATCAGAGGGAGTAAAACAACCATGGGGCGGAGTCAGCGGAAAAACTCTGGTAACATGAATAACCAGAATAGATCAACCCCCCCAAGGAAAGATATGGCAGATGCAATTGAAGATCCCATTCATAAACAACTGGCTGAGATGTCAGAAATCGAATTCAGAATTTGGATTACAGACAAGATTAACAAAGTGGAATTAGGAATTTGAGGAGAAATTCAAAAGTTGTCTCAAGAATTTAACGAATTTAAAGACAAAACCACCAAAGACTTAGACACACTGAAGCAAGAACTTGCAGCCCTCAAAGATATGAAAAATACAGTAGAATCCCTCAGCAACAGAATGGAGCAAGCAGAAGAAAGGATTTCTGACATTGAAGATAAAGCCTTTGAACCCTCCCAAACTCTCAAAGAGGAAGAGAAATGGAGAGCAAAAATGGATTATTCTCTCAGAGAGCTCTGGGATAATTCAAAGAAGGCGAATATCCGAATCATAGGAGTTCCAGAAACAGATGAAGTGGCCTCGCTGGGCACAGAGGCCGTTCTGCATGAAATTATGAAAGAGAATTTCCCAGACATGCCTAGAGATTCTGAAAGTCAGATAGTGGACAGCTTCAGAACCCCAGCATGACTCAGCCTCAATAAGACATCCCCCAGGCATATCATAATTAACTTCACTAAAGTTAATATGAAGAAGAAAATCCTCAAAGCTGCCAGGAGAAAGAAAACCATTACCTTCAAAGGGAGAATATTAGAATGACTGCAGATCTCTCTGCTGAAACTTTTCAAGCCAGAAGAGGATGGTCACCGACTTTTAATCTCCTAAAGCAAAAAACTTTCAACCCTGGATCTTGTATCCAGCTAAACTGAGTTTCATTTATGATGGAGAAATTAAATACTTTAATGACATTCATATGTTGAAGAAATTTGCAATAACAAAACCAGCTCTTCAGGATATTCTCAGACCTATCCTCCATAATGACCAACCCAATCCTATACCACAAAAATAAACTCACTCAGAACCTTTTGATCAAACTCCAACTTCCACAGTGGCGAAAGGATTAAAAATGCCCACTGGACTTTTGAAAAACTCGATACCCAAAACTTCACCAGACTTATCAATATTCTCCATTAATGTGAATGGCTTAAACTGTCCTCTAAACAGGCATAGTTAGCTGACTGGATACAAAAACTCAGGCCAGATATCTGTTGCATACAAGAGTCACATCTTAACCTAAAAGACAAATACAGACTCAGGGTGAAAGGATGGTCGTCCATATTTCAGGCAAATGGTAATCAGAAAAAAGCAGGTGTTGCAATTTTATTTGCAGTTACAATAGGCTTTAAACCAACAAAAGTAAGGAAGGACAAGAATGGTCACTTCATATTTGTTAAGGGTAATACTCAATATGATGAGATCTCAATTATTAAAATGTATGCACCCAACCAGAATGCACCTCCATTTATAAGAGTATCTCTAACAGACATGAGGAACTCGATTTCCTGCAGCTCCATAATCGTCAGAGATTTCAACACTCCTTTGGCAGTGTTGGATCGATCCTCCAACAAGAAGCTGAGCAAAGAAATTTTAGATTTAAACCTAACCATCCAACATTTGGATTTAGCAGACGTCTACAGAACATTTCATCTCAACAAAACTGAATGCACATACTTCTCATCAGCCCATGGAACTTACTCCAAAATTGATCACATCTTAGGTCACAAGTCTAACCTCAGTAAATTTAAAGGAATAGAAATTATTCCATGCATCTTCTCGGACCACCATGGAATAAAACTTGAGCTGAGTAACAACAGGAATCTGCATAGTCATACAAAAACATGGAAGTTAAATAACCTTATGCTGAATGATAGCTGGGTCAGAGATGAGATTAAGAAAGAAATCGCCAATTTTTTGGAAGAAAACAACAATGAAGACACGAACTATCAGAACCTCTGGGAAATTGCAAAGGCAGTTCTAAGAGGGAAATTTATAGCACTGCAAGCCTTCCTCAAGAGAACGGAAAGAGAGGAAGTTGAGAACTTAATGGGACATCTCAAGCAACTGGAAAGGAAGAACATTCCAACCCCAAACCCAGTAGAAGAAAAGAAATAACCAAAATTAGAGCAGAATTAAATGAAATTGAAAACAAAAGAATAATACAACAGATCAGTAAATCAAAAATCTGGTTTTTCGAAAAGGTCAATAAAATAGATAAACCTTTGGCCTACCTAATCAGGAAAAAAAGAGTAATATCTCTAATCTCATCAATCAGAAACAACAAAGATAAAATAACAACAGACTCCTCAGAAATCCAAAAAATCCTTAATGAATATTACAAGAAACTTTATTCTCAGAAATATGAAAATCTGAAGGAAATTGACCAATACTTGGAAGCACGTCACCTTCCAAGACTTAGCCAGAATCAAGTGGAAATGTTGAACAGGCCCATATCAAGTTCTGAAATAGCATCAACCATACAAAACCTCCCTAAAAAGAAAAGCCCAGTACCAGATGGTTTCACGTCAGAATTCTACCAAACCTTTAAAGAGGAATTAGTACCTATATTACTCAACCTGCTCCAAAAGGTAGAAAAAGAAGGAAGACTACCCAACATGTTCTATGAAGCAAACATCACCCTGATCCCCAAACCAGGAAAAGACCCAACAAGAAAAGAAAATTATAGACCAATATCACTAATGAATATAGATGCAAAAATATTTAACAAGACCCTAACAAACAGAATCCAGCGACACATCAAACAAATTATACATCATGACCAAGTCAGTTTTATCCCAGGATCTCAAGGCTGGTTCAATATCCGTAAATCTATAAATGTAATCCAGCACATAAACAAATTAAAAAACAAAGACCATATGATTCTCTCAATCGATGCAGAAAAAGCTTTTGATAATATCCAGCATCCCTTCATGATCAGAACACTTAAGAAAATCGGTATAAGGCAGTGCCTGTGGCTCAAGGAGTAGGGCGCCGGTCCCATATGCTGGAGGTGGCGGGTTCAAACCCAGCCTTGGCCAAAAACCAAAATAAAAAAAAAAAAAGAAAATCGGTATAGAAGGGACATTTCTTTCTTTCTTTCTTTTTTTTTTTATTTTTATAAGAAAAGCCTTTATTTTTATTATTTTTTTTTTTGTGGTTTTTGGTTTTTGGCCAGGGCTGAGTTTGAACCCACCACCTCTGGCATATGGGACCGGCACCCTACTCCTTGAGCCACAGGCGTCACCCAGAAGGGACATTTCTTAAACTGATAGAGGCCATCTACAGCAAACCCACAGCCAATATCATATTGAATGGAGTTAAATTGGAATCATTTCCTCTCAGATCAGGAACCAGACAAGGCTGCCCATTTGTCTCCATTGCTTTTTAACATTGTAGTGGAAGTTTTAGCCACTGCAATTAGGGAAGAAAAGGCGATCAAGGGTATCCATATAGGGTCAGAAGAGATCAAACTTTTGCTCTTCGTGGATGATATTATAGTATATCTGGAAAACACTAGGGACTCTACTACAAAACTTTTAGAAGTGATCAAGGAATACAGCTGTGTCTCAGGTTACAAAATCAACATTCATAAATCGGTAGCCTTTATATATACCAACAACAGTCAAGTTGAAAAAACAGTTAAGGACTCTATCCTATTCACAGTAGTGCCAAAGAAGATGAAATATTTGGGAATTTATCTAACAAAGGACGTGAAAGATCTCTATAAAGAGAACTATGAAACTCTAAGAAAAGAAATAGCTTAAAATATTTACAAATGGAAAAACATACCATGCTCATGGCTGGGAAGAATCAATATTGTTAAAATGTCTATACTACCCAAAGCAATATATAATTTCAATGCAATCCCTATTAAAGCTCCACTGTCATACTTTAAAGATCTTGAAAAAACAATACTTCATTTTATATGGAATCAGAAAAAACCTCGAATAGCCAAGACATTACTCAGAAATAAAAACAAAGCAGGAGAAATTACGCTACCAGACCTCAGATTATACTACAAATCGATAGTGATCAAAACAGCATGGTATTGGCACAAAAACAGAGAAGTAGATGTCTGGAACAGAATAGAGAACCAAGAGATGAACCCAGCTACTTACCATTATTTAATCTTTGACAAGCCAATTAAAAACATTCAGTGGGGAAAAGATTCCCTATTTAACAAATGGTGCTGGGTGAACTGGCTGGCAACCTGTAGAAGACTGAAAGTGGACCCACATCTTTCACCATTAAGTAAGATAGACTCTCACTGGATCAAAGATTTAAACTTAAGACATGAAACTATAAAAATAGTAGAGGAGAGTGCAGGGAAAACCCTTGAAGAAATTGGGCTGAGTGAGTATTTTATGAGGAGGACCCCTCAGGCAATTGAAGCAGTTTCAAAAATACACTACTGGGACTTGATCAAACTAAAAAGCTTCTGCACAGCCAAGAACACAGTAAGTAAAGCAAGCAAACAGCCCTCAGAATGGGAGAAGATATTTGCAGGTTATATCTCCGACAAAGGTTTAATAACCAGAATCCACAGAGAACCCAAATGCATTAGGAAGAATAGAACAAGGGATCCCATTGCAGGCTGGGCAAGGGATTTGAAGAGAAACTTCTCTGAAGAAGACAGGCGTGCGGCCTTCAGACATATGAAAAAATGCTCATCATCTTTAATCATCAGAGAAATGCAAATCAAAACTACTTTGAGATACCATCTAACTCCAGTAAGACTAGCCTATATCACAAAATCCCAAGACCAGAGATGTTGGTGCGGATGTGGAGAAAATGGGACACTTTTGCACTGCTGGTGGGAATGCAAATTAATACATTCCTTTTGGAAATAGATATGAAGAACACTTAGAGATCTAAAACTAGATCTGCCATTCAATCCTGTAATCCCTCTACTGGGCATATAGAATACCAAAAAGCACATCATAACAAAGATATTTGTACCAGAATGTTTATTGCAGCTCAGTTCATAATTGCTAAGTCATGGAAGAAGCCCAAGTGCCCATCGATCCACGAATGGATTAGTAAATTGTGGTACATGTACACCATAGAATATTATGCAGCCTTAAAGAAAGATGGAGACTTTACCTCTTTCATGTTTACATGGATGGAGCTGGAACATATTCTTCTTAGTAAAGTATCTCAAGAATGGAAGAAAAATTACCCAATGTACTCAGCCCTACTATGAAACTAATTTAGGGTTTTCACATGAAAGCTATAACCCAGTTACAACCTAATAATAGGGGGAAGGGGGAAAGGGAGGGGAGGGAGCAGGGAGGTGGGTAGAGGGAAGGGGACGGTGGGAATACACCAGCGGTGCATCTTACAGTGGTATATGTGAAACTTGGTAAACAGTCTGTAAAGCTAGTGAATGATGCCCCATGATCATATCAATGTACACAGCTATGATTTAATAATAAAAAGAAAATTAAAAAAAAAAAACAAAAAGCAAAATAAAAAAATAAACTAGAAAAATGGAGAAAGAAAAGAAAGAAAAAATAGAAAAGAAAATATCTGTACTGAAAAAGTTGAAGTTAAAAAACAAAACAACATCAAAATAAACAAACAAACAAACAAATAAACAAAAAACCAAAACCAAAGCAGTATATATATCTTAGTTGTAGCTATCATTGTTTGGTGGGCCTGGGCCGGATTTGAACCTGCCAGCTCAGGTGTTGTGGCTGGTGCCCTAGCTGCTTGAGCCATAGATGTGGAGCCCTTATCTTGTTGAATATTGTCTGGGCAAAAGGTGGTGTTCTGGGGTATGAGATGTTCATCACAATGCTGCTACAACTGGAGGCCTCTGCCTATTTCTCAAACCCCACAGGCGAGACACCCTAAATCTCTCTTTAGCCCTCTTAAAAGGCACTTTAAACTTCTAAACTTGCTAAGCAGAAGCTTTCCCAGTAGAGTGCTTGTCGCTGGGATCACTGCTGAAGTGGCTATCCACTTACCCAGTGTGCCAAAACAGGTCTCACTCTGCCCCTGAGGGTTAGGGCTGTAAGGTGGCTCAGTCCCTGCCTTTAGGCTGCTCGGTTACTAGGTTACTAGCTCCTGCCCGATCCTTGCTCTGTGACCCTGAGGGCAGAGCTTGCCAGGGCAGTTCTCTCACAATGGCTCCCTGTGGCCCACAGCCAAACACTATTAGCTCTTTCTGGCTCAGTGGCTCAGTCTGGGGCCCTAGACAACACCCAAAGTTCTCCACACTCCTGCTCAAGCTCTCCCCCAGGCAATTCAACTGAGTGCCAAGTCCAAAAACATCAGAACAGTTCACAGGTAAGGCCTTTCCAGTTTGCAGTCTCGCTGCTACTGTACTTATAGCTGCTGGCGGGATTAGACCAATCGAACACACATGACCACTTGCCAGTTTTCCACTGTTTTTGTCCTCCTCTTGGGGTCCAGAAGTCTCTTGCTGACTCCCTATATCCTCAAAGGGATGATTATAGGCAGATCCCACCAGCCAGAGATGCCTGGAGTCTTATCTCCCCAGGCTCACAGTGCCCAGATGCAGGGAAGCTGTTACTCGGCCACTATCTTGCTCTCTAATCAGGTTGGAGAATTTTTTTAATGAAACACAATTTTTGTTTGAAGGAACAACTGTCAGGCACACTGTGATTGCTCAGACCAGAGCATTTGGGGCCTCAGTCATTTGGCAGATATTTTCCTGTAATGAACAAAATGAGCCTGCACATCAAGAAAAACTACTGACAGTATTTGTTGCCAAGGACAAAACTCAAATTTTCAAGCAAAAATTAGAATTTTGGAAAACTTGTTTTTGCCACCATGAGCTTGACGACTTCTCATTACTTAAAGGGCTGTTGTGATTAAGACAAATGGGATTTTTTGATATTATGTAGCCAGATGAGCCAACATTTGAGGATGTGCAAAACCTGTGAACCAATATGCTCCAAATGATCTGTACACTTTGTTACAAAATCATTTTATTCTGTTTTTCTGCATTTTAATCTATAAAAAAATGATGCAAAGTTGCTGTAATAGAGTAAATTTTATCTCTCACACCCCCAACATTTGTACATTGAAGCCCTAAATCCTAATACCTCAGAATACAACTGTAGGAGTGGAAGATATGGCCTTGTATGAGGTGATTTAGTTAACATGAAGCCATTAGGGTGGACCCTAGTCAGATATTACTAATGTCCTTAAAATAAGAGGAAGAGACATGGGGGACATGCACACAGAGAAAAGGCCATGTGAGGACACAGTGAGAAGGTGACTACCTGCAAACCAGGGTGTCACAACACCAATGGCACTTTGGTCTTGGACTTTGAGCTTCCAGAACTGCGAGAAGATAAATTTCTCTTGTATAAGCCACCCAACCTGCGGCATTTTGTTATGGTAGCCCTAGCAAAGTAATGCAATTGCTTATCTTGTGAGGACCCTTCTAGATCACTAGAATTGAAGTTATTTACAGGTGGAGCAACAATTCACAGTATGTAAAGTTCCAGAAAACTTTCTCTAATGTTTGCCCCCCACCAATTGTCTTATACTTCATTTTCCTTTCTTCTCACTTCCCTCTTTTCCTGTTTCCTGATTATTTTCCACATCTCAAGCTAAAACGATGAATCTAGCCAAGGGTTGATGCTGTTGCTGGGTTGTGTGTGTGTTGCACGCACACACGTGCATGTATGCAGGGAATATAAGACGGGGTGTCAAATGATTGCTGTTTTTGTTTGCTTTTCTACCTCTTGGCATTTATACAAACCTTTTCCTCCACTCTATGATTAAGAGAGAATTTGGAGGTCAGAGAGAAGAAATTCGATCATTAAGCTTTTGTCCCAAATATTTGCCTAAGAGGCATTTGGGGCGAACGTGGAGACATTTAAAATAAGAAAAGAGGCAAGTGTGCCTTTAGAAAAATAGGGTCTAAGGAGTTATTTCTCAAGGAGTGAACATAAAATTCCTAGGAAGGATGTATATTTTTCTTGTAGCCTGACTGAGCATCTTTGGAAGTGTAATTAATTTTTCTGGTTGCAAGTCATGTTAGCATTCTGGTATTTTCAGAAGACTTGTCATAGTAGATGGAGAGAACTGGGACTACAGTTGAAGGCCCCCATCCATATCCCTGCCTCCTCCTACCTTGGAGCTCAAGCCATGTCCTCCCTGCCGCTGGGGGGTCAGCAGAATTGTGAGCTTGAGTTCATCATCTGAGGCTATTATGGGAATTATGCGGGTTCAAACAAGACAGGACCAACCCTCCCAAGGCCTGGGATGCAGGCTTGTTCTGGGACCCTGTCCATTCATGGCATCTCCAGCCAGTTCTCAGGAGTCTGTTGAGTTGCCCTTGTGGTAATAATACCAGTAACAATTAGTATTATTGAACAGTCACTGAGCACCTTGAACACTTTGTATCTTCTTTAATCTGACAATAATCTGATAGGGTTATCATCCTGTAGGAAGGCTTGGCTAGTGTCTCACAACCCTGTTTCCCATCGGGGCACACAACTAAACCCTTTTTGCCCAATTCCTTTGCAGTTCAATATGGCGACACAAGTGAGTCACTACCAGGCCTGACTTAAACAATCCTCCAGCATCCAACCCCTATCTGTTCTTTTCTCCTCCTCTGTCTTGTGTAGACAGACACTGGGGTACTAGAAGCTACAAGCTGATTTTCATGTTGCATCTTGGAGGACAGCTGTCACTTTGAAATATCTATTTTGGACCCTTTGGGAGCAACAGATAAACTTCTATTGTATTAAGCCACTGATATTTTTGAGGATTATGCTAACAGATTATTAGAACAGCTCATGGTACTTATACTAACAGTCATCTCCAGTTTACAAGTGAAAAATCTGAGCCTTGGAACATTTACTTTGTCCAAAGTATCCCAAGTAATAAACAGCTCTATGTAAGCTTGAACTGTTTGTTTCCTTGGGAATGAAGTGGCAAGAATGTCAGTCCCAGAGTGGTGGGAAGGGTGGTGTGGGTGCGAGTGTGTGTACATGCACACCTGCAGGTAGAATCACTCTACTAGTGTTCATGGGGTCTCAGCTCCCTGTGGTCCCTCCCAGTCTTGAGCAGGGAGTGAGAGATGACAGCTTCAGGTCCATACTGTACCCTAGGTAAGGGACAGAGGGCTCCACTTGAACTTTTACTTCTGGGCATTGCTGAGCAAGAAGCAGTGGCCCCCAGAGAGCGACTGAAACTCCCCCTCAGTGTGGCTGCTGCCATGTTGCTGACCGACAAGATCGCATCTCTTATTTATGATGTGGGGTGGGGGTGCTGCTGTGCAAGGGTGACGCTGACTTAGGGAAGAATGTAACTCTGTATGATACCAGCCTTTCCCAGGGCTATCTGTTTCAGGAGCCTGGCAGCATGTGGAAGGAAAACAATCTCAGGTTGTCTCCCCATGCCCAGGGCATGTCCCCCTCCTACCCTGCCATGTGGAATCTCTCTTGGAGCATGGCAGAAAATAAGCCACTCCCCTGCCCTCCGTTCCCATCTTTCTCATGTGTCAGCATGGAATGGGGTATTTGTGGAGCCTGGGCAGTGACATGGCTCGTGTCCTTCTTCTGAGCTTATGCCTAGTCTGCTATCTCTAGACTCAGAGACTATTGAAATGTTGGTGCTTAAATGGAACTGGTGTTACAAGAATGGAGAAGCAAGAATCTATTGTACTCAATTCTAATATTAAGCCAGTGTACAATCTAATATGTACCCATGTAAGAGAAAAACTCAAATCAGTTCAAGGTGGGGGGCAGGGGAGCAAGGGAGCAGGGAGAGGGAGGAGGAAGGGGGGAGGGGGGTCAGGGTGTATGACACACCTCTTGGGGGGTGGGACACAATTATAAGAGAGACTTTACCTAACAAATGCAATCAGTGTAACTGAATTCTTTGTAACCTCAGTGAACCCCAAACAATTAGAAAAAAGGAACTTAGTGATTTGGGAGGGGGGCTGATTCCCTCATTTTAGGGATCAGAAAACTGAGGCAAGACAGAAATGGCTTGAGGAAGGTTATGTAACTTGTGAGTGGCATATTTGAGCCCTTATCAGATGCTCGGCATTATCTCATTGTTGCAGGATCATGTTCTCAAGGAAAGAGACTTGGAAACTCTAAGACTATGCAAGAAATTTTTTGGATGGTGCCTGTGGGAACACACCTGTAGAGGAATGAATGAGGCTGGGCAGAACAAAAGGGACGCTGAGCTGTGATGTGTTGCTACCTGAGGTCAGATGCCTCGGCTGACCCCACAGGAAGCTTGGAGGCTGGAGTGGTCCTTCAGAAATGTCCCAAATTGAAGCAAGAGGGCTGAGACTTTGTACCTCCACCTAGAGTAGTCATTACATGCAGGCCTCTCCCAGAGAGGGGTTGTGACTTTGGGTGAGGGGGGTTCCCTTTGGCAGAGGGCAGTTTCCAGGGCTGGGAAATGAGTGACCCAGTGCTAGGCCCTGGAGAGTATGTATGAGGGATGGGGAAAACTACAGCATTTGCTATGCTCATTTACAGGTGTGGTCATGCTGAGGTTTAGGATGGTGGAAACTGACACTTAGGTCGCACAGCTGCTGAGTGGTGGAGCTGAGGGAAAACTCAGGTCTCAGCGTTCAGCTTGAAGGTGCCAAGAGGTTGGGAGACACGTGGAGAGGACAGAAAAGAGTTGCTCTTGAGGTATGTGGTGATCTTCCTATTCAGAGAAGCAGAGGGGAGGCCTGCCCAGGACTGGGCTGCCCCTGAAGTATGTATGGGGAAAGAAGAGGTGGAGAGGCCCGGGGGTGGGATGGGGGTAGGGGTGGGGGTGGGGGTGGGGTGAGGTTTGGCAGCACGGGCAAAGGGCGGGAGAGGAAAACTTGTTGAAATCCTGAGAGCCTGGTCACTTGGGAGGTGCTGAAGAAGCCCTGTCACCATGGAGGGTTCCTTTTTCCCTGCTATGGGGACCTTGAGTGATACAGGGGCAAAGGGCGGGAGAGGAAAACTTGTTGAAATCCTGAGAGCCTGGTCACTTGGGAGGGGCTGAAGAAGCCCTGTCACCGTGGAGGGTTCCTTTTTCCCTGCTATGGGGACCTTGAGTGATACGTGGGTATAGTGGAGGCAAAGGGACTGTCCTAATCATTCCTGAAACTTGAAGGAAAGCAGACTTCCCCACCCCTCAACGTGGTGCATGTCTGGTCTATGAAAATTAGGTCTATTTAAGGAGGTGGCCAATGTAGGGAGGTAGTCAACTGTAGAGGTTCTACTTATTCTACTAGGAAAAACCGCGAAGGACTTCAAAATGGGCAAAAAGACTACTGAGTGCCTTGTCTAGGGCATCCTTCCTGTTATCAGCTTCTTTCATTGCCTGGCAGAATTTTTTGTGACTATAATTTGCAGGTAACTGAGAGTAATGCCAATGATTCTTGCCTATAGATATGCCAATGAACTTTGTCCAGTGAAGCCACAGTTGGCTGTTGCACTGTGGATATTGACCACTTTTGCATCTCTTTGTGGACCCATTTCAGCATTCCAGATGAGGTGGGTCTGTGTGCTCTTCCAGTGCTCCTTGGATCTGGTTGTGACATCTTACTGGCTCTCTTGTTAATTAAATAAACCTTTGACATATGCTCATTTTATTTATTTATTTATTTTTTTGAGACAGAGTCTCACTTTGTTGCCCTCGGTAGAGTGCCGTGGTGTTACAGCTCAAAGCAACCTCAAACAATTGCCTAAGCCTAAATCTCTTTAGGCATAAGCGATTGTCCTGCCTCAGCCTCCCAGGTAGCTGGGACTACAGGCGCCTGCCACAACACCCAGTTATTTTTTGTTGCAGTTGTCATTGTTGTTTAGCTGGCCTGGGCCTGGTTCAAACCCACCAGCCTCAGTGTATGTGGCTGGTGCTGTAACTACACTGTGCTATGAGCGCTGAGCCGACATATGCTCATTTTAAAAGAGTGATAAATAAATCCAGGTTCCTTCTCTCTTAGTTTTGTTGCTCTAAAATCAGGGAAAATTGAACTCTGCGAAGACCTCAGAGACTGCAGGAAGGGGCAGAACCAGGAGGATGAACAGGGAGAAGGATTTGGGGGATGGGGGGAATCCAACATTTTTTTCTTCTCTGCCACATAAAGGAAGAAGAATTGTCTTGGACACATATTAAATACACAAACACTAACTAATGAAAGCTGATGAGCAAAAAGTAAGGTCCTTGCACAATTTTTAAGACATCCACCACCACAGATAAGCAAAAAAGTCCTCATATGATCCACATGTGGCCCATGGGCCCCATGTCCCTGTGTCAATTAGAGAGGCTCTACTCTTGTCTATTTTTAATCTTTTTTCATACAAGGTGCATGGACATGAGAATTCATTGGCACTAACATGTTCTGAGTTGAATTGTGCCCCCACAAAAGATGTTGAATTCCTAACCCCCAGAACCTGTGAGCATGACCTTATTTGGAAATAGGGTCTTTTGCAGATGATCAAGTTAAAATGAGGACGTTAGGGTGGGCTTTAATCTACTATGATTGTGTCCTTATAAAAGGGAGATGTTTGGACAGACACAGGGAGAATGCCACGTGAAAATCGAGGCAGAGGGTGGGATAATGCGCCTGCAAAGCAAGGGACACCAGGGATAGCCAGCAAACTGCTAGGAGCTACGAGATGGGCCAAGAACAGAAGGAACCGACCCTGTCAACAGCTTCCTCTCAGACTTCCAGCCTGCAGAGCTGTGAGCCAAACCCTTCTGCTGTGTAAGTCACCTGGTTTGTGGTGCTTTGTTACGGGAGCCCCAGGAAACGAATACACAGATTTCTACAGCATAAACCAGCAGATTGTGGCTTGTACCCTCCCTTTCCATGAGAAGCAGAATGAGGCCTGTAGCACGTTACAGTGCTTCAAGATTTTAAATATACTCTCCATTCAAGTGGGGAGGCGGAGCTTCATCTTTTTCATTGTAAAATTCTCCAGGAAAATACGAAATCCAAAATAGCACGCCCAGCTGTGGTTAGACATTGCATAAGTACAGCTCTCCTGGTTGTTGTAGGCAAAGGAAGAGACCCTCACTGTGTCATAACAAAAGGAGCAGTGGATCATTGCCTAAAAGGCACCCAGTTACTGCATCTGCAATTTCCCAATCAGAACTGTCAGAGATTATGCCTAATTAAGCCCTCTTCCTGGCCTCATGGTATCTGGCGGGCGCTAGTGGTAATTACTAAGGTTTCCCTATAGGGCTGGCTTTCATGTGGCTCTTTGCATGCTATCCTGGCAGGCAGGGGTAGTTTGGGCTGAGATGAGATCTTTGGCTTTCCCTTTAGCATATATTGGAACAAGCACCGTTGAATTTTAAACATTATTTTAGTGACAATTTGGCTGATAGAATTTTCTAGCAAGAATGTGAATACTGAAGAGAACACTCCAGGGCCTGAAGGGGAAGTGACCCATGGGCAGGACTGCTACTCTCTTTTTTGCCTTGCAAGGGGCCTTTTTAAGGTGCTGGAGGCTAAGGAGGGAGGCAGGAGGGCAGTGAACCTGGAGAATCAGCTTCATGCTGGTAGGTTCTCTTCTCTGCTTATTTGATGACTGTCAGATGTCCACACATTGCCTGCATTTTCTGGGTTGATTATGCATTTGACTCTGATGGAGAACAAATTACTTGTTTTCCTGCAGAAGATCCAGTAAATGTCCAAAGGTGGAATGATGGGGAGGGCAGCAGAGGTGAGGTAGGAATAGAGAATTGGGATTCTGTTTTGCATCTTTGTTGCTTGTCACAGTGCCCATGTTACAAGGGGATTTGTTTTTGGCTTCTCTATTCTGTTCCATTGTTCTGTGTGTCTGTTTTTACACCAGGACCAAGCTGTTTTGGTTACTATAGCTTTGCAGTATATTTTGAAGTTAGTGGGTGTGATACTTTCTGCTTTCTTCTTTTTGTTCACAATTGCTTTGGCTATTCAGGGTCCGTTGTGGTTCCATATAAATTTCAGGATTTTTCTTTTCTATTTCTGAGAAGAATGTAATTGGTATTTTGATAGAGCTTTCATGAGCTCTGTAGATTGCTTTGGGAAGTATGGTCATTTTGACAATATCAGTACTTCTAACCATGAATGTGGAATATCTTTCCATTTATCTTTTGTGTGTAACCTCTTCAATTTCTTTCATCAGTGTTTTGTAGTTTTCATTGTAGTAAAGGTCTTTCACCTCCTTAGTTAAATTTACTTTTAACTATTTTATTATATTTATAGCTATTGTAAATGGGGTTGCTTTCTCAATTTCTTTTTCAGTTTGTTATTGATGTATAACAATGATTTATGTATGCTGATTTTGCATCCTGCAACTTTACTGAATTCATTTATCAGTTCTGAGAGTTTTTTTTTGGTAAAGTCTTCAGGTGTTTCTATAGATAAGATCATGATATCTACAAAAAAGGACAATTTGATCACCTCTTTTCCACTTTGGATGCTCTTTATTTCTTTCACTTGACTAATTGCTCTGGCTAGGACTTTCCGTATAATATTGAATAAGAGTGGTAAAACTATGATCCTCTCTTTAAGCTTAGAGTTTCTACTCCCTTTTGGGGGGGCTTAGCATATCCTCACCATAGGAAAAAAACACATCCTGGTCCCATCTTGTGCCCTGGAAGATCTGACACCTTGGGCTTCAGCTGGTGGTGACTGAAGCCTCCCCTGGTTACCCTGGGGCATGTCTTACTTATGTAAGTTCCACCATTGAACTGTCAGGACTTTTTACCACCTCTGATCCTCTGCCCAAGAGCTTCTCTCCCCCTTCAGAGGAGTCTCCTGTTCCCTTTACCCTTGGGATGTCACAAAGTGGTGTCTTGATCCCACTGCTGCTGTAAGCACCCACAGTGGGGTGCTGGTATCCACAGCAAGGGGCTAGTCTCCTTGAGAGCTGAAGCTACCAACTCTTAAGGTGCTCTGTGTTAACCCTGAACCACCTGGCAGTGCTCTGGGCAGGAGTGGGGAGGAGGGTTTTTCTCTTTATGGACCATACTTTATCTCTGGTCTAGTTTTTAGTTCAGGTTTAACCTATAAGGAAAATATATGCTGGGCTGGCTCAGCCACAATTCAACACCAAAGCTACAAACCAAAGCCAGCACACAGGCTAGTGGCAGGTTCATGTTGGGCCCTGGAGCCCTGGCTGTGGAGTCCTATGACCACAGGGATAAAATCGACTGAGATGACAGAAAGTGATGGCTCCACTGTAGTTCTGTCTCTGCCAGGGTGTCTGCTCTTCTCATCACAAAAGAGATAATAATACACAAGGTATTTGCATTTCCTGGCGCAAAGCAGAAGCTTATTACTTGAGCCCTTCTAACACAGAGACTCAAGGGTGCCAGTCACTATGTGGCTGCTTAGTAAATATTTATCCAAAAAACTGTAAGGCCAAATATATCTGTCTAGTCACTTGTGTTCTCATAGCAGAAATTTCTATGGCATTTCTTCTGGTGACTTGGAAGAAGATTCCAGAACAGAAGGGGCTATATTTAAGCGAATTCAGCAGGACAAGAAGTAACTTAGACTAGAAAAGCTGAAATCACAGTAAAAGAATCCACCCACAGTAACTCATATATCTATGAGTAGCTAGAGCTATTCTGAGTGACATTTTCTTCCATGTTAAAAACTATTTCTGACCCTGACTTAGCTGATCATTGCATTTCAGTTATAGATAAAGGTTACCCAGGAATGCAGAGGTTGTAGATTTCTTAGTCTAGGAGGAAATTCAGCCTGCGTGAAACATGAGACTTGGTGTTCATTCACCATATCTGGTCCTCTGAACCATTAGCAGTATCTCACCTACAGGGGCAGCTCACAGCTCCTTATAAACGTCATTGCCAATACAAATCGATCATGGTCCATCTGGGAGATAGAAACCACACCTGTTATTTGAACACAGTGTTTTTCAACTTTTTTAAATCTCATGGCACACTGAATTATAGTTAAACTTCCATGGCACGCTTAAGTTATGTTGGTCCAAAAGAAGCGTGAAAGAAAGAATATACTTTACTGTGCTTTGAACTTCTTTTGAAAATAATTTAACTAATGAACTTTAAAATATTTTGCAGCACAGCTAAGATCCTCTCACGGCATGCCGCGTTTTAACACAGGAATTTTTGTACTAACAATTCACATCTGCATAGCACTCACAGCTTGGAGAGTACTTTTCATGTACTTGATTTCATTTAAAGTTATCACCGAATTGGGATGATGTGTACAAAATATTTTTTTCCTTATGTACACAGATAGCTAATTGTTCTAAAGCTTTTTTTCATGTGTGAAAAGCTATACCTATGCATGGAAAAATCCTCAATGGTATAAAATGGTAAACAATTAACAACTCTCTCCCTTACCTCTGATACCTGGTTCTTTCCCCTTAAGATTTCGTGTATCCTTCTACACACACACACATATATAATGTATACAACGTTATATATATATATATATATATATCTCCAATAAAAAAATTTAAAATTAATATAATTTATAAACGTCTTAACACAATATTTAAGTAAATGAGGTGAGGGATATATTAATCAGTATATGTTCTGTGAGTCATTTGGCTTTAGGTTTTCCCCCCATCTCTCCAGTAAGCTGTGCCTCCCCCTTTCATTATGAATTTTCTTGCTTGCTTGAATCACCTACATGTTTAAAAGCTCTTTCTTTTGAGAGGTTTGTGAATTCCATCCTGTGTTTTCATGTGCTTATTGCTAAGGTGGAGGCTGGGAGCGCCTTCTCTGACGGGTTAGTATGTCCTAGTGACCCTGCGTGCCCAGGAGAATTTTGACAATGCTGGGAGAGACTGACAGTGAGAGAGGAATGCAAAAGGACTGTTGAAGTGTCTCGGTGGACATTAAAAATGTGGTCTTCTGCCTTCCACAGGGAATGATTTGAATTATTTTAAATTTCTTTTGTTTATCAAACTATAGTTTAGTCTAAGCTCCAGTGATATTTGAAATAGAGATTTACATTTGTGATGATGGAGATAGTAAATTTACTCATCTCAAGAGTGCTTGCCATATAGCAGATCCTTAATACACGTACGTATTTGTTTAATGAATGAATGAATGAAAGAAAGGGGGCAAATTTGTTAGGACAACAATCTTATAACTAAGGTCTTCCATCCTTAATAAGCTGACAAATCTGATGACTTGAAGGTGTGCTGTAATATTGAGCACCAGTGCCAAAATAAAGTTAGTGATAAACAATGGTATATCTGACAGAGGGGGCACATGAGGAATGTCAACAGCAAAACTATTATAGAAAGAGGGAGCTTGAAGAGGATACATTTCTTCAAGAATGTGACTAAGTGGAGGCAACTTAAAAAAGAAAGAAAAAGCATCAATCATCTTATAGCAGAAACGATCCATTATCTCTATGAAAAAAGGCAAATAGGGCGGTGCCTGTGGCTCAAGGAGTAGGGCGCCGGTCCCATATGCCGGAGGTGGCGGGTTCAAACCCAGCCCCAGCCAAAAAATTAGCACAAAAAAAAAAAAAGGCAAATAGAATTTTATTTATTTATTTTTATTTATTTATTTATTTATTTATTTATTTTTTAATTAAATCATAGCTGTGTACATTAGTATGATCATGGGGCACCATACACTTGGTTCATAGACCATTTGACAAATTTTCATCACACTAGTTAACATAGCCTTCCTGGCATTTTCTTAGTTATTTTGCTAAGACCTTTACATTCCACATTTACTAGGATTCACATATACCCTTGTAAGATGCACCGCAGGTGTAATCCCATTAATCCCTCTCCCTCCACCTACCTCCCCGCTCCCTCCCCTCCCTTTCCCCCTTTTCCCTATTCTTAGGTTGTAACTGGGTTATAGCTTTCATGTGAAGGTCCTACATTAGTTTCATAATAAGGGTGAGTACATTGGGTACTTTTTCTTCCATTCTTGAGACATTTTAAGAAAAGAGTCTGCCCACATTACCTATCAGGTGCCACATTTGCCTCAGGGGATGTTTTCCTGGTGACAGGGAAAGCCACCTTCACTGGGATAAATTACAAGCCAGTTGAGGAGCAGTTCTATTAGACTGAAACTGAATCAGAAGAAACTTAAGTGTTGTGGGGAAAGGAAGAAAGAAGCCTTTGATTTCAAAGAGGAGGAAGAGCTTGATAATCACATGAACTTTGTGAGGACAAGTGTCAGTGAAGCAGGTAAGAGATTAGAAGCTAAATCAATGGTTGTAATCAGTGCCATGAGATTGAGAGGAAGCCCTGGACAATGGGCAGAGAATACTGGACCACACGTGGGAGGAGGGTTAGGGTTAGAGGCAGGAAACTTGGGAGGAAGGGACCAGAGGGCACAAAAGCAGGAGAGAGTGATATTTCCATAGGGGGCCGAGAGGCCACTAGAAGCGAAGGAAGAATGATTCCAATCTGTTTCTCCCGCCTCTCCCTCAGTCTGCAAACTGAAAAGAGCAGGGAGAACAAAGAGTGTGTGAAAGGGAGTTGATAGTAAATAAAATTAAGGAGATAGTGAGAACCAGGCCCAGATGAGTTATGTTTTAGAGATTAAAGGAGACTGAACTATATAAAGCTGTTGTCAATAAGCTATGAGAAATCGTAGAACATCGGTGCTGTCCAGCAGATCGGAGGTGTGTCAGCACAATTTTCAGCACAGCCACCGCTGGCCCATGTGGTGCCTCTGTGTGAATTAGCAAAAGGTACCCCTTCCTCAAAATACTTTGCTTCTCTCTGTGGGAAAATGATCATAATTATATATTTTAAATAATAGGACACTTCATGTAATCTGCCAAGAAGAATTTTGCAGTGTTCAGGACTTGAATCTATGATGTCTACTACACATACGGTCCCTCCTTATCTGTGGGCATTTGTAAGTAGTATACCACCTACATGGTACTTCTGATTTTCAGGATAGGAGAAGAGTAGATTATAGAATAGGAGCGTAATATTGATCCTTACAAAAATTGAGGCCGGGAATGATGGTTTAGGCCTGTAAGTCTAGTACTTTGGGAGGCCAAGGCTGGGGTGTTGCTTGAGGCCAGGAGTTTAAGATCAGCTGGGGCAGTATAGTGAGACCCCATCTCTAAAAATAATACTTGGGTGTGGTAGTGCTACTTGAGAGGCCAAAGCAGGAGGAGTGCTTGAACCCAGGAGGTGGAAATTGCAGTGAGCTGGGATGCACTCCACTCTGAGCACTAGAGCAATCATTAGGGAAAGGCAGATTAAAACCACACTGAGGTACCATCTTACTCCAGCTGGAATTAAAAGTCAAAACCAATAGATGTTGGCACAGATGTGGTGAAAAGGGAACTTTTTTTTAGGTGGGAATGTAAATTAATACAACATCTATGGAGATCATTGTAGAGACTTCTCAAAGAAGTAAATGTAGATCTCCATTTGATCCTGCAATCCCACTACTGGGTAAAGAAATTATTATATCAAAAAGACACCTGTATTCATAAATTTATTACAGAGCAATTCACAATTGCAAAGATAGAGAATCAACTTAAGTGCACATCAACTGATGAATGGATTAAGGAAATACATGAAGGACTACTCAGAGATAAGAAAAAATGTAAAAAAGGATTTTGTAGCAACTTGGATGGGCTGTAGTTTATATTGCTTTCTCTTGCATGATGGAAGGTCTTCCTTGCTGTGATAAATAAAGTATTGAATTCTGCTTCAAGACAAACTAAGTCACCTTGGAAAACATAATTTTCATATGAAAGGCAGTAGCTCCAAAGGGCCATAAATTGGAAAAATCAGTCACAGTCCATGTCAGTGACTGGGGTAGAACTGAGACCAGTGGGCAAACTGTAGGCGAGCAGGGTTTTTCTGCCTAGAAAGGGTTGTTTGGAAAGGGAATGAGCACCTCATCCTGAGGGGTACAAAAGAGCTAGATGATGCTTGTTTTTAGGAAAAATAAAGCATTTAGCCTCAGAAAGGAATTAAATTCTATGTTAAACCCTTAATATCCCTTTTCATCTTAAAAAATTGGAGTTGGTGCTACTAATTTGTGGTAGATGTAGCCTATGGTTCCAATATGGTGGACCCCACAGCCCGTCTCTTCTACCGTTCCCCATTTAAGCATGACAGCCATGCTCCATGCATTACATTTGATGGCTCTCTCTCTCTTTCACTGTTTCTCTCCTTCTCTCTTCCTCTCCTCCTTCTCTCCTCCTCTCCTTTTCTCCTCCTTCTCTCCTTCCTTCCTTCCTTTTTTTTTTAAGACAGAATCTTACTCAGTCACTGTGGAGTACAGCGCCAAGGCATCACATGTCACAGCAACTTTAAACTCTTGGGCTCACATGATTCTCTCACCTCAGCCTTCCAAGTATCTGGGACTACAGATGCCCACCACAAGGCCCGGCTGGTCTGTTTCTTAAGTCTCTCTCTTTTATTGAGGTAAAATTCACATAATATAAAATCGATCATTTTAAAGTAAGCAAGTCAGTGGCATTTACTATATTCATAATGTGGTGCAATGTCTGTGATGAGCACATGTAGGCAAACCTACCCTGAGAGACTGAGGAAGCTGAGAGGCTGAAGAAAGAGGCTGACGAATCCAGTTGCTGAGAAAGAAACATTTAATAGGACCTTAGGAACAGAAGCCAGGTCTTGGGTGGTGGTGAGACTGTGCATCCCTGTGCTGTTAACTGCCAGATCCCGGGCTCATATACCACAGGGCAAGGGAAGACCTGCTTCTGAGGGAATGTGTGGGATGGCTGGTAACATCAAGGTTGTTTTGACGTAAGGAGAGGATTTACAGTAACGGTAGCTAAAGTAGAAAGCTTTATCCTTCACCCTCAACTTCCACCTCGGTCTAATTCCAAAACACTTTCATCACTCCCAAAGGAAACCCATACCTGATAAACATTTTCTCTTAAGTCTCTAAATCTGTAACAGTTTCCTCCCATCCCCTTTGTTAGGCCATTCATTTGTGAAAGAAATACAGTCATTTCTCTTGCAGAGTTTCCTACCTTCCAGATTTGGCTAGTTGCTTCTTTGGGTCTTTAACTTGTTTTTATATTCCTGTATTTTCTGCAGTCTAGTGATTATGTCTGGAGACCTGATTAGATTCAACTTCAGTTATTTTGGCTAGAATCATTCCTGGATTTTGCTGCATAGCCTCCATGCCTCACATTGATGCACACAGTATCCTGTTTTCCTGATTTGCATGTGATACTGAGATGATCAATGGATTCAAGGCTGTCAGCCTGTTCCATTCTTTGTAAGTCTTCCTGCCACCCTTCTAGTCAATGATTTTAGCATCCACCACTGATTGCTGAGATTCATTATTTCATTAGGGATTGCTAAGGGTATTTTTAATTCTATCATGCCTTCTGCACATACTATCTGGAATTCTTCAATAAGGAAGCACTCACTCATCAACTGTTTGGCTACCCTGGAGTGAAGTTCATCCCATAAAAGCAGGACAAGTGCCATCTGAGAGTGCCATTCAGGTTATGCTACCATTTTTAAAAATCAATAATAGGGCAATAAAATAATAATTTAAAAAAATTTTTAAAAATCAATAATAGGACAATAAAATAAAAATCAATAATAATGCTTGATTCTTGCCTGCCATCAATTTTCAGTAGGGAATTGATATCCTAGAGAGTTCTGAGAAATGACCAATGCATGTTACTATTATTGTTTATTTTTATTTTTTAATTTATTTAATTTTTTTATTTTTTGAGACAGAGTCTCATTTTATCACCCTCCTTAGAGTGTTGTGGCATCACAGCTCACAGCAACCTCAAACTCTTGGGCTCAAGTGATCTTCTTATCTCAGCCTCCCAAGTAGCTGGGACTACAGGCACCTGCCACAACGCCCGGCTTTGTTGTTGTTGTTGCAATTGTCATTGCTGTTTTACCTGCCCAGGGCCAGGTTCGAACCCACTACCCTTGGTATATGGGGCCGGCGCCATTTATTATTGATTTTTAAAAATGGTAGCATAACCTGAATGGCACTCTCGGATATTTTTATTATTACTCTAATTCTTTTGTTGTTGTTGTTGTTTGGGATTTGTTGAGGGTACAAAGAATTAGGCTACAATGATTGCATTTGTTAGGTAAAGTCCCTCTTATAATTGTGTCCTACCCCCAAGAGGTGTGTCACACACCATGACTCCCCCATTCCCCTACCTCCTCCCCCTCCCTGCTACCTCATCCCTCATCTCTCACTCCCCTACCCCCCACCTTATATTAGATCATCTACTGCCTTCATATTAGAATTGAGTACATTTGATTCTTGCTTCTCCATTCTTGTGATGCTTTACCAAGAAGAATGTGTTCCATCTCCATCCAGGTTAATACAAAAGATGTGAAGTCTCCATCTTTTTAATGGCTGAATAGTATTCCATGTTATACAAATACCACAGCATGTTAATCAATTCCTGGGGTGGTGGGCATTTAGGTTGTTTTCCCATATTGGACATTGTAAATTGAACTGTGATAATCTAGTGCAAATGTCCTTATGATAAAAGGATTTTTTTTTCTTCTGGGTAGATGCCTAGTAATGGGATTGCAGGATCAATGAGAGGTCTAGTTTGAGTTCTTTGGGATTCTCCATACTTCCTTTCAAAAAGGTTGTATTAGTCTGCAGTCCCACCAGCAGTGTAAAAGTGTTCCCTTCTCTCCACATCCACACCAGCATCTGCAGCTTTGAGACTTTGTGATGTGGGCCATTCTCACTGGGGTTAGGTGATATCTCAGAGTGCATTTCTCTGATGATTAGGGATGATGAGCATTTTTTCATGTTTGTTAGCCATTCATCTGTCTTCTTTACAGAAGATTCTATTCATCTCACTTGCCCATTGATATAAGGGATTGTTGGCTCTTTTTGGTAGCTTAATTTGAGTTCTCTGTAGATCCTAGTTATTAGCTTTTGTCTGATTCAAAATATGCAAATATCCTTTCCCATTGTGTAGGTTATCTATTTGCTTTGGTGTCTCCTTAGCTGTGCAGAAACTATTCAGTTTAATTAAGTCCCATTTGTTTATTTTTGCTGTTGCAATTGCCACGGAAGTCTTCTTCATAAAATCTTTCCCCAGGGTGATATCTTCAATTGTTTTCCCCCCACACTTTCTTCAAGGATATTTCTTTAATTCTTTTTTTTGTTTGTTTGTTTTTGGGGACAGATTCTCACTATATTGCCTTTGGTAGAGTATAGCTCACAGCAACCTCAAACTCTTGGGCTTAAGCAATTCTCTTGCCTCAGCCTCCCAAGTAGCTGGGACTACAGGTGCCTGCCACAATGCCCAGCTATTTTTTGGTTGTAGTTGTCGTTGTTGTTTGGCAGACCCAGACTGGATTTGAACCCTTTATCTCTGGTGTACGTGGCTGGTGCCCTAGCCACTGAGCTACAGGCGTCGAGCCTATTTCTTTAATTCTTGACAGACATTTGCAGCAGTGACATAAACTCCTCAGGCTGCCACTGTTTGTTCCTTCTTAAAGCAGTTCTAAGTGTGGTGGCTGATGTAGGAACAGTGTATTGGGGTGGGTGAGTGGAGTGAGCTTGAGCCGTGGTAGACCTGTGTCCCCTTAGCAGGTGTGTGACATTGACCACACCACCAAACTTCTCCAAGCTTCAGTTTCTCTTGTGTTAAAAACAGAATTAATAGTATTCACTATGAGTGTTGTGGTGAGCATTAAATTAGATAATGTATGTAAGGTGCTTAACATAGGGCCTGGAAGGTAGTAGGTTTAGAAAAACAAGAACTGGGGCGGCGCCTGTGGCTCGGTTGGTAAGGCGCCGGCCCCATATGCCGAGGGTGGCGGGTTCAAACCCGGCCCCGCTGAACTGCAACCAAAAAATAGCTGGGCGTTGTGGCGGGCGTCTGTAGTCCCAGCTACTTGGGAGGCCGAGGCAGGAGAATCGCTTAAGCCCAGGAGTTGGAGGTTGCTGTGAGCTGTATGATGCCATGGTACTCTACCAAGGGCCATAAAGTGAAACTCTGTCTCCATAAAAAAAAAAAAAAAAAAAAGACCCGTCGGTAATGGGTCTTAAAAAAAAAACAAAGAAAAACAAGAACTGTTACTCTGAAAAACCTCTTGAAATAGACTTTTACCCCATTGATCCATTTGGACACACAAGAATCCCTGCCAACATCAATACTTCCTCCCCTCCAGTAGTCACATGGGGATTCTGTTTGCTCAATCCTAGACCTGAATTCAGCTGTAGCTCTATTTATCAGACCAGGTAGCTGAGCCCTCTAAATGTGTCCTGCGGAGAGTTCACTTTTTCCCCCTTACTGTGCTCACTAGTAGTGTTTCTTGATGCTGAAGTTATTTATCATATTTTTCTTTAAACATGATGAACTTTGTACATGAAGATGAAAAACATTTCTGATAGTTGTTGTACAACAAGTTCTCCTCCTGACTCATTTTCCATTTTTTACTTTGCTCTGGGCTGGGAGGCTGACCATATGGATCATATCCATGGACTTCTGGCTGGGGATGGCCAATAGGGAGCACAGGTGGGGAATCTGGCATAAGGTCTTGGTTTTATTCCTGCAACTTCCTCTCTGCCAGGTCGTTGTGGGTTGGCTGCATCTCCCCCCAGTTCTCGAAGTCTGCAGCCCCCGCCCCAATCCCCAAAGGCTGCAGCTCCTATGGGCAGCCCTCTTTACATGCTTTCTCTGCTTTCTAGACCTTCAGGCCTGGGGGAAGTGACAATTCCCTGGCATTTCAAGGCATAAGATAGTGAACCATCTGAGGTTACTTTTCCTGAATTCTCTCCTTGACTTTGCAAATAGCACTTATATTAAACTCTGCTTAAAATTCCCAATGTAAGTGTGCCACTGTGTCCTCCTCAGTGTTACGTACAAAGTTGTTTACACTAGGGAAAGATCAAAAACAACCTAAAACAAGCATCTATTATAGGAAATTAGTTTACCAAATTATGACATAGTTACAAGATACAAATAATATGTAGCCATCTAAAGTCAAGTATTTTTTTTTTTTTTTTTTGAGACCAATTCTGACTATGTCACCCTTGATAGAGTGCTATGGCATCATAGCTCACAGCAACCTCAAACTCTTGGGCTTAAATGATTCTCTTGCCTCAGACTCCAGAGTAGCTGAGACTACAGGCGCCCAGCACAATGCCCGGCTATTTTTTTTGTTGCAGTTGTCATTGTTTAGCAGGCCTGGGCCGGGTTCGACCTGCCAGCCTCGGCATGTGTGGCCAGTGCTGTAACCACTGAACTACAGGCACCAAACCTGAAGTCAAGTTTTTGAAAAAGTATTTGATGACAAATGTTATAGTACAATATTCAGGATTATCCAACTATAAAATAAAGTGTCTCTGTGTGAGCACATAGCAAGAGGCTGGAAGTTGGTGTGAGTTCTGTGTAAGAGGCAGTTGAATATAACTTAATTCATGCTTTTCATATTTCACAAATTAAAAAATAAGAAGGTTGTGTTTTATAAGAAGAAAGTCAACACATTTTACTGTTATTACTTAATTTAAATCTGTTTTCTACTGAGTATCATGACTGTCAATTATAGCAGTACCAAAATAGTTATTTTGGGCAGGTGTGCCTTTCTATTTGTGTATTGTTATGATGTCTATAATTTGCTGTAAATGACTTCTGCATAGTTATGTGTGTGTACGTGTGTAAATGTGAGTGTGCACGTGCATGTGTGAGTATGCGTGTGTTAGTCTGACTACTCTCCAGGGGCTATCATTGTCCTCATCAACAATTCACACTCTAAGAGTGATCAGCAGCATTTAATCAGAAAGGCCACCCTCCACAGGCAGCTGCGACAGTATTCAAGTTATCTGTGTCTCAGTCACCGTCAAGAGACTTCATTCATTAACAACCTCTAGAAAAGGGTTTTCCAGGATAAAATTTATGTCTTGTTAATCTGCGTAACAGATGTTAGATATAAGCTCATCTTATGTTTGGACTGACTATAATATTTTAGAGACAGTTATCACCCCAGTAAGCCCTGTGGTCTGTAGTCAGTAAGGATAGCACCTGAGGCTCAGTCCTTGAATGGTTCTGAGTTGATCCACAAAGTTGGACAATTCTGATTGCTATCTTTGGACAATAAAGGTGACAGAATCCTGTCTCTGGAATATTGTGGTGTCTGCCTCTGGCAAATCTTCCATGGAAAGTGGGGGTCAAAGCACCTACAAAGCAAAAAAAGTTGTATGATCCGTTTTGTGCCTCCTAACTAATAAAAGTTTGCTTTATCGATGCCTGTACATGTGGCAGAATTTGATATTAGAATTACTTCAATAACAATCTGATAGCAAGCTTATGAGGGTAGTTTACATGTCTCCCCACACCCCAACTTTTTGGTTTAGCCAAGATGATGATTCTGAGAGTCTTGGATAACCAAAGTAGCTTAAGTTCATTTGCAACACAGACTATTTGGACTCTAAAGCATAGATTTTTTTTTTAGCAAGATATTGGAAGACTGTGAATTTCAGAAGAGCTATTTGGGGATCACATCAGGATCCAAGCACTCTTTGGCCAGTTAAAAATAATTAGAGAGCGTGTACAGGAATGAGCATGTTCATCGTGAGCCCCAAAGCCAGACTATTATCACCCATTGTGCCTGTGACTTTGCAGAATTCTGCAACTTACCTACTCTTAAGACCAGCATGTTGCAGGTAGAGAACAGAGCAGCCCAGAGCTTCGGTTGGGCAGGAACTTCACAGAATATGGCCATGGTGAGACAAGGATGGCAAACTCTCTGTCATCAGAGTAGGAGAAGAATACTTACGAAAATAGTTTCAGGGCTGAACGGGAAAAAGTGGCCCCTTCTAAGGATTTGAGCACCTCCACAAAATAGCACCTAGAAGTAGGTCATCCAAGGCTTCAACACCTTCAGAGATTAAGAAATAGCGTATCAGTGGTGTATTAAGGATCAGTATTGGTGGGCATGTCAAATGTTTTTACGGACTGAGATTACTTGGGATTTCTCAGCATTATCTAGAGTTTCTCAATCCTTATAATAAGCAGAGACTGTGAAGTCACATGTAAGTCATATTTTTATTTGCTTGGCCTTTTTTTTTTTAATTATGGAGGCAGCTGAATAATATTGCCTATATTTAGTGATACATTTTATGGACTAGCTATATAGATAACCCATTTAAATGTCTTTCTGTTCCAAAAGGCATCATGTGATCAGCTTATTGAACAAACAGACCTTTTTCTCACCATTTTCCCTTAGAATTTCTCTGTTGACTCATCCTTCCTATCCCTGGATGAAACCTTGGTAGCTCCCATAGTGTTTTCGGTCACACTCAGGTGTTAATACATTGTCTGATTTTTTTCAAGAATTAGGTCCAGTCTGGTTGAAGAGCAAACTTCAGTCTTTCATCCAATTTAAAGACTCTCCCTTCCTCAGTTTGGAGTTTTTGCTAAAAACACTCCTCCCTTCCCAATCTCTGCAACAAATCCCAGTGTGATAAGTGACAGACTGAGAAACTGCCTGAAAACCTGCCTTGCAGAGGCTTAGCTTAGCACATCTGCATGGGAGAAAGTCATATTTAACATCCTGTAACTCTAACCACACACACACACACACATTTAGATACAGTTCTGTTCAACCTGAGACATTCTAGGGAGTCATGATGATTAAGATTCTACTACAATGGAAGTGGGTGGGTAACACCTGTCAGAATCTTCCAGGCCAACCCTTCAACATTTGCTGTGATTCAGTATAAAGAATTTGCAGACTTAAACATAGTGGATGCTCAGGGTTACTTGTCTCTGGGAAACTCCCTAGAGACCTGAATTTCACACTAATGGTTAATAGTTTCTGTCAATGTCCCAAACAGAGTTAGAGCTATGCCAGCCATCTCTCTGTCTGAGACTTATAATAGGACAGAGCAGGCAGTTCTCTGAATGGTCCTGGTAGGACCATGACCTAACTCCATAGCTTGTATGGTTGGTGGGTCAATGTAATGAGCAACATATACAATTTACTTCTGAAATATCAGGGGGGGAAAAAAAGCAAATCAGAGGGAGAAATAAGCAGCTACCTTTAGTCTTCCCATAGACAATAAAGTTTTGAGATACAGCTGGCCATTCCAGAGACCAAAAGTAGAATCTGGGATCACCAACATTGCCTTGCTACTCCTGTGACATCCAGAGAACGTTACAGGAGACACAAAACTGAAAATTGGCATATTGCAGGGGACTGTTCTGCCTCATTTTAAGATAAATCCTATTACGAGCAGACACTAAAACTTTTTTTTCCTGGAATTTGTGATAATTGTATTTGAGCCAGAATAGAAGAGGAAACAAACAATCAGGACCATTGGGAATATTGTTTTAAACGCCAAGAACAACACTTTGAACAGTGGTAGAAATTGGCCTTCAACTAAAAAATTCTTCTGAGTCCCCGGCTTCCTCAAATCTTCACAGCCTAGAGCAGTTATTTCTCAACCTTTTATTTGTTATGTTTTAGCTCAATAAGGTGCTTGTTTAGACATTTTCCCCTTCATATTCCCTTGCCCATTAAATCTCAATATCATAGATAAATCTATTTGTGCACTGTAGATATATCTTTAAACATATAAAGAGTAAGATTTTTCACCTCCTAGTGAAATTTCCTAGGGCTACTGTAACAAAGTACCACAAACTTGGTGGCTTGAAACAATACAAATTTATTCTCTTAAGGACCTGGAGGCCAGAAGTTCAAAGTCAAGGTGTCAGCAGGACCAGGCTCCCTTTGAAGGCCCAGGGTAGAACACAGCCTTGCCTCTTTCAGCTCTGGTGACTCCAGGAATTCCTTAGCATATGGCTGCGTAACTGCAGCCTCTGCCTCTGCATTTGTGTGTTTCTCTGTGTCTGTATGTGTTCGTTCTCTTATATGGATATCATCGCTGAATTTAGAGCTCACCCCCAATTGGCACAATCTCCATTCTTACTTTACTTATGTCTCCAAAGACCAATTTCCAAAGAAAGACACGTTCTGAGGTTCCAGATGGACATGAACTTTTGGAGACATCATTGAACCTGCTACAGATTCCAAGAACCAATTTCTGCCCCCATGGGAATGATGCCATACTTTTTGAGAATGTAGCATTCATAATCTAAATCCAGCTTACCTGGAGAGGTGAATGGTGTTGACTTTCTGAAGCTCACTCCTTTTAAATCCTCCGTCAGTGACTTTCTACTCCTCACTACAGGGTGCCCTGGTGCCTGAAGGAAAGTCACTGAGCTATCAGTTCATCTCCTTTTCTGCATCCCTCACTCAGCTTCTAGACGTAGGGGTCCTCAAACTTTTTAAACAGGGGGCCAGTTCACTGTCCCTCAGACCATTGGAGGGCTGGACTATAGTTTAAAAAAAAACACTACGAACAAATTCCTATGCACACTGCACATATCTTATTTTGAAGTAAAAAAACAAAATGGGAACAAATACAGTCACACCGCCTCATGTGGCCTGCGGGCCGTAGTTTGAGGACTCCTGCGAGCATTCTTCACCTTCTCTTATCTTCAACTGCATTCTCTGTAAAGTGGAAATAGAGTGTCTACTTCCTAGAGGTGTTTCTTGCTTTGAGGTCATGCGTTCAGAGGCATTACATCGCTGTCTACAATAGAAAACATGTCCCTTCCAGTAACTGTAGATGTTTTTACTCTTGTTCTTCTCCCATCCTCCTGGTATCTTCCCTGAGAGCTGTGTTGCTAGATATTTCCCTTGCCAAGTTCATTACCTGATTCTTCTCTCTAGCAATGATTTTTGTTTTGGACTTTCTAAACTTTTATTCTTTCTCATATAAACGATCATAATCAGTAGTATTTATTTTTAACTTTAGTGATCATTAACACCTTTATGAGTTATGAGCATCTACAGGCATGATGGTCTTTATTAAAATATGGAGGGGTTTTGTTTTGAGCCCTCTCTTTTAGCCACCTCTCCCATAATCCTCATACGACATATGAAGACAGCTGATCCGAGCTTGACAACTTTAAGCTTTACTTCTGTATTAGTCCGAGTTCTTCAGAAAAATAGAACCAATGTATATTATACACATATGTATATTTTAAGGAGAAAATATTGTCACATGCTCACAAATAATCTGTATTTGAGAGCATTCCTTATGCATAGTTCTAATTCAAGGCTTTGTGTCTCTGGCTGTCCTATGGATAAAATTCCTAGGCAGAAATTAAGGTGGAATAGATGCCTTTAATTCTGCTAGGCTTAGAGGGCCTTCTGAGGTCCATGTCACATCACAGGAAAGTCTAATTTGTGGATTTGGTTTTGTCTCTGACAAATTGAGAAATGTCTTCACAATTCTTTCCTTTCCCTCCAATTGCACCAAGAATTCTTGGTAATGTAGCCTGCATGATCACGTGAATGTTATTTATTTTACATACCTGTGGGCAGAGCTGAGCAGTTGTGGGAATCTGTTTGGGTGTCAGTGCTTGAAGGACATATTGACCATTCCCTCTTCCACATAATCTATCGTATTACCCGGAAGTTAAGCCAGAACAAGAAGACCCAGATAGGTGGGTTGCACACTCTTGGTGCCATGCAAAGCCAGCCCTGTTGAATTGCTCCTTGGTTTGATGACTTCAGCCTATATTGAGGTCCTTGTGTATAGATCCCTATGAATCTTCCCATTCTCTCTGTTGAATAATGCTGAGGAGGTCACACAGCATCCTCTCGGGAATGCTCCTATCTTCTGCACCAAGAAGATCAGTTCTCTTGTATGATCAGTCTGGTTTTTGCCCCATTGATGTTGGAATTGTATGTCTGAGCATGTTTCTTTTCTTAGGTTGTATGGAATAAATAAAAAACACAATTTTAAGTAAATAAAGATTTGTCTGGGACAGGGATTAGACTTAATTCTATCTGATTCCAATGAGCAAATGAGACATTCCTTCCTTCCTTCCTTCCTTCCTTCCTTCCTTCCTTCCTTCCTTCCTTCCTCCTTCCCTCCGTCTCATCCTTCCTTTTAAACAAATATTTGACATATGCCAACTATATGCCAGGGACTGAGCTAGAAGACTTAGGGAAGTTTATGAGGCAGTTTTTTTTAAGCTGTTTAAGAAAGGACTTTACAATACTTAGACTTTCCCAGAGATAAACAGTTACCATTTGTACCAAAACTTTATAATTTACAGACTGCTTCCATGCACATATGACCTTATTATGCCTTCATAGCAATGTACATTGGTAGATATTATTATCTTTATTAATCAAGAATCTGAGCTTAAACAAGCATTTTAGCCATATCTAGTAACTGTCTCAGCTCAGTCCATTCTGTGCTGCTATAACAGAGTACCTGAGACTCACCAATTTATAAACAACAGAAATCTATCCTCTCAGGGTTCTGGAGGCTGGGAAGTCCAAGACCATGGCTCTAGCAGGGTAGGACCTGGTTTCTCTGCTTCCAAGATGGTGCCTTGAATGCTGTGTCCTCTGGAGGGGAGGAATGTGTCTTCATGTAGCAGAAGAGCAAAGAGAGAGAGAGAAAGAAGGAACACCCACTCCCCCAAGCCCTGTGCCTAAATACCTTTCATTGAACCCTACATCCCAATACTATTGCACTCGGGATTAAGTTTCTAATACATGAATTTGGGGGGACACATTCATGGCAGTAACTCACCTGCCAAGTGGGGAAGTAGGTGTTGCCTTTTGCTTATGTGTTTGTTTAGAACCCTTTGTATGCCCTCTCCATTACCTGACACACCTACCATCTATTCCTTTCTGCACTCCTTGTGTGGTGTGCATATCCTATCAGTCTGAATGTGCTCCATTTCACTCTGACAATCTTTTTACCCAGAATGCGAATAACATTTCACATAGTGTCATTTCTACTTTTATTCTAGGTGATTTAAAAGCCAACAGCAATATGCCAAATATGGTTTTGCTTTCATGCTTCAAAAGTTTGCTTCAGGAGATAGAGTCTTCCATCCAGGGACCACATGAATACTGGTTGGAAAAGAGGTGGTCCCACGTGCCAGTCTTTCAGCACTCCATCAGATTCAGCACACAGTTTTTATGTTACCATACAGCTCTGCTTCTACTTGGGAGGCGAGCTCCAGTGTGCCATTTTGTGTATAAACATGTTGTGTTTATTTTAGGGACAGCAAAACCACATATTCTGGAGCAAAGCTTATTATAGCATGCCCCCATGGAGCCTACTAAGACATTTCTTCTTCCAAAACCAATGTAAACATGGAGAAAATTACCTTTTTGTGGTGGTGGTGGTAGGGGAGAGGAGCTTCCTCACTATGTTCCTATTTAGTATGGAGAAATAAAATTTCTAGGACATTGCTTTTGGCTTGGAGGAGGCCAAGGTGCAACTTTCTTGGATCATCCTGAGTCCAGGTTCATCTGATACCAGCCACCTCCACCACTCTGCCTAAGTTCGACCCTAGTGAGATCAAGATCAAAGTTGGTGGATTTGAAGTACCCCAGTGGCAAAGTTGGTGCCATATCTGTCCCAGTTGGCAAAATCAGTCCCTTGGGTTTGTCTCCAAAAAAGGTTGGTGAAGACATTGCCAAAGCAACTGGTGACTGAAAGGGTCTGAGAATGACAGTGAAACTGACTATCCAGAACAGACAGGCCCAGATTGAAGAGGTACCTTCTGCCTCTGCCCTCATCATCAAAGCCCTCAAGGAACCACTGAAAGACAGAAAGAAACAGAAAAACATTAAATACAATGGAAATATCACTTTTGATAAGATTGTCAAAATTGCCACAGAGATGCCGCACAGATCTTTAGCCAGAGAACTTTCTGGAACCATTAAAGAGTTTCTGGGAATGGCCCAGTAAGCGGGCTGCAATGTTGATGGGTGCCACCCTCATGACATCATAGATGACATCGTAGATGACATCAGCAGTAGTGCTGTGGAATGCCCAGCTAGTTAAAACGTACAAGGGAAAATGTTTCAATAAAGAATCATTTGGCACACCCCTCCAAATTTTTTCTAGGACATTAATTTATTTGAAGGTATATCAAGTCATCATCCCTTGTTTTCTTTCTTTAAGTTCATCTTTTCTTGCTGAAATTTCTCAGAACTGTGGCTTGTGGATGACACTCTTCCTTAACATCCATAGAGATGCAATTTCCCTTATTTCAATGGTTCTTTGGTCATTTTAGTAAGGCCTTTGGCTGAAAGGCTTTTGCACATAGTGTATGAATTACAGTAAGTTAAGTTGTGCTGTGGTAACAAACCATCTCAATAAACAAAGGTTTATTACTTGCCCGTGCCCATTGTGGGTTCAGCTGGGAAATTTCGTCTGAGACCCACTGCATTTACTCTGGAACCCAGGCTGATAGAGCAGTCAACACCTAAGCACTGAAGATTGCTGGGGCAGAGGGAAAAGGAGAGTCACTACCTATGCACTGGCCCTTGAAACTTCAACTCACCAACGTAAGTCACATGGTCACCCCAGACTTTAAGGAGCAGGGAAGTATAAATGCATTGCATTCCCGTGTGAAAAACTATCTGGTACAATGAATCAGACTACTGTGCTATGGTTAAGTCTTATCTGGAAACTATAGCATTTAGATTTTTGGCAAAACTCACAGAAAGTTTTACTAAGATTTTATACTCTGAAGACAAAATCAGCCACTTACTGTCTTGTACTTTTGTGTAGGCCACTTTAGCCTGTGAGTCTGTTTCCCTTACTTTAGCATTTTAATAATAGCTTCCTGGTCAGCTGCCTTCATAAGTATTGTTGGTTATCATTGAGACATTACATATAAAAACATTTTGAATTATGAAAAGAGCTTTATAAATAAAGATTATTTATATTATTATCATATGCATTTTTTGCTAAAATTCTAAACTTATATCACTTATCAAAGATGAAATATAGCCACTTGAAGATAGGCATCTTTCTCCGAAGATGATTATATTCAAAATTAATGCACAATACTCTGGGGGAAAGGGTCATGACCAAGGTAGCACTTGGCACAACTTTCCAGCAGTCACTTTTGTGGGGGTCTGGACTCATGGCTCATTTTGTCTTTTTTTTTTATTGTTGGATATTCATTGAGGGTACAATAGACCAGGTTACACTGATTACATTTGTTAGGCAAAGTCCCTCTTGCCATTGTGTCTTGCCCCCAAAGGGTGTGGCACACACCAAGGCCCCACTCATTTTGTCTTTAGACACTTGTGGGGATTTCTGTTAATCGGACCAGGAAGGATAGTCTCCACTTTTTGCTGGCTCTTTATAAATTGACAGGTGAATGATTGATCATTAAAAAGAGCACCCAAATCTTTAACACTGTGGACTATGAATGGATGACAAAATTTCCCAGGCAATTGAAGGAACTCATTCAACACCATTTTTCATGGCAGTTCATGATGGTTTTCCTTCCTTGGGGCTCCCTAAAGAGGAACAATGACTGTGTGCTGTTCTCAGGTTCAACATGACATTTACCAACTTCACAGAATACCATGACTTTTAGACTTCCCTATCCCCTTCCCTGTACACATATCTCAAAGTGAGTAGCACATTTACCCCACAAAACCCAGCCATTTGCTCTCATCTTCTTTCATTCTATAAGCACACATCAAACTCTTATGAGGTGTCGAGCAAATGCTAGTGATGGAGCTAGGATGGATGCAAGATGCATAAGATCCAGCTTCTCCTGAGCAGTTCCCAGTGGAGTCTGGGAGATGGTGATGCAAGCAGTGTGACTGTGCACTATGTTAGAGATGTTCCAGGAGTGTGCATGAGATGTCCTGGCACCAAAGATGGTGATGGGCGGGAGAGGGGGAAGTCTAACTGTGGAGGTGGAATCTAGTCTGTGACGGTTGGAGAAAGGTTCTAGTAGGGAGATAAAATTGACTCTTGAGGATGACTACATTGTTGTCAGCACAGAGGGAGAGAATTGTGGCAGAGGAATAGAATAGAGGCCAGGAAGACTTTGTGTTGTGAAATTTGTATAACTGGGAGCCATGGTGTCCTGCACAGGTAGAGGGCACATGGAATTAGCTCTGTACCAGGGATGCCTGAGCCTCACTCAGAACCAATGACCATCATCCTGGGAGGGGGCTGAGCACAGGGGTAACACACATGTATTACAGCTTGAGCTGGAGCCCAGATAGCCCTTCCTAAGTTTCCCTCCCTTCCTTCTTTTCTGCTCTGTCTTCTCCTCAGTTACCCACTCTACTCTCCCCAGGTTCCACTTCCTGAGAGCTGCTACAGCTTATGGCCGAACCCAGGATCTCTGACCCTTTGATCTAAGATTGCTGAATCTTGGGAGGATAGCAGTGGATCCTTGCATTGCTCAGAACAGAGCATCTACTAAATTCACTTGTTAATGACTATTACCTTGAAAGTTTAAGTTTTTTTTTTGAGACAGAGTCTCCCTCTGTTGCCCAGGCTAGAATAGCATGGCATCATAGCTCATAGCAACCTCCAACTCCTAAGCTCAAGCAATCCTCTTGCCTCAGACTCCCAAGTAGCTGGATCCACAGGAATACACCACAATACCTGGCTAATATTTCTATTTTTAGTAGAGACCATGCCTCACTCTTGCTTCGGCTGGTCTCAAACTTCTGAGCTCAAGCAATCAACCTGCCTTGGCCTCCCAGTATGTTAGGATTACAGACGTGAGCCATGGTGCCCAGCCTTGAAAGGATAATTTCAATGTATTGTTAAACTAGAAGGGAGGATGACGGGAAGGAAGACAGTGGGGGAATAGTACAAAGACCCTATCTGTTCACTTTACTGTCTGAAGAGGTGACAATCTCAGAGCAGTTACATCTCTGTGTTTGCTCTGTTCACCGCCATCTCTGCCAGTCTTCTCCCTTGATGGTGAGATAAATGAGCCCTGCACTTGGAACAAGGTATTACAACTTCAAAAGCTTACCTGCCCAGCTCATCCCCTAAAGACAACCTAAAGATTTCTGTTAGATTCTTCCACGTTATATAACCCAATGGCCTTGAACTTTGACCAGGGCTAGGAAGAATAAACCAAAGAAAAAGTCATTTAGAATGTCTCAGTGCGGCATTGGTCTTAGCACACGGGCAGTTGTCCTCTGAAATGTTGAGAAAGGTCATAGGACTAGTCATCACCTGGGCAAGGGTTCGTTCTATTCTTTTGCTTAGCTCCAACCCTAACTAACAACCCTTAGACTGGAATGATCCTAAATGATTTTCTATATTTTCTGCCAAGTCCCAGCTTGTCATTTTCTGTCAGTTGTGCCTGCTGAAAAATGAGAAAAAAAATTGCAGCTGACCCATGATACAAAGGCTACTGTATTCTTAGAGATTTGTTGATCTGGTTTTAAAGTGGCAGAAACTGGCACTGCATTTTGAAACTGTACGTTGCTTGACATGAGGTTTAAACTCACTTAGGAGTCAACTCTTCACCTACCTTGCTGACATGTCCTTGAAGGTGTCAGAGCAGAGTGTGGCTCCCCCCGTCTCATTATGTTCTTTTTTAGTTTTCCACTTGACACTTGTCAAATTATGTGTTATTACAATGAATAACACCTGTTTTCAAATTTCTCTTTACTTTGGGAGCATTTAGGGAAGGAACTATGAATCCTTTGCTTGCTAGGAGATCTCTAATTCCACTACCATGCCTGGTAGGTGTTCAGTAAACATTTGTTGAATGAATTTTAGGTAACATCTCTGCTTAAACATTTTCGATGACTTCCTGTAGACATCCCATAGACTTCCTCCTGACTTAAATATTTAATAAGAATCATTCAGTGTAGTTTGGGGCTGAGGGATTCAAAGGGTATCTTGGGGTCACGCACCCAAAGCTTTTTTTTTTTTTATAAAAATACTAATAGAATTTGATATGATTAGGAAGATTACCTCACATCATGTCCTTATTAGCTCTCACTTGAATTATTATAACAGTTTCTGATCTCCTTGCCCTCTGACTCTCCCTCATCGTATTCACTTACCACCTGTATCTTCTGAGTTAAGGGCCCAGGGCAAAATGAAAATGCAGGACCTATTATTCAAAAGTATTAACACTTACAGTGCGGGAAGGCAGTATGTGACCCAGCACAGGGCATTTCTGTGCTTGAAGAAGGCTGGCTTTACGTAGAGGAGGAATTGTCTGAATTTCGTACTATGTCGAGACTAGCCTGAGAGGCGGTGCAAATGGAAACAGGGAAATGTCAGGCTGAAATAGATGAGAAAGGATGGTGGTTTGGATGAGGGTGGTGGTGGCTTGACTGCCAGGTGTTTGCTGGTGCTGTTCTTGGGGATAGAGGATACTGGGGGATGTGACAGAGAATTTCCTACAAGTGGAGCAGGAAAAGTGTGGGTGGGCTTTGGTATGGTGTCCTATGCAGTAGAGGATTAATCTTGCTCCAGAGGAGGTTTGACCTTTGTGAGCTGGGGGGTAACCTCCAAGACCTGTCTGATTTATTAACCTGGGGACCTAGGGCCATGCTAGAAGGGCCATGCTAGATGGTTCAAGGTAACGATGTGATTTATGGTGGGAAGCCTTGGGCTATGCAGTATGTGTCAGCTTGACCTCTGGAAGAGCTGGAGACTAAGGTCAACAATACCTATATGACTGAACCCCAGCCCCTTTTGGACATCAAGACTCAGATGAAATTACCTGGTTCTGTGCATATTGTTGTAGATTGCAGCTGGGAGCAGTAAGCATTGCCCGCACAGCTGCACTGGGACAGGCAATTGAATGCTCCGTGCAAGGAACTCTCTTGGACCCTGCCATGGACACCTCTTTCCTTGGCTGTTTTTAGTCTGTATCCTTTTTCTATGATAAAACAAACAAACAAACAAACAAACAAAAAAAACCCCTGTAATTGTGACAGTAATAACCAATGGCTTTCAGTGGGTTTTGTGAGTCCTTTTAGGGAATTATCAACCATGAGGATGATCTTAGGGATCCTCAAACTTGCAGCTGGTATTATAAGTGAGAGTGATCTTAAGGACCCACAAAATTGCATTGCAGGTGTACAAACTTGACAAAGAGAAGCCCTGGGTGACTTGGGTGACTCTATTGGTCAGCTGAGTCTCAGGAGGCCTCAGGAATAAAAAGAGAATAAAGAACCCTGTTGTTTCTTGGCATGTGTCTCAGAGGATTTTTTTCCTTTACACCAGCATCACATTGAGAACCATCTAAAATCTTCCAGCCAGACAGTTGTCTTTGTGTGTAGCCTGGATAGACAGTAATGAAAGGCAGTGCCTTTGGTCATGGCCCACATGGTGATCTGTGGGAAGAAAGAACATTTTGGATATGCCAACCACAAATATGGCCTCCACATAATTGAATCCATTCATCACTACATTAAAAAAGAAGCTGATGCAATTGAAGAACGAGTTCAGTAAATCTATCCTCCATAGAGACAGCTGTGTGTGTGCATGCTTGTGTATATTGATATGGATCTCCTCCTGAAGAAAAAATAAATTCCGGCTTCAAGAAAATGAAGATTCATTTCATATGGCAGCCTCCTTGCATACAGCTGATGGTGGCAGCATGTGGAATTATTTAAAATTGAAGTCTTTGACTGAAAATGAAGACATGGTACTCAATTTGTCATCCTCTTCTCTGAGGTTTAAAGGGCTCTTCAGAACACAAGCCAAGGCCGGTTGCTCTTTTAACAAAGCAGTAGGTATCTTTTCATGGGCTTAATGAAGTCTTTCCCATTTGGTATCTCTTAGAGTTCCCCACCCTCTCCCCTGCCACCCATGTCTGCAGAGTTGTCTTAGATGTGCTGCATACAGGCAGCTTGGAAGAATATATCTTGTTTCATAGGCTCCACCAAGGACAAGGGCAGCAATAGCAATTGTTCAGAACTTTGAAAATAAGACCTCAAAGGTTAGTGCACATTAGAATTTCTTGTGAGAAAGTTTTCTGAAATGAAAATGATCTGCCACCATTCTCAGATGCATGTATTTAGACTCAGGGGTCTAAATATGTCCTGGAAATCAGCATTTGGACTTAGCATGCCTCACAATTCCAGTGCTGGAGGTCTACGAAGCACCATTTAGGAACAGAGGGACCATAGCAAAGTAGATCCCATGCAAAGTATAAGAAAAAACATCCAAGCAATGAATTTGCTATTTATTTTTTCTTTCATTGATTTCAGATAGATAATTACAAACACTACAGAAGCTACTTATTATTTTTGGATCAGACGTAGGACTATGGCAATGCCTATTAGACGAGGGAAATCTGAAACCTGAAAGGAATCCAAGTGGTCATTTAATTCAGTCATTCGTCTCCATCTAAAAAGCATTCATTCATTTCCTCTCTTTTCTTTCATTCAAGAATATAGTCACCTATACTTTATGAATGAAAGTCAGCCGCCTTTCACAGCTAGACAAATAATGCTGGCTTTGGACACCCAATGTCTCCTCTATATCTATGTCTCTAAATCACACCCTGAGCACCCACTGCTGTTGTTCTCTTTCAGGGAAAGCAAATCAGAGTCTTAGAATTACAAATATGCAGACCTGCTAACGAGAAAAAGAGCAAGGTACAAAATAATGAATATAATATGTATAATGTAATGCAAAATAGTGCAATATAATACAATCAGATACACATCCAAATGTGTTTACCTCTTTGTAATATTTTTACGATGTGAAGTTTTTATGTTTTTTATGAAATATTATACTAATTTTATGAGAAAGGAGGTAAAAGATTCAGCACTATTAATATTCTTTGTACCCCCTTTGAGGGATTAGGTAGAAAACTGGTTATGGGAAATTACTTTTGCTTTTTATATCTTTGTAATACTTTACTTAAAAGTGAATCTTTCTTGTATTAAATTAAAAAAATAGAATATTACAGTATTTATTATAATAACTTCAGAGAAATCCCAGCCTTCAGGGAACAGGACTCAAGCATGTTCAAGTCGAAGGATGAGCCCAAGTTAAAAGTTGATGGGCTTCACAGCCGAGATGTGTTTTCACAATTTCACTTGAAATTTGGGTTGCCTTGGGTTCCTTTGCTTTAAGCTTTTGATTACCAGGGAAGAATTCAAATAAGGAAATGGTGAAGGTGTTGATGAAGCATGCGCTGACAGACATAACGCAGAGGCTGCCTGTTTTGAGTGAGCCTGAGCTAACCCCCAAATTAACTGTGTATCTGGAGAATACACAGACAACTAAAATTGCTTCCTTTGATGACTCATGTGGCTACCCAAAGGCAGAATCCTCAGACTGGCCTTTTTTCAGGCTGCCAGCTAATCAGCACTTCATCCCCAGATGAAAAGATGAAAGTTATAGTATGTATTACAAAGTGATTTGTTTTTTTGTGTGTATTTGTGTGTGTCTCCCTCCATTTTCTCATATATAAATCCTGTTTTATTTTTTGGCTTTTGTGAGAGGAAATGGACCTATTTTTGTTTTCCATTGTGTACAAATAAATAGTATGCAAATAATTTGACTGTGTGTCTTTGAGTTATTTTTTGTTATTCGTGAAGGTTCCGCTGTGATGTAGTTGACCATAGAAATGTGGAAAGTACAACTGGTCTGTGTCTTTTCTGTGCCCGGTCCTCTTGGACGTTCAGCTCATCTTCTCTTGACTCCTGTGGTGAGTCTGAAGTGGCAGCTGAGCTCTTTTGTCTCTTACATGCTAAATCTGATCCTTGGGCACTCCTGTTTCCACTTCCGGTTCTTGCGCTGGTTGAATGGGGCTGATTGAATCCACCCTGGTGTCAATAATGATGGATCTGGGTTTTAATTTTCTTGCCAGACCATGGAGTGATTTCTGTCAAATGGCAGCTGATAGACAGGCTGATGTCTGTTAACTTTTTTTGTTGTTTTCCAGAGGATTCTGATTATTCCTGTTGCTTGAGAACATAGAGTTGAAAAGACTTTGGTGTTTTTCTTCCTACTGGTAGAATTCTCTTGTATTTATGTGTTTGGTTTTGTGTCCATTTGGGATCCTCTGACTTCAAAGCTCAGAGCCTTTTTCCTTCTTTCAAAACTGGTAATTTTGTATGAGTGTTTATTCTGGGGCCAGTAATGTCAATATTTGTAAAGTTAAAATTCTTGTACCCAAATTAAAAGAAAGTGGAATCCTTAGTATTAAAAGAGCAGCTTTCATTTCTCTGAACAATTGAATAATTCCAAAATTATTCTCTTCATAAATCAAGGCTAAAGAAAGAGTTTACCACTATTGTAAAAAATATAGACAATGGAGAAAAAGAGAAAAGGCCGTTTTGGTTAATTGAGAAGAAAACCCCAGAGGCACATAGATTTAACAACACCAATGTTTCCCAAAAGGAAAGAGTACTGATTAATTATACATCCTATAGTATTAGGAATTGACGATATTCTTTAAAATACTGGTACCTACATTTCTACCTTAAATTCTGCTGCTTATCTTAACTCTTCTAACTTGTATAAGAGTTGGTAACAATCTTCAGTTTATATATAAGAAATTGTTTCTGTCAAATAAATAGAAATGCTTTGTTTGCCTCTAGGGAGAGTTAATACGTTAGATTATAAGATCTACAATCTAATGGAGCAAGTACCATCTCCAGTTAGTTTTCATTTGAAAAAATCAAAATGTTAAATATTTATAAGAGAAATTGAAAATACTAAATAGATTTAAAAATGTTGATTATAAGAAATTTTTCTTGACCAGGCATGGCGACTCATGCCTGTAATCCTAGCACTCTAGGAGGTCTCCCACTTGAGCTCAGGAGTTTGAGACCAGCCTGAGCAAGAGTGAGACCTTGTTTCTACAAAAATAGGTGTCGTGGTGCACATCTGTAGACCCAGCTGTTCAGGAGGCTAAGGCAGGAGAATATCTTAAGCCCAGGAGTTTGAGGTTGCAGTGAGATACGATGAGGCCACTGTGCTCACTAATGGCTTAAGTTTTGTAAATTCAAAAGTTTGCTTTTACATATATTGGATGATTAATGTATGATAACATAAAAGTCTAGAAAAAACCTTCTTAAATATTCATAATCAAGATGACTCTGATAATTAGACTGATTTAATTATTTGTTTAAAGACAACTTTCTGTCTTTCCTCGAGGTCAGTCTTGAATATATTTTTTCATGAAAAGCCAAGTTCATTTGTATTTTCTCAATCATTTCTATTCATTTACTTCCTTAGATAAACTAACATCCCTTTGTTTAAGAATGTAGAATTACAAAATTATGTGTTCAACTAAAATAATAAAAGATAATTGCACCATAAAAAGAAATACAACATATAATGTTATGGTGAACAAAAATGGCTGTTAACATATAGTTCTTGGTTTTCTGTTTTCAGGCTTTCTGTGTCTGAAGAGAAAAGTTGGTTTCTCTGGTTGAAAATACCAGTAAAGGGGCGGCGCCTGTGGCTCAGTCGGTAAGGCGCCAGCCCCATATACTGAGGGTGGCGAGTTCAAACCTGGCCCCGGCCAAACTGCAACCAAAAAATAGCCGGGCGTTGTGGCAGGCGCCTGTAGTCCCAGCTATTCGGGAGGCTGAGGCAAGAGAATCGCTGAAGTCCAGGAGTTGGCGGTTGCTGTGAGCTGTGTGATGCCACGGCACTCTACCGAGGGCCATAAAGTGAGACTTTGTCTTTACAAAAAACAAAACAAAACAAAAAAGGAAATACCAGTAAAGGCTGGGCACTGGGGTCCACAACTGTAATCCTAGCACTTTTGGAGGCCGAGGCAGGTACATTGCCCAAAGGAGTAGGGCGCTGGCTCCATATACCACAGGTGATGGGTTTAAACCCAGCCCTGGTTAAAAAAAAAAAAAAAAATAGAAAGAAAGAAAAAAAAACAAGAAAAGAAAAACTGAGGCAAGAGGATTGCCTGAGTCCAAGACTTGGAGGTTGCTATGATGCCACAGCACACTACCCAGGGGCAACAGCTTAAGACTCTGTCTCAAAACAAAAAATAATAATTAAAATAATGCTGAGATTGTACTTTATAACATTTTAAAAATACGTATATGTATTGAAGATAATGAATATGTTTTATATTTTATCAAGGGAGTTTTTACAGTTTATTAATATGGCAAATTACATTTAACATATAGAAGAAACAGTGACAAACTCACAGAAAAGTTGGAAATACTATGAAGACCTCTGTCTAGAGTGTACATTTCCTACAAACAAAGCTATTCTTCCATAAAACCACAATACAACCATCACCTTGATATATTCTTACCATGGAATTATTACCATACAGTCCTTGGATGGTATTCAAGTTTCCTAGTAATATCCTTTACAGGAAAAGGACCGAGATCAGAATTATGAGTTGCATTTAGCATTGTTTCTCTTTCATCTACTTAGTTCTTCTCTCTTCGCTTGACTTGCCTGACCTTGACAATTACAGGTCTGTGATTTTGTAGAACATTCCTCAGTCTGAATTTGTCTGATGTTTCCTCAAGACTAACACAGTTCTGCAACTTTGGCAGGACTATCACAGAAGCTGCAGAAGTTCTCCCGCATCTCCTTGGGTGGCACATGGTGTTCCTCGTCCCATCACCGGTGACGTGCGCTTTGATCCCTTGGTTAAGGTGGTGTCGGCCAAGCTTCCCCACTGGAAAGTTACTCTTCTCTGCAGCCAATTGTCAACCAGCTAAGCCTGACTCCCTTTCTCCTTCTCTTCTTTCCTCCCCTCCCCTCCTCCCTGCCTGCCTCCCCTCTCCCTTCCATCCTACTGACTTGTGGATTTTATCTGTTTCTGTCATCTGGCTCCTGAGACCAAATGAGTTTGAGTTGGTCCCTGTTGGTCCCTGATGGAATATATTCCATCATTCTCTGGGTTCTTTGCTTTCTAGCACAAGTTGTTTCAGGCTCACCTTGGAATTTTCCAGTTCCAGCTCGGGAATGAGTCATTTTGGTCCCTTTTCATGAGAAGAATGATTTGGAAACCTAGGTTTAGGGACCAAGTGTCCTCATTTTTATTGAGGTATTGCTGCTCCCAGGCCTTCTGCAGGGGGTAGAGCTAGGGAATACATGTCCATGTTCATGTATTACATACACATCCACACACATATATGTGTCTCTATTTATCATGAGTCAACACCAATGCCTGTAGTTCCAATCCAACAGCATATGTCTTATTCTAATCTTCTTTCTAGACATATTACTCCCTCCTCTGACACTGAGAAATCTGGCTCCCATTATCCATTATATATTACTTATTTGCCCAGTCTTCCTGAAGGTAACCAATTTTCCATCTCTGCCACCATCCTCACTTTGGCTAACCTGACATTCAACCCTGCTAGTAATGCTAATGTGGTACTGTTTGACGATGACTTATGTATTGAACATAATCAAGGTATGCTTTGTTCTGATTTATTATAACTTTAAAATATTTTGTTATACATATTTTGTAACCGATAGCTTATTTCATTCAGAGAACCATATGACTAGAGGCTCAAGAGTTAACATCTATACCAATAGTGGATATATATCTTTGGAGTTGGTTGTGATTTTGACATGATGTGAGAATAAAAGAAAAAGTCAATAAGTTATTGGAGGCACTTCAACGTCTGTAGAATATCCCAGTTATTAAGATTAAAACCTGGCTGGGTACAGTGGCTCATGGCCATATTCCTAGCTCCTTGGGAGGCTGAGGAGGGAGAATTTCTTGAGTCCAAGAGTTTAAGATCAGGTTGGGCAACATAGCAAAAATATATATAAATTAGCTGAGTGTGGTGGCATGCTCCAGTAGTGTCAGCTACACAAGAGGCTGAGGTTGGATGATGGCTTGAGTCCAAGAGTTCGAGGCTACAATAAGCTATGATACACCATTGCACCCTAGCCTGGGTGACAGAGTGAGACTGTCTTAAAAAAAAAAAAAAAAAAAAAGCCTGAACTAAAGAACATTCTCCAAATGACTGAAGTACAAACAAGTAATCACTGTTCATACAGACTCAAGGGTTCTGTCATGGTAAAATGGGCTGTACTATGTTAAAATTAAAACTATCCAGGGTGGCACCTGTGGCTCAAAGTGGTAGGGTGCCGGCCCCATATGCTGGAGGTGGCGGGTTCAAACCCAGCCTCGGCCAAAAACTGCAAAAAACAAAACAAAACAACAATAAAAAAACTATCCAGATTTTCAGAAGAGTGTACTCTACTATAATCAACACCTGGAAATGCCTCCTGTTCTCATCCTGTGAGATGTTTCCAGAAAGACCTCTGAGACACCTTTGACTATTCTTCTAACAAAGTCATCTCATTATATTCTGATCATGCCACTCGTGAGATTAAACATATTTCTTGGGTTTCTTAGTATTGTCACCTTGTACCTCCTAAAGTTTGCTGGTTCTGACATTAGATTGTTGCTAATTTTTGTGTCCTCTGCCACCCCTGCTTACACTTGGCAATCTGCTATTGTTTTAGTTCCCAACCTGGCTCTGGATGTGCTGACTGGGGCAGGGGCCTCTCTCCTTTCCCCAGGGCACATGACACAGAAACAAAACATATTCTCGAACACTTTTGCCTTCTAGCACAGAATGTCAAATCCTAGAACTGTTCTAAAAAGAATGGCTAGCACTGTATTTAGATGGGAGAGTCCTATGATTTGTAAAATTTGTACAATTATATAGAACATTTGATCTGGTCAGTTTGTTCCTTTATACTTTAATATTCATTTCTAAAAAGTGATATATTTGAAAGACTTTCTTGTGCCAAAACATTTTTCCTGAGATCAGTCACAGTATCTGATATCTGGACATCAGAGATTCATTTGATGAAAAGGGAGCTTTAAAGTATTCTTGGTCCCTAAGTGCTTTCATGGAAATAGCAGTCTCCATGGGAGGATTGTGAGGCTGAGAGAGGTTCTGGGACCCTTGAGATAAATTTCAATTTTCAGACCCAGCCTGACTTCTGCTCATTCTTTTTGTTTTAACTTCTCAAACACTTTCTAATGTTTTGGTTTGGGAGTGCTGTGGAATGATGCTTGGGCATATGGGAAATTAAAAGGGAAATATTTATTGGTATTCCTGAGGACATACACATTAGCTCAAGTTCAACTTTGTAAGTTGTTGGCAGAGGTGGGTTTTATTTCAAAGCGTACCTGGGAGAGGCTCTTGGCGGGGGAGGTGACAAATGGCTGACTAAAGCCAGCTTTCCACAGAGGCTCCTGTCCAGAAGGAGAGTTAAAGGATAAAAATTCAGCAAGTAACCTGGTGGATTTGAGCTGCACTAAGAGAGAAGGTTGTAGAACGCACGTCAACCCCGCGGAGGCAAGCTGTGACCCCAAGGATACAAACAAAAGGTACAAAAACCATCACCAAGCGGACGGGTGTCCCCTCCCCCATGGGAATGGCTCAGAGTGCCCCACAAACAACCGGTCAGAGTTCAAAGGTCCTCCCACTACACTCCACGGGAGAGACCCCCTAAAAACTGGACCTACCTCTCCTACTAGGGTGCCACGGCATCCTCCTGCCAGGCATAAAACTGTATAAACTGTATATAGTCTCTACCTGGAATTCTGAGCTCCCAGTGCTCCCCTTCGCTCACACTGGGGTCTGGAGGCCAGTCCTGGTCGGTCAGCGGAGACGGGACTGCACCGGAGTGGCGGTTCCCTGAGGCACAGTGCGACAGCTGTCTTTTGGTGACAATACGGACAGGCATAAAACTGTGTAAAGCTGTGTGTGTTCTCTGCCCGCAACCCCAGGCTCCCAGCGCTCCCCACACTCCCCGCTGCTGTTGCTCCAAGGTCTGGAGGCCTGTCCCCCAGGGGTCCGGACTCTTGGGCGATTGTTCGAGGGGTGTAGACAGTGCTGGGCTGCAGCCTGTCGGTGCAGACTCTGGGGTACGGAGCGGAGAGAGGACTGTTGGCCGGAGGGGAGCTACACTGGAGCGGCCATTGCCTGAGCCATAAAGCAGCGGCCCTGTTTTGCTAGCAATACGGCTCACTACCGAATATTCTGAAGCCACACCCCCTGTCTCCCTGGGCAAACAGAGACTCTGAGTTTGCCTGAGGCAACTCCAGCTTGCAAACCAGGGAAACTCCCAGGGTGGGGCTGACCCAGAGGTCCCCTTTACTAAACCTAAGACGCACCTGGCCCTCAGGGGATCGTCAGCCTATAGACAATACAGGAGCAAAGACAAGCTGATTTGGAGCTCAATTCAGCTTCTCTTCTGCAGGGGAACTGCAGAGTTGTTCTGTTCTGTTCTGTCAGTAACATTAATCAGGGGTGAGACTGGACCTGAGTGAAAACCCCTCAACCTTCATCAAGTGCCCAAGGTTGTCAGGCCTCACCTCCTCCTGCTGGAGAGAGGCAGAGCGCAGTGGCCTGGCAGACTTCCTTGTGATTCAGGCAGGTACAAACTCTTGGAGTACCGATTCACTACAGGCAACTGGGTCAGCCAACTGCAGGGCTATCAGTGATGGGATGTGAAGTGGTGCAAGGTGGGGAAGGAGGCAGCAACCTTCCCAGACTGATTTATTGGCTGGGTGGCTTCTCCTGACTCCATGCAGCACTGGAGCAAGCCACACCAGAGCAGTCACCAGACCCCTGTGATCCAGTTCCCAGAGACCTCTTAAACTCTCTCACCTGAGACAGGTGCAGACTGAGACAATTGATTTGGACCTTTTTGAACTGAACCAATCACCTGAGGACAAATCAGGTGGTGCCCTGGGTGCACGGTGAAGGTTTGATTTTTCTTCTCCAATTGTTTGCCAGTGGGGGGCAGGGTGACTTAATTGCTGATATTTATCCACAGCTGAGACTTCAATCCAAAGTATCTGTTTCACTAGGGTGGAACAGAAACCAGCTGAAAACAAGACAGAACCACTTAGCCCCACCACACCAGACAGGGCCCCAGTTTCTCAGGCCACAACACTGTACGGGCCCTTGACAAAGCTCCAGGGGAAAAAATCAGAGGGAGTAAAACAACCATGGGGCGGAATCAGCGGAAAAACTCTGGTAACATGAATAACCAGAATAGATCAACCTCCCCCTCCCCAAGGAAAGATATGGCAGATGCAATTGAAGATCCCATTCATAAACAACTGGCTGAGATGTCAGAAATCGAATTCAGAATTTGGATTGCAGACAAGATTAACAAAGTGGAATTAGGAATTCAAGGAGAAATTCAAAAGCTGTCTCAAGAATTTAACGAATTTAAAGACAAAACCACCAAAGACTTAGACACACTGAAGCAAGAATTTGCAGCCCTCAAAGATATGAAAAATACAGTAGAATCCCTCAGCAACAGAATGGAGCAAGCAGAAGAAAGGATTTCTGACATTGAAGATAAAACCTTTGAACGCTCCCAAACTCTCAAAGAGGAAGAGAAATGGAGAGCAAAAACGGATCACTCTCTCCGGGAGCTCTGGGATAATTCAAAGAAGGAGAATATCCGAATCATAGGGGTTCCAGAAACAGATGAAGTGGCCTTGCTGGGCACAGAGGCCCTTCTGTATGAAATTATGAAAGAGAATTTTCCAGACATGCCTAGAGATTCTGAAATTCAGATAGCAGACAGCTTCAGAAACCGAGCACGACTCAACCCCAATAAGACATCCCCCAGGCATATCATAATTAACTTCACTAAAGTTAATATGAAGGAAAAAAATCCTCAAAGCTGCCAGGAGAAAGAAAACCATTACCTTCAAAGAGCAGAATATTAGAATGACTGCCGATCTCTCTGCTGAAACTTTTCAAGCCAGAAGAGGGTGGTCACCGACTTTTAATCTCCTAAAGCAAAATAACTTTCAACCCCGGATCTTGTATCCAGCTAAACTGAGTTTCATTTATGATGGAGAAATTAAATACTTTAATGACATTCATATGTTGAAGAAATTTGCGATAACAAAACCAGCTCTTCAGGATATTCTCAGACCTATCCTCCATAATGACCAACCCAATCCTATACCACAAAAATAAACTCACTCAGAAACTTCGGATCAAACTCCAATTTCCACACTGGCGAAAGGATTAAAAATGCCCACTGGACTTTTGAAAAACTCAATACCCAAAACTTCACCAGACTTATCAATATTCTCCATTAATGTGAACAGCTTAAACTGTCCTCTAAAGAGGCATAGGTTAGCTGATTGTATACAAAAACTCAGGCCAGATATTTGCTGCATACAAGAGTCACATCTTAACTTGAAAGACAAATACAGACTCAGGGTGAAAGGATGGTCGTCCATATTTCAGGCAAATGGTAATCAGAAAAAAGCAGGTGTTGCAATTTTCTTTGCAGATACAATAGGCTTTAAACCAACAAAAGTAAGGAAGGACAAGAATGGTCACTTCATATTTATTAAGGGTAATACTCAATATGATGAGATCTCAATTATTAATATCTATGCACCCAACCAGAATGCACCTCCATTTATAAGAGAAACTCTAACAGACATGAGCAACTTGATTTCCTCCAGCTCCATAATCATCGGAGTTTTCAACACTTCTTTGGCAGTGTTGGATCGATCCTCCAATAAGAAGCTGAGCAAAGAAATCTTAGATTTAAACTTAACCATCCAACATTTGGATTTAGCAGACATCTACAGAACATTTCATCCCAACAAAACTGAATACACATACTTCTCATCAGCCCATGGAACTTACTCCAAAATCGATCACATCTTAGGTCACAAGTCTAACCTCAGTAAATTTAAAGGAATAGAAATTATTCCATGCATCTTCTCGGACCACCATGGAATAAAACTTGAGCTGAGTAACAACAGGAATCTGCATACTCATACAAAAACATGGAAGTTAAATAACCTTATGCTGAATGATAGCTGGGTCAGAGATGAGATTAAGAAAGAAATCACCAATTTTTTGGAACAAAACAACAATGAAGACATGAACTATCAGAACCTCTGGGACACCACAAAGGCAGTTCTAAGAGGGAAATTTATAGCACTACAAGCCTTCCTCAAGAGAACGGAAAGAGAAGAAGTTAACAACTTAATGAGACATCTCAAGCAACTGGAAAATGAAGAACATTCCAACCCCAAACCCAGTAGAAGAAAAGAAATAACCAAAATTAGAGCAGAACTAAATGAAATTGAAAACAAAAGAATAATACAACAGATCAATAAATCAAAAAGCTGGTTTTTCGAAAAGGTCAATAAAATAGATAAACCTTTGGCCAACCTAATCAGGAAAAAAAGAGTAAAATCTCTAATCTCATCAATCAGAAACAACAAAGATGAAATAACAGACTCCTCAGAAATCGAAAAAAATCCTTAATGAATATTACAAGAAACTTTATTCTCAGAAATATGAAAATCTGAAGGAAATTGACCAATACTTGGAAGCACGTCACCTTCAAAGACTTAGCTAGAATCAAGTGGAAATGTTGAACAAGCCCATATCAAGTTCGGAAATAGCATCAACCATACAAAACCTCCCTAAAAAAAAAAGCCCGGGACCAGATGGTTTCACGTCTGGATTCTACCAAACCTTTAAAGAGGAATTAGTACCTATATTACTCAACCTGTTCCAAAAGGTAGAAAAAGAAGGAAGACTAACCAACATGTTCTGTGAAGCAAACATCACCCTGATCCCCAAACCAGGAAAAGACCCAACAAGAAAAGAAAATTATAGACCGATATCACTAATGAATATAGATGTAAAAATATTCAACAAGATCCTAACAAACAGAATCCAGCAACACATTGAACAAATTATACATCATGACCAAGTCGGTTTTATCCCAGGATCTCAAGGCTGGTTCAATATACATAAATCTATAAATGTAATCCAGCACATAAACAAATTAAAAAACAAAGACCATATGATTCTCTCAATCGATGCAGAAAAAGCTTTTGATAATATCCAGCATCCCTTCATGATCAGAACACTCAAGAAAATCGGTTTAGAAGGGACATTTCTTAAACTGATAGAGGCCATCTACAGCAAACCCACAGCCAATATCATATTGAATGGAGTTAAATTAGAATCATTTCCACTCAGATCAGGAACCAGACAAGGCTGCCCATTGTCTCCATTGCTTTTTAACATTGTAATGGAAGTTTTAGCCACTGCAATTAGGGAAGAAAAGGCGATCAAGGGTATCCATATAGGGTCAGAAGAGATCAAACTTTCGCTCTTCGCAGATGATATGATAGTATATCTGGAAAACACTAGGGACTCTACTACAAAACTTTTAGAAGTGATCAAGGAATACAGCTGTGTCTCAGGTTACAAAATCAACATTCATAAATCGGTAGCCTTTATATATACCAACAACAGTCAAGTTGAAAAAACAGTTAAGGACTCTATCCCATTCACAGTAGTGCCAAAGAAGATGAAATATTTGGGAATTTATCTAACAAAGGACGTGAAAGATCTCTATAAAGAGAACTATGAAACTCTAAGAAAAGAAGTAGATGAAAATATTAACAAATGGAAAAACATACTATGCTCATGGCTGGGAAGAATCAATATTGTTAAAATGTCTATACTACCCAAAGCAATATATAATTTCAATGCAATCCCTATTAAAGTTCCACTGTCATACTTTAAAGATCTTGAAAAAACAATACTTCGTTTTATATGGAATCAGAAAAAACCTCGAATAGCCAAGACATTACTCAGAAATAAAAACAAAGCAGGAGGAATTACGTTACCAGATCTCAGACTATACTACAAATCAATAGTGATCAAAACAGCATGGTATTGGCACAAAAACAGACAAGTAGATGTCTGGAACAGAATAGAGAACCAAGAGATGAACCCAGCTACTTACCGTTATTTAATCTTTGACAAGCCAATTAAAAACATTCAGTGGGGAAAAGATTCCCTATTTAACAAATGGTGCTGGGTGAACTGGCTGGCAACCTGTAGAAGACTGAAACTGGACCCACACCTTTCACCATTAACTAAGATAGACTCTCACTGGATCAAAGATTTAAACTTAAGACATGAAACTATAAAAATACTAGAGGAGAGTGCAGGGAAAACCCTTGAAAAAATCGGGCTGGGCGAGTATTTTATGAGGAGGACCCCCCGGGCAATTGAAGCAGCTTCAAAAATACACTACTGGGACTTGATCAAACTTAAAAGCTTCTGCACAGCCAAGAACACAGTAAGTAAAGCAAGCAAACAGCCCTCAGAATGGGAGAACATATTTGCAGGTTATGTCTCTGAGAAAGGTTTAATAACCAGAATCCACAGAGAACTCAAACACATTAGCAAGAATAGAACAAGGGATCCCATCGCAGGCTGGGCAAGGGATTTGAAGAGAAACTTCTCTGAAGAAGACAGGTGCGCGGCCTTCAGACATATGAAAAAATGCTCATCATCTTTAATCATCAGAGAAATGCAAATCAAAACTACTTTGAGATACCATCTAACTCCAGTGAGACTAGCCTATATCACAAAATCCCAAGACCAGATATGTTGGCGCGGATGTGGAGAAAAGGGAACACTTTTGCACTGCTGGTGGGAATGCAAATTAATACATGCCTTTTGGAAAGAGATATGGAGAACACTTAGAGATCTAAAAATAGATCTGCCATTCAATCCTGTAATCCCTCTACTGGGCATATACCCAGAAGACCAAAAAGCACATCATAACAAAGATATTTGTACCAGAATGTTTATTGTAGCTCAATTCATAATTGCTAAGTCATGGAAGAAGCCCAAGTGCCCATCGATCCATGAATGGATTAATAAATTGTGGTACATGTACACCATGGAATATTATGCAGCCTTAAAGAAAGATGGAGACTTTACCTCTTTTATGTTTACATGGATGGAGCTGGAACATATTCTTAGTAAAGTATCTCAAGAATGGAAAAAAAAGTACCCAATGTACTCAGACCTACTATGAAACTAATTTAGGGTTTGCACATGAAAGATATAACCCAGTTACAACCTAAGAATAGGGGGAAAGGGGAAAGGGAGGGGAGGGAGGGGGGAGGTGGGTAGAGGGAAGGGGATTGGTGGGATTACACCAGCAGTGCATCTTAGAAGGGTATATGTGAAACTTGGTAAATGGTCTGTAAATGATGCCCCATGATCATATCAATGTACACAGGTATGATGTAATAAAAAAAAACAAAGAGTACCTGGGAGAAAAACATATTTCTATAATGTTAGGTGGAACCACATGTTGAGGCAGGAGCTTGGGGAGTGGGGAAGCATCCTTGGGAGGCCTCAAAAACAACTCAGAAAACAGAATTGTCATTCTAGGCAGAGATCTGACCATTGGGACAAGGCGGCTTCTAATTACCGTCTCATACATTACCTACAGTCAACAGAGCAGCCTTCCAGCCACTCATCTCCCAGGGGAGAAGCTGCAGGGACTTCTGCCACCAGGAGTTTTGTGAGAAGTACCTCATTCCCCTTCTTTCCACTCACCTGCTTATAGCCCAGAGAATGGCTTGGTCTGAAACCCATGATCCTAACAACTAGCACCCTTTTAAGAAGCCCAGACCTTGCCCTTACTCCCAACTCTATCACTAAACAGCCATAGAATAAACCATGTGACTGTGCAGGAAAGCTGCAGGACATTGATGTGGTTGGTGAAATTCAAATCCATCCCAGCTGGTCCCTTAAGATAGAGGGTGTACACCAAATATGACCACAGGATCTACAAGGTTATTTTAAACTTTTTAGTTACTTATTTATCATTTTTTGGGGGTGGGGGTGGGGAAGATTTTACATAAAAGTATTTTTCTTGTTTTCCTATAAAAAGTTCAGGAGATCTGGATATCCCATATCTCTGTATATTCCTACATGGTGGTAGCTGGCTGGGCTGAGTAGAGGGCACCCCCTTTACCTGGTGTATTATGCTTCTGGTTCGTCACAGACCCTACCATTTCCTATTGTTCCTCTGCCTGGCCCAATTTACTCATTTTAAAGAGATGCCTGGAGTCTGTATGCTGAGTTTGCAAAACTCATGTAAGACTATCCTGGGCTAAAGTAGGGGTAAGGTCAGAGAAAATGACACAGGGGATGGAAAAGGGGTGGGAAGGCTCTAAAAAAAATTACCCTATTTCAAAATGGTTTGGACACTCATTCTCTGTGGGCTACAGCACTTTAGCCTGACCCCAATGTGGACCTTCTCACCTACTGGGTTCACTGCCCAGATCTGCATTTGTGTCAGCCTCATTGGGAAAACACTGGAGGTGTAGGTGGCAACATGCTCTCTCTCTCTCTCATTAGGAAGAGGTCAGGCTGTACATCCATTCCCACGAAACAGTCTGAGAGTTCAAGGATACAGCATCTGGGAAGCAAGGGAACGTTCTTTTCCTGGCCTCATCTCTCCCATCAGCTTCTGCTCCCCAAACCTGTGTCCCCAGGGGCCGTTCACATGTCAAGTGCGGCTTTGGGGAGAAGTGTGTGGAGATGGCACCACATAGCCTCTTTCCCAAGGTTTTCTCCTCAACCCACGAGTATTCCCTGCTATTTTCATGTTGCAGTGAGTTTGTAGGAGTAGAGAGGAAAAAAGTGGATATTGAAGAACATGGATTCTAGAAATATGAGAAAGCAAAACAAGACTGTTACTTATCCTTTCTTTAAAAGTAGGTCATGTTCATATTTGGCATTTGAATGTGAAATCTGATGGGAGTAGTTGGCTTGAGTGGAATAACAGTGAACTGTTGGGGGTTAAGAAGGCCAAAGAACTTGGAGAAAGGATTTGCCTATGGCATTCATGTGGGCATTTGAGTCAGTGATGTGATAATGATATCATGATATTGGCCGAGAGAGGAATTCTGGGTGTGTTAATGAAGGTGGGCCACTGGCAGAGGAGACAGGAAGGAAAGGTCAGGATAGTTTACTTGGTTCAAAGGAAGACACTTAAAAGTTGTATCTGAGAATGGAGGTATAATGAGGAAAGGGGCAACTGGTAGCCAGGAGAATGTCCAGCCTAATTTACTGATCTTTCTAATCACAGAAGGTTTGCTTCTGGAAAACAAAAGTATTCCCAATGAGGGAATAATTTCTAGCTAGTTCTCTAGATTAACCTATAACCCAAAATACAACTTGTGAATAATCAGTTGTGTCACTTATTTTCCCCCAAGCCCTCTGATACTTCCTCAGCTCTCCAAATGAGCACAGTATAGAGTCTCAAGTTCAATCGGTACTGCCAACATCATTTCTTATCTCCCTCCTCATTTCACAGCTCTATTGCAAGCAGCTTAATGTATTTCATAGGTGATGTGTAGAACACAAACAAAGTGGTCCCAGTCCCCAAGGAAAGGACAATGCCATTTGCTGAGGTCAGAATCCTCTAGTGGCACCTGCTCTCTGTTACACTCTGGCTCCCGTGGTGCCACTGCCTTTCATTCGAGCCGTGAGAACCGGGCTTCATGCCTTTCCCTCACCCGCACATTCCGAGTCTGGCATTTTCCTCCACTCTCCTTCCTTTCCCTGCCAACTCCCGCTGCCCTAATCTCATCATTGCTGGTCTAAACTATCCCAGCAGCCCTATAACTAACTTTCCTGCCTCCCATCTTGTGCACCCTAAATCCAACCTCTACACTGAATGTCAAAACCTTGCTAGAGTGACAGGAGAGCCACAGCACACAGCTCAGTGAGACATCCAATGAGGTCTAGCCTCCAAGTAATACCTCCCCTCTCCAACATCACAATATACTGTTCTAATTTCCCAGAGGGGAGAAAAATCTAAACTAGTTTGAAAAATGATAGAACATAAATTGTGATTCCAGATAAAAGCAGCTATGTCAATCATGGAACGTGATTCTATTTGTTCCATTTGTGTTTCGAAATGTTCAAGGAAATAGAAATTGTGAACTAAGACTGTGTCTTGGGTTATGATGGTCTGTATGTGATTTTGGGGTGAAGAGGGGTGTTGCATTTGCTGACTTCAGTTGCCCCTTAGTTAAACTTCCCCATTGCAGGGCATGAGGTTTCATTGCCAGCCTCATCTTTACGCACTTCCTAAAGACCCCTGTACTGTACAACCCCAGGGGGCACCATCACACTGTATTGCATGTAAATGGCACCACTGGAATTGAGTTAAGACTGTGGTACTTCTCTGTGCCTCATACTCCGGCAAAGGCAAATGCTTAAAATATGTAGTCTTCATCCTACTGATTCTTGTTTCATGGTCTTTGATTTTGCTGGTCTGTCTTCCTGGAAAATATTCACTGCTTGTTTTCCAAATTCTTGGACACACAGGCACACAAAGGCATGCCAGAGTGCCTTCATGTGTGTGCGTGTGCACACACACACACACACACACACACATTTCTGTCTCTCCTCTGATTAAAGGCTATTCGTTCTCAAAGACACAGCCTAGGCCTCAGCACCTCCAGTAAGCTTTTCCTATTTCTCTACTCACCCACACCTTTGCATCACTTACAACCTTGTTTTGTAATTTTGATTATACACATGTCTTTCCCCACTAGACCTTGAGCTCCTTAAGCAAGACACCACGTCTTATGCATCGTTGCAGTTCTGGTTCCTACTACAGGCCCTGATATGCTTTTTACTTTAACCCCATGTTAATATCCCTTCTGCAGTTCAGATTTCCTACCATAAGACTGACCCATTCCCAGGATAACTGAGAGTAGGACCATGTACTTCCTTCACCAGCTGCCCTGCAATGCAGAAACTTAACTAAGGGGCAAGTGAAGTCAGCAGACCTGAGCCCCTCCTCACCCCCTCACCTACAGGAATATGATTTGATCCTGCAGAATTCTGAAAGACATGCAACATAATACTTGGTCCTAAATATATCCTCAAGGTCTAGATTAATTGAGTATTAATGCCATAGGTGGAACATTGACCATCTAGACCAGGTTGTATTTCCTCAAGTGTATTCTTCCTTTTCATTATTTTCTTTGGCATTAAAGGAAGAGAAGACAGATTTGCACACTTTTCCTGTATATCTTGTGTGTGTGCTCGTGTGTGTGTGTTGGTCATCTTTCTGATCCCTTAGATAGCAACATATACACACAAACAAATATTACTACACAGACACAGAAGGTACTTAGAGCAAGAAACATTTCTACAGAAACCACCAAACCGTAAAAACTTCCATCTGATTCAAGACATGTCCAAGAAAGTATAACTTCTTGGTGTCTTACTCAAGAGGAATTTTTTCCTTATTTTATTCAACCAATATTGACTGAGATCCTACTATGTGCTAGCTGCTGTTGTAGAGGACATGTATAGATCAGAAAAATGAATCCCTGCACCACAGGGCTTACATTCTTGTGGGTACTTGATCATATTTGTAAAAGATGTTCTACTCACATTTTTTCCTGGAGCAAAATAATGTTCTGCATCAAGAAAAAACCAAGATTTCCCACTCTCAGAAGGGGATACATTGTTTTAAATTGCTCTTATATTATTCCCTTCTAAAATAATTGAGAATAATTGAGAATTCTTAGCCAGAATTGCTTTCTATACTGACATTTAATATTGTATTAGAAGATGCGAGTATTTAATGATGATATACACAACCCTCCCTTTAAAGCGATGCCACCAAGCAACTAAATAGCTTCTCTCTTTTCATTCAGCATAGCAGAGCTGATAGGATTATACTAAATTAAGTTTTAATAGGCTTCTATCAATTCAATTTCATCAATGTCTTCTGACTCTCAGCTTAACCAATGTGCAGCTCATCTGAGTGGTACTGACACCGTTTCTAGTGTGTGGCTAAGGAGTAGATATTTTTCTCAGCAAAGTCCCCTTGCTGAGTCCATGGTGTCACTGGATTATCTCTGAGAGGTCATTGTTCATCTTCCATCATAGGTCAGACTTGGCAGTGGTGAAATAAATGTTCTTGCTACATCTGTACACACATAATCATGGGCTGTTCTGAACACATACGTCATTTTGTGGGTGGGTGAGTGAATTCTAAAAACAAAAAACAAATAGGTCTTTTCAGCTTTCTGAGCTAGAAGAAAACAATAAGTGTGCTTCAACAAGTTCAACAAGAAGGATGATCATAGGTCAGTTGTAGAAATCTGTGTTGGCAGTTGAACTAAGTAAGCCTGAGAATCCTTCCCAGGATCAATTGACTATGATCCCAAGAACCATCCATGAACTGGAAGCCATTGCTATTTGTATCTGGTCTAAGCGCCTCATAAACCTGCATAGAAATCAATAGAAAGACCATGCAGTAGAGAGATCAACTTCGCCCAGGTTTAATCAAATAAAAGAGTATTTGCATTTTCCCACCATCCTTCCTGTCCTCATCGATAGGCTACTTTTACCCAGCATCAGTAGAATTACAAGAAACTATTTGAGGTGATATATTTCAGAGAGAACTTATTAGTGGTAGAAGAAGATTAAAACACGGAGGTTCATAGTGGCTCCATGATATTAGCTCCAGCCCCATAGCTAAGTGAGAAATCTGCAGAGCAGAAAAACTGTAAATTATTTAATTACCAATCTCACCCCATTCCCACTGCCACTGCCGTATGTACAGCTTTAGACAAATAACCACCTAGCTTCAGTTAGGGATGTTTCTCTCTTACATGTTTCTAACAGTAATATTATTTACATGGTAATACCAAAAGGTAAAGCAGTGCATATTATAAAATACAAAAAGTACAGAAAGCGCCATAGGACGTAATACTTTACATTGTAGGAGCACAATTGAAATCCAGTAATGCCAAGTGGATGAGATGACTGCTTGTGTTATTATTTTAATTATCAATCCAATGACTTACTTTTAATTTGTTAACATATTAGAATGCAGTGTTGAACTTGATAGTGATGATGCTTGCTTTTATTCACTCCATGTAGACTTTTTTTTTTTTGACATAACACGTGTCCCCCCAGGTGGAGTGCAGTGCGGTCATCATAGCTCACTGCAACCTCAAACTCTTGGGCTCAAGTGACCCTCCTGCCCTCTTGCCTTAGCCTCCTGAGTAACTAGGACTACAGGTGTGCACCAGATGCCTGTCGTATTCTTTCTTCCTTCCTTCCTCCCTCCAAACCCCTCTCCTCTCTTTCCCTCCTCTTCCCTCTTCTTCTCTCCCTTCCTTCCTTCCTTCCTTCTTTCCTTCTTTCCTTGATGGGATCTTGCCCTTGCTCAGGCTAATCTCAAACTCCTGAGATCAAGTGATCCTCTCACCTCAGCCTGGCAGAGTTTTAGGATTACAGGTGTGAACCACCGAGCCCCACCTAAACATTTAAAATTATAGTAATATCTCCATTCATTCAGTACTGACAAGGAACCAGAGTGTCATGTGAACTCTGAATACATGTTTCCAACAACTACATTTTAGCCCAGCCAAAATAGAAACCTAATTAAATTAAAACCAGATTAAAAGCTTCATCTGAATAGAAAATTTTGAAAGCCTATTTAGTCTTAAACACAGGTGCTAACCGTCATCACCCTTGATGTTCTCAGGAGCTTCTGTGACAGGTAGGGCTGTGTCTACCTTCGCTGTGACGTTTTGGTGGTGGTTCTTGACCTGTGCTTATTTGCAACACTTGTAGCTGTTGCTGCCTGAAGTAACACTTTTCCTAATTTTCTCTAGCCCCTTCTCATTATGTTTGTATTTTTAATAAACAAGAAAACAATTTAAAACATACTAAGTGTTAGATCTAGTTATATTTAGATCTCTCTCATGCATAGTCTTTCTATTGCTTTCTACGCAGGTTTATGAGGTGCTTTGGTTTGAATCGGGCAACGCTGAGATCCTGACGGGAGGTACGACCCCCATTCTCTATCCTTGACACTCCCCAAGCCATAGTTCTGCTATAATCTCAGGTCCCTAAATCCCACCTGTGGTTCCCAATTTAAGAATTCCTGTTCCAAATTTCATACATTCTACTTATATACAATCCTGGGGGTTTTGTCTGAGAGGCAGCACATTCGTTTTCAGGTTGGGAGGTTGGAGACTTTGGTGCTTATTAGAGCTACTATTTGTTAAGTGATATGCACTTAATACATATTATATTTAATTTTTAAAACCTCTAAAGATAGGTAATACTAGCCTCATTTTATAGGTGAGTAAACCTGATACTTAAGTAATGGGTCAAAGATCGCAAAGCTTATCAATAAAGAGCTGGAGTTTTAACAAAAATCTGTTTGACCCTAAGGCCTGTGATTTTTTCCTATAGTTAACATAGCAGAAGATGTATTTATTATTCTTAAGAAATTTATTCTTATTTTTTATTGCATTTAAAAATTATAATAGTCTACCAACTCTAAAAAATGTAGGATGTAGCTACAATCAATTTGATCTTTATCTTAAAGTTAAGAAATAACCATTGGAAGGGTGCAGGCAAGGGGATGATGTGCTTAGATTTGTGTCATTGGAAGATTGCTCTGGTTGCAGGATTGATGTGTTGGTATAGAATGTGACTAGAGGTGAGGAGGCCAAGACGGAGGCTGTTTTAGCAATAGCAGTGGGGTTGGACAGAAGTGAATGGGCTCCATGGCTATCCAGGAGATTGCCTGGATAAGTCTTGTTGATTGACTGAATATGGGAGCTCAGCATAGTGGGGAATCAGGGCAGATGCCCAGGTTTCTGTGAGGCCCCTCATAGCCTTTTTGTTATCAGGATGGGCTGTGACAAAGCCTTATGAGGAGGTTTAAAGGTGACAATGATGAGTGAATCTTGGGCATATTGGGTTTGAAATATTTGTGAAGATGTTACAATGGCCTTTGGATATTCAGTTTCAAACATTAGGGAATCAATATGAGCTACGGACTTACTTTTGGAAGTCAGCACCATATAGGTGGTTAAATAAAGCTATAGAAGTAGATGGAATTTTTCAAGAAGGGTAAGAAGTGGAAAGAGTTGAGGCTAGGATCCCACAGAACACCGAGATTTAAGAGACAAGTAGCAGGCAGAGAGGGTAGCTGGACTTGTGGTATTGTAGTGTCACAGAAGACGGTGTTTTAAACTGTAAGGAATGACCCTAAGTATTTATTTCAAAAAAAATGAAAACATTTATTCCTAAAAAGATCTGTACATGAACTTATATCACTTTTATTTTGTACTTGCCACAAACTGGAAACAACTTATATATCCATCAAATGGTGAATGGATAAAGAAATCGTGGTACATCTATATGATGGAATCCTACTCAGCAATGAAAAAAGAAGGCCCTACCTATAGAAACACAACATGGATCTCAAAGGAGTTTGGAAAGTGAAAGAAACCAAACACAAAGGGCTAAATATTGTCTGATTCCATTTTTCTGACATTCTGGAAAAAAGCGAAACCATCAGGACAGAAGTCAGATCAGTGGTTGCCAGAAACTGGCAACTGTTGAATTGTTGAACTGTTCGGGGTGATGGTAATGTATCTTGACTATGGTGGCTGCATGGCTGTACAATGTATCTACACTTACAGACTTGTGGACCTAAAAAGGGTGAATTCTACTGCGTGTAAATTATGCCTCAATAAAGCCAACTTGAAGTAAAACAAAAACTAAAAGAGGCAGGTCAAAATGTCAAACACTGGGTATAAATCACACAAGAGGACTGAGACAGGCCCACTGCATTCTGCACTGGACTTTATAGTGCACATTGTCAGTTGCATGTGGGAGACAGAAGCCTGAATGCGAAGCATCAAGGAGGAAGGCAACGATTGCTGCTTGTTCCCCAGCACTCACTTCCAGTCCCTCTTTCACGGAAGTGAAGCCCTCTATGTTTGGGTAGACTCATGACCATACAGATAACCAGGTGAACAAGTTCTGGCCAAAGAGATATAAGTGGAAGTGTCCTGAGGCAGCTTCTGGAGCCTTCCTTAGGAGACAGCTGGCATGCTTTCTTTGCCTCTTCTTGATGACTGGAACACAGACATGATGGCTGGAGCTGCAGCAGTCAACTTGGACCATGAAGTGACTTTAGGAAGGGAGACCACATATGATAGAGCAGTATTTTGAAGAAGCCTGTGTCTTTTTGTTCTTTAAGGAGCAAAGCCACTAACCTGACCCAGGAGTGATTATCTCTAAACTGTTTAAGAGGTAGAAAAGCTGTTTAATCCTCTTAATTACCCACACCTGAACTTAATGCTGCACACTACAGAGAGCAGATAGGAAGAGAGGATGTGGAGATGGTGAGCATGCACAACCCCCTCAAGACTATGAAGGCAAGAGTATAAAGATAGGATGGACCAGGACGTGGTTTGAGGGAGAGTTCTAGATTCTCTGTGAAGGGAAACCTGCAGTTGATCCAGAATCTCCTTCCACAGCTCTGTGAATGGGCTTGACTTTGTGGCTTACTCTCCAGGGGAAGGGAGGGGGCATGAATCCACTAGGCACAGTTTGCTCTGGTTTCCTTCCAGCCCCTGATGTGTCCTGCTCTTTCCCAACTAGAGCCACCAGGCAGGAATGCCCTCCCCTTCACTCATGTGGCCTCTGCTCTCTTAGCCAGTTTCTCAGGAAAGCCTTCCCTGAGCAACCTACCCAAGCAGGTCCACTTCCTTTTTTATTCTCCATAAATTGGGGTAAATTAAAAAAAACCCAATTTTATAAAGATATACTTCGTAGGCCTTAAAATTTTATTCACAGAATTGCACGATCACCACCACAAATTAATTTTGGAACATTCATCTCAGTATCTGATCATTTTTACTTATTGTTTTTTATAGCAATATTTTCAGCCTGCAATGATACATATATATTTTTTATTTCTGTGCATTGCCTTTATGCTTTAACCTGCGAGCTCCTCCGGAGCGGGAAGTGTGATGGCTATGCCTGTGTTCTGCGCTGCATCCTCAGCACCCAGCAGACAGACTTGCTGGGGACCTGGGCGAAAGACCCAAGGAAAGCCTAAAGCTGACCGGGCTACGCTTCATTGCAGCGGGCGCAGAACACCTGGACGGGAACCAGGTCCCCGTTCTGGAAACCGTCAGGGGTGGAGGATTCTCAGAGGGGCTGGAGGCAGGGAAATGTATACCCCAGGGGCCTTATGGCCGTTGGGTGGAGCAGTGGTAATTTGGAAGACCGTATACAATATATCTATTGTTTTCAAAGGTCAGACCAGGGAAGGTATCACCGGACAACGTCTTCTTGGCAGGCAGTAATACGCAGAATACCGACTGAAACGGTAAAAAGGGCGTGGGGTCGCCAAAGTGGCGAAACACCGCATTGAGGCGCCGCAACGCAGCCGGAGTTCTCTTCGGGGAAACTGAGACCCACGCCGGCTGGGCTGGCACAATGGCGTTTCGGAACCCATGCCCAGCCCACTGGGGGCAGTCCTTGCTATTTGCACAGGCCAGACGCTTCTTGCAACTTCCAAACGCCAAGAGCTTCCACCTTGCCAATGACTCAACCATTTCCCTATGGCCTCTGGGCTGCGCCACCCGCCGCAGCCTCCCCTTTCCCCCTCCCGCCGTGAGTCCCAGGGGAGCCGCCGGCGCACCTGGTGCCTTGGGGGCTCTGAGCGCTGGTGGCCACATCGCCCCGGCGCGCAGCTGCCAGCGCGGGTCCTCCCCGAAACCCTTCCGTGGAGTGGCTTGTCTAGCGCCCGGCGAGCAACACTATCCAATTGCTTCCCGTTTTACTCGCAGGCTGGGAGCGAGAGAGCCTGAGCGTTCCCTTTCTGCCCTCCAGGGAGGAGGGGTGCGGGCGGGGAGGGAGACGACTGCCAGCTCCACCTCGCGCGCGGCTCGGCACAGGCAAGCAGCGCCAGCGAGCCCCGCAGCAGCGCGCCCGGCCGCCGAGCCCCGCCACGGAGTGAGTATCCCAGCGCCGCGCCACTGGCTGCCCTCGGCATGTTGCCATGGCGACTGCGGCGGCAGGCGGCTCCGGCTCGGGTCTGGTCCAGGATGGGTGTTTAATTTCAGCCCAGTGTGTATGCTGGGCGTTTCTATAGCAGCAGCCGCGCTGGTGGCAGGGGCAGGGGGTGGCAGCCGGGCTGGAGTGGTCTCGTGCGGCTGCCCCTTGGCCAAAAGGGCCTGCAGAGTGGGATGACGTGCTTGCGGAGCAAGGCACGGTCTAGGCTTCCCCATCCCTGCCCCAACCTTCTGCCTCGCTTCTCCGGGCATTGGCTGCAATGGCCACTACCTCCGATCCCTAACCGTGTCAGCATTACTGGACTGCAGTTAGAAAAAAAGGCGGGGTGGGGGGGGAGGTGTCACTGCGGATGGGGAGCAAACGTGGTTCGGTGTGAAGCGTGTAATGGAAGGATGATGAGTCAGTGGGTAATATGAGCCAGGGCTGCAACGACCTGGCTACTAGAAACCATCAGAGGACCCAAAAGAATTGATTTGTTCCTGGGGTAATGGAGAGAGGAGAGAGAAACGTGCCAGCGGCAGCGAGGGGTTCAATTACAACGTTTGGCACTGTGGGCAGGGCAAGGGAGGGGCGGGGAGAGGCGTTCACCAGGACGGACGCAGGAGGGGGTTCCGAGGGGGTCCCATCTAGGTCTCCTCTCTGTTTTTGCATCCCCGCATTGCTTTTTGGTCACTCTTTCAGGCGGCTGCCGCAGCAGGGCCACGCTGACGGTGACAGCCAACCGGTCCACTCTCCTGGTCAGCTTCGCGTCCTCTTGTTCTTTTCCCACAGATGCTCCCTGACACTGAGGCCGTATGAAATTATACTTAAAGTTAGAAATCATGTCATGTTTTCAGATATCAGGACTTTCATGCCAAGCCCAATAAACCCTAAATGCAGCCTTTGTCCTTCTGCACATCTAATGATGTAGATGTCATTTAATCCTCCCAGACAAGGCTGCCAAAGCACAAGGAGAGGGGGTGTGGCATTTTAGGAGTGAGGGGTCATGGATTTCAGGCCCTGCCTGGACTCTGTCGGTGCTGCTGAGTTCCTATACCGGTAACATAATGTCTCTGAGCCTCAGTTTCCCTACTTCTCCCACGAAGTCAAAGATATTCCTTACTCACTTTTAAGTGTTTTTGAGAGGATCCAATAATATTTCTATCACTTCTGTAGGGCTTTTTAAATTGGAAGGTGTGTACAATTTTAAGAAACTAGTGTTGTGATTAAGAGGTGGGCTCTGGAGTCAGATTGGGTTGGAGTCTTTTGACGCTATGTTGAATGATGTTCATCTCTCTGGGCCTCATTTTCCTGATCTGGAAAATGGGAATTATTATAGTTACTATTTCACGTGCTTTTGGGGAAGATTAAAGAAGTTATACATTAAGTTGATGCACATATATCACATTCTTAAAACAGAGCATGAACACAAAGTATGCTCAATAAATATCGTCTGTTATCTGTAAGTATTATCTATTGTTTATTATTGTTCCTACAGTCTCTGGCATTCTGTGCATTCTCAGATTGGAACCAAGCTTTTCAGTGGTGGTGGTTGTTAATTTATAAAGAAATTCAATTCGTGAAGTGCCACTGAGAGTAATAGAATCCTGAGATGCCATTGTAGATGTGGAGAATCACCCAGAACCACGGCAGGCCTGGCCAGACAGCACAGGAACTGGGCAGCTTGACTTCTGGCATGCTCTGTTCTCGTCCCTTGTTGTCATTTTCTTAGACCTGGAGACTGTCCTTTTCACGAGATTGAACACAGATCAAGTTGTCTCACTGTGTAGGAGTTAAAGGATAACTTGGTTGTTTGCTAGGGCAGTAACTCTCATCTGTAGTCTCTCACATGAATGATCTAATGTATAATGCATTCCTACCAGACTTAGCACTGGGTGCTCAGTAACTATGGAACAGCATGCTGGATTTCTAAGTTTATAATCCAGATCTTTCTTCCACTCCCTCTTGGTCTTCCAGCTACAAGTTTTGTGCCACGTGTATTTACCTCACACCTGAAACTCTTTGTCACAAGGACCTTCCTTATCACGCTCTTCCTTTCCTTCTATAGGATCCAGATTGCTGCCTCCACCGGCCTCCTTCTCCCCTGATCAACCTTGGCTTTCCTGTTCCTGTGTGACATTCCAAAGTTCTCCTCCCATTCCATTCCACGTAACCTCCCTATTTCCGAATGTCTATTTGTTCTCTGCTGCACTTCCCTTGCTTCCTTAATATAATTCGCTTTTTCATTCCTTTTTTCTCCTTTTTCTATTTTTCCTTGTGTCTCACAAAAATTCCCTTGTGCCAAATACTGTCCTTCTCCTCAATTTAAAGTCTCTTCAAAATGTCATCGTAGGTAGGACAACCTGCTTTGAATATGAGTGAAACAGGCACTCAAGTTCTTTGCTTACTGTGACCAACTTATGGTTATAAAATATTAATGAAAAGAGTGAGTAAAATTCACTTCTTTTATGTTTTAATTTAACCTACAAATATTTGTTGAGATTAGCACTGGTCAACAAAACAGTCATGATTCTCATCATCTGATGAGTGATAGATGTTAAATTAGCAAACACAGGTCAATGAACATATAATACAAAGTGCAACATGCCATGAAGAGAAAGAACACAGAGAAAGTGACAGAAGAGGACATAGATTAAATTAGGGTGTTAGAGAAGCTTCTCTGAGAGACAGATGTTTAATGAGGGATCTAAAAGATGATTAGGAATTGGCCAGTTGAGAAGTGGGCCAGAGAAGCATTCTGGCCTGAGAAGGCAGCATGTGCTAAGGCCCTGAGGCAGGAAACACCACTGGCAAGTTGGAAGAATTGGTAGTGTGGCTGGTGCTTTGGGAAAGAAGGAGCGACAGTCCAGAGATGGGGATGAGTAAGAAGGCCAGGGTAATCACGGAGTACCAGATAGTTCCTGCAAGGACTTTGGATTTTATCCTGAGTGCATCAGAGGGCCAGAAGAGATTTATACATGGGCATAATGACATCATTTATGTTCTAAAACTTAAAAGATAGAAACTTCAAAAACAAACAAAAAAACTGTAAAACTATCTTTCTTCCTGAAGGCATTCAAGACAGATAACATATAAAATGGGTTAGCTGAACATCAGGAAGCTATAAACATCTGCACCAGGAGAAGGATATGATCAATTTTAAAAACCAGTATGTCCATATCTGATGGTCTTCAGTAAGCCAATGTTACCAATTTAAGATGAAACCGAGTGAAAATAAAGACACATCATCATTTATGAGAGAACACTTTTGGTTTAAGTAAAATTAAGAGCTTCTTAGTTTGAATAAGAACAAAAACCTAGATAATAAGAAAAGAGGGTGCAAAATCATTGAATTTAAATTTTTCTTAATGCAGTGTTCCGTACAGGATTATAGGATAGAGGCCACTTACTATTAGGAAGCTAGAAGGCAGTAATGCTGTTGTGTTCTGTACTGTGTCAGCATCCCAGTACAGGACATGAAATACCAGATAGTGGAAGGGTTGGGTATGAGATCGATATGTTTATGGGAATGCTCTTCAGCTCTTGCAGGTACTAATTTGACACCACACCTACAGACTTTGACTTACACTTGAATAGTCTTCAAAACAGCATGGGATCAAAAAAGCACAGAGAACTGAACACATGAACTCTTTAAATTGTTGCCATTCCTTAAGTACGGGGGTTCTGACAGTGTTGGTAGCAGCCTCAGCACAGAAGTGGCATTCCTCATTACCCATGGGACACCTGTTGACACCTGTTCTAGAAATGGACTTAAGCTCAGGACAAGTTGAAAGCATCCGGAAGAGATCATAAAATATCTAAAGTTTGATTTTGCAAATGACTGTATGTAGGTTCACGAAATGGTAAGTGTGATAGGGACAATGAGTGAACAGATAATAACGTCAGGTCCTTAATGTAGCCCCTCATTCATTTATGTAGTCATCCAACTATTTAGTAAATATGTACTGAATATTTTCTATGTACTAAGCATTGTCATAGGTCCTTAGGATAAATGGTGAACAAAAACATCTCTGACCCCGTTTACAGGGAGTTTACAGTTTAGTTTACATGGGACGTTGGGTGCTGTGTGACATTGAACTTTTTTTATTTTATTTTTTTTGCTAAACCAGTCCTATTCAGAAATGAGTAAGGCTTTTAGAAGCTAATTTTATGATGAAAGTAATGTATCCTTTTAAAAAACAATTTGAATATTTAAACCTTCTCACTTTGCATTTTCTCTCTCAAATCTCAGTCCTTAGAGATGAACAGTCTGGAAATCTCCCCTCAGGTATTTTCCATGCAAACATCATAGAGTTGGAAACATATACTTGTTTATATAGGTTTAAATATTTCTTCTACATAAATGAAATCATACCACATATGTTTTTCTGAAGCTCGCTTTTTCACTTCATATTATAGTATGCATAATTTTGCAGATCAATATACACATCTTCATTTGCTTTTACAAAGTGTTAGTATTTACTTTTGGAATATAGTTAAGCAGGTCTCTTTATAGCGGTTTGGGCTTGCTTCCACTTTTTGTTATTATAGGCAATGCTACAATATCCTTGTGCACGTTGCAAATGAATCTCTATACTTTTTTTTTTATTAAGTCATAACTGTGTACATTCATGCGATCATGGGGCACCATACTGGTTTTATAGACCATTTGACACATTTTTTTTTTTTTATTGTTGGGGATTCATTGAGGGTACAATAAGCCAGGATACATTGATTGCAATTGTTAGGCAAAGTCCCTCTTGCAATCATGTCTTGCCCCCATAAAGTGTGACACACACCAAGGCCCCACCTCCCTCCCTCCATCCCTCTTTCTGCTTTTCCTCCCCCCCCCATAACCTTAATTGTCATTAATTGTCCTCATATCAAAATTGAGTACATAGGATTCATGCTTCTCCATTCTTGTGATGCTTTACTAAGAATAATGTCTTCCACTTCCATCCAGGTTAATATGAAGGATGTAAAGTCTCCATTTTTTTAAATAGCTGAATAGTATTCCATGGGATACATATACCACAGTTTGTTAATCCATTCCTGGATTGGTGGGCATTTAGGCTGTTTCCACATTTTGGCGATTGTAAATCGAGCTGCAATAAACAGTCTAGTACAAGTGTCCTTATGATAAAAGGATTTTTTTCCTTCTGGGTAGATGCCCAGTAATGGGATTGCAGGATCAAATGGGAGGTCTAGCTTGAGTGCTTTGAGGTTTCTCCATACTTCCTTCCAGAAAGGTTGTAGTAGTTTGCAGTCCCACCAGCAGTGTAAAAGTGTTCCCTTCTCTCCACATCCACGCCAGCATCTGCAGTTTTGAGATTTTGTGATGTGGGCCATTCTCACTGGGGTTAGATGATATCTCAGGGAAGTTTTGATTTGCATTTCTCTAATATATAGAGGTAATGAACATTTTTTCATGTTTTTGTTAGCCATTCGTCTGTCATCTTTAGAGAAGGTTCTATTCATGTCTCTTGCCCATTGATATATGGGATTTTTGGCTTTTTTCATGTGGATTAATTTGAGTTCTCTACATATCCTAGTTATCAAGCTTTTGTCTGATTGAAAATAGGCAAATATCCTTTCCCATTTTGTAGGTTGTCTCTTTGCTTTGGTTATTGTCTCCTTAGCTGTACAGAACCTTTTCAGTTTAATGAAGTCTCATTTGATTATTTTTGTTGTTGTAATTGCCATGGCAGTCTTCTTCATGAAGTGTTTCCCCAAGCCAATATCTTCCAGTGTTTTTCCTATGCTTTCTTTGAGGATTTTTATTGTTTCATGCCTTAAATTTAAGTCCTTTATCCATCTTGAATCAATTTTTGTGAGTGGGGAAAGGTGTGGGTCCAGTTTCAGTCTTTTACATGTAGACATCCACTTCTCCCAACACTATTTATTGAATAGGGAGTCTTTCCCCCAAGGTATGTTCTTGTTTGGTTTATGGAAGATTAAGTGGTTGTAAGATGTTAGTTTCATTTCTTGGTTTTCAATTCGATTCCAAGTGTCTATGTCTCTGTTTTTGTACCAGTACCATGCTGTCTTGAACACTATGGCTTTGTAGTACAGCCTAAAATCTGGTATGCTGATGCCCCCAATTTTATTTTTATTACTAAGAACTGCCTTAGCTATACGGGGTTTTTTCCAGTTCCATACAAAACGCAGAATCATTTTCTCCAAATCTTGAAAGTAGAATGTTGATATTTTAATAGGAATGGCATTGAATAGGTAGATTGCTTTGGGAAGTATAGACATTTTAACAATGTTGATTCTTCCCGTCCATGAGTATGGTATGTTCTTCCATTTGTTAATATCCTCTGCTATTTCCTTTCTGAGGATTTCATAATTTTCTTTATAGAGGTCCTTCACCTCCTTCGTTAGGTATATTCCTAGGTATTTCATTTTCTTTAAAACTATGGTGAAGGGAGTTGTGTCCTTAATTAGCTTCTCATCTTGACTGTTATTGGTGTATACAAAGGCTACTGATTTGTGGACATTGATTTTATATCCTGAAACATTACTGTATTTTTTGATGACTTCTAGGAGTCTTGTGGTTGAGTCTTTGGGGTTCTCTAAGTATAAGATCATGTCGTCAGCAAAGAGGGAGAGTTTGACCTCCTCTGCTCCCATTTGGATTCCCTTTATTTCCTTGTCTTGCCTAATTGTATTGGCTAGAACTTCCAGCACCATGTTGAATAATAAAGGTGACAGAGGACAACCTTGTCTGATTTCAGTTCTAAGAGGAAAAGCTTTCAGTTTTACTCCTTTCAGTAAAATACTAGTATAGTAATAAGCTCTTCCTTGAAGGTTTGATAGAATTCTGGTGTGAAGCCATCTGGACCAAGGCATTTTTTGTTTGGAAGATTTTTTATTGTTTCTTTGATCTCAGTGCTTGAAATTGGTCTGTTCAGGAGCTCTGTTTCTTCCTGGCTGAGTCTAGGGAGAGGGTGTGATTCCAAATATTGATCCATTTCCTTCACATTGTCAAATTTCTGGGCATAGAGTTTCTGGTAGTATTCAGAGATGATCTCTTGTATCTCTGTGGGATCAGTTGTTATTTCCCCTTTATCATTTCTGATTGAGGTTACTAGAGATTTTACTTTTCTATTTCTCATTAGTTTGGCGAATGGTTTATCTATTTTATTTATTTTTTCAAAAAACCAACTCCTTGTTTCATTAATTTTCTGAATGATTCTTTTGTTTTCAATTTCATTGATCTCTGATTTGATTTTGGATATTTCTTTTCTTCTACTGAGTTTAGGCTTCGATTGTTCTCCTTTTTCCAATTCCATAAGATGGCTTGTGCGATTGTTGATGCGCTCTCTTTCTGTTTTTCGAATGTAAGCATCTAAAGCAATGAATTTTCCTCTCAAAATTGCTTTTGCAGTATCCCACAGATTTTGGTAGCTTGTGTCTTCATTGTTGTTTTGCTCAAGGAAGTTAATGATTTCCTGTTTTATTTCTTCCTGCACCCATCTGTTATTCAACAGAAGATTGTTTAATTTCCATGCCTTTGTGTGGGGTCGAGCATTTTTGTTAGAGTTGAGTTCCACCTTTAGTGCCTTATGGTCTGAGAAGATACAAGGTAAAATTTCAATTCTGTTGATTCTGTTGATATTTGTTTTGTGTCCCAGGATATGATCAATTTTGGAGACTGTTCCATGGGGTGATGAGAAGAATGTATATTCTTTATCTTTGGGGTGGAGAATTCTATATGTGTCTATCAAGTACAGTTGTTCTAGGGTCTCATTTAAATCTCTTATATCTTTGTTCAATTTCTGTTTAGAGGATCTGTCCAGCTCTGTAAGAGGAGTGTTAAAGTCCCCTGTCATTATGGTATTATCAGATGTCATATTGCTCAGACTGAGTAAGGTCTGTTTCTAGAATCTGGGAGCATTTAAATTGGGTGCATAAATATTTAGAATTGAAACATCTTCTTGTTGTATTTTTCCCTTGACCAATATAAAGTGACCATCTTTGTCTTTTTTTACATTAGTTGCTTTAAATCCACATGTATCTGAAAATAAGATTGCAACTCCTCTTTTCTTCTGAATTCCATTTGCCTGAAAAATTGTCTTCCAACCCTTGACTCGGAGCTTGAATTTGTCTTTTGAAGCCAGGTGTGTTTCTTGCAGACAGCAAATGGATGGCTTGTGTTTTTTAATCCAGTCAGCCAATCTATGTCTCTTCAGTGGGGAATTCAAGCCATTAACATTTATTGAGATAATTCATAAGTGTGGTAGTATTCTATTCAGCTTATTTTGTGAGAGTCCATTGCTTAGTTTTATCTTTTGCATCAGTGTGGAGGTTAGGTTCTGTCCTTTAATTTCTGAGTTCTACTTTGCTGCTGATCCGTGCTGATCAGTGTGCAGAACAGGTTGAAGTATTTCCTGTAGAGCTGGTCTTGTTGTGGCGATTTTCTCAATGTTTGTATATCTGTAAATGATTTGATTTTTCTGTCAATTTTTAAGCTTAGCTTAGCAGGGTACAGAATTCTGGGCTGGAAATTGTTCTGTTTAAGTAGATTAAAGGTAGGTGACCATTGTCTTCTTGCTTGGAAAGTTTCATTAGAGAAGTTTGCGCTCACACTGATGGATTTGCCCCTGTAGGTCAACTGGCGCTTACTCCTGACAGCTTGCAGAATCTTTTGTCTTGACTTTGGACAGGTTCATCACAATGTGTCTTTGAGAAGCTCGGTTAGAGTTGAGGCGACTTGGGGTCCGATATACGTCTGAAAGCAGTGTGTCAGAATCTTTTGTGATATTTGGGAAATTTTCTTTTATAATATTCTCTAGTATGGCTTCCATTCCTCTGGGGCATTCTTCTTCCCCTTCTGGGATTGCTATAACTCATATGTTGGAACGCTTCATAAAGTCCCATAATTCTGATAGTGAATGTTCTGCTTTCTCTCTCTTCTTTTCTGCCTCTTTTACTATCTGAGTTATCTCAAGAACTTTGTCTTCTACCTCTGAAATTCTTTCTTCTGCATGGTCTAACCTGTTGTTGATACTTTCCATTGCATCTTAAGTTCCCTAATTGACTGTTTCAGTTCCTTCAGCTCTGCTATATCCTTTCTATATTCTTCATATTGTTCATCTCTTATTTGATTCTGTTTTGGTTATTTTCCACTTTATTAAGAGTTTCCTTCATTGTTTCCATCATTTCCTTCATTATTTTCATCATGTGTGTTCTAAGTTCCCTTTCTGTCATTCCTAACATTTCTTTATAGGTGGAATCCTCTGCAGTAGCTATCTCATGGTCCCTTGGAGGGGTTGTTCTGGACTGGTTCTTCATGTTGCCTGGAGTTTTCTGCTGATTCTTCCTCATGAGTGATTTCTTTTATCTGTTTCCTGCCCTAATTTTCCTTTCACTTCCTCTTGCTCTTTAAGTTCTTGTGCCTGTGGACTAAGGGTTAGATGAGTCCTTTTGGTACAGGACCAGAAGGGTGAGAAGGTTGAAGAGTAAGAAAGGGATGAAAGAAAGGAGGACGGAGTGAAAAGAAAAAAAAAATATAGAAAGGTGAGGGGATGGGTAAAAGGAATATTGACAAAAAGAAGAGAGGCACAGAAATAGGGAGACAGAGCAATATAGTTGTACAGTAGGGTACTTTGATACAACCTTAAAAAAGACCCACCTTCTGGGGGTGCCCAGTTGGGTGGTTCCCTTGAGGTGAGCAGCTCTTTGCTAACCTGGTCAGACACAGTACCCCACCTCCACCAAGTAGAGAGGAAAGACAAAAATGCTATAAATCAAACCAAAACAAGCAAACAGAAAACTTTACAGGGATACAATTGGGTGAAAAACCAAATAATAGCGGTGGAAACAGTAGCAAAAACGAAGTTCTAGTTATTAAAAAAGGTAGAAATGGGAAATTATAATTAAACTAGAAAAACTGAGAAAAAAAAAGATCTGTACGGAAAAGTTGAAATTAAAAAATGAAACAACATCAACAATATCAACGTAAACTAAAAAACAGCCAAACCAAAAAAAAAAAGAACCCCCCCCCAAAAAAAAAAACCCAAAACACAACAAAAAACAAAGTAGTATGCATATGTTGTTGAATAATGTCTGGGCAACACGTGGTCTTCTGGTTTATGGGATGTTAATCACAGTTCTGATACGACTGGAGGCTGCTGATTTCTCAAACCCCAGCAAGTAGACACCCTAAATCTCTCTTCTGCCCACTTAAAAGGCACTTTGAACTTGTAAACTTGCTGAGCAGAAGCCTTCCCAGGAAAGTGCTTGTCACTGGAATCACTGCTGAAGTGGCTATCCACTTGCCCAGTGTGCCAAAACCGGTCTCACTCTGCCCCTGAGGGTTAGGGCTGCAAGGTGGCTCAGACCCCACCCTTAGGCTACTCAGTGCTGGGTTACCAGCTCCCACCCGATTCTAGCTCTGTGACCCTGAGGGCGGAGCTTGCCAGGGCAGATCACTCACAATGGCTCCCTGTGGCCCACAGCCAAACACTATTAGCTCCGTCTGGCTCAGTGGCTCAGACTGGGGCCCTAGACAAAGGCCAAAGTTCTCCACACTCCTGCTCAGGCTCTCCCCAAGGCAGCTCAACTGAGTGCCAAGTCCCAAGACACCAAAGAGTTCACAGGTAAGGCCTTTTTGGTTTGCAGTCTCGCTGCTACTGAACTTACAGTTGCGGGAGGGTTTAGACCGATTGAACACACGTGACCACTTGCCATTTTTCCACTGTTTTAGTCCTCCTCTTGGGGTCCAGAAGTCTCTCGCTGACTCTCTGTATCCTCGCAGGGGTGATGATAGGCAGATCCCACCAGCCAGAGATGCCCGGAGTCCTATCTCCCAGGACTCACGGTGCCCAGATGCAAGGAAGCTGTTACTCGGCCGCCATCTTCCAAAGAAACCCATTTGACACATTTTCATCACACTGGTTAACATAGCCTTCCTGGCATTTTCTTAGTTATTGTGTTAAGACATTTATATTCTACATTTACTAAATTTCACATGTACCCTTGTAAGATGCACCGTAGGTGTAACCCCACCAATCACCCTCCCTCCATTCATCCTCCCCCCTCCATCCCCTCCCTCTCTCCCTTCCCCATATTCTTAGGTTATAACTGTGTTATAGTTTTCATATGAAAGCCATAAATTAGTTTCATAGTAGGGCTGAGTACATTGGATACTTTTTCTTCCATTCTTGAGATACTTTGCTAAGAAGAATATGTTCCAGCTCCATCCATGTAAACATGAAAGAGGTAAAGTCTACCTCTTTCTTTAAGGCTGCATAATATTCCATGGTGTACATATGCCACCATTTATTAATCCATTCGTGGATCGATGGGCACTTGAGCTTTTTCCATGACTTTGCAATTATGAGTTGGGCTGCAATAAACATTCTGGTACAAATATCTTTGTTCTGATGTGATTTTTGGTCTTCTGGGTGTATGCCTATTAGAGGAATTATAGGATTGAATGGCAGATCTATTTTTAGATCTCTAAGTGTTCTCCAAACATCTTTCCAAAAGGAATGTATTAATTTACATTCCCACCAGCAGTGTACAAGTGTTCCCTTTTTTCCACATCCACTCCAACATCTCTGGTCTTGAGATTTTTAGATGTGGGGTAATCTTACTGGAGTTAGCTGATCTCTGAAAGTAGTTTTGATTTCCATTTCTCTGATGATTAAGGATGATGAGTATGTTTTCGTATGTCTGTAGGCTGTGCACCTGTCTTCTTCAGAGAAGTTTCTCTTCAAATCCCTTGCCCTGCCTGCGATGGGATCACATGTTCTTTTCTTGCTTATACGTTTGAGTTCTCTGTGGATTCTGGTTATTAAACCTTTGTCAAAGACATAACCTGCAAATAACTTCTCCCATTCTGAGGGCTGTCTGCTTACTTTACTTACTGTGCTCTTGGCTGTGCAGACGTTTTAGTTTGATCAGGTCCCAGTAGTGTATTTTTGAAGCTGTTTCAATTACCTGGGGGGTCCTCCTCATAAAATACTCGCCCAGACAGATTTCTTCAAGAGTTTTCCCTGAACTCTATTCTAGTATTTTTATAGTTTCATGTCTTAAGTTAAAATCTTGAATCCAGTGAGAGTCTATCTTAGTTAATGGTGAAAGGTGTCCAGTTTAGTCTTCTGCAGGTTGCCGGCCAGTTCACCCAGCACCATTTGTTAAATATGGAATCTTTTCCCCACTGAATGTTTATTATTATTTTTTTTTTATTTTTTGGCTTTTTAATTTTATTTTGTTGCTTATTTTTTATTTCTTTACGTTTTTTTTTTGTTGTTGTTGTTGAGACAGGGTCCCACCCTATGCCCCTGAGCGGAGTGCAGTGGGCGTGGTAGCTCACCACAATCTCAGACTCGGGCTGCGGGCACCCCACTGCCTCAGCCTCCGGAAGCTGTTGGGATTACAGGCGCTCGCTGCTCCCAGCTGGGTTTTTCCATTTTTTTCATGAGTTGGCACGGTGGCTCATGCCTGTAATCTCAGCACATGAGATGAGCACATGAGGAGGCTGAGGAGGGAGAATCCCCACTGAATGTTTTTAATTGGCTTATCAAAGATCAAATAACGGTAAGTAGCTGGGTTCATCTCTTGGTTCTCTATTCTGTTCCATATATCTACCTCTCTGTTTTTGTGCCAGTACCATGCTGCTTTGATCACTGTCGATTTATAGTATAGTCTGAGGTCTGGTAGCGTGATTCCTCCTGCTTTGTTTTTATTTCTGAGTAATGTTTTGGCTATTCAAGGTTTTTTCTGATTCCATATAAACTGAAGTATTATTTTTTCAAGATCATTAAAGTATGACAGTGGAGCTTTAATAGTGATTGCATTAAAATTGTATATTGCTTTGGGTTATATGGACATTTTAAATGTTGATTCTTCCCAGCCATGAGCATGGCATGTTTTTCCATTTGTTAACATTTTCAGCTATTTCTTTTCTTAGAGTTTCATAGTTCTCTTTATAGAGATCTTTCACATCCTTTGTTAGATAAACTCCCAAATATTTCATCTTCTTTGGCACTGCTGTGAATGGAATAGAGTCCTTAACTGTTCTTTCAGCTTGACTATTGTTGGTACATATAAAGGCTATCAATTTATGAATGTTGATTTTGTAACCTGAGACGCTACTGTATTCCTTGATCACTTCTAAGAGTTTTGTAGTAGAATCCCTGGTGTTTTCCAGATATACAATCATATCTGCGAAGAGCGGAAATTTGATCTCTTCTGACCCTATATGGATAACCTTGATCGCCTTTTCTTCCCTAATTGAGATGGCTAAAACTTCCATTACAATGTTAAAGAGCAGTGAAGACAGTGGGCAGCCTTGTCTGGTTCCTGATCTTAGTGGAAATGATTTCAATTTAACTCCATTCAATACAATATTGGCTGTGGGTTTGCTGTAGATGGCCTCTATCAGTTTAAGAAATGTCCCTTCTATACCAATTTTCTTAAGTGTTCTGATCGTGAAGGGATGCTGGATATTATCAAAAGCTTTTTCTGCATCGATTGAGAGAATCATATGGTCTTTGTTTTTTAATTTGTTTATGTGCTGAATTAGACTTATAGATTTACGTATATTGAAGCAGCTTTGAGACCCTGGGATAAAACCGACTTGGTCATGATGTATAATTTGTTTGATGTGTTGCTGGATTCTGTTTGTTAGGATCTTGTTGAATATTTTTGCATCTATATTCATTAGTGATATTTGTCTATAATTTTCTTTTCTTGTTGGGTCTTTTCCTGGTTTGGGGATCAGGATGATGTTTGCTTCACAGAACGTATTGTGTTGGGTAGTATTCCTTCTTTTTCTATACTTTGGAACAGGTTGAGTAATATAGGTACTAATTCCTCTTTAAAGGTTTGGTAGAATTCTGATGTGAAGCCATCTGATCCTGGGCTGTTCTTTTTAGGGAGATTTCGTATGGTTGATGCTATTTCAGAACTTGACATAGGCCTGTTCAACATTTCTACTTATTCTGGCTAAGTCTTGGAAGGTGACGTGCTTCCAAGTATTGGTCAATTTCCTTCAGATTTTCATATTTCTGAGAAAGTGTCTTGTAATATTCATTAAGGATTTTTTGAATTTCTGAGGAGTCTGTTGTTATTTCGTCTTTGTCATTTCTGTTGATGAGATTAGAGATTTTACTCTTTTTTTTCCTGATTAGGTTGGCCAGAGGTTTATCTATTTTATTGACCTTTTCAAAAAACCAACTTTTTGATTTATTGATCTGTTGTATAATTCTTTTGTTTTTAATTTCATTTAATTCTGCTCTAATTTTGGTCATTTCTTTTCTTCTACTGGGTTTGGGGTTGGAATGTTCTTCCTTTTCCAGTTGCTTGAGATGTCCCATTAAGTTGTTAACTTCCTCTCTTTCCGTTCTCTTGAGGAAAGCTTGAAGTGCTATAAATTCCCCTCTTGGGACTGCCTTTGCGGTATCCCAGAGGTTCTGATAATTTGTGTCTTCATTGTTGTTTTGTTCCAAAAATTTGGCAGTTTCCTTCTTAATCTCATCTCTGATCCAGCTATCATTCAGCATAAGGTTATTTAACTTCCATGTTTTTGTATGAGTATGCAGATTCCTGTTGTTACTGAGTTCAACTTTTATTCCATGGTGGTCTGAGAAGATGCAAGGAATAATTTCTATTCCTTTAAATTTACTGAGGTTAGACTTGTGACCTAAGATGTGATTGATTTTGGAGTGTGTTCCGTGGGCTGATGAGAAGTATGTGTATTCAGTTTTGTTGGGATGAAATGTTCCGTAAATGTCTGCTAAATCCAAATGTTGGATGGTTAGGTTTAAATCTAAAATTTCTTTGCTCAGCTTCTTCTTGGAGGATCAATCTAACACTGCCAAAGGAGTGTTGAAATCTTTATTATGTAGCTGGAGAAAATCAAGTTGCTCATGTCTGTTAGAGTTTCTCTTAGAAATTGAGGTGTATTCTGGTTGGGTGCATAAATATTAATAATTGAAATCTCATCATATTGAGTATTACCCTTAACAAATATGAAGTGACCATTCTTGTCCTTCCTTACTTTTGTTGGTTTAAAGCCTATTGTGTCTGCAAATAGAATTGCAATAACTGCTTTTTTTCTGATTACCATTTGCCTGAAATATGGACGACCATCCTTTCACTCTGAGTCTATATTTATCTTTTAAGGTAAGATGTGATTCTTGTATGCAGCAAATATCTGGTCTGCGTTTTTGTATCCAGGCAGCCAACCTGTGCCTCTTTAGAGGACAGTTTAAGCCGCTCACATTAATGGAGAATATTGATAAGTCTGGTAAAATTTTGGGTATCGAGTTTTTCGAAAGTCAAGTGGACATTTTAATGCTTTCGCCACTGTGGAAGTTGGAGTTTGATCAAAAGTTTCTGAGTGAGTTTACTTTTGTGGTAGAGGATTGGGCTGGTCATTATAGAGGATAGGTCTGAGAATATCCTGAAGAGCTTGTTTGGTTGTGGCAAATTTCTTCAACATGTGAATGTCATTAAATTATTTAATTTCTCCATCATAAATGAAACTCAGTTTAGCTGGATACAGGATCCAGGGTTGAAAGTTATTTTGTTTTAGGAGATTAAAAGTTGATGACCATCCTCTTCTGGCTTGAAAAGTTTCAGCAGAGAGATCTGCAGTCATTCTAATGTTCTTCCCTTTGTAGGTAATGTTTTTCTTACGCCTGGCTGCTTTCAGAATTTTCTCCTTCATATTAACAGTAGTGAAGTTAATTATGATGTGCCTGGGGGATGTCTTATTCGGGTTGAGTCGTGCTGGGTTCTGAAACTGTCTGCTATTTAAATTTTATAATCTCTTGGCATGTCTGAAAAATTCTCTTTCATAATTTCATGGAGAAGGGCCTCTGTGCCTTGCAAAGCCACCTCATTGCTTTCAGGGATTCCAATGTGGTGGATATTAGCGTTCTTCGTATTATCCCAGAGCTCTCTGAGGGAATGATCCATTTTTGTTCTCCATTTCTCTTCCTTTTTAGAGTTTGGGAGTGTTCAAAGGGTTTGTCTTCAATGTCAGAAATCCTTTTCTGCTTGTTCCACTCTGTTACTGAGGGATTCTACTGTATTTTTAAGATCTTTGAGGGCTGCAAATTCTTGCTTCAATGTGTCAGAATCTTTGGTGGTTTTGTCTTTAAATTCATTGAATTCTTGAGAGAATGCTTGAATTTCCCCTCGAAGTTCTAATTCTGACTGTTGAATTGTTCCTCGAATTTCTAATACCAAATTTTCCTCCATTCTGTTAATCTTATTTGCAATCCAAATTCTGAATTTGATTTCTCATGCCATGGCCATCTGTTTATGAATGGGATCTTCAGTTACATCTGCCATAGCTTTCCTTGGGGTGGAGGGTTGATCTATTCTGGTTATTCATGTTACCAGAGTTTTTCCGCTGATTCTGCCCCAGAATTATTTTATACCATTTGACTTTTCCCCTGGAGCTTTGCCCAGGACCTATACAGTGCTATGGCCTGAGAAACTGGGGACTTATTTGGTGTGGTGGGGCTAAGTGGCTCTGTCTTGTTTTCAGCTGGTCTCTGTCTGACCCTAGTGAAACATTTACTCTGGGTTGAAGTCTCAGCTGTGGAGAAATACCAGCAATTAAGTCACCCCGCCCCCACAGGCAACAATTGGAAAAGGAAAATCAAACCTTCCTACAACCACATACCCAGGGCACCACTTGGATATTCCTTGGGCGATTGGCTCAGTTCAAAAGGTCTAAATCAATCATCTCAGTTAGCACCTGTCTCTGGTGGAAGAGTTTAAAAGGTCTCTGGCAACTAGATCGCATGGGTCTGCTGACATGTCAAATATGACTTGCTCCGGTGCTCCGTAAGGTCTGGAGGACCCACTCAGCAAATAGATTAGTCTCGAAAGTTTGATGCCTCCTTCCCCACCTTGTACTTCTGTCACCCCCAGTCACTAATAACCCCACAGGGCTGTGACCCAGTTGCCTCCAGTGAGCACATACTCCAGGGGTTTGTACCTGCCTGAATCACAAGGAAATCTATGTCTCCTCACCAGGCCGCTGCTCTCTGCCTCTATACTGCATGGGGAAGTGATGCCTCACAAACTTGGGCGCTTGATGGAGGCTGGGGTGTGTTCAGTCCGTTCCAGCCCTGCCCCTGATTGATGTTACTGACCGAACAGAACAACTCTGTCCCGGCTAAGTTCCCCTGTAGAAGAGAAGCTGTTTTGAGTTCAAAGAACCTGTGCCTCAGGCCCTGTCTTTGCTGCTGAGTACATGGGATGCTTGATTTTTCATTCTTGAGATACTTTACTTAGGATAATGTTCTCCAAATCATTCTCGGTAAATACAAAAATACAATGGCTGAATCGTATTTAATGGTATACATAAACCAGAGTTTATTAGTCCATTCATGGGTTGATGGGCACTTGGGTTATTTCCACATCTTTGCAATTATGAATTGAGCTGACATATAAACAGTCAAGTGCACATGTCCTTATGGTAAAATTATTTTTGGGTAGATAACTAGTAATGGGATTGCAGATCAAATGAAAGGTCTACTTTTAGTTCTTTGAGGAGTTTCCATATTTCTTTCCATAATGGATGTACTAGTTTGCAGTGCCATCATCAGTGCAGGAGTATTCCCTATCTCTCGGCACCAGCAAACACAGCTTTGGCACTTTGTGATGGGGGCCATTCTCAACTTGGGTTAGGTGATATCTCAAAGTGGTTTTGATCTGCATTTCTGGATGGTTAGGGATGATGAGCATTTTTTCATGAGTTTGTTGGCCATTTGTCTATCATCATGAGAAAAGATTCTGTGTATCATGCCCAGTTATTATTGAGATTGTTTACTCTTTTCGTGTTGATTTGCTTGAGTTCTTTGTAGATTTTGGTTATTAGGCTTTTGTCAGATTTGTAACATGTGAATATCTTCTCCCATATGAAGGTTGTTTATTTGATTGCTGATTGTGCCCTTAGCTGTGCAAATTATTTTTAATTTGGTCAGGTTTCATTTGTTTATTTTTGTTATTGCTGCAATTGCCAGTTGGATCTTTTTCATGAAGTCTTTTCCAAGGCTGGCAAGATTCAGATTTTTCCCACACTCTCTTCTAGAGTTTTTATACTTTTGTGTCTTAGATTTAAATATTTTATCCAGTGTGAGTTAATTTTGTAAGTGGTGAGAGGTGTGGGCCAGTTTTAGTTCTGTACTGTGGCTAACCAGTTCTCCCAGCACCATTTATTGAATAGGAATTCTTTTTTCCAGTGTATGCTTTTGTTTATTTCACTGAAGATTAGATGGCAACATGAGACTGGTTTCATCTCTACATTCTCTGTTCTGTTTCATAGCTCTAGATAGCTATGTTTATGCCAATACTATGCTGTTTTTATCACTATCGACTTGTAGTATAACCTGAAGTCTAGTAAAGTAATGTCTCCAGATTTATTCTCATTTTGTAAAATTTCATTGGCTATTTGGACTTTTTTCTGGTTCGAAATGAAACTAAGAACAATTTTTTCAAGGTCTTCAAAGTATGATATTGATATGTTAATGGGGATTGCATTAAATATGTATATTACTTTGGATAGTATAGACATTTTAGCAATGTTGATTTCTTCCCAGCCATGAACATGGTATGTTCTTCCATTTGTTAATGTCTTCTGCTATTTCTTTTCTCTGGGTTTCATAGTTCTCTTTATAGAGATCCTTCACATCCTTTGTTAGATATACTCCCAGGTATTTCATTTTCTTTGGAGCTATTGTCCAAACCCTTGTAAAGCAGTTTCTTTATGAAGTTCACCTCAATTATCCAATTGAAGGAGGCCATCTATTCCCAGCTGGGATTCTAACTCATAGAGTGTGCAAAGGATAAGAAGACCTTGAAGTCTTATAAAACATACTTCATATTATGGGGAGGGAACTTGGTGGTTTTTGTTTGTCTATACATTCTGGTCATTGGATGTTGAGATTCTAACATAGTGAAGAGATATGAGCTTGTTATGAGCATACTCATAAACTCAAGATGGAGAAGCTCCAATTCTACAAGCTATCAAAAGATTTGCTTCCCATTCAAAATGTCATTTTTCTTATTACTTATAATAAAAGTTTCCCAAATTTGACTCCTCAGAAGACCAATCTCAGTTATGGGGAGACTTAATTAGAATTTTACTTTACTTAAGGCAATGTCATTTCATTGCCATTATAGGAAGACAATTCTGTTTTCATGACTAGATCTTTACAGTACTCACTTTACTGTTTAAAAATGTGATAATTTAAGCTATCAATAGTATATAAATGAATGCTTCCTAAATTCTTACCAAGTCAATTAAATCTATACTCTTATGTGTAATCTTCACAGATAATACAAAGGCATAGAATTATAGTTTAATCAAAAAGTATGTTTTATAAATTCCGAATCAATGGGCTACAAATTAAAGATATTATAATCCACCTATTTTTATATAGTGTTTCATATTTGGAAAGCAAGCTGTTGTTTACCGTACTTGTCCTATTTTCAATATCTCCATTTTTCTGTCAACTACGATCATTTATTTATTCCTTCAACTCATGCAGTATGTACTATGTGTGAGACACTGTTCTGGGTACCTGCGATGTAAATATGAGGAAGACACAGTCCCTGTCTTCACAGAGGTCACAGTCTAATGAGGAACAAACATACTTGGCCAAGTAATTATAATTAAATATGCTCAGTGTTATGCAAATGGAAGGTTTGATGGAATATTATCTATTGGAAGTACATAGCAGGGGGCAGGCAGGATCCTGAATGAATTTTAGGAGTCCAGGGATTCTAAGTGAGGCCAAAATCCAAATCTATTCCTCAGCCCCTGAGATTAATTCAGCATGAAAATGCTCTGTTTTCAATGTGTGGATGAGTCATCTTAAAACTGGTTAAGTCACTTCACAAAACCAATGGCCAAGCCAATTCTAATATTAAAATTAGTTTGAATAATTGACTTAACCTTCAAGTATTATTGTTTGCAGTAATGAGTTTATGACTAAAGCTGCCTCCACTGTTAGTCACATTGCAGCATTGGGGAGATATGCCTGCCCCCTGGAGGGTCGGAAATGCGGTTTTTCAGTTGACAGTGCAAAGTGAGATCACAAACAAAATAAAACAAAGTAAACCAGAACAAAGCAAAGAATAAAAGGCAAGCAAAACAAGAAAAACAAGACAGAGCAAACAAAAACATACAGCATAGCTGGGCACTGATAAACCCTTTTTAGATAGTTGGTCTTGGTCATCTTTGCTGATATCACATCTAAAGCCTCTGAACTTTCTACAGGCATTAAAAACTGCCAAACCATAGCTGATGAGCTCCTCAGGGAATCACTAAAGAAGTTGATCCAGAAAAAAAAAAAAAAAAAAAAAAAAAAAAAAAGAAGTTGATCCAGGGTGGCGCCTGTGGCTCAAGGAGTAGGACGCCGGTCCCATATGCCAGAGGTGGCTGGTTCAAACCCAGCCCTGGCCAAAAACCAAAAAAAAAAAAAAAAAAAAGAAGTTGATCCAGGAACATTTTTGAAGTCCTTGCTCCCTCCAACGCTTTTCTTACCTTCTAAGAGGGAAGTGCATAGCATGAAAATCAAGGACATTAATAATAACGTCTCTAAGACAGAGCCTTTCTCACTGCTGTAAAGTGCACAGTGATCATCTGGGATCATGTTAAAAGGCAGATTCTGATTCTGTACGTATGGGGTGTGGGTGGAGATTCTGTATTCCCAAACAAGATTCCCAAGAGGTAATGATGATGCCCTTAGTCTGCAGACCACACTCGGAGTAGCATCACAGTGCAGGGCTTTATAAAATACAAGAAGTAGGGTCTTATCCTTTTACATTTACTTTCCCAAGAAAACTTTCATGGTAGGGGATTTCAATGATGAATTGGAGTCCAGCAATCTGTGTCTGAAACAGGCAAATATACAAAGCAAAACTCAGCTCTTCATTTTAATTGGCATAACTTAGCAGTTCCATGTGGCTAGGCAAAATGTATTTTTTAGAAAATCAGAATAAGATGGGGGTTTTACAAAAGGTGTACTCAATCAACGTCAATAAGCATTCTGTTATCTTTTAAAATATGAATTTTAAAATTGGGGGTATCAGGCCAGGCGCGGTGGCTCATGCCTTTAATCCTAGCACTCTGGGAGGCTGAGATGGGGGTTTGCTTGAGCTCACAAGTTTGAGACCAGATGAGCAAAAATCAAGACCCTGTATCTACTAAAAATAGAAAACTGAGGCAAGAGGATTGCTTGAGCCCAAGAATTGGAGGTTGCTGTAAGCTATAACACATAGCACTCTACCCAGGGCGACAGCTCAAAACTCTGTCTCACCAAAAAAAAAAAAAGGGCAGGGGGAATCATAAATAATTTCTTTGGCTAGTCCTCAATATTAAAAAATAACCAGGGAGTTTATCTGTGACCTCATGTGGCTGCACATCAGTACTATCTTAGTATAAATGATTATATGTTATGATTATTTGAATATTATGGTCACATGAATTTCAACATGATAGGTTAGGCCCCAGAAACTTGTGGTATTCCATTTTCTGAACAAGATCAACAAATCTGGGAATCCTTAGTATTGAAAGCAAGGGAAGAGCAACTTATTTGATAAAGGATAGTTCAAACATGTTGTGTTTTAATTTATGTGAGATAGGAATTAGCCCCCAAACTCTTTCGTTGTAATGGGAGCTAAACATTATAAAGACAATACATAACTGAGAATTAAACTGCACAGAACAAGGCTCAATTATGGATTACTAAAATGATGGCTCTCCTGCCAGGAAATATGTGTAAAAATTTTTGAAGAATGATGGCTCTTCAAACCTCATTACATTTGGGCAAATTAAAGCACAATTCCTAAAGACTCTTGATATCTCCCCCTACCACTAGCCAGCCTTCATCAGCTGCACAATGTGTTTTCATGTTAGTTTTACTCCAGGTCTTAAGAATAAAAGCTTTTAACTATATCACCTGCATTCTAAGTTTGGTCCAGGACATGTGTAGGCCCTCTGTTCTTCTATAAGGAACAGAGATTTTTATGGTCCATCTTACAAAGCAGGGATATAGGGTCCATGTGAGTGTGTGTGTGTGTATGTGTAATAGTGTGTGGGGGAGTAAAATGTACATAGCATAAAATTTACCATTGTAATCATTTATAAGAATACAGTTCAGTGGTATTAAGTACATGTACCATGTTGTGCTGTCATCACCATTATCCATTTCCAGAAGTTTTTCATCATCTCAAATTGGAACTATACTCCTGAAATCAGAGGTCCTCAAACTTTTTAAATGGGGGGGGGGCAGTTCACTGTCCCTCAGACCATTGGAGGGCTGGACTATAGTTTAAAAAAAATGAACAAATTCCTATGCACACTGTACATATCTTATTTTGAAGTAAAAAAACAAAATGGTAACAAACACAATCACACCGCCTCATGTGGAGTTTGAGGACCCCTGCCTTAAATAATAACTCACTATTTCCCCCATGGCTCAGCCCCTGTTTTACTTTCGGTCTGTGTATTTGACTGCTTTAAGTGCCTCATATATGTGCAGTCATATGGTCTCTGGCTGACTTCACTTTGTATAATGTTTCCAAGGTCATCCATGCTGTAGCATGTGTCCGAGTTTCATTAGCCTGAGCTGAGTAATATTTCATTGTATGGCTATACCACATTTTCTTATCCATGGAAAGTTGTGTGGCTTAGACCTTTTGGCTCTTTTGAATAATGCTCTGATGAACAAGGGTGACAAGCATCTGTTTGGGTCCCTGCTTCCAATTATTTTTGGTATAAGGGTCAATAGTTATTTATTGAAACCTATTATGAGCCAAGTACAGAGCTGGTGCTATAGAGGAAATGGGTGGAGTCTCAGCTTTCACTGGGAAACATGTGAATGATAAATAAACTTTTTCAGATAGTAGAAAATCCTACCAGAAAAACTAATGGAGAACTGGGTTAGACTATCTGGCATTGGGGTGAAAAGTGGGTCTGGGCATCCTCACTTAGTGTAGGAGGGAAGCAAGTTCCAAGCAAGCATGGCCAGTGTGAAGCCTGAGATGAAAATGAGCACCTGGGGGTAGAGAGAAGGGGCTATGAGAGGAGAAGGGGTCAGAGACTACTTAGGGATGTCATAAAGCTCAAGGAGTATATAATTTGGGGGAGCCCTTCTTAAGAGAAAGAATACAAAGATGTCTACTTTTTGCAAATATTACAAGATCATGCCCTCACCATGTAAACATATTACTAGCTCACTTCCAAAGCTTGTAGGGGTTGCCCAGGTGGAAGGGGGTGGGGGCTCTTAAGCTTCAGTAGGCCCATAGTCATCTGGACCAAGGCCTGTGACAAGCTTCAGTTTTGTTTAAATGAGGAAAGGGAATCATTGGGGGATCACAAGCAGAGACATGACACCATCTGGGCTTTGGCTGCCCTGCCAAGAATGGACTGTAGGGGGCAGAAGAGGATGCAGGGGATGGGGAGGAGCCTGCAGACATGCAGATGAGAGCTGACTGTGGTGTGGTTGAGGGCTGGAGCAGTCTTGGCAGTGAGACGTGGTTAGATTTGACAATAGTCTCCGAGGAGAGAATTCAAAATTGAGATCGCTAACAACAGTCTGACAGGCAAGCACACTGCGTTGTCCATGCAAAGATTTCTTCCTTTCATTTCATCTCAGCCTCCCTAAGCCCCCAGGTCTCACCATAATATTGCTGCAGCATTGTCAGTCAGATGAGTTGAGGAGCTAAGTGGTCCTTTCAAACTCTATTCAAGCTGCAGGATGTTAACCTTCACCAGAGCCAACTACCTGTTTCTCTCCTCAGGTTTTGTTCTTTGTGGCTGAAAGCCATGGGCATTGAAAAAAAATGTATTCTCTGTAAAAGAGATGTCAGTGTCTCACATCAGAAGCCCCAGGGTTAGACTCATTGTGATCCACTCTATACAGTTTTCAAGGAAGAGACCCTCTCAACCGCTATGAGATTGTTTTCGATTCAGGGGAAAAGCAGTTGTCATTTGCTATTCGTGACTGTTTGCTTCTTCAGCCACCAGACTGATGGCCTTTCATCTGGACTGATTGGCTTTTTGAAGAGGGAGCTTTCTAAACCAGCCCGTCTAGGGGCTAGGAAGGACGCTTTGCTGGGGTGGGAGTGGGGATTAGCCAGTTGTTTAGCATGGTGGCTTTATGTTTGGTGAGAGCTAACATGATGTGGGGTGCATGTACATGATCAATTTAGGGTATTGGGATCAGGTGCAACAGAAAGAGAGAGAGAGAGAGCTGCAGGGAGGGTGACAGAGAGAGGTAGAGACAGAGAAAGAGACAGAAACAGAGAGACAGAGATGATTGGACTGGAGGAGGGAGTTAAGTGATAGATTTTGGGGGGGAGGGGTTGGGTCCTCAGAGCAGCTCAGGTGGAGGGAATAGCAGCTGAATGTTTGCTAATGAGCAGCGAGCTGGGTAACAGTGCTAGAACCCGAGCTGTCCCTGCTCCAGTAGTTTTTCTGAGAATCTCAGGAAATCAGATGAGAAGTGATAATGGTTGGTGGGCATCATACTGGAGGGGATAAGAAAGTATCTGTTTGGCACATGAAAAAAAGCTCATCATCCTTAATCATCAGAGAAATGCAAATCAAAACTAGTCTGAGATATCACCTAACCCCAGTAAGAGTAGCCCACATAACAAAATCCCAAAACCGGAAATGTTGGTGTGGATGTGGAGGAAAGGGCACACTTCTACACTGCTGGTGGGAATGCACACTAATACGTTCCTTCTGGAAGGATGTTTGGAGAATACTTAGAGACCTAAAAATAGACCTGCCATTCGATCCTATAATTCCTTTACTAGGTTTATACCCAGAAGACCAAAAGTCACAATATAACAAAGACATCTATACTAGAATGTTTATTGCAGCCCAATTCATAATTGCTAAGTCATGGAAGAAGCCCAAGTGCCCATCGACCCACGAATGGACTAGCAAATTGTGGTACATGTATACCATGGAATACTATGCAGCCTTAAAGAAAGATGTAGACTTTACCTCTTTCATGTTTACATGGATGGAGCTGGAACATATTCTTCTTATCAAAGTATCTCAGGAATGGAAGAAAAAGTATCCAATGTACTCAGCCCTACTATGAAGCTAAATTATAGCTTTCACATGAAGACTATGACCCAACTATAGCACAAGACTATGGGGAAAGGGCCAAGGAAGGGGAAGGGAGGGGGGAAGTTTTGGTGCAGGGAGGGTAATGGGTGGGGCCACATCTATGGTGCATCTTAGAATGGGTACAGGCGATTGCACTAATGTACACAGCTAGATTTAACAATAAAAAAAAAAAAGAAAGTATCTGTTTGGGAATACATTTTGAAGGTTAAGCTCATAGAAATTTTTTTGTTGGTGTTGTAGATTGTATGCGTATTGTGGCAGAAATACAGAACTCCCAAAAGAAGCCAAGGTGTTTTGGCTTGGGCAAATGATGTGATTTCCATTTGCTGAAATTGGGAATCCTTGTTAGGGGTGAGGAAGCAAGATTTGGTTCAGGAGCATATTAGGTTTGAGACACTTCTTCAATATTCAAATGAAAATGTTAAAACTGTTTGGGGAGGTTGAGGAGTTAGATTAGGGAGCCATCAGTCCATAGATGGTGTTTAAGGTCATGGGAATGGATGAGATCATTTTGGTATTGAGTGTAGATGGTGTAAACAGGGACAAAAGTCAGGTTGATAGCCAGAATTTTCCAATATTCTATAAATAATAGTCTTTATTTCCTGTATCAATCTAGCCACTTTTATAAATATTTCTTTCAACTGCTCTAAAGATCTTATTAAAAAAAATGCACATAGCATATATAAAAGTAAAATCCCAAGGGAATTTAGGAATGCTTTTAGCATATTAATGCTCATTCAGAATACAAATTCTTAGCAAACTAGAAATAGAAGGCTGCTATCTACTAAAACCTGCAGCAAACATATTTAAAGGTAAAAGGTTAGAAACAGTCCCTTCACAGTCAAGAATCAGCATGACTACAACATAACTTCAATTTAATATGAAACTTAAAAATCCTAGGCAGGCAGTAAAACAAGAAAATGAAATTAGTAGTATGGAATTTAAAGGAAGAAATGAAATGATCATTACTGGCAGAAGTATCCAAGAGTCTATGATTGTTTAGAACTTTAGAGAGTTCAACAAGGTTGTTGAATATATGATGAATATATAAAAATCATTCTCATTCCTGTAGTCCCACTATAAACAAATAGAAAAATTTGATTTTTAAGAAAATAATACAATTTCAGTAACAACAAAACCTAAAAAGTACCTGTGAATAACAAACATGCAAGACCCTTATGTGAAAAAATTAAATTTGGTGCATTTACAGATTAATGTTTAACTCTATGAGTATGTATCATACAGAAAGATCTTCCAAACATACATAAGAAATTAATGAAAAAGGTGAGTTTTTTTGCTTTTCTGGTTTTTAAAAAATTGAATATGTTACATTTGTCAGATGCTTTTTTCTAGATCTAGTAAGACTATCATACGGATTTCCTTTGCTGTTATTTTCTTACAATACTTTCATCAAGTTTTGGTATCGTTGTTAAGATGGCATCATAAAACTAGCATGAAACGGTGTCCTTCTTTTAATGCTCAATAGAATTTACTAGTGTGAATTCAGATTGGATTTTTCTTGGTTGGAAGGTTTTAATTACAAATTCAATTTATGTAATAGATATAAGATTAATATAAATTTTTTGTGTTAGTTTTAGTAAGGTGCATTTTTCATGGAATTTGTTTATATCATCAAATTTATTGACATAAAGTTTTTATAATATCCACTTATATCTTTTTAATGTGCCTAGAAATCTGTAATGATGGCCTTTTTTCATTCCTGATATTTGTTGCCTTTTCTTTTTTATTAGTTTTAAAGAGGTTTATTAATTGCTTCAAAGTGCTAACTTTTATTTATATTGAGTTCTCTGTTGTTTATTTTCTATTTCATTGACTTCCATTCTTTACTTTTTTATTTCTTTTATTCTATGTATTTTGGATTTAGTTTGTACTTTAGCATCTTAAAATGAAAACTTAGGCCATTTGAACATCTCTGTCCTTTTCTAATATTAATATTTCTATTTGTAAATTTCCTTTTAAGTATGTTAGCTGCATGTAATAAATTTTGATTTGTTTTTATCATTTAGGTTGAAATATTTTCTAATTTCTCTTATAATTCTTTTTTGACCCATGAGATGCCATCTGGTATAATTTCACATTAGCCTGTAGACATTTCTTTAGTATGCTTTTAACGTAACATGTTTTTGCTGGTGATAAATTCTACTGGTTTTTGTTTTTTTCTGAGAACGTCTGAATTTTTGAAGAATATTTTGCTGATGTAGAATTCTAGGTTGACAGGTATATTTTTTCTTTTTGTGTTTTTAGCACTTTAGGTCATTTTTTTCTTTCAGTTTCACTACTTTTGATAAGAGGTCAGTCATCATTCTTATCATTATTCTCCTATATGTAATATGTCTTTGTTCTTTGTATCCTTTTAAGATTTTCTTATTATCTTTGATTTTCAGTAGTTTGATTATAATGTGCGTAAGTGTAAATTTCTTGTAATATTTCTTGCTTGGAGTTTTAGAGAACTCTCAGTATATATTTTTTCAAACACTCTCCCCTCCCCCTTTCCTATTCTTTCCTCATAGGACTCCAGTTATTCATATGTTAAAGTGTTTGATGCTATTCTAAAAGTTATTGAGACTCTGATCACGTTTTGTACTTTTTAAATCTAAATACATTTTTAAATTTTATTTATTTATTTTTTTTGTGGTTTTTGGCTGGGGCTGGGTTTGAACCTGCCACCTCCGGCATATGGGACCGGCGCCCTACTCCTTGAGCCACAGGCGCTGCCCAACATTTTTAAATTTTAAAATAGTTTTAGATTTATAGAAAAGTTGCAAAGATAGTTCAGAGAGTTCATACATGCCCCTTTTCTATTTCTTATGTTGTTACGTGACTGGTGTCTATTTGTTACAACTAGGAAACCAGCATTGGTATATTATTATCTAAACTCCATACTTAATTCAGGTTTTACTAGTTATCTCATGTCCTCTTTTCTGTTCCAGGATACTACATTACATTTAGTCATTATGTCTCTTTAGCCTCCTCTGGTCTGTGACAGTTTCTTTGAATTTTCCTGATTTTTATTATCTTGACATTTTTGAGGAGTACTAGTCACATACTTTGTATGATTTCTTTGAATTTGAGTTTCTCTATTGTTTTCCTTATGGTTAGAGTGGAGTTATGGGATTTGGGGGAAGAAGACCACAGAGGTGAAGTGCATTTCAGAGGTACACCCTAGCAACATGACCTATCACTTATGATTTTATACTTGATCACCTGGCCAAGGTAGTGGCTATCAAATTTCTCCAGTGTAAAGTTAGTCTCCAGCCCCTTTCCAAGGGATGAGGAGTGAAGCTCTATCCCTTAAGGTGGGTACTATCTGTATGATTTATATGTAATTCTTCTGTTTAAGAGACTTATTTCTTTGTCCCCATTTATTTATTTATTCAATCATTAATTTTCTTCAGTATGGACTCTTAGATATTTATTTTAGGCTTTAAGTTATAATTCAATGCCACATTACTTATTTTGTTGCTTAAATGTTTCCACATTGATCATTGAGACCTTTCTCAGGTTGACCATTACATGCTTAGATGGAGTTTTCTTTTTATTTCACCTACTTGTGGTTTTAGAACATTTTTACCATGTTTTTTTCTAATATATTTTCCACCCTACTCTTTATCCTATTTTTCCGAGACCCCAGTTATTTATAATTAGAATGCTTGATTTTGTCCCATGAGCTATTGAGGTAATGCTTCCATTTTTTTTTTTTGTTATGCTTCCATTTTGATCATCCCTCTTGATTTGTCTTCAAGTTCAATGATTTTTTTTTTTTGCTTCTACATTGTTCAGTCAGTTGTTAATCACATTCAATATACATTTTTTTATTCCAGATATTTTATTTTTCAGTTCCAGGATTTCTCTTTGGTTCTTTGTTAGTTTACTGAATTCTATTATCTTGTGAGTAATTATATCAATATTTGCATGCAAATTCTTTGACATATTTATCATAGTTATTCTAAAGTTCTTATCTGTTAATTTTGATATCTGCGTCATCTATAGGTCTGTTTCATGTGATTATTTTTTCTTCATGATTATGGGTCACATTTTCCTCTTTATATATCCAGTATTTTAAAATTATATACTGTACATTGAAGATAACATACTATAGAGACTCTGGATTCAGTTATCTTCTTCTGGAGACTATTGTACTATCAGGAAATTAAATTTGTGGTGGCCTCCTTTAACTGTGTGGAGGGTTGATTTCAGGCTTTGTTAGGAGGTCCTAGTTCAGTGTCGCCTTTAGGCTTGGGGCACACTTACTTGTAAAGGGTAGCCTTTTGGAGTATTAATGGGAAGTGTTTAACAAGTCCCTTTATAGAGGTAATAGGCAAGAATATATTCAAATTTATTGGAGGAGTATCGAATAGGAAAATCTAGTCATATGGGCTAATTCCTATTCAATCTAGGGTTTCAGCCTGGCTTCTTTATTTGTTTTAATTATATATGTTTTTAAAAAATAATTATGCAAAAATTAATAAAGAAAAAATTACTCAAATAGAAGAAATCTTACCTCTTAGAAATTAACTATAGATGGTCTCTGATTTATGACAGTTTGACTTAACGATTTTTTGACATTATGATTGTGCGATAGCAATATGCATTCAGGAGAAACTGTACTATAAGCACCCATACAACCATTCCGTTTTTCACTTTTAGTATAGTACTCAATAAGTGACATGAGATATTAAACACTTTGTTATAAAACAGGCTTTGTGTTAGATAATTTTATCTAACTATAGGCTACTGTAAGTGTTCTGAGCACACTTCAAGTAGGCTAGGATAAGCTATGATGTTCAGGAATTTAGGTGTATTAAATGCATTTTGAAATGATGTTTTCAATTTGTGATAGGTTTATTGGGACATAACCCCATTAAGAGTTGAGGAGCATCTGTATTTTCTACCCCAAATAGAAGAATTTATATGTTCAAATTCATTGGATGGAAGAGCCCAGTGGTCTTTCAAGTACTTTATGTTTTATTTGTAATATTCCCAAACATCATAAACCTATTAAAGATGCTAAGATAGTTGAATTTTCTTCTTAAAAAATGTCTGTATATCTTTGTAGCAGTGACCATCAAGTTAATTTTTACTTTTGGTGACTGGCTGGGCTTGGTGGTACATACCTGTAGTCCTAGCACTTTGGAAAGGAGGCTCAGGCAGGAAGATCACTTGAGCCCAGTAGTTTGAGACCAGCCTAGGCAACATAGTGAGTCTTGTCCCTACAAAAAATTTTAAAAAAATTAGCCAGGCATGGTGGTGTGTGTCTGTAGTACTAGAGTACTTGTACTCAAGTACTAGTACTTGAGAAGCTGATGTGGGAGAATCACTTGAGCCCAGGAGTTAAGGTTACAGTGAGCTACGATCACACTATTGTAACCCAGCCTGGGCAACTGAGTGAGACTCTGTCTCTAAAAAAAATAATCGGTGACTGTGTATTGATGAGCTAACTGATGATCTTATAATGAGAAAAGCTCTAAGTATGTAAAGGGTTTCCCCCTACTTTGCTTGGCAATAGATGGCACATGCATTTATTATTTTTAAAGCATCTCTCCTCCTTTTTTGTACATACTAACAAAATATCTCAGTATTATGTTAGCAGAATCTTGCCTGTAATTAGAGTCATGGAGCCATCCAAGTTTAAAATCTCCATCATCCCAGGCATAGTTCCTCTTTAGCTTCTAATTACTATTTTTTTCATTGATTTAATTATAATATGTAGGAACAAAGGTGTTCATATATCTTTGACAGGAACAGGTTGCCATCAGATTTTGCTTAGTCAATACTGTCTCCTTTCCAGTTATACTGGACACAAGCGGGCGTTTTGCATGCCTCTTCTTCAGTTGTATAATTCAAGAGTCTCTCTGTGATGACTCTTCACTTTTACCATGTCTATAGAAATTTTTGGAATGATAGAAGCCTCCCACATTAAATGGTATCCTAATATCTCTTAAAGCACCATGGCATGCTACATTTCTTACTAAAATATCCAAAAGATACCAAGGAGACAAAATTTTCAACATGCAAAATTGAGGTAAATGGCCTATGGCCACCCTCTGGAAGGAATTTCCACTAATTATAGTCAATAGAATTGGCCAGAGAAAAGCAGTCAGTGTCGCAACAGTGCTTTGCTTCAGGAAAGAGTAGCCTCACATCCCTGAAAGACAAAAAGAGAGATTTCTCTCTCTTACTCTCTGCTCCATTTTCTGTACAACTAAAAAAGTTGGGCTGCTTCATCTCTATTCATTTTTAAGCATGTATTCTATGACCCGGTGTGTCAAGACAAGAGAAGAAAATAGGGAGGACTTATTGTTTGTCCACTGTAATCTTGGAGAGTAGCTAGTGAGAAAAGCAGTCCAGGGCAAGGAAAAGTCAATTGGGAGGTTGGTGGTAACTTTGTTAAGATAGGCAGTGTAGGAGGTAAGAGTGGTTTTGGATGCAAGATGATCAGTTTGTTTTAGACATGTAGAGTTTGAGGCTCCTGTGGTGTTTTATTATAATCATGGAGACTGGAGGTACTTTACATTTTATTTGTATCATTAAAACTTTTTAAATAGATTCAGGGGAAATATTTAGTAGGAACTTGGCCGTGTGATTGGAGTTTAAGGTAGAAGAGATAAGAATTTAAAGAACATATAGGAATCCAGACCATGGATGTAGATGAGAAAAGAGAAAAGGACTCTGAGGAAATCCCAGTGAGCACCCACATTTTAAGCACACGTGAGGGAAAAGGAGCAAACAAAGTTGGGGAGACACAGAAGGAGAGAGGGAGGGAAGGTAAGGAGAGAGTGCTGTCTCAGAGTCCAAGGGAGGAAAGTGTTTGAAGACAGATGGAACCGTTCACAGTGCCAGATGCTTCAGATTAAGTAATTAAGCATGTGAGCTGTCCATATGTATTAAGTAAGATTAAGATGAATGCCAAGAAGTGCTCACTGGAATCGGGTACTAGTTATTTATCGATTGTTTTTGGCAAAGGTGAAAGGAAGATTCCCATGGGTTGAGTGAGTGAGAGGGGCAAAGTGAGGGTCGCAAAAGTCTTCCTAGAAATTTGACCTTGAAAGTAAAGATCATGGGCAGTAGCTAGAAGGTTGTGTATGATAAAGGGGGGTTCCTTTTGTTCACCAAGACTTAAATATATTAATAGAGATTTTTGCACTTATTTATCTTTACATTTATATTTTTAAGGGAAGAAAGCACTGAGATTGATATGAGAGAAAGTATGATGAGGAACAGAAGAGTTTAGTGGCAAAGAGACCACTTACTCCACTGTTCATAGCACCCACTATTAGAGATCTTTGGGTCGTTGAGCTCTTAAGTGAAATTACGTTGGTGCTAGGGATCACAAAGGGCTTTAACATAAAGTTTGACTTGGCCATAGAATTTTTGTCATAGCAAGGATGGGGTTGACTTTGTCCCACATTTTGAAACAAAGGTCTCTTCTACTGCAGGCCCCCAACTTCTTCATGCAATCATCAACATTCATCACATACACAGAACAAATTAGTAGAAACTTGCTTCATTCTGAAAAGGCTTGGAGATGATTAAGCCAGGCAATTGGATAAAAAGAAATGGGTGATAAAATCAGGACAAAAGGGAAATTAGGTCTGGGAATACAGATTAAAGCTGGGCCATATTAGAACATGATAAACTGATATTACACTGTTCCCTTCAGTGGCTAAAAGTAGGCTTTGGATTTGGCTCTAAACCAGTCAGCAGCCAGAGAAGGGAGGGAAAAAATTGGTTCCAAGATGGAAGATGTCTACGTGACAAAAAGAAACTCATTAAGGAGAAAACAGTTGTTTTTGAGTATTGAGGCTTGAGAGACATTTCTCCCCTAGATGCTCTGCATTCCCTCCATAAGTACACAAACATGTTTTACAGGAATTTCCTTAGGATGTTTCCCACTGAAAGTGGATGCAAAATCACTGTCTGCGTCACCTGTTATAGGATGAAGTCTCAGCCAGGAGCATTAATAGGCACTAAATTCTCAAATGATTCTGACTTTTTATCAGCCTTATTTTTCTAATTTCAGGATATTAAGGAGTACACGCTCTATTTACATGTTTTGTTTTTTGCATCAAATGAGTTAAGGTTATAAGCATGGCTCCCACCCAGGCAGTATGTGCCGTACCCAATAGATGTGATTTTCCCCATTCCCTCCAACCCCCTCTCCCAGCTTGATTTTCATTGAGATTTACTTCTACATATGGACTTAAGGGTCAATTTATCCATCTTAATACTTACCTTGAATCATTCCTTAGACATCTGTCCAGTCTTCCACTCTTAATTTTCATTTTCCTTAAAACCCCTGAAATGATGATGATTCCCATTTCATTTCAGAATAGATTTCAAAACCATCTCCATTTCAGTGTCTTTTCTCTTTGTTTACCATGCTTTATATTCAAGGTATGAGAGGCAAAGCCCTTGCAGCTAATAACGATGTGGGTCTTGTTTATAATCATTCTGATTTTGAGATAGATGCCATTTCTCTGGGCACATACTTATCTAGGAGAGGCAATCTATGGGCCTTTGCTAGTGTCCATCCGAGGCAAGGTACAGAGGAAATTAAAGTTCTGGGAATAGGAAATGATTGTGAGCGCAACTGTTATAGTGGCTTTTTTTTTGGCCAGAGGTAATGCAAAATTTAATTACACTGTTGATGGTTTGGGCTTGATACGTATAATGGATGGTAAGTCATAGGTGGCTGGAAAAATCAATACATTTTTTTCCACCAGTAATAACATGTTTGCTTTGAAATAGTTTATCTAAGTATAAGAATCAATGTGCAAAGCTTTTCATCCCTCTTTGAGGTGAGAACTCTGAGAAATGCAATATGGCAAAGGCAGATTCTCATTTAGGACTTAGCTCTGTCATGGAAGATCCTCAGTTTTGAGGATGCACTACAAAAGTGTTCCAAGTGGTGTCTCTGGTTACTGAGACAAGGTCTCTGTTTGTCTGGAACTACATTGACTTTCTGCTTGGTGCCTCTTCCCACAACGGCTCCCAATCCCATTGCCAGCTGTGGCTATGGAGGTCTTCCTGTCCAGAACACTAACTTAGAAGGAAATGCTTTTATTTTGGAGTTGTACCAGATTAGAGGGGAGGTGTTCGCAAAGATAGATGTTTCAGAAGAGAGAAGGGCAAAGGGATTACCCTAAGAGACAAGAGGTATGAGTACAGGAACATCAGTGTGCAGAGCAAGAAGCTACCTGAGCTTGGAGCTGGTTCCTTACTTGGTCAGATGACTTGTTCTCTTCTGTTCCATGGATATTGACCCTGTCCTTGACCAGGTGAAAGTAAACTACCATTTCATTCTTGGGAAGGGAACCTATGTATACCTTGGATCCTCATCACTGAGTTTTGATGAAAATGCTGATTTGTATTATGATGCTTGGAAAATAATTGAACTTCTGAGCTTCAGATGCCTCTTGGGTAAGATCTAGACTTTTTCTTACCCTTCTGGGAGATGTAGAACAATCCAGAGCACAGAATTCTCCAACCTAAAGGTCATCTGGCTTGGCCTAGTCCCAGTGTGTGCGCTCAGAGGCACGTGTTCTCCATTATGTTTGGACCCACTCTAAAAAAACCTACACCAACAGCCAAGAGTAAAGAAACTCCTCTTGTTAATTGTTACAATATTTTATTAGTTGTAGGCAAAGAGATGCCCTTTGTTATTAAAAATATTGTTATGAGGGTGAAAGTAATATTACAGATACCATTCTCTAATTGCTTGATGGAACAGTTCATTTATTATCTGTGTGACTTAGTAAATTACCTTGATCATTGTGAGTTGTTTATCCGTCAAATGGAATAATAATCCTATTTCTCTAGATTCATACAGGAAAAGAAATATTTTATAACTCTTATGTGTGAATGTTTTTTTATATTTCATTGACATTTATTCTGAGAACTAACCACTTTTCATCAATGACTCACATTTGCTTTGTGATCCACCAGTATTCCCAGGGGCTTCTGGCTGCATGTGGGTCTGCTGGTGAATTTCCTCCCATCTGGTATGTGTATGGTTTGGTTGTAATCCAACTGGTGCAGATTATGTTCAAACCTTACTCTCTGGTATTGAAGCCCAGGCACACATAGAGACGTATCTGGGTTGTGTGGCAGCTGGGTCCCTTTTCTCTCATGGCTGGTCGGAGCAGGACCGTCCCATGGGGGTGCACAGACACATTGTGTTACATCTGATCCCCTCTCCTGGCTGTTCCATGGCAGGCAAATGGTCTATGAGTAGGTATCTCAAAACCAAACCCTGTCTTTGGATATTATCTCAGAGAAAAATCTCAATTGGGTGCTAACGCTAACTACTCTCAGAGCATAGATCAAGAGTTTGTAAAATTTTTCTGTATCATGGAGATCTTTGGCAATTTGGGGGTAGCCTATGAACTCCTGAAAAGAATCCTATAAAATATACAGGATTATAAAATTTACAGAAACCAACTATATTAAAATATATTGATTAAAATATTTTAAAAAACAAATCTGTGATATCATAAGGCATGTACTTTTTAAAGACAAAGCCCTTAACAGCAGATTGAATCACTAATTTGAGGGCTGTGATGTGCATAACAGTTATTATAACATATCTGTAACAAGTATAATATGTTATGAAAATACCTGTGATTTCTGTTGATGAGAAAGTCACAGGTACTGCTAATCCTGCTGGAGTTTGTTATCTACATTCATAATTGAGAGAAATGCTGCATTTTCATGAAAGAGTTATGAAAATAAATATGTAATATTTTCCCATCCAAGTTCATAGATCCCCCTGGATTATTCCCCAGGATAAGAGTCCTGGGGTTAGACAATAATGAAAACAGAAGGAAAGGGAAGTGTAAGAAACACGCAAAGCCTTGTTTTTCAATGTACAGTTGTCTGAATGTTAATTATATTTCAAACCAATAACAGTAAACATGTTCTAGTTTAGAACACATTTGGTTAGCACGGCTTTTCGCATAGAGTCATCCTTCAATATCTGTTGAAGAAACTAATAAGAACATTGCTTTGCTTTTCCTTCCACTGGTTTATGAGCTCTTTGAAGGCACATTAGCTGTTCCAAGACATAGGAGCCCAGCAAGTATTTGATGAATGAAAAGTAATTGACTTCCTAGGCACACAGGAACAGACAAACACAATGTGAACTAACTAACATATGATACTTGTATGCAATATGATGCGTGGATTAAATGAGAATGTCTTCACAATGTCAGCTGCTTAGCTTTGCAATATCTTATTAGATAGGAAAGAGAGAGCTCTCACAAATATCTGGCAGCAGAATTCTGTTCCATAGCTTCCATTTATTGAATATACATGATATGTCAGAGATATAAATGTCATTTAATACTCAAGGTTTATTTAAACCTTTATTAAAGGTTTAATAAACCTTATCCACATCGAACAATGCAATTCAAATGTAGTAGGTGCAGCAGGCACCACATTAAAGACAATGGCACCATGAAGGGTATAGAGATGAAAAAGATACAGTGCCTGCCTGCAGAGAGCAGATAGTCCAGCAGATGGAAAGATAAGAATATGCCCAATTATGAGACAAGGTAAACAAGGGCAGGTGGAGGGGTCAGCAGGACAAAAGGCACTGGGGCAGAATGGAGTGCCTTCTCTGGATAAATGGTGAGTTTTTCAGAGAAAGCTCAAAAACACATTGAGATTGAATTGTGGAAGTCAGTGTTTTAGACTTATTCTTTTGATGGTTAAAAATTACCACTGCTACCGGGTGGTGCCTGTGGCTCAAAGGAGTAGGGCACCAGCCCCATATGCTGGAGGTGGTGGGTTCAAACACAGCCCCCACCAAAAACTGCAAAAAAGAAAAAAAAATTACCACTGCTACCTTCATACTGTGTACCAATTCTATTCCAAGTCATTGTACACTGGAAGATAGAAGATAATGATTTTGTAGGGGCGTCTCAGAAGATCATAAGGAATCCTGATGTTTTCAGATTAAGTGTTATCAACACCCCTCTCCCCATCCCCAATGTAAGTGTTACTCAAAGAAGTCAGATGATTCTGGATTTCTAAAAAAACAGGCACAAAAGCATCTTAAGATCATCTGTTACCAACCCAGCAATGCTCATCTGAAGCCTTGCTTTGCCACTGGACTCAGTGGTTAAGCATCATAGTTGTGGTTCCTGGTAATTTTCCCAAATCACAAATATAAGAAGATTAATAACACATAGTAATTTGATCTGATCTTGTTCTCTTGGACTAGTCAAGGCAATTAAGGAGCCATCAATTGTGCCAATGCCTCTTGATTCTAATGAGAAGTGCCCTGATTGGTAATGAAAGCTGGCAGTTTAATGTGGCTCAAAACATAATTTGTAAACTCTAATGACCAGACTATTAGTCATAACAGTGGTATTAAGTGGGAAACGTTTCTCAGAATATATGCTATTTTTGTATTTCTCGATCACTTTTGCTATGCTCACTCCAGGAAAAATATCGCCTTGCACACAGTTCACTAGTCAAACAGTTGCATCTTCTGCTGAAAATGTGATTGTCATAAAATTGTCTATTTATGTACATGTTTGGCCTTTGAATGTGTAGCATCATGGAATATTAGAATAGGAAGGGGCTTAAAAGTTGTCTGATGCAATTGCCTTATTTTACAAATGAAGACTCTAAGACCAGAGAGAGAAAAGACCAGCCTAAGGTCATTTAACTACTTACTAGTAGGCTGCGGAAAGGACTCAGACTAATGAATTTGCCTCACATGAGGAGACATGGCAGGCACTTTTAGGCACTTGATCTTTTATTCTTTTGGAATATCTTATGTTGTGTGATAATGTTTCTTCTCTGTCACATTCCTTGGGCCTTCGGACCAAGTACCATTTTGTATTTTGCACTAAGTGGAGAGGGTCTGCGATGTCATTGGAAGCATCCTCATCTCTCTTCTGATTTGTTGACTTTATTTCTGAAGTGACTTCCTGCCATGGGTTGAATGGTGGCCCTCCAAAAAGATGTATCCATATCCCATCCCTCAGAATCTGTGGACACAACCTTATTTGGATAAAGGGTCTTTGAAGATGACATTGAGCTAAAGATCTTGAGATGAGATGATTGTTGATTTACAATGGACCCTAAATCCAATGTCAGATGTCCTTATAAGAGGAGAGCAGAGGGAGATTTGAGACAGAGAGACATATAAGAGAAGGTCATGGGAAATGGAACCAGAAGTCAGACATATTAAGCTACAAGCCAAGTATAATGACCGCTGGTGACCCCTAGAAGCCAGGAGAGGGGCATGGAATAGATTCTCCTTCATAACCTCTAAAATTAACTAATCCTGCTGCTATTTTAATTTGAGACTTCTGGCCTTCAGACCTGGGAGAGGAGAAATTTCTGTTGTTTTAAGCCTCTTGGTTTGTGGTGGTTTGTTACAGCAGCCCTTGGACATTAGTACACTTTCTGTGTCCTTTTCCTTGGGCCATTCTGAGGACTGTGTACTGTAGAAGTGAAGAAGGTGACCCAGAGGGAGCTGGCGCATGTTCATCTTCTTGCTCCCACGATGGCTGGTTGTATGGTTCTTGCTAGGTTAGATTACAGCTCTGCGACTCAGTTTTCTCAGTAAAAAGGGAGTAGTTATTGATGATGATAGTTAAATGAGATAATGTTCATTTATCGGTTGGTGCTCTCTACACTGGCCTTCTTCTAGAAACTCTGCCTCTGCTCAGTTCTGGCCGCACCTGAAACCACCTGAGGAGTTTTGGATGTGCTAATGCCTGGGGCCCACTCCAAATCCCCAGAATCAGAGTTTGTTCTATAGAAGAGTCTCAGTGTCCACTGCAAAGAGGATTTCAGGTAGGAAACCTCATTGGAGTTACTAATCCGAGATGTAGAGGGCAGAAAAGGCAAGTAGGAGTTGTCACCTACAGAAGAGCTTTTCAAACTATTTGAGGCGAATTATCAACTTTAAAGCAATTTCTAATCTATCACAGCCAATGTTTTAATACAATGAAATAAAAAATGAATTATTATACAAATTATACAAAATACCTGATCAGTACTTCTTATAGATGAATTACTAAAAAATGAAATTTAAAAGGTATATAAAGTAAAACTTCTTTTTTATTATTATACAGAAATAAATGATTTTGTCTAATTGCTTAAAAGAGGTAAAACATATTAATATATTACATATGACCTAGCAATCTCATTCTAAGAGAAATGAAAATATATGAGCATTCAAAGAATTGTACCTGAGTGTTCATGGCACCTTCATTTCTAATGGCCCTCAACTGGAAACAATCCAAATATCCATCAAAAGGCCAATTGATAAGCAAACTATGGTACATCCATACAATGAAATGTTACCAAGTAATAAAAAGAAATAAGTCAGTGATACAAAACATGGATGAATCCCAAAGTATTATATTAAGTAGAAAAACCACTTTCCATATATGTAGTCTATATGATCCAGTTATGTGAAATTCTAGAAAAGGCAAAATTATGGTGATAAGAAAGCAGATTAGTGATTACCTGAGTCTAAGAGGTGGTCAGAAGGAATGGATTGCAAAGGAGGGGAGGGACTATTTTGCAGTGATAGAAATGCTCTATACCTTGACTGTAGTGGAAATCCAATGACTGTGTGTACTTATCAAAACTCATTAGATTGTATACTTAACATGGATGAATTTGTTATATGTAAATTGTACCTCAAAAACTCTGACTTTATATTTGCTATGACTTCTAAACATATAGAGGTATACCTCAGAGATATTGCAGATTCAATTCCAACCACGATAATAGGGGACTATTGCAATAAAGCGAGTCACGAATTTTGTGGTTTTCCAGTGAATATAAATATTATGCTTATGTTATACTGTGGTCTGTTAAGTGTGCAATATAATTGTGTCTAAAAAACAATGTTTCACCTTAATTTAAAAATACTTTATTGCTAAAAATTGCTAACAATCATCTGAGCCTAAAGTGAATATTTTAATATTTAAAATAGAATATTTTAATATTAATATCAAATATTTTAATATTTAAAATCAAATATTTTAATAGTGAATATTTTAATATTAAAAAATTTTGTAATATTTTTACTGACAGAGGGTCTTGCCTTGTTGATAGCTGTGGACTGATCAGTGTGGTAGTTGCTGAAGGTTGTAGTGGCCATAGCTATTTCATAAAACAAGTTGATGGTGAAGTTTGATGCATCCATTGATTCTTCCTTTCCTGAAAAATTTCTCTGTAGTGTGTGATGCTGTTTGATAGCATTTTACTCACAGTAGAACTTCTTTCAAAACTGGAGGCAATCCCCTCAAATACTGCCACTGCTTTATTGACTAAGTTTATGTAATTCTCTAAATCTTTGGTTGTCTTTTCAATAATGTTCACAGCATCTTCACTAGGAGTAGATTCCATCTTAAGAAACCACTTATTATTTTTATCCACAAGAAGCAACTTTTCACCCATTCATGTTTTATCATGAGATTGTAGCAATTCAGTCACATTTTTAGGCTTCAATTATGACTACAATTCTCTTGCTATTTCCATCAGATCTGCAATTACTTCATCCAATGAAATCTTGAACTCCTCAAAGTCATCCATGAGGGCTGGAATCAACTTCTTATAGATTCCTATTAATGTTGATATTTTGACATCCTCCCATGATAGTGGTATCTGGAATGGTAAATTCTTTCCAGAAGGTTTTAGGTTAACTTTGTCCAGATCCTTCAGAGCAATCACTGTCTACATCAGCTACAACCTTAGAAAATATGTTTTTAAAATACAGTAGAACCTTTGTAGTTGACCACCTTCCTGCATTGACCACATCCTTAAGTTGACCTAATTTTCTTTTTTTTTTTTTTTAATAAAGCTTTTTTTTTTTTTTTTTTTTTAAAGCAGTGTTACTTTATTTATTTATTTATTTTTGCAGTTTTGGCCAGGGCCAAGCTTGAACCTTCCACCCCAGGTATATGGGACTGGTGCCCTACTCTTTGAGCCACAGGTGTCGCCCAACTTGACCTAATTTTCATAGACCAGACATGCACCACATGTACTCAATGAAAGGTCTTTATGTTGACCACCTTTCTATGTTGACCAGTTTGTTATAGTCCATTTGATGATCAACTTATAGAGATTCTAGTATAGTAAGATTTGAAAGTCTAAATAACTCCTTGATATATGCATTACAGGCATGAAAACAACATTAATCTTCTTGTACATCTCTATCAGATGTACTATAGGTAACTAGGTACATTGCCAATGAGAAATAATATTTTGAAGGGAATCTTTTTTTCTGAGCAGTAGATCTCAATAGTGGTCTTAAAATATTCAGTAACCCATGCTATAAACCCTGGATGTTCTGTCATCCAGAATTTGTTGCTCCATTTATAGCGCACAGGTAGAGTAGATTTAACATAATTCTTAAGGAACCTAGGAATTTTGGAATGGGAAATGAACATTGGTTTCAACTTAACCAGCTGTATCAGCCCCTAAGAGAGTCAACCTGTCCTTTGATGCTTTGAAGCTTCTCTCTAGCTGTGAAAGTCCTAGATGGCATCTTCTTCCAATAGAAGACTATTTCATTTACATTGGAAATCTGTTGTTTAGTGTAGTCACCTTTATCAATGATCTTAACTAGTTCTTCAGGATAGCTTGCATTAGCTTCTCCATCAGCACTTGCTGCTTCACCTTGTACTTTTATGTTATGGAGACGGCTTCTTTCCTCTAACCTCATGCAACAACCCTGCTAGCTTCAAACTTTTCTTCTGCAACTTCCTCATCTGTCTCAGCCTTCATAAAATTGAAGAGAGATAGGACTTTGCTCTAGATAAGTATTTGACTTAAGAGAATGTTGTGACTGGTTTTATCTTCTATGCAGACCACTACAATTTTTTTCCATATCAGCAATAAGGCTGTTTTGCTTTCTTATCATTCATGTATTCACCAGAGTAGCGCTTTTTTTTTTTTGAGACAGAGTCTCACTATGTCACCCTGGGTAGAGTGCCATGGCATCACAGCTCACAGCAACCTCAAACTCTTGGGATTAAGTGATTCTCTTGCTTTAGCCTCCCAAGTAGCTGGGACTACAGGTGCCTGCCACAACTCCCAGCTATTATTTTTGTTGTGGTTGTCATTGTTGTTTAGGTGGCCCAGGCCGGGTTCGAACCTGCCAGCCTCAGTGTATGTTGCTGTCACCATAACCACTGTGCTACGGGCACCAAGCCAAACTACCACTTTTAATTTCCTTCAAGAACTTTTCTTTTGCCTTCACAACCTAACTGGTGAAAGTGGCCTAATGTTCATCCTATCTTGGATTTCAATATGCCTTCCTCACTAACTTAATCACTATGTTTGATCAGTTCTAGCTTTTGATTTAAGTGAGAGAAATGTGACTCACTTTTTTACTTGAACATTTAGAGAGGCCATTGTAGGGTTATTCATTGGCTTAACGTCAACATAGTTGTATCTCAGGGAATAGAGAGGCCTGTTGGAAGGGAGAGAGATGGTGGAACTACTAGTCAGTAGAGTAGTCAGAACACATACAGCATTTTTCAATTAACTTCACTGTCTTACAGGGGTACAGTTCATGGTGCCCCCAAACAATTCTAACACAGCAATAACATCAAAGGTCATGGATCATAGATGATCATAACAGACATAGTAATAACAATAACAAAAGTTTACAATAATGTGAGAATTACCAAAATATGACATAGAGACAAAGTGGGCACATGCAGTTGGAAAAATGACACTGATAGACTTGCTGGATCTACAGTTGCCACAAACCTTTGACTTGTTATAGACACCATATCTGTGAAGCACAATAAAGCAAAGAACAATAAAATGCGGTATACCTGTATTCTTGGTTTCTGCACATATCTTGTTGCAGATGAACAATAAATAATCTATGCAGTGGCACTGGTCTGTGGACCAAACTTCAGGAAGCATTGACCTGATGGAGCCACTACAGACTGGCATTCAGAGCCTCGCTTGATCTTGGGGCCCAGTGTCCTAGGAGATTATTTTCAGAGACTTGAAAGCAAGGACCAAGACAGTAGCCTGATCCTTCAAAATCATCCTGAAAAGGGTTAGAAATTTGGGTCCATCCTTAGAGATACCACATTGGATGTCTGCTGGGCTGCAAATAAGATCCAAGAATAGACATTCAGGCTCCACTTGAGCTATGATGAGGCCATTGGACCCCTGTTTTTAAGAAGATAATTTTAATTTTGGCATTTTCAAGGAGGGGGAGCGAGATTAAGCTTGCAGTATGAACTGGGATAGGCTTTATGGAAAGTAGACGCTAATAAATACTTACAGGTTGAATGAAAGGCAAATAAATGCTTACTTCCTAAAAGCACATAATGGTCCAATTCATCAGACTGCCAAGAAATTAGGCACTGCAGAGAAGATAATAAGAGGTTGAAACTCTCAAAGGAGAGGCAAATTCCCTTGTAGCCTATTTGATGCCAAATGTATTTTTCTGTAATAATCAGTTAGGTAAGTTTGAGACTCCAGTTGCTATCATCATCTCTGAAAGATGCCACAGTTGTTCTGTACCTCCCCACCATTAGTCAGTACGGGGATTAATGTCTCCTCTTCAGGGTGAATGTAGGCTCTGCAGAATCGCACTGTGGTGAGAGGGCTAACAGTGATAAGAAGCACTATATAAATTCAGTGGTTGGCTCTGAGCCCCTTAATCCTTCTGTTCCTCAATTTTTCACCTATAAAATGGACAAAATAATACCTTCCTCAAAGCCTTGTTGAGGTCACGACATGATATGGGTGTGATATGTGTCTTTAAGAGGACACAAGGAATAGCACCCCAATTGTCTGCCTGAGTTTGGAACAGACTGAGAAAATAAAAGACTCAATAGATGGGAACAAAACCTATCACCTCATGGCTAATAAAGGCTAAGATGGAGTCCATATCTCTACATGAGACTCACATGAGGCTGCTACATCCCAGCATGGGGAGGGCTTATCCTACAAGTCTCAGGCCACACTGGACCCTGCTATGGGCACACAGCCTATCTCTGGAGGTGTTGAGCAGGCTGCTTGCTCTTTGGGATCTGACCCACTTATGGGAGGAAGAGGCAGGGTTATGCATGTCAAATTCCTGCCACCAAATTCACCACTCACTTGAGTGAGTGAGAGGTGGAAGGAGGCCAGGAGTGTCATGGACACAGAACTTCTTCCACATGGAAAGAAACATCAGGAGTGGGGAAGAGCTTTCTGTTCTGTCAACCCATCAGGCCTGACCCTTAAGCCTGTGCTCGCCGATGGATTGTCCTTACCCCTGCTTGGGTCAGGGAATCAGTGGGTCGGGGGCTATCCTATTCCTATCCTTCTGGGGGTTGTTCCCTGTCCCAGCCACTGTCACTGGCACATCATCTTGCCTTGGTTTGTGTCCAAGATAATATTTTTAGTTTAGTTCACAATCAAGCAATATGGATTTTGAAAATTTGTAATATTTAGTAAATGATCTTGAAAGAAATTATCTATAGGTAAATATATCCTGATAATTATGCAGTTAGAAGAATAAATTTTCTTTTCAGGATGTTGGCTAAAAAAGTAGGTTAAAAATCCATATTCATTCTTTCTCTCTGTCAGTCTACCCTGGAAAGGTCCATCTGATCTGTTCCACATTTATGTTTTTCAATTTTAAGAATCCAATTGACTTTCAAAATCTTCATAATCTTGAAGTGGTCTTTGATTTTCCTTTAGTTATTATAGGTGCATACTATATAATCAGAAAGAACACCTAAGATTCATAATCTGTAATATAATAGATATGCAATTGATCTCATATTAGCATGTAGGGGGTTTTCCCTCTTCTAACTGAATTCAAAGGTAAAATTAACATAGGGCACATGAAGACCTGAGATTAAATGTTCTGGATAGCTAAATATATATTTGTTCAACTGGTATAGCTTCCAAGTGTGTAAATTGTAAGGACTCTCTTTCTTCATGGGCACCCAGTTCACATGGGAACAAATTACTGAGTTATGATTACATCCTATACACGTATCATTATGAGATGAAACAAAAATCTTAGTTTTACATGTTTTATGTTCAGCATAAAACATGACAGCAATTCTGCCTGTCTGGGTTATCTCTCCTAAATTTAGCATGTGTACACTGGCCATTTCTCTGCATGAGGAGTAAATGTGTATGTTTTAGAACAAAAGCTATAAAAATGGCTTTTAAGTGCATTCTAAAGGGTCCTGGAAAATCTTTAAAGAAACGGCAGAGGGGGAAAGTTGAAGGGGCAGTGGAAGAATTTGCCATTGGCATAAAATCAGAGGAGGTTAAAACATAACCACAATATAAAACATACAAACGTTCTCCTCCAAAAGCACCTCGATCTATGAGAGGTACAAATGTTGCATTTCTTTGAATTTTATACACACAGCACCATATACTCTGCAGCTGACTGTGGTCTGTTAGCACAACAGCTGAGATCGAGAGTGATAAGAGATTGAATTTGTATCTGATTGAACAGTGAAAGAGAAAAATTCCTCCCTATCTTTTGATTTTCTTTCCTCCTTGAATATTTTTTATAGGTTTATTTACAACATAAATAAAACATCCATTAAACATGGATCGTAGAGAGAGAAGGAACCGTACTTAGAAAGGATCTTGGAGTTTAATCTCTCACCAAATTTAGAAATTTTCTCCTTAGCGTTCAAATTTTGGTCTTCCTGCCTCTAGAAATGGGAAAAACTAGGAATGGGATGCTATCAAATCACAAGTCACTGATGCTCTTTGCAGAAAGTTCTAGCCATTAGAAAACTCTCTTATATATTGATCTTCTCTCAGGCTAATCTCCGTTCACTGGGCTTCATGTAGTCTTTTGGAAATAAGAAACCAAGAGGAACAAATTTAGTTTCCTCCACCTCCTCCATCTCACAACACTCTTTGAGATGTTGGAAATAACCTTTCATGTTGCAATAAGCCTTTTCCTAACTTATACTCAAGGCTTGCCTGTGGCAAGAAATGGCATTTCCAGGGTAGAATTAACATCTTAACAATATTGAGTTTTTCAATCCACAAAGACAATGTATGTCTCCATTTATCTCAGTATTCATTATTTTGCTTCAGCAATGCTTTTTAATCTTTTCACTGGCAGGTTTTGCATAGTTTTGATAAATGTACCTCTAAGTATATCATAAATTAAAAAAACTGAAACATAATTCACATGTTATAAAATTTATCCCTTTCAAGTGTGTAAGTCAATACATTTTAGGTTAGTCACACTGTCGTACAAAAATGACCACTTAATAGATTTTAAATGCTATTGTAAATTTCAATTTCCAATTATTTTTATTTAGTATAAATAGTTGCTACTATATAGACAATTAATTTTTGTATTTTGATTTTGTATCTTTAGACTTTGCTAAATTCATTTATTAGTTCAAGAGGTTTTTTCTTTTTATATTCCATAGAATTTTCTACATAGTCTTGTCATTTTTAAAAAAGATATCTTTAAATCTTCTTACTTGTGTCTTTGCCTTATTTTTAAACCTCCACTAAAGTGGTGACTAGGAGGGTGAAAGCTGACATATTTGTCTTGCTCCTAGTCCTAGGATAAAGATTCACTTTTTTTACCATTAGGTATTATGTAGCTATAGGTTTGAATAGATGCCATTATTAAGTTGTAGTGGTTCCTTCAACTTTCAGTTTACTGAGAATTATTAATATTTTAAAATAAATGGATGTTGAATTTGCCAAATGATTTTTCTGCCTCTATTGGGATTTTCATATGGATTTCCTTTTAAAATAAATTAATATATTAAAATATATTAATAAAGTTAATGATAAATTAAGTTTAAAATGTTAAACAAAACTTGCTTTTTTTGAATGAACCCCACTAGTCATGATGTATTATTCTTTTTCTATATTGGTTGATTTTAGTTTAAAAAATTTTCAAAGACATTTTGCATCAATCTGCACAAAGGAATATTGGTCTGTGGTTTCTTTTCTTTCTTCTTTCAGTCTTAAAAGAGTAACAGGGTAATGGTGGCTTAAAGATGAAATTGAAAGTGTTTCCTCTTTTTTTATTTTCTGGAGGATAGTGTAGAATTGGCATTATACTCCCTTAGGTGCTTAGTAGAATTTACCTAGGGAAGCCTTCTGGATCTAGTTATTTCTTGGTGAGAATGTTTTCAATTATGAACTCAAAATATTCAATAGGCATAGGCCCACACAGGTTATTTTTTAGTGAATTTTGGTGGTTTGTAGTTACAAGCTAACTAACCAGAGACAAATATAAGACAAATATATCTAACAGTTAGATTTAACTCTACCTCGATTACAATGCAACTATGATGGTTAAAGAGTTAGAGGGAGGAAAGGAATGAGAATAAGGGAAAATAAATTAATTTGTGTTAAACTGGCCAGTTACTTGTCATAATTCTCATGAAATTTCAGGTTTCAAAATGAGGCAAACTACTGCAAAACAAATCTTTGCATTTAATTATAATCAAATGTATTATATGTATTTATGTATTTAGCGTCAAATACTGTTTGAACAATCATAAGTAATATCCTTTGGCTGAAGAAGGGAGAGAAATGTATCCTAATTCTGTTCACCTCTCTTAGTCTTCATAGCTACCTCAAAAATTTGCCCAAAATCCTCTCTGTATTTCTAACCCCTCTTCTTCCACTCTTCTCCATCTGTACTTCACTTTATGCTCAGCAGCTAGCGATTAAAAAAAAATTTATATATATATATATATATATGAGATTATATCAGTCTCCTTAAAATTCTCCCATGATTTTCCCTTGTACACAGAATAAAATCCACACTACTTGCCATGGTTTCTGCATTCAGATGGTTTTGGCTGCAAGTAAATGAGAAATCAACTAACATAGCCTTAAGTGATAAGAAAATCATTGTATATACTCAATTCTAGTATGAATCCAGTAGATGATTTAATACATGTCCATATAAGATAAAAACTCAAATCAATTCGGGGGTAGGCAGAGGAGCAAGGGAGGAGGCAGAGGAGAGGAGTGGGGGATGGGTATGCTTCCACTCAATGGGCACAATGTTAGGGTGTATGACACACTTTTGGGGGGTGGGACACAATTATAAGAGGGACTTTACCTAACAAATGTAAACATTGTACCCTAATTCTTTGTACCCTCAATTAACCTGGAACCTGGAACAATTAACCTGGAATAATTTAAAAAAAAAAAAGAAAGAAAAGGAAATCATTGTATCCCAAATCTGGAAGTCCATGGGTAGATCAGACTCCAGGCATGGTAGAAAACAACAGTCCAATGATATCTTTAAAGACCAAGGTGCTCTGTCTCTGGGCTCTGCCTTCCTATTGTATCCTGAACCCCATAAATGTATCAATGTCCAAAGTTATGACTTAATAAAAATTAATAATAAAAAAAATAAAAAATAAACAAATAATAAGTCCTCCAGAAAACTGTGTTTTACAAAATTTAAAAAACGTTGGATTATTATTTTACTCCTTATACCAACATACCAACAATAAATTCCAGCTAGATTAAATATTTAAATGTGAAAAAATAAAACCATAAACATCAAGGCAAAAATCACTGAAGAATTTTTTATTATCTTGAAGCCTTTGGCATTGTGACATAAAATTGAGATGCTATTAAAAATAATAACTCTTGGTTATTAAAATATTTTAATTTTCTTTAGAAATACCATAAGCAAAATGAAAGTCACTGTGGCTATTGTGAATAGTGCTGCAATAAACAGATACTGATTTCCTTTCTTTTGGAAATACACCCACAGCAGTGGGAATTCTGGATCCTATGGTAGTTCTATTTTTAGCTTTTAAAGAAACCTCCTTGCTGGTTTCCATAATGGCTGGACTACTCTGCAATCCCAGCAGTGTTTCCAATCATTCCCTTTTCTCCACCTCTTCACCAGCATTGTTATTTACTTTTTGTCTTTTTGATAGTAGTCACTTAAACTGGGATGAGGTGATACCTCTTCCTGGTTTTGATTTGCATTTTCCTGATGATTAGTGATATTGAGCATTTTTTCATATGTCTGTTGGCCATTCCACTTGTATGTCTTCTTTTGAGAAGTATCTATGCAGCTCTTCCTAAGTATCCATCAGCAGGTGAATGATTAAAGAATGTGATATATGTACACAGTGGAATAATATTCAGCCATGAAAGAGAATGAAATACTGTCATTGGCAGCAACTGGAGGTCATTATGTTAAGTGAAATAAGCCAGGCACAAAAAGACAAATATCATTGTTTTCACTTATATGTGGGAGCTAAAATGGTGGATCTTTTGGAGGTGGAAAGTAGAATGGCGGTTATGGCTGGGAAGGGAGGGGTGAGGGTGAAGGAAGGTTGGCCAATGGGTACAAACAGCTGGAAGGAATAGTCTAGTTTCCATAGCACAGTGGGGAGACTATAATTAACAACCACTGATTGTATACTTCAAAATAACTACAATAGAAGAATTTACACATTTCCAACACAAAGAAGAGATGGATGTTTGAGGCAATGGGTATCTCAATTACTCTGATTGTCATTACACATTATGTACATGTAGCAAATATCAAGTGTATCCTCCCAATATGAACAACTACTATTTACCAATTAAGTCACTTTGGAAAACCTACATATAGTTTTATCAAAGGAGGGTTAATGTCATTGATATAAAGAGTGTTCATTGGGCAGTGCCTGTGGCTCAACGGAGTAGGATGCTGGAGGTGGCGGGTTCAAACCCAGCCCTGGCCAAAAACTGCAAAAAAAAAGTGTTCATGAATCAGCAAGGAAAAGCCAACTGCTGAATTAAAAAAGAGCAAAGGTTAAAATTGTCAATTCACAGGAAAGGACATAAAAATACCTTTGAAATATTTACAAATATTTAAAACTTCTCGTAGTATGAAAAGTGTAAATTATAGTTTCAATAAGATTCCCTTATAAGTACAATAAGTCTATTGGATATCCAATAAGTCTATCAGATTGATAAAGATTAAAAAATGAGGGACATGTTTTCAGCAAGGGTAAGAGAAAACAAACTCTCACGTAAATTGGAGAACACTTTGGCAATATCTACCAAAATTGTTAAGAGTTTCTAGCTTTTGACCCAGGTATTCTATTTCTAGACACTTACCACTTCAGTGGTAGTGGCACACATACAAGGTGTGCCAGTTAAGTTCGCAAACTCATCCTAGAAAAAGTGCTATGTGGCTCATTGTTGAATATCACTGCAGTTGCCTTTGAAGTACTCACCTTGGGAGGCTATGCACCGACACCAGTGCCTAGTCCACCTGTCAAAGAATTTTTGAACTCTTTTTCTGGAATGGCCATCAGAGATGTCACCGTATGAGGTATGAAAATTAAGTTCATGAACTTATCCTAGAAAAGGTGCTTTGAAGCAAGAATGTGGTTGCAAAGATTCAACACAGCTGTCAGTAGAATTGGTACTTCCTTTCCAGAACCTTTCGGTGGATGGTTAGAGAGTATGAATCAAAAGCCAGAAACTAGCTCTTGCTATTAGACTCTGTAATTCTACTTTACAGAATTTTATATGAAAGGGATAATCAGAGATGTAAGTAAAGACTTTTTGTATATGGATGTTTATTGTAGCATTATGTATAATCATGAAAAATTGCAAACAATCTGTTCCCAAATTGACAAAATTATAGCATGGAACCTTAGTCCACTATTGAAGTCCATATTTTCAAAGAGTAATGATATGGGAAAACACTTCAGGTATATTATTAATTGATGAAAGCATGATAGCACCGTTAAGAACCAATATGGTTAGTAAATGCACATAGACAGAAAGGAAGAAGCCATAATACTAAGAATGATTGTTTCTGGGTAATAGAATAAGGAATGATTTTTATTTCTATTTTTTTCTGTTATTTTCTAATATTAACTATGAGCAGACATTACTTTTATAATATTTTGAAAGATTATACTAAATGGGAAAGAAGATATATATAAGATACATAATTATATATTATATATGTAATATATAATATAAGATATATCTTATATTGTAAGATATATATAGAATATTCTATCTACATATATGGATATAGATATATATATAGAATATATAATAGAATTATATATATCTCACTGAGTTCATTTTGCACTCAATCCAGTGTTTTAAATGATGTTTTGCTCAAACTCGAAAGATTCCTGATATCCTTCTGAGTAGAACATCTCACTGGAAGGTATAAAAAGTTACTCCAAAAAGTTCTTGGCATCCTCCCCAAATATTTATTTGAAAATTTTTGCTGGCTGTTTCTATTTCACCTGAAGTACTTTGGAGGTTTAGGGCCCATTTAATTCAGGAAAGCAGATGTGTTATTTCTCTATTTTTTCCTCCACTCTCCCAACTTATGCTTTAAGTGTGTATTTTAACAACAAATAAAATCATCCTTTCATTGGAAGAGCAAATGATGAATGTAGCCAGTAAAACTGTACTAAGTCAATAACATGATTGGAATTATAACAAGAGCAAAGTGTGATATATTATATATGGTAGATAAGGAAATTGAAGCTGAAATACAACTGTTTATAGCTTGAAGGGAGGAAATGTTTAAAAGAACATTTTGCACTAAGTATTAAATTTTAGGGGATTATGTAAGATTGGGATATATAAATTATAGTTTGAGACAACGAAACAGTCTACAACCTTATGGCTGGAAAATAAATTATTGGACATGATAATGGGAATGTTTTCTGTACTGTTTCTTAAATATGTTTCCTACTTGTTGAATCTAATATGTAGATACACACACACAGACAGTGCCAAAAATGTAACACATTTTAAGAAACGAACAAGCTGTATTAAAATAGTAATATTCAATGTATACTAATAATGTTTGTTATCTTGTATATTGTACGTTTTATCTCTTGCAGTTGCAAAAGTCAAAGTTGCTCAAGCATTACAATTTTAATACAGTTTTTTCTTTCTTGGCACCCTGTGTATGTGTATGTATGTATGTGTGTTTATGTATGTATGTATCTGTCTATATATGAAACTTTTAGTTCTCTTTGGCAGTTTACAGATGTGTAGGTCAGTAGTACTAATAAAACATATTCAGCATAATATAACCTAACATAAAGATGTTTTCTAAGCTTTATCTGGCACAGTGTATGTTGTGTATGTTTCTGTTATGATGAAAGAGAAGGATTTTTCTTATTATCTAAGTTTTCAACATGTAAGATCATAAGGGGTTCTCATCATTCCAAATATGTTTATTGCTCGCCCAATATGTTTCAGGCAATAAATATGATTTTCATGATAATTCTATTATTTCCTGAGAATATTTTAAAATGATAATTTACACTGGCAACAATTTTTACAAAGTTCACATTTGTGTACTTAAAAAAAAAAAAGTAGCATCTTTGGAGAGCCTAAAGGCAGGGACTGAGCCGGCTTACAGCCTTAACCCTCAGGGGCAGAGTGAGACCAGTTTTGGCACACTGGTCCACAGGCATGGCAACTTAAAGAGCAAGAGGAAGTGAAAGGAATATTAGGGCAAGGAAACAGATAAAAGAAATCACTGATGGGGAAGAATCAGCAGAAAACTCCTGGCAACATGAAGAACCAGTCCAGAACAACCCCTCCAAGGGACGGTAAGGTAGCTACTACAGAGGATTCCGCCTGTAAAGAAATGTTAGGAATGACAGAAAGGGAATTTAGAATACACATGATGAAAACAATGAAGGAAATGACAGAAACAATGAAGGAAACTGCTAATAAAGTGGAAAATAACCAAAAGGAAATTCAAAAACAGAATCAAATAAGACATGAATGATATGAAGAATATAGAAAGGATATAGCAGAGCTGAAGGAACTGAAACAGTCAATTAGGGAACTTAAAGATGCAATGGAAAGTATCAGCAACAGGTTAGACCATGCAGAAGAAAGAATTTTGGAGGTAGAAGACAAAGTTCTTGAGATAACTCAGATAGTTAAACAGGCAGAAAAGAAGAGAGAAAAAGCAGAATGTTCACTGACAGAATTATGGGACTTTATGAAAAGTTCCAACATATGAGTTATAGGAATCCCAGAAGGGGAAGAATAATGCCTCAGGGGAATGGAAGCCATACTAGAGAATATTATAAATGAAAATTTCCCAAATATCACCAAAGATTCTGACACACTGCTTTCAGAGAGATATCGGACACCAGGTTGCCTCAACTCTAACCGAGCTTCTCCAAGACACATTGTGATGAACCTGTCCAAAGTCAAGACAAAAGAAAAATTCTGCAAGTTGCCAGGAGTAAGTGCCAGTTGACTTACGGGGCAAATCTATCAGGATGACTGCAGACTTCTCTAATGAAACTTTCTAAGCAAGAAGACAATGGTGATCTACCTTTAATCTACTTAAACAGAAAAATTTCCAGCCCAGAATTTTGTACCCTGCTAAGCTAAGCTTTAAAATTAAGAGAAATCAAATCATTTGATTTCAATCAATCATTTATGGATATACAAACATTGAGGAAATTCGCCACAACAAGACCAGCTCTATAGGAAAATTCTTCAACCTGTTCTACGCACTGACCATCACAATGGATCAGCAACAAAGTAAGAACTCAGAAATTAAAGGACAGAACCTAACTTCCACACTGATGCAAAAGATAAAAACTAAGCAATGGACTCTCACAAAATAAGATAAATAGAATACTACCACACTTATCAATTATCTCAATAAATGTAAATGGCTTGAATTTCCCACTGAGGAGGCATAGATTGGCTGACTGGATTAAAAGACACAAGCCAGCCATTTGCTGTCTGCAAGAAACACACCTGGCTTCAAAAGACAAATTAAAGCTCCGAGTCAAGGGTTGGAAGACAATTTTTCAGGCATATGGAATTTAGAAGAAAAGAGGAGTTGCAATCTTATTTTCAGATACATGTGGATTTAAAGCAACTAAAGTCAAAAAAGACAAAGATAGTCACTTTATATTGGTCTATATAAGGGAAAAGTACAACAAGAAGACGTTTTAATTCTAAATATTTATGCACCCAATTTAAATGCTCCCGGATTCTTGAAACAGACCTTAGTCAGTCTGAGCAATATGATATCCGATAATACCATAATAACAGGAAACTTTAACACTCCTCTTACAGAGCTGGACAGATCATCTAAACAGAAATTAAACAAAGATATAAGAGATTTAAATGAGACCCAAACAACTGTGCTTGATAGACACCATCCCAAAGATAAAGAATATACATTCTTCTCATCACCCCATGGAACATTCTCCAAAATTGATCATATCCTGGGACACAAAACAAACCTCAACAGAATCAAAAGAATTGAAATTTTACCTTGCATCTTCTCAGACCATAAGGCATTAAAGGTGGAACTCAACTCTAACAAAAACATTCAACCACACACAAAGGCATGGAAATTAAACAACCTTCTGTTGAATGACAGATGGGTGCAGGAAGAAATAAAACAGGAAATCATTAACTTCCTTAAGCATAACAACAATGAAGACACAAGGTATCAAAACCTGTGGGATACTGCAAAAGCAGTTTTGAGAGGAAAATTTATCATTTTAGATGCCTACCTTTGAAAAACAGAAAGAGAGCACATCAACAAACTCACAAGCCATCTTATGGAATTAGAAAAATAAGAACAATCTAATCCTAAACCCAGTACAAGAAAAGAAATATCCAAAATCAAATCAGAGATCAATGAAATTGAAAACAAAAGAATCATTCAGAAAATTAATGAAACAAGGAGTTGGTTTTTTGAAAAAATAAATAAAATAGATAAACCATTGGCCAGACTAATGAGAAATAGAAAAGTAAAATCTCTAGTAACCTCAATCAGAAATGATAAAGGGGAAATAACAACTGATGCCACAGAGATACAAGAGATCATCTCTGAATACTGCCAGAAACTCTATGCCCAGAAATTTGACAATGTGAAGGAAATGGATCAATATTTGGAATTGCACTCTCTCCCTAGACTTAGCCAGGAAGAAATAGAGCTCCTGAACAGACCAATTTCAAGCCCTGAGATCAAAGAAACAAAAAAGCTTCCAACAACAACAACAACAACAACAACAAAATGCCCTGGTCCAGATAGCTTCACACCAGAGTTCTATCAAACCTTCAAGGAAGAGCTTATCCTTGTACTGCAGAAATTATTCCAAAAAATTGAGGAGGAAGGAATCTTCCCCAACACGTTCTACGAAGCAAACATCACCCTGATACCAAAACCAGGAAAAGACCCAACTAAAAAGAATTTCAGACCAATTTCACTAATGAATATAAATGCAAAAATTCTCAACAAAACCCTAGCCAACAGATTACAGCTTATCATCAAAAAAGTCAGACATGATGATCAAGTAGATTTCATCCCAGGGATGCAAGGCTGGTTTAACATACACAAGTCCATAAATGTTATTCACCATATTAACAGAAGCAAAAATAAAGATCATATGCTATTCTCTATAGATGCAGAAAAAGCATTTGATAAAATCCAGCATCCTTTTCTAATTAGAACACTGAAGAGTATAGGCATAGGTGGCACATTTCTGAAACTGACTGACGCTATCTATGACAAACCCACAGCTAATATTTTACTGAATGGAGTAAAACTGAAAGCTTTTCCTCTTAGAACTGGAACAAGACAAGGTTTTCCTCTATCACCTTTACTATTCAACATAGTGCTGGAAGTTCTAGCCAATACAATTAGGCAAGACAAGGAAATAATGGGAATCCAAATGGGAGCAGAGGAGGTCAAACTCTCTCTCTTTGCTGACGATATGATCTTATACTTAGAGAATCCCAAAGACTCAATGACAAGATGCCTGGAAGTCAGCAAAACATACAGTAATGTCTCAGGATATAAAATCAATGTCCACAAGTCAGTAGCCTTTGTATATGCCAATAACAGTCAAGATGAGAGGCTAATTAAGGACACAACTCCCTTCACCATAGTTTCAAAGAAAATGTAATACCTAGGAATATACCTAACGAAGGAGGTGAAGGACTTCTATAAAGAAAATTATGAAATCCTCAGAAAGGAAATAGCAGAGGATATTAACAAATGGAAGAACATACCATGCTCATTGCTGGGAAGAATCAACATTGTTAAAATGTCTATACTTCCCAAAGTAATCTACCTATTCAATGCCATTCCTATTAAAATACCAACACCATACTTTCAAGATTTGGAAAGAATGATTCTGCATTTTGCATGGAACCAGAAAGAACCCCATATAGCTAAGGCAGTTCTTAGTAATAAAAATAAAGCTGGGGGCATCACCACACCAGATTTTAGGCTGTACTACAAAGCCATAGTGGTCAAGACAGCATGGTACTGGTACAAAAATAGAGACATAGACACTTGGAATCAAATAGAAACCCAGGAAATGAAACTAACATCTTACAACCATCTAATCTTGATAAACAAAACAAGAACATATGTTGGGGGAAAGACTCCCTATTCAATAAATGGTGTTGGGAGAACTGGATATCCACATGTAAAAGACTGAAACTGGACCCACACCGTTCTCCACTCACAAAAATTGATTCAAGATGGATAAAGGACTTAAATTTAAGGCCTGAAATAATAAAAATCCTCAAAGAAAGCATAGGAAAAACAATGGAAAATGTTGGCCTGGGGAAAGACTTCATGAAGAAGACTCCCGTGGCAATTGCAACAACAACAACAATAAACAAATGGGACTTCATTAAACTGAAAAGCTTCTGTACAGCTAAGGAGACAAGAACCAAAGCAAATAGACAACCTACACAATGGGAAAGGATATTTGCTTATTTTGAATCAGACAAAAGCTTGATAACTAGGATCTATAGAGAACTCAAATTAATCCACATGAAAAAAGCCAACAATCCCATCTATCAATGGGCAAGAGACATAAATAGAATCTTCTCTAAAGAAGACAGATGAATGGATAACAAATATATGGGACGAATGGATAACAAATATATGAAAAAATGTTCACCATCCCTATCTATCAGAGAAATGCAAAGCAAAAGCACCCTGAGATACCATCTAACCCCAGCGAGAAGGGTCCACATCACAAAATCTCAAAACTGCAGATGTTGGTGTGAATGTGGAGAGAAGGGAACACTTTTACACTGCTGGTGGGACTGCAAACTAGTACAACCATTTTGGAAGGAAGTATGGAGAAACCTCAAAGCACTCAAGCTAGACCTCCCATTTGATCCTGCAATCCCATTACTGGGCATCTACCCAGGAGGAAAAAAATCCTTTTATCATAAGGACACTTGCACTAGACTGTTTATTGCAGCTCAATTTACAATCGCCAAAATGTGGAAACAGCCTAAATGCCCACCAACCCAGGAATGGATTAACAAACTGTGGTATATGTATACCATGGAATACTATTCAGCCATTAAAAAAAATGGAGACTTTACATCCTTCGTATTAACCTGGATGGACGTGGAAGACATTATTCTTAGTAAAGCATCACAAGAATGGAGAAGCATGAATCCTATGTACTCAATTTTGATATGAGGACAATTAATGACAATTAAGGTCACGGTGGGGGTGGGGGAAGGGGAGAGCAGAGAGAGAAAGAAAGAAGGAGGAGTAGAGAAAGGAAGAGCAGAGAGAGGGATGGAGGGAGGAGGTGGGGCCTTGGTGTGTGCCACACCTTTTGGGGGCAAGACAGGATTGCAAGTGGGACTTTGCCTAACAAATGCAATCAATGTAACTTGGCTTATTGTACCCTCAATGAATCCCCAACAACAACAAGAAAAAACATACCATCTTTGTTTTATGCCAAAAAAGTAGCAACTGAGCAAATCCTCTTGTCAATTTTAATGACTAATTTATAATCATTGAGAATAATTGTACTTATTTATTCAAATCAGAAATAAAAACATTATGGAAAAGGAAGGGAGAGATGGCATCAGTGTGAAAGATTCTGTAGTGTGTTGTGTTTCACAGCACATAAACTTTAGATATATCACTTTAATATTCATAACTGATTCAGGATGATGGGTCTTTATAGAAGTAAAAAAAAAAAACACCATGACAAACTCTTACCTGGGTGATAGCTTGAAAATATGTTAATTAATGTATAGAGAACATTAGTTTAACAATCCTTGGATATAAGAAAACTCATATTCCTTTATTTTCTGAAATTATATCTATTCTGAGCCTCTATCCCTGTCTGGGAGAAATTTAGTTTGCAAGGAGTCTGTATAACCCTTGAGTGAGGGTCATTCAAAGATTCAGGGGTCTTATGTGGTCCAGACCCCTGGGAAGAGACTCACTTGTCTTCAGTCTCTGGGAGAGACTTCTGGGAAGCTCCCTGGCCAGGCTCTTGTGTCTTGGACCCCCTTCTGTGGAGCCATCCAGCTCTAGGACAATGGTGAGGGACATTCCCTAAGATAATAGATAGATAGAAACTCCTGGCACTGAAGCTTGAAACAGAGAATAGAGTAGAAAAAGGAAATACTTGGGGGCTAACAGGAAGACTGGAAGATGTCTTCCCTAGAAAGGATAGAAAGGAGCTTCAGGTGGGGACTGTACCTGGACAAGAGGGCTGGTGCTCAGATGTGGCAAGTTCTCAACTACCACTGTGATGGTACCAGCTGCAGATTCATGCTTTGTCCAAGTTTAGCTCCTAAAGCCACAGCTAGGCCAGCCCTGGCTCTAAATTACCTCTGCCTACGTGATGCGTAAATGGCTGAAATCCAAAGAGCTTTGGACTGTGAATTCACTAGTGTAAATGTGGAATGATTGACAAGGATCCAACTAAGTGGGGAACGGCAGCAAAAGGTAGTCTTTAGTGTTTCATTACAGGAGAAGGAGTTTCGGAGGGAGGATACCACAGAATGGAGATTCGGATGGAAGGTCTTTCTGCCTTCGCAGGGTGTAAACGTGGGGTGCACCCTAACTCTTCTTCAGAAGGCCAGAGCGGCCACAGGTCCAGTGGGGATCCAGGAGGTGGCCTCTGGTGACTGCTTCAGGGCTGCCTGTTCCATATCTCAGGCCTCTCACGTACTGGCATCATTTCATGCCTCTGACAGTCTTCAGGCTCAGCCCTACCCACATCTGCTTTCCCCGTTGCTGCCCCTCTGCCCCAGGGGATTTGGGAACAACACGTAAGTGTAAACACCAGCTCCCCACGAGCCGCCATCCATCTTCGCCCTCGCCAGTGCCCGTCAAGTCTGCTCTCCACCTCTCCTTGGCAGGTCTCCAAAAGGGGCTGCTTGAAGCGGTTCTTCTCTCCTCAGCTCAAGCCTCACCTGCTGACCGGGGAGTCAGACGTGTGAGGACCCAGGTGTAGGCACCAGGCACAGCTCTGTGCCCCTCAGCTGCAGGCCTGTGGCCAACTTTCCTAACTACATCTGGAAAACAAAGATGATAATCAATAGAACTTAGTCTTTGAAGGTTTTATGAGCCTAAAAAGATAATGTTTGGAAAGAACTTGGCTCAACAGAGCAGGGCTCTGTGAGTGTCATCTGTGACAGTTGGTATACTCCCCTCAAGTGAGTGAACAGAAGTACCCCCAGCATGTTTTCCTTCAACTTCTTGAAGTTAATTTCCACATACCATTCTCTGTTTCCACTTCTTTCCACCTAATCACCTTCTCCAAAATGCACCTCAAACCTGTGTGCTCGGCTTGGCACCTGTAGCTCAACTACCAGGGTGCCAGCCACATACACCAGAGTTGGCGGGTTCAAACCCAGCCTGGGCCTGCCAAAACAACAATGACAACTATAACCAAAAAATAGCCAGGCCTTGTGGCAGGCGCCTGTAGTCCCAGCTACTTAGGAGGCTGAGGCAAGAGAATCTCTTAAGCCCAACAGTTGGAGGTTGCTGTGAGCTGTGACACCACGGCACTCTACCCAGGGTGACATAGTGAGACTCTATCTCAAAAAACAAAAGACTGTGTCCTCGGAGAGCTTTTTTTATGCCTCAGGCTCTTTGTTATCATCATGCCACCTTCTCTGGGGCTTTCCTTGGCCATCAGGTGATCTGTGTTCTTTGGACCAAACTCCTTGCGATGCTGTCCTCCCTTGGACCCCCTGGCACCATCCATTACTGTGTGCCACACGTGTCCTCCTCTCTCGTCATCTTCCACTTATGGTTGTTAATACTTTGGTTTTTGCTTCTGTACCCTTTCACTCTGAGGACTTCCAGAGGGTGTCAAGTGAGATAAAACATTGCTACACGTCCCACATTTTGAGAAGAACCTCTAAGAGTCGGGGCCAGACACTTCCCCATGGCTTACTCTGGGGAGCAGCCCTGCCTAGTTAAGTAAGGTGATGTTTCTCCTTTTCCAAACATGGCATAGTGGATTAGTAATAATATTAATTCGAATTATTTATATAATTTTCTGGTTTCTCATGTGTAACATAGAGATAGTACTAATACCCATTCCCCGGGGAAACTGGATTAAATGAATTTGATATTAAGAGTAGTGACAGTTTCACTTTAATTCCCCAATCGTTCTGCCTGGCCCTGAGTCCCACTGAGGAAGGAGAGAAGGAGTGAAGGAAAACACTGTGCCTCCCTCTCTCCAGCGAGGGGCAAACCTGAGCAGGAGGGCAGGGTGGGGGAAGGGATGACATTTAAATCATATTTGAGTTAGAAATGTTTAACTGGTTTGGGATTTTAATACTTGTTTAAAAAGTACTGGAAAGCTATGGAATCTGCCATATGTGTAATTAAGAATTTTTAAAAAGGGACTTAATGCAACTCCTGAGAAAAATAAGAATGATTTTATTTGTTTTGTTACTTCACTAACTTGACTTCTCAGTGATGTTCATAATGACAGTGATGATGGTCGCAGCTAGCCACATTAAGGAGAGATTTTCATATTTGTTACCATGGCAAACTGTCAAGCTTAAAAATAAGTTTATTATTCATACCCACTAAGATGGCTATCACGAAAAATATAGAGAATAACAGGTATTGACAAGATGTGGAGAAGCTGGAACCCTTTTGTTACTGGTGGGAAGGTAAATAGTGCAGCCTCTGTGGTATATGTATACCATGGAATACTATTCAGCCATTAAAAAAAATGGAGACTTTACATCCTTCGTATTAACCTGGATGGAAGTGGAAGACATTATTCTTAGTAAAGCATCTCAAGAATGGAGAAGCATGAATCCTATGTACTCAATTTTGATATGAGGACAATTAATGACAAGGTTTTGGGGGGGAAGCAGAAAGAGGGATGGAGGGAGGGGGGTGGGGCCTTGGTGTGTGTCACACTTTATGGGGGCAAGACATGATTGCAAGAGGGACTTTACCTAACAATTGCAATCAGTGTAACCTGGCTTATTGTACCCTCAATGAATCCCCAACAATAAAAAAAAAGAAAAAAGAAAAAAAAATAGTGCAGCCTCTTTGGAAAACAATTTGGTAGTTTTTTAAAATATCAAACATGGCATTAACCCATGACCTCGCAATTCCACTATCAAAGTATCTTTCTAAGAGAAATGGAAACATGCATCCAGACAAAAACTAGCAGCGTTATCCAGAATTGCCAAAAAGTAGAGACCACACAAATGTCCATCGATGGATGAACAGATAAAAAAATATGGTATAGCGCATATCGATATGAATAGAATACTGTTCAGTTATGAAAAGTATGATGTGCATGCTACAATGTGGATGTATTTTAAAAACATATTAGGTGGAAAAAGCAAGTCACAAAAGGCTGTGTAGTGCAGAAATGTCCAGAATAGGTGAATCTAGAGAGGCAGAAGGTAGATTAGTGGTTTCCAAGACCTGAGTGTGGGAAGTAACTACTGGTGAGTATAAGGCTTCCTTTTGGGGTGATAAAAATATTCTAAATTTAGATTATGATGATGATGCACAACTCTTTCAATATGCTGAGACCCATTGAATAGTGCACTTTAAATGTGTGAACTTTATGGTATGTAAATGATCTCAGTAACGCTGTTAAAAATCAATTCATTGTTCTCCAGCTTTTGAAAACAGAACCATAATTTTCCTGACCTTGGACTTCAGATACTTTAGAATAAATAAGCTTTGCTTTCTCTCTCCACAGGGCCTCGCTTACCAGTCAGTGATAGTAATTAATGAACATGTGTCATTATTCTGTCTGCCCAGCATTCAAATCTCTTTCCAAGTTTGGAGAACGGCCTCTTTCCTCTCCCCCAGTTTTATGAATCTTAGCAGGTACCTCAGCCACACCTCACTACAGAAATGGGAAATGCTGAACATTCGCTTTCTAAAAGTTAGAGGTAGCCAAGTGGCCCAGGCTGGGAGGCAGGCCCCGGGTAGACGCTAGGAAGCTAGCGCAGTGGGAACTCCATTCTGATGGCAGGTGAGCAGAAGCAACAGCCCATGTGGCTTCCAGGGGCAGTGTCTGTGCCCGTGCCAGGCAGTGCAAGGCACGGCCCTGCCCTGCTCAGCAGTAGTGGTGACCTCACTGGATTGGCTTTTGGCTTGATTTGGGCTGTGATTGAATGCCGCTCAGTCTTCTTTCTGGTCCTGCCTGTTTTCCAAGGCTGCTTCTCCAACCTTCGTGCTGACTGCGTGAGCTGACTCGCTTCCTTCCCACGGATTCCTTTCCTTTTACGCTCAGTTTCTCTGCCTGCATCTAAGAATCCTGTTGGATATGGCCAGTGAGATTTTCACCCCTAAAAGGCTCTGGGATCCATCGCTTCAGATTCTGTTAGCATTTATTTACTCATTGACTACTTTGTACCATCCGTGATCTCATTTGTTCCTTCTAATAACCTAGTGCTATACATAGTAATAGTGCTCACTTCACAGATGAGGAAACAGGCTCACTGAAGGGAATAGTTTGTAGGTTCAAGCCAGGCCAAGCTCAGTGCCCTTCCAGATCTTTGTGGCCACCACATCTCATGTATTATTGTCTGAACAAAATGTCCCACTCTTCTCCTTCCCTTCATTCTCTTCCTCCTTTAAATCATTATGAACATCATTGCCAAATTTCCCCATAGAAGTATCACTGATTCTTCTGTACAAAATCCAATAGCTACTCCTCTTATCTAGGCGATTGGACCCCAGAAAGACAATCTCGCTGGCATCTGATGTCCCCTTCCTCTCTGGCCATGTCCCTCACTAATTCCAAGCAAGCCCATCACATACCACAATAATAAGCCCGGTTTTATGTTCATCTGGTTCCAGTTACTACAACGGTAGGCCCTCAATAAATATCCTTAATCTGGAAACAGACTAAAGACAAAATATTGAATTGACTCTTCATGTTTCCATCATAAACCCCAAATTCTATGATGACGATGATTTGGGAAACAATAAAATAAGCATTGAGTATCATATGGCAAAATCTATCAGAACTGATATTCTTGGCAGGAAATCTTTTCAGAGTGGAAAATGTTTGCTAAATATAAACATAGCAAAAACATGTGCACTGTCAAGACTTTATTATTAGATTCCCAGGGATTTTTATTTAGAATCTGAAGGACTTGTGAGGCTATACAGTTCCTGGAATGGAATTTAGGTTTGCTTTCTGAAATCAATCTGGGCAAGCCTTTTTACACATGAGCATTCTTAGAAAGTCTTTGAACATCTATTCTTACTTAAACTGGTGGCACAAAGTCCAAAAATAAAATCACCATGAGGTTCTGCTTGCTTCCTGCTTTAGTGCCACTGGAAATCCTTCAAGGAAAGCTCATGTACTTTGTAAGTTTTCCTTTGCCTCTTCCATTACCAGCTTTAGGTCATTAAAGCCTAGACTCAGGTCACGGTCTGGGATGGTACAAAACAAAGCAAATCAAGGAGGTTGAGCAGGAGAATGCCAAGAACTGGACCACAATTGCCAAGGGTAGACCTGGGTGCAAGGGTGGCTGTGCAGAGTGGGTCAGAAGGGACAGACGTGGCCATCTACAGTGAGTACTTGAGCCCGTCAGTCGGCCGAGCAGAGAGGCCCTACTTGGCTCCTGCTTTGCATAACTCTGCTCTCTCCAGTGGGGTAGCTGAGGGTGCAAACAGATCCTGATGGTTAGCAGAGAGATTGAAGAGACGGCAGCCCATAGTTTGGGCCAGTACCCCATGTCTCTATTATTGCTGGGTCAGGCCCTGAATGTGACACTCATGAGATTATCTTGTCAGATCTCCCTCATAAAGCCCAGCCTAGCACTTGGGTGCCCAACATTGACCTCTTCTCCCCCTGTGCTTCCTCTTACCTTCCATGTGACCTTCTCAAGATGGTTGATTATCACTCCATTTGCTGCCATGAGCTTCGATCCCTTTAGGCAACTTTCCTGGATGCCATTTGTTCACCTGGGCCACAGCCTGTTGCTAAGGCCATGGCTTTCCATCAATACCATCCTTTGTCAGCCCTTGCCCAGTCTAGACTCTGCTCTCAGGACCCATCTTCTTCCATCTGACCCCCAAAGCAGAGCTCATTTCAGCTGCTGAGCACATGTTGAATTCACCAGACTCCACTCAGAAAGGTAAAAGGAGCTAAGGAAGCTATCAGGGCCAGGTGTGGGTTAAAGGCTGAGGTAGCATGAACAGAAAGAATGGATTGAAAGTCTAGACCAGGGATTTTCAACCAGTGCGCCATGACAGGATCTTGGATATGCTACAAACATTTTAAAAGATCATTAATTAAATTGTTTTTTTAAAAAGTTCAAAATACAGTGAGTGCATTCTTTTTTATTTTTTTACTCTTTTTTGTTGATCAACATAATTTAATTGTGCCATGAAAGTTTATAGGTTCAAGTGTGCCGCGAGATCAAAAAGGTTGAAAAACATTGGTCTAGATCAGTGGTTCTCAACCTTCCTAATGCTGCAATGTATTTTCATTGTTAGTAGGGGTCACGACCCACAGGTCAAGAACCACTGGTCTAGACTGACAGATAGCAGGCACCAGGGATCACACCAAGGAGACCAGAGGTCCATCAGCCCACAGGTGCTTATGTGCTAAGGAGAAAAACACATCCCTCTTGGGTATGGCATTTAATAAAAGCTGCTTTTCCTCCAGGTAGATACAACCTGTAGAGGTCTGAGTGGCCATGTCGGAGGCCTAATCCCTAGTACCTGTGAATATGATCTTATCTGGAAAAAAGGACCCTGGCTTGTGTAAACAAGTAAAGAATCTTAAAGTTAACATTATGAGAGTATACAAATGGGCCCTGAATGAAATGACAGTTGTCCCTATAAGAAGAAGAGAAAGACAGAGAGCAGAAGGCCACCTGGTGATGGAAGGAAGGATTATTTCTGTTGTTGGAAATTAGGAGAGAGGCATGGAACTAATTCTGCCTCCGAGGTTCTAGAAAAAAAACAACCTGGCTAACACCTTGATTTAGGACTTTTAGCCTCCAGAGCTGTGAGGGGATAAATTTCTGCTGTTTTAAGTCGGTCTGCAGTAGTTTGTTGCAGCAGACCTTGGAGATTAATGCACACCCCAGGAAGGAGACGTGGCTTTCTGGGCAAGAGTGCGATCCAGCTTTCAACCCCTTCCTGACTCTCAGCCTGGTTTCTTTGTGCAAGGCACAGACTGCACAATCATTCACCAAGGCGCTGATGGAGCCTGAGGAGCCAGAGACCAAATCCGCACAATGAATTAAAGGGAACAAATGCTAATGGGAAGAAAATGAATTCTGGAGGGGAAGCCTGGGATTCTGACACTGTTGCAAATGAATTTGACTTTGAGCATCATTGTTTCATCTGCAATATGGGGGCCAGGGAGGGAAGTGCATTTGTTGATCACCCACTGGGGATGATGATTCCCCTGACTTCACTGGATGGCTGTCAAGATTGGATGACAATGTACTGTCATTGGTCTCCTACCTGTCCTCAATAGATATTTATTTCCTATCTTCTACTTGACCTGGGTAACTGGCATCAGCATTGCAGGAACAAGGAGGCTACTTGGACCTTTGCTGTGATTTTGCTTTAGCTCAGGAATGTTTGGGGCCTCATGAAATAGTGGCCAGTGGTCTGCCTGTGGCTCTCGGGTCCTGGCATAGAGGACCAAATGGATGTACCTTCTGGAGACGAGAGGGTCAGGAGTCAGGACACAACAGGAACTACAGTTTATAAATGCTGTTTTTCCAACAGGGCCACAATATGAAATCTACTCTGCATATTTATTTAATTTGTACTATTGAACTGTTTTAAGATGATTTCTATGATGATCATAAGCATTACATCTGCCATACTGATCTTAACAGGGACTCAGGTGGGAAAAGGGTTCTTTATATCAGTATGCCTACACTTGGAAGTTGTTGCCTTTGCCATGAAAGAGAGAATGACTGTTTTTATAAGAAAAGGAAAGTTAGTGGTAGCAACCTTGGATTCAAGGAGAAATGGATTCACTTTTTCTCACCCAGTGGAGTCTGTCTGGTCTTCAAAGCATAGGGATTCTGCATCTTTGGAATCTAAATAGGAGAGTTTATTGAAAAAATGATATTACTCTATGCTATTAAGAAGATAAGGTCTCCACAGATCAAGTAGTAAGATGTGCAAAACTTGTACATTTTTCATCTGATTGTATTTTGGTATTGTGTTATAGGTATTTGATGGATAAAGTGAATCAAAGTCTCTAATTTTAAAAAAAACTATTCCAGTATGACATTGGAAAGTGGTATGTGTGTCAGTGGGAGGACTGGGAAAGCCCCAAGGCTGGTCCTGAGTGCCCTGGCTATAGTGTTGCTCGGGTACTTGACACTACAGAACCATGAGTCCAGAGATTGTCAGGATACAGGACCAGCTGCATCCTGTGCCCTGTGAAAGTCACCCGAAGAAAGCTGAGTGACTGAGGAGGCAGCTAAACACACAATTGGCTTTTCTTCCCAGGGAAGTTCTTAGGGGGCTCTGAGCACATTTCTTCTGGATTCAATAGGACCCTTAGTGAGATGGCATTGGGCTATCCGATGGTGGGGATATTATGGTGCTTTTTGAGCAGAAGATAGAAAAGTAATGCTTTTATTATCAATGCATATATACTTATTAATGAAAACATGCCAAATGAGTGATGAATTCCTGAGCTGTCCCTGTGGCAACTCACATAAAAAGTAGGTGCTAAGGGATTTGGTTCTGCTTTCTGCACTGATAGATCCATGCATCTTAGAACTGTTAACTTGTTCCCCAAATAAAGCAGAGGTGATGTAAGAGTTTTCTGTATCTTTATGTTCTGTGTCAGCAGTACCAGGAACTCTTAGGCAGATGTTCATTGCTCAAAGTGTAGTTAAACAAAGATGCTAAAGGATTAGCTAAAACATTATCCATGTATTATCCTGGAGTGAGGGGTAATATCTACTAATAAAAGAGAAGATTAATCACAGAGCCTTTTGCTAAGCAGCAAGCTGGGGCCCAAGTCATGTTTCAACATATTTCTTCACAGGGAGGCTGTTTTATCTCTATCCAAGGTGATATTGATAGCCGTATGGAAGAAGTTTTCCTGGTCTCCAGAAGCATGTTAGCCTTCAATGATATGTTTTTATTCAATAACTCAACTCATCAGGTCCATCTGGAAACAGTTGTCTTAATGCCTCCTGTCTTTCATGGAATGCCTTAATAAAGACTGCAGAAATAATATAGTTTTCAGGAAGCTTGAGGTGTCCCAAAGTGGCATTTACTGCCCTGATGACATTCAAACAAGTCCGAGACTTCTTTGGATGTTTAGGTGTTAGCAGAAGGAGCCAGAAGGCTCAGAGTTAGAGAATATTTGGTCTGGAAGGGCTTAGAGGGCCTGTACCCATCTCTGGCTTGGTGAGATGTACCCTCAGGGGCTTCCTGTCTAGGTGGTCTCCAGCCATGGTTTCTGCACACTCAGAGGAAAGAAAGCTCACTTACTTCCCAAGGCAACCCATTCCCACTGCCAAGACAGCACAAGGAAAGTACTTCTGTTGAGCTAAAATATGGTCATGTATCATTTGGTCTATTTCTGCTATGTAAAGCAACAAAGCATAAGTCTCTTTCTCTTTGATGGACCACACAGTCCAGATAAATGGATAGAGATACTGGGTTTGACCCCACTCCATCACTTAAGTAGCTGAGCAAGTTAGAATCCCTCAGAATTTTGGCCTCCTGATTTCTTGGATGAAGATCAGATTCTCTATCACCTTGGCTATTGTGGGCTTTGGATCAAATGATGTAGCCATCCATCATGGTACTTGGCACATGGCGGGCATTTATTGAACGTGCCCTTTCTCCTTCTAATTGGCAGCTCTTCAAACACTTGAAGATGGCAAGTCTATTTTCCTTTGGTCTTCTCTCTTCCCAGACACTCTGCTGCAGATGAAAGGGGTGAAAGTGGGGGCTGGGAAACAACAAAGTCAGTGTCTTCTAGAATGTGGTCATCAACTCGTGGTGAGGAAGATTATTTTCAGTTAGCACATGGATGGTCATTTCACAATTCAAATATAAGTATATCCACCTATCTAAATGATGGATTTCATAGCTGTCCTCTCTTATAGCAGATGATACTATTTTTCCATGTATGACAGTGACATAAAGTCTGCTTTAAAAATAAGTCTCCTTAAGAATAAAGGTGAATCAAGTACAAGCAAAGCTCTTACTATCTATGTGTTTAAAATCAAACGAATTTCCAGGCAAATCAAAATCTATTTCAAAAATCTCATTAGCAAGCTAGTCTGAAAAGGCTGCAACAGGGTGCAAAGGCTGCAAAGGCTGAGGCTGCAAAGGCTCATATGACTCCAACTATGTGACATTCTGGAAAAGACAAAACCAGTGAGACAGTAAAAGGATCAATGGTTGCCAGGGGTTTGTGGGAGGGAAGGATGAATAGGTAGAACGTAGGGAATTTTTAGGGCAGTGAAACTGTCTGATTTTGTAATAGTGGACATTTTTACGTGTTACATTTTCAAACTGGTAGAACATACAACACAAAGAGCAAAACCTGAAGTAGCCCAAGGACCATAGTTAATAACCGGTTGATATTGGCTCATTGGTTGAAACAAATGTACCATATTAATGCAGGAGGCTAAGAATAGGAGGAACTGGGGGCTATGTGCAAACTCTCTGTACTTCCTGTTCAGTTTTTCTGTGGCCTAATATTGTTAAAAAGCCTGTCAATTAAAAAAAAGTCTCATTAGCTAGTCAAATTGCCAGTCTGTTTATTTGCTACCATCTCTCCATCTGTCTGGAGGCAATTTCATGTCAAAAACAAAATTGGTCACATTCTTCTACAGAATGATGCTGTTATATGCAGTTATCTTCAGTTGCCAGCCTCTGAGATCCTCAGGCTCACAGCCTTAGAGGATACTTTGGTCCATTCCTCCCTGATTTACCAAATTTTGCTTCTCTCTTCACTCTGCCTGGAATCCTACCTCTACAACCTGCACAGCTATTACCCTGAGGAGCTCTCAGCACTCCAAGTCTGGGCTCCTCCTATTTTATCTTGGGTGGCCTTCTTATATTATTTCTCCTCTATTTCAAGATCGTAATGTTTGATTTCATCCCATTGCTTCTTTGCATTTGCAAGTCTCTGTTTCAGCCATCTGAGTGTATGGAATGCTCAAAGACCTGGATATTACAGATGCTTGCCAAGTCAGGACAAGGACTTAGATGAAGAGCAGATACTGGCTTATCCCACAGTGACAATTAACAAAGATAATTATGATGACTTATTGAGCACCCATATTGCCTTCTGTAGTACGTGCCAGGCCAAGCCTCTCTTTTCTCCACTCACGGGCTGCAGCTCACAGGTGAGTTCCCTCCCTAGGACCTGCCCTCCATGAAGGCAGCCACCTCTCAGCTCATACCCAGTGACTGGTGTATGAAGGGGTATGAGGGCCCCCACCTCCCTGCCTAGAAGCAGGACATTTTAGAAAGGTCATTTGAGCACTAAAGCTCCTATGGGCTCAGCTGCCCCATTGGGACTGCATCAATAACCTTCCTGCACATAGATCTCCATCTTGGCACCTGCCTCTTGGAGAATGAGCCTATGATAGCATCCAGGGTCAACTGGACACTGCGCCCATGCTGTGTCCGCTGCTCTACACTATGGCGCCAGCCCCATATACCGAGGGTGGCGGGTGCAAACCCACCCTCAGCCAAACTGCAACAAAACAAAATTAGCCGGGCGTTGTGGTGGGTGCCTGTAGTCCTAGCTGCTTGGGAGGCTGAGGCAGGAGAATCACGAAAGCCCAAGAGCTGGAGGTTGCTGTGAGCCATGTGACATCACGGCACTCTACTGAGGGTGGTAAAGTGAGACTCTGTCTCTACAAAAAAAAAAAAAGATAAAAGAAAATAAGGAGAATAATAATAGCTGCCTATTGTTAAATGGTTTCTAGGATCCAGGTGTCCTGCTAGGTATTTCATTTATGCCCATATGAATTCTGAACTTTATATCAAGCCTGTGACAGATGAGAATATGAAGAATTAAAGAATTTGGAAATGTGCAGAAGAAATGTGAAAAAGTGTTTGGTCTTAGGGCAGCAGGGAGGCGTGGAACTCAAGTAATTTGACATTGAATCATTCTCCTTGGCTCATTGACTTCTCCCATTTTGGGGATAGATTGGGTACTGAAGATGGCATCTGAGAGGGGAGAGGATGTCTGGGCAGCCATTCCACATACGCTGTGTGTTGCTGTCTCTCTCCCCAGGGACACGTCCTCATTTATTCTTACTTCTACATGTGAGCCCTCTGTTCCAAGCCAGCTGCTCATCTACCATTCAATGCAACCCAGCCCAGCAACTGCTTCATATCTGTGCTTCATTTTGTCTTAAGAAATGCTCATTCTTCAGCCCATGCCATCATAACGCTATCAATTTTGTTAAAAAAAAAAAATCATCTCCTTCAGAAAGGAGAAGAAATCATCTCCTTCCTAACTCTACCCCCAGAGAAAGAATTTCACCACAAGTACTTAAACACTCAGTGTGGCCCCAGTTGTCCTGTTCTTCATGTCTAGAGGAGGTTTGTGCTCAGAATTTGGGAAGCTTCTTTCAGTGAGGTTGAAGATTTGGTTGGGGTGGGGGCTTTAATCTCACAGGTGTTCTAAATCAATTGGGAAAAGACATGGAAGTTAAATGTGGTACTAAATTTGTTATGGGAAGATTCAGAGTTTCTGGATTCTGGCTTAGAGGAGTCATCTGTGGTCACCTGTTCATTCCCCCACATCTGGACCCTGGGGCCTGATGCAGGTGTGGTTATCACAGAGGGAGAGCTCAGGCCCGGTTTGAGTTCTGGCAGGTCCAAAAGAGTGCAAGAGGCTGGTCCAGTTTAATCTCACCAGGCAGGCCGAGAAACAAGCACAGCAGGAGGGGGTGAACTGAAATGTTCCTTCAATATTGTGTCTCGTGGGTGGAACAGAGGACACCCTTTTTCTTCGTAGAATCATGAAGAGCTCCCCCTCCTGAGTAGTGTAGGTTCTGATAAGCCCACCAGGGTGTAAGCTACTGGTGGGAAACTTATCTTACCCTCTTTTTCTCCTAAGGTCTTATTTGTTGCCCAGTGCAGAGGTTGGAAGTGTCTCAAGGAGGACATCACCATGTGTCACTACTTTTCTGCAATGCTCCTTGGAGTCACAGACCCCAGAATACCAATTTTAACCAGCTTCATTAAGCAAATGTGCTCTTCCTTAGGCATTACCACTTCTGCAGTGCCTGTGTGACTTCTAAGTGTTTTTTTGTGGGCCATTAGACCTGGATTTTTCTGCCCGGTTGACTGGAATGGCTAGAGCAGTTTAGCATCTGCAGCTGGGAAATCACGGAAGAACTGTCTGAATATTTTCCTATGTAAGCGATTCTTATGTCAGCCAAGGCAGAAGAAGTAAGACTTTAAATAAGCCAAAACTGTTCCATGATGCAATTCTAGGAGTGAGCGCTGCATAAAAATCTGGACAAGTAAAGATTTTTTTTTTAATTGTAACATCTGGACTTGTCAGAACTCTCTACCCTTTATGCCAAGATCGCTCCCAAACTCTTATTATGTCTTTATATTATTGAGGGTCAAAAACATGTGACGAAGGCATAACTGAGTGTGGTTCCTATTAGCCACTCAGTCCCTGGGACAGAGGAATTCTATATCCAGAACCAAGAAAGATATGTTGGTTATCAATTTTCTGGATTCTTTTTCTTCTTAGGCTGCAGAAGGGTTGCCAGATGAAATACAGGGTGCCTAATTATAAATTGGCTTCATAAAAGTATTGAGTACATTGAATACTTTTTCTTCCATTCTTGAGTACTTTACTAAGAAGAAAATGTTCCAGCTCCATGCATGTAAACATAAAAGAGGTAAAGTCTCCATCTTTCTTTAAGGCTGCATAATATTCCATGGTGTACATATACCACAATTTCTTTTTTCTTTTTTTTTTTTATTGTTGGGGATTCATTGAGGGTACAATAAGCCAGGTTACACTGATTGCAATTGTTAGGTAAAGTCCCTCTTGCAATCATGTCTTGCCCCCATAAAGTGTGACACACACCAAGGCCCCACCCCCCTCCCTCTGTCCCTCTTTCTGCTTTTCCTCCCCCCCATAACCTTAATTGTCATTAATTGTCCTCATATCAAGATTGAGTACATAGGATTCATGCTTCTCCATTCTTGTGATGCTTTACTAAGAATAATGTCTTCCACTTCCATCCAGGTTAATAAGAAGGATGTGAAGTCTCCTTTTTTTTTAATGGCTGAATAGTATTCCATGGTATACATATACCACAGCTTATTAATCCATTCCTGGGTTGGTGGGCATTTAGGCTGTTTCCACATTTTGGTGATTGTAAATTGAGCTGCAATAAACAGTCTAGTACAAGTGTCCTTATGATAAAAGGATTTTTTTCCTTCTGGGTAGATGCCCAGTAATGGGATTGCAGGATCGAATGGGAGGTCTAGGTTGAGTGCTTTGAGGTTTCTCCATACTTCCTTCCAGAAAGGTTGTACTAGTTTGCAGTCCCACCAGCAGTGTAAAAGTGTTCCCTTCTCTCCACATCCACGCCAGCATCTGCAGTTTTGAGATTTTGTGATGTGGGCCATTCTCACTGGGGTTAGATGATATCTCAGGGATGTTTTGATTTGCATTTCTCTAATATATAGAGATGATGAACATTTTTTCATGTGTTTGTTAGCCATTCGTCTGTCATCTTTAGAGAAAGTTCTGTTCATGTCTCTTGCCCATTGATATAAGGGATTGTTGGCTTTTTTCATGTGGATTAATTTGAGTTCTCTATAGATCCTAGTTATCAAGCTTTTGTCTGATTGAAAATATGCAAATATCCTTTCCCATTGTGTGGGTTGTCTCTTGGCTTTGGTTATTGTCTCCTTAGCTGTACAGAAGCTTTTCAGTTTAATGAAGTCCCATTTGTTTATTTTTGTTGTTGTTGCAATTGCCATGGCAGTCTTCTTCATGAAGTCTTCCCCCAGGCCAATATCTTCCAGTGTTTTTCCTATGCTTTCTTTGAGGATTTTTATTGTTTCATGCCTTAAATTTAAGTCCTTTATCCATCTTGAATCAATTTTTGTGAGTGGGGAAAGGTGTGGGTCCAGTTTCAGTCTTTTACATGTAGACATCCAATTCTCCCAACACCATTTATTGAATAGGGAGTCTTTCCCTCAAGGTAAGTTCTTGTTTGGTTTATCGAAGATTAGGTGGTTGTAAGATGTTAGTTTCATTTCTTGGTGTTCAATTCGATTCCAAGTGTCTATGTCTCTGTTTTTGTGCCAGTACCATGCTGTCTTGAGCACTATGGCTTTGTAGTACAGACTAAAATCTGGTATGCTGATGCCCCCAGCTTTATTTTTGTTACTAAGAACTGCCTTAGCTATACGGGGTTTTTTCCGGTTCCATACAAAACACAGAATCTTTTTTTCCAAATCTTGAAAGTACGATGTAGGTACTTTGATAGGAATGGCATTGAATAGGTAGATTGCTTTGGGAAGTATAGACATTTTAACAATGTTGATTCTTCCCATCCATAAGCATGGTATGTTCTTCCATTTGTTAATATCCTCTGCTATTTCCTTTCTGAGGATTTCATAGTTTTCTTTATAGAGGTCCTTCACCTCCTTCGTTAGGTATATTCCTAGGTATTTCATTTTCTTTGAAACTATGGTGAAGGGAGTTGTGTCCTTAATTAGCTTCTCATCTTGACTGTTATTGGTGTATACAAAGGCTACTGACTTGTGGACATGGATTTTATATCCTGAAACATTACTATATTTTTTGATGACTTCTAGGAGTCTTGTGGTTGAGTCTTTGGGGTTCTCTAAGTATAAGATCATGTCATCAGCAAAGAGGGAGAGTTTGACCTCCTCTGCTCCCATTTGGATTCCCTTTATTTCCTTGTCTTGCCTAATTGTATTGGCTAGAACTTCCAGCATTACGTTGAATAGTAAAGGTGACAGAGGACAACCTTGTCTGGTTCCAGTTCTAAGAGGAAAAGCTTTCAGTTTTATTCCATTCAGTAAAATATTGGCTGTGGGTTTGTCATAGATAGCTTCAATCAGTTTTAGAAATGTGCCACCTATGCCTATACTTTTCAGTGTTCTAATTAGAAAAGGATGCTGGATTTTATCAAATGCTTTTTCTGCATCTATTGAGAGGATCATGTGATCTTTATTTTTGCCTCTGTTAATATGGTGGATAACGTTTATGGACTTGCGTATGTTAAACCAGCCTTGCATCCCTGGGATGAAGCCTACTTGATCATGATGAATGACTTTTTTGATGATAAGCTGATAAACTGTAATCTATTGGCTAGGATTTTGTTGAGAGTTTTTCCATCTATATTCATGAGTGAGATTGGTCTGAAATTCTCCTTTTTGTTTGGGTCTTTTCCTGGTTTTGGTATCAGGTTGATGTTTGCTTCATAGAATGTGTTGGGGAAGATTCCTTCTTCCTCAGTTTTTTGGAATAATTTCTGCAGTACAGGAATAAGCTCTTCCTTGAAGGTTTGATAGAATTCTGGAGTGAAGCCATCTGGACCAGGGCATTTTTTAGTTGGAAGCTTTTTTATTGTTTCTTTGATCTCAGTGCTTGAAATTGGTCTGTTCAGGAGCTCTGTTTCTTCCTGACTAAGTCTAGGGAGAGGGTGTGATTCCAAATATTGATCCATTTCCTTCACATTGTCAAATTTCTGGGCATAGAGTTTCTGGTAGTATTCAGAGATGATCTCTTGTATCTCTGTGGGATCAGTTGTTATTTCCCCTTTATCGTTTCTGATTGAGGTTACTAGAGATTTTACTTTTCTATTTCTAGTTAGTCTGGCCAATGGTTTATCTATTTTATTTATTTTTTCAAAAAACCAACTCCTTGTTTCATTAATTTTCTGAATGATTCTTTTGTTTTCAATTTCATTGATCTCTGATTTGATTTTGGATATTTCTTTTCTTCTACTGAATTTAGGCTTAGATTGTTCTTCTTTTTCCAGTTCCATAAGATCTCTTGTGAGATTGTTGATGCTCTCTCTTTCTGTTTTTTGAATGTAGGCATCTAAAGCGATGAATTATCCTCTCAAAACTGCTTTTGCAGTATCCCACAGGTTTTGGTAGCTTGTGTCTTCATTGTTGTTATGCTCAAGGAAGTTAATGATTTCCTGTTTTATTTCTTCCTGTACCCATCTGTTATTCAACAGAAGATTGTTTAATTTCCATGCCTTTGTGTGGGGTCGAGCATTTTTGTTGGAGTTGAGTTCCACCTTTAGTGCCTTATGATCTGAGAAGATACAAGGTAAAATTTCAATTCTTTTGATTCTGTTGATATTTGTTTTGTGTCCCAGGATATGATCAATTTTGGAGAATGTTCCATGGGGTGATGAGAAGAATGTATATTCTTTATCTTTGGGGTGGAGTGTTCTATATGCGTCTATCAAGCATAGTTGTTCTAGGGTCTCATTTAAATCTCTTATATCTTTGTTTAATTTCTGTTTAGAGGATCTGTCCAGCTCTGTAAGAGGTGTGTTAAAGTCCCCTGTTATGATGGTATTATCAGATATCATATTGCTCAGACTGAGTAAGGTCTGTTTCAAGGATCTGGGAGCATTTAAATTGGGTGCATAAATATTTAGAATTGAAACATCTTCTTGTTGTAGTTTTCCCTTGACCAATATAAAGTGACCATCTTTGTCTTTTTTTACTTTAGTTGCTTTAAATCCACATGTATCTGAAAATAAGATTGCAACTCCTCTTTTCTTCTGAATTCCATTTGCCTGAAAAATTGTCTTCCAACCCTTGACTCGGAGCTTTAATTTGTCTTTTGAAGCCAGGTGTGTTTCTTGCAGACAGCAAATGGATGGCTTGTGTTTTTTAATCCAGTCAGCCAATCTATGTCTCTTCAGTGGGGAATTCAAGCCATTAACATTTATGGAGATAATTGATAAGTGTGGTAGTATTCTATTCGTCTTATTTGGTGACAGTCCATTGCTTAGTTTTATCTTTTGCATCAGTGTGGAGGTTAGGTTCTGTCCTTTGATTTCTGAGTTCTTACTTTGCTGCTGATACATTGTGGTGGTCAGTGTGCAGAACAGGTTGAAGTATTTCCTGTAGAGCTGGTCTTGTTGTGGCAAATTTCCTCAATGTTTGTATATCTGTAAATGATTTGATTTCTCCGTCAATTTTGAAGATTAGCTTAGCAGGGTACAGAATCTGGGCTGAAAATTTTTCTGTTTAAGTAGATTAAAGGTAGGTGACCATTGTCTTCTTGCTTGGAAAGTTTCATTAGAGAAGTCTGCGGTCACTCTGATGGATTTGCCCCTGTAGGTCAACTGGCGCTTACTCCTGGCAGCTTGCAGAATCTTTTCTTTTGTCTTGACTTTGGACAGGTTCATCACAATGTGTCTTGGAGAAGCTCGGTTAGAGTTGAGACGACCTGGGGTCCGATATCCCTCTGAAAGCAGTGTGTCAGACTCTTTGGTGATGTTTGGGAAATTTTCTTTTATAATATTCTCTAGTATGGCTTCCATTCCTCTGGGGCATTCTTCTTCCCCTTCTGGAATTCCTATAACTCGTATGTTGGAACGCTTCATAAAGTCCCATAATTCTGACAGTGAACGTTCTGCTTTCTCTCTCTTCTTTTCTGCCTCTTTTACTATCTGAGTTATCTCAAGAACTTTGTCTTCTACCTCTGAAATTCTTTCTTCTGCATGGTCTAACCTGTTGCTGATACTTTCCATTGCATCTTTAAGTTCCCTGATTGACTGTTTCATTTCCTTCAGCTCTGCTATATCCTTTTTATATTCTTCATATCGTTCATCTCTGATTTGATTCTGTTTTTGGATTTCCTTTTGGTTATTTTCCACTTTATTAGCACTTTCCTTCATTGTTTCCGTCATTTCTTTCATTGTTTTCATCATGTGTATTCTAAATTCTCTTTCTGTCATTCCTCACATTTCTATATAGGTGGAATCCTCTGCAGTAGCTACCTCATGGTCCCTTGGCGGGGTTGTTCTGGACTGGTTCTTCATGTTGCCTGGAGTTTTCTGCTGATTCTTCCTCATGAGTGATTTCTTTTATCTGTTTCCTTGCCCTAATTTTCCTTTCACTTCCTCTTGCTCTTTAAGTTCTTGTGCCTGTGGACTAAGGGTTACAGGACCAGAAGTGTGAGAAGGTTGAAGAGCAAAAAAGGGATGAAAGAAAGGAGGACTGAGTGATAAGAAAAAAAAGAAAGATAGAGAAAGGAGAGGGGGTGGGGATAAGGAATATTGACAAAAAGAAGAGAGGCACAGAAAGAGGGAGACAGGGCAATATAGGTGTACAGTAGGGTACTTTGACACAACCTTAAAAAACCCCACCTTCTGGGGGTGCCCAGTTGGGTGGTTCCCTTTAGGTCAGCAGCTCTTTGCTAACCTGATCAGACACAGTACCCCACCTCCACCAAGTAGAGAGGAAAGACAAAAATGCTATAAATCAAACCAAAACAAGCAAACAGAAAACTTTACGGGGATAAAATTGGGTGAAAAACCAAATGATAGCGGTAGAAACACTAGCAAAAATGAAGTTGTAGTTATTAAAAAAGGCAGCAATGGGAAATTACAATTAACCTAGAAAAATTGAGAAAGAAAAAGGGATCTGTATGGAAAAGATTGAAATTAAAAACAAAAGAACATCAACAACGTCAAAATAAACAAACAAACAAAAACAACCAAACAAAAAAAAAGAAAAAAATACACATTCAAAAACAAAGCAGTTTGTATATGTTATTGAATATTGTCTGGGCAACACGTGGTCTTCTGGGGTATGAGATGTTAGTCACAGTTCTGATACGACTGGAGGCTGCTGATTTCTCAAACCCCAGCAGGTAGACACCCTAAATCTCTCTTCAGCCCACTTAAAAGGCACTTTGAACTTGTAAACTTGCTGAGCGGAAGCTTTCCCAGCTTTCTCGCTGGAATCACTGCTGAAGTGGCTATCCACTTACCCAGTGTGCCAAAACCGGTCTCACTCTGCCCCTGAGGGTTAGGGCTGCAAGGCGGCTCAGACCCCACCCTTAGGCTACTTGGTTGCTGGGTTACCAGCCCCCAGCCGTTTCTAGCTCTGCGACCCTGAGGGCGGAGCTTGCCGGGCCAGATCACTGACAATGGTTCCGTGTGACCCACCGCCAAACACTATTAGCTCCGTCTGGCTCAGCGGCTCAGACTGGGGCCCTAGACAATGGCCAAAGTTCTCCGCACTCCCACTCAGGCCTTCTCCAAGGCAGTTCAACTCAGTGCCAAGTCCAAGGACATCAAAACAGTTCACAGGTAAGGCCTTTCTGGTTTGCAGTCTCGCTGCTACTGAACTTACAGTTGTAGGCGGGTTTAGATGGATTGAACACACACGACCACTTGCCGGTTTTCCACTGTTTTAGTCCTCCTCTTGGGGTCCAGAAGTCTCTCGCTGACTCCCTGTATCCTCATAGGAGTGATGATAGGCAGTTCCCACCAGCCAGAGATGTCTGGAGTCCTCTCTCCCCAGACTCACGGTGCCCAGATACAAGGAAGCTGTTACTCGGCTGCCATCTTGCTCTGCCTCCCCCGGATTTGGTCACCACAGCTTGTTAATCCATTCCTGGGATGGTGGGAATGTAGGCTGTTTCCACATTTTGGCAATTGTAAATTGAGCTGCAATAAACAGTCTAGTGTAAGTGTCCTTATGATAAAAGGATTTTTTTCCTTCTGGGTAGATGCTCAGTAATGGGATTGCAGGATCAAATGGGAGGTCTAGCTTGAGTGCTTTGAGGTTTCTCCATACTTCCTTCCAGAAAGGTTGTACTAGTTTGCAGTCCCACCAGCAGTGTAAAAGTGTTCCCTTCTCTCCACATCCACGCCAGCATCTGCAGTTTTGAGATTTTGTGATGTGGGCCATTCTCACTGGGGTTAGATGATATCTCAGGGTTGTTTTGATTTGCATTTCTCTAATATAAAGAGATGATGAACATTTTTTCATATGTTTGTTAGCCATTCGTCTGTCATCTTTAGAGAAGGTTCTATTCATGTCTCTTGCCCATTGATATATGGGATTGTTGGCTTTTTTCATGTGGATTAATTTGAGTTCTCTATAGATCCTGGTTATCAAGCTTTTGTCTGATTGAAGATATGCAAATATCCTTTCCCATTGTTATACCACAATTTATTAATCCATTCGTGGATCAATGGGCACTTGGGATTCTTCCATGACTTGGCAATTTTGAATTGAGCTGCAATGAACAATCTGGTGTAAATATCTTTGTTGCAAAGTGATTTTTGGTCTTCTGGATATATACCTAGTAGAGGAATCGCAGGATCAAACAGTAGATCAACTTTTAGATCCCTGAGTGTTCTCTAAACTTCTTCCAAAAGGAATGTATTAGCTTGCATTCCGTCCAGCAGTGCAGAATTGTTCCTTTTTCTCCACATCCACGCCAACATCTGTAGTTTTGGGATTTTCTTATGTGGGCTACTCTTACTCTATCTCAAAGTGGTTTTGATTTGCATTTCTCTGATGATTAAAGATGATGAGAATATGAAAGGTAGATCACAAGTATAGCCCAGGATGAAGGACAGAAGTAGAGGGGGCTGAGTGGGGAGAAGGGAGGTTCGATAGAGGGAGGGTAACTGATGGGACCACACCTATGGAGCATATTGTAAGGGTACAAGTCAAATCTACCGAGTATAGAACATAAATATCTTAACACAATAATTAAGTTAATGAGGTGAAAGTTATATTAATTAGTTTGATGTAACCATTCCAAATTGTATAAAAATGTCAACACATTGTACCTCACAAATGCATAAATGTATTCATGATCTATGTGTATATGATTTAATAAAAGGAAAAAAAAAAGAAACATAGGGTGGCCAGTGACATCTGAATTTCAGATGAACAGTAGTATAAGCATGTCTTAAAAATCACACTTATGCTGTTGTTAATCTGAAATTTACATATAAATGAGTATTTGTACCTTTAGTTGCTAAATCTGACAACTGTAGGCTGGCAGGAAGCAGGGAAGACTCCTCCCTCCAAGGAGGAAAGCAGGTCATGGGTAAAGACTTTAGCCTGTGGTAGGGGGAAGGAACGTATTTTTAGTGACAGCCAAGAAGGTCGCCCCATCAAAGCCATTCTCCTTTTGAAAAACAGAAACAATTACAGGAAGGTGGGCTTAACCAGTGAACTGTGAAAGCTGGAGAAGGAGACAGGTGGCCCATATGTTTGTGTCTAGAAAATCACTTGGCCAATGTGAATCATTTTGGCTGTCAGCTGTGCAGGTGTCCTGGCAATAGGTTGGGGAAGGGAAGGAAGATGAGGGTATGGGGATTCGGGAGAGCAGAGCTGGCTTGGCGAAAAGACTAGCTCCTGGAGGGATGTCTGGTTTTCTAATATCCAGTATTCAAAGTTACTGGGCAAACTTGGCCTTGGTTTGGCTAGCTATAAAATCTGATGAGATCCTCTGCGGTAGGCCAGTTGTAGCAGAAAGGCCTAGTTCTCAGAGAGAGGGCTGGCAAGAGTTTGGATCAGAGTCAAGACTCTTGACCCCATTGGGGCCTGGAGAATATGGTAGGAAACAATTAATGAAGAAGATAGCTTAAGGCCTTTGGACTCTTGGGCTTCTCCTAAAACTTTAAGGACACTGCCAGGGAAGCCTGATGGATTCTGGATCGGGGTAGAGCTGAGGCAGCCATATCTGCTTTGGTCAGACAGGAGGCAGTAGGCCCATATGACTGACCAAGAGCCAAGATCTGAGTAGCTCATGGGAGCAGGGGGAATAACCCCCAAATTGCCTCCATTTGTGCCAGGAAGGCATGTGGGGTGGAGAGCAGGCTGTGTACCAGACACCATATGAAAAAGCCACAGAGACAGTTGGAGAGGCATGGCTGAGAGGAACAGGAAAGTACAGGCCAAAGAGACAGGTGAGTCATCATATAAAGATAGCACTAGACTGCAAAAGATCTTCTTCCTTTGAAAAACAGAAACAATTATAAAAAGGTGGGACTAGGCTTTTGTAGGTCGTGAGTGATCTCTGGTGAGGCTCACAGCCCAGTAGGAACCTGTCCTAAAAAGGCTTTCCCTGAGGAGAGCCCACAGGTGGCACAGCCTCAGCCCTCAATGGAAAAGCACGGGTTTCTGTGAGGTCTGAAGCCTCAAATGATCACATTTAATGCAGCTTGCCTTGGGCAAAGCCACAGAGATAAATCTAGGTGCGCTGTGGACCCCAGACCTGACAGAGTTTTGAAGAAGAGAAAGAAAGCGAAGGAGATAAAAGGTGAGATATGGAAAGAGAGAAGGCCACCAACATGTCCCTGTGTTTTCCTGTTGGACATTTTGACCAAAAATTCAGAAGATTGGTGTTTGCTAGACATTCAGTTACCTTGGTTTTCAGTATTTAAGTTAGATTTTACACACACACACACACACACACACACACACACTATTTGCAACATAATTATTGACTTCTATGAGGCATTCCTCATTTATGTTACTTTCTACTAAGTTGATTTATATTAAAATGTTCAGAAGTTCACTGTCTGAATGTGGTTATGTTGACCTCGAGCATGTGGTTATTTTGACCTTCCTGGTCTAACTTTTTTTGGAGGAGGAGTGTGTAGGACAGTCTTGCTCTGTTGCCTGGGCTAGAGTACAGTGGTAGCATCACAGCTCACAGCAACCTCAAACTCCCGAGCTCAAGTGATCCTGCTGCCTCAGCCTCCTGAGCAGATGAGACTACAGGTGTGTAACACCATGCCCGGCTGATTTTTCTATTTTTCTGTAGAGACAGTGTCTTGTTCTTGCTCAGGCTGGTCTCAAACTCCTGCCTCAGCCTCCAGAAGTGCTAGGATTCCAGGCATAAGCCAGTGTACCCTGCCCTTGGTCGAACTTTTAAACATCCTTGTAATTATCCAAATTTTCGGAAGTTGAGAGATGCTCTGGTCAGGTTGGTATTTTTGTGACCTCTGGGAGCTGGAACTTTGCCACCCTTGGCTTTGTTATCAATTTGTGGTTCCTGCTCACCCGGTGTTTTCCTTTGACATATTCGATTTTTGTATTTATCATATCTCCATTTACATCCTCAAATGTAAAATAAACTATTTCAAAAGAATTTTTCTGACTTCTGGATTTGAAACGGAGGTGAAAAAGTCATTGTTCTGGCAAGGAAAAATACACTAACAGGGGTAAAATAGAAACATTCACTTTCCATATTCAAAGCCAAACTCTGGAATTTAATCATCTCTTATAAAAATAAACCATTTTTTTTTTTGAAAATTACTTAATTCATGAGTCTGGAAATTAGACATCAAAAAGCTAAGACGGTAAAGCTCTGTTAGTTAACACGAAAAGGCCAAGGCATGTTTAGTCTGAGTGTTTAGGTTAGTAGACAATCCCTGTGTGTTTGCTCTAAATAAAGAGCTCTGTTTTAAAAGAGGGCTCTAGTGAGCGGGACCGCAAGGTGGAATGCCAACAGCACTAGAGCTCTAGACTGCCAATCTTCTTCCAGCTTCTCAAGCTGATTCTATCTCAAATGCTTTGCTTATCTAAGGCAAGAGACTTAACCCCGGCTACTGATGGCTTCACTTGTGAGAGTCAGACATAGAGAAATTGTTATGGTTTCCCCCAATTCTAGTTTCTGATTCCATAACAAAATTCATCAAAATCCCTAAGCACTAAGGAATTTAATTGAGTATTATTCGATGACTCACTTGGCAGTTCGGATCTTGCCGTGGAAGAGCATCACCAATGTGAACGTTCACTGCGGTGTTGGTGAAATGCGTAAGTGAGCATTAATTGGTGTTTGGCAGATTAAAGACACTACCACTACTTCCAAACCCTCTTTATGACGTGGCATATATATCAATAGAAAACGGGGTAAACAGGTGAGGAGGCTCAAGCTTAAGGCACAGGCCCTACAATTTAAATTCCCTAGTCTCTTTGCATGGATTATTTGGGCACAGGCCTGTAACCCAGTCGTGGCACCCCTATCTGGCCTAGCACAATTGTCAGAAAGCTCTGGACTAGAAAACAGAACTCGCTCTCCAAGGAATGCAGATTGGTGCTTTCCACCATAAACATGATACGCTGCTAAAGACACCACTCTTTCATATTTTGATTCTTAGTTCTTGCAATAACAAAAATCCAGAATGAACGGAAGGAACACTGGTGACAGGAGCGAGATGATAAATTCAGCTGATGATACACTGATTTGGAGGTACCTCTGGAACATCTGAACATAGATATTGTGAGGAGAGGTCTCATGTGGAAATTCTGGGCTGAAAAGAATGTGGCAAGTCATTAGCCTCTATCGATGAGGGTTGAGGCCATGGAAGAGCTTTCTCTGAGAGAGAGAAAATGAGAAGAAGCCAAGGGTGGCACTCAGGGGAACAGTAATATTTAAGGGGTTGGCAAAGAGAAGGAGCTGGCACAATCTATAGGGTTCATTTGGAGCTATTACAATGTGATTTAAAGTCGTTTCATAAGTGAAAACGTAAGACAAATTGATATCCATGTCGATATGATTCGTGTTATGTAATGACATACGTAAGTAGAGGAAAGGAACACATATAATGTTTGTGTCCCTCCACTCACCCGTTCACAGTGAGCGTTTATTCTTTCTTCTGGTGTTTATGGAGTGCCTACTGTGCTCCTGGCGTTGGTCCAACCATGCGGGACAGAGCAGAGAGAAAAACAGGTCAACCCCTTCTTTAGTATAGTTTTACTGTGGCACCACACACACACCCACACCCACGTACCACTAAACGCAGGCAGTCCTCTGTAGTAAGTTTGACCAGGTAGTTACCTAGTACCTGTAATAGCCTTTGTTTGTAAGTGCGAGCTGTACATATATGGGATGTTTGTAACTCGGGGACTGCCTGTACTTCAGCACATGCTTCCCAAGAGGTCGAGCAGAAAGTGGAGAGGCGCTGTGTCTTTTCTACCTAGCAAGGGTCTTTTCTTGTCCTAAAGCATCGCCTATCGTCACCAACACATAGCTTTGGCCCTGCTGTTGTATTTGTCTTTTATTCAGTGAAAAGGCTAACTGGATGGCTGAATAGCAGGATTCTAGCCCAAATATGCTGCACTTACAGGAGTCCCAGCTAATCAGTAAGCTGAGCTGATCTGGCATCTGTCTCCCATTACTAAGGAGCTGGGCGTCTGCGGCCGAACTCACTGCACAGACCTGGTGGGGCCTTGGTCTCCCTTTGTGCGCCAGGGCTGGGTGTCTTGAGGGAGCAGCAGAGGTCATGGTTCAAACCTGACATGTCTGAGGACAAAGCCTGCAGGCATCACTTTCTATTGGAAATTCTTTCTTTTAAATTTGTTGTCAGAATATTCCAACTCCAGGCCTTCCTATTCCAAGTAAAGCCTGCAAATCCATGCTCTATCTTTCCACCTTTTCATTCCCCCCAAGATTAATAATTCTTTTAAAGTTTTCTTGAATAATTGGGAGACCAGAGATTTTCTTTGTTTTGGGGCCAGTATATGTTGACCTTTCATTTGCTGATTAGCCAACACATATCTAGCATTTTCTATTCCTATCGCTATCTATTGATGGTGTCTCTAATCTCTGTGGTTCTTTAAATTATTCTCATTGAGAAAGGGGAAAAGGAGGGGAGAGGGGGATAGGTAAACTCTCGCCTAATGGGTATAATGTAGGGGTATATAGGACACCCCCTAGGTGAAAGACTCAACTACAACTTGAACTTAGAAACACAAACAAAGTAACCTTAGAAACACAATATAACCTAATCGTTTATACTCTCATATTAATCAAAATTAAAAAAAAAAAAAGAAAAAGTAATAAATTACTGTCATCCATGAAGCTCCCACCCTTTCTTCCTTCATTGTCTGGTTGAGGCATAGTGGAAGCCTGTGTGGTGGTGGAGATGGGACAGTGGGTGGCCTATGGGTGAGAAAATACTCTATTATATCCAAGTGTTGGTTGCCCCAGTCCATTTTATTAATGAACGTGCAGTGACTTTAGACTCTTTTCTCTTTGATCATCTGTCATATCTAATTAGTCATGTCTGAAGTTGGTTTCTTAAAATACTGTATGTACTGCATACTTTAGCCAATAATTTTCAAAGCATCCCCATAACAGGTTAGAATCCAAATTTATTAGCCTGTGATTAGCCTTTGACCTAGTGATGAATGCTTTTAGGAATTTATCTTACAAATAGAGTCAGGCATGTACAAAACAACCTATCTGCAAAATTATTTATTGTAGCATTGTATGTAATAGTAAAATATAGGAAGTGCATTAAATCCATAAGTGGGGACTTATTAAGTGAATTATGATTCTCCCACACAGTGGATTACTGTGCAGCTGTTTAAAAGGAAATTCTTTTTTTTTTTTTTTTATTGTTGGGGATTCATTGACGGTACAATAAGCCAGGTTACTAAAAGGAAATTCTTAATATAACAACAGCAATGATTTCTAAACTATACTGTAAGATGAAACAAGTTAATATTTGTGGGAAAATGCACATACATAAACACACATGCACATCCTATTTCTTGTATATGCCTGTAATATCCCTGGAAACACACATGAGAAACATCAGTTACCTCTGGAGTGGGGAGCTGGGTGACTAGGGACTATGAGTGGGATGGAGACTTTTCACTATAATGTACTATGGGCCCTTTTGATTTTTTTGAGGCATGTGAACTATTACAAATAAATATAAAAATAAACTTCAAATTTTAAAATTCTTCATCTTTTGTACTAACTTGGGTGGAGATGGAACACATTCTTCTTAGTAAAGCATCACAAGAATGGAGAAGCAAGAATCCTATGTACTCAATTTTGATATGAGGACAATTGATGACCTAGTACACGGTGGGGGCTGGGGGACTAGGGGTCATGGGATTTGGCCCGCCTCTTGGGGGAGGAACATATTTATAAGAGGGACCTTGCCTGACAAATGCAATTAGTGTAACCTGGATCTTTGTACCCTCAGTGAATCCCCAACAATAAAAAAAAAAAGTAAAATAAAATAAAATTCTTCATCTGGCATTGAGGGTCCCTCCTAATCTTTCGTTGGTGACATTTTCAAGCACATTTCCAGAATAGAACATTTTCTTTTGTACAAGCCCTCTGCTCTGTCCTCCAGACACCTCCTATCTTGTATCTGCTTCCATCTAGATCCCTTCAGGGTAGGGATAAACCCTTGCCAGGTTCCAATTCCTATTCCACCCAACCCCGATCTTCTGGGACTTCAAGGGAAAGCAATATGCCTCCAGCCACATGCTGTTCTCGAAACTTGGCCATTCCTTACCCTTTGGGTTCCCCAGGTGTGTAAAGTGGGTTAAGACAGCATCCTTTCCTCCTCTCTGTTCCTTACGTCAATGGTTTTGCTAGTATAGCAAAACTTGTACATAAGTAGTGGCCCCTAGCCAAAATCCCAGTATAGTCACCTGCCATGGCAGCCCTGTCTTCCTGGAGAGAAACAAATGCCAGTGTAAGACGTGCCCCGACCAGAGGCTAATGCCACTTTTCTCCTTTCCCCTAAGATGACATGTGGGGGGTGGGGGGCTGTTGCCCCTGCAGGGTGAAGGTTCTTAGCCCCCAGAAGGTAATGGCCATCTGTCCCAGCACTCAATCTCTGTAGCCTCCAAATAGGATATTACTCAGTGCTTGTACACTTGTGGTTTCATATCCTTTTAGAATCTGCCTCGATCCATTTCCAGTTAATTTCATTTTTTGTGACTCTCTGAGAAGTCTCTGAGTGGGTCTGCAGTGATGCTAATTTTGTAAGGTCTGGATCTCAGAGAACTTTCCCAGTGCAGAAATTTTATAATTGTCACATTGGAATTTGTCTCTAAGATGGCAAAACTTTATCTATACTATACTCTCTTGGCCCATCAAAACAGTACCAATCCTCACAACAGCCCTATGTAGTAGGCAATATTAGCAAACTTGTTTTATAGACACAAAAACTGAGACTCAGGGAGGTCAAGTCACTTGCCCCACTGCTAAGTGGAGAAGCTGGGATCTGAACCCAGATGATCTAGCTCCCAAGCTCTTAAGCACTATACATGCTATACCACATGCTTTGCAATGAAATCTTCCTCAAAGATTCCCCTCTTCTGGGCTACTCACTTTTAACTTGTTAGTCCAAGACCCCACACAGCTTGTAAATGGTAGGACCATGGTTTGAAACTAGGCAGTCTGGATCTAAGTATTATACTTGATCACTATGCCAATCTGCCTCTCTGGAGGGAGAATGGGGTGGTGGTCTTGACCCAAGTAAGCACTTTGTTGAACAAAAAGGGCTCCTTTAGCTCCTTCTTCCTGAAAGCCCACGCTGAAAGAGACCAACCAGCCCTCACAAGAAGGGCATCCTGGTAAAAGTACCCTGTTTCCCTGAAAATAAGACATCCTCTGAAAATAAGACCTACTTACAGGAAAGATAAGATGTCCCCTGAAAATAAGACCTAGCGCATCTTTGGGAGCACACCTTAAAATAAGACACTGGCTTATTTTCGGAGAAACAGGGTAGAGACTGTGGTTTCCCCACTTAGAGATTTTGATACCTCTTGCTGTGGACTGAATGCTTGTGGTCCCCCATTCTATGTTGAAATTCTAACCCCCAGTGTGCTGGTGTTAGGAGGTGGGCCCACCAGACTGAATTAGATCATGAAGGGGGTGCCCTCAAGAATAGGATTCATGCTTCTGTAAAAGACACAGAACCCTTGTTTCCCTTGCTCTCTGCTCTCTGCCATGTGAGGATATAAGAAGAAGGTGGTCCTGTGCAAAGGCCAGACTCTAGGCCTGCTGGTATCTTGATGTTGGAATTTTCAGCTTCAGAACTCTGAGAAATAAGAGGTTTTCATTTAAGACACCAAGTGTATGGTATGTCCCAATTCCTAGGATTTCATCCCTACAAATGTAGCCCAGTCAGTGACCTCAGACTAGATATATCTGTAGCAATCTTTAAGTGTGGATAGATGGTCTCATCCTTGATTCTAGATCCTTTTGTGAAGAGAAAGAGAAGGATTAGGGTTGAAAGAGATGACAGATGCCTCAAGATTCTTCAATGTCTGCTGATGGCCCACCTGCCCCAGGCAGTGAGACACATCCCCCCGACCCCCACTCAGCTATGGGGATCTCCTTCTCTGAACTCCTGTAAGCCTAACTGTGACGGCCATTGTCTGCTGATGGCCCCTCTGCCCAGGGCCAACCTTGTGTGGCTATTTACCATGACATGCACAATTATGCTGGGCCCACCCACCGACTCGATACGTTTGTACCTTCCGTAAATATTTACTGAATATCATCTCCATGTCACCAGTTAGCAAAGAGGTGATCAGGACTCCCTTCCTCCCCTCAAGGAACTCACGGACAAATAAAGTAACAATTGTACTTGAAGAAGTCCTCTTCTGAGGTCAGTGGGACATGGAAGAGAGATTTGTTAGCCCTGCACAGGGAACCACAGTGAGCTGCTCATGGGATACTGTCTTTGACATGAGTCAGGAAGATATAAAAACAAACTTTGCAGGGAATCAAATGGAAAAAGAACAAGGATAAAAACCATCCTACAGGAAGTGTTTCAGGAGAATTTCTATTAAGTCAGGACAGCTGAAGCAAAGGTGATGAGATGGATCTGTGGGCCTGGGCCAAAACACAACACAAATTCCTTTTGAGTGCAGGCTCCTTACTGGCAGGGATTTTTGTCTATTTATTTATTTATTTATTTTGAGACAGAGTCTCACTAAGTCACCACTTACAGCAACCTCAAACTCTTTGGGCTTAAGCGATTCTCTTGCCTCAGCCTCCCAAGTAGGACTACTGGTGCCCACAAAAACACCCGGGTATTTTTCATTGCAGTTGTCATTGTGGTTTAGCTGGCCTGGGCTGGGTTCAAATCCGGCACCCTTGGCGTATGTGGCTGGCTCCATAACCATTGTGCTATGGGAACCAAGCTGATTTTTGTCTGTTTATTGATGGATCCCTGGTGTTCCACAGTGCCCAGCACAGCAGAGGTGCTAAGTATAGGCAGTTCCTGGGTTATGGACAGCCTGATTTATGGCATTAAGTACCTATGAACGAGCTCCCAAGGCTCCTCACAAGGATAATTTATAATTAGTTAATAATTTGGGAACTAATTTCTTCCATGCATCTAAACAAATTTGCATGGTGTAAGCCAGGCGTCCTCAAACTTTTTAAACAGGGGGCCAATTCACTGTCTCTCAGACCATTGGAGGGCTGGACTATAGTTAAAAAAAAAAAATATGAACAAATTCCTATGCACACTGTACATATCTTATTTTGAAGTAAAAAACAAAATTGGAACAAATACAATTCACACTGCTTTCTGTGGCCCACGGGCCGCAGTTTGAGGATGCCTGGTGTAGGCAGTTTGTTGGCACAGCACCTTCATGCTCGCAGCTAGTCTCCTAGACAGAGAAGCAGGGGATAGAAACACAAGAACTTAAGAATCAGAAAATCCAGAGCCGAGAAAGTTTATGACAAAAGAGTTAGCTGAAGACTTTTCTCTCATCGAGGCAGGATTTGCTAAGCTTGAGGAGTTTGCTAACATTGAGGGGTTTACAAAGGTTTACTGTGCAGTTACTGAGACCATCAGCTGCTATAAGGCTATTTATGATGAAAAAAAGAAAAGGCTGTGCAAACAACCCAAGATATCTTTTTTAAGAAACCGACTTCAGTAGTAAGTTCCTGTCCTCTAGCAACAGAATCAAATCCTGATTCTCCGGCACCCACTCCATCTTCTCCAGCACCATCTCCACCATCATCTTCTGATTAATGTCAGCCTCCCTCCTTGTCTCAAAAATGCCTCTTTCAGTAAGCAAGACCTTGATGCAACATCTTGTGAGTGTTAATCTTTCATATTATTGTTGGAAATTTATCCTATCTCCTACACAACCTTTTTGTATGAACTCATTTTTTTTTTTTTTTTTGCAGTTTTGTCTGGGGCTGGGCTTGAACCCGCCACCCCCAGTATATGGGGCCGGGGCCCTACTCCTTGAGCCACAGGCGCCGCCCTGACTCATTTTTATGTTTTGTTTGAATTAAAAGAAAGAGCACAATAATTTCTATAACATTATGACAGTACAAAGGTATTAGTATCATTACAGTATTTCACTGTATTATTACCACATAGGAGACATTATAATATTATTATTATTGCCCTGTATGTGCTGTTCATCAGGGATCCAAGTTATATCCGACCCAAAGATCCTGGTTATCTCATTGGTAACCAGGGTACCGCTTGTATATAGGAGTATTTGTTGTCTAGGAAAACAAATTAATATTGGAAATGGGTTAATGAATGCATGTAGGGCCCAGAAGTTTGGACTTCGTCCTTAGTCAGCTGAGTGCCGTGGTCAGACGTCCATTTTGGATGTACACAACCATGATTTCATATTAAAAAATATAATCAACTAAAAAACAAAAGTAACAAAAAGGTTTGATGTGAAGTCTTACACAAAACATATAAACATCATCAATTTTTTTCTGGAAATAAAATAAATAGTGATAAAATTTAAAATACCAAGTATAATAAAATGTGCACAAGGTACATCTTATAAAACTCGATAGAAGAGTGAAAACAAAAAGACTTGACTAAGTAAAGAGAAACATCATGTTCTCAGGCAGCAATGCTCATATTGTAAAGATGTCATGCTTCCCTAAAATAATATATAAATTTAATACATTTACAATTAAAATCCCAGTGGGATTTTGTGGTACTTGATGAATAGCTTTTGAAATTCACTTGTACGTATAAATGAATGAGGACAGCCAAGAAAAATTCGAAAAACCAAGAAAAATGAGAAGGGAACTTGCTTAACCAGATCAAAAGTCACTAAATAAATCTACAGTAACTAAAACAGTATGATACTAGAGGAGGAATACACAGAAAAATGGAGCAAAGTATCCAAAAACAACTCTTGTGTATACTTAGCATATGATAGCTAGCATTTATTGAGTGCTTACTACCTGCCTGGCAATGTTCTAAGCATTTCGTATTACTTGTTTAATTCTCATAAAACCCTCTGAAGTAAGTCCTATTATAATCCCCACTTTACATCTGAGGAAACACATATAATTATGCTTCATGCCTATACTTTCAGAGCTGGTAAAAGGATCTAGGCTGTGTGACTCAAAAACCTTCATTTACAATCACAATAAAATGATTTTTCTGCAGATAAAAACCAGAGAGATTTACAATGCAAGTGCTTGACGAATTTAGACACATAAATATTAAAAGCATCTATCCTGAAATAATATGTTAAATGGAAAATGAAAAACTAGGTAAATATTTGTAGAATGTATGATAGTAAAGGATTACTCTCCTTGATATATAATGAGTTCTTACAAATCAATAAAATGCAAACATCTAAGTAGAAAAAGTAAGTCAGTTTATAGAAGAAGAAATGCAAATAGCTAATAAACAAAGAAGAAATGCAAATAGCTAAGAAGCTCAAACTCAGTAACAATCAAAGAATGAAAATTAAAATGAGGTGTCATTTTTCTCCTATCAGAATGGTAAAGAGTGAAAGGATTTATAAATGCTCAGGGTTAGCAAGAACCCATTGGTGGGAACAACATCAAGCCAAATAATATTGGAGCTTTTGAGGCAAAAGGAAAAATCAGCAATATTTATCCTGCTTTTATTTAAAAATTTGATATTTTGTTCGGTGGCCTTTCTTGCAATAATTTTGATTTTAAAATATTGTATGAAAATATTATTTGTCTTGATTATTAACTTTTTTGATGTTTTAAATTTTATGCCCGAGGCAAAGTGCCTCACTCACCTCATCCTAGTTCCAACCATGAATCAAAAAATAAATTGTTATGACCTTTGAAGATGGACTACAAATATAAATCAAAATGCTAGATGTGTTTAGCCACTAGCACAGCAATTCCTTTTCTAGGAATTTAACCTAAAGGAATAACTGGGCAGGTGCACAGAGATAAAGGTACAGAGATACTCACTGTAGCACAAATTGTAACCAAAAATTATAAACAATCTAACTGACCATTGGTAGGGAACTAGTTAAATAAAGTATGGTACATTGTACAATAATATGCTATGCAGGCATTGAAAAGGATGACATAGAGGTGTACATATTTAAGGAAAAGATACCCATCTTGCATTAAAGTAAAAATGCCAAGAGTGTGTAGAACTGAACATATATGGTCCTCAATTATGCAACATATGTGTGCGCACACACACACAACTCCAAAATTGTCTCAAAAACTATTGTAAGTCTTATCTAGAGTGACATAAAAAAGTAACAAAGGGACTGTCACACTTCAAAAAATCTTACCTTAAATGGCGAAACTTTGTTTTCTTGCACAAAACTCTCTTTTTGCTAACCTACCCCCCTCCCAATTCTCTGACGTATTCCATTTTCCCCATGGTAGCAGGTAGTGCCTCAGATACTAGTAATAAATCGGCCCATCCCACCCCCAGGTCCTCAATGCTTCAATTCTCTAGCTCTTCCACCACCCAGGAGGACTGGTCCCTTAACACACCCACCTTCTTCCCTAGGAGGCAAGTGTAATACAGGCAGATGTTTGTTTTTGTTTGGGAAACTCCTCAGCTCACCAGTCTCCCTCCCTTTATAGAAGCCAGATTCTTGTTATTCCAGCCTCCTTTTCTCCTGGAGCACAGAGAAGTAACCTGGGCTCCGTCAGTTAGTAGACCCCGCCCAAGACTTGGGATCAGAAGCCAGTGACTGACAGCAGCAGATGCCACACTGAATCCGGTCTGGCCATGGTGGTGGCAGTTCCATGCGATTTCTAGAAGCAGCAGTGGCGGGGCTCCCCGTGGTAGCATCCAGCGCCCAGCACCTGTGGGTCAGCAGAGCAGGCTGCTGCACTGAGTCCAGTGGTGGAGCTGTCCTGTCCCCTCCAGACCAGTTCTGCAGCCTGATTGTGATTAGTCTCTGGTCATGTAGCTTCCCAGCCTGGGTTGCTGACCCTCTCAGAGATTTTGTGAATGACCTCATATTCTTCAATACATTCTTTTCCTACTTAAATTAGCTAAGGTTGCTTTCCATTGTTTGCAGCTAAGAATCCTGACTGATGCATATTTATTTTTGGTGTTGCCATGTATATAGTGGAAAATTCTAATACCCATGATTGCACACTACCCAAAAGAAAAGCAAGCCTATAGATAAAGCCAAGTTGATATGCTTTGGGAAGCTTCATTCTTCTGGAGCTGTGCAGTCCAATGCAGTAGCTAATAGGCACACTTGGTTATTTACATTGGAAGTAATTAAAGTAAGTAAAATTAAAAATTCAGTTTCTCAGTAACACTAGCCATATTCCAAGTGTTCGATAGCAACATGGGGCTAGTGGGTACTCAATAGGACCATGAGATTCAGAACATTTGCATTCTTGCAGAAAATTCTGTTGAACAGCACAATCTAGAGCAGCGGTTCTCATCCTGTGGGTCGCGACCCCTTTGGACTGTAGTAAAGGTTCACGGCATTAGGAAGGTTGAGAACCACTGATCTAGAGGGATCTTGAGACCTCCCCAGCCTACCTCACTGAATCATCTCAGGGTGTAGACAACCATTTGGTGATACATTCATTGCATTCCAACCATATCAAAAAAAGTTAATGTTAATAGACGAGTAATCTTAACTAGACCAGGGTGTCTTTTCACTTCACTGTTTAAATTGTTGTTGCTTTCTTGCTCTGTCTTCCAACCTCCCAATCTCTCTCTCTCTTCTTTGCTGAGTCCATGTTGGTGAATTAGCCCAAGTGATTTGTATGCCTTAATTCTTCTCTAATGGTATATGCCCCACCAACTTTATAAGGTTGGTATGAACATAATAGTGTAATTCAGCAGAGGATCTCATGTTCATGACTGGTCTGAAATGAGCACTGATATTAGAGTAGATGATTCCAGCCATCTGACTTTGAGTAGATCACTCAACCTTCTTGGATTTCGGTTTCCTCACCAGTCAATTGAAGAAGTTAAACGAGATTGTTTCTGAGTTCTCATCTCTTATCAACTCCCCCAAATTCCATTATCCTATACAGAACCCCAAAGACTTTATTTATAATCTCTTCAGAGAATAAGATTCTGATGCTGGTGGGCGGTGGTCAGGGATGCAGGGATTGTAATAATCATTCTAAGAATGAGTCTTTATTCAGGATTTGATGGGCAGTAGCCCATTTTACTGGTGGCAAGGCTTAGAATGTAAAAGCAGAATAACAACGTGAAAAGCTTAGACTACAACCTCTTCCTCTCAAATCACCTAATGGTCATATGTTTATCGTGCCACAGTTAAGGCTTAAATGTTCAGAAGCAATTTGCAGGTAAGTTTGAATCTCTTTGAGTGCACAGCCTCATGCTTGGCAACTCATTCCTTGCTATGGGAATATAATCTACCTGAAAACAATTAGATTGTTGTTCTAAATAACTAATTGTGTTCTTTTTAAAAAATTATTATTAAATCATAGCTGTGTACATTAATGCGATCATGGGGCACCATACACTGGTTTTATAGACCATTTGACACATTTTCATCACACTGGTTAACATAACCTTCTTGGCATTTTCTTAGTTATTGTGTTAAGACGTTTATATTTTACATTTACTAAGTTTCACATGTACCCTTGTAAGATGCACCGTAGGTGTAATCCCACCAATCACGCTCCCTCTGCCCATCCTCCCCCTCCCTCCCGTCCCTCTCCCCTTTCCCCCTATTCTTAGGTTATAACTGGGTTATAGCTTTCATGTGAAAGCCATAAATTAGTTTCATAGTAGGGCTGAGTAGATTGGATACTTTTTCTTCCATTCTTGAGATACTTTACTAAGAAGAGTATGTTCCAGCTCCATCCATGTAAACATGAAAGAGGTAAAGTCTCCATCTTTCTTTAAGGCTGCATAATATTCCATGGTGTACATATACTACTAATTGTGTTCTTTTTAAAAAAGGACCTCTTTAAGTCAGCCAGCAGGTCCATCCTAGAGAAAGATTGCATGAGCAAACAGCTTTCTATTTGGGAGTTCAAATACACACAAAAGCACCAACATTTCTGTTGGGTCTCCTGCCTTAACGTTAGGCCACCATTTCTTGAGAAGCAAGGGTGAAACTGTTAAGCTCCTGCAGACTTGATAGCTTAGAATAGCTTTAGAACTTGCTATCAGGAAAATAGGCATTCCTTATTATTTGTAGGGAATTGTGTAATGAAAACAGTGAGAACAACAATCACATCCATTAAGCATTTTCTATCCGTTAAGCACTTTATATGTATGATAACATTTTACAGATGTTGAAACAGGCACAGAGAGGTTTGACAGCCTGCCTCGCCTTATGCCTCCTGGTTAATCAATGGGGTAAAGTTGAGAGAATTTGAAGCTTGGAGCTGCTGCAACCATCTTGCTACCATTTGCAGGTGGAAAATGACACAACGCTCAGAAGAAGGCAAGGAGAGAAGTAAGCTGAGAAAAATCTTGTCCCTATGGCAGCAAGGGAGCTTGAAAGTCTGTTGTGTCTGTGGCCAGTTCTGCACTGGCCTCTAAAGCTTTGAGGAGTCAGTTGCGTCCCTCTTTACTTCAGCTTTGGGGGCTGGTTCTTTCCTCTGCACCTGCAAGAATTTAACTTAATGTTTTAGTTAATATTACCAATGCAAAGGTACTGTACATAACCTTATCTAAGGAATCAATTTTAATCCAGGAATGCAAAGAAAAATAATTCAATTGTATTTTTTCCACCTTGCAAACCGCGTCACTCCCAATACGGCCTCTCAGAGCTGGGTAGACATGAGGTTTGTATGTCAGGTTTACCCCCTGGTTCCTCATTCTGGAACCTGAGCCCTGAATTGCACTGGAGAAATAATTTAATGTGGCATTTCACTGAAACATCCTGTAGATATTTTGGGTATTTGCACAGGGAATTTTTTGACCTTTGAATAATATATGTGCTGAGAAAGGTCTTGGGATATTTTAACAACATGTTAAACTGAGATGGTCCTGAAGGGGTATGTTTTGGTCTCCATTGTCTGCTACTTTTTTTTAAATCCTCTTGTAATTTTTAGTTTCTATGAGAATACTTGCAAGATTTTTTTACTGCAGCACATTTCATGCTATCTAATGGTTCCTTTTTCAAAGGTGACAAGCGGCCAGCAGATAAGCTGTCCAGAGAAGTGAGTCCCTGAAAAGGCCTCCCCTCCACTAATGTGCTAGATGCATCACTGCTCACCCGCTGCCGCCCCCCGGGCCTTCAGTAAACACCTCCAACGCAACACATCCCAGACGGGGTCCTGGGTTCTTAAAATGGATACATCCTTTCCCAACATTTAAAACCACTGCTTATTCACACCTATTGGATACTAGCTGGGTAAAGTGCATACTTAGTGTATAACTTTGACTCAATCTGTACCAATACAAAGTATGTAAACAGGCTCAGCGCCTGTAGTAGCTCAGTGGCTAGGGTGCTGGCCACATACACCCGGGCTGGTGGGTTCAAACCTGACCCTGGGCCTGCCAAACAACAATGACAACTATAATAAAAAAATAGCCAGGCGTTGTGGTGGATGACTGCAGTCCCAGCTCCCTGGGAGGCTGAGGCAAGAGAATCGCTTAAGCCCAAGAGTTTGAGGGTGCTGTGAGCTGTGACAGCGTGGCATTCTACCAAGGGTGACATAGTGAGACTCCGTTTCAAAAAAAAAAGTGTGTAAACAAGACATGTGTACCCCCTAATTTTCTGAAATCTAAAAAAATTAAAAGCAAAATTTAAAAAGTAATAAAAATAAAACCATTGCTTAATTCTTTGGAAACATAAAGGGTGATCAAAGGAGGTGATAAAAGGCAAAACAAGTCAGTTTAGCCAAAGGCATCCTCAGGACTGACTCTCTCTTCCACAGGCAGTTTTTGGTTGAAGAACTAAATATGTTCAAACTTACCTTGACAGCAGAGAAGACCAGAAGCAATCCTACCAGTGCAGTAGGACAGAGCGCCGCTTAAACTGAGGATTAATCAAAAATGCATGCATTTAAATTATTCTACTCCAAACACAAAGTAACAGGTTCTCCCAGAATGCAAGATAGTTCCTAGGCTGGGGTTTGGCATCTTTGGAGGACCTGTTCCCTTCTCGGTGCAATTAGACTGCCAGGAAATAAATTTCTGCCCCAGAGGCCCTTTGTTTTCTAAAAAGAGGAACTTTGGTTATGGAAGTGTGTGCAGGGGAGAATGCAATGAATTGGTCCTAAATTATGTTAATCTTGATTTTCTTCTAACTGATTAAAAGAGCATGGATGATACCTGTCTTGCTCATCGCTGAGTTCCTAGGATCTGTCACATTGATTGCATACAAAAGTCACTTAATAAGTATTTCTTGAATGAATCAATGTACTACAGTGGTGAGCAAATGTCTTGAGGAGGCAGAGCCACCTTGCAGACTCCTGGAACTGGGAGTTAATGAATGGGTAGGATCTCTCTTGGTGAAGGAGAGAGGAGGGACAGAAGGAAAAGAAACACAGTGGAAGAAAACAGAATACTCAGAGGAGTGGAGCCGTGGCTTTCAAGCTTCTAGTAATCCGTAGCAGGAACCCATGAGTAAAATCTCACGCAAGGTCTTAAATGACAAACCTTCACGATAAAAGTGCAAACGAAATCCCAATTCATAAATGTCCAGCCTTGAACACTGGCCAGAATTTGGACTTTAGCCTAAAACATAAGCATCTATATTAGGCCAATTACCTTTGTCAGGTGATGAACCATTTTTAGACATTGGCAGGTACTTCCCTGCTGGTTTTATAAGGCTCTTGCATAACAGTCGACTTATTCTAGAATGTCACCTGGGGTTGCGTCGCTAAGAGTGCTAATGACTCAAGGATTGGTCAGGAAAATGCATGAACCTTCTGTGTTTGATAAAGTGGGAAGTTCTTCTACAATTGCTCTTTGGTTAACTGCTGTGTTTTTGCCAATGGTGCACTTCTGAGACTTTGAGTTTGGCTTAAGAAATCTAAGACAGTTTTTAGAAATTGCTACAGTTTAGAAATGTGCTAACCACATTTATCTCCTTTGTGCAGTGAGTCTCTGCCTGTGAAGAAGAGTTGGTAAGGAGCAATAATTGCCCTTTTCTCTGCTCAGTGGGACGCTTCACACTGGAGGTTGGGAATTCAATCATCTTCAAAGGTGGGAGGCTGTTGGACTTAGCAGATTATACCCCTACTCATGGAGGGTAGCCATGGCTGCAGTCTTTCTAACCAATGACATGTCTTGAGTAGCACTTGTTTGCCAATGGAAAAAAAAGAGTGTAAAGTAACATCTTTTATACTAATTAACAAACCGTCTGGTGCAGATTTAGATAGTCATTCTTGAAGTGCTTAGCTGTCCTTTCCAATGTGAGACTGTCAAATGCTACCATCCTGCAGTGTGGATTTCTCACCAGGCAATGCAGATGTTGACTAATTACATGTGCAGCGTGTATGGAAGTTAAGTCATATACATATATACATACAAACACGCACTATTTTTGCTGATCTATTTTAAAGTAATCACAGGGGAAATTGTGTCTTACTTCTTGATTTTTTTTCCCAATGGTCCCATTTATTCCTCTACTGCCAACTGATCAGGGAATCAATAAGGCTAATTGAATGAACTGACTTATACTGACATGTTTCACTGCTGTGTCAAATGATATGGTTCTCAAACACCTTGGAGTAGCTTAGTTTTCAGCAAATTTATCCTTTATTCAGTTTGTCCTAAATTCTCACTCTTCCAAAAATAAAGAAAAATAAGTTTAGGAAGAAAATTATTTATGGCCTTTGATACCCAATCACCTTTTCAAACTCACCAAAAAGAATGGTGAACTACAATGTTTACATTAAAGTAAAATTGTAAATGAGAATATGCTTTTCTTTGTGTAATCTAATTGCCTAATTCGCCTCAAGTGTATAGCTTATGTTACATCTAATTTGTTCCCAATAGTGTTATTATTGATAGTATAATTTATTAACGAATAATAGTATTTATTAAATATTGAAGATTATGAAAAATAATATAAATAGTATAGTATCATAAATTATATAAAACAATATATAAACTAGATTGGACTAAACCTATTATACTCCTATACCTGTTCTCAGAAGAGGAAAAGGTAGACTTCACATCCATGGTGCAGGTTAATACTCATATGTGTGGCATGTGAATCAGAGAGGGTAAGGTCACTGCCTTGTTTTGGCCTGAGTGTCTGAAGTAAGAGATGACCTTGATTCTTGCTTAACTACAGGGCTAGAAGGGATCTGTGAATGGTGCCACAGATAAGGTCCTAGCCTGATATCCAGCTATGTCTGTCATTTGGGAAGCCCGGAACCTTAGTGCCTTTTAGTTAGGAGCCACTTAGGAGAGAGAAAGGCCCCAGTGAGACTTGTCTTCTTCAAAGCAAGTTCAAGTCACCTGTGGCGTTTTGTGCAGTGCTGAAAATTGTGCAAAGACCAATGTATACAGATCCATGGACGAGAAAGGCATTATACACAAGAATAGCACTCCTTCCCCGTGCACCCTGATCTGTGATTTTTCTCAAGCTCTCAGCACATTGCCCCAGAAGCCTTGGAAGGTAGGGTGCTGTGTGGGAACAGCACCAGCATTGGCATCAAATAGTTAGAAAGCCCAGTTGTGTGGCCTTGAGCAGCTCAACCCTACATGTTCAAGATCTATAATAACATCTCTATGACGAGGGTTCTGTTTTGGTTAGGGAGATACTTTTGGGTGAAAAATAGCATTCTATCAGTAGTTGATTGCTCTTACCCAAGCAGAGTGGATGATTGTAGTTAGAGGACTTTTTGTTTGCTTATCAGATTGATGAGTTAGGGTAGAGCTAAATTGCTTCCACTCATTGATTCAACAGATGAACATCTGGGATGTGAGTGAACAAGACAGACAAAGACTCTGTATAGGGGAGGCAGATAATAAAGAGAAAGTCAAATAGAAACACCATATAATGGGGATAATGATGAAAAGAAAGCCAGAGGAGGGCTTAGAGAATGAGTGGAGTGGGAAGGGTAGCTGGGGAAGGAGTCTGTGTCTGGATGCTCAGGGAAGGCCTAAGTCACTGGAGCAAGTCAGGCAAAAATTCAGGGTTCAGGAGCGTTCCAGGCACAGGGTACTGAGCTGCAAAGACCCTGTCATGGGAACCATCTGGATCTGTTTGAAAAATTCCTGGGAGAGATCAATGGACCAGGAGGTGGAGGGAGGGATTCTTTGTAGGAGGTGAGGTCTGAGGACTGAGCAGGGCCCAGGTCCTGAATGGTTGGGCCAGGACTTCAGAGTTGGGAAGCATGCCCCCATTGATGTGTATAAGAACAAGTTGGCAGGATTCAGAGGACTAGAAAGAAGGGAAGACAGAACTAGAGATGGGAAAGAGTGATTTAGATGCATCCTGGAAAAGGGTTGAGGGAAAATATATCCCCTACTTTATTTTCTCACTGGCTCGGCTAAAGAGGGCCACTGAGGAGAATAGAAATGGCCAAGGAACATTGATTAGATTGTTCGAAGTATGGTGTGTGATGAGAGCTCTCACCTCCAACTCTCCCACAGAAACTTCAGGAAACTGACCCTGGCTCAACAATACATTGGAGTGAATAGATCTTGAGTGGGGGATGGGAAGAAGCACTGGGTCTGGCTTAATGGTTAAGTGGGGTAAGCACAGAGACATCAGTGCAAATAGCCTAGCAGGGTGCGAAGCAGAAACTCATGAAGTATGCCTTTCCTTCTCCTTTACAGACCTTATTTTGTTTTCAATCACCGTAGAGGGCCATTTCCCTTTTTTGTGGAATGGCATCAAACCAGCTTGAGTCCCTTCCAAGGCTGACACTTTATAACCCTGTAACTTTTATCTCCCAAATGAGGGAATTCACTGTATGTCAATTTTTCCCTAATTTTAATCACAACCTTTAATATAATCATTTGAGAGATCAACCTGGAAATATACAAGGATTCTTTTTTTCTTTTTACTGCTACCATGAATGAGTACAACAGAAGTTGTACTACCATGATGATTGTACAACTGAAGTGAGAGAAAGATTTTCATTTTTAGTGTTGTGATAGCAGGAAATAGAAGGCTGCTACTGTCAGCAACTTGGTTAAAATCACAATTCCTCTTGCACCACAAAAGACAACTTGCAGGAGACTGGGATATGGTTCCAGGTAGCCAGTGATGAAGGTACCATTGTAGGAGGGAGGAGCAGCCGTGTTTGAGCAATTCGATTAAGGAACATGTAAAACAGATTCTGGATGATTTAACCTTGATTTAAAGTAAGCCCAAAGGGGAGACCATAATTATAACTAACTCCCCTTTCTTTGGCAGAGTCTGGAGTATATTTTATTTCATTTAAAATAGTGTTTTCATTTCTTTTAAGGTATTCTCATTACTCCATTGTCTCCTTTTTAGATAAATAATCACCTTCCTCTCCATGCAGTGCTTTAAATGTTGTAAGAGTCTTGTAGTCATCCTTCCTTTCATTTATATGCTGGGGAATCAATCCTAGACTACCACTTAGGAATAAGGAATGCATCATAACTAGCATCTTGAAGCTAATAAAAAGGGAATAAGTTACCAACTAAGTATTGAAACAGATAAAAAACTGTGCATCTGATAGGTAGCCATTAAGCACAAATGTCTAGTTAAATTTTAAATTCATTATAATTAATTAATATTAATACTCAGTTCCTCACTAACCTCATTTCAGGCACTGATGGAATTTACACTGATGGAATACTGATAGTATTTACTTCTTTGCAGACAACTCTATTGGACAGCCTGATCTAAGATTTTTGAGAGTTGGAGTTAAGAGTTCTTTAGAATGTATCAAGAGGTAGGAGCATCTCAAATAGTTTCCATGATATTTTATTTTTGTACGTTTTAATTCCTGACATCTTTAGCAACAGGTCCATGAAAAGTGAAGCTAACTTTCCTAAAATTTCCAGTGTGCTGGTATGACTCAGATCTCACGTTATTTTGCAAAGTGGACAATCTCATTTGCTCCAAGTAGAAAGAGGGTCCAGCTGCCAAGTAAGCACAAGGCCCTACTGTAATGAACTCAGCCCTCAGAAAGTGAAGATTGAGGCATCTTCACTTGCATCTTGTTAAACGTATTTACATTGCTCAACTAACATGGGAAGAAAAAAGATTTCCAAGTGTGAGACTCTTGGTGGGCCAACCTGTTTTTCAAGGAGCATAGAGAAATAATAGTAACTCTGCTTCTCAAGTATTACCTTGGGCAAGATAAGGCAAATGATAACTTAGCCTTGTTCTGTGTGCATAGTTAGAAGAGTGTGTTCTTTCCAGCTGTCTATGCTTCTCTCCTGATTCTGGCTAGAGCCATGCTCAGGGCCTGGCTATTGCCCTGGAAACTAGATCCATGGGCATTTTCCTGAAGCTCAAGCTGAGTCTGCTCTCCATTGACTCAAAGTCAAGTGGAGCTTTGGGTCCATGTCCTTTGTGATCTCCTGCTGCTTTGGAGAAGGAAGCACTGTGTGTGCGTGCACCTTTGCACACTTAGGAAACATGCTCTCTGAGGGGTATGGCAGGCTGTCTTCCAAGAGCTCCCTGCATCTGGTGAGCATGGATTAAAGGCGGCTTCACGGGACAATATCTCAGCTCAAATCACATCCTATAGGGAGCTAGGAGGCTTTCAGAAAAACTAAATGAAATGCCTGTAATCACAGAGCAAGCTAATTATGAAATTTTAAAAAATGATTTTTTTTTAACTGAAATTCCTGTTGCATGATTAAGTTTCTTCTCTTCACTCTGCACTACTTTTCGTAAAAGAGTTTTGTGTGCTAGAGGGGAAGGGGAGGTGGTATAGATACTGATTTTCACTCAGTAGATTTTCCTTGAGATATTTGTTAGTTTTTCTCAAAGCCTTGGTGGCAACTCTGCTTCATGCACCTTTCCATGATGCTGATGGTAGGAAGAAAATAAACAGGGAAAAAAATCATTCTTTCTCTGGTTTTTAGGGCCATAACTTGGGTTTGCTTCTCTTTGTGTGCAACAGATTTGGGAAAACAGGCCATTTCTCTGGCTCTCAGATGTTGAGGACTGGGCCAAATGAGAAGGAGCAAGCCAAGAGGGCGTTTCTCCCAGGGTGGTTATCTTTAGTCTATGCTGAGGTCATGTCCCACTATGAGAAAGTTGTCTGCTTGTGGGCCATAGGCCAAGTTCACACTGATTCCTGGACTCTGGAAAATCACCAGCCAGCCCAGCATCCAGGATCAGACTTCTTCACAGGCATAAGCGGGGTTAGAGTTCCTTGTGTTTTCGTCCTGCCTTGGTATATCTGTACAAGAATTAGGTCCCAAGGGGGCAGTTCTGTACACACAAAAATGAGGGATCATTAATATATGTACATTTGTAATTGGATGTATATATAAACACATACTACAGAAGCAATATTTCTTTTCTATAGTGACTGTGAACATGAGTGCAATTGATGTGTTAAATTTAAATCAAACGAATTGATTATTTATTGGAAGACATGTTCAAAGAATGGCCTCTGTGTTATGTAAGTGGTTAGTCTTCCAAACAGAAAATAAATTCAGATCGCCCCCCAGTCATTCTTGCCAAACAATAGTCCAAGCAAGATATAGATATAAAGCTATTCTTTGTTTAATTTTAGTAAGACAGTGACACAGAACTACTTTTGCTTCATAATTGAAAATAATTGACTTCCATTTTCTCAAGGAGGGAAAAAGCATCTTTTCCCTTGATTATAGCAAAAATATTGATGTGAATGTGCAACCTAGGAACAATTTACAGGAAAGAGTTAAATAGCCTCAAAGTACTGAATCACTGCCCAGTGTAACCATAGCTTTTACATATTAAGCTTTGCCATTCTAACCTTTAACACCATGGTGTTAAAGAAAGCATTTGAAAATTGATGAAGAGAACAGATAGACCAAGATTCTTTTGTTTCTAGGAAAACATCATCTGGGAAGATCTTTGCCAAGAAATTTTCTTTCTCATCCTAAGTCCTCAGAGATCTAGGAAGAAGGCTAGGGAATGACTGTTGTGGGTCAGAAACACCAAAGCAATCCTGGGAACTATATGATTAGAGGGGTTACAGAGATGTGGTAGGGAAGACACAAGGACCAATGGTCAGTATGACCAACATACAGGACCAGCAATCTGGATCACCTGAGTGGTTATCACTACAGGAAAAAAATGGCCAGTGGATCCCTTTGCACTGTGGCAGCACAGGTAGGACTGTGCCCTTTAAAATCTAAGGGAACTGATTCTCTGGCCATGTGTCCAAGAGTGAGGTCTGGCTTGGTTGTGCAGAGAAATGTCACTTTGCTGAATGTGTATTTGAAAGGAGACAGAGGTAGATGAAAGATTACAGACATTCACAGCAGCAGAAACCACCGTAAACGGAAATGAAACATGCCAGGAGATCTGCCACAGACACACAGAAGTTAACCAGGCTCCTGGGAAAGGCTGAAAGAAAACAGAAACAGGGATGGGACTGGGGCTTTGCTAGTTTTAGCTAGGTGCCTTCACTGACCTTATAGTAAATGACAGTTCAAAAAGAAGAATAACTGGTGAGCATGCACTATAATTAGTTAATTTTGATGCTGCATTGTTTAGCAAATCTATAAGTAGTTTACCCATAGGGTTCTAAGCCTTGTGCTTTCAAAGAATTAAAGAGTGCTGGGTTTTCACATTATTATTAATCTTAAAACAGGCAGTCCCCATCCAGCTTGAAGGTTTTATTCCAATGGTGTTTTCTCAAAATTTTCATAGTTAGGTGCTGGAACCAAAATAAGTATGAGACCAAGTAGATGGACACCGACCTGTTTAGCATGGCTTTGATGAATTATTCTTCTATTCCAGATGAGAAGAGGCATAGACAACCGTTATAGGTATATTTGGGCTCTGAACTGAAAATGTTCCTAATACACGTGTTAGTATTGCCCCCCGAAAAGTAATATTCCTTTACTGAGCATCAACTATATACAATCTTGTACTTGTCATGCATTTCTTTACATAATCTTGTGTTTCCCTCACAGTGTACCTGGGAGATGGAATTACTATTTCTATTTTAAAGATAAGGAAACTGTGGTAAGGTATCCAGTGAGATCTTCCTTCCTGTTTTCTCACAATTGCCCCCCAGATCCTATGGCCGAGAACTTATAGTTTGGAGAACTGACATCTTCCACCAAGGGCTTGCTGACTGCTGAGCTCTTTTTGAAGAATGAAGAGAAATAAAAAGCATACAGTTAGGAAAAGAGAATAAAACTGTCTTTATTCACAGAATAATAATTGGTTATGTAGAAAATGAAGAAATCCACAAAAAGTTACTAGAACTGATAAATGAGTTTAACAAGGTCTCAGGATAAAAGATCAGTATAAAAACACCCATTGTATTTCTTTATACTAGCAATGAATAATTGGGAAAATGGCATTTAAAGATGTTCCACTTAAACAGAATTCCTGGGAAACATTAGGATCAGACTGACCTCTAAGGGAATATGCTACCCAGAGGAAAAGGGAGTCAAGGAAAAGAATTGGGAGGGAAATGAAAAGTGTTCTATATTGTTTTTCCAATGGGCTTGAGGCCCCGCAGACCCATCACACAGGCCCAGAGGTACTAAATAACTTGCCCAAAGCCACATAGCTATTAAGCCCCCAAACTGTTATTTGAGTTCTGTCCTCTTGGACTCCAAAATCTCTTGGTTTTCCACAGCTCCCATGCCAATTGACTCAGTTCTCTCCCTATGTGTTGTGGAGGATGGAACACCTTATACATTCTCCATTTCAAGAGCCCAAGGGTTCAAAGATTCTTCCTGAACTACCAGTGTTTCTACTTGGCTTTAGGTTGGCCTTTAAAGTCCAGTATTATAATGATACTGTTCATGTTTGACCAATATATTTTACTAAGCTTTCTCATATATTGCCTTATTTGATTCTCACAGTAATTTATGAATAAGGAAAGCCTTAAATTATTTTCCCAGTGTAGTAGGCAATATATTGATAGGTTCAGATGGGTTTTGTCTCAATCAAGGTCACATTGGTTACATGTGACAGAGCTAGGAATAGAATGAAAATCTACTTCAAAAACACGAATTCACAAAGAGCACTGGACTTAGCTGGCATACGCAAGATTTTGTCAACTGAAGTGGTCCCTTCGTAGACTGGGACAATGTTTGAGCACTAGAATTTATCTAAGAAAAATGCAAGCTGTTGCATGCATTTGCCTATACCAATGCTCTAACAGATGGTGAAAGGCAAGGGAGAGCCCATGTTTTAGAGAATGCCATAAATTGTAAAAAGAAAGGGCAAATCATTTATAATATGCTTACTTTTTAAAAATGTAGATGGTACAACTGAAGGCTTCACTCATAAAACGTTGAACTCTTCTTTGGTTTATAGGTGACCATAGATCATAGAGTCTAAAAATTTCAGAATTAGAAAGGGATCTTAGAAGCCTTCTAAGTTGAACCTTCTATATGTAAATCTATAAATGTAATCCAGCACATAAACAAATTAAAAAACAAAGACCATATGATTCTCTCAATTGATGCAGAAAAAGCTTTTGATAATATCCAGCATCCCTTCATGATCAGAACACTTGAGAAAATCGGTATAGAAGGGACATTTCTTAAACTGATAGAGACCATCTACAGCAAACCCACAGCCAATATCATATTGAATAGTGTTAAATTGGAATCATTTCCACTCAGATCAGGAACCAGACAAGGCTGCCCATTATCTCCATTGCTTTTTAACATTGTAATGGAAGTTTTAGCCACCACAATTAGGGAAGAAAAGGCGATCAAGGGTATCCATACAGGGTCAGAAGAGATCAAACTTTTGCTCTTCGCAGATGATATGATTGTATATCTGGAAAACACTAGGGACTCTACTACAAAACTCTTAGAAGTGATCAAGGAATACAGCAGCGTCTCAGGTTACAAAATCAACATTCATAAATCGGTAGCCTTTATATATACCAACAATAGTCAAGTTGAAAAAACAGTTAAGGACTCTATCCCATTCACAGTAGTGCCAAAGAAGATGAAATATTTGGGAATTTATCTAACAAAGGATGTGAAAGATCTCTATAAAGAGAACTATGAAACTCTAAGAAAAGAAATAGCTGAAAATATTAACAAATGGAAAAGCATACCATGCTCATGGCTGGGAAGAATCAACATTGTTAAAATGTCCATACTACCCAAAGCAATATATAATTTCAATGCAATCCCCATTAAAGCTCCACCGTCATACTTTAAAGATCTTGAAAAAACAATACTTCGTTTTATATGGAATCAGAAAAAACCTCGAATAGCCAAGACATTACTCAGAAATAAAAACAAAGCAGGAGGAATTACGCTACCAGACCTCAGACTATACTACAAATCGATAGTGATCAAAACAGCATGGTATTGGCACAAGAACAGAGAAGTAGATGTCTGGAACAGAATAGAGAACCAAGAGATGAATCCAGCTACTTACCGTTATTTAATCTTTGACAAGCCAATTAAAAACATTCAGTGGGGAAAAGATTCCCTATTTAACAAATGGTGCTGGGTGAACTGGCTGGCAACCTGTAGAAGACTGAAACTGGACCCACACCTTTCACCATTAACTAAGATAAACTCTCACTGGATCAAAGATTTAAACTTAAGACATGAAACTATAAAATTACTAGAAGAGAGTGCAGGGAAAACCCTTGAAGAAATCAGGCTGGGTGAGTATTTCATGAGGAGGACCCCCCGGGCAATTGAAGCAGTTTCAAAAATACACTACTGGGACTTGATCAAACTAAAAAGCTTCTGCACAGCCAAGAACACAGTAAGTAAAGCAAGCAAACAGCCCTCAGAATGGGAGAAGATATTTGCAGGTTATGTCTCTGACAAAGGTTTAATAACCAGAATCCACAGAGAACTCAAACGCATTAGCAAGAATAGAACAAGGGATCCCATCACAGGCTGGGCAAGGGATTTGAAGAGAAACTTCTCTGAAGAAGACAGGCGCATGGCCTTCAGACATATGAAAAAATGCTCATCATCTTTAATCATCAGAGAAATGCAAATCAAAACTACTTTGAGATACCATCTAACTCCAGTGAGACTAGCCTATATCACAAAATCCCAAGACCAGAGATGTTGGCATGGATGTGGAGAAAAGGGAACACTTTTGCTCTGCTGGTGGGAATGCAAATTAATACATGCCTTTTGGAAAGAGATATGGAGAACACTTAGAGATCTAAAACTAGATCTGCCATTCAATCCTGTAATCCTTTTACTGGGCATATACCCAGAAGACCAAAAATCACATCATAACAAAGATATTTGTACCAGAATGTTTATTGCAGCCCAATTCATAATTGCTAAGTCATGGAAGAAGCCCAATGCCCATTGATCCACGAATGGATTAATAAATTATGGTACATGTACACCATGGAATATTATGCAGCCTTAAAAAAAGATGGAGACTTTACCTCTTTCATGTTTACATGGATGGAGCTGGAACATATTCTTCTTAGTAAAGTATCTCAAGAATGGAAGAGAAAGTACCCAATGTACTCAGCCCTACTATGAAACTAATTTAAGGTTTTCACATGAAAGCTATAACCCAGTTACAACCTAAGGATAGGGGAAAGGGGGATAGAGAGGGGAGGGAGGGGGGAGGTGGGTAGAGGGAAGGGGATTGGTGGGATTACACCAGCGGGGCATCTTACAAGGGTATATGTGAAACTTGGTAAACGGTCTGTGAAGCTAGTGAATGATGCCCATGAATATATCAATGTACACGGCTATGATTTAATAAAAAAAGGAGAAAAAAAAAAAGACTAAGTTGAACCTTCTCTTTCTTGGGTGAGGGAATGGAAGCTCCAAGATTTTCTCTGATTGCTTATGGTCACACCATTCATTAGTGGTAGAACTGGCTTTAGAATCCAGAGGCAGAGTCCAGTCTAGTTCTGTGATACCACACCCAAGCTTGGGACTTTCTTTTCCCTATTTTTAATTTGTATTAGTTTCAATAATAACAGCTGTCAAGTCTCTAGTTCTGAATGACTGTGGTTTTGGAATGCAAATGACTGTAGATCAGAAACTCTATGGCCGACCCTCTGTGGAGCCTGAGGGGAAGGGCCTGCAGAGATGGGTCACTCCCAGAGGCTCATCAGCTCCTAGAGCTTCCCACTCAAACCATAAAATACAGTCTCATGTGTCCTCTTGCTCCACAACTTCTCATCTTGGAGGTGTTGTCAACACTGACCACATAGGCCTTTGAAATACCATAGACTTCCTTGAAGTAGGTTATTTTTCCTGAAACATATCAGATCATCTTATTTGTATTTTAAAATGTAAAGTGTTTTGGCCAGCAATTTGAAGGAGTTCTAAGTTGTCCAATGTGATGGTTTTCATCTAATCTACCAGCACATTCTATTCATTTGTTCATTCATTCATTCATTATAAACAAAGGTATAATAAATTTTTAATGTATCAGATATTGACTAGTGCTATGGCAAATAAGCAGGGTGAGTGGCAATGGAAGTGTAGTATAGGTGGTGGTAATGATTGTGGTATTATGATTTTATATGAGATGGTTAAGGAAGGCTTGTTTGCTAAGGAAGCATTTTGTGCAGAGATCTGATAGCGGTGGAGAAACAAGCCATGTAGCTATCTGGGGGGAAGAACTTCTTAGACAGAGGGAGCAGCGAGACCTCTGAGTTAGGAGACAGCTTGGTATGTTCAAGAAACAATGAAAAGGCTTGCCTGGCTGGAGTGGGGAGTGAGTTTAGGAAATGAGATCTGGAGTGGCAGGGGCCAAGTCATGTAAGGAATTAATAGAACAACATGTGCTCCCACTTAATGGGCACAATGTAAGGGTATATGGCATAGCCCTTGGAGGTGGGGCACAACTACAAGAGGAACTCTACCTAACAAATGTAAACGTTGTAACCTAGTTGTTTATGCCCTCCTATTAATGTGAAATAACAACTAAAAATAAAAAATCACTTTTTTAAATTTATGTATGATTTACATCCAATAAAATGTACAGATTTTAAGTATTTGTTTTGAAGGGATTTGACTACCATCTATACCTTGCACCCACCACGCAAGGCCAGACCCAGAGCTTTTGTATCACCTCAGAAAGTTCCTTTGGGATGCTTTCCTGTCAAATCTCCCCACAGCCAGAGGGAACCAGTCTTCTGATTTCTATCACTATCCTAGAACTTCATAAAAATGAAATTATGCTCTTATGTCTAGTTTTGTTCATCAGTGGGGTGTGGGAGAGATTTAGATGTGGTTGCCTGTGTCTGTCCTTGTGAGAATGGTATCTGTATCTGTCATTGTCGAGTAGAATTACACCGTGTAACTACATCACAGTAAGTTTATCCATCTTCCTGCTGACGGGCAGTTAGGCTGTTTCTTGTTTTTGGCTATTTATAATAAACCTGTCATGAATATTCTTGAACAAGTCTTTTTGTGTATATAGTTTTCATTTCTCTTTGGTGCAGACCTAGCAGTGGAACTACTAGATCAAAGGGTGATAGATATTTACTACTGAACAGTTTCCTCAAGTCGTGGCATTGTTTTACACTCCCCCCAGCTAAGTGTAAGAGTTTCCACACTTCCGCGTGCTCACTTACCTTTGGTAATGTCCAGTGGAGTTCTTTTTTTTCTTTTTGTGCTAACAATTCTGGGCAGTTTGAAATATACCTCATTGTGATTTTAATTTTCATTTCCCTGTTAACTATTAATGCTGAGCGCATTGCCATGAGTTTTTTGGCATCTGCACATTCTTTTTGTGTGTGTGGTGTCTGTTTACATGGTTTGCCCAGACTTTTAAAATTGGATTGTCTTAGGCCAGGGATGGTGGCTCATGCCTGTGGTCCGCGCTACTCAGGAGGCTGAGGCAGGAGGATCGCTGAGCCCAGGAGTTTGAGGTTGCAGTGAGCTATGATGATGCCACTGCACTCTAGCCTGGGCAACAGAGCAAGGCTTTGTCTCAAAAAGGAAAATTAAGTTTTTTTAAATTATTGTTGTAGGGGTTTTGAAAAAGATATATTCTGGCTATGAGCTGTTTAACAGATCTATATCTACTTTCTATTATGCATAGTATATCTATATATGTGTTATTAATACACTGTCTATAAACAAAATTATTATATATAATGTTATGTATTACATATTACAAACGTAATATATTAAGCTATGAAATATTATTACATTTATATTATACATATATTAAATATGTGCATGAATTTTAATAAAGGAAAAAACTATACTAAAATTAAAATGCTGAAGTCACATTGGACTACTGCAATTACATGAAGTGCCCAAGGGTGACTTGCATTTCTCTTTTGTTATTGGTGTATATTGAGTATTGTAACTTTAATCCAGTTTTTTCTTTTCTTTTTCCTTCTTTGAACGCCAAGTGGCTTCTGTACTTTCTTTGATTATCATTGTAGTCTTTGCATCAAGATACAGAGCAATGATAGCAGGTTTCTTTTTAAAGCTTAGTATTAAATATTAAATATCTTTCCTCATTTTAATTTTACGTTACTCTGCCAAGAAAAAAAATTAAAACTCAAGTTATTTGAAGCCTGGACACACTTCTGTGATTAGCCAGCCTATGTGAAAGTTGGTGGCTTTATTCTTCCTGCTGTATAAGCAGATCCAGGACCTAGAAAGATGGGACCAGGTTATATAACTATTTTTGAAAAGTATGCTACAAAATGGATGGCCTGTTTTAAGTTAGGTTGCAAAGTAAGGAAGGGGATAAGGGAAGGACATTTTCTTCCAGAAGAAAACCATAATTTCCAAAGAGTCCTAGTCCATAATATTTTCCCAAAATGGTGATGGGGGGTAAAAATCTCAACATGAGTTTCAAAGTACTGTCTCTGTAAGGGGCAGTAGTTGCCTTGCTGAGGAGGGGGGAGGCTAAGTTTGACTATTCCCACCCTTCCCAGCTGGGGGAATGGAAATGTTAACTTTATTGCCCAGTGGGTGTGAAAGTGGGCTGAAGCTTGGTTGGTACTGAATTCTCTAATGGGTTTCTTCGGGAAAGAAATAACTCAGACTCTTCCTCTCACTTTAGCAAAGAAGTTTTTTTTTTCTTCTATTGTTGGGGATTCATTGAAGGTACAAAGAACCAGGTTACACTGATTGCATTTGTTAGATAAAACCCTCTTATAATTGTGTCCCACCCCAAAAAAGTGTGCCACACACCATGACCCCCCACACACCGTCCCTCCTTCCCTCTCTCTGCTCTCCCCGTCCCCCACCCCCCACCCCCCACCGTGTACTAGGTCATTAATTGTCCTCATATCAGGATTGAGTAGGATGCTTGCTTCTCTATTCTTGTGATGCTTTACTAAGAATTATGTGTTCCACTTCCATCCAGGTTAATACAAAAGATGTAAAGTCTCCATCTTTTTTAGTGGCTGAATAGTATTCCATGGTATACATATACCATAGCTTGTTAATCCATTCCTGGGTTGGTGGGCATTTAGGCTATTTCCACATTTTGGCAAAGTTATTTTTAAAAGCACTTGGGAGGTTCTTCCTCCAGCCCTCAGGAGGGAAGGCTCAAAGAAGGGAGTCAATGGTACAGCCACCTTCTAAGCTATAACAGAACTCTTGAAGGTTGGAGACTTCTTAGAAGTAGACAAAGGCTGCTGCCACCACCAGGACGTGGAAAATCTGATGAGACTGGAACCATATGTCAAATTTTCCAGGAAAGAAATGCTCAGGAATTCAAGCAGCATAAAATCAGAGACCTGAGGAAGAACCAGCCCATCTGGCCCACCGTGGTGTCCTTGATAAAGCCCTCAGTGATAGTAAAGTGCATAGTGGGCACACCACCACCCAATCCAAGCCCCTGGGACCCTCCTGCCCTTGTCTGCTGTGCTTAGGAGCGGCAAACCGGTCCCACTGTGCCACGATGATGGCAGACATGCCCAGGACACAGACAATGGAGAGGTAGATGAGCCGTGGCTGTGGGGAGCAGTAAAGGAGTAATAGAGCCAGTAATAAAGCTCCCCAAAATAAGAAGAGAGATCCTTGAATAGTCCAGTTTGGAGGAAGTCCAAGGGATCTTCTCTGAATAACAATAGACAGTGTGGAAGAGCTGGGGGAAGCTGAGGCAGAGCACTGCACCCAACAGGAACATCCCTAAAACCACCTTCTCCTATAGAGGGGCCAGGAAGTACATATTTGGTCTAAGCATGGTCAATATTCCCAAAAAGAGAAATAGCACAAAACCAAGCAGATGGGTCCAGATGTTGCCAGTTTCTGTGTGGATGGAGAACGTGCTCTTGAAGCACACCCAAAAGGAGGGCATGGGAGGTGTATGGCCATGTAGCAGGTGGTTATTGTCCTTCAGCCAGTCAGGGAGCACAGGGTATGGGATGACCCTCCAGCGGCCCTCCCAGGCCTTAGACACAAACTTCTCCATCTCCTCTGTGGCGTGATGGGCTTGCAGGGCCTCTTCCTGGGGCCCTGGGCATGTTTGCTCTTCTTCAGGTTTGGTTTGGTTGGTGATTACTCCTTTGTCCTTCTCTCCTAGCATGGGTCCCAGTTCACCTAGTTCCACTGTGTCAGTTTCCTGGTTACTGGCAGGAGCCCCACTGCCCTGTGCCACCACAGATCCTTGTGGGATGACATCTAGCTAAGCATCTCAAGGCCCTGCACCTGCAGCTTGGGGAAAGGCTGGGGTCTCTCAGTCTGAGGGGGCAGAGATCTGCCTATGATAACAGACAAATGGAGGTCAATGGAGATAGGGGCAGCACAGTGAGCAAAGTCCATTGTCCAGTTTGGTTTTCTAAAAGCCGGGAGGGTAGGCTCTGCTTGGGGTCATGACCCTCCAAGCTATATCCCGCTGCAGTGGAGGCAGCCTGCGGCCCAGTGGCCTAGGGTCTTCAGTGCCCTCTTTACTCCAGAAGGGGCAAAGGACCCAGTTTTTTGCTTTCTTAAAATGTGTATATATTTTTAGCATCCTCTGTGTGTAATAGATATTGATAATTTTATACAAGTCTGCCACTTGTGTGTTCATTTCCTTTCTTTCTTCTTTTTTTTTTTTTTGAGACAGAGCCTCAAGCTGTCGCCCTGGGTAGAGTGCCATGGCATCCCAGCTCACAGCAATCTCCACCTCCAGCTCCTGGGCTCAAGCAATTCCCTTGCCTCTGCCTCCCAAGTAGCTGGGACTACAGGCGCCCGCCACAATGCTTGGCTATTTTTTGGTTGCAGCCATCATTGTTGTTTGGCGGGCCCAGGCTGGATTCGAACCCGCCTGCTCAGATGTATGTGGCTGGCGCCTTAGCGCCAAGCCCTGTATGTTCATTTTCTTAATGGTACCTTTTGAGAGGCAGTTTTAATTGGGATGAAATGTTGTCCACTCCAAGGTCATAGAAATGTTTCCTTCTAGAAGCATTATGGTCTTGGTGTTTAGGTTTAGTTTAAGATCCACCTTAAATTAATTTTTGTGGGTGTGGTAAGGTGGAAGAAAAATACAGATATCCAATTCCACATCCTTTGTTAAAAACACTTTCTTTTTGCCATTGAATTGTCTCAGCCAAAGGAGCTTGCTTTTTCTCCAAGTGAGAGGAAAGTTGCTGGAGAGTTTTCAGTTCTTCTCAAGGCAATGAACACTTGCTACTCTGTGTAACAGGTGTCTCCTGCCTGTTTGATATGCATACACAAGCACATTTGCACACACTTTAAGAATAGTAGGGCCGGGTGCAGTGGCGCACAGCACTCTGTGAGGCCGAGGTGGGTGGATTTTCTGACCTCAGGAGTTTGAGACTAGCCTGAGTAAGAGAGAGACACTCTAAAAATAGCCAGGCGTTGTGATGGGTGCCTGTAGTCTCAGGTACTTGAGAGGCTCTGGCAAGAGAATTATTTCAGCCTAAGAGTTTGAGGTTGCTGTGAGCTGTGACACCACAGCACTCTACTCTGGGCCCACAGAGGGGTAGGGGAACGCAGGAGGGAGAGGGGGGATGGGGGTCACAGTGTATGGCACACCTCTTGGTGGTGGGACATGGTTGTAAGAAGGACGTTAGCTAACAAATGCAATCAGTGTAACCTAATTCTTTGTGCCCTCAATGAATGCCTAACAATAAATAGGAAAGAATAGTAGCCATACCTTTCTTGTGCTTTTCTTCTCTGTGAAGTACCTGGCATAGTGCTTGGCACACCACAGACAATCAATGAAAGAAAGAAGAAATGAACGCCGGCAAATGACAAAGTGAACCTTTTTTCTTGGGTAGCATGTGGATACACTCACTTCTCTGTGTTCCGTGTGGCTCCCACAGACTCCGACCTTTTCCATTTAGGGTTGCTAGTCTCACATTTACAGGGCACAGCTCATGTGCATGCAGGATCGTATGTTTCTTTGGCCCATACCACATAAACATATGCTGGCCTCTTGCATGGTTAACTTAGATGCTATTTTTGTTTTCATTTCTACTTGTCATGTTTGGGGGAGAGAAGATTAAAAGCACATGTGGACAGCACAGAATTGGCATCTGGAGAGCAGCCCTGTTACAGCTCTTCCAACTTCCCCTGAAAATACCCAGAAAGACTCAGAAACAAGACAAAATTCTCACCGTAACCCAGAGAAGTGTGATTATCAGATAGCCTGTTGCCAAAATCTGAGAGTAGTCTCTGTGAGGTGGAGGGGGTGGAGAGAGGGTTGACGGCTCTCTTCAGGTTTTCCTTTTACAGATCCCCTGGGTCTAGTCCAGCCAGAAAGCCGGGTACTGCTCCTTCTGCTTCCAGTGGGCTGCTTCCTTTTAAGAGAGCCAAAAAGCTATTTCTTATCTTTCCCATCCACTCTTCTTTCTTTCCCTGTCCACTCAACCTCAACAATACCCCAGTAGGGTGAAAAAGGGCAGGGTCTTTTCCCCCTCCCTTGAAACTTGTGTAAAGCTTAATTGCATCCTGGGAAGTATAGTTACATGGGCTTAGCACTTAGGTAGGTCCAAAGAGTGAGCTTTATGAAGTACTCTACATACAGGTTGTATTTTTTTCATGCACAGTACAGTCTCGAAGAACTAGACAGTGAAAGGTAGGAAGGTGCCTTGGAGTCTGGAGTTAGGGTAGAAGCTGTGCAAAGACCTGTCCTTCAGGAGCAGGTGTGAGAGCATCATACAAGGGAAGGGTTGCTGTTGACAAGGCCAACTCCTTACCATGTGTGGCTGCTTCCTTCGAGTCTAAGAAAGTACATCTTATTTAACTGGCTATCTGGAAAAAGTAAATGATGTAAAGACTACTGGGAGTCAGTAAAAATATTGCTGTAGACCCTAGGAAAAGAAGCATCAATCTTAAAAGTTTAGAGGAAAACGAAACCTCTGAAAATTGCCTACTGTGGAAACCTGAAGAAAATTTCAAAAACAAAAAAAGTATTGCATTCAAAATATCATTTGAGATTTAAGCCTTTCTTAAGGCAGGTACCACTTTCTAGCTGTGCACAACTTATACACATATGTGTGCACCTCCACCCGTGCACGTGCAGGAGACACACATTCCCACTCCAGTATCAGAACCTGGCTCAGTGGTTGCCGTGTAACAGGTACTCGGTGAATACATAATGGATGAATTTCAGCAAATGCCCAGAGTTTCTCTCTCTTTTTTTCTTTAGTACGTGAGTATACTCATTTGTCTTTGTTCAATTCAAGAAAAAAAACAAATGGAAACAAGACCAAAGACAGTTAAGAAAACAAATAGAAAATCACAAAGTCATTGGGACTGGGAGGTAAAAATAGAATTGTGAAATGGATGAAACCTGGCTGGAAGCTAAAAACTCGAGAGCAGAATTAAAATGCTTCTCAGAGGCTGTAAATAACGGCACTGGACTGGAGGACTGAATGATGATTGCAGAGGATAAGTTTGAAATCTCTCACAGACTGTACAGAAAAAGCAAAAAGATAAGTGCGTGACAGGAGAGAGATTGTTAGATAGGGAGGGCAGAGAGTGGAGTTCTGACCTAAAAATTATAGGCATTTTGAGTCAATAAGAATAACTGAATGAGAAATAGTTATACAGAGTTCGAAGAAACAATGTCCTATCCTGAAACAAAGAGTATGGTTGTCACACTCCACACAAAATGAAAGGCAATATTTCTTGATTAGGAAGATAAAGAAAAATATCTTCAAATCTCGGCTGACATTGTCTAGCTGTGTGTCCTGGGGCAAGTTTCTGAGCCTCAGTTTCTTCATCTTCAAAGGGGAAGGTTGCCAGAGGTCCCTGCTAGGCTTGAGCGAGTTATCATTTCATTTGTTTTTTCAGGACTAGACAGTGACTGGCCATTTTAACATCTCATTTGGGATAAATCAAGCAAACAATGCCTGGAAGTCTCCCCAAACCAGGCTTTATTGTCTATGAATATCATCTGCTCCAGGGTGTTAACTGGGATTCCAGGAAGGTTCTAAGAAGCCCAGATGTTCTCCTAGTAACATCAGGACCTCACAGCCCCTAGCAACACCGCCTGCTTGTGACCTCGTGTGGAGCAGGCACCTGATCGCAATGCTAGCGGAATCTGCCATTCACACTCTGAATGCTAGGATCCTCCAACTTCTGGCCAGATTCTGATTCACTTCTTGCTCTCTCTTCTTTTCCAGAAGACTCTAGGATGAAGGCATCTTCTCCATGAGCTCCAGTTAGTCCTTGTCTGCTCTTAACCACCGTAATTTTTGCCTTCCACAGCTCCTAACTTTTCTGACAGTTTATTCAGCATTTAAATCAAGCCCCAACAGTGAACACAGCCTCCTTATTTGCTTATCTTCAGAGCCCAACAATTGCACAGAATGGCAGGATAGCAGTTCCAAATCATTTAGACCTCTGCTATGACAGGTGTGGGCTCCTTTTAAAAATAGGGCTCATGTGCTAAGAAGATAAGCACGAAATAAATAAATAATAAATGGGGCTAATAGCTCAAGGTTCTCACCTCCTGTGTGGCACGGTACTTGGTTGGCATGAATGTTGTCTCACTTCTCTCCTTCCCTCTTCTCTAGGGCCAACTCTCGTGGCTGGGCTAGAATGTGTGTATGTGTGTGTGTATTTGCAGACGTGCACACACTCAGCTCCAAGCAGGAATAGACATGGATTGCACTAGTCAGAGTGTGTACTCATACCCTCTCCGTATTATGGACCATTTTAGGTTATCCAAAGTGTTACTCAACTGCCACAGTTTTAGCAACAATAAAAAATGGGCAGAAATCATCAGCTCCATGAACAGTAAACACGTTTGGGAAAAAAGTGGCAGACAATGATGCTGGCTGAGAAGTGCTGCAAAGGAGACTTTTCCTCACCCCAGTGCTCAGTGGTGCAGCTGCCAGAACCCCTTGGCTTCTGCAGTTGATTTACACAATAGTCCGGGTTGCCCCATTGGTGACCACGCAGCTTGGCTCTGGGCCTCATACATTCAGACCCCTGAATACAGTTTATTTGGGTTATAACTCCATTTAAAACATTGCAGAGAAGCAAACTCCCCCCATCCCATTAAAAGGTAGAATACGTATTTTTACTAGCCCACGGAGCTTGGCGTTCAGAGGTAACAATATGTGCTTTGTTCCTGCACAAGTTTGCGGTGAAGTGTGCTGTAATCTTTGCCAGGGGTGTGCTGCTCGCTCCCAGAAGGGTTCCCAGCCCTGAGGAACACTTCAGACTGCTTAACGACCCACTTGCACCTTGCCTTATATGGAATTTTCCCTTCTGCACATGCAATGGCAACGCTTAAGAGTGTCAGCCAGCAGGGAACAGATGACAGCCAGAAATCCACTCTGCTCTTAGTCCCAGGATGTCCTGTCTGCCCTGAACTTTTGCTCTTGGAGTCTTCTCTCTGATAATGAATTGGGGGATGCAGACAGGTTGGGAGGAACAGGAGTCACTGAGAAAGGCTAGCCAGATAATTCCACTTTAGAAAGCACAGAGGACTGTCTTCCCATCCCCCACCATGGTAAGTTAGTTAATAAGTTTAGGGCAGAATACGGCCCTCCCAGTGAAAGAAATTATGCAAAATACAAGCTATAAGTAGCATATTAATATTTAACTCAATCTTTAGGTCAGAGAAAACAGATATAAATGTATTTATTATGAATTAATAAGTATTAGAACCATGTATTATTGAGTGTTCTCAAGCTCACAGAATCTAGTATGCCAACCCAATGGAAGGAAACACCAACAATCTCCCCAAAAAGTTGAAGGGAAGATGATCTGCTTCTTTGTAAGTGCTTTAGACTTAGTATCTCAATTAATCATTGCAGCAAACAATGATTAATAGACTCTATTTTCAAATAGAACCTATAGAAATAGGTTCTATTTTCCCTATGAGGGAGTATTATTTTTATTCTGTTTTGTAGATGAGGAAACCAAAGCACAGAGAGGTTAAGAAGCTTGCTGAGTGTCATGGGGAAATCTCACCAAAAACACAAGCTACTGACATATTGTGGAGGGCCTTGAATGCTGATATGAATGGATGGCAATAATTATTATTGCTAACAATCAAAGCCAATATTTTTATGGCTTTCCAAATTGTTTATAATATCTCTAATAGTCTAGCTCTGTTTTAGCAGGTGCCTAAAAGGGCCAGTAGCAGACAGATTTACTAGCCTCATTTCTCCTTCCCCTTGTCATACAAGGGATCCGTGTCAAGCCAGCTTCCAGGCCACCACACTGATTTGCAATTAAAAATTCTCTCACATTGGATCTTTCATTATATGTGCCTTCGTAAGTAAGTGCATTACTCTAGAAATATTTTTAAAAATACATTCTGTTATATTTCTAGTAATGGCTCACAAATTTGGGTAGATAATAATGTCTTGAGGTTTATGCAGAATTTGCTATAAAATCATACACAGTCACGTAAAATCATAAGAAAAAGCCAAGAATCAAACAGTTCTTGCCAGTCACCTGGAGATTCTAACACAGCCTTTCTAAGCAGCAGGTGTAATAGACCATGATTTCATCAAACTTTGCTTAGGCAAGCAGAGCCCAGAAAATATGGAATCAGAAGGTTCTCATTTCTAAAATACTGTGACTCCATGATTTTCTTTTATTCATTTACTTATTTTTGTGACTCCGTAATGTTAAAGATCGCAAATGACTCTACCAAAAGTTATTCTTTTGACTAATTTCACCAAAATATTCACCAGCTGAAATGGATTTTTATGCTGTTGGAAGCTGATAGCCATCTTTGTGTATACATGTTCCATTGAGTCTAGGGTACTTATTTGATTAATTACTTGGAATGAAGGGGGGTTGTGTTTTTTCGCTTTAACGGCACGACCAAGCAGTGAAGGAGGGAGAGAGGATGTGATCCGTGGCAAACATGCCCGGCCCCTGTACTCTTTCCATCTGGACATGGTGACCTGGGCTTGCCCTTCTGCTGGTGACACACAATGACAGCCCAGTTTCTCATTACCAACAGGGGCAGTGGGGTCTGCAGGGAATGAGGTTCCATAGAAGAGGAGTAAGGAAAAATATGGGGTCATGGGGTGTCTACAAGATGGCAATCCCAGTTTACTTTTGTTTTTTCCTACTTTGATCAAATAATGTGTGATGTTATATTGGAAATAGAATCATGTTTTGTAAGTTCAATGGCAGGTTGCATGTGCTGTCATGTGACATCATGTGACATTTCCGTCCTGATTCTGACAGTTACACATTTATGCTCTGGAATGTGGAATTTCACTTTGATGTTGGGATAGGATGTCGTACTGGTTGGCTAGGGCTGCCATAACAGGGTACTGCAGACTAGGTGGTGTAAACAATGGAAACTTACTTTCTCACAACTGTGGAGACTGGAAGGCTGAGATGAAGATAGTGGCAAGTTAGCTCCCTTCTGAGGCCTCCCTTTTTGCCTTGTAGATGGCTGTCTTCTCCCTGTATCTTCATGTAGTCTTTCCTCTGTACAAGTCTGGGTCTAATCTCCTCTTCTTATTAGGACACCAGTCATATCCCATTAAGGCTCACCCTGATGACCTCATTTTAACTTTTATTACCCTCCTAAAGACTATATTTTTCCAAATGCAGTCACATTCTGAGATACAGGAGTTAAGGACTTCAACATGTTCATTTTGGGAGAACACAATTTGGTCCATAACAGGTGTATTCCCTTGTAAGGCCCCAAGGCAACTGGGGTGTCTGCCTTACACATAAGGCAGTAGGAGCGCTCTGAATTTCTTCATTTATTCCCTTTGTCTGCCCATCAGTCTTTCCAGACATGTCAGGATGCTGTTTATGAGTGCCTCGGTCTTTTACGGTACACAGTAGGGCACCTCTAGGCTCCTCCAACAGACTGCTGACCTTGGTCATGTGCCCTGCCAGAGTAGAACCACTTTCCTGGGCTTTGGCCAGGAAATAATCACTGGATAGGAATCAAGAGATATGGTTCTTGGCCAGACTGTCAGTAGCAAGTCTTTTTCTCATTTAGGGCTGGCTTCCTCACCTAGGGAATTAGGAGCTTTATGATTTTATGGTTGGCTGTATGTGAAGATGTGTTTTCATACATTGGGGGGGAAAAACACCCAAAAATAGTTTATGGGAGCTGAAAGTCTTAGGAATTTGCAATTTTAGAACACACTTTCATTATAAAAGTGAAAATATTAGATAATATTATAGAAAGATTCAGGACCATTTTGCTGTTGCTTAGAATGAAACACGTGCTCTTCATCTTCTCAATTTGACAGATACTTGCTAGGAGTGAATTCCCTGTGATGTGCAGTGCTGAGCCCTGTAAGTGGCATGTGGGAATTCAGAATTGAGTAAGTCCTGGTCCCCTTCTCCCAAGGAGCTGACAGGCAACCTATTTTGGTCATTGGCTATTTGGGCACCTTGACTAATGGGAAAGATACCTATGTTGGAGACTGTGGGCTTCAATTCCTGGCTGTCCTTTGGCATTTAGAGCTGGTCGATGTCACTGATGTGACTTTATTGCTCCCATGAATGAAAGTTGTGTGAATCAATGTGCATGAGCGCCAGAAAGTGATTTCAGTGTGATCAACATCAAAAAAGCCAGAAATTGTGATTGTAGGTAAGCCCTTAGTCAGGGTTGTCCAATCTGTGGCCCATGGATTTGTAAGGACTTTTTTTGCTTCTCTGGTGTTGGATATCACAAAAAGTATGCAGGGACCTTTTATTTTGCCAATCAGCTTTCATTAGAGTTTGTGTATTTACTGTGTTGTCCAAGACAACGGTTACTCTTCCAATGTGCAGCAGAAGAAAAAAAAGGTTAATCACCCCTGCCTAGGGGGTTATACAGGGTGGCCATGAAGTTTGTGTGCAATTTAGAATAATGTGCACTGCACATGAAGCTTTACAGAGAGGTAAAGAGTAAAAGGAGCTTCATGAAAAAGGAAATGCCAAGAAAAAGCCTATAGCTTCTTCTTGAGATAGAGATTGTTGATTAGAATCTCTTGAATCCTAGTCCGATGATTATTTCCTAGAACTAGAGACTCCTTGAAGCCCAGGAAAGTGGTTCTAATATAGCTGTGTGCATAATTAATGTCAATAGCTTGTTGGTGTAGCCTGGAGATGCTCTGCTAAATGCTGGTGTATTTGGTTTCTTATTAAAGAGGAGGAAAAGAGAAAATATATAGCATGGTAACAGTTACATAATTCTGCAAAAGTAATATTAAGAGAAACAGTTACATAATTCTGCAAAAGTAATATTAAGAGACTAGGAAATGAAGTTCTGTTACTATGTTTTTTTTTTTTTTAATCATGCAATTCCAAGTACGATACCTGAATTGGAATGACCAAAGAGGCCAACCATGAGAGACAAACTCATTCCCTTCTCACCTTTGGGGCTCTGCCCTAGAATGTGTAGCTCATGATGGCTACTTGGGCCCAGCTGACTGTTACCATGCAGAAATTTTTTAAATGATGGCAATGAATTTGAGACATTCTTTTAAAACACATTTTATAGTGTGATCCAAACAAAACATGTCACTAATTCAGAATATCTGTTCTAGAGCATCTTGAAGATCTGTATGGTTTACATGAATGGTCTGATGCCACGAGTGACATTCCAGACCAGTTTCTTTCCCAGTGAAGAAACTCCAGACAGGGAGCCAGAGCAGGCAGAGCCCCCCACCCTCAACCCATGTCTGGCTTCCTAAGCAAACTGTACAGTCTACTCAAGGTGTGATGTCCATGTGAGTCTTTCAAAATATCCCTCAATCCAGCCAGGCAACCTTGAATTTTCACAGGCAATTCTGTTTTATTTGCTTTCACCTGTTTTTCTCTCAGTGCTCTGCTCAGAAAATAACCACATTGGGCATCACCTGTGGCTCAAGGAGTAGGGCGCTGGCTTCATATACCCGGAGTGGTGGGTTCAAACCTGGTCCCAGCCAAAACTGCAAAAAAAAAAAAAAAAGGAAGGAAGGAAAGGAAAGAAAGAATCCACACTGAATGGGGAACTGCAGTTCACTTGGGCATATGGAAGGATAGCCTGCATTCTGAATCTCTCCCAAATGTCCAAGCAAGGAGGAAAAACCACTTTAATAATTATTCAAATGTGCATTCATTCTTGAAACATTTTAAGGATGTTTACATTGAAACCAGATGCCCGCTCCACAGACAGCCCCATTTCTGTTGACTTTACAGCTCCACTACTCACTTCAGTTTTCTCAGTAGGCTCTTTGTTTCTCTCACAAGTAAAAAGAATGTTCTTTTTGTTTGCTTTTCTTTGCCATCAGTGCTGGCCAGCCTCTGGAGGGGACTCTGGCCATGCTGCGATTTGGCCAGCATCCCTTGCATTTCACTCCGGGAAAGTCACATGCACACGTGATGGTGAATCGTTTCTGAGACCCCACGTGCTTGGGCTTTTCCTAGCTCTTTTTTTTTTTCTCCATGTGGTTGAAATTTTGCAGCAGTTTGAGCAAGAGTTAGACAATGCTCCCAAATAAAGAATTCAGGCAGGTTCAGGAAACCCATCTCCGAGTGCAAGATGAAGCTAGGATTTCTAGGGAATTTCTGGCCCTTCAAAAATGTCATCAGAACCCAGAGTTTTTATTTCTAAGCTGAGCTGAATCCATGCCAAGTAAAAAGCTAGAAGACTTGTTTGTGCAAAATGCCTGCAGCCAAGGGCGTGAGGGAAAATGGGGAGAATAGCTCTTCCCAAAGGTCCCCTTGTTCTTTCTCAGTGGTTGGTGGTTCAAAGTGGCAAGAACCGGAAAGGAGAACCTTCTTAGTCTAAGAAAAAGCACAAGTCAAAAGATAACTTTTAAACACCCTCACATTCTGCATATTAGGTGAGATCCTGCCAATCACCCTCCGTCCCGTCTTCTCCCCTCTCCCTCTTCTCACCTCCCTCTCCTCTCCCCTGCCCCTCACGACACTATACTTGTGCTTTTTCTTTTGTGTGTGCATGTAGTTGTTTTTATATTGGTTTCGTATTGGTATTGAGTACATCTGTATTAGTATCGAGTACTTCCCCCCCATTCTTGAGATACTCTACAAAGAAGAATGTGTTCCAGTTCCATCCAGGTAAACACAAAAGATGTAAAGTCTCCATCTTTTCTTATGCATGAATAGTGCTCTGGGGTATACATATGCCACAGTTTGTTAGTCCATTCATGGCTTGATGGGCACTTGGGTTGCTTCTTGGCCATTGTGAATTGAGCTGCAATAAACATTCTAGTGCAAATGTCCTTGTGGTAAAATGATTTTTTTTCTTCTGGGTGGATATCTAGTAATGGGATTATGGGATCAAATGGAAGGTCCACTTTTAGTTCCTGGAGAATTCTCCACATTTCTTCCCATAGAGGTTACATTAGTCTGCAGTCTCACCAGTAGGGCAGAAGTGTTCCCTTCTCTCCGCATCCATGCCAGCATCTGCAGATTCTGGATTTTGCGATGTGGGCTAAGAAATGCTGTATTTCTAAGGGGCTCTAGGTGATGCCAAAGCTATTTTGAGTAACGATGACTTGGCATGGGAGGAGAGAAAGGAGGGTTGAGGAAAACACTTCAGGCAGAGAGAGTTGTGTGTTGAAAAGCCGAGGAGCACCTGCACCATTTGGGAAATTGCAAATAATTTTGGATGTAGGAACCCAAGGGGATGAGAAGGAAAAATGAACTAGAAGCCAGAAGCAGCAGTCAGATCATGGAGGACTTTGAAGGTAGTGCCAAGGATTTGAGACTTTTTCCTAAGGGCAACAGGAAACCACTGAAGAGTTTTAAGCAAAGGAATGACAAGAACCACTTTATTTTAGAGGGATCATTCTGATTGCCTTCTGACAGGTGGACAAGAACAGTGTCACAGGAGGCAGGGGACCAGTTGTGAGTCAATGTTTTCAATCCAGTTGAGAAAAGATAATGTCCTAAATCTAAATGGTAGCAGGGGGTCAAGAGAAGAAGTACCTGAGGCTGGGGTACCACAGAGGCTGAGCCCTAAGAATGAGATTATCAAGGAAGGGGGAGGCGAGCTGGGGGGCTGCCTGTTTCCTGGCTGTAGAAGTTCCCTCCTTCTCCATCTCAGTCCTGGACACGTTTTCCTTCTTCCGAGAAGTAGTAACTGGTGAGCCAAGATGCCACTTGGAGCTTCCAAGGGAAAATACTAGAGCCAGGACCTGTACCCATGACTCCTTGATCCAAAGCCCATGTTTATTATACTGCGCCTCACTGCTTCTTAGTGGATATAACTCAAAGCACAGAAGAGAAATGAGGAAGTCCCCCTCCGAACGGAGCAGTGGAGAGCCTCCTGCCGAGAGCTGCAGCTGGGCTGGGTGGGGCGCAGAGCAACACCCTGGAGCAGCAGGGTGGCAGGTCACAGTGGTTTCCCGGACCGTCCTGGTTCTGCTCTGACACACGGGAGAGGGGAGAGAGCTACCTCCTTCCTCAGTTGGTCTTCCTCCTCTCCTTCCTTCCAAAAGCAGCTGCAAACCTGTCAAGCTGTGCCCTGTTATTCGGGGAAATTTTGTGACAAAGCGTGCACTTATGCCTCTTTGGGCTTTCTGTGAGTTTCTGAGGCTGTTTGCATGTCAGGATCTGGCTGCAGCAAGCAAGCCACGTGCAATTTCTGACTGTTTCCAACAGCCGTGCAGATGTGTGTGGATACTGTTTGGCTCCGTTTTGGATGCTTTTCTGTATATCACAGGGAAGTTGATCCACACACCCAGAGTCATCTGAAGTTAACTCATTAAGGGATTTGGAGATTGTGCCCATTTTTATTAAATGACAAAAAAAAAAAATTACAATTGTCAAAATGTGGAAACAACCTAAATGCCCACCAATCCAGGAATGGATTAACAAGCTGTGGTATATGTACACCATGGAATATTATTCAGCCATTCAAAAAGATGGAGACTTTACATGTTTTGTTATTAACCTGGAGGGAGTTGGAGCATACTCTTCTTAGTAAAGTATCATAAGAATGGAGAAGCAAGAATCCAATGTACTCAATTCTAACATGAAACCAGTAGAAAATCTAATACATACCCTCATGGGAGAAAAACTCAGAGCAGTTCCAGGCGGGGAGCAGGGGAACTAGGGATTCGGGAGAGGGGTGGAGGAAGAGGGATAAGGGCCACACCTCTTGGGGGCGGGACACAATTATAGGAGGGACTTTACCTAACAAATGCAATCAGTGTAACCTAATGCTTTGTACCCTCAATGAACTCCAACAATTAAAAACATTTTAAAAAGAAAGAACTTCCAATGCACTTTATCCTTACCTATAGAAATAAATCCTTGTTTGAGAGTTAAAAGCAAACAAACAAACAAAACACATTAAGACAGCGGGGTTTTCAATTTATTAAAAATAATTGAGTCCGTAACATTTTTAAAGTCAAAAGTATTCTATTTTTTCTGATTTCAAAAGTCATGTACATTTATTGTGGAAATTTGGGGAAAAATACAGATAAGACAAAAGGAGAAAAAGAGAGCAATCTTAATGTCATCGCCCAGCATAACCACCGTCAACATCTCAGCATGTGACCTTCCTTTCTTTTGATTAGATGTGTATATACACTTAACTTTTCAATATTTGAAATTACACTCTACACATTGCTTCCTCACTTACTATACATTAAAAGTTTTTGTTTGATTTTCTTTAAAATTAAATTTTACTGGCCTGTCAAATACAAAACACATGATATGCTAACACAGAAAGGTCACCTTTTCGGGTATAGAAGCAGCTTGGACTCCTATTTACAACATTAAGGCTGGTTGAACTGTTTCTTGAAGACCACCATGTCAGAGATAGAGCAGGACTACAATCCAGGTCTCCTTATTTTAAGTCTAGTGTTTTGTCTACTGTAAATCCTATAACAAAGTCCAGAAGCTAAAAAATGGAAGCAATTTTAGAAATCACCAAGTTCACCCCTACTCATTCCCCCCCACCTTGTTTTCCCTTTCTTTCTTTCTTTTTTTTTTTTTTTACTTACTCTGGTAAGAACATTTAAAATGAGATCTTCCCTCTTCACAGACTTCAAGTGTAGTACACAGTGGTGTTAACTACAGGCACGATGTTTTACAGCAGCTCTCTGGAACTTACTCATCTTGCTTTTTGTCACTGACTACCCGCTTCCCATCTGTCTTAGTTTGCACGGGTATAACAGACTACCATACCCTGGGTGGCTTAAACACAGAAATTTATTTCTCATGGTTATGGAGGCTGAGAAGTCCAAGATCAGGGTGCCAGCTTGGTCAGGTGCTGCTGGGGTCCTCTTCCTCGTTGGCAGATGGCCATGATCCTGCTATGTCCTCACATGACAGGGAGGAGAGCACAAACCATGTTTGTGGTTTGTCTTATAAAGGCAATCTCCTCATCCTGAAGGCTCCCCTTCATGACCTAATTACAGCCCAAAGTCTCCATCTCCAAATACGATCACATTAGAGATTAGGGTCTCAACATATGAATTCTACGAGGACACATTCAGTCCACCATACCTCCATTCAACCAGTCGCTCAGACTCCAAACCTAGGCATCATCCCAGGCTCTTGCTCTGTACTCTGCACATAAGCAAGTCACACTGTCTGTCTCGCCTACACCAGTGGCCCCTTAGCACCACCACCTCTACCACCAAGTCTAAGCCACCATCACCTCTTAGCTGCACAAATCCATTGGCCTTCTCACCTGTCTCCCTTCTCCCTCTCTCACTCACCAGTCCCCTCTCTCTCTCTCTCTCTCACACACACACACACACACACACACACACACACACACACACACACACACACACACACACAACACACACACCAGCCAGGAGTATCTTTAAAACACAAACCAGATGATGCCACTCCCCCCTCAAACCTATCTGCATAAAATACAATGGCTTCCTATCTGCATAAAATACAAACTCCTTAGCCTGACAACAAAGCTTTTTATAATCGGCCCTGCCAATTTCTCTTCCCCTGTTGCCCACCACTCACCCTGTATTTGTGTGGCTCTGGCCACAGTGGACTTCCCGCTCTTCCTTTAGTGCATCCACCTGGTTCCCATCCCAGGCTGTCAGTCTGCTTGTGCCCTCTGCCTGAAAGCTTTTTGCATGGTTCAACCCCTCACACCAATCCAGCCTCTGATCCGATGACACCGTGTCATTGAGAATAAGGATGCCTTCCCTGACACCTCTATTGAAAATACCCCCTAGCCCCTTAATATCCCGTTACCCTGCTTAACTTTTCTATAAAGCCCTTATGACTACCTAACATTAAATATTCATTTATGCACTTATTATATGTGAGGACAACCTCACCAGAATGTCAACTTCATAAAGACTTCAAAGCCCCTGGAACGGCACTTTTGCACAGAGTAATCATCACTCAGTATGGACTTGCTGAATAAATGGAAAATGGTAGCAGGATCTATTATGACAGAGAGATACCATGATGAGCACCCAGGTCGACTTTGATTTTTCCCCAGTACTGATGTGCTTTGCTATGCCTCCTTATACCGAAGACCTTGTGCCCATCTCTAGTTGTCTTCATTAATAATATCCCTAGAGACAGAATCACCTGAATTAATGTGTGTATATAGTTATAACACTTTTGATTCACATTGCTAAAGTGGCCCTCCAGAAAACTTGCACCAGTTTATATACACGTATTCATACCCGTAGAGTGTGAGTCTGTTCCTCATGTGTTCACTAATGCAGAGGGTGACAACTTTTAAAATCTTGTCCACTTTGATAGCCAAAATTACATTGTGTTTCTTTGAAAACCTGTGAACATTTCTCTTACGTCTGTCATCTACATGTATTTTATGTGAAACTGCGATTGGATTCATTTTCCCCTCTACATCTCCATCTTTTTTCTTACTGATTTTTCAGGACTTGAGCTGTTGATCTGTTACACATAGACATTGTAGGTACATTTTCTTTGTTGTTTGCCTTCTGATTTTGATTGTAGTACTATTTGTTATACAGACGTCACGTTGGGTTTGGCCAATCTTACTGGATTATTCTTTTAGTATATATCCTATTTCTTTTACACCCAGAAACTAGATTTACACCCGAAACTAGATGTTCACTTTTTATGCTTAACTCTTTAACCCATATGGAATTTATTTGAGGGCAGGTTGCAGGATATGGATTCTAACCACCCACCTTGGCCTCCCAGAGTGCTAGGATTACAGTGAGCCACTGACCCTGGCTGAGATTAAATTTTTTAGCTCCCACATATGAATGAAAGGATGACATATTTGTCTTTCCATTGCCTGGCTTATTTCACTTAACATTAGGACTTCCAGTTCCACCCATGTTGCTGCAAATGAACATTTAAGGGCAAAGAATACTTTTAAAGCAGCCCATATGTCTTGTATTTCTTTCAGAACCAATGAATGTTTTGATATAGAATAAATATATATTGAAATGAAGGCTTTGATGCCTGTACCCTTACCAGATGTTATATGACCATTGGCTTCTACCACTAATAGCGTCTTACAGCCACAAGGTCCTTCATGAACATCTAAAGACAAAGAGAGAGCCAGATCTGCCTTATGCAGAAGTTTACATTGTGCACGGCACAACTCAAAGGAGCATCTATCACACAGCAGTTGTGTAAATGGTGTCCCTGATATTGACAATCCAAAATCTGTGCAGCTGTGTGCGGTACCCCTGACGATAATGTTCCTGTTCACATCCCAACTCAGCCCTCAAGAAAACCAGCACGAGGTCTTCTAGAGCTTACTAGCTCTTAGAGATTAACTTCATCATTTTACACCAAGATCCACAAAAAAAGGGGTAGACTTGCCTATGGTCTCCAAACTTACTGGTAAAACAAGGAATAAATCGCAGATGTCTCTCTTTTCCCCCTTGATTTATCTATTTCATTTTTTATTTTAGAATTTCATTTATTTTTGAGCAGATAACATATCACACATGGCTCAAAATTCAAAAGCCACAAAAGATTATATACTCACAAACAGCGTTCCACCCATCCTAACCCCACCACCTACTGCTATTCCCTATAAATAAACCCTAATAGCTGTTGCTAACATACTTTTCCAGAGATAGTCCAGGTACATGTAGACAAACACAAGTGTGCACATTCTCCAACCCTTGCTGTACACTAGTCTGCATTTTGAGTTAACTTCCAGTATACCTTGATCGCTGCCCCTTACCTGTACAGGAAGAGCGTTATTGTCCTCTCTTACAGTGAAGTCGTGTCCTATGATATACATATGATGACTCTATCAAGGGACATGTTTGCTATTGCAAACAGTAGTACAGTGAATGATATTGTACTCACATCATTTTGCACGTGGGTGTGCAGTAGGATAAAATTCATGAAAGTGGATTGCTGGGTCAAAGTGCATTTGTAATTTTAATAGACATTACTAAATGGTTCTCCTGTAGCTGATTTTCCTATGTTCTCATTAACATTGGATTAGAAAATTTGGCAAACTTTTCCAACCCAGTGTATACAAGATGTAGGTCTCAAAATAAAGACTAATATTTATTTAAAATAATGTATCTTAATAGTTTCTGCAGTAGAGTTGGAAATTTTTTCATCATCCTACTCAGATGTGCAAAGAAGTGGTTGTTTCTTTATTTCTGTAAGTGACCTAAGTATCCCATTGGGGACATATGCCACTTAATAATATGTCATCTTCTTCGAGCTTTAACCCATATTCTCTTTAAGATCCACAGAAATAAGGTAAGAAGGCAAGGATTGGATTCTGCCCTTTCTCTGCTCTCTCACAGTTTTGGTCTCCTGTTGGCTCTTGCTGTTTTTCACTCGACCCATAATAATTGTACATATCTGCGGGTACAGTGTACAGTGTGAGGTGATACAGTTTTCATTTGCCTTTCTCTTAGTATAAGCGAGGTTAAGCATCTTTTTTAGGTATTTCAAGGCTATTTGTATTTTCTGTTCTGTGAATGGACTATTCCCATCTTTTGCTTTTTTTCTTTTTTTACTGGACTGTTGGTCTTTTTTTTCTTACTGATTCACAGAAAGAGAAGTAACTGTTTTTGCTGATTAGACTGACATCAAACATCTTTTCATATGCTCAAGAGCCTCTGTATTTTCTCTCCTGAGCTATCTGTCTGTATAGTTTCCCCCTCTTTTCTTTTGGGTTGTTGATTGTTCTCTTCTTGGTTGATATAATCACTAATGAATTACAAAACCCAGATGTGGGGGCTCCTATTCCCAACCTCTTCCAGTCAGGAGTGCTGTATCCTCTAAAGACATTGTACTTTTTTGATTTCATAGAGTGGAAAAACACTTTATAAGAGTATCAATTTCATAATCACCACAAATTCAGAAAACATGGCATCAAAATTGTGCTCCTTTGACAACCTCTTACCTCCTTCTCCCTTCCTCTACCTCTTTCCTCTACAATCACCCCCCAAACCAGGAGAAGATAATTTTCCTACACCCTGATTAACCCTGTGTTAACACACTTGGTAAACCTGTGATCCTTTGTTTAAGGAACAAAATAATGTGAATTGCTAAATCTCTGATAAATGCATCCTAAGACCTTTTGAAATTAGGAAAATAATCAAAATTACAACAATTTTTTTTATTGTTAAATTATAGCTGTGTACATTAGTGCAATCAAGGGGTACAATGTGCTGGTTTCATATACAATCTGAAATATTCTCATCAAACTGTTCAACGTAGCCTTCATGACATTTTCTTAGTTATTGTATGTAGACATTTGTATTCTGCCTTTAGTAAGTTTCACCTGTACCCATTCTAAGATGCACCGTAGGTGTGTCCCCACCTATTACCCTCCCACCCCCTAACCTACCCGCTCCCTTCCCCTTCCTTGGCCCTTTCCTCATAGTCTTGTGCTATAGTTGGGTTATAGCCTTCATGTAAAAGCTATAATTTAGCTTCATAGTAGGGCTGAGTACATTGGATACTTTTTCTTCCATTCCTCAGATACTTTGCTAAGAAGAATATGTTCTAGCTCTATCCATGTAAACATGAAAGAGGTAAAGTCTCCATCTTTCTTTAAGGCTGCATAATATTCCATGGTATACATGTACCACTATTTGCTAGTCCATTCGTGGGTCGATGGGCACTTGGGCTTCTTCCATGACTTAGCAATTATGAATTGAGCTGCAATAAACATTCTGGTACAGATGTCTTTGTTATATTGTGATTTTTGGTCTTCTGGGTATAAACCTAGTAAAGGAATTATAGGATCGAATGGCAGGTCTATTTTTAGGTCTCTAAGCATTCTCCAAACATCCTTCCAGAAGGAACGTATTAGTGTGCATTCCACCAGCAGTGTAGAAGTGTGCCCTTTTCTCCATATCCATGCCAACATCTCTGGTTTTGGGATTTTGTTATGTGGGCTACACTTACTGGGGTTAGGTGATATCTCAAAGTAGTTTTGATTTGCATTTCTCTGATGATTAAGGATGATGAGATCTTTTTCATGTGTTTGTAGATCATGCGTCTGTCTTCTTTAGAGAAGTTTCTCTTCAAGTCCCTTGCCCACCCTGAGATGGGATCACATGTTCTTTTCTTGTTAACATGTTTGAGTTCTCTGTGGATTCTGGTTATTAGACCTTTATCAGAGGTATAACCTGCAAATATTTTCTCCCATTCTGAGGGCTGTCTGCTTGCTTTACTTACTATGTTCTTGGCTGTGCAAAAGCTTTTTAGTTTGATCAGGTCCCAGTAGTGTATTTTTGATACTGCTTCAATTGCCTAAAATATTCACCCAGGCCGATTCCTTCAAGAGTTTTCCCTGCACTTTCTTCAAGTATTTTTATAGTTTCATGTCTTAAGTTTAAATCTTTTATCCAGTGAGAGTCTATCTTAGTTAATGGTGAAAGGTGTGGGTCCAGTTTCGATGTTCTACAGGTTGCCAGCCAGTTCACCCAGTACCATTTTTGAAATAGGGAATCTTTTTTACACTGAATGTTTTTAATTGGCTTGTCAAAGATCAAATAATGGTAAGTAGCTGGATTCATCTCTTGGTTCTCTATTCTGTTCTAGACATCTACTTCTCTGTTTCTGTGCCAATACCATGCTGTTTTGATCACTATCGATTTATAGTACAGTCTCAGGTCTGGTAGCGTGATTCCTCCTGCTGTGTTTTTATTGCTGAGTAATGTTTTGGCTATTCGAGGTTTTTTCTGATTCCATATAAAACGAAGTATTATTTTTTCAAGATCTTTAAAATATGACAATGGAGCTTTAATAGGAATTGCATTAAAATTATATATTGCTTTGGGTGGTATAGAAATTTTAACAATGTTGATTCTTCCCAGCCACGAGCATGGTATGTTTTTCCATTTGTTAACATCTTCAGCTATTTCTTTTCTTAAAGTTTCATTGTTCTCTTTGTAGAGATTTTTCATGTCCTTTGTTAGGTATACTCCCAGATATTTCATCTTCTTTGGCACTACTATGAAAGGAATAGAGTCCTTGACTGTTTTTTTGGCTTGGTTATTGTTGGTATATATAAAGGCTACAGATTTATGGGTGTTGATTTTGTAGCCTGAGACATTGCTGTATTCCTTAATCACTTCTAAAAGTTTTGCAGTAGAATCCCTAGTGTTTTCCAGATATATGATCATATCATCTGTGAAGAGTGAAAATTTGATATCTTCTGACCCTATGTGGATACCTTGATCGCCTTTTCTTCCCTAATTGCAATGGCTAAGACTTCCATTACAATGTTAAAGAGCAATGGAGACAATGGGCAACCTTGCCTGGTTCCTGATCTAGGTGGAAATGATTTCAATTTAACTCCATTCAATACATTATTGGTGTGGGTTTTTGGTAGATGCCCTGTATTAGTTTAAGAAATGTCCCTTCTATACCAATTTTCTTAAGTGTTCTGATCATGAAGGGATGCTGGATATTATCAAAAGCTTTTTCTGCATCAATTGAAAGAATCATATGGTCCTTATTTTTTAGTTTGTTTATGTGCTGAATTACATTTATAGATTTACGTATATTGAAGCAACCTTGAGAGCCTGGGATAAATCCCACTTGGTCATGGTGTATAATTTTTTTGATGTGTCGTTGGATTCTGTTTGTTAGGATCTTATTGAGTATTTTAGCATCAATTTTCATTAGTGATATTGGTCTATAATTTTCTTTTCTTGTTGGGTCTTTCCTTGATTGGGGAACAAGCTGATGTTTGCTTCGTAGAATGTGTTGGGTAATATTCCTTCTTTTTCTATATTTTGGAAGAGGTTTAGTAATATAGGTACTAGTTCTTCTTTAAAGGTTTGGTAGAATTCTGACATAAAGCCATCTGGTCCTGGGCTTTTCTTTTTAGGGAGATTTTGTATGCTACTTCAGAACTTGATATAGGCCTGTTCAACATTTCCACTTCATTCTGGCTAAGTCTTGATAGGTGGCGTACTTCTAGGTATTGGTTAATTTCTTTCAGATTTTCATATTTCTGAGAGTAGAGTTTCTTGTAGTGTTCGTTAAGGATTTTTTGAATTTCTGAAGGGTCTGTTGTTATTTCATCATTACCATTTCTGACTGATGAAATTAGAGATTTTACTCTATTTCCTGGTTAGGTTGGCCAAAGGTTTATCTGTTTTATTGATCTTTTCAAAAACCAACGTTTGGATTTATTGATCTGTTGTATAATTCTTTTGTTTTCAATTTTATTTAATTCTACTCTGATTTTGGTTATTTCTTTTCTTCTGCTGGGTTTGGAGTTGAAATGTTCTTCCTTATCTAGTTGCTTGAGATGTCCCATTAAGTTATTAACTTCCTCTCTTTCTGTTTTCTTGAGGAAGGCTTGCAGTACTATGAGGTTCTGGTAATTTGTGTCTTTTTTTTTTTTTTTTTGGCCGGGGCTGTGTTTGAACCCACCACCTCCGGCATATGGGCCTGGTGCCCTACTCCTTGAGCCACAGGCGCCACCCTAATTTGTGTCTTGATTGTTGTTTTGTTCCAAAAATTTGGTGATTTCCTTTTTTTTTTTTTTTTGCAGTTTTTGGCTTGGGCTGAGTTTGAACCCACCATCTTTGGGATATGGGGCTGGCGCCTTACTCCTTTGAGCCACAGGGCCGCCAATGTGATTTCGTTCTTAATCTTGTCTATAACCCATCTATCCATCAGCATAAGGTTGTTTAGCTTCCATGTTATTGTATGGATATGCAGATTCCTATTGTTATTGAGTTCAACTTTTATTCCATGGTGGTCTGAGATGATGCAAGGAATAATTTCTATTTTTTTAAATTTGCTGAGGTTAGATTTGTGGCCTAGGATATGGTCAATTTTGGAGTATTTTCCGTGGGCTGATGAGAAGAATGTGTATTCAGTTTTGTTCAGATGAAATGTTCTGTAGATATCTGTTAAGTCCAGGTGTTGAATGGTTAAGTTTAAATCTAAAATTTCTTTGCTTCGCTTCTTTTTGGAGGATCTTTCCAGCACTGCTCAAGGGTTGTTAAAAATCTCCAACTACTATGGAACTGGAGGACATCAAGTTGCTCATGTCTGTTAGAGTTTCTCTTATAAATTGAGGTACATTCTGGTTGGGTGCATAAATATTAATAATTGAAATCTCATCATATTGAGTATTACCTTTAACAAACATGAAGTGTACATCCTTATCCTTCCTTATTTCAGTTGGTTTAAAGCCTATTGTGTCTGCAAATGGGATTGCAATGCCTTCTTTTTTCTGCTTTCCATTTGCCTCCTGGAGTATAGATGACCATTCCTTCACCTTGAGTCTTTATTTGTCTTTTAATGTAAGATGCGATTCTTGTATGCAGCAGATATCTGGCTTGAGTTTTTGTATCCAGTCAACCAACCTGTGCCTTTTTAGAGGACAATTTAAACCATTCACATTAATCGAGAATATTGATAAGCCTTTCAAGAGTCCAGTGGACAGTTTTAATCCTTTTGCGACTGTGGAAGTTGGAATTTGATCAAAATTTTCTGGGTGAAAGGGCACACTTCTACACTGCTGGTGCGAATGCCCACTAATATGTTCCTTCTGGAAGGATGTTTGGAGAATGCTTAGAGACCTAAATATAGACGTGCCATTCGATCCTATAATTCCTTTACTAGGTTTATACCCAGAAGACCCAAAGTCACAATATAACAAAGACATCTGTACCAGAATGTTTATTGCAGTTCAATTCATAATTGCTAAGTCATGGAAGAAGCCCAAGTGCTCATCGACCCACGAATGGACTAGCAAATTGTGGTACATGTATACCATGGAATACTATGCAGCCTTAAAGAAATATGGAGACTTTACCTCTTTCATGTTTACATGGATGGAGCTGGAACATATTCTTCTTAGCAAAGTATCTGAGGAATGGAAGAAAAAGTATCCAATGTACTCAGCCCTACTATGAAGCTAAATTATAGCTTTCACATGAAGACTATAACCCAACTATAGCAGAAGACTCTGGGGAAAGGGCCCAGGAAGGGGAAGGGAGGGGGCAGGTTTTTGTGGAGGGAGGGTAATGGGTGGGGCCACATCTATGGTGCATCTTAGAATGGGTACAGGCGATTGCACTAATGTGCACAGCTATGATTTAAGAATAAAAAAAAAAGAAAAAAAAATTTCTGGGTGGGTTTACTTTTGTGGTGGAGGATTATGCTGGTCTTTATGGGGGATAGGTCTGAGAATATCTGGAGAGCTGGTTTAGTTATGGCAAATTTCTTCAACATGTGAATGTCATTGAAGAATTTAATTTATCTGGCATAAATGAAACTCAGTTTAGTTGGGTATAGGATCCTGGGTTGAAAGTTATTTTGTTTTAGGAGATTAAAAGTCGATGACCATCCTCTTCTAGCTTGAAAGGTTTCAGCAAAGAGACCTGCATTTAATCTAATATTCTTGCCCTTGTAGGTGATGGTTTTCTTTTGTCTGGCTGCTTTCAGAATTTTCTCCTTCATATTAACTTTAGTGAAATTGATTATGACGTGTCTGGTGGATGTCTTATTTGGGTTGAGTCATGCTGAAGTTCTGATACTGTCTGGTATCTGAATTTCAGAATCTCTTGGCATGTCTGGAAAGTTCTCCTTCATAATCTTGTGCAGAAGAGACTCTGTGCCTTGTGAAGCCACTTCATCGCTTTCAGGGATCCCTGTAAGATGAATATTGGTTTTCTTTGAATTATCCCATAGCTCTCTGAGAGAGTGATCTGTTTTTGCACTCCATTTCTCTTCCTCTTTTAGAGTTTGGGAGTGTTCGAAAGCTTTGTCCTCAATGTCAGAAATTCTTTCTTCTGCTTGCTCCATTCTGTTACTGAGAGATTCTACTCTGTTTCTCAGATCTTTGAGGGCTGCAACTTCTTGTCTCAATGTGTCAAAATCTTTGGTCATTTGGTCTTTGAATTCATTGAATTCTTGAGATATCTTTTGGGTTACTGCTTGGAATTCTAATTTGGTCTTATTTGCTATCCAGATTCTGAATTCGATTTCTGACATCTCAGCTATTTGTTTGTGCATGGGATCTTGTGCTGTGTCTGCCCCATTGATCCTTGGGGGAGTTGATCTACACTGATTATTCATATTTCTGGAGTTTTTCTGTTGATTTTGCCTCATGATTGTTTTTCCCCATTGCCTCTGGCTGTCCTCAGAGTTCGGGAGATGTCTCTCCAAGATTAGACCCCAGCGGTATCACTCTATTGTTGCTGGATCTTTGTAGGGCGTGACCCTGTGTAGTTCCTCTGGGGCTGCCCCAGCCTGGGAGTTCTGGCTGTGAAAGAAGCTCTGGAGTGTGACACACCAGATCCAGCAACAGGGTGGGAGGTGGTTTGCACGGTTCTGGGAGTGCATGGTGCCCAGTGATTTTGGCACAGATAGCCCAAGGCTCCAGCAGTCTCTGGCCAGGAGAAGGGCTCTGCGTAGAGGCAGGGAGGGCTCAGAGGGTATGCAGCTACCAGAGTCCCTTGCCAGATGAGCGGGCCAGTGTGGAGGCAGGGAGGGTACAGGTGGGAGGACACAGGTTTGTGCAGCTCCCATAGTTCCTGGTCAGGGCATGTGTAGGCCCAGCGGGCACGGGTCGGGGTCAGGAGTCACGGCACAGCTCCTGTTGAGGTCCGGGAGGTGCCAAGCCAGGAGTTTGAGGTTGCTATGAACCGTGACACCACGGCAGTCTACCCAGGGCAATAGCCCGAGGCTCCAGTGTGCCAAATCTGGTCTCACTCTGCCCCTGAGGGTTAAGGTTGTAAGTTAGTCAGTCCCTGCTTTTAGGCTGCTCAGTCACTAGGTTACTAGCTCCCACCCGATCCTTGCTCTGCGACCCCAAGGGCAGAGCTTGCTGGGGCAGTTTTCTCACAATGGCTCCCTGCGGCCCACAGCCGAACACTATTAGCTCCGTCCGGCTTAGCAGCTCAGTCTGGGGCCCCAGAAAGTGCCCAAAGTTCTCCTCACTCCTGCTCAAGCTCTCCCCAAGGCAGTTCAACTGAATGCCAAGTCCAAAAGCACCGTAACAGTTCACAGGTAAGGCCTCTCCGGTGTTCAGTCTCACTGCTGCTTGTACTCACGGCTGCTGGCAGAATTAGGTCAATCAAACACGTGCAACCACTTGCCAGTTTTCCACTGTTTTTGTCCTCGTCTTGGGGTCCAGAAATCTCTTGCTGACTCCCTGTATCCTCAAAGGGATGATTATAGGCAGATCCCACCAGCCAGAGATGCCTGGAGTCTTATCTCCCCAGACTCACCGTGCCTAGTTGTAGGGAAGCTGTTACTTGGCCGCCATCTTGTTCCACCTCCAGCTGTCCTCAAATTACAACAGTTTTTTAAAGCAATTTATAAACAGATGCTAGAGTCTCAGATATTGCTCATAGCTGGTAATGAAGAAAGAAAACCCACCAGCCGTGATTAATTACAATCTTTTAGATCCAGTTTAAATGCAGCCTCCTTATGAAATATTTCTTGGTTTCCCTGAATGGATGTTGTTTCTCTCGCCTCTGAATTCCCAGAGAACTTTGTACCTCTCTTAGGGGGATTAGCAGTGTCTGTCTTTTTTTATAGTTAGTTATGTACACAAGTATTCCCAGGAGCACTGCTAATTTCCTGTGGTGATCATAGGTTTTTTTTTCCTAACAGAAGCCACTAAAGTCCCAAGCCACAGTATCCTTTTAAAAAGTAAAGTTTATTAAGCTATGATTTATATACATACATATATATATGAAAATTCATCCTTTTCAAGTACTTAGTTCAATGAGTTCTGAAAAATGTGTACAAGTGTATAATAGCCTCCAAAATCAAGATACAGAACATTTCCATCACCACCAAGCATTCTCTTGGCCCCTGTGCTGTCAATCTCTCTCTCCACTCTCAGCCCCTATCAACCACTGACCTGATTTCTGCCTCTGTAGTTTTGCCTTTTTAAGATTGTCAGTTAAAAAGAATCATGCATTCTGTAGCTTTTTGTCTATTTTTACTCTAAACCACAGTACTTTGCAATTAAACACAGGGGAAACCATTTACTCATTGCCTTGTGGAATTTAGGCTCAGTAGTGTTGCTCACCAAAATCATGCCAGTGGTTAGGCAGTGGTCACAAGGAAGGAGCAAGGAGGAAGGAGGAGAGAGAACAGAAATGGAGACAAAGACAGAAGAAAGGTTTAATATTTATTATAACATTCCTTCCTATTTAGAAAGTGCTATTTTTAGAGGCATTTCTGAATGCCCTGCATCTGTGTAATCCTCACGGCAACCTTACAAACTGTCACTATCCCCATTCTGCAGATGAGGATGTTGAGACTCTGGTTGTTTAAGTGGCTTGTCCTCACCCAGAGCTGTATAGAAGAACCAGGATTGAACTGAGCTCTGATCAGAAGGATTTTGCTGGCCAGGAGAGCTTCCTCTCTCCTTGAGTCTAGTCAGGGAGAGTTAACATGAAGAATTCTGTTGGGTTCCTGCTTTCACACACCACTGGTAACCCGGAAACTAGAATGGCATCCACCGGGTGACATTAAACATTGTTAGACAGACTCACGGAAGAGGCACTGTCCTTCTGATCCTTAGAATGCAAATAGACTTAATTTCTGTTTCCCAAAAGTTCTCTGGGAGTTTTTCAACCATTACATTTGTCTGATTTTTTAAAGTTTCTTTTTTTTACTGAAAAGTAAAATACAAATTATCACTCAAATCTCGTGATTCTGTCTTAGACCACATTATCCCCCAAAAACGTGTGAGTGAGTTCCACCTGCCCCATTTGGATGGTCTGCCATTTGAATGAAGAATATGGTTTATGTTCATTAAGGACCACTCAGAGGCCAAATTCAGCTAATCCTTCACTATGATCTCCATCTGTACCACAAGGAGTAATGATCGAACATTAAATAAAATGTTCTATTTGAATATAAAATAGGATACACATAAAATAGTATTAAAATGAAGAGGAAGCCTGATCTTATGGCATATTAAGATGGTGACAAACCAATGGGGAACATGGAAAATTTCTTCCCAAATAATACGTGTATTACTGCTTTTCTAAAATCAATCCAAATATTTGAAAGCAGAAGAATATGTCAGGAATTATGAAAATACCTATTCCTTTGTGGAATGTCATGGAATGATGTCTGAAGACAAAGAGAGAGGGTTTAAGAAATGATATTCTACCATATAAACTTATGTAGTTCCCAAATATGTTTTCACAGTATGTTCTTTTTTGACTTTTTTAATTTCTCATTATCTCTTTATATAATTATGCCTCTAGAATGGTCCTCTTTTGGCAATCAACTTTGGTGACTAGAAAGATAGTGGCACCAGGATTGTAGTTCTGTTTCCATTGTTTATTTAAAATATTTGTCTATTTAATATCCTGGAAATTTCTAATGAAATATCATTCCATTATATAAGAAATGTCATTTTTAAGGCAAGATGCGTGGGACAGCACTGATCCTCATGTTTTAATTGATTGCACTCACCGGCAGGTTTGCCTCCCAGACCTGCAGAGGGGATCGTAGGGGCTGACAATTTCTTGAAAGAGCAACATACACATAGAAGTGGTAAATAACACAGCAGCCACCGTGTTTTATCTTGTGATCCAGGCTAATGTAAATTATTATAAAGAAGTAAAAGGTGCTTTTGCATACTTTTAAAAATCACTTACTTTGAACTGGGAGATGGGAAAGTTCAAAGAGGGGAAAAGGAGACATTAGAGAAGAACTCTTTTGCTTTCCAAGATGTGGGTTTCCTACCAGCCCTTTCCTCGCATGCTACTCACCTCCTCCTATCCATCCTCATCACCAGGTCCTATCATTCTCTCCACCTACTTAAATTTGCCCCTTTCTCTGCATCTCTCCAACAATAGACCATAGAGCTGGGACACGGGCTCTACTTTCAGAATGAATGTAAGATTTCGCTCTGCCTCTATGCTTTGCAACCCGGGGTAAATTATTCCTCATTCCACCAGGGTGAGAAGCAGGGAAGTGACAGGAATGCTGAGGGTAGAAACCAGACTAAACATTAGGATTCTAGGACCAGAGAAGAGTTCAAAGATATAGGAGCATGTGGGGAGTACTGGCCACATGATCAAAGCCCCGCACAAGCTTAAGCAGGCAGGGCAGCCAAGAAAGACTGAGGGCGGCCTTGTCCAGGGAGTCAGTAAAGATAGGACCACTTGGAGGATGTATTTGGAGATAGAAAAGAAGAACACCTTGAGGAGCAAGTTCAAAAAACAGGGCTAGAGAGTTGGAGAAGTTAGCATATCCTGGGGCATGGAAAACAGAAGCTGATGTAAATTCAGAGGGCAGAGGCACCACAGATGCCTGAAATCTGGAAGGCTCACCTCCTCCTGCCTTATCCTATCCTCTTGCCCTCATCCCATTCTCATTGCCAGGTCCCGTGAATTCTCCCCACATACTCCAATTTGCCTTTTTCTCTCCATCTCTCTGACAATGGACTGTAGAGCTGAGACCATAGGCTCTATGCCCAGACTGAGTATAAGATCTTGCTCTGCCCCTACTTCTTTTGCAACCCTAAGTAAATTACTTATCTTCCCTGTGCCTCAGTTTCCTCATCTGAGAGGTAGGAATGATAATGCTGTAATAATAGTACCTACCTTAGGATTTGCTGGGAGAGCTAAAGGAACTGACACTAGTGAAGCACTCACAGGGTACCTGGCATATAGTATGTTCTTAATATTAGTTGCTGTTTTGGTTTCCTATGGTTTCTATAACAAATTACCACAAACTAGGTGAATTTGGACAGAAATTTATTCTCTCATAGTTCTGGAGGCCTGAAGTCTGACATCAAAGTGTCTGCAAGGTTGGTTCTTTTTGAATTCCTGAGGGAGGCCACGGGAATCGTTGGTATCCCTTGGCTTATAGATGCGTCTCTCCAATCTCTGCCTGTCTCTAGATGACCTTCCCCTCTGGGCCTGTGTGTCTCAAATCTCTCTCTTTCCTTTCTTTTATTAAGACATCTGCCATTGGGTTTAGGGCCTACCCTAAATCTAGGATGATGTATTTTGAACCTTTAAGAAAATTACATCTGCAAAGAAACTATTTCAAAATAAGGTGACATTCATAGGTACCAGGGCTTAGAACTTAGATGTTTTGGAGGGCCATGGTTCAGCCCATTACAATTGTAAAAATTACTATTTTCAATTCAGGATCTTGTTTCTTCTTGACTACGATCTTCATCTCCCTGCCTGCAACCTTCACATGCCAATCCATTCCCAATAAAGTAACCCCAGTGATATTTCCAAAGTATGTTCCTGGCTTACACTCTTCAGTGTCTTCCCGTCACCTGCTGGAGAACATCTAACACACTGAACAAGGCTGTGACCTAGAGCTTACCTCATCTCTGCAGTGCCATCTCCCACCCCCTGCACTTTGCACACTCCTCTCCACAATGGGATGGCCTTCAGGACCCCAAATGCACCTCACTCCTTCATGTCTCCTGGCCTTTGCACAGCCTCTTTTCTTTACCTAAATGCTGTTTTCTTGGGTGGCACCTGTGGCTCAGTGAGTAGGGCTCAGGCTCCATATCAGTACTGAGGGTGGCAGTTTTGAACCCAGCCCCGGCCAAACTGCAATAAATACTGCTTTCCTCTTTGTTGAAGGCCTATGCATCCTTCAAAATGTGTTTTTTATTTTCATCAATGAATTTTTCAGCTCTAGAATTTGTTTGCTTTTTTTTGTTGTTTTTTAGAGACATCTATCTCTTTGGTAAATTTCTCATTCATACCATGAATTTTTATGAAACCAGTATCACTCTGATATTAAAGCAAGGAAATGACTCTGATGAATATAGATGCAGAAATCCTTGACAAAATGCTAGCAAATCAAATCCAATAGCACACCTAAAGGATAACTCACCACAATCAAGTATGTTTCAACCCAGGGATGTAAGGATAGTTCAACATATACAAGTCAATAAATGTGATTCACCACATAAACAGAATTAAAAACAAAAACCATATAAACATGTCTATACATACAGAAAAGACATTTGACAAAATCTAACATCCTTTCATGATAAAAAACCCTCAAAAATCTTAGCATAGAAGGGCCATACCTCAAAATAATAAAAGCCATATATGACATACCCATAGCAAACATCATACTAAATGGGGACAAATCAAAAGCATTTTCCCAAAGAACTGGAATAAGACAAGAATGCCCACTTTTGCCACTTCCATCGATATCAGGGGTCCTCAAACTTTTTAAACAGGGGGCCAGTTCACTGTCCCTCAGACTGTTGGAGGGCCAGACTATAGTTTAAAAAAAAACAACTATGAGCAAATTCCTATGCACACTGCACATATCTTATTTTGAAGTAAAAAAACAAAATGGGAACAAATACGATCACACCCCCACATGTGACCCGCAGGCTGTAGTTTGAGGACCCCTGATCTACATCATAATGGAATTTCTAGCCAGAGTAATTAGGCAAGAGAAAGAAGTAAAGAGCATCCAAATAGGAAAAAGGGAAGTCAAATTATCTCTGGTTGCTGATGTTATGATCTTACACCTAGAAAACCCTAAGTACTCCTCTAAAAGACTCCTAAATTTGATAAATGATTTCAGCAAAGTCTCAGGTTATAAAATAAATAGCATTTGCATATACCAACAGTGACCCAGTTGGAAACCAAATCAAGAACTTGATCTCATTTAAAATAACTTCAAGAAAGGAAAGAAGTAAAGAAGGAAGAAAGGAGAGAAGAGAGAAAGAAATAAAATAAAGAGAATAAAGACAAGAAAAGACAAGATCTAGGAATAAATTTAACCAAAGAGGTGAAAGATCTCCATGTGGAGAACTATAAATCACTTGTGAGAAAAATCATAAATGATACAAATAAATGGAAAAAACATTCCATGCTCATGGATTGGAAGAAATCAATATTGCAAAAATTATTATACTTCCCACAAATTCAATGCAATTCCTATCAAAATATCAATTTTTTTTTGGCAGATGTAGAACAATTCTAAAATTCACATGGAACCAAAAAAGAGCCTGAATAGCCAAAGCAATCCTAAGCAAAAAGGACAAAACTAGATGCATCATGTTACCTGACTTCAAATTATACTGCAAGGTTGGCAGTAACCAAAACATCATGGTACTGACATCACTAATCATCAGGGAAATGCAAATTAAAATCACAATGAGATACCATCTTACTTCAGTTAGAATGGTCGCTATTAAAAAGTCAAAAGTAGACATATAGATCAATAGAAAAGAATAGAGAATCCCTAAGTAAAACTATATATCTACAACCAACTGATCTTTGACAAAGCAGACAAAAACACACATGGGGGAAAGGGTACACTATTCAAGAAATGGTGCAGGGAAAATTGGACAGCCACATGCATAAGAATGAAACCAAATCTCCTTGTCTCACCACATACAAACATTAACTCAAGGTAGATTAAAGATGTAAATATAAGACCTGAGACAATACAAATTCTAGAGGAAAACCTAAGAAACACTCTTCTGTACATTGGCCTACACAAAAAGTTTATGACTAAGATCTCAAAAACAAATGCAATAAAAATAAAAATAGACAAATGAGATTTAACTAAAAACCTTTTTCACAGCAAAAGAAATAAAAAAGATGAACTACAGAATGGGAGAAAATATTTACAAACTACATGTCCGGCAGAGAGCAGAGGACCGATATCCAGAATGTATAAGAAACTCAGCAAGAAAAAACCAAACAGTCCCTTTGAAAAGTGGGCACATGACGTGAATAGGCATTTTTCAAAAGAAGATATACAAATGGCCAAGAAACACATGAAAAATGCCCAACATCACTAATCATCCAGGAAATGCAAATTAAAACCACAATGAGATACCATCTTACTCCAGTTAGAATGCCACTACTAAAAAGTTAAAAAAAAAAAAATAGATACTGGCACAGGTGTAGTGAAAAGGGAACGTTTATTCACTGTTGGTGAGAACGTAAATTAGTACAACCTCTATGGAGATCTGTATGGAGATTTCTCAATAACTAAAGGTCGATCTACCATTCAATCTGAGTATTTACCCAGGAAAAAAGTAAAAGAAATCATTATATCAAAAAGATACCTGCCCTTGAATGTTTACAGCAGCACAATCACAAAGATAGGGCATCAACCTAAGTGTCCATCAACTGATAAGCAGATAAAGAAAATGTGGTATACATACACCATGAAGTGATAGGAAAGAATGAAATAATGGCTTTGGCAGCAACTTTGATGGAACTGGAGGCTATTATCCTAAGTGAAGTAATCAAGAACCAAAAAATAAATTCCACATGTTCTTGCTTATAAGTAGAAGTGGGAGCTGAATTATGGTTACATCAGGGCACACAGAGTGGTATGATGGACCTTGGAAACCCACAAGGGGGAAGGTGGGCAGGAGTGAGGAATTACCTGAGATATGATGTATACCGTTTGGTGATGGGTACACCCAAAGCCCAGTCTCCGTCCACTGCTATATAATATATACATGTAATGTAATTCAACTTATATTCCCTAAATCTATTAAAAAATTTAAAAACTTTGGCTGGACACAGTGGCTCACACCTGTAATCCAAGCACTTTGGGAGACTGAGGCAGATGAATTGCTTGAGCTCAGGAGTTTGAGACCAGCCTGAGCAAGAGTGAGACCCTGTCTTTATTAAAAAAAAAAAGAAAGAAAGAAAAAAAGACTGAGGCAAGATGATTGCTTGAGGTTGCTGTGAGCTATGACACATCTACTCAGGATTTTTTTGAGATTCTGTCTCAAAAAAAAAAAAAATTAAAAACCTTCACAAAAATTTGAAAAGAGAAAAAACATAAAAAATTATATTGTTCACCTCAAATACATATGGTTTTTATTTGTCAGTTATTCCCAAAATAGCTGGAGGAAAAGGGGAGAACAAAGGTATGTCAAGTGTATATTCATTACCATTCCCTACTGTCCAGAAGTCCTTTCAGAAAGTATTTAGGAACCCAGGAATGGATTAATAAACTGTGGTATATGTATACCATGGAGTACTAGTCAGCTATAAAAAAGATGGAGACTTTACATCTTTTGTATTAACCTGGTTGGAGTTGAAGCACATTCTTCTTAGTAAGTATCACAAGAATGGAAAAGCAAATATCCAGCTTCTCAATACTAATATGAAGCCAGTAGACGATCTAGTACACACCCACATAGGAGAAAAACTCAGTTTAATTGAAGATGGAGAAGAAAGGAGAAGGGGTGAGAGGGTGTATGGCACATCTCCTGGGTGTAGGACACAACTACAACAGGGACTCTACCTAACAGATGCAAACATTATAACCTAATTGTTTGTACTTTACTTTAATCTGAAAAAAAAAAAGTTAGTTATAAAAAAAAAAAAGAAAGTATTTAAGGACATACTATACACTTAGCACTTAGCTATTCAGATTATGGAGCTTAGGGTCATCATCTAGCCCATAAAAGAGCCATTTGTGTATATGTCAAACTGCTGAGTTGATGACCCTTGCCAAGGGGTAACAGCATGGTTGCCCCTGTTTGGGGCACAAATAACTTGAGTGTTTCCCAAACATCATTAAATGTCAAAGTATCCTGACTCTCAATTTGGTCCAAACTGGGCAAGGGAGGGAGTAGAAGGCTAAAATTAGAGTCAGCTAGCATAGGATCTTAATTCTCAAGGTCTGGATCTCCTTATAAACTCCGGGATTTCTGAAAGCACCCTTCCCCAGAGTTTAGGCTGAAACCCAAAGCCTTCTGCCTGGTTGTATACCATGGAGTTCCCAGCATCACGAAATCACCCTTAAGCTAAAGACTACAACATCTTCATTTATCACGCATGGATTTCATGTTAACCCCACCATCTCTTGCTGCGTGTTGAAAGGTAAAAATAGTGAGTCATTTAAATACCTGATTATAGAGATGTTGGCGTGGATGCGGAGAAAAGGGCACACTTCCACCCTGCTGGTGGGAATGCACACTAATATGTTCCTTCTGGAAGGACGTTTGGAGAATACTTAGAGACCTAAAAATAGACCTGCTATTCGATCCTATAATTCCTTTACTAGGTTTATACCCAGAAGACCAAAACTCACAATATAACAAAGACATCTGTACCAGAATGTTTATTGCAGCCCAATTCATAATTGCTAAGTCATGGAAGAAGCCCAAGTGCCCACTGACCCACGAATGGACTAGCAAATTGTGGTACATGTATACCATGGGATATTATGCAGCCTTAAAGAAAGATGGAGATTTTACATCTTTCATGTTTACATGGATGGAGCTGGAACATCTTCTTAGCAAAGTATCTGAGGAATGGAAGAAAAAGTATCCAATGTACTCAGCCCTACTATGAAGCTAAATTATAGCTTTCACATGAAGGCTATAACCCAACTATAGCACAAGACTATGATGAAAGGGCCAAGGAAGGAGAAGGAAAGGGGGAGGTTAAGGTAGAGGGAGGGTAATGGGTGGGGCCACACCTAAGGTGCATCTTAGAATGGGTACAGGTGAAACTTACTAAAGGCAGAATACAAATGTCTACATACAATAACTAAGAAAATGCCATGAAGGCTACGTTGAACAGTTTGATGAGAATATTTCAGATTGTATATGAAACCAGCACATTGTACCCCTTGATTGCACTAATGTACACAACTATGATTTAACAATAAAAAAATAATAAAAATAAATACCTGATTATAAAGACTCTTACTTTTTATATCGCAAACCTATCCCTTAGGTTTTCATTTCATAGTTTACATTCCTAAGATATAAAATCAACAATAGGGAGGCGCCTGTGGTTCAGTGAGTAAGGCACTGGCCCCATATACCAAGAGTGGCGGGTTCAAACCTGCCCCGGTGAACTGCAACAAAAAAATAGCTGGGCGTTGTGGCGGGTACCTGTAGTCCCAGCTACTCGGAAGGCTGAGGCAAGAGAATCGCCTAAGTCCAGGAGTTGGAGGTTGCTGTGAGCTGTGATACCACAGCACTCTACCTAGGGCCATAAAGTGAGACTCTGTCTCTGCCAAAAAAAAAAAAAAAAAATCAACAGTAATTAAATTTTTAGAGTCTGTGAGTTATTTGTTATCTTCATCACCAGAATAATAAAAGCCACTACAGAGCTTCTCGTGAACTTCATAAGGAGATATTATTATCATCCTCCATATACTGAGGATGAGATTTAAGCACTTTGTTCAGGGTCCCCTCCCACTGGTACTGGAACCCGGAGCATCCTGGAGCCCACATCTCCGCCAGCGTCCTCCACCCCCTCCATAAGGCTGCTGCTGGCCAGTGTTGACGAGTGTGCTGGGTACCTGCCAGGCTCTGTGCCAGGAGCTTGCTGTGGATTATCTCCTTTTACCCTCCACGCCCTGATATGGGTTGTTATGGCTTTATTTATCTTCTGATTGAGGGACCTGATCCGAGAGAAATGGGTGATGCTCCAGTGTTTGCATTTACCTTGTAAGCATCTGGGCTGTGGTTTGAACCTAGGGGGTCTGTGCGCCCTCTCCTGTGTGTCCTGGGCTCTCTTCAGCAGACTTTGCATTCTTGTCCACCCTGCTCCCTTTGCCCAACTCCAGAGTCAAGGTCTCCTAGATCTGTCCATGTATCAGTTCCATCAGGGCCTGTGCCCACCCCAATGCCACCTCAAAGTCCCATTTGCCATCTAAGGTAACGTATTCACAAGTCCCAGGCATTAGGAACTGGGCATCTTGGGGACTGTCCTGTGGATCTCTCACATGAATCCTGCAGGGTCCTCCTGCTCTTCCTGCTTATATCTTCCTCCCTTCCTCATCCCTGGCAGCCAACGTGACCTTTTAAAATGTAAATACATCACCTCCCCAGGCTGTGATCTGGTCCAGCCACTCTCTGGCCTCCTCACCACTCCTTCAATGGTGCTGGCACAGTCCCATCATAGTGGCTTTCTGCTCCTTCTTCATCAGCATCTGCACCACCCCATCACTGGCTCCCTGCAGGTTGCTCCGATGGACGGTGCCTTCCTCCTACACCTAAACCAGCGCCCGGTGCCAGTCTCTCCCCTTAGCGTGGTTTTCTTTAGAGCATTTCTTATGGTATGGGCTTCTTTACTTTCAATGCCTCTTTCCTTTCCCTGCATTGTTAGTGCAAAAAGGCAGCTGATGTCCAATACCTGGGACATGGTTCAGAGTGTGGGCCTGATACACAGGCTAGGATGGAAGGAGGGAGGGAAGGAAGGAGGAAAAAAAGAAATGATAGAAGAATTTGTTGACTATTCTTTTTGTGGTTATTATCTGGATGATACTCTAAGTAGGAAAGAGATCATCTTGACCTCCTTCAAATGCCTATGTTTTAATTATAAAATTTCTTATTGTTATATAGTATTTGTACATATTTATGGGATGCATGTGATATGTGGTTATACACATAGAATTTGTAATGATGAAGTCAGGGTATTTAGGAAATCCTCTGCCTCGAGCATTTACCATTTCTGGGTGTTGGGAACATTTCGAGTTCTTCTAGTTGTTATGAAATACAAATTTTTTAGAATAAAGCTAAATGTTCCTAACATCTGAACAGTCCCACATGAGCACATACTTCAAACAGCAAGTGTAATCACCCAATATTATCACATCTGTCACTTAGAAGCTGTGTGACCAGCCGCCCTCTGTACCTCAGCTGTAAAATAGGGATTGTAATGGTGCTACCCTTGTGGGGCTATTATAAGAATTGTGTTAGTTAATATTTATAAATGTACTCATAAATATTAAGAGCCATAGTCAGGGCCAAAGTCAGAACCATATAGTGATTTATTAAATAAAAAAAATTTTACACTTAAATTCAAATCATTCTCTCTATTCCTCACATCAAACCTTTGTGTAACCTAGAAAGACATTTGGAAACTTTCAGGTTTGTACTTGAATGAATTTATTCTGCCTTATTATAAAATACTAGTTATAAATTCCTGTGAAGGTAAAGTGGTAATAGTGTACCTTTACCCACTACCCCCCCACCAATGATCATATTATTACCAAATAAATGTTTTCTCTGAGGGCTGGGGCTGTTACAATGTTTTTTAAATAATGGGATTATCAAGTTTAGGATTTTGTTGGCTCGGAGGGCAAGTGTGAAATCTTGAGGCTGGCTCTGGGGTTTGAAACTTGACACTCATCAGTCACTGAACTCATTAGGTCATCTCCTTAGAAAAGCTGCTCCCCCTTATTAATGAAAAGCCTGGTCCATTTGTTTTGGCTTGAACCCACTTAACAGTGTCTTTAATTCAGTGGCAGACTGTTTTGCTTGGAAGCTAGAGAGTCCAGTGATTTTGGAATAAGTTTAGACTCTGGCTGGAAGTTCCCAACTGAAAGTTAAATGACTTCACCCAGCAGTGGTTGGAGGCTGAAGCCAGGAAGGGTATTTGGAAAGTGGATTTTGAGTACTGGAGACTATTCATGATGGTGCCTTGTGAGACAAGACCTAGGCTTTGTGGGAGTGACATGGACTAACCATCTTATTATTCTGTTTCAACGCTGTACTGTGTTTTATTTAAACGAGTTTGACATGCAGGATCCATATTTGTTTTTCGTTTGTTTGTTTTAGAACAGAATAAAAAGCACTTTCAGGCTATTTCTGGGAGGCAAAACCAGATTGAAAGGATGCCTACTGTGTGTAGATGCAGGGCAGGCACTTTCTGGGGGAGACCTAGTGAAGGACGGAAGGCCAGGTAGACGTTAAGTCAGAAGCTTTGGTTGGGAGCCCAGGGAAGGGCAGCTCTCAGAGCAGAGAGCAGTGATTTTCAACCAGTGTGCCCTAAGAGGACCTTAGGTATGCCAAGAAAATTTTTAAAGAGCATTAATTCAATGATTTTTGAAAGTAGTTCAAAGCACAGTAAGTATATTCTTTTCTTTACTCTTTTTTTTTTTTTTTGATCAACATAATTTAAGTGTGCCACAGAAGTTTAACTATAGGTTCAAGTATGCTGTGAGATAAAAAAACATTGAACAACACTGGCATAGAGAGGGTAGTAGGCAGCTGTTGGTTGTCCAGGTCAGAGGGGCTGCCGCTGAGCAGGAGCTGCCCAAACAGCCTGTGCTCTTGCTTTAGTAACCAAAGGGGGCTTTCTGGCTCCTGGAGAGAAACCTGTTCCCTCTTGCCTCCCTCAGTTCCTCTGATACTCTAAACCTCAGAGTAGAGATTTTTTTTTTTTTTTTTTTTAACCAGAGGTCCATAGTTCTTCTAAGAATGGCCTTGTAAGAATTCAAGAAGTTTCTGAAACCCCAGAAACTGCACAAAATACCCTGGGTGTATGCCTCGCTCTGGGAAAGAATCCATAGTTCTTACCAGATTCTTAAAAGCATTCTGGGACCCGCCCTTCCCTAAACCTTAAAATCTCAGTTCTAGAGGGTAGCAAAAACCACCCAGAAGAAAACTTTGTGCTTCTGTCTTTTTTAGTCTCTCATGATACTTGCAAAATTTGGCATAGCCAAATTGTTGCAGAAAGGTGTGTTACAGCATCAAGACCTTGGATTGCAAACTCTGCAGGTAAGAGATAATGACCAGGTTAGGAGGAGTCAAGAGCATCCATGAGCAAATGCTGGTCTTGTCTCACCAGCCACCCTGTGTACAGGCCCAACTGGTGCTCAAGAGAACAAGCCACTGAGGAGTTTTCACTGGCACACAGGCTCATCTACACAGAAATGTGTCCAGAGGGATACAGGTATCAATCAATAAATAAGATTATGCTCATAGTTATAAAATAGCATCCCTTGAGCTCTTGTGATATGCCAGGATCTTTGGATATCTTATCTCATTTGATTGTTCCAATAATCTTATGAAATAAATACTATTATCTTTCCCATCTTACAGCTAGAATAAGCTCACAGAAGTCAAGTAAATTTCTCAAGGTCATGAAGTGGTAAGAATTGGAACATAAGGTCAAGTTTGTCTCATCAATGCTTCCTCTCAACTTAAGTAGATTCATCACATGCAAACAACCATCATTGTGGCTTGTGGGACACCGATTAATCTGATAGGATCCCCTTCAAGGCTGTGACATTATGATTTTTAGAGTTAACTGAAAGAGTGACAAGCCAAGCAATCAATTTGCAAGCCACACACTATGTTAGGAATTAGAAGGAATAATCTCTTTCAGACAGACAGGCATATCCAGAGAGGGTGGGATTTCTAGAACTCCATGAAGTTAACAAGAGGAGACTTGGGAAGTTAGAGGAGGGAGGGGGAGGCTGCATTCCAGGCATAGCTCATGGTATGAGAAAGCACCAAATTTGGAGTGGGACAAACAGATGAAGAAGGTGTCAAGTTCTCTGGGGAGGAATGGAGGGTACGGGAGGCCAAATACAGGGTAAAGCTCTAGCAAGATGCTCTGGTGACTTAGCTGAGTCCAACACAAAGAAGAACTATCCCAGAACCCCAGAATCTCCCTTCCCCGCCTAAACCAACAATGGGAAATCACATACAAGGATGGGGACAGAGTCACAGATGGAAATTGACTGCCTGATCTATAAGAAGGCCTTCGGTTCCATCAGAGAACTCTCCGATCACAGGGAAACTATCGCAATGGCAAGGACTTGTCCACATGCAAAAGATAGTGTAACAAGGCTTTTCTTTAAGGTGATGAGAGGTGAAGAACTAGAGGAGAAAGGACAGTGCTGAGTGGGAAGAAAGGAAACCAAGAAGAACCAACAGGAGGCATCTGGGTTGCAGCACAGGCAGTGAGAATGATTTTATCCCCAGTTATGAGAGGCACAGCACTTGGTCCAGGCCAGATGGTGGCATGCAACAACTTCCCCTCTCACCCCAGAGGAGCTGCCCCTGCAGAAGCAACTGATATGACACCCCAAAAGAGAGCAAGCTCAACTTCGCAGTAGAAATGGCTCTGCCAGAGGCTCCCCTTCTTCTTTCCATGGGAGCAGATGCCGCTTGCTTTGGGGAGGTCTGGGGTGTCGATGAGTCTCCTTCCTGAAGGGTTAGACCAGTTTGGGAAGTTCATGGGAGTCAGGTAACTGCTTTCTCTAATACACAAGGTCCAAAGTCTTGTTCCTGCTCGTGGCTCTCTCAGAAGGGAAGGGTACGAATACCCCTGTGAAAAGACCCCCCTGCGGCCGGTCTGCACAGGGTCCTCTGAAGCGGCTCACTTCTGTGTGCTGGCTCGCACAGCCTTCTTCCAGGGAATTCCACAAAGCTTCTGGCTCCCAGTCAAGCATTTGCCTTTGTGTCTACTCTCTTGCCACCCCCACTTCCCTAAGTATGCCTGCCCCTCTAGGGGGATAAATTTAGCTCTGAATGAATGCAGAAGGGAAAGCACGTGAAAGTCAACACAGCCCAAGTAGATTCAAATATGGGTCTGGCAGACACACAGCTGACACAAAAGATCCACGTTTTCTATTTCCGTCTCCCTGCTCATCTTTCTCCCATCTCATCCTCAGACCACTCTAGCCCTTCTGCATGTATTTAAGCTAATTAAATGTAGGGCTATTTGTCTTCAGACCCCAGAAAGCACAAATGACTGGAGTGATGGAGAAACATCAAAGAGTGAAAGGGAGCTCTGGCTGGTGCCGTTTGTTTCCACGGACGGTTTTGAATCTCTTAGAAACCCATCCAAAGCTTGGAAGCATCTTTCATCTTATGTGTTAGCACAGCCTTTTCTCCTGGAGGATAGAGCCTGGGGCAGCTATAAATTTTGCGGCATCTTCCAAACATTCTTCCTCTGACCAGTCAATCATCACATCTCCAAGCCCCAACTTTGAATCTTTTATTTTCCTGTAGTTCTTCATGCTCGGAGAATTTATCATTCTCAAAGCACTTTCTCATTCATGAGCTCCTTTAATCTTTTTTTTTTCTTTGCAGTTTTTGGTTGGGGCCAGGTTGGAACCCACCACCTCCAGAATATGGGGCCGGTGCCCCACTCCTTGAGCCACAGGCACCTCCCTGAGCTCCTTTAGTCTTACAAGAGTCTTGTGGGGATAGTTACCTTGCTGTCAATTTACAAACAGAAAACGTGTTCCCATTTTACTAATAGAGAACCTCAGTTCAGGGTAGGTAAGTCAATTGTATGAGGTCACATAGAATGGCAGAGTAGAATTAGGACCTCAGGTAGAGTCATTGTCTTGTGTTAATTCCACTCTACACTTTGGGAAAAGGCAGTTTGTTCAGGAGGCCCCAGCTAGGAGGGTTGCACATTAGTAAGGAGGAATGTTTGAGACTATCTGGCTATTCCCTTTCAGTGAGACAGGTTCAGATTATCTGGACACAACTTTTATTGCCAGTGTGTGGATGGTGGACATGCAAGGCTGAGACCTCTATTTTTCCAGAGGGTGTCAGGTGGGCGCAGCATCTGTAGGTGGTGGGAGCTGAAGCTAGGCCTTCCCAATTGCATTACTCATTCCCTAGCCAGCACAGTGGACAGGATTTAGTGGGTAGACTATCATCCCTCCACTGCCAACCCTGCAGGAAATCTCTCTCTTGTCAGCAATGCTGACTTGTACAATGTGCATGGCATTATCAAATCATGGTTAACAATGAAAAGTGTAGATTGCCACACTACAAAAAGGGATTCTAAGCTGACGGGGCACATCATGGTCATTGTGCTAAGGCAAATTAGGCTGGCCCCTAAGCTCTCTGTGAAGCCAATGACCCAACTGTGTCTATTGGCATCAGATAACTGGACCAGAGTCTTCCCAAAGACTTTATAGTTTGTAGCTAATTCATGCCCAATCTGAGGATTAACTACACCTCAGGAGCACCTTTAATACGTAGGCATGCATTATAGTTTTCTTCCTAAATTAAGCTTTCTTTTCTATCTTTTCCTACGACTTAATCCATTTCCTCTTAAAAAAATAATCCTCTCCTAAGTCCTTTTTATTTGTAATTTTAAACGGACCCATTCCAAAAGATAAGATCATAGATATCTATGAATCATTAAAGTTTGGTAAAGAAATTTCTGTACAATAAATGGCCTAGCACAGAATCTTCTTTTTCAAAGACGAAAAAAGAGAAATACTCACCAATGTGAGAAATTTTAAGAATACTGATAGTTCACTTAAAAAAAAAAAAGCCTACATATATGAGTGGATAAAATCAAGCCATTCATTTATTTGGTCTATGCCACTTATAGTAAAGTAATGACTGGATTGAGTAATTAGGCCTACCACTTCTGGGGTCCATCTTACAGTTGATCACAAGCATTTTGTATCTGTTATCATTGTTTCTTGCAATATCCCTGGGAAGGGGCTGAGATTCTAACTTATCTTTGGAGGTCAGATCTTTTCTGTGTCATGTCTACCTCTTACCTCCTGATCCCACTTTTTAAAACTTTTATAATTGGCAAGACTATTCAGAACTGGCATCCGAGTAACACATTATTGTCCCCAAACCTGTTTGATACACTAGCCCAGTGAGACTGGATAGCACTTATTTTTATGGCCATGTTACAACTAAGGAAACTGCAGTTGTGATCTATTATGTGATTTGTGCAGGGTATCACAGCAAGCTTCATGTGGAAGAATCTCTAATGATTCTGCTCTAATTCCTATACACTCTCCTTATACCACCTAGTCCCCTCTACCTACTCACATCAATGAACATCCTCTGTCAGAGCTAACCAAGAGAAAAGGAAACCATCATGGGGAAGCACTAATATTCATTCTAGCCAAATTGTTAATTGCTCATTTTCAATCTTCTATGTAGAAATCTTAGTCAAAATATACCTGTAGCAGCATCCAAGCTAGTTTATTTTCACACTGGAGTTCTGTTTTCTAACTTCTTCGTCTGTCTTCTTGCTCCATGGGGACTCCCTACATGGATCTACCATTTGAATCCCACACCTACTTGAAATCCCATCAATTTTCCAAAATTGCTGACAACCATAGGAGCCAAGAGGACCCCAAGCAGTGTTGGCCTTCTTTTGATTCTGTGTGGCTATCAGCTCTGTTAGAAATGACCATGCATTCCCAAAAGATCCCAGGCAAAAGAGAGCTAATACAAACACAAACATTTAGGGAGACACTGGCATTCCTTTCAAAATTAATTTTCTCAAAGAAAAACTTCAGGTTGCTGAGAAATTTCCCACTCTTAGCTATTGCCCAATGAGACTTTAACTTTTACTAATACAATAGGCCTTGGCACATCATTTTCCCCCTTGGTTTACAGAATTCATGTTTTCTCCCAAGGGAACAGGCTATGATCATTTCTAATTGCCAAAGGCCTCATGTTCTAAAAATAGATTCTGAAATTTTTATTAACACAACGTATATTTTGCATATCTAACATTCTGTTTTGTATAATGTTTTTGCAATGTAGGACCTATCATTAAAAGCATTAAACTGGACGGATGGTGCTTATGCAACACAATTTAACATCTTAGCAAAAACTAGTAATTCATTATATATACCATTGTAATGCATCTTTGCAGATTTTATTTATTTATTTCTGCAGTTTTTGGCTGGGGTTGGGTTTGAACCCACCACCTCCAGTGTATGGGGCTGGCACCCTACTCCTTTGGGTCACAGCTGCTGTCCACTTTGCAGGTTTTAAGTATTTGGGGGGCAAATAGTCACCAGTATAGGATGGCACTAGCCTATGAATTTTTTGCAATATGAGACCATAGTCTAATGTCTAACATAAAATAGATACACAATAAACATTTATTAAAGAAATGACTTAATTTATGCTGTAAATGTCTGCATTTGTAATGGGTTCAACGATTTTAAGATACTGAAATTTAATGATTTGAAGGGAGAAGTGTCGATAGAGAAGAAAATATTTTCCCTCTGCTCCTTGACCAAGCTTTGATCATTTTATATGCATTCCTGTTTCACTTAGGGCCCTTAGTCACCAGCAACAGAAATGGATTCTAGATGATAGACACCAAAAAAGGATGAACTGAAATTGTATTCAGTAGTTTACAGAATAGATGGGAAATCTAAAGAACGAAGCTCAAGGCAATAGGTGAGACTAAAGGAGAGCTACTAGCCTGAAAGAATTGTCTAAAATGCCATCTCTTCAAAATTCTTGGTAGGTGCATGTGCCTGATTGAGGCCAGACTGCATGCCATGCCATAGCTTCTGAGGAAGCAAATGTCTCGCATTTTGCAGATTCCGTGATGGGACAGGGCTCTGTCTGTCACCACGGCTCATGCTATGGGAATTCCCCCCAAATGAGAAGGTGTTCACAAGGTGGGCAGTCAAAAGAAAAAAGGAAGAAGAAAAAAAGAGCCTGATGGACTTCCTAACTGGCCAAATCCCCAGTATCTAGCATTTTTTTGAATTTCCTCTCTCATCTGACCTTTTGCCATACCTGGTTTGACAATCCTAAATACAACCATTGCTTATTGTGAGCCTCAAGCAGTTAAAAACCATTGAAGAAATGGATTAACAAACCCTGGTATATGTATACCATGGAATATTACTCAGCTGTATATAAGATGGAGACTTTACAGCTTTTGTATTAATCTGGATGGAGTTGAAATACATTCTTCTTAGTAAAGTATCACAAGAATGGAAAAACAAATATCCAATGTACTCAATACGAATATGAAGCCAGCGGATGATCTAATACACACCCACCTAAGAGAAAAACTCAAGTCAATTCAAGTTGGGGGGAGGGGGGCTGGGGGAGGAGAATGAGAGAGGGGAGGAGGGGAGGGGATTGGTGTGTTTCCACTTAATGGGCACAATGTAAAGGTATATGGCACACCTCTTAGGTTTGGGACATAACTATAAGAAGGACTCTACCTTATAAATGCAAACATTGTAACCTAGTTGTTTATACCCTCACATTAACCTAAAATATAAAATATAAATAAAAACCACTGAAGAAATACATAGAATTTGCCATGAATCTTTGGTCTGTCTATTCCTAGTACATTTGATTAATGCAATGGTTCCAAACACATCTCTAAGCTCCACCTCACCTTGTAGAAATTTAATTCTGTATGGGTATTCAGGAGATTCTGATGCAGACTTCTGGTTAGGAACCATGTTCAGTTTTTTTCATTTCCCACAGCTCCTTTACACACCATTTTGTATTTTTATGAGGCCCTACTTCTACCCCAAACCCATCAGTCTCAACCAATGACCCATCCAGGCCACCAGACACAAACTCACTCATCCTTTCTCTCCCCAGACTACCACTGCAAATTTCTTCTTATTTTACCCACTCCATCCTCCTTCCCTGCTTCATTTTTCCTTTTTTCCATGGCTAACCTGGCCAGCAAGGCTAACCTGGAGGCCCTCGGGCCTAATCTTTGATGAACACTTACCTTCTCTTTTGACTGTATCCTTGGCCTTGCTTCCCTGCTGTCTAATTCCCTTTGACCCCCAAACATTCAAATCTTCCCTGACTTAAAAACTTTTGACTACAGCCGTATTTCCATGAGCTACCTTTCTCTTCCCTCACCTTTTCTTTTCACAACTGAAGATCTGAAAGGAGCAGTTTGTACTCATGGGTGCTTTTCTCCCACTCCTCACCTTTTCCTCAATTCTCCTAAGGGTTTCCAGACTCTCCCTCTGGACACTCATAGCTTCCTGACTGCTGGAGCCAATGGCTGGTCTTAGTCCACACCCTCTCTGACCTCTGAGTTAGAAACCTCTGTCTTCCTCTTGCAGCTTTTGGTGCAAATATCTCCTGATTTCTCCTGTTCATTCTCAGATGACACTTGATCAGTCTCCTTTGCTGGGCTTCTCTCTTCTTGCTCTATGTTCTCATCTTGGCTACTCTCATTTCTTGAGCTATGACTGCAAAGTAGATGACATTCAAAGGTATGTCCCCAACCTTGATTCTTCTATTCTAAAGTTCAGATCTTTCCATCACCTCCAAAGGGTGTCCAGTGCTCTTCTCCTTCCCCATTTCCCTTCCATCACTCCTTTTAAAAACATCTTGTGGTTAAATATACAAAACATCAAATTTACCATTTCAACCACTTTGGAGTGTACAATGTGTGATATTAAGTATATTCACATTATTGTGTTCCATCATTCCTTTGTAATATCTGTATAGCTAGTGGAAGGGTCGGGGGGGGGCAATTTCTGGTTCACTTGTTTATTAGTAGGGTCTGCTCCACCTCCGTGACACTGCAAGCTTGGTGCTTAGTGGTTAAGAACATGAGCTCTGGGGGCGGCGCCTGTGGCTCAAGGAGTAGGGCGCCGGTCCCATATGCCGTAGGTGGCGGGTTCAAACCCAGCCCCGGCCAAAAACCACAAAAAAAAAAAAAAAAAAAAAGAACATGAACTCTGGAGAGTCTTAGCTGAACCTGGCAGAACCTCTCAACCTATCTCTGGCCTCACTATCCTCATCTTATATTCTCTACTTTCATTGGGTACACAGTCACTCTAAGGAAGTAATAACAGATTTATTTACTTGTGAGAAAACCTCCCTCAAATAACTTATCTTGCTGGTGGTGGTGCTGGAAATGAAGAGAAAAATGACACGTTTGAAGAAAGTGATGGATCTCAGCCAGAAAGTAGAGGTTTCTGATGTGTGGAAGCGGGATGTTGAATCTGGCATTGGTTTGGATTTACGAAACAAACAGCTCCACCCACACCTGTTATGAAAAAGAAGGGAAAACAATCAGGAAAGTGATTTGAGCGCATCCACAACTCAGTCAGAGTGGTAATTGCTCATCAAGTGACAGTAAAAGCTCCCTGAAAACTGAAAGGGGTGGGGGGATTACTCAGGAAACAGGTGACTTGGGGGAATTTGATGTTGCATGTATTTTAAAATGTTAGTAAATCTTGCATTTAGAGAATCATCACAGATACCAAGAGGCCACACTGGTTTTTCTCCAGTGTTCATTTCATTTTATGGAGGAATACTGGGATCCAGGAAGCCCCTCTGTACGTTAAGAGACATTTTGTTTGTTTTTGGCATTTATTGCCTTTTGTACTGGGTCATATCCATGTCTCACATCCAGCCCGGAGCCTGTCACAGAAGATCCACTTTGGTACCACATGGTATCATATTTAGTAAAGAACAGATAAAGAATCTTAGTGACCAGATCCTAGCTTTCCTTTCAGAGACAGTGTATAGAAGTGAAAACCCTCAAAGAGTTTCAGCCCAGACGCCACAGGATAGAAAGAGCAGATGTCTGTTAAGCCCTTCACAGAACACCTTTCTATACCTTATCTCATTCATCTCTAAGGACACCTCTGTGAGGTAATTGTGATCCTCCATTTTTTGGAGATGAGGAAACTGAGGTTCAGAGTAGTTACGTGAGTTACCCAAGATTTCATAGATGAAAGATTGTCAAGTCCAGCCTAGCTGAGCACCCAGGACTGCAAACTCTGGGCTGCCTTTTAAGCCACATTTGGCCTCACCAGAAGGGTGGCCTGTTTGGAGATGCATATACTCTGCCCCGGGCTGACTCGATGCTGTGGGCTATGTGGGCGAGGCAGCCCTTCCCTACTGGAAATGTCCCCAAGTGTCTGGCGTGAGCTAAAAGGCACCCAGAAGACCCGGTGGCCACAGCCCCGAGTTAGGGCACGTGCTCGGGTCCTGCATTCCACCCCTCCACTGGCATCTGATCGGCAGAGGCGCAACCTCCACTTCGAAGTGGGCTCCACTTCGACCCCAGTGATCGCACGTCCCCTGGGCGCGCCAGCTGTGCGCCCGCGCCCCAGGTTCCCACTCGCTCGCGAGCCGCCCGCCACCCGCCCGCGCTTCAGGCGCCCGCTGCTGGGGCCCCCTGGGTGTTTCCTGCCCTCCAGGAGCCGCCCCTCGCCGCGCCGCGGGTCCCCGACAGCCCAGGGGCGGAGCGAGGCTCCGAGACGTCAGGGCGGGAGCGAGAGCGGGGCGAGCGCGCCCTCCCGGCGGTTGTCCGCGGCCGGCGTTCTCGGCGACCGTGAGGTGCAGGCGGTGGCCGCGCTGGGGCGCAGCCAGGCGGCCAGGCGGGCGGGGGCCAGAGGCTGAGTCCGCTGCCCTGGAGCGGGTCCCCAGGCGCCCCTCAGCTCTCCTCGGCGTCTAGCACAGCCCCCCAGGGGTGCCCATCAATTTCTTTGGGTGACTACAGCGTGTGTTTTGTTTTTTTCTTTTTTTCCCTGCCTGTGTGCCCTTCTCCAGGATGGCAGAGGCGGAATTGCACAAGGAAAGGCTGCAAGCCATAGCAGTAAGTCCACTTTCGTTTTATTTTCTTGCTCTATTGTCTGGGGTGGAAGGGGACCCCGAGGGTTTCGGGGTGAGCGGCATTCCAGCACAGTAGCCGCAGGGCGTGCGTTTCGGGGTTGAAAGTCTGTCAGGGCTCAGCTAGCTGCCTTTTCTTTTCCAAGTCTGTGGCTAAGAAACCCCCAGGGTGCGCTTAGGACTGGGGATTTGACTATGGGAGGTTGGCTTAGAAATAAGATGCTTGCTGCTGGGCTTTGGGGAAAGACTAAACAAGAGTCCTGGGGTGGGGGGCGACTCCGGGAATATTACCACTCTGGTGTTTAGGAATAAGCTGACTTCATACGCTGGAGATGGAGAGCGCAGCGACCCCAACTGTGGCTGCCATCCTTCTGCGGAAGGCTGTTAAGTGAAAAACCAGGAGTCAGCTCCTCAGCCAGCCACGCGGTAGAACCTGCTTCCAGAAACCCAGAACGTTAGTTTTCCCTTCTCTGTTTGATAGTGACAAGGGCATTGGTTCAAGTCACCACCCAGGAGGGGTCTGGGGATTCTTACAACGACTGGGTCCTGGGAAAAATATTGCAAGAGAGCCTCCCTCTTACGGGTGGATTATCTGAAAACCTATTTTCAGCATACAAAGGAGCAACCAGTTTTGGCAGAGTTCACATGTACTTTCAGAAAAGTGTACCCATGTGCATCTTGGGTATAAAAAAGAACTCTCTGAGACTGCCTCGATTTGAACAATCTTGCCAGTGTGGCCAATGGTCCAGGGATGTGGTATTTTTATGGGAGTCGCCACAGCTGGATTATATATTTCCTTTGTGGATGAGGGAATGATTACTGCTGGTATATGAAATAATACCAATTAGAAGAGAAGGTCTGTTAACATGTTGGCTTGAAAGAATCTCCAGAAATTCTTCTATCAAAATGCCCCCCTTTTTTTTCTTTTTGGTCCAGGAGTTCCCTGGAAACACATTTTAAATTTGTTGGTGAAATAGTGTGTAATGTTTTAGAAGCAAAGTGTATTAAAATGTTTTCAAAAGCCTTTTTGGACAGATTTTTCATTGGGAAAAAGCGCACAAATTCTTCACTGGGAAAATGCAAAAAATACTTTTTGTAAAGAAGCATTTGATGTGCTCTCCAAGGCTCTGAGACCCTCTTTTTCAGACTCCTCAAATCCGAAGCATCGTGGAGACTTTAACACTGAAGAGAGTCATGTTTGCTGGCAATGTTGAAAGGTTATGGTTTGCCTATTAGGCGATCTTTGAACTGGGTGCTCCGAACTCAGGATGGTTGGGGATTTTTTTTCTTTTCTTTCCCTTCCCCCGTGCATGTGTATTTTGGTGGTTCATGAATGGTTTCTCAAGTTGGTGGCAAGGCAGTGTGGCCGGTCTGTCATGAACTTGATAAGAATGGAGATATTGAGTTATCCGTACCATGTAGCTGGTGGGTGTTTTGTGTAAGTGGGATAATAGGCTGCTTTAACAGTTGACCAAGTGGCTGCTCCCCCAAGCGCTCAGTTACTCACAAAGGCTGCTGCTGAGGGTTTCCAACAGTTGTCACATTTTCTCCCTTTGCACGGTCAGCTTTACTGGATGTCTGAGGAACAGCTGAACCCTGTGAAAGGGCTTGCTTTCCAAACATGGAGCCAGTAGCAGCTACCAGGGAGGCCACCCCTTTCCAAGTACGGTTGAGTAATCCCTGCAGAGGCCAAGCGGATTTTCAAGAAAGATCCAGGTAGTCTTTGGGAATGCTCTTGAGTATGTGAGAAGAATAAACACAGATATTCACTCATGCCTATTTGGTTGTGGGATTGAGTTTGTCCTGTGTAGCTGGGGAGCTTTTGATGATTCTTATGAATGTGTCAGCATTGGTGCATATTTACAGTTGGCTTTCCGTATCTGTGGGCTCTATATCCACGGATTCAGCCAACCCCGAATGGAAAATACTGGAAGAAAAAACAATGATGGCTGTGTCTACTGAATATGTACATTTTTTCTTATCATTATTCCCTAAACGATGTAGTATAACCAACTATTTACATAGCATTTACATTGTGTTAGGTATTGTAAATAATCTAGAGGTGATTTAAAGTACCTGGGAGGATATGTGCAGGTTATATGCAAATACTATGCCACTTTTTTTATTTAAAGAGAATCAGGATCTCGCTATGTTGCTCAGGCTGGTCTCAAACTCCTGGCCTCAAGTGATCCTCCCACCTTTGCCTCCCAGAGTGTTGGGATTATAGACATGAACCACCATGCCTGGCCCACTCTGCCATTTGATGTGAAGAACTTAAGCATCCTCTGATTTTAGTATCCAAGGGGCATCCTGAAACCAGTTCTCAAGGGTACTGAGGGACCACTGTGTTGTTGGGGCAGATTTTCTAACAGTGATACCCCTATGTGTGTGGCCATATCAGTAAATGGTTTTGTGCCGTGTTTTGGTCTAGCGTAGTCTCTCCAAATGTGGCAAACCCTGCCTTTCTTTGCCACTTTCCTAGGGGACTTAGGGGACCCTGAGGAGCTCACAAGCCTGGCATTCTTGACGTCCCTGGAGGTGTGCAGGGGTCGGGGGGAGAGGATGAGTTCTCTCATCTTTGGCTCCTTGGGTTGCTCTCCCAGAGGCAGAGCAGGTAGACTGGGACTCCAGTCCGCAGGGGCTTGGGCAATCTCTCGGGCTGGCTGTAAAGTTTCATTTGATGAGGGAAGCACCTGGCATGCAGATGTTGAGGCAGAGCCCTTCATTCCTGTCTACGCTGCTACCTTCCTGGTCCTGACATGCAGGGGTGGGGGAGGAGGAGTAGAAGGAACATCTCTGCAGTTGAAAGAGTAGGAACAGCTGTTTTTATCCTTCCCTTCAACTCTGAAGGCCCAGGCTTCACCCAGCGTCGATGCTTCTACCCACTTCCGATAGAGGCAGGGATTGTCATTTGAGGATTCATTCGTCTGCTGGCTCAGCAGATATTTACGGAGTTCTTCCTTGGAGAAAGTCCTGGCAAAACTGAAAAGTCAGTCCCCAAGTTTCCATCACCAGAGGCACGCTTTCACCTTTGGCACACTTAATTTTTGAAAGGACAGACGTCCTGTGATCTAAGACATTTGTCACATGATCATCTGTGGGCTTTTCCCCTAAGGGGAAGTACATACTTAGAAACTACGATGCTTTTGAATCTTCCAGGTGAGTCTAGAGACTAATCAGTGAGAGAGGATGGCTCTCATTCTGTTTCTTGCCCAAAGAAGGCAAGCAGGTTCATCTTTGACCACTATCGCTGCCACCACGTGCTATTTTCACCTATAAGTGAATCCATAATTTACAGATTCCCCAATCTGTAAATTTAGTACATAGCAAAATGCCTCTGCAAAGAAGGATGTGAATGCTAATCTCTGGAGTAATAATAATACTTGCTATTTACTGAGCATTGTACATTCATCAATGTGCTGAACGAAGTACTTTTTGTTTTCCACCTAAACTATAAACTATTGTTACTGCCCAGTGAAAGTACTATAAAAGTGAGCACCCAGGAGGAGCACATGAAATAAACCAACCTCGAGGAGTTGTGAAAACACTTCCCCAAAGAGGAGACATTTGAGTAAGTTCTGAAGATGGGGTAAAATAAAAGGTAAAATAGCATCATAGCCTTCCCAACTATCAGAAGGTATTTATTGGTCATATGTTCATCATTTATTTGGAACAGTCTGAGGAAGAGAAAGCCAAGAGCATGAAGTTAAGTCAGTAGCTAAAGGCACAAAGTCAATAATGAGACTGAAATGCTTTTTAACAAGTATTATCTCATTTAATTGGGATAACAAGCTTATGGGGTAGGCACTATTATATTATTCTTATTTTATAGATGAACATTAGAACTGGCCCAACATTAAACAGATATTGTCAAAGGCAAGATTTGCACATTCACGTCAGCCCCAATTTTGACTATTGCCCTGGACTCCCACCGCAGATGGTGACAGCATCTCACACTTGCTACGAGAGCTCTGTGCAGGTGGTTCCAGCAGCCACGTGAGAGTCCATAAGGGAGCAGCAGACTCATTCCACAGCAGTGGGAAACCTCAAGACAAACCAGGTGGCCCCTGTCCTTTTAAGAGCCTTCCAGGCCTGGGTTCAGTACATGGAAACACCCAACATAAACTTTAATCGAGAAAGTAGCATTCCCATGGGGCAGAAGTTGTGTCTCTGTGGAAACCAACTTTGGGGGAGGGTGTTATGTCTGCACATCCAGGAGGAAGATAATCTTCCTTGGGCATGAGTAAAAATAACTAAATGTTATGGAGATCATCTTGGGCAAAAGCCCTAAGAGCCATGTGGGCAAGGCCTCAGGCCAGCAGTGGGGTGTGTTTATTATATGTGCTAAAATATGAAATGCTAATTTAACCCATGCTTGTTCTTTAGAGAATTTTGTCTTTTAATGAGAACCCACTCTGCTCAATAATAACAACGATCTTTTGCATTTGTATAGTGCTTTACAATGTAGGAAAACCTTGCACATGCTGCCCTAATTCTGAGGCGTGCAGGGAGGGTCTCGGGTGAGCTTGTACTGTGAGAGGCAGAAGAGCTATATTAAGTCCCAGTCTCTCCTGACTCCCAATTCCTTGTGCTGATGGCACATCCAACCTTGGAGGGATGCTCTGATGTGGGCTGAAACTGCCATAAGGGTCCTACAGAGCTAAAATTCTTTGGCTGGGAGGAGAGAGATGGGCTTGGAGGTATGTGGGCTTGCATGTTCCTCTGTGGACTCTGCCCTTTGTGAGACCTCATGTTAGACCTCTCTCCTTCAGGAATCTTTCATGCAAAGGGTGCAGTTGGTGGGTCCATGGCTGTCAGCTGATCCTGTTCTCTCCCCTGTAGTCTTGGGTATAGGTAGTTGTTGGCTTAGGCTGGCTGCACCCTGAGCTTACGGAGTTGTATTTATTGGCTTTTCCTTGCATTCATTTTTGCATGCCTCTTTTTGCCCTGGAGCATTAAGGCTTTGAGAACCAGGGTTGGAGGGTCTGGCCAGGGTCTAAGAAAGCCATTAGCCTGCTTTTGATCCAGCCTTTCTAAATTGGCCTGGCTAGCCTAGGCAAAAGTTCTTAGGATTTTCATACTATCCAGCCCAGATTCCCAGGATGGGGATCCCTCATAGGTGTTAAAGACCCAAACCCAAATCCTGTGACACTCTGATTCATGTGAGGACCATCCCCACATGTTTTCCTTGTGGACCTGTGTCTTTGGTACACAGCTGGCAGAGCACTGGAGAACTCAGAATCCTGGCTGTTCATCTGTTATCTGTTCTATCTCAGAAATACAGATGGCAGCCTGCTTCTAAAATAACATGTTAAGGCCTAAAAAATTGTTTACTTGGGATACTGGTGTTGAGGAAGGGTTCACCCCAGCTGAGTCTGCAGAGCTTCCCAGGGGATTGGGTGACACTTTGGGCCCGTTCAAGGTCACTGCTGGGTCTGGGAGTGCCAAGGCAGGCCTTACACAAGCATGCACAAGGGTCATATACCTCGCTGGCCACTTATTTGTACCTCTGAGTATGTTAGGCCTATTGGGACAAAGAGCAGCAGCTCTGGCAAACTTTAAAGTGCTGTGAGAAATAGAGCGGTTACCATTTCTAAAAAGTCATCATAAAGAATAACTAAGCGGAGATTGTGGATTATGGCTTGTCATTTTTGTTTTTTTGTTTTTGTTTGTTTGTTTTTAAAGCAACCAGGGCTCAGTAGAGATGCTTCTGCATTTCTCTAGGGGCTACTTAACACTTTGGGGACCACTGTTGTTGCTTCTTTAAACTCCACACGTTTCATCACTGATCCCTTTTGGAGATGTTGATCCACTTGTCTGGCAGTAAGAGTTGGTAATCACGTGGTGTGAAATTTGCCAACACAGCAAATGGGCACTGATATACCTGGAGAGGGGTCTGAAGGGCCACAGTGCCTCACAGTCGGGCAGAGTAGGTAGGAACATGGGTTCCAGTATCAAGAAGGCCTGGCTCAAGCCCTGGCTTTTCCTTTAGTATCTGTAGGATATCATTGTACCTCAGTTTCTTCATCTGTAAGATGGGGATAATGGTCATACTCATGTCATAGAATTGTCGTGAAGGTTATTTGAGAGATTTCGTGGGAAATGCTCAGAGCAGGCATGTAGGAAGCACTCACAAAAGTTTCCTATTTATAATAAGAAATCAACAAGTCATACCTGATGCATCTTTAAACAGAAAGTGGACACAAATAGTGAAAATGGATTCTATTAACTTCTACACTTTTCCTAAATTAAGCAATTTGATGAGTATTAGGAAGTCAGATCAATATAGTAGCTACTGAGAGTTTTCAGAGCATAAGGATAGTAATAGTCATGAGATATAAGTTTGTTTATAGTGAGCAGGAGTTGCAAACCCAAAAGGCTTTAGGGGCCAGCATGCAACATGAGTGAGTGACATAGAACCTGGACAACAGAAGCTACCTCGGAAAATGTGGGTCCTGTGTTGCCAAATCAACTCGTTTTTAGGGGAAACCAGAAAAGTGATTTATTAAATGGGAAATCTTCCATTTAAAAGGGAATAATATCAGCTAGTTTAAAAATTTTAAAAAGATGATACAGGACATATTTTGGGATTTAGTTCCAGACCACCACAATAAAATGAATATTATAATAAAAAAAATTAGAAAGATGTATGGTCACAACAGGTTGATGTTTTGTGACCTTCAGATGTTGGTGGAGCTTTGAACTTTACAGAGTGCTTTCCTTATGTGTTGACTTCTTTAGATTTCATAAGGATACAGCACCCCTAGGTCTTTTATAATGTTGTAGAATCAGGTTGTATTTTCACCATGACTTTGTGATTTTGGTGTCCAAATGTCTGGATTGCTGGGAAAATCGTGCTTATTTGCTGTATCTTTTGACAGTAAGTGTGAGCCCTTGCCATCACTGACATTGTGTGGCTCAGAATACTCATGTGTAGGGAGGTGATAGATCTCTAAATTTTTTTTTTTTGTAAAGGCAGAGTCTCACTTTTACTGCCCTCAGTAGAGTGCCGTGGCATAACACAGCTCACAGTAACCTCCAGCTCTTGGGCTTACGTGATTCTCTTGCCTCAGCCTCCCAAGCAGCTGGGACTACAGGCGCCCACCACAACACCCGGCTATTTTTTTTTTTGTTGTTGTTGTTGCACTTTGCCCGGGGCTGGGTTTGAACCCGCCACTCTCGGTATATGGGGCCCGCGCCCTACTTGCTGAGCCACAGGCACTGCCCGATAGATCTGTAAATTAACAGAAAAATCTAAAGGACAACCTTTGATGTGGTAAGTTCCTGCTATTGCAGAAGAATCTCTGAGAACCTGTACTCAAGGTATGCCGATCTGATATGCAAACCTAGGCCTATCTCACATCAGCCAGATTGATCCTGATTTATTATCAGGCTCAAGTAATAATGCAGAGAGATTTTGCTGAGCTCCAGACTTATAATAGGAGGACCTACTGCTTGGCATAGACTTTTTCTGGTTAGTTATGGTGTAGAACAGTGACTCTCAAACTTCAGTGCATTGAGATCACCTGGGGGGCCATACTCCCAGAGGGTCTGATTCAGTAAGTCTGAGGTGGGGCCTGAGAATTTGCATTTCTGGTGAGTTCCTGGATGACACTATTCCCAGTTGCAACTTCTGTTCTGGGGAATACACTTTCAGAGCCACTGGGCGAAGTGGTTGGAGATCAATAAAGTAAAGGAAGATTATGACCTGGGTACTGATAAATATCACATGCCCATTGCGATTTAGCCAGGACTTTGCAAAGTATTTATATTTTGAAGAGATGAAATGAAAGTTGGTCTAAATTAGTGGGAGCCTTAAACATAGCCCAGTTTGAAAGTGATGCTGTTGTGTTATCATGTCAGGTGGCTGATCAAGAGGTCTTTGTCTTGGGAACTTGCTTCGATCTATTTAATTAAAGTGACATTTCTGTCTGTTAGTCATTTTATGACACCAGGTTGAAGGATTTGCCAGGGATAGTCTGGGCAGGTTGGGTTTGGCTGAGATGGTTTATGTGCTATTGGCTAAAAAGTTTTGGAGGGTTTGCCTGTGATTGGCTGGGCAGGTTTGGAGGGTTTGCCTGTGATTGGCTGAGTAGGTTTGGAGGGTTCACCTGTGATTGGCTGGGTAGGTTGGGAGGATTTAGTTGGAATGGGCTGACTGCAATTATGGGCAACAAAATTCCCCTGGGCAGACCTTAGGAAATACTTCAGAGAGAGAAGAAGTCATGCGATGGAGAAGAAATCCCCTTTGAGGAAGGTGTGTCATACCTATGATGGTGGCATAGATGCAGAAGTCCCACTGAACTTCTCCTCTGCTTTCTGAAGCCAGATTCACTCCAGTGAAATCTGGTGGCACCTTCTCCAGCCTGCTGGTGCTAATTCACAGTGTGGCTGCTTCTTGCACGAGCAGCTCTCCTGGGATCTCAGGATGAGCAGCAACTGGTGTGCGTTTACTCGATGATGGTGAGCAGTCCTCCTAAGCCAGTCTGTGTGTGCACAGTTGTGACTTGTCATGAGCATATCAAAGAGCAGTTTATTCTCCCAAGGATGTTGTGCAGGCTCCCCTCACCCTCACTTGTACCATCCATTGTTTGAAACCACTCTTCATCTTTGGAAGAAGTCAGCCTTACTTAGTCTCTTTGTCTTGAAACACAAAGCCCAGAGGCAGCACTGTCCTGGATGAAGCGTCCAAGGTCACGGACAGAGTGTGGGTGATAGGCCACACAGCACAGGGCACTTTACAGAGGAAAGGCCACTCAGCAGTGCCGTGGGCTTGGGAGAACACCACACAGCTGAGACCTATTTGTGACAGGAAATGCCGGCCGGAGCAGAGGGTGGTGTGGGGAAGCATATGTTGGAACTACATATGTCCTTGGTTAGTTATCATCTCAGTAGTTTTCATTAGCCTCATGTTGAATGTTCACAAGGAGATTGTTAAATATCCACACACAGAAAGAGAGACAGACACAGAGATGAGACTATAGGCTATTTACATAATACCTGAATATAATTAAAAATCTTCTGGGTATCAGGGTTTCTATGGCACATCGGAGCTTATCCAGGGGGAAGGAATAGGGAAACTGGTACCTTTCTTTGTATAAGAGAGAAGGGGAAAGAAAAGCCATATGAGGCCCTAAGATAAAAGCCCCAAGTGGAGATGAAAAGGTCACAGGCCAGACCTCAGAATACATCTTCCTGTTCATCATTTCCCCTGGGGCAGCCTGTTTCATTACCCTGCAGGCTTTTCGGCTCTGGACAGTCTGTGCTCTACCAAATACCTCGAAGACATTTGTAAAGACTGCCCTTACTTTTTTGCTGAGAAGGGGGAGGAAGCCCTTAAACTAATTTACTTACTCTTCTAGGTGGGTGGGATTTTTCCCCCCTCTTGCTAAATTATAACCAGTCATCTAAGTATTCACTTTATTTTTAAATTCAGGGCTGAAACTTAAAACTTTGAGGGTTACCAAAAAATGTTATTCTTAAGAGAAAACCATATGCTTGAAAACTTAACCCCTTTGCTGGTAGGCAGGGGATTTTCTTTCTCTGAGTCTGTCCACAGCTCTGAGGCCAATGTACACCAGACAGGACTTCAGGATTTGGGCAGGAGGTAGTATGCCTGTCCCGCATGTGATGTGACAGAGAGGCCAGAAATCAGGAAGGTCCCTCTTGGCTGAGTGGCATGAACTCAATCCCATGGCTTCCCTCCATGCTTCTGGTTGGTTTTAAACACTAAGCTTTTGTGGCCTGACTTTCATCTTGGGTTGATAATACCTGATGCCTCAAATGGAGCGGGAAGTGCTTTGAAAATCGCCTTGTTCCCTTGGAACTGTGAGACATGTCTGAAAAGCTCAAGGCTAACATGAATGGACCTAAAAAATAATAAATCCTACTTCTGCAGGTAAACAAGCACTGTGGTATAGTAATGCTGCCATCACCTGTGTAACCGACAGGTCATACACAGGCAGCCTTGTCCATGAACATTGGTGTCTGAGCATTTGCATTCAATTTCAGTGCTGTCAACCAAATAAAACTCACAACAAAGCCAAAAACATATTTAACATTAGAAGGTGTAAGTCTGGTGGGTATAAGTCAGAGGACAGAGCAGATCCCAGGAGCAGCCATAGAGTGTTCTCTAATACTCCCTACTCCTGGAGATAAGACTCTAATAGTGTAGCCTGAGGGCTCCCATCCTCAGTCACAACAGAGGGACAGAATGATAGATGGCAGGTCAGCATTGGATGTGATGGGGAGAATGAGCAGACAGCACTGGCTCTGAAAACACAGAGAAGAGGAGGCAAAGGGAAAACTTGCCTTTCTCCCCCTTTTCCACTCATCATCATCTCTCTGTTTTGACTTGAGCTTACTACTGCCTCTAGACAGTTCCAGCTCTCTATTGCCCTTCATCCTGGGGCCACAGAGAAAGACTGTCAGCAGCCTGGCCTCCCAGAGGAGGGGCCTTTTCCAGGCTTCCCCCAGCAAAAGTGGGTCACTCCCCACTCCCGTAGGGAGACAGGGCACCCAAGGCTTCAGAGAGCAGAGGAGAAGATGATAACTTCATCCTGCAGCTTTTCTTCAGGGGAAGAAGGGAGGGAGGCCTCCCAGGTCCTGAGAATGTCCATGTGGCAGACACCCTGTGAATACCTCTCATTAGGGGTGGACCCCAGATGTGGACAGGTGCCAGGCTGACATGGCTGAGCGTTGGGGACTGCAGTGGCTGGGAGGGTGCTGGTGGGGGGCACGTGAGGGGCAGGCAGCAGCCAGCTCCAGCCCATTGGTACTTTGTGGGAATACGAGCCCAGAATAATCTCCTTTTTTAAGAGAACATGGAAATGCAACTTTTGAAGGAAGTCTGTTGATATCTAAATGCTCACAACAATTTAAATACCGTGTGGCCAAACCAAACATGGCACAGATTTTAACACAGTGTGGGCTGGATTCATTCCCTGTCTCAACCACCTTCCCTTCCCCCCTCCAGCCTGGGCCACCCGTTTCACTTCTACCACTCACAGCATATATATATTTCAATTTAATTATAAAGACAGTGGTATGTAGGTGTGGGTGTGGGGTGGGGTAGGTACAGATTGAAGCTAAGTGAGATGCAGATACGTTTAGGTATGTTGGGTGAATGGGTGGGGCGGGCTTGCCAGAAACCCATTTGGGATAGAAAGGAGGACCTTCTGGGATCTAGACCCCATGAGAAAAACATAGTCTCAGGTCAGAGTCAAGGAGTGCTGGGTAAACTATGAGTTCTCTATAAGAAGAAAAACTACAAGCACTTTTAAGAAAAATTAATTAACATAGAGTGAAATTGACTTTTTAATGTATTCTTCTCTGAATTTTAGCACTTGCATAGATTTGTATAAACCCTAGCACAGTCATGATATAAAACAGTTCCAGAAACTTCCTCAGGAAGACTGTTGTTTAAAAAAATTTTTTTATTAAATCATAAACACATAGATCAGGTATACATTAATGCATTTATGGGGTACAATGTGCTGATTTCATACAGAATTAGGAGCGTTTACGTCACACTGGTTAATATCTACCTCATCTCGTTTACTTAATTATTGTGTTAAGACACTTATACTCTATACTTAATAGATCCGACATGTACCCTTGCATTATGCACCATCGGTGTGATCCCATCATTCATCCTCCCTCTATCTGACCTTCCCCCACCCCCATCCCCCCTCCTCCCTCCTTCATAAAAAATATGCAACGCTTCACGAATTTGCGTGTCCTCCTTGCGCAGGGGCCATGCTAATCTTCTCTGTATCGTTCCAATTTTAGCATATGTGCTGCTGAAGTGAGCACAGGAAGCCTGTTTTTAAAACGCGGTCAGACACCTGAATGTATTATATGTAGCTCTTTGTGGACCCGCCTTACACCCCAAGTTTGAGGACTCTAAGAATCAGTTAGGGGTGGAAGGGTTGACCAGAACAGGAAGCTGGGGTTCCCAGCCATGGGTGGAGGACAGTTCATAATCAGCATTGTCCCCCTTTCTTTATACATGAGTCACCAGGAAAGTTTTGAGCCAGACTGTGTTGTGGTCCATTATTCACTTCTAAGAAACATAGTCGTCGGCATCCTTTCCGATGCACCTTGTACGTTTCACCTTGCTTTGCTTATCAGTGTTGCTGGGAGGGCTTCATTTATTTCCACACAGATTTTACATTTCTTGATTTTTGTGTATCTCAAAACTTTCGTAATGACCCACATATCACAAAGTTTTGTTTCTTCCCAATAAATACCTTCTGCTTCTGCCGGGATCATCTTTTCACTCACTTCTACCCTAGTCATCACTTTTAGCAACTAAAATATGGGATGCCCAGTGATTGCAAGGGACATATTTATGCTAAAAAATGATTTTTTATTTATATAAAATTCACATTGAACGGGACGTTTTGTATTTTATCTGGCAAACCCTTTGCATAGAGGCCGCTTTCTCAACTGAGTTCAGAACCTCTTTCTGCTAAGTTTGTGTTTCACTCTTCCATTGTCTTGGGGGTGAAGATACTCTTTGATTTTAAATATCAGCATTTGTAGGGAGATAGGGCATGTGTTGAAAGGATAAGAGTACCTCCTTCACACAGGAATGGGTTTCAAGAAGTGTTTCATGATCAACTAGTCCTGTCCTTACCGGAGAACAAGAAAGGGTAGTCTAGTGTTTGCTTTCAGAGGGAGGACAGCTGGTTCAGAAATTGGTTTATTTCCCAGCTCCCGTTCACCCCTCTTCTCTGGCCCAACCTTTGAATAATACTGAACTTGCAAAGACTAAACAAGGAGATTGTTTGCACTGAGTGAGTTTAAAAATACTGTTGGAATGCTAGCCTTCAGCAAGCCATATATCTTCTACTGCATTGAGCAAGATGGTGCCTTGTGGCGGGTAGCAAATGAGTCACACGGCAGTCATAACCGGATCCTTCCCAGCCTGGATACTTGGGTGGAAAGTAGCATTACGGTTGATTGATCTGTCTTGTTTGTTTCTTTTTACATGTCCCCCCGTTTTACTAGTGTGATTTCAGAATCACAACAAGACAAGAAGGAAAATCGATCTTAGATAGCATCTTCAGAATGAAGAATGAGTCGAAATTGCAATTTTCGGTTTAGGCCGGAGGATACTAATAGTCCACAAGCCACAAATCTGGCCTGCAGGCTTTTTTCAGAAGGCCTGTGAGCCCTGAAACATTTTCTCATTTTTAAATATTTGAAAAAAATCAAGGAAATAATAGTTCATGACACATGAAAATGATATGAAATTCAAATGTCCATAAAAAATACTATCTGAAGACAGCCATGCCCATTATGGATGTCCTGGCCATGGTTGAGTTAGTGCTATAACAGCAGGATGAAGTAATTAAAACAGAGACCACGTGGCCTAAAATATTTCCTGACTGTTTACAGAAATCCTTGCCGACCCTAGCTCTCTAAATAGCACATTTCTGTGGTTGTATTTGCGAGTAAGGCTATAGGAATCTTTTAGCTGAAGAAATAACTATTGCCTCCTCACTGACGGTTGAGAACGATAAACCATCTCAACACCCTTTTCACCGTTTTTTTGGGCTACTGTGATGAGCAGTTTGTATTTCCTGAAGAGTTGGCATGTGAGTTTTGCCACTGTGGAATTTTCTCATTCTATCCTTGCCTCTCTGCCAACTGCATGTTATTTTCTTTTGAAAACCGGAAAATCTGATCTCTTCTAGGTATTGGTTTGGCCCATCTAAAAATAAGTCCCTACCTTCAAAAACTTTTTTTTTCTATTGACAGGGACTGAGGGCAGAGTGGGGAAGCACTGCACGTTTTCCAGATGCATTCTTTTTATTCCTTAGGCTGTGCCAGAACTCTCACTCTCCTCTTCCAGGGAACTTTAAAGGTGAAGTGTCAGATTAAAGGTCAGAGAATGCATCAGCCATACTCCCCAGTCCAAGCAGGGAACAGTGAGAAGCGGTTTCTACCAGGATCCATGCTATTAGACACTAACGAGAATCTGGAGGCTCTGATTTGCAAAAAAAGTGGCTGCCAGGTAAAAGCTGCCAATGGCCGGTGGTAACAGGGTCTACCATGGTTTCTCTGAATCAGGAAGAACTTTCTTTCTGTCCCCTTCCCTTTCTTATTCAAAAGGGCCAGCTGCAATTTTGAGTCTGATCTGCCTGGAAATTTCCAAAGGGACTTTGGTGCCTTAATATTTTCAAATTGCCCAAGGTTTGGGAAGATAGCTGAGCCACAGTTGTGAAATCAGTTTAAAAAATGATTAATATAGTACTCGGGCTGGCCCTGTGAACCGGAGTGAGTTCACGGGAGGGAGCACTGTTGGGACACTCACAGATGCTCACTGCGGGTGGACGGCTCTTAGTTTTCTGGTCATGCATACGCTGGACCCTGAATTCTCTAGATGGGCTACTCCTCTGAGCATCTGCTTGGAGAATGGAAAGCCAAGCATGTCATATAATGTTTCTCAACCATGGTACTGTTAACAGTTCTGACAGAGTTCCCTGCTGTGGGGAGAGGAATTAGCACCCTGTACATTAGCTTCCCTGGTCTCTAGCCCTTAGATGCTAGTCGCATCTCCCACTCCCCACCATCATCATCAAAAGGGACATTGCCAAATGTCCCTTGGAGGACAAAATAATCCCTTCTGGAAACCAAACATAACACAAAGATTACCTGACCAAATGTATTTCCCATGCTTTCGTCATTAAGAATTCATTTCTTTCAATCTCAAAAGCTTTACTTTTTGGAACTCCCCATGAGAATATAAATTTCTCAAAAAGTGTAAAGCCTCAAACCTTGGATGACAAACGGTTTTCATCACTTGTGTCAACTCTGATGGATAGTGGCTACCTACAGCGCTGTCTTGAGATCTTTTATTTTATATTTTGTTTTGTTTGATTATTTTATTTTGTATTTCATTTCATTTCTGAGGTAGGGTCTCACTCTGTTGCCCACACTGATGTGGTGAGGTGGCATTATTATATCCCCCTGCAATCTCCACCGCCTGGGCTCAAGTGATCTTCCTATCTCAGCCTCCCAAAGTGCTAAGATTACAGGTGTAAGCCACTTCGCCATGATAGATTAGAGCTGTCTTCCATGGGCAGGAGATGAAGGAGTTGCTGTGTGTACCTAAGGGTTCTTCTTGCCTAACGTCTCTACAGAGATGCGTTAGAGCATCTTGCATTAGTGCACAACCCCCGGGTCACAGGTCATATCAGGAACTGGGCCGCACAGCATCACTGCTTGAATTCTGTGTCCTGTTCCATCCCTTTCCACCCCCACGCCCAATCCGTGGAAAAATTTTCCTCCATGAAACCAGTCCCTGGTGCTAAAAAGGCTGGGGACCCGTGCATTAGAGTCAGACCTTGGCCTGGCACTGTTAAGTAGCCTAACTGCTGCCAGGGCACCATTTCCATGAGGTCCCCTGGAGCCTTGTGTATTTGTTAGGGCAATTTCCTAGCAGTACCAGAAAGATGTCTTGAGGAAGGGGCGCCTTGTAAAAAAATATTTTTTTTTAAATTTCAGATTGATATGCGAGGACATACGATTAGGTTACACTGTTTGTATTTGTAAGGTAGAGTCTGAGTTGTAATTGTTTTCTTCACCCAGGTGGTATATACCTGTGCCTTACTACCTTTTGGTGGGAACTTTCTGAACCCTCTCCCCTTCCCCTAAAGGGGCCCCTTTGTAAAATCACAGAGTACTACACGGGCTAGTAGAGGTGCTGGGTAGTCTGTGGATGGGAATAAGAAGCAGGAAAAAAAGAGACAAAATAGAACTTCCTGTCTCTCCCCCACCTCATTGCAAACTTCTTGAGGACCGTGACCGTGTCCTAGTCACCATTGTCCATTTCTGCCTGCTACAACACACTTTTGCACAGTGTCAAAGCCAGGTCAGTGACGTTTAGCGGAGTTCTTAACCCGTTTTGTGTCTTGGACCCCTTAATAATCTCGTGGAACCTGTGGTCCCTTCTCACAATAACGCTTAAAATGCACAGAGTAAAATACATAGGAGTAACAGTTACACAGATTAACACATCTAGTCAGCAAAGTATTAGAGAACTGATAACATGTGCTTTTTATTATTATGTTAAATTAAACGTCATGGCAGCTCTAATATATACTCTAATTTCAAGTTATTGATGAATGTCAGGATATTCTGAGCTCTCTCCAACAGCTATAATGAAATATAAAAATATCTGCAGTTTCTACTCATGACAAAGTCACGGGCACTGATGATATTCCTAGGGCGTGTGCTTACATTCATAACCAAAGGCAATGCTAAGTTTTAGCCAGGGGCCGGTGAAAATAACCTTTAACTGGGTGCCCTGAATTCTGGCACATCCTCCAATTCCCTGAATTCTTTCCTTCTTTTTTCTTTCGTTTCTTTCTCTTGTACCTGGGCCCCCAACTTTGGCGGCTCCCTTCTTTCCCTTGGCTGACGCTACCTCAGCCACCTGCATGGGATTCTTCTTCAGCAATTTCTCCAGGTTCTCACTCCCACATTCCTTTTCCACCTCTTCCACTTGGGTGGCTCCCTTCTCAGTTCTCACACAGCTCAGCAAGGGCAGGGAACCCCTCGCCCCAGCTCGGGGTTACCCTGAGCTTAGGAGGAGAGACAGTAGTTGGCACCTCATGGGTGCCCCCCGAATGCTTGTGGAATAGACATGTTTGCTTTGCCGACTCACCTTTTCTATCATGTGCTGCTATTGGACGCTCAGCCTGTGTCTGAGATCAGTCTGCTCTTAATGCCTCCTGTCTGCATGGAGAGGGTCCAAATTTCCTGTTAGATTGTTGAGCTTTCAGTCTTGTTTGCCCGGTTCCTAGAGACCAGCTGAGCGCAATCTTCTCCCCATTTGACCTCAGAAGTGGCAGTGAGTAGTGGGAATGGTAGCACCTTTGACCAGCTGTGACCTGCCCCATGCACCTGCTGTGAGCTGCTCTGTGCAAGCCATCCCCATCGCACATCTTGGATCTCAACCACTAGGGAAGGGAAATGCGTGAGAACCAGGCAGCCTAGAGATTCATCATTGCTACAAGTGAATTTCATAATAAACAAACAAAGGGCCACCTCTAGGCCCCCTTGAGGTGTTAAGGTCACCAGGTTCCAAAGTGTCCTGAGTGGGGCTAACCATCTGTGGTCTTCACCCACAGGAACAGATCTGTTTTCTCCCCAATTTGGACTCTTATGGCTTTCCCAGTTCTTTTCCCCCCAGATTGTTATGAAGGGTCTGTAGTGGTTTCGTAAGGATGTTCTAACAAAGTGCCACAACCTGCCACCGTTATGAAACGGAAGCTTATGGTCTCACACTTCTGGAGGCTGGAAGTCTGAACTCAGGATTGGTTCCTGAGTCGTGAGGGAAGGATCTGTTCCAGGCCTCTCTCCTTCACCTGCAGATGGCCGTCTTCCCCCTGTGACTCTCCACATTAATGTCTGTCTGCCTGCTTCTGTGTCCAAATTTCCCCTTTGTCCTTACAAAAGGACACCAATAATATTGGAATAGTGTAACCTAATGACAGAATTTAAACTTCGTTATCTCTGTAAAGATCCTACCTCAGACACATTTTGAGGTACTAGGGCTTAAAACTTCAAATACCTGTTTTAGGGGGTAACACAGTTCTACCCTTAGCAGGGTCCCTGCCACTGCTTCTGACAGTGGTGGCCATGAGTACCCTACTCTGCTTCTGACAGTGCTGGCCATGAGTACCCTACTCTGCTTCTGGCTGTGGCAGTAGAAATTGTATCCCAAGGGAAAAGGCCCAGGGGCCTGTAAGTAGCAGGTGCCATTTGTCACAAATGCCTCAAGCCTCTGCTGTTTCTTCACACTCATGACTTCCTTTTGGCACCCAGGACCCCTGGTATCTCCTAACCCTCTGTCTGTAGTCAAAGCCTTTCATCTGGAAAAGCATAGCACAGCGTTTCACACTGAGGTGCAATGAATACGAAACATTCCCTCCCCATACCAGGCCAGTTAAACTACGTCACAGGGACTCAGGATGTTAATTCAGCCACCTTGGGTCCTGTCTGTGTTTCAGGGCCCTGGGTGGTTCTGCTACTCACCATTAATAATAAACAAAACATTCCTCTGGGTTCACAGCTATTTGGAGTTTACAAAATTCTCTCTATTATCACTTCCATTGTCGTGTTTGAGCATCAATAAGCAGAACAAGTATTATTTTCTGCATTTGGTTTCAGAGAAGGTAGAAGCTCAGCTGAGTAATGGTCCAAGATCATCCAGGCTGATGGCTAGAGCCCACATCACTGCACCTCTGTGCCAGTCCTCCCCGCCCCGCTGCAGCCCCCCTGCCCTGTGCAGCCCCCCTGCCCTGCTGCAGCCCCCCTGCCCTGTGCAGCTCACCTGCCCTGCTGCAGCCCCTCTACCCCGCTGCAGCCCACCTGCCCTGCTGCCTCTGCTTCTCCTCTGGGTCCCCATTGTGCAGTCCACGTGGCCAGAATCTCTGCTCCACGGCCCCATCCCAGACCCTCTTGTCCTCCCCAAGAGGGCAAAAAGTAGGTGAGGGTGGCCAGGCAAGAGTACTCTTTGTTCCAAGCAAGTATTTAGACCAAAAGAGAAAGGAGCATGGGCAAAGTGACAAGTTGTGATGGAGCAGAGCAGTGTCAGGAAGTGACATGAGGCTCAGGTGGCTGGAGCATGCTGAGCAGTGAGGCTAGTGCGCAGGGGTACTACCTGGGAGAGAACAAGGAGTACCTGGTGGGGCAGAAGCCTAGTCGCATGGGTGGCTGTGGTTAATCAGAGGCTGCTCTGGTGGCAGAGTGGAGGCAGGAGGAGGCAGGGAGCAGCTTTGTGTCTCTGAGTGCCTGTCCCTACCAGTGCTGGACATTCCTGAAGGCTCTGAGGTGGCTGTCCAATGTTTCCATGCAGAGTTTATCTTTAACTTTTACATTCGTGTAACTCACTCTTTGTATACTGAAACCCGGAAGCAGCTTCTTCACCAGCTTCAGCCAAAAGCTTTAGAGCTATTTCTGGCCATTGTGACACCCTGTTCAACTTTCAGAGGACCTTGGGAATGAAGGTCTGTGAGCTTATTTTTAGGGAAAGCTCAGAATTCAGTTCAGGGGCCTCTCAGATCCCCCGTGGCCTGCCAGAGGGGTGTCCTGTCAGTGGAGATACTGCTGGGCAGAAATGCTGTGTTTACCATCAACTGTATGTTTTCCAGCAACTCCTGTGTGCTGGTTTACTGATTTAAAAAGAGGGTAGGGATCAATGTAAACACACTTTTAAATCAAAAGAGCATATTTCAAGGCTTTTATTTGTGAGAACTAACTTTAGGGCCAAAGAACTAATATCATAAGAGCTCCTGTGATTGGGCGCTTAACTGCGTATTGCATGCTAAGAAAATGCCACGAAAGCTATGTTAACTAGTGTGATGAAAATGTGTCAAACGGTCTATGAACCAAGTGTATGGTGCCCCATGATCATACTAATGTACACAGCTATGATTTAATAAAAAAATAAATAAATAATATAAATAAATAAATAAATAAATAAATAAATTTTACCTCATTTAACAGGAACAGCAATGCCGGGTTAGAAGTAGTATTACCACTATTTTAATAGATGCAAAAATGTTAACTTGAAGAGGTTAAACACTAGCCCAAGGCCAGGTGCCTGAGTCTGGCTCCAGAACCCTCTAGGCTAAGCCAATAAATGGCTCACAGGGTGCTATTCTTTTGTCTTGTGTGTGACTAACTGAGCTTGGAATTATTCCCTGCCCAGGTCCTATTTGACCTCAGGATCCTTCTCAACACAGTGCTATAGTGCTATAGGTCACCACTATTGCCACTGAAGCCATGGTTCTACTGGGAATAAAATATGTGTCATTTAGTGTTTTTTTCTCTATATTTGCTCAAAATAGAATCATTAAAAAATCTGCAGAGTTTTGTTGTTGATTTCTACAAACCTGTTTATAGTCTTAAAAGATTATAAATTCCCTAAACATTTGTAAGAAATAGAGCATTCAGCACAGTTTCCTTTTACAGTCAGTAGAGATTCTGCGTTCTGATTTTAATAGGGGATCCTAACTGCCTTGGAGGGAGAAATACCATTTTAGGACCCAAAGCCTTGATATGGACAAGTGGCTTACATGCTCATGTCTAGTGATGAGTGAGCAATGGTGAATGAGCCTGAGAAACTCAAGTCCATTGCAGTAGAGCTTTCTGGTGACCCAGTGGGATGGTGAGGTAGGGTTGGGGATGTGGGGGGATGACTGAAGAAGCAAGATGATGAGCAGAATCTGGGGGTCACATACACAGAAACATTTCAGCTCAGCAGGCAAAGCTCTCATCCTGTAAGTGCAGCCCCACTTGGGGTTGTGGCTTCCAGGAGAGAGAAAGGAGTTCCTTGGAACTGGAGGGAAGAGGTGAAGGGAGAGCCCAGGACTCAGCTATGCATCAGAATGAGATAGACATCAGTCCAGGAGGAAGTCCATGGACAATATAAAAAATTGGAACCTGAGAAATAGTAACAGAAGTGTGTTGCCTAGAAATGTGGAGGCTGCCATGACTTGTTCATGAGTCTAGACTATGGAGCTGAAATGAGATGGGACAGTTGAAACAGCACATATGGATCACCAGCACAGCATACTCAATAAAAAGGAGACCTCCTGGAGGCCTGTGGGTATGGAGCAGGACTTCAGTCACAGGCCTGGGCTTCAGGACCAGGGCACCCGGTCACTCTGAAATCAGTGAGAGTTGAGGCGAGAGCTGATCCACCTACCCAAGTATTATTGAGAATTGTCTGTGTGTGTGTGTATGTGTGTGTGTGTGTGTGTGTGAATGTGTAGGGCCAGGAACTAGATCTACTTACACACTGCCTATGTGATGTTAAGGTTAGGGAAGTGACCTGGAGTGGTCCTTGGCCTGCACGAAGGTGATAAATAGACATGCGGTAAGAAGTTGGGCCAGAAGCAACTTCTAGTCTCACAAAGCTTTCCCTTAGACTCAGAAGAGGGAGAGATGACACTCCCCAAAACAACCGGATCAAGTTCCTGATGAATGGATCATTTTTAAATGACTAGCTGCGCATGACCATGCTCATGAATACCTTCCTGCCAACCCCCCCCCCCAAAAAAAAAGACATTGGCAGTCACAATGCTGCTGTGGAGGGTCCATGCATGTAAATATACTTTTTATATTATCCTCACTATGGGAGGGAGCAAGAAAGCTCTAAAAGGGTTTCTCCCAAACTGCATAGTGATCCTCATCTTCATTTTAGCCTCTTCTGGCCATTTGGAATGGAATTGCTACTGTTAAAGGAAAGCCACGTGACTAACCTGGTTTGGGGTATTCAGGTGAGAGCAGGGCTGGCCGCATCAGCATGTGACCTCTGCAGTCACATAGGACCCCTCCTAGGTTAAATGCTCCATAGGCATCTTGAAGTCTTAATAATTTTTGAACAAGGGGCCCTGCGTTTTCATTTTGCCATAGGCCCTACACATTTTGTAACCAGACCTTGGTTGTCACGCCCTGTAGCCCAGACACCAGGCCTGTGCTGGGTCAGAATTATATGGGGAAATAAAAATGTAATTTAGAGCATATAAATAAAGCCCCAAATTTCAGAGGTTTAACTCTCTTGAGGGCTTTTCCACTATTCCAACAGTCTAACACAAGCCTTCCTTGGTAGTGGGTGGTTTTCTTGCAGGTGGTGGCTCAGGTTCCTACTATTTGTGACTCTGCCATCTCCCAGGGCTTTAGAATGCTTTGACTCCAGCCCGTCAAAGGAGAAAGAGAGGATGGAGAAGGGACACTCACCCCTTAACTGACTTGGCCTGGAAGTGACTCACACCACTTCCTCTCACAGTCTGGAGCACTGGTCAACTGGCTACACGATGGTGCAAAGGAAGCTGTGAAACTTGGTGCCTGGCTTGGTGGCTACTTTTCAGCGACACCTCCGTCATCTGGGAAGAAGAATACACAATTAGGTGGATCATTAGCTTTCTCTGACACATAGATTCTTCCTGATGGGATTCATGGTGCAAAACCAGGCATGTCAGTGCAGACCAGCGTATGTGGCTCAGGGAAGGTAGGATCCCAAATCTTTTTAGCACAAAGGCCTGTCTGTTATCCTCATCAGTTAGGAATTGGTTTTAGGGATAATTGCAAGTTCTGGAATCGGGAGGAACGATAGTCAAAGCAGTCTGTGCTTATTTGTTTGCTTGCTTATTTATTTCCAATAATAGATTTTCAAGGAATACAACATTAAATGTTACCATATTCATAAAATGTACATATCAGGCCAGGCACAGTGGCTCATGCCTATAATCGTAGCATTCTGGGAGGCCAAGGCAAGAGGATTGCTTGAGTTCAGGAGTTGGAGAACAGCCTGAGCAAGAGTGAGAACTCATCACTACTGAAAAAAGAAAAATTAGCCAGGCATTGTGGTGGGCACCTGTAGTCCTAGCTACTTGGGAAGTGGGGGCAGGAGGATTGCTTGAGCCGAAGACTTTGAGGTCTCTGTGAGCTAGGCTGATGCCACAATACTCTAGCCTGGGTGACAGTGTGAGACTCTGTCTTTAAAAAAAAAAAAAATATATATATATATATATATATAAATGTATTAACTGTTAAGATGCATTGCTATTTCAATAACAGTATAATGTGGGGGGAAATACAAAAGCATATTGTAGAATTAAGGATGTATAGTAATAATTGTCAATGTGGATTATTATTTTAGTCATTTTTCACAAATTCTTTTGCTAGTTTCATGAAATTTCATGATAATGCTCACCGTAGGATGGCCACATGTTGGTACATGGATCTGGTAGATTCTGTGTGACTATCTGAGTCAAAATGCTGTTACCGAGATTAGGCACCCCTCAGTGGACAACACCCTCCATGAAGGTGAAATAAATTTGTCTATCGAACTTTCTTTCTGGGTGTGTGTCATGCAAGCTCAGGAGCCCCCAAGCTCATCTGGGTCCAAGCCAAAAAGAGGCCTACCTTGGAAATGGCTTTACCTTCCCCCCCAGGAGGCTGGTGATTTGGCAAGCGGTAATCAAAGGACGGGAAGACTCCACAGAGCTCTGAAATAGATACATCCTGGTTGGTCTTCTCATCAGCTCAACAACCTGGCGTGGGTCCTGAGGGAAGCCTCATGGGAAGGATGCAGAGGGCAGGAAAGCGAGTTAGCATCAACTCAAGGGAGCAGGTGCCGCACGCCTCATTCTCCAATTTCACCTGCTCCTCCTCAACCCTTGTTCAAACTGTGGGAAGACAAGACGGAGACAGAAGCTTGGAATTTCTAGTGTCTGTATTTGATAGGCATGTGCTCTTGGGAAGTTAAGGATGTTGGTGATGATAACTGTTGTCTAAGCGAAGGCAGTGCCCATAAATAAACTCCTCGGAGCTTGGGAGCCCCCTGGCTGTGTCCCAGGCTAGGCCCATAGCGTCCAAAGAAAATGAAAGACTCTGTAACGCAACCGCTTTTCTGGCCACCCTTGAAGTCCTGTCTTCTCTCAGGCAGCTCCTGAGAAAGACAACTCCCAGCCAGTCTCTGACAGCTGAATCAAACTGCCAAGTGTGGTAGTGTTGTCAAAACCGCCGGGACTGTTTCCCCGAGGGGTCAGGACGCTGCCAAGTTTTCTGCTTTGCCCTGAGTTAAGCAGAAGTCATCACCTGCCTGGACATTGTTGTGTCTTTGGCACCTCATTCATTGGAGAAAACACAACAAAACCTCCTGCAGTTTCTTTCACTCTACAGAGCGTGGCATCAAGGAAATAAGACAGTCAGCGTGGCATCGCAGCAGGTCTGAAATAGTATCGTCTGCGTCCTTTGATTACCTCTTTAAAATTCAGTTTGCAGGCAATCAGGGTTCATTTAATTACCTCCAAGCCATAATATAGGTCTGGGTTGGAATGGTTCTGCATTTTAATAGCTTCTTCCCCCAAAATAATATTTCTATGGCCAATAAGCAGCCCTTTGTTCTAATGTAGAAATCATAGAACTTGGTTGCTTGTCTCTCCTTTTTCGAAAATCATTATTGTTTCTGCGGGAGTCATGAAATCAGGCAGTTGTCGTTTGGCTTTTTGGTAGTTTGAGGTTAATTTGTCAATTTCCTGCCAGTCTCTCATTCCATACACATTTTTTCTAGTTAACTGACAAATCAGAATTGTGATGGCAGAGCCAAGAGGACCAGCAAAGTTTACTTCTGTAGGATCTTATCAAAATCATGGTGGGTTAATTTTTTCTTTTCCTTTAGATGTTCTAGGACAGTGGTCCTCAACCTTCCTAATGCCATGAACCTTTAATACAGTTCAAAGGGGTTGCAACCCACAGGTTGAGAACCACTGTTCTAGGATAATGGATTTTTTATTTTTAATAATATTTTGTTCATTCTAAACAAAACCATGAACTATACAAAAAACAGAAAGGATGAAATAATTTAAAAGTACCTGGCATGGGGCCTCACACTCCATCAATATATTAACATTTTAAAAGAAAAAAAATGCCCATAATCTCATCACCAAACAAATGTGGGGGATTTTCTTTGAGTGACGTGATCACCCTTGCTCAAAAAAATCTGGAACGGTCAGTTGATAACTTTCTGGCCTTCTGTTATGGAAGAATGTAGGTTTCTTAGAATAAAGTGGTCTGAATTCAAATTACTATGTTAAAAGGTGATTGATTCCCTCCCTCTCCCCCTGCAAAAAAAATTTCAGTATGTTTGCTTACCTGGTAAGTGGCAGGATTTAAAAGCCTGTGCTCCACTTACTACCATCTAATTTGGTGCTGGAAACACAAAGGTACAACTAGCCATGCGAGAAGGATCAAAACCAAAACCAGTGGCTAGCAGTTTTAGGGAGGCAGCTGTCAGCACAAACTAAGGGAAAACTCCTCAACATTTTGACCTGCCCCAATTTGGAATGAACTTCTTGGTGGAATGGTGAACAGCCTGTCCCAAGATGCAGAGACTAAAGGGACGCTTGGCGTATGTGTGGATGAGGGAGTCTACGCATGTGTTATAGTGGACCAGCTGACATGGACCACCTGTGTCTCCATGATTTTAAAATTAGGGTGCACACTATGGGGGCAAGACATGATTGCAAGAGGGACTTTACCTAACAATTGCAATCAGTGTAACTGGCTTATTGTACCCTCAATGAATCCCGAACAATAAAAAAAAAAATTAGGGTACATTTGCTAGCGTACTTCCCCAAGCACCCATGATATCTTTGTACGGTGGAACCTGCTCCAGTGTTGCTTCAGATCAAATATAGTTACCTGAAACATAGCTGGGTAGAGTAGTTGCCTGAGACAGGTAGAATTCACCTCCTGGGCTCTATCCCAGGCTTGTGGCCAGCCAGTACCTGAGTCAGACCCGTGTACGAGCCCCATCCAAAGTTATGCATCATTTTTCCTCACTGCCTATTTTCATGTGACTCTCTTATCTCTCCTGATGCCATGGGTTTCCCCCTCTTATGCCAACAAAGTGTATCTGTTCCTGTAAGGGACCCTCTAGGCACTTTCTTTGACATTACTCCATTATAAAAGAAGAAAAAGCATAAAGGCAATCCTCCTTTTACTTAGAAAAGTGGTCCTTCTAAAACAGTTTCTCTAACTCATTGTATCTGAACTCCAACTTAAAGCTATGAAGTCATGTGTGATCAAGAAATATGTGTCCAAGTTTATGTCATTTAGTCAATGTTTCTATGAACATCTCCTATGATGTAGACACATTTGGGGTGCTGAGGATGTCACAGTAAATACAACACAGGTTCTGCCCCCATGGAGCCACATTCTAGGGGGGGATCAGGAAGGAAAACTTTACAAGGACACAAATGAATAGACACTGTCAGTCTGTAGTATGTGGATTAGGTTGTGCTGGGGAGGGGGATACCTTTGGAGGATGTTCTGCAAAGACTTTGCTAGTAAGATGATGTTTGAGCTGTCATATAAAACAAAGGCATGAGCTGCGTGGATATCTGGGGGATGTGTGCTCCGGGCAGAATGCACAGCAACGGTGCTAGCCCTGGGTTGAGAACATTCCTTGTGTGTTCAATAGGTAATGTGAAGCCTGGTGTGGCAGGGTGAGGGGCAGGTGAGGAAGTGTGATAGGAGATGTGATCAAGGAGGTGGGAGCTGGGGCTGCATTATGAAAGACTCTATATCAGGTGTCCTCAAACTGCGGCCCGCGGGCCACATGAAGCGGTGTGAATTGTATTTGTTCCCGTTTTGTTTTTTACTTCAAAATAAGATATGTGCAGTGTGCATAGGAATTTGTTCATATATATATTTTTTAAACTATAGTCCGGCCCTCCAACAGTCTGAGGGTCAGTGAATTGGCCCCCTGTTTAAAAAGTTTGAGGACGCCTGCTCTATATACTGGTATAAGAACTTTGGTTTTTACTCTAAGTGAGATTGCAATTCAGTGGAAGGTTTGGAGCACAGGAATTGCACAATCTGACCTATTTTTTAAAAAGATTACTCTTGCTGACGTGTTGAGATATCAGTAAGGGGAGGGGCCAGAGTGGAAGCCGGGAGATCAGTTGGGAGGGCATTCTGATAATTCAGGAGGGGAGGAACCTACTTGGGCCAAGAGTGTAGCAGAGGAGGTGGGGAATCCTAGATGGGCTTTGATAGTACAGTTCTGGGGATTTTCTCACTGAGTGGAAGTGGAATGTGAGAGAAAAAAAAAAGTCAAGGATTCTCCAATGATTTCAGTTTTAAGCAACTAGTCAGAGGGAGTTTCACTGGAATGAGATGGGGATTGCCATGGAAAGGGCTGTTTTTGAGGGAAAATAGGAGTTCAATTTGGAGATGTTAAGTTCAATTTTGGGAGATGCCTATTTGCAACCCAAGTGGAGAAGTTGAGTGGGCAATATATTAGTCTGTATAGGCTGCTATAACAAAACACCATAGACTGAGTGGCTTGTAAATAACAGAAATTTATTTCTTGTGGTTCTGGAGGTTGTGGAGTCCAAGACCAAGGCGCCAGACAGACTTGGTTCTGGTGAGGGCCATTCATTCTGCTTCCTCATTCACAGATGGGACCTTTGTGATGTGTCCTCACATGGTGGAATGGGCAAGGCAGTTTTCTGTGGTCTCTCTTTTATTATTTTTTTTTTTTGAGAGGATCCAATATTTACGAGAATTTAATAAAGACAAAAAAGAGTAGTGGTTTAGTTTATTTGGAAAAGGATAGATGATTTAATCACTAACAGAAACAGAAGGAGAAAATCAACATGTACCACTGGGACCTCTCTTATAGGAACACCAATCCCATTTATGAAGCCTCTGGTCCTCCTATTCTTTTGTTTCATTTTTGTTTTTAAGACAAGGTCTTACTCTGTTGTCTGGGCTCGAGTACAGTGGCATCATTGTAGTTCACTGCAACCTCAGATTGCAATCCTCCTTCCTCTGCTCCCTGACCTTTTGAGTAGCTGAGACTACTACAAGTACATGCCACCACACCTGGCTAATTTTTCTATTTCCGTAGAAATGAGGTCTCGTTCTGTTACTCAGGCTGGCCTTGAACTCCTGGCCTCAAGTGATCCTCCCACTTTGGCCTCCCAAAGTGCTAGGATTACAGGCATGAGCTGCCACCCCCCACCTGCCCTCATATTCTACTTACCCCCAAAGACCCCACCTAATACCATCACATTAGTGATTACATAGGTTTTCAACATATGAATTGATGGGGGGGAGACATAAACATTTAGACCACAGCAGATGTTGGGATGTGTGAGTCTACAGTTCAAAAGAGAGGTCTGGGCTGGCTGGAGAAAGATGGGAATCATGAACGTTTAGTTGATATTTCAAGCCAGAAGATTGGGTGTGATCACCAAGGGGGTGACCTTAGACAGAGAAGAGATCTGAGGGTGGAGCTCTAGACCATTGGAGGAGAGGTTGAGGAACCGACAAATGAGAGTAAGAGGGGGTGACCAGTGAATTAGAAGGGGCAGGAATTCAGAAAGTATTTCTAGAAAGGGGGAGTGACCATCTTTATGAAATGCTGCTGATGTGTAAGAAATCTGAGGCCTAAGGATTGTCCCCTGGATGTAACAGCGTGGAGGTTACCTGTGCTCTGGACTGGAGCTGTTTTGATGGAGAGGTGGCGGGGAGCACAGCATGAATCAGAATTAGGTGAGAGGAACTGGACACAGCAGGACTGTGGATGCTTTCCAGGCGTTTTGCTATAAAGGGGAAAAGAGAAAGGGAGTTGTAGGTGTGGGGGCCCATGCTCCAAAGAGTGTACCATTAGAGACATGATAGCATGTTTGGGTGCTGCTGGGAGTAATGTAGAAGCTGGGCAACATTGGTGAGGTGGTGGAGAGAGGAGACATTGCTGGAAGGAACCGTCAACTTGGGGAGTGAGGAAGGCGTCTGTATACAAATGCAGGGGCTGCTCTTGTCCGGGAGTCGCAGCGGAGCCTGTGGGTCTGCGGCAAGTTGATTGGATCCTCAGGTCACAGGGTCTGTGGATGAGCCCTTCCTGATGGCTTCGTGCTCTCAGAGAGAGGGGAGGCAAGGACGTCAGCTGGTGGTGAGGAAGGAGAAGAGGTGCTGGAAATTTGAGGAGGGGGGGTAAGGTGTGCCCTAATCCTCTTGGGCAGATCAAGCATAGTTGGTGAAGGGAAACAATGGTCAGAGTTCTGGACACCTGCAATGGCTTTCCTTGGTTGGAGATCTCGAATTTAAAGTAAGAGCAAACAGTAAAAACACGAGTCATGCATTTGTCTAGTGTTTTCAACTGAAAATGTGCAGGCGCAAGTAAGCTAAGTATGGAATTTTATCTGAGTTGGGCTTTTCCCAGATGAGCATATAGGGAGGAGAGAGGGGCCAGGGAATTGAGGGGATCTATAGTGGAGTGATTGTGATTATCGATCATGGAATCAAAAGCTGATCAGAGGGGGCAGTGAGTGAGGGCAGGAGGTGGGTAAGTGGTAGTGATGGGAAGGTAAGATTACTGTGCTTTATTTCTTTTAATGAACTGCATTCTTGCTTAGAAATTAAATCACATTTCCAATGCATGATAGAAAGTTACTATGTTAAAAATTTATAGTAAATTTTCACATATGAAACATCCTATGTTTAATAGATAACCATTATCTACTGGTGCTGCTGTTTATGTTGCTTTTTCTTAAAGCAAGTCATGGCGTACCAGAAGAAAATAAATGGAAGGCAGTATGGATAAATCCCAGTGCAGCTGGCAGACTGGACATGGAGACCACCATGTGCACAAGGTGTCGCAGTGGGTGCCCACTGGCCAAGGGAGCAGTTGTCTTGGTCACAGTCATAGATCTGGTGTCTGGTCAGGGGGCAGAGACTTTTTTTTTTTTTCCTTTTTTTTTTTTTATTGTTGGGGATTCATTGAGGGTACAATAAGCCAGGTTACACTGATTGCAATTGTTAGGCAAAGTCCCCCTTGCAATCATGTCTTGCCCCCATAAAGTGTGACACACACCAAGGCCTCACCCCCTCCCTCCATCCCTCTTTCTGCTTTTCCTCCCCCCCATAACCTTAATTGTCATTAATTGTCCTCATATCAAAACTGAGTACATAGGATTCATGCTTCTCCATTCTTTTTTTTTTTCTTTTTTTTTTTTTATTGTTGGGGATTCATTGAGGGTACAATAAGCCAGTTACACTGATTACAATTGTTAGGTATAAGTCCCTCTTGCAATCATGTCTTGCCCCCATAAAGTGTGACACACACCGAGGCCCCACCCACCTCCCTCCTTCCCTCTTTCTGTTCCCCCCCCATAACCATAATTGTCATTAATTGTCCTCATATCAAAATTGAGTACATAGGATTCATGCTTCTCCATTCTTGTGATGCTTTACTAAGAATTATGTCTTCCACGTCCATCCAGGTTAATACGAAGGATGTAAAGTCTCCATTTTATTTAATGGCTGAATAGTATTCCATGGTATACATATACCACAGCTTGTTAATCCATTCCTGGGTTGGTGGGCATTTAGGCTGTTTCCACATTTTGGCGATTGTAAATTGAGCTGCAATAAACAGTCTAGTACAAGTGTCCTTATGATAAAAGGATTTTTTTCCTTCTGGGTAGATGCCCAGTAATGGGATTGCAGGATCAAGTGGGAGGTCTAGCTTGAGTGCTTTGAGGTTTCTCCATACTTCCTTCCAGAAAGGTTGTACTAGTTTGCAGTCCCACCAGCAGTGTAAAAGTGTTCCCTTCTCTCCACATCCACGCCAGCATCTGCAGTTTTGAGATTTTGTGATGTGGGCCATTCTCACTGGGGTTAGATGATATCTCAGGGTTGTTTTGATTTGCATTTCTCTAATATATAGAGATGATGAACATTTTTTCATGTGTTTGTTAGCCATTCGTCTGTCATCTTTAGAGAAAGTTCTATTCATGTCAGGGGGCAGAGACTTCTAATGGGGAGGTAGGGAGAGGGCAGCTGGCTATCAGGAGCCAGGATCCGCCTGTCCAGGAAAGGAAAATTGGCAAAAGTTGAGGACATCTCACAATAAGCAAACGCCCTTCTGAGAGGGGAGTGGAGCAGTAGGCAATACACCAGACAGAGCCACGAAGAGTGGACAGCGGGGAAACTCAGTCTTTCCTCCTGACTTGCCAGGTCTGGATTTGGGGCCACAGTTGATTATGGGGTCAAAGAGGCAGGCAGCAGAAGTATTTCCGGTGAAAAGGAAGAGTCCACGTTGGTCTCTGATGGGGACACTGTTCCCACTGCGGTCTCAGCTGGCTCAGGCGCTGAGTAGGACTAAGCCTGAGGGTTAGGGCACTTATGGATCCAGCTGCAGGATCTGGGAAAGGCAGGGGCAGAGGAAGAGAGGAGGGCTGATGAGAAACATCTGCTCTCTTCCCACACCGCAGCTGGAAGGCCTAAATGCCAGCACACCGTTTAGTTCATCCTTGGCAAAATCCGTGTTTATTTCATCCCTAGCCCCTTTGTCCAGACGTAACATAAATCAGGACAGGGTGAAGGGAAACCATAGGTCCTCCTGGTGGCCTCGCCAGCTTTATCCTTCCCTAGGGTGGTGCACACGCCACGTTAGTACTGTGCGGTAGCGAGAGACCCTACCGGGCCATAAATCCTGACTCTAATCCAGCAACATCTTGTTACATGATCTCCCCATGTTTGAGTCTCCTCATCCTTGCTACGACAGTGACAATTCCTGTTCTCTCAGTGGCATGAAATAGGAGATACGGAAGTGCTCGGGGCTCAGCCCCAGTGGGAAGGCTTCTGGGTAGGTGGGGATATAGACGCGCTGGCCTTGCAAAATGAAGTGAGGTCAGCACAGATTAGGCAGACCAAATCAGATCTTTGATGGTTGAGTGATTTTTAAAAATGATTGCAGGTCTGCACAATTTAACAGGACTGCCCATAGCAGCTGAAAACATTTTCCAGAGCGGATCAGATAAAGCCAACTTAGAAATTGGTCATTGCTGTAAATCAAGTGGCAGACTATCAACGACCTAGATTTCCCCAGAAGTTTTCCCACAGGAAGGGAAAGAAAAACCACCGTGTGGCTGCTGAGGTTTGATTTGCCAGGAGCCAAGAGAGCCACACAACATTAAAAGATTAGCCTCCTCTCAGCTGGCTGGAGTCAAGTGAGTCTCATTTAATTCACAAGCCAGTGAGATGTGTAAATCACATCTATAGAATAAATGGTTAGATTTCAACTCCAGCTGCCAGCGATCCATAACAGCCTCTGGTTGCATTGTTCATCTCAAAAAATGCTTGGCTCTTTGCTGAAGCTGCTGCTTTTTAATGCCTAACACCACGAGGTCAGGATTTCTCCCATTCTCTGCCCTCCCTTTAAGAAGGTGGGGATGAGGAATGGTATGAATAGAGCACTAATTATGGACCCTCACCAGGCAGACCTAGGGCTCTGGTCCTGAGATGATACCTAGATGGCTGTTCTCTGTCTGTGCTGTGGATTAGAGGCCATTCAGTGTGGCCCGGGGTTATGGGAATGTTCCAGGGCATCCTGGACTTTTCAAGACACCTATAACTTCTAGAGAGAACCAGGAGTAAGGCTAGGTACAGTAACTCATGCCTGTAATCCCAGCACTTTGGGAGGCTGAGGCAAGAGGATTGCTTGAGGTTAGGAGTTCAAGGCCAGCTCCCTATGGAAGCATAGGGAAACCACATCTCTACAAAAAAAAATACACACACACACACACACACACACACATATATGTAAGTGTGGTGGTGCATGCTTGTGATCCCGGCTTCTTAGAGGCTAAGGCAGGAGGATTGCTTGAGCCTCAGGAGTTGGAGGCTGCAGTGAGCTATGATGACATCACTGCAGTGTCACTCCAGCCTGGGTGACAGAGGGCCATCTCTAAATAAATAAATAAGAGAACTAGGAGCCAAACTCTACTCATCTATCCGGTGTCAGGTCTACAGAGCAATGTTACGCACCACATCCTACACGCTACCTGATAAAAGTCAGCTGTGGTCACCATGAGATTTCTCATGTTGCTCTGCTCCCCAAGATTCTCCTTAGGGGCTCCCAACCTGCTCTCCTGCCAATTTATCACTCTCACATTCGGAACTCCTGGCCCTGCAGTCGACTTCCACTCTACCTTTGGTCCTTTGGATCTTTGTGGCTGTTGCTATTAACTTACTTGATTCATTCCCAGCTCCCACCACCCTGTGCAGGGAGGGGCTGGAGTGCCCCTGGTGACAACATCACAAAGCTCCCAGTTTGACAGTGAGGCACAGTAGGTGCCACATAAAAGGAGACACGGGGTGCTCACTAGTGCCATCACCTACAAGTCTGCATGGTTCTGTGGTAATGCTGTACTTTGTCATCTGTGTGTGCGGGAAGTATAAATGCATGTGTACATCTCACAAATACCAGTGAGGTCAAGCAAAGAAATCTAGAGACATCAAAATACAGTCCGACCCAGCTGCTTTGGAGGCTGAGGCAGGAGGATGGCTGGAGCCCAGGAGTTTGAGACTGCAGTGAGCTGTGCTCGTGCCTGGTCTGCAAATGGACATTCAGGGGGTAGAATTCAGGAAAGAGATCTGGTGTGGGGACTTTAAAAACCGCATTTAATAATAACTGTAGCCATAGAAGTGGATGAAGCTATCCAGGGATAGAATGTAGAATGTCAAGTCAATATGATGATTCACATTTAAGGGATGAGGCAGCCAGAGAAGAAGGTTGAGAATCAGGGCAGAAGAGAGAACTTTCTGAGATGGAGTGATACGTGATGCTGAATGCTGCCCAAATTCTAGAAGTTGTCCATTTAATGAACCATCTGGGTGGTCACTGGTGGCCCTAATAAGGATGGGAAAGCAGGTTCCAAGAGCAGGGGAGTGGGGTGTGGAGTTGAGCTGGAGTTAAGAGGAAGTGGGGGTATTGAACAGAGCCTTTGTCTCCCCAAATGGTGTGGCTGTAAAGGAAAGAAGAGAGGTAATACTCATCTAGAGAGGGCATGGGATTTATATGGATTTCTTTAAAGGAGAAGATGTGTAAATTCTTAGGTGACAGAGTTAGGAGAGAATAGAGAAAGAGTTGAAAGCTCAGATGAGTGGCAGATAAATGATGGCATGGGGTCCCCGACAGGTCATGGCATGATGGAATTCCTAGCAGTGATGATTAACCTTTTACATACAAAAAACCAAACAACCCAAATTTAAAAGAGCAAAGAAACAAACCAACAAAAACAAAAACATTGTGTTTCTATTCATGCTATGCATGGGCTGTGCTGGGGAGTATCTTCTCCTGAAGCCATAGAGTTGACAAGGAGCACACCAAAGATTCCTGGACAGTGTTGAGAGCCCAGCTGAGGTTGAAGACTATAGAGTGGTAACATCATTCTCCTGTACAGCATGGCACCCCACATAAAGGTTTCATCTTGGGAAATGAGGATGCTTTGGCCTAGTTTGGGATATTGCTAGTTGGGTATGGGCAGATGATGAGGATAAAGGAAGAACGTGATCGAAATTGTGGTCTTAGCTAAAAAGTGATGAAGGTGAAGATGGGAGAACTAAGATGGACTGGGAGAAAGTAGAGGAAGTGGGAGATGAGAGGCTGTGGTTAAAGTCTGGGTCATTGTGTCCGAGTATGTCACACTCAGCAATGGGCCATTCCTCAATATGGATCGTTGAGAAGAGTGGATATCTGGGTCAGTAGAGCCGAGGTTTTCAGGGAACTGTGGCAACAAGGGCCGGATGAGTCACGTACACAAACTCTGAAGTCACCCAGGATGGTGGTGGGATTTCACACAGACACTGTGAGTCAGGGAATGAGGTCATCTGTGGATGTAAGGAAGTGACTAGTGGGTGACAGAGTAGAAGAGAGAGCAAGGGAACAGATGGGACTTTTCCCATGAGGGCCGAGGAGTCATGGTCTGGATCTGGAAGTGACATTGCAGAGTAAGGAAATTGCCAAATGCACTTTCTGATCCTGTTGCCATTTGGCCATATCTCAAAGGCCATGTTCTCAAAACTATCTTCTACCATTCATGGGGTCCAAAACTCAACTGTCAACTACCAATTTGCCTGGGGGTGGGACCAATACTTTTCTAATTAAAAACAACAACAACTATAAGATGTAGTCTTTCCAGCTTTATTTATTCAGATTCATTTACCCCTACTGAATTTTCTTTTTTTTTTTTTGAGACAGAGTCTCACTTTTTTTTTTTTTTTGTAGAGACAGAGTCTCACTTTATGGCCCTCAGGTAGAGTGCTGTGGCCTCACCCAGCTCACAGCAACCTCCAACTCCTGGGCTTAAGCGATTCTCCTGCCTCAGTCTCCCGAGCAGCTGGGACTACAGGCGCCTGCCACAACGCCCGGCTATTTTTTGGTTGCAGTTTGGCCGGGGCCGGGTTTGAACACGCCACCCTCGGTATATGGGGCTGGTTCCCTACCAACTGAGTCACAGGCGCCGCCCCCTACTGAATTTTCTAAATCACTGTTTCAGTATTTTAAGGAATACATCTCTGGCACTTAAGATGACATGCACTCAAAAGCTCCTTTGATCAATCCACACTGTTCTTTTAAGTCTATTGGCTAACATTTAGATTGCAGTGAGTGTTTAAAATGTGAAAGCAGTCCAGTTGACATGTCAGTGGCTGCTTAGTTGGCACGTGGACACAGCTGCTGGCCTCTGGGCCTGATCAGGGGCTGGTTTTGACCAAGGCGTACCCCACGCATATGTACGGTTCAGTCCTGCCATCTGTAAAATGTGCTTGGCCTCTGAGCCTGCCTATCACCCTGAGAATTATCACACCAGAGAAATTAGGTCGCTGTGACTCACAACAGTGGCACATTTCATCTAAAAAAATTTCAAACTTCTATAATTAAAGAGTTCAAATGTCTTCGGAGTTTTATTCGTCGGGTTTTTTTTTAATTTGAAAAATAAAAGTAAAAAACAATGGAGTAGAAGTAGATGATACAAACTTATGTTAATGTGCCTCTCTAATGAGTTTGACTGTTCATACCTATGGGTCAAAAAATTGAATACAGAAAGCAAATATTTGGTCATCTCCATGTCCATGAGGATGCTCAGAATTCCTTTGCATCCTAGCGGGGACCATTGGAAGTTTCCTTCTGTTTAGTGACTTGACTTACAGGGAGGAAGATAGTGCAGCTGTAAACCAGCTGGGTTTCATTTAGGCTTGGAAACAGGGTCCCTTTGTCTGTGCCAAATGTTCTTGGCCCCCTCCCTCAATTTCATGGACTTGGGTCGTTAGTGAAAAAGTAGTTGTTGAAATATCGGCTCACTCTTGGAACCTGCCACTCAGCAGGACTTCTGGCAACCAGGGAGCCTTTTTGTGATATGTGGAAAGGTAAAGAAGTCATTAAATAGCTTTCCCACATGTTCATCTGTGACTTCATTCACAGAAACGCATTGGTAACTGAGCTGCGTGAAACTGGGTCGTCCCAGCCCTCTGTGGACATAAAGGGTGTAGCGCCCCCTCGTGGAGAGACTTTCGTAGCAGGTGTTCAACCTGGTACATTTTGGGGGGATGAGGCGAGACATTAACAAATACCATACGCTAATGAACATATTTATTATAAATGTGGGCAGTAGTGAAACAGAAATAGTATAAACAAGCCTTACAAAAAATGTAATTCCAATAGTGAAAATAGTAATTCTGGATCAAAGCATCGTGGAACCACAGGAACCCCAGGGATTACTAATATGGAAACTGAAATAGTGGTTAGTTTTGAGTGAAGGGAGAGAGATTGAAATTGGCCTGAAGCACATGGAAAGCCTTCTGGAAATGGATGGAAAGTTCTATTTATTTTAAACTAGATGGTGGTTACGAAGGTGTTTGCCTCATAAGAATTCTTTTAGCTAAATGTGCTATGGTTGACCAAGAGTTTTTATATTTTTTGACCTTATTAAATACATGTACAGAAAACACCACAAAGTTAATGTTTAGCTCCATACAACCTCCTAAATTTACAGGTGCCAGTGAACACCTACATGGACAGACCTGGTGACATCATTCAAATTTGAGCTTTTATGTTGTCTGTGCACACACACTTTCCCCTTTCCAGTTCTTCAAAGAAACTCCAAATTCAGTATTTCACCTGGCACATTTGGTTGCCCTGGAAAAGGCCATTTAGGTTGTAAGTTCATTTTTGTGACCAGTCTGAGAGCAAAATTAAGAATGACAGGAAGGCATCCTTCCACCAGAAAAATCCTTTGCAGTCAAATTCAGAAAAAAAATCCATTTTACTTTAGAAGTGAGAGGCAAACAGATGCATTAATAATGCTGCAATATCTGACTGCCTCTCCCAAAGGTGCAAATTCCTGCAGAGTACTTTATGGGACAAATTATTTAACCGTAATATAGATGGGGAGGGCAAATCAATGTTGATGTGCGATATTAAATCCAACATAGTTTAATTCTAAGTTATTTAGTCGTAACTAAATTTCTTCAAGACCTATAATGCATTTAAAACTTTACCTTAAAGGAAATCTCAAGAAGGCTTTCACATTCATATAATACAGATGAGGAATGAAGGGGAACAACAATGAAGTCTAAAGATGCAAAATGAATGCACAAGTTCTTGCCAAGTTTCCATAATGTCTTGCTAGTTGTTTAGGGAGGGAGGAGAGAGAAGGGTGGCTTGGAAAGAGCAAGGACTCTTTTCTATTCTCAGGTTAAGAAAGGAGATTTGGGGCTGGTGGGTCTGATCTTGTATCTCCATTCATGTCTTTTACTTTATCCTAGGCAGATCTGTCCCCTCAGAAGTAAGAGTAACACCCGTTCCAGGGGTGGCTCCTTTTACACCCATCAGTCAACTCTGCCACCCTCCCAGTGGTTTGAACACACACACACTTAAATAAAGACTGGATTATATGTGGGTGCTGTATATATTAAACTCTTTTTTTGCCTTTTTTCTTTCTCTGTAGCACTGCATATGTAGAAACCAGCCACTCTGAGTTGGAATAAACTGTCACAATTTGTTTGACATTGTGAGAACACCAACCACCCAAAATAAGCTTTTGCAAATGTTAATTGAAGTAAGAGCATGTGCACAAAAGGAGCGAGGACTAGAAGGTTTAGCTTAGAATTGTTTGTAATAATAAAAAAACTGGGAGCAATTCAATAGGAAAATAGGAGAGTGGTAAACTGTGATATGTCAGGACTAGAGAACACTAAGGGGAAGTTATAAATATTAAAGCAGATCACTATATACTGACACGAACAAAAATTGCCATACATGTACCAAGGTGAGAAAGGGAATGTTGGTTTTCTTCTGTATTATTAGGATTTTGAATATCAAAGTTATATTTGTATATTACTTGCATAATTAAGAAATTTAAGTTAGCCAAATGTAATCCTCTTTGGAATCTACTTTTTGAAAATTATGTTATGACACCCAGGAGTAAATATACCAATGCGATTGAAGTGGTAATCTGAATCCTTGGTCTCCTGGCACATTTACTCTGAAGACTTTTTGAAAGGAGACCATGGAAAGGAAATGGCCTGGCGAGTCCCCTTGTGTGTGTCTGTCTGGGATGCCCCATAGGCAGGATGCTGTCACCGATGTCCAGTGTGTTTACTGTGATGTTTCAGGACCCAGTCTCAGCCCCTCTTCTGCCAACTGTTAGCTCAGGGCTCAGGGCAAAGGAGACGAAATCATTAAAGACTAACAGATCTCAGAGTCTTTTGAAACTTAAAAGAAGTTGTTGTCGGAGTCTTATTCAAGATGCTGCCAGTCCCAGACAGTCACTGAAAGGGACTTGCCACAGATGCTGGTAATGTTCGCTGCTCCCTTTGGGTTTGAATTCTGGCTCTGAGGAGGTCTTACAGCCCAGTACGCGGGAAACCCCAAATCTCCTTCAGTAGTCATCCTAGGGGGAACTGATGGAGTGACTCAAGAAAGTGGACCTGTCCTTTTTCTTTGAACAGTAGTGCACAGTGTATACTGATGGCTTTGTAGACCTGGCTTTCTTTTCTGAAATAAATCTTTCCTGGAGAAGCCATGGAAGCCACTTGAATATTTCAACCAGTGCGGTATCTCGGGATTCACTGACTGCGGAGTTTGCGGCCTGACTCCCATCCCAGCTACCTCCGGGAACTCCCAGATAGAACACAGCAGCCCAATTTCAGTCTAAGCAGCAGTTCTGTTTTAGTCTCCTCATTTTGACAAGGCTTCCCCGTTCCCAGACCAGGCATGGGTTCCACTTCCAATCCCTGTCACTGTCAGTGGAGGTGGCAGCCTTGTGAACTGGCAGGCGGGACCATGTATAGCCCAAAGCAAGGACCAACTTACATCTCCATCTGTAAAGTGGGTGCATTTTGTCCTTGACTGAAAGAATGAACTTACAGATTTTCTGGTCAAACAAATGGACCTCCTTCCCTTACCCCACAGACCCTTTCTACCTGAGCTCCTGGGCCCACCTCATTTAGGAATATCTCAGGGGACCCTATATATCTTTTTGTTCATGCATTTATTAAGTGCCTCATGTGTGTTAGAAGATATTCTTGTGTGCTCACACCTCTAATCCTAGCACTCCAAAAGGCTGAGGCGGATGGATTGCCTGAGCTCTTGAGTTTCAGACTAGCCTGAGTAAGAGCAAGACTCCGTCTCTTAAAAAAAAATAGCCAAATGTTGTGGCAGGTACCTGTAGTCCCAGCTACTTGGGAGAATGAGGCAAGAGGATCACTTGAGCCCAAGAGACTGAGCTTACTGTGAGCTATGATGCCATGGCACTCTACCCAGGGTGACAGAGTAAGACTATCTAAAAAAAAAAATCAAATCTATATCTATGTGTCTATATATGTCTATATATATATATTTTCTTTTTTCTTAGAGTTGGGAATAGAGTGGTGAAAAGGGTGTGGTCCTCCCCTCACAGGCTTCACAATTTGAAAGAAAAGATGTTCTAGAAGAGAGAGAAAGTATGATACAAGCCCAGCAAGTTGACCTTCCTCTGTGTTCTCTGACTAGTAAGGAGCGGGCCCCATTGGACTGGGGCTGTCCTGCACACACCCAGGGCTCTAGGCCTACTTTCCTTCCATCTCCTCGCTTGACATGACCCCACTTAAGGGGGAACCCATTCGCTTAGGGACCTTTGTAAAATAATCTTGTGTCAAAAACATAACATGCCTCAGATTCCATTGCTTCTATTGTAGGCTCTTTGGGACCAAAGGCATTTTATTTTATTTTATTTAGAAAATGAAAAAATAGTTTTTCATAAGTTACTATTTTCCCTTCGCGACCTGGGTAACTTTTTCTTATTCATCGTCTGCCCATGCAGCTAATCAGATGTGAAGGATACAATAATACCAGACGGATCGTTGCATGTTTCATGAGAAATGTATTAGTTAGGAGCCTGGGGTCCTAAGAAATAGAGACCAGCTTGAACTAGCCCAAGGAAAAAGGCGGAAGGGGGTTTTTATAAGGTGCCTCAACAGAATCAAAACCAGAAATGTGGCTGGGCCTGAGGAAAGCAAAAAGTCACTAGAATTCTTTCTACCTTTGTCTCTGCCTCTCTACCTGACTTCCTCATCCAGCCAGCCAACCAGCTATCCATTCCTTCCTCCCTTCTATTCCCTTCCTCCTTTGCTCCCTTCTCTGTATCTCTCTCTCTCCCCTGGCTTCCTCTGCTTTCTGGTCCATGCAGCCAAATGTGGCTGCCCCACCATCTCTAAGTTTACATGTCACAAGCCCAGCTGCATCACAGAGACTCCCTTCAAATAAGCTCTGGCCAGAGGCCAAGGTCACATGAGTCCAAGTGGTTCCTGGAGGTCACTCTTCTGGAGGTGGGTTAACCTTTGGGGAAGAGGGACACATTCTGAGCAGGACAGACATGCCCTAATGTCCAATACACCAGAATCTTCACACAGAGACGCACTATAAGAAATCCAGTCTTAAACGAGGTCTGCAGAATGGAGACAAACGGCCCATCTCCTAACAGGATTACTTGTGTTTGGGGGGAAGGCGGAATAAGAATTTCTACCACTACATACAAATTAATTTTTTCTTTTTTTTTGCATTTTGACCTTAGCAAAAAGAAAGAAATATTTGGCTCTACTTTCTACATTCTTTCAAAGCCTTTGAAACACATGTTTTAATGCTTGTGTCATTAAGAGTTTGCAGGGTCACTACTGTGGGCAAGGATAAGATGGGAATGTAAGTGGAACACCCCTCTCTTCCTAAAAACAATGTCAGTTGTTCCTCTTAGCCCCATCATGACAGTTTCTGGAATTCTTTTCACCCTCACTTCTTTATCTTTTCTTCTCCCTCCTAGACTGTCAGAGGCAGAGACAGGAGTGATGTCTTGTCACCACTGCCTCTGTTACCATAACCTCTGATATTGTCACTTTTCCCCAAAGTCTTGGCTAGGATTTGAGGAGCTGCGACGGGGGACAGTTCTGTTTTGACAGGGCATATTAACCAAATACCCTGTGCCTTATGGACATATTGGGCCATTTCCATCTTTGGACCCTTTTGTTAAGTCTCCTTAAGTTGCCTTCAGGTTTTATTATTTCTAATTGGTTTTCAGAGCTACTAAATGGAGTCATTAGGTCATTCAAAAGTAGGCATATGTACATAGGTGAGCCATAATGTGGATCTAAAAATATTTACATAGTTTTCATCTGCTAAGAGATTTGACAACTATGTCTACCAGGTAATGACTTTAAAATATAAAATGTATTTTTTTCTTTTTTTTTTATTAAATCATAAACGCATAGATCACGTATACCTTAATGCATGTATGGGGTATAGTGTGCTGATTTCATATAGAATTAGGAGCGTTTATATCACCCTGGTTAATAGAAACCTCATCTTGTTTACTTAATTATTGTGTTGAGACATTTATAGTCTATACTTAATAAATCCAACAAGTACCCTTGCATTAAAAACAGAAAGAAAGAAATAAAACCTGTATGTCTAATAAAAAAATAAATAAATGAATAATAAATAAATAAAACATACTGAGTACAAAAAATATATTAAAAATGTAAGATCAGATCTTTGGGGCATATTATTTTGTGTATTTCCTTTCTTATTATTGCTGTTAATGATGTCTTGTTTAAGTAAGGAAAGAAGGTTTTGATATTACTACAAGAGTTGCCAGACTACAGAGGATTTGCCTTCCAAGATGATGTATGGCTTAGGAGTTGAATATAGACGTGTTTACCTCTCCAGGCCAATTCCCAATTATATGTTTAACACATAATGTAGCTGAATTAGTGCACATTTCTGGAGAGCTTAGAAAAAAGATGCAGATCTACCAATGACTACAACACAACTTTAAAATTGAATTTCAAATACAGTTTTGTTTTTTATCATGAATGGGTGCTTTGAGGAAAAGCATGTTTAATCAGGCACTACAGGGGGCAGCCGCAGTCTTCCCTAGAGATTCTAAAAAAGATTCTTGGACCCCTCATGAGTTTTAGAAGATAATGATGCTAGTATTTTGTTATGTATAATTATACTAAACAATACATTTATTGATATGGTTATAATTACTTCTGTTTATGATTTGGCTAGGTTTTGCTTTGAAAAGGAGAGATAGGGAAAGAAATTTCTCTGAAGTAATTGGGAGAAAAAGCAGAATAAGGAGAAAACTAAAGAAAATGTGAAGATTTATGAGAAAAATTGCCTGAAGGTATGAATGGGGTGGGGACAGAGAGTGGATGTATCTGACATACCTGGGCTTCCTGTGATTGAAGTTGAGACCAAGTAGTCAGTCACATCTTTCGTAAATGGGCATAATTGATCCAACACAGCGTAATTGCATTCTAGTGTACCAATTTTCAAAATATGGTCTTCTCAAAGGTACAGTTCTCCTAATCGATTATGAACTGAGATGAAAATCCAAGTCCTTGCTGTGATGAATGGTAAACAAGCCCATAAAATACTGGTTTTTATTTTTGACTAAGGGTTTCTAGAGAGTAACTTACTAAGTGAGCTATTAAGGGTCTTTCTGAACTCAAGTTGGCCTGTTACTGTAGACTCGAATTAGATGAGGACTCTAATTAGTTCTACTAAAAAGTCTGGCTGCTATTCAGTAACAAAGCGCCCATTATGTGGCATGCATGGGGATAGCTGAATTTCCAAAAGGGAGAAAGGAGTAGTCAGGGCGTAGAATGCCCAAAGTGGGCAATGATCAAAGAAGGTTGAGCATCATGGTTTAGAAAGTTGATCTCAATCCTCTTTGGGTATCAGACTTGTCTACAGTGCTATTGAAAATGATGAGTTGCTGGACTCCACAATGATCTATTGAATGAATGAGAATCCATTCTCTCCCTAGCAGACTTTGCCTTCATCTCATTGTCTAGAACTCATTCACGTGTCCACCCCAGACGTGTCATAAGCAAGGTGTATGGGGTTCGTGCCCTGGTGCTGGAGTGCTGCTGACTGAAGAGAACCACTGTGGCTGCATCCACAGCTTCGTGGTGCCCAAAACGTCAGTGTAGAAACAAACAGGCCAAATGTTCTCTGCCTTTAAAAACCACTTACTGTTTACTCTTAGAAAGACCGAACACTGGATAACTGAAGAAATAACTGGATAACTAATCCATAAAGGGCCAGAGAAGCAGAAGCAACCTTTATTGAGTATCTGCCTTCCTGTGTGCTGAGGACTTTATCCATGTCACCTCTTTTAATCCTCACTTTCATATTCAGAGGTCAGTAGTGTCACTAGCATTCAACAGATTGAAGACTAGAGTTCAGGGAATTTGGGGGATTTGAATTGGATCGCCTCTCTAGAATGAGGCGAGCCAGAATTAGTGTCCTTTTTCTCAGTATGTAGGTTTGCTATATTTGTTTGTTTCTTTTTATTTATTTATTATTTTTAATACAGATGTCTAATTTTATTTAAAAAGTTACAAACAGGTGGACTGCAGAGTTTCTTTTTTTTTTTTTTAACAGCACTTACCAGGCTTTCTCCTAATCAATAAGGAGATATATCATCCTCATTTCACTGTTCCAAACGTGATTTGACAAAAATGCATTTGGTTCCCATTCTTTGGCGTTTGTATGCCGGATATGGAGTGGGCATGTGTGTCTTCTCGGGACTAATGTATGCCTGAAGCTTTTTGAATCAGCACAGTATTGTCCAACCCAGTTCGGTTTTGCTCGTCAGTGGTTTACTGACAGTGCAAACAAGTGTCTTGTGCATGTGAGTTCCTGAGGATTTGTGGGTGACGGCGCTTGCTCCCTGCCCAGCTTCTTCTGCCCTTCAGATGTGCTGCAGAAGGTAGAAGTGATAGATGGAAAGTAACTCTGTACAGTGGAGGGTGGCTGTACTACTGCCCAGAGATTTTGTTTGACTTTTACTATTATCTCACGCAATGGGAGTTTAGTTCATAAAGAAGATGAGTTCACACAGAGACGTTGTTTGGCTTTTCATATGGGATGGTAAGTGTTGTGACATTGAAATGAATGAACAGATTTTTTTAATCCTACGGAAGGGAGAGAATATTATCAACATGTGAATCTAATATAGAAGAGGAGTAAAGACCTAAAATACACTCAGTTTGTTGTAGTTGTAAAATGGATCTTGAAAGGGCCTGGCCACAGGGTGATGATGTCGTGGAGTATAGACATTTTCTGTGAATGGACTGTTTTATCACAGATTATTAGGTTAGGCAGGAGTAATACGATATGCATTACAAGGCTCTTAGTTATGGATTTCACAGGAGTTTGCTTTCTGCTTTATTTCTTGTTCTACACATGCTAGGAAATATTGCTAACTTATTTATGGATTTTTTTAAAGATAGTAACCCTAAGGTTGGTTAAATTGAACTGGGTTATTTGTGTGGGGTGACTCTCCTCAGATCCCCATCTCCTTCCTCTGTGGTTCACCCTGCTGTACCACTTCTGCTATACGGCCCACGGCCATCCTCTCCCAAGAACTCATCCTGTGTATTCCATCCACGCATGTCGTGTTATATCCGTCATATTTAGTGCACCTCTTATTAAATATTTCCTCTCCTGCTTTCTTCCACTAGCATGTGAAGGCCTGAAGGCTTGAGAGAGAGACTTATTTATCTTGGTTTCCCCAGCATCTTGGAGCAAAGAACACAGCACACAACATGTGCTTGTGGCAAATGTAATTTCAGGGAATCTTGAGACTGTCTTGCTTACTGTGAATAAAAACTGGGGTTTCTGAGTTCTCCAACTGCCACAAAACTCTGCAAAAGCGTGATGTATTCTGTTCTGCAGAAGTCTTCCATGTTGCAATTACCCATCCGGTCTGCGGTCTTCTTTATGAGGGCTCTCCATCCTTCAGCCTGGCCAGAGCATCATTTGGGGTGTGCTTATGTGGTTTTCAGTACCTTTGATTAAAGTTTCAGGACAAAGATAACCAGTTTTGCTTGGTAATCCTGTTCACTTATAAAAAAAAAATCAGTCAATAATTGAATAATTTTTATGAAAAGAATCAATACAAAACAAACCTAGATTTAGAATTTGATGATGTAGACGTTTAACCTAAGTGAGTTCAGTTAGGTAAATGAATGAAAGCAAAGAAAGATAAGATTGAAAAGAGGAAAATAATTACCTTCCTCAACAGCGTGCACGATTCTCCTCGAGCACATCCCCCAGGAGAATGTGAGGCGGCAGACGCATGGGTTGAGATCTGTTTCAGCCTCTGTTTATGATTTTAGCGTTTCAAGATGCAGATATGTTTCTCACACTTCGCGGCCCCTGAACACAAGCCAGCTTTCTTTATGTGATGGCCAAAGAAATGATGACCTGGTCCATGGTAGGAGAAAACTCTGACCTGATGGACTCCTTGTGAGACAGTGTTATTGTACACTTTATGCACATTTTAGGGCTTCTCCAGGGTCATTTTGATTATAAATAATTAAATAATTTTTACTTCATGCACGACTGTAAACTGAATGTGACTTTCTTTGAGACACAAGATTGAGCATCCGGGTAGACTATAGTGTTGGCTGGCTGTACAAACATGTTGTGTGGGTGCATGGGGGCTGGGGAGGGGTAAGTGAAGGGTCTGATCATTCACCAAACCAGGCTCTGCTGCTGGTGTTTGATCAACAGAACGTATCTGGGCCTAGGACTCTGATCTCGGTCCAACTGCCAAGTTAGGTTGAGTAAAGCCTTTCTGTGCCCGCCTTTCCTACCTCATTTAGGGGGTTGGGGGGAAGCTGTTGGGTAAAAGGAAAGAATAATATTAGCCCAAGTAATGGCTCCATGCACTAAGGAGAATTGAGTGTGTATATTTAATTTTAACTGGAAAATCCTGGCCAATAGCTCAAGACCCGGCTTGGGATAACAGATGGCCTGGAGGAGAGGGAGGAGAAGGGTAATGCCTGGCTGTTGGTGATGGCTGTGTGCCGACTCAGGCTATCCTAAGTGGAAGGGACAGCTCACCATCTTACTAGTCATGCAGCTGAAACTCAGGTGCTACTGACAGTCACAAAGGGAGCCCCAACAAAGTCTACGCGAGAACCCAAACCTGATTCAACTTAATGTCTATATTTTTCCCACTATGACCTCTTACAATTAGCAAAGGGCAGAGGTTGATGGAGCCACCTGCGTGCTGCCCCAGATTTGATCGGGACATCAGGCTTAGGAGTTATGCATCAGGAAAATGGATGGAGGGTGTGTCTTTGGATCCTCAGGTCCTTGAGGAGAAAACCTGCCACTGGCATTAGAAGCTGTTTACTTGGAGATGAGTTTTTCAGTGGAGGTTTCCAATGCAGTCTTTTCTTTCCCGTAGACTTGCTGTTAAGACCACTCTACCCCCACCATGTACGTGCCGGGGATGTGTATTCACCTGCATAAGGGCTGCTTTCTCTTCTCCCTCCTGCCTTTGTGTGGCTCAACTTGGCCTTGTAGTAGAGCACTAACTAGTGAGTACTCTCCACCCAGGGTCCAGAAAGTGAGCTCTCTTCACCTGTAAACCTCCCACAGTTCCTAGTACAAAGGTGATGAAGATGCCTGATGATTTGGGGTGATTTTTGACAAATTAAATAGGCAACCACTTGGCACCCTTATGCCACCGCCTGTCCCATTGTGTGGATACATTTTGAACAAAGCCGGACAACTTTTGCAGATCACAATAAATATATTCTCAGCAGTGCCAACTCCCTGAGAAAGGTAATGGAATCTTCTGGGAATGTTCACAGGCCTCTACACGTGGGCTCCTTCCTGGACCGCTTCAGAGCTAGCACAGACGTAGCCGAGTGCGGGGATAAAGAGGTCTGAAATGTGCAGACCCTCTTAGTTACTTATAATTGACATGTCCAGCTTTTCCCCATAGTCAGTGGAAATTTTTGAACTTCACAGTGCTTAAAATGATCAATCCATTTCTTTGATGAGCCAACTGTTCAAGTCGGTATAGAACTCCATCTTTTTGATTGCTGAATCAGTCCTTTCTTTTCTTCTTAGTAGAAAAAAATATCTAGAAGATTCTTACTTCAGGTGACTTGAGCCATCAGTTATATTTAAAAGGCCAATTATTTCGAAGCAGTAGAGCCTTACAAATTCTACAGTCACAGACTGGTAGCCAGCTATCCAGAATGTAAATATTTCCTTTTGGGGGGATACTGACAGATTCTTCTATTTCATTCTGATCTCAATGCCTCCCCTCCACTCACTGATGGATAGACAAGAGAAAGTTCACTAATTGGTGAGACTGAACAGATGGAAAGGACTTAGTGCATAAGAAGTAATGTCTGATCCTTCTGAGGGGTCAAATGCAGGGTGTCCTTGTGCCAGGAAGCTTTGGCTACGCAGAAGGTGTTAGAAGTGCTGTAGCCTTGAAATTCAGCAAGTCTCACTGCCTGAGTTCAAGTCTCAGCTCAGTCTCTTACTAGCGCGTGAAGACAGTCAGGACCTAGCGTGTTTCTAAGCCTCAGTTTCACCCTCTATAAAATAGGGATGATGATAACTATATTCATCTCACAAAGATGCTCTCTTGTGAGGTGTGAATAAGCCGTTGTGTCAGTATGCAGTGCAGTGCTGGGCTCACATTCAGTGATCAATTCATGTCAGCTCTTAGCCCTTTGGGATTTTCTTACTTTGGTCTTGAGGGGCTACATTAACCCCTCTTTCCTGCCAAAAAATAATACGAGGGCAATTGCCACTGTCCAAACAATCGCTCTTTGAAAGTTAAGAAAAATGTACCCAGAAATTGAATTTCTAATTTAGTTTAATTGCCATTGACCTAACAGAAAACCCAGATACCTTAAAAGACTTTCACAAAATGCAGATTTCTGAATGTGGCCCCTGCAGAGGCCGATGAGGCCTGGGAATGTGCATTGACTGTGTTGAATGCATCTTGGGCTAACTCTGGTGCTGGTGGTACTGCCCAAGACCTTTGGGCTCCTTTCATTCCTGCAGCAACCCTGTCTTTGGGACTGGTGCCCCCTTGACTTTCTCCTGCCAGAACCAATGCATGCCTGTATAACCCGTTCCACTGAAGACAGACTCAGACTCATCTTTTAAAATCAAGTTCCCAGCCACTCATAAGCACCTGCTGAGTGGTGAGCACCACCATGGCCTGGGGTCTGCTAAGTAAGGTGAATTGGGCGTGGTTTGTCTTGGTGCTCACAGTCCTTTCAGAAAAGAGTTTACATGTAATGAAGAAATTCCCAGACCTGGCTTTAAACCCCACTCAAAAACTTACCTGCTGGATGATGTGCTCAGACTCCCTGGGCCTCAGTTCCCCATTCCCCTGTAAGGTGGGGGTGCCATTAACCACTTCCCTGATAGGGTGGTTGTGATAATCCAGAACGATGGTACAAAAGAACCCAAGAGGGGTGGATGTCCTGGGGTGGGCTGCACAGGGTCATCCTTTGGCGTGTGGAGCTCAGGAGTTCGAGACCTTAGCATTTCTATTTATTTTTTACTTAATAAGGAATTAGGTTCTACAGATATTTAATACATAGCTGGACCCTGTCACCCACAGTATGTTGCATGTATTGGGCACATCCTCAAAAGAAAGGATGAGGGGAGGGGAGGATTGCTGGAACTGGAAGGTGTCGGCAGCTCTGTCCTCATTCATTCCCCTCCAGCACTGTGCAATGTTTTATTACTATTTGCCTCATTAGGTGAAACAGGTATGCAGAGCACACTATCCGGTTAAAACTGAACAAACCCTGCCAAGCTGAAGAAGTGGGGTTAAAGAGGTTTTGAGCAGAAACCATAAATTAAAAGCTGATTAAAACCTTAAATGAATAGTGTCCACACAAACCAAAAAATGACAGAGCTCAATGTCTCCTACAGGAGGAAGGTTTTTGTTTGTATGTTTGTTTGTTTTGAGACATGTCTGAGCCAGTTGCCCTGGGAGAGTGCTGGGGCATCATCATAGCTCACAGCAACCTCAAACTCCTGGGCTCAGTGATTCCCTTGCTTCAGTCTCCTAAGTAGCTGGGACTAGAGGTGGCCACCATGATGCCCAGCTAGTTCTTCTATTGTTTTTAGTAGAGAGGGTCTTGCTCTTGCTCAGGCTGGTCTCGAGCTCCTGAGCTTAAGCAACCCACCCGCCTCAGCCTCTCGGAGTGCAAGGATTACAGATGTGAGCCACTGCTATGGGCTGTAGGATGAAATTTTTTATCAGCTCCACTAAGTTGGAAAAACAGAGACTTCTGACAAGAAGTTGGCCCAAGAAGCTCAAAGTTGTCAAGAAGACTTTTTGAACTAAAGATTTGCATCTACTCTCATTAATAGTGCTGTTGTTTTTAATTGATTTAATATGCTGTTTATTTCATCTATAAATTATCCCTTCTCAATGCCTCTTTGATGCATATTACACATTAGTTCAGTAGTACATATATATTACTTAGTTATCCATCACATATATATGTGTATGATCTTTGTTCAAAATATTTTGCAAATTAGGAAGTGTGGAAAAACTTTGAAGACCACTATGTAACAAATTGCAGGGCCTACCCCATGGGACAGGCTCAATCAATGTGCACTGCCATCTTTTCCCCCTGGAGTGGAGTTGGTGGCATGTATATATGTGGACCTTGCTGAAGAAAGGAGAGTGGCTGATTTGATTTCTTGAACAAAGAGCAGCTAACTGGCAGGATTGCCTGGGCCTGGCCACATCCCAGCTGTTGCCTTGGAGCTCCAGACTTTGGTAGGAGACAGGACAAGGCCAGCTGGCTGCCTCTCTGTGGCCCTTTTCTGTTACCACTACACAGTTGTCAGAGCTCTGGCATCCAACCACCAGGCACAGCCAAGAAGGAGAAGCCAAAATTCAAATCTGTAGTTCCTGACCCCGACAGCCATGCCCAGTTCTTTAGTTGGTTGTAGACAAAGACTATATATTTTCAGATTTGGGGTCAACTCCTCAAAATGGGTCTTGATCCTTCACCTATTGGTGAATCTAAACGTGGGATACAGTTGCTCCTCTTGTGAATGAGAGCTGATTATAGCAGCTAATTCATTTATTCAGTGGCGTATGCCCAAGCCTTCAGCTAAGTACTTCCCAGAAGTATGTAATTTTCACAACAATCACAGGAAGTAAGTTCTGCTGTTAGCACCATTTTACAGATAGGCAACTGAGACTTAGAAAGGTTAAGTTATTTTACTAAAGGAAGATAAACTAAAGGTGGAGGTGAGAAATCTCAATGTCTTACTGGCCTAAGAACCATTTTCTCTATTTCTAAAGCCCACTTTGTAAGGAGCTGAGGGGAGGTACCTTCCTAAATCTTCAAAATAGAAGTGCCCCAGAGACAATGTGGACCTCTAGACTGGGTCCTGGAATGGAGAAAGGACATTTATGGGGAAAAAAATGGTGAAATTCAGTCTTTAGCTTAGTTATCAGTACTGTATGAATGCAAACTTCTTAGTTTTGACAAATGCACCATGGTAACGTAGGATGTTATCTGGTGACTCTCTACACTATCTTTTGTAACATTTTTGTGAATCTACAATTATTCCAAAATGAAAGGTGCATTTAAAAACTGGAATTTCCAAGCATATGTGGGGATGTGTACGCACAAGTGAGCTTGCACATGTGTATATATGCAGTCGTGCATGTGGAAGACTTTGGAACCCACCCTGCCCATTCCTACATGTGCCCTTCTGACTCAAGCATCAGGGCATTCCTGTGCCCACCTGGGATGCACATCGAGGCCAGCCAGAGCTCATCATGCCTTGCCTGTGCCGTGGAACCCCTGATTCACAGATGGCCGTCATATCCCCCCACGTTAAATGCTAGGAAGGTAGGGGTGTGTGTGTGTGTGTGTGTGCGCGCGCACGCACGCGCACACACACGCGTGAGTGCAGGGGAGCTTCAGGAGGTTAGCTGTGAAGATTCAGGGTAGCATCCAAAATGAAATAATGAGTTTGCACCTTACATAGTCCTCTTCAGGAAAGCCTTTTATGGCTGCCTCCTGCTTCCAAGCACATATGAGGAGCCCCTTACTCATCCTCCCTTCATCATCCCCAAAAGATGAAAGGGGTCCTCTTGGGTCCCTGATCTGAAGGCAAGCCCAGGAGCTGCTGGCCACACAGCAGCTTTATTTTGTTTCTCACTATATGTTGTGTCAATAGCACAGGAATCTTTTGATTGTCATTTAGCTAATGGCTACTTCCTGGGCAGCAACTTAGGGCACGTCACAGTTCAGGACAGAGCCGTTTTCCCCCCCAGATTTCTCTGAGGTGTTCACCAAAGGGCTTGACTTGCTAAAAATTATTCTGTTTCCAAAAAGGTTTTGGATACAAGTATAGAGAATACTCAAAGAGCTAAAAATAGACCTTCCATTTGATCTAACAATCTCATTACTGGGTGTCCACTTAGGATTAAAAAAATAATAATTTTTTTTTTTTTACCATAAGGACATTTGCCCTTGAATGTTTATAGCAGTTCAATTCACAATTGCTTTAATTCAGTTCCTCATGTGGTGACCCCCAACCATAAAATTTTGGGGATCGCCACAACATGAGAAACTGTATTAAAGGGTTGCGGCATTAGGAAAGTTGAAAAGCACTGCTCTAGGGTAAGGAAGTAGGTGGTGAATGGTGTCATGGCTGCCACTTGGATCATTCTAAAAGGCCTCCAAGGGTAGGGCAGCCACTCTGGTAAGGGGCTGGCATCATACAAGGAGTCCCTGGCTGTTGTTCTCACCTAAGTCCTCTTGACTGGCTGTCCCTGAGCTTTGTGATTTAAGATGCAGCAGTTAGAAGGGAGCAGGCAACAGGCCCTCCCACCCTGTGTCACTGAAGCATTTGCTTTGGGGAAAACACAACATGGCTCAGAGCTGAGTGTAAACACCACCATCATCCATTCCTTCCTCTGTGTGCTGAATGTTCAGCCCTTCTGAGCCTTAGTGTCTTCATCTGGAAGAGATAGACCATGCAGCCTTCTTCATGGTGTTGTGACACTCAGAATAACATCAGACAATTCCAGGTGCATATGACACTCCACGAGAATCCCCTCACTACCTCCTCCCTTGCTCCTGCCTTTCCTCTAGGAACAAGGAGTGCATCAGTTCAAGAATAGTCCTTGGCTTTTCTTCTGAACAGCTCCATTACCAGCCCAACAGCACAATATGCATCAGACATGCTTTTTTCTGTTTCAGATTTATAGTCCTTGTTGAATGTTGGCCAGGAAAACATTTCATCATTTGAACAATTTCCATCTTCCACAAGCTCTCCATGGTTGATGATCTAACCAGGCAGGTGGCATTCCGTTCCACCAGAGATGTGGCCCATAGGGAGGTGGCTGTGTTAGGAACACCTGTTTGTGGAAGGCCAAAAAATGGCCTTCTGGCAGATATGTCCACATAAAATCCCTGGAAACTGTGAATGTGGCCTTATATGGAAGAAGGGTTTTTGCAGATGTAATTAAGTTAAAAATCTTAAGATTCAGAGAACATTCTGAATTATCTGGGTGGGCTTTAAATGCAATGACAAGTATCCTTATGGGAGACACACGAGGGAGATTTGACAGAAAAGAAAGAGGTGATGAGACCGTAACTAGATAGAGATTAGTGACAGAGCCTCAAGTTGAGGCATGCCAACAGCCACTAGAAGCTTGAGGATGCAAAGAATGAATTATCCCCTAGAGCCTCCAAAGGGAGGGTAGCCCTGCTGACACCTTGGCTTTGGACTTCTGACCTCCAAACCGTGAGGAAATAAATTTTTGTTGTTTTAAGCCACGCAGTTGATGGTAATTTATTTTAGCAACCATAGAAATGAATACAGCTTGCAAGCACTTTGTCCTAGCTGGATGTAGGTGGCTTCCAAAGCTTTTCTTTTGTGTATAAACAATAGACTATATTCTTTTTGTATGTCCAGAATTTACAAAAATATTGACAGGATTATGGCTTTAGAAACTGTAAAATCTTCTCCCCTTGTCCTCTAATTCCCTTTTTTGTCCTCCATCGGTTTATAAACTTGTTCCTGTAAAACAGTGGTTCTCAACCTTCCTAATGCCGCAATGTACTTTCATTGTGAAAAAGGGGTCGTGACCCACAGGTTGAGAACAGCTGCTGTAAAACAAGTCACCTATAACTATCTGAATGAATAAACGATGTTGGGTGAGCACACAACGAGCACACAGTGCCTGTGAGTGTCACTGATCTGCACTCTGAGAGGCCCCCCCCGCAACTGATGACCCTTCCTGGTACCCTGGAACCCCTCTTCCCTGAGACCAGGGCAGTGCAGATTTTTAGGCAATCCCTTTTACAGATGTGTAAACTGAGGCACAGAGTCACGAGTGCAGTCTGGTAGGGCTAGGCCTTGAACCCAGCCTTCCTGCTCTCAGTTGTGGAAAGCAGTGGTGGCTCTGAGAAGACATTTTGTGTGCTGCAGGAGACAAAGGAGGGAGTTTGTAGTTGTCACTCAGGACTTGTGAAACTTGCTGTTTTCCTCATGTGTCCTTTCCCTGTGATGTATCCATGTGCGCCCACCCAGTGCCACCAGCACCTCCAACACACACCCACCCCCGTGGCCCCGCCTGTAGAGCATACGTCAGGGCAGAGCCGAGGGGTGGTATTCTATTCAGGGTGCTCTAAGGTAGGGCTGGAAACTGGGCCTGGGCCTCCGTGTATTGTCTATGGATAACTGTGTACTGTCTGCAGCTGCTTCTGTGCTACGAAGGAGGACAGAGCAAGTTGACTCAGCTACAGACTTTAGTAGTCGTGACAGACTTTACTGCGTGAACTTTGATAGAGGGCACATTTGCCAAGTCCTGCACTAGAGGGTAGAGGTTAAGAGGACGGACTCTTCATAGAAGGGAGAAAGAGGGAGAGAAAAGGGCAGAGGGAGAGAGGGAAGAGAAGGGGAGGGGGGAGAGAGAGAGAGAGAGAGCAAGTGCTTTATTTTCTAAAAACTGTAATCCCCGAGATCTAGTTATTACCTATGGCACTGTCAGCCCTCTGCTTGAAGGCGGGAATCTTCCACAGATCAAATGCAGGCCCTGAAGCCCTAGGACCCTGCACTGGCATTTAGTCAATACCTTTGGAGGGAGGCAGACATCTCAAAGTGAGCCTGAACATAGGGCATCCAGCTGGGGGTTTGAATGTGGATGCCTCTCCCGGTGCTGTCATCAATTAATAAAATTTTGTTTGTTTTGTGGATTGCATTCTCCTTTTATAAGTTGGCCGCTTCACACATCAAAAAAAAAAAATCACCAAAAGTAGGGGAGGGAGCAGGAGGGAGTGGAAACGCCTGATAATAGGGATGGGGGAACCTGCCATGTGCCATGTTTGCGATTTTTCATTCTTGCACTATTTTTTTAAACTTGTCATTACATTAGGCCTTTGTGAAATATCAGCATTGGTTCTTTAGTCTTTATTCAGGAACTTGCCTGTAATAAATAATGATAAGATCATGGGAAGTTCTAGCATGGGCTGAGCCGGTCTAGAGAGGCCCGTGGGTATCACCAGCCCTCTGTAGAATTGATTTCCTCCCACTAGTCTGAGGTGGTCATCAGCCACCAAGTGAGGCCGAGCAGGGAGTCTGGTGAGGCGTTGGAGCAGGATCAAAGCCTGCCCAGGTCACGTTTATTGTTGTTCTCAGCTCTTCCCAGGTGATATTCATGGAGGCTGCAAAGACCCGTTCTCAGGGATAAATATTATCTTAAATATTGTCTTAAATATTATCTTTTTGCATTTGAAGTTTAGGGTACCATTGAGGCATTTAAACAGGTTTTGAAGCACAAATCTCATTTACCCACGTTCAAAGCCGGATTCAGTTTGACCTGTGCTTGTTGTTTCTGTGGTCCTAGGTCCAACCCTCACTCCTCCCCTTTGGATTGGGTTTATCACCCATGTCTTTTGGTGGAAATAGTAATCTAATCCTTAAAAAGGGGGCTTCACAGGAAAGGAGGAGAAATCCGAGGTCAGCTTGTGAGGATGAGAAATACCGCATGAGGAAGCAGCATAGACCCTGGAGAGCTGTGTGCTGGGGACAGGCTCTGCGTGCCCTTGTGTCAAAAATGCCAACTGTCTGGGGCTGAAGCCCAGACTCTGAAGAGCAAAGAAAGCAAAGAGTTAACTGCAAAAGTAGAAAAGTGGCTGAGCCAGGCTGAGGCTTCTAACAAGATGTACCCAATAGCTTCTTTCAGCCTGAGGAAGAAAGAGTTGAAATAAGCTTAAAGGAAAGCAAATGCTATCAACTGGGTCCACGAGATGGCCACATGCCCAGCAATGATTTCCCCCCTTGGCTGACATTAAAACTGCCTAATAGGTTTTACAGCCTCAAGTGCCCAAACCCATGAGATCAAAATCTCTCCAGGTGGGGCCTGAGTTTGGTGACTTTTAGTGTTCTCAGGTGACCTTCATGGTCTTCTTGTTTGAGTACTGTGGGGATAATTGAGGTCAAGGCGGGAGGCCTCAAACTGGCCCATGCATGCCAGGAACTGGTTGAGACTGGAAACCAGACATTAGAAATAGTAGAGTCAGGGCACCACCTATGTAGTATTAGCCAGAGGTCTTGAATCTTGCCCCAGACTGTGGCCACACTCCAGAAGGTTCCTAGGGAGACATAAACATGTGGCATAATAGCAGAGGAAAGCAAAGTGCCGCATTCTTCTGACCCAGACTTAGCGTGCACCACCCCTACCCGCTTGCCCTCCAGGCCTCCCCCATGGCAGATATCTAGTTATCTGGGCTTGGGTAAGACTGTCTTCCTTCCTGAACTGCCACGAACCCAAGTGTGAGTCTGACCACCACTGCTGTATGGGGGGACAGATCAAGTGGGAGAAGCACTTGGGTCAGCTCACTGCTGCCATGGCACTGTGGTGACAGGTATTGAGCAGGGAGCTTCCAGGTGCCAGGCACAGTTCCGAGTGCATTAGATAAATGACTTCATCAGCCCTTACTGCAACCCTAGGGGCCAGCTTCTATTATCTTTTGACCTAAAGAAAAAGACCCCATTTGAAGCAGGGAGCAATCCTGCTCTGGGTGCAAGGGATTCTCCAATATGATTGACCAAATTAGCAATTCCTCTTCTCAAGAGCAGTGAGGATTCAAGGAGGAGGATGGAAAAAGAGAAACACAGAGTCTCCCTCTCCTAGATCCCTGTGGTAAAGCTAAGTTTTATAAGGGATTTCCACCCAGTATCAATATGCCTGAAGTCTCTATGAGAGACCCTTGCCGGAAAATTCCTGCTCACCCAAACTTGGAACTGGAATGTGGAAAAAGACTGACAGAAAATTGAGGATGTCTGGCTACTCAGCAGCAGGGCCTAAGGTGAGGGCAGAGAGTAGGGGTGCAGCTCCCAGCACAGTGAACGTGTCCCACTTGCTCTGAGCAGGGCAGTGCTGAAGGGCAGAGCCAGGAAGGAAGTCGTCTCAGAGACCCCACAGCAGTGGGGAAGAGGGCAAAGTCCGATACAAACTTCCCAGGAGCTCCTGAGTTGGCCAGGGTGGACCACGTGCCACAGGGACAAGATCAGGGAATGACTGCCTCACCCTTGGTCATTGGTAAAGACCAACCTGCTTGCCTGAGGACAGTGGGGCCCTTCTCCTAAACTGCACCATCATGACCAGGGTCAAAACCAGGGTGGCAGTGGTGATGGGGACAATCACATCAGTCCGTGAAGATCCTCTATTGTCTTCTGACCCACTTCTAAGTGGCCTAGACCCCAGAGATCAAGAAATGTAAATCCCCAGAGTAGCCAATTGTTGCCAGTTTGCTAACTTTGGCGTCCTGAAATTAAAGGACTGGGTACTTTAACTGGGTCACCTCTATTAGTGGGTAAAAAGCTGCATGGTCTTCACTCACTGCCTAAAAATGCTGCTGTAATGGTGGCAACCAAAAGAACTAGCTATGGCGAGTTAACATGGAAAGCGCTGAAATCAAGAGAGAATCCCGCCTGGCTCCCCATTAGTGGGAGAACAATGTGGTCATGAGCTCAAACTCTGAAGCAGGACTGCCAGGTTCGAATTCTGGTCCTGCCACTTAGTAACTGGGGGACCTTGGGACAAGTTACTTAATCTCTGTACCTTACTGTTCTCTTCTGTAATGGGGGGATAATAGAAGCTGGCCCCTAGGGTTGCCGTGAGGGTTGATGAGGTTATTTGTGTAGTGCACTCAGAATGGTGCCTGGCACCTGTAAGCTCCCTGCCCTGTACCTTTTCAGTTACTATTAGGGTCAGGCTGTTTAGCAGTGATTGTCAGCGCCTCCCAACTCAAGTTACATTGCTGGTGACTAAACCTTTGACATTTTAATGTACAGCTATCCATTCTTTTCTATACCTGTCATTTTTTCTTACGAAAGTAAGAGTATACTGGGCATGCTCTTTACTTTTTCAATCAACCGCATTGAGAATACCTTTCTATTTCACATATCTTGCTGCGCCATCGTTTTACATAACCGTACAACAGTGCACATGTATATGTTTGGTTCAATGTTTGGGTAACTCATTGTCATTTTGAAATCTATGCTACAGTAAATACTGCTGAGTGAAAGCATTGCTCACAGACATAATTTCCTCCCTTAGAATAAATTCCTAGACATAAAATGTCTGGTTCAAATGTCTGGCAAACTTGACAGTGTTTGCTATTCCAGACTATTGCCAAATTACCCTCCAGAAAGCTTGTGCCACCACCAGCAAGGAATAAAAGTCCAGTTTCCCCTTACCATACCCAAGCCCGGGGTCTTATAGTTTCTAAAATTTATTTTGTATTTGTTCTTGACCTAAAGCTTTGGCTGTTTGGGAATGGGCGTCTCTGAACTTGGTGCTAATTCTTACTTTAACTTGAGCTTCCTACTCTAATGTCCAAGGTGGGCCCTCACTGGTTCAAACAACCCTGAGAGGCTCTTCCTTAGTCTTCTAGGATTAAGGTAGAGCTCAGGCAAGCTCACAGTGGTAGCAGAACCCCACCCGGGAACTGTCCCTGTACCAGCAGCAATCTTAGTCTTGCTTGTTTAATCCCCTTATCCTAAAATATGTCCTTGCTGGAAATTTGCTACCATCAGAGCCTTTCCACCGGCCAGACGAAAGAGAAGCAGCACTACCCCTCATCCCCCACTAGACCAGCAGGGTCACCCTCAGCAGACTTTAGAGTGACTTCCCTATTCCTGGAGACATCGTCTTAGATTGTGGTGGTGACTGAAGAGGAGACATGAAGGAAAAAGGCAGGAAGAAGTGGCCTTGAGAAAGAGCTCTGGATACACCATCACCAGGATTCTGAATTTAGAAAACATTTTCAAAATCGATGTTTAAACTACAACACATGCAAGAGATTCTTCCATCAGCCTCTCGGGAACAGCCCACTGGCCAAAGACAGCTCTCCCTGGCGATGTTTTCTGTTAGCTTTCATTTACCCACCCAGAAGATCTTGAGGACCAAGGCTTATATGAAGTGGTTTAGGTGGCTGTGGTTTAGTCTGAGCTTGATATATTACATGTTCCTTGCTCACCTACCTCATAGGGTAGATTCATGGAGAAATATTAGGAAACACAGAATAATACAAACAGCAAAGTAGAAAGCACTCCAAATGCCACTGTCTTCACGTAACCTCTGTTGACATTTAGAATCCATCCAGAGATAGAGCTGTAGCATGGTCATTCATGTATATGCATAGATGTACACACATTTAATTATTATAAAAATGAGGTAATACTGAGCATGCTACTCTATAGCCAGTTTCTTAAAGAATTGATTTCTGATGGCTAGCTTCCACTTAATCATTTCTTTCATCAGTCTATACTTTCGGGGGTCTGTTATGTTGGTGGTATGTTCTTGTGAGGAAAATACAATAGTAGTGTATGGCAGTAGAGGGTGGGAGGTGACTGGAAACCCAAGACAGCCTCCCTGGGGAGGTGAAGTCAGCTATGTGACAATTGGGGGCAGAGCGTTCCAGGTGGAAGAAATAGTAGCACCAACACCCTGAGTTAGAAATGAGACAGATTTGTACAGTTTTAGGAATAAAAAGAAGGCCAGTGTTGCTGGAGTGAGAAGTAAGGAGGAAAAGAGAAAGACAGAGGAAGGTGGCCAACCAAGCCCGGGTAGACTGTGCTTGATTTTATTCCAAGCAAAAAAGGAAGTCATTGGATGGTTTAGAAGATGCCACCTTATCTCACCAATCATTTCCTGTTGGATTTTGGGTATTGCACAAATGTCTGTGTTGAATATTCTTTTGTGTAAGTAGTTGAGTGCATCAAGGATAATTTTCTCTGGACAAATTCTTTATGATAAAGTCAATAAAACTTTTGAAATAGCTTTCCAGAAAGATAGTTCTTACTTATATGCATAATTCTGGCCGAGATTAAAGAGGGACCTTTTTTCCCCCACACCCTCCCCAGCATAGAACACATGATATTTTGAAATACGTTTGGGGGAGAGGGGGAGTGTACGTTTCATAAGTGGAAAATGGTCCTCTACTCTTTTTTTTTTTTTTTTTTTGTGATTTTTTGGCCAGGGCTGGGTTTGAACCCGCCACCTCCGGCATATGGGACCGGCGCCCTACTCCTTGAGCCACAGGCGCCGCCCTTTACTCTTAATGCGCATTTCTTCGGTTATTAAAAATGTTGAATATAGTCCCCGTGTTTTGGTCTTTGTCCTATATTGAAGTGTTTGTATTTTCTTTACAAATCATATTGATTTGTAAGAACTCTTTATTTAATCAATATTTTTTTCCCAGGTTGGCACTTGCCTTTAAGTTTTTATGTGTTGTTGGTACCATAGAAACCAAAGTTGCAAATTTCATGTAATGAAGTTTATCGGTTTTGTACTTTGGGCTTTCTTTCTAGGCTTCATGGTTTTAAAGTCCTTTTCCATCCTAACATCAGACGGTCACTATATTTTCTCATGTTCTTACTTTTTACATTGCCTGCATTCATCTAGAAATTATTCTGGTGGATGGAAATTTTTCTACTTTTAAACCACAGAGGACAGCAACAACAACAGAAGGAGTGGGCCCTCTTTCATTGTGGACAGGTGGGCTCCACTTAGCCAGGTGATAATTCTAGCAGGGTAAAGAAGAGATGTACAGATTTCATTCCTCCTGGAACACCAAAGGATTCATAATAGATTTCTGCTCATAAGGGAGAATATTGTCATTTTTTAACCTGAAAATACAGAGTAATCGTCTATGATAAGGACGAATTACCCAAGTATGTTTTTAAAACATTGCAGTTATTGACAAAGATATTGCCTTTCACTTAAAATCCCCATAGGCCCTAAAGATTAGAGCTAAAAAGGGGGGAAACTGTCAGAACTCTTATTAGTTGGTTGAGTTTTATTTTCTGCTCAGAATTATATCATTTGAAACACTGAGACAATGGTTTGGGGAGGGCCATTTGTCCCTATTTGAGTTTTTTTGGTTGTTGTTGTTTGCAGTTTTTGGCGGGGGGCAGATTTGAACCCGCCACCTCTGGTATATGGGGCTGGTGCCCTGCTCCTTGAGCCATAGGCACTGCCCCCTATTTGAGTTTTAAATGTTCAAACCCTTGACTTAGCAATTCAACTGCTAGAAACGTACTCTAGGGATAGTCACAAAGAATTCATTGCAGCTAACAGAACAGTAAAGGATCCATTAGCAGCAGACTAGTAAAATAAATTAAGATCCATCTGTGAACTACCATGCAGTAGTTATAGGACCCCGTGTGCTACAGTAGAAAACTCTCTAAGATACATCCCTAAGTGACATAGCAAGCTGACAAGCAGGTGTTTTATGTTAAGAGTAAAAGACCCCAACATATAACATGTTGGTGTGTTCATTTCTCTTTCTGGTGGGATATATAAAGAACTAATAGGAATTGTTGCCTCACGGAACCAAACTCATTGGATGAGGTTAAGAGTCAACTGTTCATTTTATTCCTTTGTGTATTGTGTGAATTTTTTCACCCTGCCCCTTTATTTCTTGTATTTATGTTTTTGAATGCTTATTCTATTTATCTGGGCAGGAATAATATGGGCTATTCATATTTCTTTCTTTATACCTTTCTATATTGAAAAATGAATATATCTCAAAAATATCCACCAGATATTCACATCTTAGAAACAAACAAAAACATAATTAGCTAAAGTGAGAACAAGCATGTATGTCTCCCGGGAAATAGGTTAATTTCGTGGAGTCTGTGTTCCTTTGTTGTCATCAGAATGCCACACATCGCGTTCTCTTTCTATTTTTGTGCACACAAGTTTGTTTTGCATTTCTAACCACGATAGCTATGTTGCGTTGCTCCCCAGCCCTGCTCCTGTTCTGTGGCTGGCTGCTCTGAGAACCACAAGCCGGTGAAGACAGCGCTTACTGTGAGGTCTGGGCAGAGTCCACTCCTGCTTCCTGCCCTGGGACACTGCCTCTGGGCTTGGCTCATCTTCCTAAGACAGGCCTGTCTGTCAACTTAGGGGGTCTCTCTGCCCCTTACTCTCCCTGTCCTCTGCTATTAGGGAGATATATTCTGATACCCAGAGGCTCCAGATTTAGAGAGTCTCCTCCATTCTTGGTAAAATGAATCTGCATTGGTCCTTTTCAGAGAAAAACGTTCAAATGGGAGAGAAATGCTTACATTTGTAAGCATTTATTAAATTATTAAATCATTCAATCCCCTGGAAACATCTCCTACCGGGATTGAAGTAAACCAATATATTGATTCACCAGGCGTTGCAGCGGGTTCCAACCCAGGCTTGACCTAGTTTTGTTTGGAATTGAGAAATGCTCATGGATTTTGTAAGCCTCCTTTTTGGAAGGTGGAGGGATTGGACCACAGAATGTTTTGCCTTTTCAACAGCTCATTGGCTCTGCGAGGTTTTGGCATATAAATGTGAAGGTGATGAATATGTCACAAGTGTCCTGAGTGGCTGAGTTCACTCTGAGGGCTAAACAAAGGTTAGACACATTCAAAGCTCTGAACGTAGCTCCACTTATGGTCACATGCTCTGGAGTCAGACTAAGTTTCACCTCCGAGTTTGGCCACCTCTCAGCTCATGACCTTGGACACTTTATTCACCTTAGCTAAGCTTTGGTTTTTTCATCCATCAAATGGAAGACATTAAAGATACCTAATCTGAAAGTGTTATGAGGATTAACCGAAAAGCTGAAGGGAAGTCTGTACTCAGTTTTAAGTCAGTAAACTTAGTCATCATTACTGTTTAAACGTCATTACCACCATCGTCACTATTATTCATAGATTCCATCGCAACAGAACAGAATTTTATTTTATTTATTTATTTTTTTAATTTATTTATTTTTATTGTTAAGTCATAGCTGTGTACATTAGTGCAATCAAGGGGTACAATGTGAGGGTTTCATATACAATCTGAAATATTCTCATCAAACTGTTCAACGTAACCTTCATGGCATTTTCTTAGTTACTGTATGTAGGCATTTGTATTCTGCATTTAGTAAGTTTCGCCTATACCCATTCTAAGATGCACCATAGATGTGGCCCCACCCATTATGCTCCCTCCACCAAAACCTCCCCCCTCCCTCCCCCTTCCTTGGCCCTTTCCCCATAGTCTTGTGCTATAGTTGGGTTATAGCCTTCATATGAAAGCTATAATTTAGCTTCATAGTAGAGCTGAGTACATCAGATACTTTTTCTTCCACTCCTGAGATACTTTGATAAGAAGAATATGTTCCAGCTCCATCCATGTAAACATGAAAGAGGTAAAGTCTCCATCTTTATTTAGGGCTGCATAATATTCCATGGTATGCATGTACAACAATTTGCTAGTCCATTTGTGGGTTGATGGACACTTGGGCTTCTTCCATGACTTAGCGATTATGAATTGGGCTGCAATAAACATTCTGGTACAGATGTCTTTGTTATATTGTGATTTTTGGTCTTCTGGGTATAAACCTAGTAAAGGAATTATAGGATCGAATGGCAGGTCTATTTTTAGGTCTCTAAGTACTCTCCAAACATCCTTCCAGAAGGAACGTATTAGTGTGCATTCCCACCCGCAGTGTAGAAGTGTGCCCTTTCCTCCACATCCACGCCAACATCTCTGGTTTTGGGATTTTGTTGTGTGGGCTACTCTTACTGGGGTTAGGTGATATCTCAAAGTAGTTTTGATTTGCATTTCTCTGATGATTAAGGATGCAGAGCTTTTTGTCATGTGTTTGTAGATTGTGCGTCTGTCTTCTTTGGAGAAGTTTCTCTTCAAGTCCCTTTCCCACCCTTAGATGGGGTCACGTGTTCTTTTCTTGCTAATACGTTTGAGTTCTCTGTGGATTTTGGTTATTAGACCTTTATCGGAGGTATAACCTGCAAATATTTTCTCCCATTCTGAGGGCTGTCTGCTTGTTTTACTTACTATGTTCTTGGCTGTGCAGAAGCTTTTTAGTTTGATCAGGTCCCAGTAGTGTATTTTGGATACTGCTTCAATTGCCTGGGGAGTCCTTCTCATAAAATATTCACCCAGGCCGATTCCTTCAAAGGTTTTCCCTGTACTTTCTTCAAGTATTTTTATAGTTTCATGTCTTAAGTTTAAATCTTTTATCCAGTGAGAGTCTATCTTAGTTAATGGTGAAAGGTGTGGGTCCAGTTTCGATGTTCTACAGGTTGCCAGCCAGTTTACCCAGCACCATTTGTTAAATAGGGAATCTTTTCCCCACTGAATGTTTTTAATTGGCTTGTCAAAGATCAAATAACGGCAAGTAGCTGGATTCATCTCTTGGTTCTCTATTCTGTTCCAGACATCTACTTCTCTGTTTCTGTGCCAATACCATGCTGTTTTGATCACTATCAATTTATAGTTCAGACTCAGATCTGGTAGCGTGATTCCTCCTGCTTTGTTTTTATTGCTGAGTAATGTTTTGGCTATTCGAGGTTTTTTCCTGATTCCATATAAAATGAAGTATTATTTTTTCAAGATCTTTAAAATATGACAATGGAGCTTTAATAGGAATTGCATTAAAATTATATATTGCTTTGGGTAGTATGGACATTTTAACAATGTTGATTCTTCCCAGCCATGAGCATGGTATGTTTTTCCATCTGTTAACATCTTCAGCTATTTCTTTTCTTAAAGTTTCATGGTTCTCTTTGTAGAGAACTTCCACATCCTATGTTAGGTATACTCCCAAATATTTCATCTTCTTTGGCACTACTGTGAAAGGAATAGAGTCCATGACTGTTTTTTCAGCTTGGTTATTTATGGGTGTTGATTTTGTAGCCTGAGACATTGCTGCTATTTATGGGTGTTGATTGTAGCCTGAGACATTGCTGTATTCCTTGATTACTTCTAAAAGTTTTGTAGTAGAATCCCTAGTGTTTTCCAGGTATACGATCATATCATCTGTGAAGAGTGAAAGTTTGATCTCTTCTGACCCTATGTGGATGCCCTTGATCGCCTTTTCTTCCCTAATTGCAATGGCTAAAACTTCCATTACAATGTTAAAGAGCAATGGAGACAATGGGAAACCTTGCCTGGTTCCTGATCTAAGTGGAAATGATTCCAATTTAACTCTATTCAATATGGTATTGGCTGTGGGTTTGCTATAGATGGCCTCTGTTAGTTTAAGAAATGTCTCTTCTATACCAATTTTCTTAAGTGTTCTGATCATGAAGGGATGCTAGATATTATCAAAAGCTTTTTCTGCATCAATTGAAAGAATCATACGGTCCTTATTTTTTAGTTTGTTTATGTGTTGAATTACATTTATAGATTTACGTATATTGAACCAGCCTTGAGACCCTGGGATAAATCTCACTTGGTCATGGTGTATAATTTTCTTGAAGTGTTGCTGGATTCTGTTTGTTAGGATCTTATTGAGTATTTTAGCATCAGTATTCATTAGTGATATTCGTCTACAATTTTCTTTTCTTGTTGGGTCTTTCCCTGGTTTGGGGATCAAGGTGATGTTTGCTTCGTAGAATGTGTTGGGTAATATTCCTTCTTTTTCTATATTTTGGAAAAGGTTTAGTAGTATAGGTACTAGTTCTTCTTTAAAGGTTTGGTAGAATGCTGATGTAAAGCCATCTGGTCCTGGGCTTTTCTTTTTAGGGAGATTTTGTATAGTTGATGGTATTTCAGAACTTGATATAGGCCTGTTCAACATTTTCACTTCATTCTGGCTAAGTCTTGGTAGGTGGCATACTTCCAGGCAGTGGTCGATTTCTTTCAGATTTTCCTATTTCTGAGAGTAGAGTTTCTTGTAGTATTCGTTAAGGATTTTTTGAATTTCTGAGGGGTCTGTTGTTATTTCATCTTTACCATTTCTGATTGATGAAATTAGAGATTTTACTCTTTTTTTTCCTGGTTAGGTTGGCCAAAGGTTTATCTATTTTATTGATCTTTTCAAAAAACCAACTTTTGGACTTACTGATCTGTTGTATAATTCTTTTGTTTTCAATTTCATTTAGTTCTGCTCTGATTTTGGTTATTTCTTTTCTTCTGCTGGGTTTGGGGTTGGAGTGTTCTTCCTTCTCCAGTTGCTTGATATGTCCCATTAAGTTATTAACTTCCTCTCTTTCCATTTTCTTGAGGAAGGCTTGCAGTGCTATAAATTTCCCTCTTAGGACTACATTTGCAGTATCCTAGAGCCTCTGATAATTCGTGCCTTAATTGTTGTTTTGTTCCAAAAATTTGTCAATTTCCTTCTTAATCTCATCTATAACCCATCTATCCTTCAGCATAAGGTTGTTTCGCTTCCATGTTTTTGTATGGGTATGCAGGTTCCTGTTGTTACTGAGTTCAACGTTTATTCCATGATGGTCTGAGAAGATGCAAGGAATAATTTTTATTTTTTTAAATTTTCTGAGGTTAGATTTGTGGCCTAGGATGTGGTCAGTTTTGGAGTATGTTCTGTGGGCTAATGAGAAGAATGTGTATTCAGTTTTGTTGGGATGAAATGTTCTGTAGGCGTCTGTTAAGTCCAGATGTTGAATGGTTGACTTTAAATCTAAAATTTCTTTGCTTAGCTTCTTTTTGGAGGATCTATGCAGCACTGCTAAAGGGATGTTAAAATCTCCAACTACTATGGAAGTGGAGGAAATTGAGTTGCTCATGTCTGTTAGAGTTTCTCTTATAAATTGAGTGCATTCTGGTTGGGTGCATAAATATTAATAATAGAGATCTCATCATATTGAGTATTACCTTTAACAAATATGATGTGTCCATCCTTATCCTTAATTATTTTGGTTGGTTTAAAGCCTATTGCGTCTGTGAACAGGATTGCAATGCCTGCTTTTTTCTGCTTTCCATTTACCTGGAATATAGATGACCATCCCTTCATATTGAGTCTATATTTGTCTTTTAATGTAAGATGCGATTCTTGTATGCAGCAGTTATCTGGCTTGAGTTTTGTATCCAGTCAGCCAACCTGTGCCTCTTTAGAGGACAGTTTAAACCATTCACATTAATTGAGAATATTGATAAGCCTTTTGGGAGTCCAGTGGACATTTTTAATCCTTTTGTGACTGTGGAAGTTGGAATTTGATCAAAATTTCTGGGTTAGTTTACTTTTGTGGTGGAGGATTACACTGGTCTTTATGGAAGGTAGGTCTGATAATATCCTGGAGAGCTGGTTTAGTTATGGCAAATTTCTTCAACATGTGAATGTCATTGAAGTATTTAATTTCTCCGTCATAAATGAAACTCAGTTTAGCTGGGTATAGGATCCTGGGTTGAAAGTTATTTTGTTTTAGGAGATTAAAAGTCGATGACCATCCTCTTCTAGGTTGAAAGGTTTCAGCAGAGAGATCTGCATTTATTCTAGTATTCTTCCCCTTGTAGGTAATGGTTTTCTTTTGTCTGTCAGCTTTCAGAATTTTCTCCTTCATATTAACTTTAGTGAAAGTGATTATGATGTGTCTGGGGGATGTCTTATTTGGATGGAGTCATGCTAGAGTTCTGAAACTGTCTGCTATCTGAATTTCAGAATATCTTGGCATGTCTGGAAAGTTATCCTTCATAATCTCATGGAGAAGAGACTCTGTGCCTTGTGAAGCCACTTCATTGTTTTCGGGGATTCCTATAAGATGAGTATTGGTTTTCTTCGAATTATCCCAGAGCTCTCTGAGAGAGTGATCTGTTTTTGCCCTCCATTTCTCATCCTCTTTGAGAGTTTGGGAGTGTTCGAAAACTTTGTCTTCAATGTCAGAAATCCTTTCTTCTGCTTGCTCCATTCTGTTACTGAGGGATTCTACTATGTTTCTCAGATCTTTGAGGGATGCAACTTCTTGTCTCAATGTGTGAAAACCTTTGGTCATTTGGTCTTTGAATTTGTTGAATTCTTGAGATATCTTTTGGGTTACTGCTTGGAGTTCTAGTTCAATCTTATTTGCTATCCAGATTCTGAATTTGATTTCTAACATCTCAGCTATTTGTTTGTGCACGGGATCTTGTGCTGTGTCTTCCCCATTGATCCTTGGGGGAGTTGATCTACTCTGATTATTCATATTGCCAGAGTGAGTTTTTCTGTTGATTTCGCCTCATGATTGTTTTTCACCGTTGCTTCTGGCCGTCCTCAGAGTTGGGGAGGTGTCTCTCCAAGATTAGATCCCAGCAGGATCACTCTCTTGTTGCTTGATTTTTGTAGGGAGTGACCCTGTGTAGTTCCTTTGGGGCTGCTCCAGCTAAGGAGTTCTGGTTGTGAAAGCAGCTCCGGCGTGTGACACACCCAGATCCAGCAACAGGGTAGGAGGTGGTGCGCATGGTTCTGGGAGTGCCTGGCACCCAGTGACTTTGGCACAGAGAGACCAAGGCTCCAGCAGTCTCTGGCCAGGAGATGGGCTCTGCGTAGAGGCAGGGAGGGCTCCAGAGGGCACGCGGCTACCAGTATTCCTGGCCAGATGAGCGGGCCAGTGTGGAGGCTGGGAGGACACAGGAGGGAGGACGTAGGGTTGCACAGCCCCCCCAGTTCCTGGTCAGGGCATGCAGAGGCTCGGTTGGTGTGGGGTCACGGCACAGATCTTATGGAGGTCTGGGCAGCACCAAGCCCAGGAATTTGAGGTTGCTATGAGCTGTGACACCACGGCACTCTACCCAGGGCAACAGCCCGAGCCTCCAGTGTGCCAAAACCATCTCACTCTGCCCCTAAGGGTTAAGGGTGTAAGGCAGCTCAGTCCCCGCCTTTAGGCTGCTTAGTCGCTAGGTTACTAGTTCCCACCCGATCCTTGCTCTGGGACCCTGAGGGCGGAGCTTGCTGGGACAGTTCTCTCACATAATGGCTCCCTGTAGCCCAGCTCAGTAGCTCTGTCTGGGGCCCCAGACAATGCCCAAAGTTCTCCGCACTCCTGCTCAAGCTCTCCCCAAGGCAGTTCAACTGAGTGCCAAGTCCAAAAACACCAAAAAAGTTCATGGGTAAGGCCTTTCTGGTTTGCAGTCTCACTGCTGCTTGTACTTACAGTTGCCGGCGTGATTAGGTCCATCGAACACACACGACCACTTGCCAGTTTCCCACTGTTTTTGTCCTCCTCTTGGGGTCCAGAAGTCCCTTGCTGACTCCCTGTATCCTCAAAGGGATGATTATAGGCAGATCCCACTAGCCAGAGATGTCTGGAGTCTTATCTCCCCAGACTCACCATGCACAGTTGCAGGGAAGCTGTTACTTGGCCGCCATCTTTTGACAGAACAGAATTTTAGTTCCACGAGTAAATTATAGTTGTGTAGACAGACTCCAAAGCCAAAACTTGGTGGTAGGTATAAAGCTAGGTGCTTTATTTACTGAGTCCCTGCCCTCAACCAATGATGAGCATTGTTCCATCTTTACTCATTTCAACCATTCAGTAGTACCTTAAGACATTTCTGTTTCATGTACTCAGTACTAACCTGAAACCAATATATGAACAACTACACGACTGCATGAAAGAAAAACTACAAGTATAGTCTAGTGAGGAGAGGGGAGGAGGGACGATTGGCAGGGAGAGGAGGACATTGGCGGGATCTCACCTAATGAGCATGATGGGACGGTGCTCAGCCTGCCCCCTGTGTGAAGGGCTCAATGACAATTTGAACTGTAACCTAAATATTTGTAACCACATATTAATCTGAAATTTAAAAAAAAATTAAAAAAAAGACATTTCCGTTTCCGTGTTTCATACTATGCTCCAATTTTGTTTGACATTTTACTAGCCATGTGACCCTGTCGCCCTTAGTTTTAGAGCCTTAGTTTTCTCCTCTGAAAAATGAGGACGATAGCACCTAAGCCACTGGGTTGCTGTGAAGATGAAAAGTATTAGTCACACAGAAGGGTCCCTGGAACACAGTGAGCACTATGTAAATGTCTTCTAGCATGACTTTACGGCTGAGGAAGGGCGCCTGTGATTGTCGTGTGAAGTCACTGTTCTCCTTAGTATTGTGGGATGTTAGTGATGGGAGAAAGCTTTTTGAACTAAGCTTGTCCAACCTACTCCCTTCACAGATGAGGGACCCAAGTCCTGAAACAATGAGGGACCTCATCTGAGTCCCCCAGGAAGTTAGTAGCAGAGCTCTGACCTAATGCCAGGGCTCCTGACTCCTGGTTTAGTGCTCAGATGGCTTCACAGTGGGAATAATGCAACAGGTCAAGAGAGAGGATAGGGAAATGACATTATTGCTGGCTTTGGGGACTTTCTCAGAGTCTCCAACCAGTTTACTTACCTTTACAGAAAGCGGTCAAAGTTTTCACGACAATAGGCTTACCAATACGATGTCATGAAGCAGATCTTACTTTCTCAGCCAGAGAGTAAGGAGGAGACCAAAGGGACTCAGTTCTAGTAAGAATGTGAAGTTATGACCATCAAGGCGAAAGTACAGCTGTATGGTTAAATAATTATTTAAAGGGTGATACTGTGGGCAGGACTTACAAAATAGACTTGATCCGCATGGGCTCTGAAGTATGAATGAGGGACCTCAAACTGACACTCAGCTCTGCTGTGCTTTGGCTTTGTCGCTGATAGACCAGCTATATCAACTCTTCAGGGAAATTCAAAATAATATTGCATCTAAACTCCATGTGATGTTTCTTACAGTTTCAGGTGTAAGAAATGTCCAAAAGCTTGTGTTAAAGTTTGAACTAATTAATGTCTTCTTTTTCTATTTAAAATTCTTGGCTCGGTGCCTATAGCTAAGTGGTTAGAGTGCCAGCCACATACACTGGGGCTAGCAGTTTCGAATAGTTATCAGAGGTGGGGAAGGGTGGGGATGAGAGACATTGGTTAATGGGTACAATCATGCAGGTAGATAGAAGGAATAACAGCTCATGTTCATTTACAGCCATTAAAGTACAAGTAAAAAAAAGAACTAATATTCAATACCAGAGCAATATAATGATCATTGGCAATAATTTATTTTATGTTTCAAAATAGCTAAAAGAGAGGACTAAAAATGTTCCTAACACATAGACTTGATAAATACATGAGGTGATGGAAACCCTAAATCCCATGATGTGATCATTGCACATCCTATGCTTATAACATACATTACACATACCCCATGACTATGAGGTCATGGGTACAAATATTATGTATCAACAGACAAATAAAACCAAACAAAGCAGGCAGTTCCCTCTTTGGCCAATAGATGGCAAGCTCAAGACCAAATAATTGAATAAAAGAAATTATGTAACTTGAAATGCTGGACAAAACTAAGCAGTGAGGAATGAATAAAGCTATAGAATTCTCCATATTTACATGGGGATATTGTAGGTTAAATGGGTGCACGCCTAGGCAGAACAGTGTCTAGTTCTAGTTTTCTTGTCCTTCTGACTACACTTTTTAAGGTCATCATTTAAACTGGCTCTAGGTTCTGTTCCTTAGTTTTGTAGGCTCCGAAGATCGCATCCCAGCCTAGTTTTTGGTACACTTGTCTACAAACCCAAGTGCCTGTTTACTCATTTTTCAGTGGATGGACATTGCAGGGGGATTAACAAGGTGCCATCTCCCCATTCAGCTAGCTACTTGGGAAGCCTGAATATAATCAGGATCATGATTGCTGGCCTTGAAGATGGAGCCAGGAGACTTTAATATCTAATGGGATTGCGATGAGATAACCGATCTCTACTTGGGAATGTGTCTGCTGAGCAAACTCAACATTCATTGTTAGCTGGACAAAAAAAAAAAATCACCTCCTTGATTTTTTTTTTTTTTTTTTTATTGTTGGGGATTCATTGAGGGTACAATAAGCCAGGTTACATTGATTGCAATTGTTAGGCAAAGTCCCTCTTGCAATCATGTCTTGCCCCCATAAAGTGTGACACACACCAAGTCCCCACCCCCCCGTCCCTCTTTCTGCTTTTCCTCCCCCTGCCCATAACCTTAATTGTCATTAATTGTCCTCATATCAAAATTGAGTACATAGGATTCATGCTTCTCCGTTCTTGTGATGCTTTACTAAGAATAATGTCTTCCACTTCCATCCAGGTTAATACGAAGGATGTAAAGTCTCCATTGTTTTTAATGGCTGAATAGTATTCCATGGTATACATATACCACAGCTTGTTAATCCATTCCTGGGTTGGTGGGACCTCCTTGATTTTTTAATGCTTGATCACCCAGGTTCTCAGTTTTCAGAGAGACTATCCCCCTTCTCCCCCCTCAGATATATTGATATAAATAGCATTGACTCTGCAGCAGCATTAAATAGGCACTTATAACCCAACTGTGCCTGAGATGGCATTCTGATCCCTCAATAGAAAAAGCTTGTTGGGTCACCACTTGCAAGTTGATTTTCCATCATTTTAATTCTCAAAATGTGACCTCTTTCTTAGTGTAACCTATATATAACCTGGGTACTCTGGCGATCCAATTAAAGCATGAAGTCGCAGTCAAAGAAATGTAGTCTAGGTGACAAAAGCAATTTCAGTGTCTTTCCTGGAATCTTCTGCAGAACATCAAAGGAGATTCACCTCATAAACCACAATAAATTTCCTTAAGATTCTCTTTTCCTGATTTTTCTGATCAGAAAAGATATTAAATCTTAGCCTCTTCATTCTAAACTCTCAAACTCACTCAAGCCCTTTCAGATCTTTACCTCTTCATCCCTTTTTCTCTTTTCTCCATCTTCAGTTTCCCCCCCCCCCCCGTCTATCGTCTCCGCCGTGCCCTTTCCAAATGCAAGCTATTTAAAACAGTCTGTTCCTTGCAGATCTTTAGGACTTTACCTGTTTTTCTGATTCTTCATTGCAAAAGCCAAGGAACCAGCGGGTTAAAAAGTCAATTACAAGGTGTGGATGAGGGGGAGGGGCACAAAATTCCCTTTAGCTCCATGGAAGGAGTCAGAGCAGGATTGTCTTTATCTAGCAGTAGGAGGAATAAAATAAAGATCGCAGCATTTACAGTTTAATATGGTTTCTTTTCTCCTCTCTGATTTGAATTCTGGGATCTCTTGATGTCAATAGTGCCTTGAGCAGGTCTTCTGGCTGCTTCCCACTGTTGCCTTCAGTGTCACCCCAAGTCAGAATAAGGCTTCAGCCACATCCCTGCTGCTGACTATGCTGCCTGCTCAGCCTCTTGCCCTCCCCCTGTTTTTCACAAACTCAACTGGGGCACCTCTACTATCCCCAGCCATCAGCTTGCATGCCCAGGGGGTAGCCCAGCGGCAAGGGAGAAGGGGAAATGCATCTTATGTGGTACAAGGTGGAAATGGGCTTCCCTAACTAAGGGTACCTATAAAACTTGTCTTCCCAGCTGGGTGCCTGTGGCTCAAGTGGCTAAGGCGCCAGCCACATACACCTGAGCTGGCAGGTTCGAATCCAGCCCAGGCTCGCCAAACAACAACCAAAAAATAGCTGGGCGTTGTGGCGGGCGCCTGTAGTTCCAGCTACTTGGGAGGCAGAGGCAGGAGAATTGCTTCAGCCTAGGAGTTGGAGGTTGCTGTGAGCTGTGATGCCACAGCACTCTACCCAGGGTGACAGCTTGAGGGCTCTGTCTCAAAAAAAAAACAACAAAGCCTTGTTTTCTCATCATATTTATTAACCATCTTTAAACAAAAATGTTGAGTGTCCCTTACTATACTAGTAATGACAGTTTACAGCAGGAGTCCCTAGCCTTGTTGGCACCAGGGACCAGTTTCATGGAAGACAATTTTTCCCTGTCTGGGTGGGGCAGCAATGGGAGGCGAGCTCAGGCAGTGATGCAAGGAATGGGGAGTGGCTGAGAATATAGCTGAAGCTTTGCTCCCTCACCAGCTGCTCACCTCCAGCTCTGCAGCTGGTTCTTAACAGACCACAGATAGAAACATTTTTGGCACCAGGAACTGGTTTCATAGAAGACAGTATTTCCACACGCTGGGAGTGGGGGGAGGGAGGGATGGAGACAGGAGGCAGAGCTCAGGCAGTGATGCCCTAATAGGCCACAGACCGGGGTCGGGGACCACAGGTTTACAGCATTCATACTGTTGCAATATTTCCAGAAAATACTTGCCAATAAAATATATCATTTACAGAAAGATAATGAAAGTGGCTTGCTAGGCCTCGAGGATAGTAGAAGAGTTTGGAAATCTTCCTAATGGATTGAGATCACTTCATTCCAGATGTCTCTTGAGGCACGTCCCCCCTGAATGGTTTGCTACTGTCAGCTCATTATACTTGTCCCTGGAATTTCTACTTCCCCCAGCCTTTATCCTCCAGAATGAGCTTTCCATGGTTCTTTCCCAGAATTTGCCTTTTCAACTCTTTTTCTTATATGCATAGCAGCAGGGATCTCTTCCATAGGGGTTATTGTCTTCAGCATTCAGACACTTCTGGTTTTATGGACTGATGGCTAATGAGTTTTCAATAATATATTTGCTGCCATTGAAGTCTTGGGTGCAAATTCATAATGCATTTGAATGAGGGATGTGGACAAACAAGTACCATCGGAGGAGAACACAGCGCCTAGTTCATTCAGGATACTCGCTAGGCATCTGTTACTGTGCTCATCACATTAGAACACACTGTCTTCTAGGCTTTAGAGAGGCAGCAGCCAAAATCTTGTCCTTGAAGATCCCATACTTTGTTGGAGGGATAACATGTGTATATAGTAAGTGTCGATAGTGCTAACGTACCCAAGGTACTAATGTAGAAAAATCCACAGCCTGTGAAGAGGGAAGAGAAAGGAAGGAGGGATGGGTCAACTTAGAGGCAGCAGAAAAGGCTTCTGTGTTTATCCATACTCTTGGAGTTGTAATGGGTAGAAAGGTCACACAAACCAGCTTAAGCAAAAGGGAGATTTATTGGTGCATAGAAGTGAGGAAGCCCAGGGATGGTTGTGGCTTCTTGCATGACTAGATCTGGGCCTCAGTATATTATGATCCTTTTTTCTCTTTCCATTCTGCTGTCCTTTGTGGGTAGACTTCATTTTCTCCAACACAGAGGCATTTCTTCATGCAACTTGGGGAAATGGCCTTTCAGAAGTGCATCATCTCAGCTTTAACCCTAGTGGTAGGTAATTCATGTGTCTCTAGAAAGATCTCTTATTGGTTTTGTTCCGTTTGCTTAGCCATCCCACGGATTGATGGCTATTGCCAAGAGACAGGGTTGTATGACTGGCCCAATCTGGCTCACACGGGAGGCCTGGCATCTGGTATATGCTGGCGTGTACATGACTAGGTAGTCCTTCCAACAGAGCCATTTACAGTGAGGGTAGATGTGTTTCCCAAAGGAAAGAAGACTGGACAGATTAAAATGGACAGGCTTTCACTATAGCTTCATTGATATTTAAACTTTGCTGTCAGAGATGAACACTCTCTTGCCAAACGAAGCAGCAACAGGAATCCATTATTGTCAGAGGAAGCAGTAAGAACAAACCTAAGAAGAATCAACCAGCCTGGAAGATGGAGAGACTGCAAGTAGTCATTGAACTTGGAACATATGGCCAGAGGGTCATGGCTTTGATGAAGCTGGGAGATGGATGGGAGCCTCGTTGGCCATGCTGAGCAACTTGCTCTTTGCACTAGACAGTGGGGAAACATTCTGGGTTTTAGGCAAGGGGTATAATTGACCAGATTTCCATTTTATAATATCACTTGGGCAGTAGTGTGGAGGGCGGCTTGGAAAAGCCAAGACTTGGAGGAAGGGAGGCAGGGAGACCAGTAAGGGAACCATTGCAGTAAGCCAGATGGAAATGAAGTGTAAGCAATTGAGTTGTATGGCATGTGAAGGGTGCTAATATGGAATAGTCTTTTCCCATCTACCATCACATATTATATGTTCTTGGACATATTCTGGGACTAAGTAGCATCAATTATGCATCATTGATTAAGAGTTCTTTGGTGAATGGTAAATTCCTAAAATATTCGTGGGCCTTATTTTGGCAAGGAGATTATATCCCTGACTTGGCTGTTCTGATCTAGTGGCTCAAGATTGTGAGCCGATACTTCTTAAAGTCCGGGCTTTGCACAGAAACCTCTGGTTATAACATAAATTATTATCACATTGATTTGAATAGCAGTGGTGCAGTCACATCGCCAGAAACATAGCAACTACATAAAACAAAAGCTTCCCTGAACACAGAGCACAGAAGCCAAGCTTTACATTATTGTCTTCTCCAGGATTTGGCTGTTGTATCGTAAAACGCCATTATGTCTCGTCTAACAAGTTCCTCCCTGCATATGTGAGTAAAGGAAGATGATTCAGTGCAGTAAATGTCTCAGTAAACTGGCTCCGTACACTTTGGAAACAAAGCATTACCAGGGAAGCTATCCTAAGAGCAGGCTTTTCTATTCTTATGCATCACATTCATATGATGCTATTGAAAGCCTGCCTTGGAGAAGTATGGAGAAGAGAAATACGAAGGGTTCATTCTCATGAAACGGTTACGGTGTAAATGCAAAGGAAGTACATCCCATTAAAGCCAGTGTCTAGGCATTACCTAGAAGGAAACATGTGGCAATAAGAAAAGAAGCAATGAACACTGAGTGCTAACTGTGTCAGGCACTGTCGTGGGGCCTTTTCATGCATCATCGTACTTAATCCACACCCTCTATGGTTGGGGTACTGTTATTATTATTTCCCCTTTTAGTGGGAGAGGATTGAGACCTAGGGGGTGAAAGAACCTGCCAGAGGTCTCACTGGTAGCAAGTGAGAGGGCTGAGAGTTGGATCCACACAGACAGAATCTGGATTTCATATTTGCCATAACCTCAGTGAGCACCAGCCACATGAAATGCACCCTCCAAAAAGGCGAGTTGAAACGAAGATTACCCAGTTCATTTATATTTTTTAGTATGTCCAAGTGGATGATCTGTCCTACAAAATTCGAAATTTCATCAGATTATTTGTGTATATGATTTTTTTGTTTTTGCTTTTTTGAGGTAGTCTCACTCTGTGGCCTGGGCTACAGTGCCATGGCAACCTCATAGATCACAGCAACCTCAAGTGATCCTGTAGCCTCAGCCTCCCCGGTAACCAGGACTACAGGTGCCTGCCACAATGCCAATCTAATTTTTCTATTTTCAGTAGCGTCGAGGTCTCGCTCTTGCTCAGTCTGGTCTCGAACCCCTGAGCTCAAGCCATCCTCCCACCTCTGCCTCCCAGGGTGCTAGGTTTACAGGTGTGAGCCACTGCCCAGCATGTGTATATGATTGTGATAAAAGAATTATCAGACTAGAATTTCCTACTGTGTTATTCTATCCTATCTATCCTATTTGCAGTTTGTAACAAGCTCTGTGTTTTGGATTGAGACATTTTTATTCTTTGTCTCCAAATTAAAACTATAGTGTGTGTGTGTGTGTGTGTGTGTGGAAACTGCCTGTTCTTCTGGATTAAATTCTTGCAGCCTCGCTGAGTGAGGAGAATTTCTCCCACTCTTCGAGCCCACAGCAGACATGTTAGGAGAATGCTGCTGCTAGCAACACACCCAGGGACGGTGGAGCAGGTGACGCCGTGTGTGTGCCCGGTGTCTCTGGAAGTCTCTATACAGATGTGCTGCTGCTGCTGCTGCTGCTGCTGCTGCTTCCTGGCTTAACATTTCTGGAGCCAACACCCACCCACTCTTACAGCCTCTCTCTCTTTATTTTCAAGGAAAAAAGAAAGCGGCAGACTGAAATAGAAGGCAAGCGACAACAGCTTGACGAGCAGATACTCCTGCTTCAGCATTCCAAGGTAAGCGCTGATCCCGGGACCCCTCTCCATGATTAGACATGCAGCTCACACTCGGGAGAGCTGGGCAGAGCCTGCCCTGCCGCCAAGGTATTGCCACCAGCCTTGTTCATTCAACCGGGAAACATCTCTTGGCTTTTCTTGCAAATTTGTCAAATTCAGGGCATTGTTACAGCATTCCTATTTCTGGCAGCCTGAGACTGCAGTGTGCATGTGGATGGGGTAGAGGGTGTGTCCATGTGAAATGTGCTGGCTATATATAGAAACTGGCTGAGACTACTCCACAGGGCGGGCGAGATCGCGTTCCAGGGCTGCTCTCCCGCGCACAGGTGCTGGGTGTGTTTGCTCAGAGGCTCCAAAAGGTACATGTCACTGAATGGGCTATTTCTTTTTTCATTAAAAATATTAATATTTTCTTTCCTGATGTGGAGAAAAGGGAGATGAAACAGTATGATTTCAGAACAACACTATGTATTTCAGATTATTCATTTATTTTATTCTCCACTTTTAACAATTCTGAAAGTGGTGAGGACAAGCAGTTGGTCAAAGATGGCTTTTAGATGATTTGATTTGGTTGGGACTCCATTGCACCATGTTAAAAAGAGAGGAAGAGCGCTCACATGCATGAGCGCTGTTTATTTTTTTCTTTAAAACATAATGCACCTTCATAGTTTACTGGAGGACGGGGTGGCGGGGGGGCACATAATGCACTTAAGCCTTGTCATTGATTACAGCCCAGCAGAAAGCTCTATCACTGTCACAAGGTCCCCACTGGTTGCAGAATGTTGCTTTCTGTATGTGCAGAGAATAATGTGACCTGTTCCAGTGGCCAGCAAGGAGTTGCTGCTTGCCTCTGACTGTTCCTGGGCTTTTTTTTTTTTTTTAAGGAAACCTTCCGCTGCTCACCCTATGTTGCTGTGACATTGTCACACAGAACTGCATTGCTCAGTGGGCTGATGGGAAGGTGGCATTGGCTTTTGGGTTGATTCTAGGCCTGGATTCCTTGGATGTTTTTAAACAGGGTGGACCTTTCTGGTTGCATTCCCTGTTCTTCACTAGGAAATAGATTTGTGCTAAATGAATCCCCCAAATGAGAATCACCAGCAAGCTGGTTACTGATCTCAAGTAGCAGCATGACTCCTATCTGCTTAGCATGTGTGTCAGCTTACCATTAACTTTAAGCAGAAAAATGTGCTGAAAAGGAGGCCCAGCAGCGTGATGCTGCGAATATTGCTGATTTCTGTTTGTTGTATAAATCCATTTTCGGAGCTGTCTTTGTCAGAGCTGGCTCCGTATCTCATATGCTGTTGCTCTGTCCTGCTACATTCCTGCGGGAAGATGGAGGGCTAAAATTAGTATCCTCTTCTTTCACAGAGAGGGCTTAGAAACACTTGATAGAACAGAGTGAATTGTTCAAGGTCAACCTGGACAGAGCTGGGTCTGTGGCTCAGAGCACATTCAATTCAGTACAGTACTCATAAGAGACCAAAATGTACTAAAATCTCAGTGAATTCGTGGTTAAAGGTGAACTTTAAAATAAGAAGACTGAATGAGTAAGAGGCTGCTTTAGACTAGACAGCCTCTTGTCTTTTCCAGCTTGATGTAATTCTTTGCCGTAGCATGGCGTGAAGCCTAAGTGAAGCAAAGAACATATGACAGGAGGTCTAGGTTTTTTTGTCCCCCTTATCACTCTGGATGCCAAGTAAGATACTAAGGGCTCATATCTTAGTTACTGCTGATGTCCAGCGCAGTGTGACTACATTCTGTTCATGTTGTAGTTATCCATTCATCTATCCATCCATCCATTCATCTACCCATCGTCCGCCCATTCATTAACTTAATCAATAGAAACAATAGTAAAAATTATTTAGCTTTGCATAGGGGAGCAGTGAGCTTCCTTCAAAGACCTTGGAAATAAGGGCATCAGTTCTTTGTGGTTATATTGGTAAAATTCTCACTAGGTAATGAGATTGGCTATCTAAGAGAACACCCAACACTTTTACCAAGGTCATTTTATTATTGTAGTGGAGCACGTAGGGGTGCTGGGGAGCAATGGAGCTTAATAAGTGGAAGCCAGTACACTGTATTTTTCTTTCTCTGGGGGAAGGCTTGTGTGGACAGAATGAGGTGGACTGTCAGCCGTGGACATTGAGAAAGAAAAGCTCAAAATCAGCTGGGTGTGGTGGCGTGCACCTGTAATCCTAGCATTCTGGGTGGCTGAGGCGGGAAGATTGTTTGAGGTCAGGAATTTGAGATCAGTCAAGCACAAGTGAGACCCCATATGTACAAAAACTAGAAAAATTAACCGAGTGTGGTGGTGCACACCTGTAGTCCCAGGTACAAGGGATGCTGAGTCAAGAGGGTTGCTGGAGCACAGGAGTGTAGTTGCAGTGGGCTCTGATGATGCCACTGCACTCTGGTCCTGGGCAACAGAGTGAGACTTTGTCTCAAAGAAGAAAGAAAGAAAAAAGAAAAGAAAGCTCAGAGTTTCCAAAGGTGACAGTGTTTGTCTGGTACCGTCTGCAGAGATACCCCAGCTTTGGGAGGCACTGAGTTTCTGCATGCTGGTGAGGTGGGGTCAGTGCTGAGGTGATCGGTCCTCGGCCTCCCTGTAGCCCAGGTGAAACTTCCTTCATGACTCTGTCTCTCTTTTTCTGAGTTTATCCTTCCTAAAATAATCTGAGTCATTTTGATAGAAGGAAGTGGGTGCCTCATTGAGGGAAATGATCACTTCAGGCATGAGAAAGGAGTACATTGTACTTTATACCAGCTACTATGGACTGACCCCATAGAGGGCGAGTCCTCTTCATTCATTTGCAGCGAGGTGGCCTCATGCCTGGATGGAAGTACCCTGTTTCCCCGAAAATAAGACATCCTCCAAAAATAAGACCTACTTACAGGAAAGATAAAACGTCCCCGGAAAATAAGACCTAGCGTATCTTTGGAAGCACACCTTAAAATAAGACACTGTCTTATTTTCAGGGAAACAGGGTAGGTTCTCTGAGATTCTGTTTCCTCCTCTGTGAACCTCTCATCGCAGAGTCAGCCTGTCTTCTCCTGGTAGCTTGAGAGGTTTGTCATCCTCTCATCCACCCTCAGTAATAATTGTCATTTTTTTGAGTAGCTAAGATGTGCCTAATACTTTACAAACATACCCATGGTAATGACCACGAGATAGATGTTACTCTTCCCATCTTACAGGTTTGGAGACAAAGTCATGAGGTCAAGGAACTTGCTCAAGAACACAGAGACTATCAGTGTGAGAGACCCTGGGTTGAATCTCTGGGCTGTCTGCTTCCAAAGACCATGCTCTTTCCAGGACACTGTTCTCTTTGAAAGATATATTTCCTTTGAACAATTTAAGATGCCAGTTACCACCATTGCTGTCTCTCTCACTCTAAGTGTATTTTCATGGACTCCAAAAGATTTAGGTCATGTGGAGACAGGCCACAGTGATTATTTTAAGTTCCTTGAAGTTCTCAATATTAGGAAATATGTCAATAATCATTATCTATTTCATTAATTTACAAAATCCCAGATGCTTGCTAAGAAAAAAAAAATATTCTCATTGCAAAGGTAAATGGAAAAGCATTGGAGTTAGGTTTCATATTTATTAAGATATGATTTTTGTATTGTTTATATAATTCTCATATGGTATATCTTAGGTGTAATTCTTACATACAAGAGAAGTATATAATTCTCTTATCCAATAGCCTTGGACACTCATTCTCATGCAATAATATGAATTATAGAGACATAGTCACTGGTCTCTGGTCAAAGCAAGTAAATAGAATGTAAGACAGTGGTCTTGGCACTCGCATGGTTGTTTACTCGCTCCCTGTGGTGTTTAGGAGTATACTGGGAGTTGCTCCACCAAATGACATATCATTATCTTATATATGGACTGTGAGCAGATTCCGTAATGCGAGGGGGACTGAAGTATGAAATTAAAATGGTCAGCTGCCACACCCCAGTGATGAGGAGAGCTCGCGTTACTTTGACGTCTTAGCCAAATTAAACTGAGATTGCTTTTTACAAGATTCTTAGCCATAGTTAGTATCTAACATTTGCAATGTAAGAATTTCCTAGAAATATAAATAGAACCGTAAGCAATTTTGATGCAGTATTATTTTGCTGATTGTACAAGGAAGGAATATACGAGCATCACAAAAACTAAATGTAAAAGTACAAGCAAAGGTAAAGGAAAAAAAACATATCAACTCTATACTTAGCACCCAGATGGAACTCACATGGGGGTGTATGCTTCTGTACTTTTTCTTCCTTTTTATAGCTTAAGCTGTGTAACTCCTTATTTACAGGGTTTACCAACCTGTGGGTAAATGAAATTATATTGATGTTAATATCTGAATTAACTTTTTTTTTTTTTTGGAGACAGAGTCTCACTGTGTCACTCTTGGTAGGGTGCCGTGGTGTCACAGCTCACAGCAACCTCAAACTCTTGGGCTTAAGCATTTTTCTTGCCTCGACCTCCCAGTAGCTAGGACTGCAGGCACCGCCACAACGCCTGGCTGTTTTTTTTTATTGTTGTCATTGTGTTATTGTTGTTTTAGCAGGCCCAGGGTGGGTTCAAACCCATCAGCACCGGTGCATGTGGCCGACACCCTAAGCACTGAGCGACGGGTGCCGAGCCTGAATTAACTTTTATCTCTTTGCTGGTTTTTATATATAGGCTCTTTTAAATTCCCAGACAAAAATGTATATTTTTCATAAAATCACATCTAGCATTCTTTTACTTTGCAATTACTGAACTTAATGTCATCCTTGGAAAGAACATCCTCATCTCAAATACTTACCAGTGATATTTCTTATAGTTTAATAGTATTAATCCACTAGAATTTATTTTTGTGAAGGTCTGCGATGAGGAATATAACTTTCCTTTTTATTAATGCTGAACCACTTGTCTCCAGATGATTTATCGATTCATTCATCCTTCCCCTCCCTGATTTAAATGTCTTCTTTGTCACGTATGTATTTCTCACTTATACTTGGGTCTGCCGCCGGTAGATTCTTTTTATTCCACGAACCTGCCTATTCCTGGGCCAGTGCCATTCTCATTTAGTCCCTATAGCTTTTTCACATATTACAATATTTTATAAAGCAGGAGTTCCCATTATTATTCTTTTGAAAAATTGTCTTGGCTTTTTATTTCATGGAAACAATTATTTACTTTTATTGTTTTTGTCATGTGACTTGTGATAACGTGAATTTAAAAAAATAAATCAACTACTATATTATACCAAAACAGACTGAATTTAATATTTTCTTTTGCCCCTCGGTTGAATTGCCAGAGATTTGTCTATTTTATTGGTCTATGCGAAGTCCCAGCTCAGAGCAGGCACTAGGTACTTATTGCAACATGAATTCATTTTGGACGTCACATTTATAAAGCTTTGTCTGACAGAGTCAGCACTGTCAGAATCAAATCCTTAATACCACATCTTCAATACATAAACTGCCTTTGAATTACTTATTCATGAGCAGGGAACCCTCACTCTAGTTTTCTTCTAACCCAAGCTATGAAAATTGTCATTATATTTTAAAGACCACAGCCTTTTCCTTCCGGAAGGCTGAATAAAATACCATCAGAGACTGAATTGTGACCCTGTGAAATATTTATCATCAACCCACCAAAGTCATTTGCTGGAGAGCCCAAACGCATCAGGAGTCTTGCTGCAAAGATATTATGGTATCTTCCACTATTTTGAAGCATTAGTACTAATTTTAGACTTTTCTTGGTTATTAGTACGTGTGAAAGACCAACTTGATTTCAAGTTTTAAAATATTGAACAGATAGGTACAGAACCTAGTGTAAGGGAACTTTATAGAGCATCCCTTTTTTCCATCCCATATTTCCTGTCCCTCTACACAGAGTTTGAGTAGAAGTTAAAACTTGATCTCGTCTATCAGTAGCCTTGGGCTGGCTTCTGCCTGTGCCATCTGAATTGTGTAACAAAATCTCAAAAGCAGACCAAGATCTTATTGGGAGTCAAAGAGGAGGAAGGAAAGTGTGAGAGGGACTGGGGAAGGGGAAGAGAGAAAGGGAGCAAGTGAATGGCTGAAAACACACACACAAACACCCCTTGCCCCCACATCTGTTTACCTACACTCATTGGCTAATGGAGCCAGTGTTAGCTTCAGGCAGATTACAGGTGAATGAAAGACCTACAGTCAAAAGTAAAAATCCTGAAAGTACAAGAAGGAATCACTGGTGAAAATTTTTTTTCTGAGGGTGGTGAAGTCATATCTAAGTATGACGTCGAAGCCAGAATTAGAAAATAAAAAGAGTTATAGCTTTCAAGCTATAAACCAATTATAGCCCAAGAATATGGGGAAAGGGAGGGGAGGGGAGGGGGGAGGATGAGTGGAGGGAGAGTAATTGGCGGGACTACACCTATGGTACATCTTGCAAGGGTACATGTGAAATTTACTAAATGTAGAATACAAATGTCTTAATACAATAACTAAGAAAATGCCGTGAAGGCTGTGTTAACCTGTTTGATGAAAACATTTCAAATTGTATATAAAACCAGCACATTGTACCCCACAATTGCATTAATGTCCACAGCTATGATTTAATAAAAAAAAAATCAAAAAAGAAAAAGATTGCTAGGTATGACTTGGTGAAAGTAACAAGTGTCTGGTCAAAAAAAAATTGGAGACTTACTACCAGTGCTGATTCATTTCCCACTTTCATTCTAGAAACCTCCCAAGATTAACATGCCTCAAATGGTCAGTCCCACACACTGACCCTAGACACTCGTCACTATTTACCTGGGTCTCCTCAAAAAGTGGCTTTTTTTTTCTCAGTCCCCTTATCTGTAGGTGAAAATTTGTAGATTGGACTAGATGATCTCTGAGGTCTTTTTTAGCTGTAATAGTCTAAGATTTTATATTTCCTGAAAACAGTGTGTGTGCATGGTTTTTCAATCATTCATTCGTTGAATGGGTACTAATTATCACCAGCTACAACCTCCCATGTCCATCTCTGTAGAGGAATAAAAGACACAGCCCCGGACTGCCAGGGACTTGGGGCTGAGTGCAGAAGAGAAAGCATTAAATGGGCCTCACTGTTAGAGGGGCTGGAGGGCAGTTGTCCACTTTAAGGAGGAGATCAGTGGTGCCTTAAGACTTTGTGAATCCTATCTGAGGATTCTCGGGTGATCTTATGCAGAGGCCGGACAGTAGAGTGCATCTCTTGACTTCAAATCTTAGATCCACACTTCACTAGATTGGAGACTATGGACAAGTTACTTAATATTAGCTCCTACCTCATAGGATTTTGGGAAAGTTTAGTGGATTTATATATAAGTCATGTAAAGCAGTAAGAGTTCTGTATGACCGTCATCGTCACCATCCTTACCTAGTACCGGGGCTTCAAAGATCATGTATGTATTGTTGACTCCAGCCCAAAGGCCCTGGACTCCAGGCTTCTCTGTTCAACGGCTTTCCTGACATTTCCACTTACATGGGTGTCTCTTTCATTTAGAAGCCTCCCAAGGGTAACATGCCCCAGATGGAAGTTTTGATTTTCTGCTTTTCTACCATGTGTTCTTCCTCTGGTCTCCAAGAAAATGACACCACCGTTCACCATTTTGCTCAAACCAAATATCTCTATGCCCCCTTTAATCTCCCTTTTTCTCATCCCCCACATCCAATCTATCGGCAAATCATATTGATTTTATCTCTAAGGTACACCTCCCTCTCCACACCTTCCTTTTCTAAGGCTTCTCCTCTGTTTCCAGCTAATATGCTCCATCATCTGACGGACCCAGTAGACTGCCATCATTGCACTGTGTAATCCTGCCCCTGCCAAGCAGTTCTACCTACTGCGCTGAAAACAAACTACAAAGTGCTTAGTAAAGCTGCAGAACCCCCCTGACCTGGCCCCTGCCTTCCTGTCCATCTTCCATTTGTTCTGCCTCCTCTCCCACCACCGCTCATGATGGTCCAGCCACTCGGGCTTCGTTTGGGTCCACAGACACCCCAAACTCTGTCCCCTACTGTGGACTAGTACATTTGCCAGTCCCTCCTCCCGGGATGCTCCTCCTGATCTAAGATTTCAGCTCAGATGTTCAAGTCCTGGGAAAGCCCTTTCCCACCTCAAGTGTCCTCCCTCGGTCCTTCTGTGTAATGCTGTCCTGCCTTCCTGCTCCCGGGCAGCTTCAGAGTCTGAGATTGTCTTGCATCCCAGTGAGGGATGGAGGCTCCGTGAGACTAGGCACTTGCCTATTTTCTGGGGACTGGTAGATAGAGTTCCTGGCAGGTGGAGAAGGGATCGGGAGAGCCACTGCTCCTGAGATGGGGATTCCAAGGAGAGGATGAAGAATTCTGCTTTAAATCACAGAGTATGGCCAGCCTGCAAGAAAGCTCACTTATTTCCCAAGCATTTGGTAGGTCCCAGGTTCTCACACAGTACTATTCAGATTGTGGCTCATTGACTAGCAGCAGCAACAACAGCATCGCCTGGAGGCTTATTAAAATTCAAATTCCCAGGCCCAACCTGCCTTAGAGAACCCACATTGCCGTGGGTGTGGCCCTGGAATCTGTGTCTTAGCGAGCTCTCCTGGCAATCCTTACGCGTACCAAAGTCCTTTCTCTTCATGGCTGCACCCATTTGACACGTGAAGTTTGACAGTTCTTAGCACCTGTGAGCTATGACACATTTGAGAGGATGTGTGTTCTTTGGACAATAAAGGCCAAATAAAGAGAAATGTTTTTATTTTTTGTTTTCATTACTGCTGAGCCACACTCATCACAAAATTCTGAAACACTCAGGCAGTAAGTACAAGCCAAAACAGTACAGGGGAAACCCAGATATTCCTGTCATATTCTGGTTCTCCGGGACAACAAAAGATGTAGAGGTAAACTTACTTGGATTGGTGATTTCCTCTGACAGCATGACTTTGGAGCCAAGTGAAAAATCAACTATGCATTTTTTTTTTTTTGTAGTTTTGGCCAGGGCCCGGTTTGAACTCCCGTATATGGGGCTGGCGACCTGCTCCACTGAGTCACAGGTGCCACCCCTCAACTATGCATTTTTTTAAGTGTCAAAACACCTTTGTGATACAGACCTCTCTGATATCAGGCCTGCTACCATTTTCTGTTAGAGCCTCTCTTCTGCGCTCCTCCAATTGGGGATGAGTCTGAGGATGTCATTGCTGGATCCAAGAGCAGACATACACAGAGGGGCATGTGCCTCTGGGTGCCCAGGATCACCAGGCTGCTTTGTCCAGAAATGAGGGGCCAGACGCTTCGCTTGGTGGCAGGAGGCACCGTACGAAGAAGGGCAGAGGGGGCATTCCTAAGAGCAGCCACTTTCTTCAATTGCAAGAAGACATGGCTTCAGAACATCCCTGCTGGGGGATGACTGCCCTCTAGAAGGGTCCTCACACAGACACTAAGGATGCCAGGATTTCTGTCTCCTGAAATCCTATGAAAGTTTTTGCCGTCTGTGGTTTGGACCAGGTTAGTGCCAAACAGTTTAGCTCAGAAAGCACTCTTCCCATGTAGGTAGTGGATGAAAATCAAGCTTTTCCCAATTTATCCATTTACTCATTCATTCACTGAAACTGGGCAAGGTGCTGTAATAAACACAAAGGTGAATAAGACTTAGTCAGCCCCAACCTTTGAGGAGCTGGTGGTCTAAAAGGGGAACAGATGTAAAAAGAAATAATTTGAGGGCGGTAGGAAAGTGCTATACAGTATTGTCCCTGCTATACGAGACGGAGAGACACTGATCCTGCCAGCAGAGATGAAGACTTCTCTGGTGGCCTTTTTCTGCTCTTTCTCAGGTGAATGGGGGAGAGGTCAAGAGAACAGGACAAACTCCAGCAGTAATAAACGTTTCCGTAGTGCACAGTATGTGCCCTACACTTTTAGCATATGAACAAATTTAATCCTCATTACAGCCCTCTGAGATGGGCACTGTTGCCATTCTCCATTTCACAGAGGAGCAAACTGAGGCTTAGTGAGGAGGAGCCTGTCCAGAGTAACTCAGCCAGTAAATGACCAGCTGGCTCCAGGATCCAGGATGTTAACCACTGTTCAACATGGCCTCTCACAACCTTCTCCTGGGAGTAAATTTTAAAGCCAAGTTGTAGGTCAAGAGAAGAAAAACAATAAGCATCCTTCTACTTCAGAATTGCTACAAATGAAAAGTTTATTTTGCATCTATATCAAATTAGGTATCTGAATAAAATGTAAGAACAATGATTGATTTTAAAAATGACCTCTTGCAATATGCAAGCAGGATCTGTCTGGGGAATTTTGAGAAGCTTAAGTGGATAACGGAGGTTCTGATTTATTTTGCTTCCGTAGCCCACTTAGAAAGAGCAACCAATGTTCCCCACTGATTCCCACTTTCTGATAGAAACAAATCTCTAATAAAACTTTGGAGAGCAACCAACATAAACAAATTGTACTGGGAGCATTTACACATGATTCTATATTATAAAATGGTGCCCTATACTGTAAAAACTGTGCGTTTTTATACTTACCTCGGTGGTAGATGCAGACTATTTATATAGCACACATTTATAGGCCACATGTTACCCATGATGTGTAATTATTTAAGCATATTGGAGTGTGGGGGTGTTTCCTATTCACAGTCACTTAGCAGTACAGTTAGGAATCGCTTCTATGTGAATGAACTCATTTCTTTAAGTCTCATTATTAGAAAATTACAGGTTAAGTGCTATGAATTTGCCTTTCTATGTAAGGTAACCAAACTGATCTACCCAGAATAATTTATAATGGAATGTTTTATAATTAAAAAGCAAGAATAATGCCTGTAAAAACCACAGCTGCCCCCCCATCCCCCCCCAAAACACACAGAGGGAGCATTGTGCTCCCAGGGCCTGTCCTAGAAGCCTGATTGAACTTGCATCTGGGTTTCCAGCAGGGTCTTCACAGTGCTGAGTGGCCCCTGGACATCTCCATAGAGTGGTGAATCAGGACCACTAGTGAAGTCTAACTCACTATTACTAAACATTGGCAGTTTTTAAAAACTCATTTGATAGATTCTTAATCAGCAGCCCTTAATCCCACATACAAATGAGAGTATATGGATTTGTTTTGCTCATAAGAGCTACAGGGTCTGCTCCAAGCCCCAGTGTCCTGGCTCTCTTTCCTTTCACTTTGCTTGCCCCACCTGATGAGATCAAAGAAAATTTTGGATAGAGATGATACCAGGGAACCCCGGAAGCGGTCCTTACCCTATGCCAGTTGCCTTCATAGCCGTTGTTCCTGTTGTTTTTCATTCACCCTCTGTTGTGGGGCCTAATTGGTCGTGTGCCCTGCACCCTCACAGTGGTCTTGTCCTTTGGCCACTGACTTGCCTGAGGTCATCTCACTGGTGCTCAGCCATGCTGTTCTGGATCTGGTCTCTGCAGACATTCAGAAGCTGCTTCTGCCCTCTGGGAGACAAGTGGAAACCCACATCAGCATTCTCTCTCACCTACCTCTCCTTGCTGTTTCTTTTGGGGAGTTTCAAAGTGCCTATCCCCTCCCCCCCTTTTTAATTATTTCAGATTACTATGAGGGTACAAACAATTAGGTTACAATGTTTGCATTTGTGTCCAGTTGTGGTGGCTCACACCTGTAATCCTAGCACTCTGGGAGGCTGAGGTGGACTGCTTGAGCTTAGGAGTTCGAGACCACCCTGAGCAAAAATAAGACCCTGTCTTAACTAAAAATAGAAAAATTAGCCAGGTGTTGTGGCAGGTGCCTGTAGCCCCAGGGCGGACTGAGGTAAGAGGGTTGTTTGAGCCTAGAAGTTTGAGGTTACTGGGAGCTATGAGGCTATGGCACTCTGCCTAGGGCAACAGAGTGAGACTCTGTCTCAAAACAAAAAAAAAAAACAAAAAACAGTGTTTGCATTTGTTAGGTAAAGTCCCTGTGTGGTTGTGTCCCACACCCAGGAGGTGTGCCATATACCTTTACGTTGTGCCCATTGGGAGCACACCAATCCCCGTTCCCCTGCCCCTCTCCCTAACTTGAATTGAATTGGGTTTTTCTCTTGGGTAGGCATGTATTAGTTTGTCTACAGAGTGCCTTCCTCTTGAGCTATTCTCATTTCCTTTCTCAAAGAGTACAGACAGTCCTCAAGTTACAAATATCCAACTGCAACTTAAAAACTTAACGAACGGAGGTTATTACAGTAAGTCCTTAAATTACCAACAACCAACTGACATACATGACTTGCACTTATGAACGGGGGCTATTACAGGTGATAGGTAAATGTACTTGTTCTAAATTACATACAAACTCAACTTAAGAACAAACCTATAGAAGCTATCTTGTTCATAACCTGGGAACTGCCTGTAATTGATCCCTCTTAACTGTTGCCCTGGAAGGAAAACTTTTTATTTTTTTTAGAGACAGAGTCTCACTTTGTTGCCCTTGGTAGAGTGCTGTGGCATCACAGCTCACAGTAAACTTCAGCTCTCAGGCCATCCTCCTGCCTCACACTCCCAAGAAGCTGGGACTACAGGAGCCCACCACAACGCCTGGCTATTTTTTGTTGCAGTTTGGCTGGGGCCAAGTTTGAACCTGCCACCCTGGGTATATGGGGCTGGCGCCCTACTCACTGAGCCACAGGCGCTGCCTGAAAGGAAAACTTTTTATTTCACTGTACAATATGTTAGTACACTGGCACAGCTGGGGTATATGATTTTTGTAACGTTTGGAGAGGACAGTTGGGAGTTATTAAAGGGTTTTTAGGCAGAGGCATGAGATAGACTACTCTTTCAAAAGAGCACTTTAATATTGACCAGATATTAGGTGATCTTAGGAAATTTTATAATAGAATCATAATTGCATAGAAAAATGTCCATACTTTTTAGAGACTCATCCTGAAATGTCATGGTGTTTGCTATTTACTTTAAAATACTTTGGTAAAAAAAAGGGAAAATATGGCAAAATGTTTATGATTATTACATCTAGATGAGGCTACATGGGTGTTCATCGTACAGTTCACTCTGTTTTTAAATTTTTTTAATAATAGAAAATGATGTGGGAAGAAATTTCGCTGGCGGGTCTCTGGGGGTTGGGCCCCAGGGAAGTAGGGAGCCAAGTTAGGGAGGAGGTGAAGGCAGCGATTCAGGCAGAACTCGGCTGAGGGGCGGAGCTAAAATAGAGGAGGGAGAGAAGGATGTGGACTTAAAAGTATCATCTTGTCTGTTGTCCTTCCTCATTCCCACAGTCCAAAGTACTTCGGGAAAAATGGCTGCTGCAGGGTATACCCGCTGGAACTGCCGAAGAGGAGGAGGCCAGGAGGCGACAGTCTGAGGAGGACGAGTTCAAAGTCAAGCAGCTTGAAGATAACATTCAGAGGTGGGTGGCTCCAGCCCTGGTCCCCTGCTGTAGCTCCGCAGTGCAGTAACCATCATTGCCCTCTGGGGGGCGTCTCCCAGTGCTGTCACCTTGTCCAGGGCTTTAGAATCATTTTCCTAAACAGAGCAGCACTTTTCATATTATTTAACTTTTGCTAGTTGATCTGGAGTGACTGCCAAAGCACTAATTAGTATATTGGGCTGTAATACAGCACAGTGATGTCTTCATGGGCCACTGAGCTGTTGTGGTCAGCCTGCCCTTTCACTGCGTACTCCTGTCTGAGTTCTATCAGCTTTGGTCTTTTTCCTTGTCTGGGTCAGGCCGTCAGCCATTATCACTGCTATTGTAGGTCTGCTTTCAAATGTGCTACGTTTGGTCCATTTGGAAAGGGAGAACTGTAGCCACGGATCTTGGAATTAGAGAGTACAGAAGTGGTCAGTGAGAACGCCTCTGTAGGTTACATGCCTACGCTCTAAACATTAACTTTGTGTCGTCTCCTTTCACTGCTCAGAGGGTCATGTGGTTCTCAATCAGGATCTGACCATTTCAGCCTGGGAGATAAGTGACCTGCCTGTGGCCAGTAGCTGGCCAGGGTCATACAGGAGCAAAAACATAGCTTTTCACTTGGGAACTATAGCCACCCTGGGCCCCAGTACACATAGCCAGAGTGGAAGGTGGCGAGTGTAGATGCCTTAGAACCAACCTGGTCCCTACAATTCATCCCACCAAATTCTGCCTGAAGTCTCACTCTCCAGAGCTTCATCTCTTTCTTCTGAGATTATAAGCTCTTTTAAAATACAAAGGATAGTAGCTAAACTACTACTAGCCTTTTATTCCCCAAAGTAAGCGAAGACTCTGAGGGCCCTCGGGGACTCCAGCAGTGTCACTAAAAGGGAAAGCAGTTGACTGTAAACCCCAGGGGCATATGTCAGCCTATATCCCTACTTTGCTTAGGTCTTATAAGCAAAGAACTTGAAAGAACTTTCAGAGCAGCATGGCGAAACTTTGCTTGCAGGGAAAACTGGCCGTGAAAAAGTCTGTGGGATGTAATGTGTGTACACGTAGACATCCCCCCCCATACACACACACAAATACATAGATATGTACACGCTCATGCATTTTCTTAGAACATGAAGGATAAAGGCTAAACCAGCCCTTTATATCATATTGATAGATAGTAGGTGTTATAGACAGAAGGCAAAAATGGATTTGGAAAATAGGATTACATTAGTTACATGACCTTTTCTATTTTTCTTACACGGTATGGAAAATTTGTTCTTCTAACTGAATTGGCAGTTTCACCTTGGCTTAACTACAAATATGTTATTATATAAATATGTTGTTATTATGGTCCAATAGTAGTAACTCTCACCTATAGAATGAACCATTACACTTGGAGGCTCAGGTCTCGAGTTGAGACTGAGCTCCGGCTATATTAACCATTAGAGTGAAGTATATGATTTACATGCTGGTTTGTTGTTCAGGTGGGTGTGATATATACTCAGAAAAATAAAGAAAATCTCTTTTTATCCTTTGAGTCAACAGAATAAAAAGTTCACTTCATCTATGCAGTCTCTTTGAGTCCTTGTAAGAGGTATCCAAGCCAGAAGGAAAGAAATGATAATAGCCTAAAGGGGTGGGTGGTTAGGCCTGGATTCGGGGGACATTTCTTCTGCCCTGGTACTGGCTTTGCTATACATTGGCCAAATGGGTAATGGATTTGTGCTGGGACGAGCTGTACTCCCCAGGGCTGCTTTCTGTAGGAGCAAGGATGCTGTGGGCCTCCTGTGGGCAAACTTTCTTCCTACTTTGAAAACCACTTTCTGCTTCCCCTCATCTTACTGGCATCTTTTCCATTACAACAATTAACATCTTTAGTCTCTAGTCCCAAGGGAAGAAAGGAGTTATTCTCCCCCTTCCTGCAAAGGATACTCAGTCATCTAAGCTGCTTCCTCGAGAGTGCCATTTGGAAAACTGTAAAGGCTCATTGTAAACATAAGCATCCTGAGTGAAGCAAAGTCCATGTGGATTGACTGGCATGGTTCTGCTGATCAGCTCTTATTTCCCTGCACTACCAGGCTGACCATCACATTTCCTCTTTCTGGCAATGGCAGAGGTGGAAAAGGGCTGAGAAGAAACAAGGCCTAGACTCAGAACTGTCCACAAGCCTTTAGCCAAAGCAAGTCAGTGGCAAGGCCTAAAACCAAGCGGGGGGAGACAGACAGCCAATCTTTAGTAGAGTGGACACAGGGCAGGGAAGAGTGAAGAATGGAGGCCAATAATTAAGTCTTCTGAGAGTGTGATTGTTGAATTGAAAATTAAAAGTAGTCAGGAGAAGGGACCAGCATGAGAAACTACACAAAAGCCAAATAAAAAGAAAAAAGACAAGCAGAAACAATGCAAGAATGCAGAGGGAAAGGAGGAAGAGAATATGAGTGATTTCGAGATCAAACCCAGATCTTTATGCACATAGAAACTGTCTACAGATCAAACACAGCAGAACCACTAAGTAAAGGAATTCTACAAGAACCTTTCTTGGCATGGAGCAAAACAATCTGTAGATCTTTAGATTTGTGCCCTCTAGTCTATGTCACCCCCTAGCAATAAATTAGATTCTCCTAAAAAGATGCACAAACTGGTTTCAAACTATAAAGAATATTAGTATGGTTGTGTCCTGAAGGAATTTTGGTTCTTGCTATTGAATCAAGAGTAGTTTGAAGATACTAAAGGAGGAATGGAGAATAGTAATCAAAGAGCAGGGAAAATTCCTACAAAGAAAGATTATGGGAAATTTGGGTCACTTCATTTAGAAAAGAGAAAAATAATAGCAACCTAATTCAGAATTTTGCGCGTATAAGGATTTAGGACAACTTAATGCTTTAGGTCTGTGCCATTCTGAATATAATAAAAACTTCAAATAAAACATGTAAATTTTCATGCAGACGTATGTCTATTTCCCTAGATAGCTTCAAGAAGAGAGACATAATCACCTCTCTGATTCTAAGATTTTTTTTTATAGTGTCAATAGCTATAGAAGAAGTTCCATTTCTGCTACGTGCTATTTATAAATTGGTGGTGGTTTGGAATAGAGAAAAATGTCTCTCTTTCAGAACTATTTTATGTGGTGCTTAGATTTTGAGAGCAGCCCACAGGAAGGAAAAAAAGGAAAGAAGGAAGGAAGGGAGGGAGAGAAGAAGAAGTGTAACTAGACTATTAAATCCTGGTCGTTAGAATTACCTGGGAAGATTTTTTAAAATAAGCATTTCCAGGCCTCATTCTAGGACATTTGGATTTAGTGACCCAAGTAAGGAGCCCTAGCATCTGTGTTTTATTTTTAAGAGTGCTTCAGATAATGCTATTCAGTAGTCAAGTTCAAGAATGCCGTAAATGGGGGGGAAAGTAGGCCATAAATGAAATCCCATTTTAATACCCAGAAACCCCCAAGTGGGAGTGAGAAGGAACACTTACTCTACATACAAGGATAAAGGACAACCCTGACCCTTGATTTCAGACTGATTCTGAGCCTCTCTGCCTTCACTCACGGAAATTTGAAACCTGCCTTGGGGACCCTCGTAGCTCTGGCTTAGAACTAAATTCTCTCCTCCACAGGCCCCACAGTGGAGCCCAGCTTTCATTTGAACTTGATTAGAAACAGCCTTAGTTGGCCAGGCTGAAAATGATGCGGGCCAGGAAAGCTGGCTACTTGCCAAAAGGCCAGAAAATTCTACCGTTTTTCAAAGATTTTTGGCTGAAATTAAAAGCAATATGGCCTTGAAGCGATGACATCAAAGCAGCTGGAAAGGAAAGAGAGAACTTGGTCACTACAATGGATAGATTGTCATTTGTTAGCACTACTTTTCCTTGGGCAATGTCAAGATTATGCTTTTGGCTCGATAGAAACCAGACTTAACATAAACTAAGTACGACTGGAGTTGTTGAAAGCAAAGTCTGTACACATGTCTTTCTAAACAATTTTCGAATGCCCGTATCTTCTGTGTCCTTTATTTCCTCTTGCTGGACCATATTAGAAAACACCACCAGGGGGTGTCTCTGGCTTGGCCCATCGTCAACCACTGTTTATGCCATTACTGTGTGTGATGAGTCCCTTAGGGGCCACACAGGGACCTCAGATTGATGCTCTTGGAGATTTTAGGTGATTAGATCTACACTAGCCCTGTCTATCCCATCTGCCCTAGCCAGCAAGTTTTGTCATTTGCCTTGTGATAGCCCCACTTATTGGCTTTCTCATTTCATCAGGTTTTACTCAAGTGTTTGAAACAGCAAGGTTCTTAACTTTCCTTGCTTTGTGAGAAATATGGGGAAAATACCCCCCACACACACTGGAATGAAGATGAGAGTTTTAAATGAAAACAGAATAAACTATGACAAAGCCAGGGTGTTAATTGTAGTGCTACTGTTAATTTGCTGTATGACCTTGAGTGAGTCAGTCTCTCACTCTCCCTGGCCTCAGTTTGCTCATCTCATCAGTAAGAGGTCTCCCAGGATCTTCCAGCTCTGATATTCTGAGATCCTCTAATTGGAAAAGTTGGCTAGAGATCTTGTCTCTGAATAAATACACCTACCTGTGCAGAGAAATGTCACTGTCATGGAAGGAAGTGATTTTGCAGGCAGATCACAAATGGGGAAAGAAGTTCTCAGGAAACAAAAACCCTGCGTATAAGTAACTGATTCATCACTGAGATGACTGATTCATCTGAACAGCCGTCAGTTTGAAAATATGTCCCATCAAATATTCATTGAATAAAATATTGAAGTCCTAGTCACTAGTCTAGAGAGAGCCATGCAGCTTTTTAAAAAAATCAGGCTGGGTGCAGTGGCTCATGCCCATAATCCTAGCACTCTGGGAGGCTGAGGCAGGTGGATTGCTTGAGCTCAGGGGCAAGACCAGCCTGAACAAGAGCAAGACCCTCATCTTTACTAAAAATAGAAAAACTAGATGGGCATCGTGGCTGGTGCCTGCAGTCCCTGCTACTTGGTAGGCTGAGGCAAGAGGATCTCTTGAGCCCAAGAGTTTCAGATTGCTTTGAGCTATAAAGATGCTGCGGCACTCTACCCAGGGCGACAGACGAAGACTCTGACTCCAAAACTAAATTAATTGTATTTAATTCAAGTGAAAAAAATAAAAATAAAAATACAGGTGGACAGGTCTATTTCTGCTTCTGATTTAAGATTCTCTGAATGCCTCTTTTGGTCTCTGGTAAATGCGAGAATTCACCTAATTTTCCACGTTTTTAAGAGGCTCAAAGCAGAGGACTGGAGTCATGAAGCACAAGTATGTGTGTGTTATGTTGTGGGATTTGACAACCAGGAGGGTGAAGTCGCTTATAACTGTTCTAGAAAAGACAAACACAGAAATGTTCGTTGAAATCACAAATGACATTTGCTCAGGATTCATTGTGTTCTTTACACTTGCTATTTTTGACTCTGATTTACTATTCTTCCAAAGCAAGGAACAGAGCACTGTGCACTGATATTCCACATCTGTCTACTCCTGGCCCGGTTCCCCGCCCACATTCAGCCATAGTTTGGCAACCCAGCCCAGTTATCATTCCCATTATTTTCTTTCTCCCAAATAAAACTACATATTCTATAAACTGCATAGTGTTTTCACTATATTGCCTAATACTGATCAGTCTCTTACTCTCATCTAGGTATTGACCTAACTTTTTTGCCTCCACTTAATCAATTAATTTTCTCATTAAAGCCTCACATTGATGATGATGATGATGACAGGAGAAGTGAGGCATAAAAGGTGAAGTAATTTGCTGTCCAAGATGACCCCATTCCTAAATGAAAGAGCAAATATTTGAACTCAATTCTGCCCTGTTCCAAAGTGCATTCTTGAAAATCCCAACAAAGTTGTTATTTTAAGTTAAAGATGTTTGAAGCCTATGATGTTAAGTGAAATTGCACTAAAGTTCATCTCATGGTGTGGACTAGAGGGTGGACAGGTAACATGTTCCTCCCTCCCCAGCCACCGCAAATGCTTCTTCAGTAAGCAGGTGTAGCAAGTGCACCAAGACCCAGTGTGGTTCTGGGTTCCCCCTGCAAATGATTGGTGGCCATGACGAGTGATACTGCCCCCTTCAGGTTCTTTCAGGAAGTACGGGTCTCATTTTAGGCGTGGTTTCCTTCCGTCTTCCCAAAGCCCTTTGCACTTTTTTTGCTGTCTAGAGTTTAAATGTCTTCTGGCAACAGCGTGTGCTTATGGAAAGGGCTTGCAGCATAGCGAACAGATTAGGAACTTGAACCTCAGAGTTTCAGCAAACTTGCTTGGAGTCCTAGTTCCACGTTTTCAAGTTGTTTGATCTTGAACAAGTCATATAAGCTCTCTGGACTTAAGTGTCCTCACATGTACATTGGGGACGACTGTGCCCACCTTGCAGGGTTGTTGTGATATGTAGGGATCAGGTGCACCTGAGAAGTGCCAGGGGCTGTCAGTAAGTAAGAGTAAGTAAGGGGTGTTGTGTTCCCCTCCACCTCTCTAGAGCAGGGTTACTCCACAGCCACTGGAGGGGCCAAGGAGAAAGTTCTCCTGTGGCCCCTGAAGGTTCACTGAAAAACCAACTTGCAAAAGTCAGATTAACTGGAGAAAAGGCATACAAGCTTTCTTAACTTTATATGTGTGGGAAACTTCAAACGAAGATGCAGAAGTACAGGGGAAATTGTCCATTTTTATGCTTAAGTTCAGTAAAGTATGGACAAAACGGGTGTGAGCTAATGCTAATAGACTGAGTGGGGAAACCCAGCAAGGCCTGTCTGCCTAGATTCTTCTTGGCCTCTCTGAACAGCATTCCTTCCTCCTGGGGATGGGGGGGGGGGATCTCTGGAATGGGGGGAGGTCTTATGACCTACTGTCAATCAAGATAGGTCAGGTAATTTTTTATAGTCAGTTTTTTACACACAACTTTGAAGGGAACTTAGAGTAATAATTTGAGGTTTGATGGCTGGCTTTGGTGGTAAGGGGTTCCGGTTTCTTTGACCCGCCATAGGGAGGAGGAATTCTAGTTTCTACCTTGGGGGGGAATGGGACTTGGACACAGAAGGCAGGAGAATGTCAGAGAAAAACTTCTGCTTCTGAGACTGCTTCTGGGGACTTTTTTTTTTGGTGGGGGGACGTATTGTTTTCTGAGCCCCAATATAGTGCTATATACTGACATCTTGGGCTGGATGATTACTCATTGTGGGAGGCTGTCTTGAGCATTGCAAGATGTTTAGTAGCATTCCTGGCCTCTACCCACTGGTCTCTACTAGCACCATCCCCTCCTTCAGTCTTGATAACAAAAGATGTCTCCAGACATTGTGAAATGTCCCCTGGTGGATAAAATTAATCTCAGTTGAGAACCACTTCTGTAAAGCCTAGAGTCACGTGTGTTGATACTAAGATGAAAATCTGGCCATCAAGTAGCTTCAGAATACAGTACCCTGAAAAGATGTGTGAAGATATCATTACTGATTCTCAGTGCAGAAAGAGAAAGTGTTTCAGTTGCTTGAAAATATAGGGCTTCTTTCAAGCCCTGAGCTGGGAAAGTCAGTTCTGAGTTAAAAAGAAATCGCTGCTGCTTTTTTTTTTTTTTTTTTTTTTTACATTCCATGCTATGCTAGTTTTGCAAAGGCAGTACTTTCATGACAGCTCATAAAACCATAAAATGTTAGGATACACACAACTGATAAGTTATCTGGATCAGCGCCTATCTGGTACTGGAATTTGCAATGAACCTAGTGAGTGGGAGTCAAAAGACAATTTTTCCCAAGGCTGAAAATGACAGGAAACTCACTTACTACAGAAATAAACCCAGGTCCATACTGGAGCGACTGTCACTATTACAAAGGATCCTCCTTTGGGCTGAAGGTTTTGTTCCTTGCAGTTTCCACCCTCTCTGATTCCTGCCCTACCTTCTAGGGCCCACACAGAAAAAACCCTCTTCACAGACTTGAAAATCGAGGTGCTTATGGCTTGCAGTCAGCTTTGGAAGCTGGTGCAGGTAAGGGAGCAAACACTTGAATTGCACTCCGGCATGTCAACTTTGCGTGTGTGTTTCTTTTTTTTTTTTTTTTTATCATTACGTATACATGTGTTTATTAGGTTTCCATTGTTTTGCCTTCACAAAATTAAAAAGGCTTAAAATTTAATAACAATAACAATATCTAAGATAAGGACTAGAAACAAAAACCTCATAAAGAATGAACAAACATAAATGCATTCAGAAAAGGAATCAGACAGTTGCTACATGGAAATATTAAGTGACTGCGTGTGTGTTTCTTAGCAACATCAGTGGCAGGGTTGCCGGATGTGCCCCAAGTGTCACGCCTCACTCAGGCTTTTTAGGATCCATTATAATCACCCCATTATTGGTCTGGTAAGTTGGGTTTAAAGTGCCCAGAACTATGAAGATAGAGGGAGAATTTCTTCCCTATGCTGAGACCATGGAAGAGGCACATGTGGGGAATGCTGGCATTTTCCTGCCCTCAGAACAATCACCGCAGTTGAAGGAATTGTACAGGGGTAACATTTTTGGCAGCTGGGCCCAGGCTTTTGGCCTATGAATGCCATGCCCCAAATTTCTCCTCTCCATAAAGCTTGGAAAATAGTACTTTTCCAGGTAAAATCTCTGTACGCAGCCCTTCTAGCTTGTACTGTGGTCATTTCTCAGCCCTCTGTGTTCTGGGGGGACTGAAGACCTCCAGCCTCCTGTAGCTATGCCCTAGCACGTGTTCTACAACTTGTGCATTTTGAAGGCTGTGAATGAGATGTTCTCTTGGTCCTTCTAGTGATCTAACGACACGGAGCTCATGTCGTGCCTGTGGTCCTGGGCCTGAGCGAGGCCGAGGCAGGCTTTGAGGGGAGCAGACCTACTTAGGCAGCTGTTTTGGTACCTGTCTCACAAGGACCCAGAGCCAAGTGGATCTCTGAAGCACACCCCACTTTGCATTGCCCTCTTTCACTGCTCAGGCCCCAGAGAAGAGTCCTGGGGGACCAGAGACCACTTGATTGATGCTTGTCATTTCAAGACCTGTCTCTTCCAGCCTTCCTACTTTCTCCTTCCCTCAGGTCTAGGCCTGGAGCCCTCCAGGGCAAAGATAAGGTGCTCCAACCCTCTCTGGTTGTAGGATTCCAGTTCCTTAGCAAACGCATAACAAGGATGCTAAAGAAAATGCTCTTCCTTGTCCCACCCTAAAGGCATCTTCGGACATCAAGAATTCCTTTAGATCCAAAGGTGTAAATCTTAACAGTGGGAAAGTCAGGCTAGGAGAGAGGAAAGGGATACACGGTAAAAGATGGGGTAGGTTTATGAGGAGGGCTTGGCCTACATCCTAGTTCCCGTCCCCTGCATGTGACACTGAGCCCTCTTGGTGCACATGGTTCAGTGACATCTGAAAAGGGAAGGATTAAGTGATGAGGCCCAAGTGTGACTTACCCGAAGCCATACGTGGAGTGAGGAGAGCGCTGTGCCTCCTGCCGGCTGGCAGCAGCTGCCACATCACTGCCAAGCCTGTTTATCCCTTTTGAAACAGAATCTCTGAGGGAATGAAACCCACCCCAAGGATCCTAGAGTCCCGTGTTAGTTCCTCCCATGTAGAAAGGCAAAGGAGAGTGCCAAGGAATGTCTGAATGCTGCTGGTGTGTGGAGAGAACCTGTAAAATTACAGACTTTCAGCCAGCAAAGCATGTTCCCTGGTCTGGGTGCCTGGAGGAGGGCTGCCACTGCCGTGCCATGTGGCTCGGCGCTGCCCCATTGGCCAGATTCTGGCTGAAAGGACAGGGCGTCTCTAAACACCAGTGGCTTTCATTGCTGGCTCACATGGCTCCTTTGTGAAGTCAGAGGATGCAGCTTCCCCTGGGCTCCACCACTTGGAAAGACCACTGGCTGTACGTCAGCACTGTTTGGTGCCTTAGCCAGCATCCGTGGGCAGTGGCCATCTGTACAGCCAAGCACAGTGGCCCTGCTGGCTGCCTGCTCTCCACTGGCCTCTTCTTGGTCCTTAAGGTAGCTTCACTTCTCCCCTATTCTTAAATATTCTCTGATAAAGTCTGAAAAGATGGTGATGAAGATTTTTACAGGCCGCTGGGGAACACAGACAAGTCACCCATCAATTAGAAAGTGGTAGATGGCTCCTGGGTCCCTGGGCACATATGCAAGGGAGGGGTCTTTACCACTTGGGTGAGGGAATTCAGGTGAAGCGGTATACCTGGAGAGCTGGTGTATGAGGACAATGTTGGCAAATGTTTTTATCTTTTTCCGTTGCATTATATGACATTCTGTCATCCCTGACTAGGAGGTAAATTCCACGAGAGCAAAGATTTTCTTGGCTACTGTAACAGACGACCACAGACTTGGTGGTTTAGACCAACAGAAATTTATTCTCTCCCAGTTCTGGAGGTCTAGAAGTCCAGGTTACCCTCAGGGCTGTGCACTGTCCCAAGTCTCTAGGGAAGATACTTGCTTGCCTCTCCCAGCTTCTGGAGGCCCCAAGCCACCTTGGCTGTGGCTGCATCACTCCAGTCTCTGCCTCCAGCTTCACGTGACTTCTCTTCTCAGCTGTCTCTTAAAAAGACCTTTGTCATTGAATTTAGGGCCCTCCTGGATAGCCCAGCACAATCTCATCTCAAGGTCTTTAAAGTAAATATATCTGCAAAGATCCTTTTAGCCCCACAAGGTCACATTCATGGATTCTAGGGGTTAGGATGTGGATGTATCTTTTGGGGACCACCATTCAGCCTATTATAACTGAGTGCCTAGAGTATTGCCTGGCACCTCATAGGCTGCTCAGTAAATATTTGTCTGTTCAATTCATCTGTAGTAGCCTTAGGTGGTCTGTAGGATTTCCGTGAGGTTCAAAAAATATTATTTACATCCAGAGATGGAGTAGGACTATGGGTAAGGGCACAAACGGCGGGGTTCAAGTCCAGGTCTCCATCTGCTGCCTGTGTCATCTTAGGCAAGTCCTTTAGCCTCTCTCTGCTATAGTTTCTTTTATAAAAAGATGATAATAATGAGATCAACTTTATTGGACCGTGGTGACTATTCAGTCTATGCAAAGTGCTGTCTAGGACTTGTGCCTCGTAGGTTTTAGCTTCTACGATAAAAATAAAAGAGTGATGTGACAAGGTACAATATAAAAATAACTCTAAATTGTTTGATTTGACCAGATTCCCTCTCTACTTTTGCAGTCGGCTGAGAGGGCCGCCGATGCCCTAAGCATAGCATGCTCTTCCAGAACTCAGCTGCGGCTGGGCATTCGGGTCCCGGGGTGCCTTGGCAGAATGCACCCTCACACAGTGGCCCGGGGCAGAGGAGGGAAGGGAAACAAGGGGTGCAGTGCTGGGGGAGGCAGGGCCACTGCCTTGCACAGGTGAGAAGCTTCCCTGTGCAGGGCAGCTGTCAGATTTCCTCCTGCTCAGGGAACAGCTCTTGCCTGCTGCCCGAGACCTTGTCAGGAATTCCAGAGCAGCTGAGCCTGTTTCGGGCCTGCCAGCTAAGGTGGGGAGAGAAAAGAACAAATCCAGAGGCAGAAGAAATAGGACAATATGACAGATGGATTTGAGAAGAATCTGGAGCAATTGTGGGCACAGCAGTTTGGATAGAGTGTGAGGCTGGAGTTATTGAAAAAATGTAGCTTTCTGCTTTCCACTTGCTTATGAAAAAAAAAAAATCCAAGTTGTGTGAGTGACATCCTGCTCATGTCCCCTGAGGACTTGCTGTATTACAGAAAAAATGGCCAAACCTGGCACTGTTTTGAAAGTACGGTCTGTGGAGTGCTTTTGGTCAGGCAGCTGTTTATTACCAGTCAGTGACGAGATTCAGACAGAAATTGCCGATAACTTAATAACAATATGACGTCCTCACAAGTGACCAATGGACCCATCTCACCAAATAGGGTGGACAAGTTTGGGTGTGGTGGCACCCGTGTGGTAAGCTGCATGTGTCATGAGCCAAGTGCTAATTTTGGTCTACAATGGGTTGAGATGAAACCCTAGTCTGTGATCATAGAAAGTTCAAGAAACACTGCTGTAAACCAAATGGCAGAGAGGTGACTGTGTGCCCTAAGACCACCCTTTTTTGTCTAGATGTTTAAATCTTGCCATTGCCACAGTTTTGCAACCCTACTTCTAGATCTAGAAAAGAACTCGGAGAATCTTTCCATGAAGACCCTTCCCACATGGCTTCTCATCTTAACAGGTGAAAATGAGATAGATCAGGACAGACCACACAGGACTCTCAGAAAAGCATCTCCTGGAACAAAATCCAGGTCCTCCACGTTCTTTCAAACCTACTGCTGTCTTCCTACAGCTAAGGCAAGAGCATATCTCAGCCCCTAACAAGGAATACAAATTCCTGGTCAGTGCCCTCAGAATGACGGGTTTCCTTGGGAGCAGCTCTTTCCTAGACATGACTTGGGGAGCACCTCAGGCCTTCAATACAGGGGAATCTGCTGGTCTTGGGGGTGCTCTGTTAAGCAAAGGATGGGAATCTAACCACTGACATTTATTTTTGTTTGTTTGTTTTTTTGTAGAGACAGAGTCTCACTTTATGGCCCTCGGTAGAGTGCCGTGGCCTCACACAGCTCACAGCAACCTCCAACTCCTGGGCTCAAGCGATTCTCTTGCCTCAGCCTCCCGAGCAGCTGGGACTACAGGCGCCTGCCACAACGCCCGGCTATTTTTTGGTTGCAGTTTGGCCGGGGCAGGGTTTGAACCCGCCACCCTCGGTATATGAGGCCAGCGCCCTACCGACTGAGCCACAGGCACCGCCTAACCACTGACATTTTAATATTAGCCACTCAAATGTCTGGATTTTTAATCTTGAGAAAATAAGTTAATGCCCCAGCTGAATCTGTAAATAGACCAAGAATAAGATTTGCTGTCCCTGGAGACATCCTAAGAAGTTTTTTCAGGCTACTAGAGAAGGCCTGGAGAGATTATTTGGTCTGGGAAAGCAGAAGTAAAACTCGGCCCTTTGCTCCGCAAGGTCCCTCTGGTGACAGCATCATCAGAGAGCTCAGTCAGCCCTCTGCTTCAGGGGGTACCGCACTTACACCCCCTCTGGATGATATGTGTTTCCCTTACTTTTAAAGATGAGAAGGGAGAGTCTACAAATGACTGGCTTTTCTTGCGGCCAGTGTGATCACATGCCATTACACTGTTAATGCAGTCAGACTGGGAGGAAGCAGGGCTTCCGACTGGTGGTGAGTCAGGGGTGCTCCTGTCTCAAGGATGGTGGCGCTTAGGTTCCAAGTGTGTCCTGTGGCTAGTGGAGTCAGATGCAGCTCTGATACAGAACTATGATTCAGATGCTCCTCAGGCTTCCATGCAGATGGCAAAATCTGGCTTTCAAACACCCCAACTGAAGTTTTCTCTAGCCAGGATCTTTGGCTTCACTCAGTAACTAGCCCCAACTTCTTTTGGCCTCTGTTTAGATGTGAATACCATGCTAGGTACAGAATTTTAGCAATAGGAGAAGGTAGATTTTTCCCCATAAAGTTTAAATATTCAACACTCAACCTTCTAGCAGAGAGCCCTGGGGCCAGCTTGGCCTTAGCTTTAAGGGCTAAGAGCAGGTGTTCTTTGCTTCATCGTTTCTGCGGCCTTGAACCGGTTACTTAAGATTTTGTGCCTCGGTGTTCTCATCTGCAAAATGGAAATAACAATAGAGTATACTTCGAGAACTGTTGCAGAGAGCAAGTGAGTTAATACATGTACATTGCTTAATGTGTCTGGCAATGGTGATAGCTGCTATTAACACCATGACCCAAAGCCTATGTTTGCTTCAAGCAAATGGAATGATTCCAAGACTAAATGTTTTTATTTTAATAAAATTCTAAATTTTATTAAAGCAAATTTTAATTCAAATCATATTCCCTTTGCACTATATGAAAAAAATTATAGATATACAGTTTGGTTTGGGATACAGAGGCTTGATGCCTTGTCAGTTTTAGAAATGATTTTTGTGTTTCCTGGGGCTCACTCCTCTCACCAAGATCCCACTGCAGTTGATACCCGCTCATTCAGTAAGACAGAAGGTGTGGAAGAGCCCGCTTGTTATTTAGATTTAATGTTTTATCACTGGCATATGAGGATTTACGTTAAATTATAATCACATCAACAAACCAAAAAGACTTTGGATTTAATAGAGCAAAAAATAATTTACTTAAGTGCTCTATGAAATCTATTTGTGGGTAAGTCTATTTTCTAAGGAGAATTAATTAAGAAACACATTTAAAACAGTGAGTAGGGCGCTGGCCCCATATGCCGAGGGTGGCGGGTTCAAACCCAGCCCCGGCCAAACTGCAACCAAAAAATAGCCGGGCGTTGTGGTGGGCACCTGTAGTCCCAGCTACTCTGGAGGCTGAGGCAAGAGAATCGCTTCAGCCCAGGAGTTGGAGGTTGCTGTGAGCCGTGTGACACCACGGCACTCTACCCGAGGGCGGTACAGTGAGACTCTGTCTCTACAAAAAAAAAAAAAAAAAGAATTTGAACAAAAAGCTCACATAAAAGCAGTTACCTTACTTGTCTTGCCACAGCTGTGCCCTTCACACCTGCCCGAGGTCATAGCAGCAAGGTCAGGCTCCCAACCTTTCAAATACAAGTACAACTTCAACTGTGCACACACACTGTCATCCTCCCACAGTTTTTCTCCAGACCGTTTAGAGATGGGGAAACAGATCTCAAAGGACCTCTCTCAGGTATTTGAAAACACATTCTTCCAGATGCCAAATTCATGGTTCTGTATTTATGCATGTTAGAAACATCTCTTGCCTGGACTAGAGATGTTCACATTCACATTCTTAGCAGCCAAATGTCCTTTATTTGGACACACTCACCATTGCTTTTTCAATTATTGCACTTTTTAAAAATCAGTCTCAAGATTAAGAGTTAGGAGGCATCATAAAAACAGGTCTCCATACTTTGAGAAGATCTTAGAAATAATCTGACATTGGAATGGCCATTTGCTATAAAGTACTTTCCTATCTGAGACAAACTCCTCTGACTCCCTTCTTTCTCTTTTCTGACTCTTCCCTCACTCCTCCCTTCCACCCCGCCCTGCGTGGAGCCATCATCCCTGCTGAGTGTCTCCACCTCCCACCCCCACTTCACTCTCCTACACATCCACCGACCTTCCACTTGCCAAGTCACTGGTGACCATTTGGTTGCCAAATGCCATGGAGACTTTTTTTTTATTGTTGGGGATTCATTGAGGGTACAATAAGCCAGGTTACACTGATTGCAATTGTTAGGTAAAGTCCCTCTTGCAATCATGTCTTGCCCCCATAAAGTGTGACACACACCAAGGCCCCACCCCCTCCCTCCGTCCCTCTTTCTGCTTTTCCTCCCCCCCACATAACCTTGATTGTCATTAATTGTCCTCATATCAAAATTGAGTACATAGGATTCATGCTTCTCCATTCTTGTGATGCTTTACTAAGAATAATGTCTTCCACTTCCATCCAGGTTAATACGAAGGATGTAAAGTCTCCATTTTTTTTAATAGCTGCATAGTATTCGCCATGGAGACTTTTTAATCCTCATCTTACTTGGCTGTTGTTAAGAAGCAATTGAAACTGCTGGACGCTCCCTATTTTTTCCTGAAACATGCTGTCCCCTTGTTTACTTGCGATGACATTGTCCTTGATCTTCTGTCTCTTCCTCTGTCTTTCCCTGAAATGTTGGTTCTTTAAGGTTCTTATCTTGGTTCTCTTTTCCTCTCACTTCTCACATTCTCTCTGAGTGATAGCATCTGTTCCCATGGCTCCTGAAATAGACACTCTTTCTTCTCATTTTTCTCCAGACCTACCCATAACGGCCAGCCACCCCCAGTCAGATCCATCTGGATCCCCCTCAAACACCTAAAACTCAGCATGAACTCATTACTTTTTCCAACCGGTTTCTTCTCCTAACGCAGTGTACCTGGTTGCCTAACTCTGAAATTATGGCATCATCCTTGACTGTTTTCCTCCTTTCCATTTTTATATGTAATCAGTAATTTTATATTGCAAATATTTCCTGGATCCTTCCGCTCTTTCCCCTTCCCGCCGCCACCACACTAGCCTAGGCCGCCGGTATCTTTCATGTGGATTGAGGCGACAGTCTCTAACTTGGTCTCCCTTCCTTTAGCCTGGTGTCCTTCTAACTCAAACTATTTTACTAGCCAGCAGAAGTATCTTTAAAAATTTACATCTGATGATGTCACTCTCCAGCTGGAAACTCTTCATCTGTTCCCAGGGACTGTAAGACAGGGTTCAGACTACGGCTTAGGGAGACTCTTATGATATGAACTCTGCTCACTTCTTTGGCCGTGTCTCCTGTGATTGTGTCCTCTCATCACCGGCCATCCCAGAATTACCTGCAGTTCCTTGGATGTGCCGTGCTCTCTCTGGGTCCTGTTCTTTGGACCTACTGTCCTTTCTGCCAGGAACACTCCTCAGCTGCTCTTTACGTGGCTAACTCCTACCCATTTGTCAGGCTTCAGCTGAGATACCACTTTCCCTGAGCCCTGGACTCTGGGTTAATATTCCTCATGAGCATTTTTAGCCTAGAACTTACAGTATCATAGCACAATTGAAGCTAATTCATCTCTCTGTCCTCCTCCCGCTTTAGTTGCCTGGGGGCAAAGAGAGCAGAGTGTTCACCTTTTTTCTCCCAGATCCCCGTACATTGCCTGGCTCGTACATCCTTACAGAAAAGAGGAAGAGAAGAATAAAGGAAGTATAGATGACAGTCCCCTGACCCCCGCCCAGCGCTCTGGATATAAATACTTGTAATATTTCTCATAGAAAGTTGGGCCTTTGTCTTCATTCCTCTCATGGACATGTAATTATGACATGAATGAAAGGAGGGTGATTGTTTTCTTGACATGGCTTTTGTTTACCTAGACACTTACTGCCATGAAGAAATATGTCCCTGCGGTCAACTTACAGTGGCTGTGAAATTAGTGATACAATGTTCACTTGGATCAAGATTACTAAAGAGCTATTCACAGACAGTCATGGGTAGTAGTGGTAGGTGTTGGAGTTATGGAAAGGAAGTCAAGGTCTTCTCCTTGGTTCTTACAGCTCCGACAGTCTAGGTACCAACTAGATGGATTGCACATGCTGCAGGTACTGAACAATGTGATGCCTGTTCTCATGATAGTAGAAGTTCAGAGAAAGAAAGAAGTTCATTGTGTAGCTTAAGACTTGCTCTTTTACCCCAATGGGGTTTAGCTGAAATTAATCTAAGATTTATTCATTCATTTCAGTAAGTGTTTATCAAATGCTTATGCAGGAGGCCAAGCAAGGTTAGAGATATAAAGATGAAAATGATAATCATTATCTTTGAGAGACCTATGATCAACCCAAACCAATGAGAGGGAACTCTTCAATGTCCCTTAATTTTGGGTTTTCACAGATGTCCAAAAGCTTCTGGACTTAAGTTTCTATTGCACCCAAATCCAACCATTTGATGTTAGAAGATTTCCTTTTAAAAAATTTTTCTTACCATAAAAGGGAGGTAATTTTGCCTTCAGATAGTAAAATTATTATTCTCCCCTCAGAACCTTTAATACCTGAATCTTTTGAAGCAGTGATGGTCCATTTCTAAAAAATAAAAGATACTAATTTCAGTAGGTCTCAGTTAATTAGAAGGAAATTTCAGGCTCATAGGAAATGAACTAAGGCTTTGTGGGGCTGTGAACTGAATGGCTGTTGTTGAGATGGAGCAAATGCATATCATTACGTAGAACTAGAATGGAAAATGGGGGCCCTTCCTTGACCTCCATGAGGCTTTGGCTCCTTGCCGCCTCAAGCAGGATCCCAGCTCCAGAGCTGGGATTGAGTTTCTGGATGATGACATTATTGGGAAACAGTGGTTGCGTAGGAGTTGAAATTAAGGTTAATGTCAGTGGGTTGTCATGGATGCTCTGGACAGACCAAGCTCATGTGCTTCTTCCCAGCTCAACCACCTGTTGTGAACAGCTGAGGAGCCCAGCTCCACTTAGAGGTTGTCACTATCTCTGGTATGTTGTCTGTCCCTGGCAAGGGAGGGGAGCCTGGAAATGGGGACAGTGAAAGTGATTCCTGCTTTCACTGAGTCATTCCCTCCTTTGGGGGAAATAGACCAGACAGGGGTGGTCCTTCTGCAGAGAATCTGCTGTCTCTTTGAAGATGGGATAATCTCAGGCTTAACCACAGAAGCATTCCAGGAGAAAATACCAGAATAGCAAGTTGGAACCAGATCATGAAGGACTTTGAATGCTGAGTGGAGGGACTTAGAATTGATCCCAGCAGCTATGGAGCGCTAGAATAAGTTTCAGAGTTGTCATAAAGGTAGTGTTGAAACTAGGATGCTGGATCAATGCTATGATTAGAGCAAGGGGGAGGTAGCAAAGTCAAGGGCAGACTGAGAACCAGCTGGACAGGTGGCAAGTTTAGGTTGGCAAGACTTGGCAGGATCAAGGAAAATGGTCTACTAACAGAGAATGGATTAGAAAACCAGAAGGCAAATAGATCAGGTCACTCAAATATCCCCAGATCATCATGGCTGATCAGCATGATCAGCATCAGACAGAGAGGCAGCCCAGGGCTCTGGAGAGTTCCTGGCAAGAAGTATTGCAGCACCACAAAGCGGAAGTTCCAACCTCACAGCCAGTTCTAGGCCTGATGAGTTATATCTTTTTTTTTTTATGTCTTTGTAATAATATCTTGGACCTGAGTAGAGTTCTACTATGGATTGGGGGTTCCTCTCCCTCAAGATTCCAAAAGGCTGATTCAGGTCTTGTTATAGATGCAGTAAACAGAGCATGTTTTTCAGCATCAGACTGACCTCATCTGATTCTCAGCTCCACATCTTATTACAGGTAACTACATGGGACCTTGGGCAAGTTACTTAACCGTCTGCAAAGCAGGAATTGGTGATACGTGTATCATTTGGCTGCTGTGAAGCTTAGCTTAGTTTGACTAAACTGACTTTCTAATGACATAGAGAAATAATAGGTGCATGAGGACAAAGGAACTTTAAAGGGAATAAAAAGTGATGGGAGGAAGAGGGTTATGATGTACAGAAATGCTTCTCTGAGCAGAGTATGAAGGAATAGGCCATGTGCTTCCCAATATGGGAATGTGTCCGGTAGAGGGTCTTTACAGGACCCAAGACTTTTTTTTTTTTTTTTTTTGAGACAGAGCCTCACTGTGTCGCCCTCAGTAGAGTCCCATGGTGTCACAAGTCACACCAACCTCAAATTCTTGGGCTCAAGCGATTCTCTTGCCTGAGCCTCCCAAGCAGCTTGGCACCACAGGCGCCCGCCACAATGCCCGGCTAAGGGCCGACGACTTTGATATAGGGGATACTTGTAGTTGTCACTTTGCACAATAGTGCAGAAATGTAAATATGACTCTGCAAGCTGAAAATGAGAAGTGATTTTAATCAATGGAGAAAATTACTATTACTCTGTGACTACAGTAGAACTTCTGTAAGTTGGCCACCTATATAACAAACTGGTCAACATAAGGAATGAGGCCTACTGTACTGATACGAACATGTGATGCATGTCCAGTCTATGAAAATTAGGTCAACTTAAGGAGGTGGTCAGTGAAGGGAGGTCGTCAACTATGGAGGCTCTATCGTATATATGAAGTATCTAATCAGTGCCTAGCTCCTATAGGGTCCTTGCATCTCTCTGTCCTTAGAGCTTGTCCTCTGTAGATTCCTGTCTCTCTGTGGACAGAGGCAGAGCCTCCATGGGAGGGATATGATCAGAACAGTAGCATTCATTCATTGTAAAGCCAATTCAGCCATCGCTCTCTTTATGTTGCACTGGGTCCCTGAAAGACTGCACGGTAAACCATCATCTAAATGCAGCAAAGTAGCTGGATACCCCAGGAAGCCCTGTTTGTGGCCCTTTGTCTGGTGAGATGTGTCATCATTGCCTTCTTTTAGAAGTGCTGATTCTGTTGAGTTCAATTCTTCGAAGGGTGGAGTACATTTATGAACTCATTTAGTTCCTCAGACATTCCTCAGAATAGAGACCCCCATGGCCCTGTAGCAGAGCCTGTTTCCTTCCCAGACATTTATTATGCCCTTGGCCTTGGCTGGACTTTGGGGATCCAAACATGCACATAACCGATTCCTACTCTGGCAGACACTCCCTGCCCAAAGGTAACATAGCTATGTTCCCAGGTCCGGATGAGAGGGGAACACAAGGGAGCAAGTATGCGCAGTTCCCCAGATACTCAGGTCTGCTTTGTGCAGGTCCCTGGGCAGGTGCTGGGGTTGCTGAGATGACAGGGACCTCAGTCTCTGCACTTGGGGCCTCATACACTTCATTAGCCTCTTCCTATGCTTGAGTTTGAGGCTACTATCCTCCTGGCATGGGTCACTGGGTCACCAGATGTACAAATGAAAGAGTTAAGGTTAAGGTCCAAGGACACATGTGCTGCAAAAGACTGTGAGCCAGCCTCAGGGAAGGAGGGGCCAGCTGTGCAGGGCCTGGTCACTGCTTTTCAGAAGTGGGACCAGCCATGAGCCTTGGGGTCCATGTCAGCACTGTGACAGGCCTTTGGTGGGAAGGAGGGCTTTTCTATTGGGTGGCCTTGGCCATACTGGACCACAGATTCTCTGGCTGGATTGTTCGTAATGGCCCTTTTGGGGTACCTACTGTATCCCATTTAGCACACGGCCCCCAACAAAGCAAAGATCTCAGTGATGATGATTACTACCACTTCTTGAAGACTCGGATCCTTCTCAACCAGCTTCTGTCCTTGTTACAGAGCACGTAACAGGTTCACAGGTCACATGGCTCAGCTGGAGATTAGCACACACCACTAGGGACAAGTGCTCTGTTCCTTTGTGAACACTTTAACGTTCATGTAATGCGCTTTCTCCTCTGAAGTATGCAATACCAAATCTGCAAAATGACAGCAATCTTCTCCCAGAAGCTTTCCCTACAGTCTCAAACATCCTACTTTGGTTGGTGGAGCATGGCTTTACCTACCGCTAGATGGCCCTCCACGTGCACATTTTCCTCCCCACACAGGGACCTGAATCCTACTTCCTTGGTTGTTTTTTCTTTTCTTTTTTTTTTTAACACGTAGGCACACATACACATACACAAACTTAACTTTCTCCATCTTTGAAGCCAGTGTTTGGCTCTTTAATTTTCCTTTCAGCATAAATGATAGGATTTATTCACGTTCCCTGCAAAACTGGGTTAACAGAACAATCTATGGATGTGCCTGAATTTTCTGGAACACAAAGCACATATTAAGAAGATGAATTTGAATTTATTCAGGTAAATAGGACAGTTTGGTTTACCTTGTAAATGCAATGTTTAACAGACCACTCTTTTAAGTTTTTAGAAGTGCTGGAAGAGAAGGAAAGAGCAAACATTTGGCTAGCGCTTCCTCCATGGAGGCAGGCAGTGTTCTGAGATATTTTAAACATTAACGCATTTAAACATCATAACTTTGGAATAGCTCTTCCATATGCATCATGATAGCCATGTTCTAAACGAGGAGAAAATTGCATTGAGGCATGACGCGTGTTTAGATTCCCATGTCTCTTTTCTTTTTTTCTTTTCATTTTTTTTTTTCTGTAGAGACAGAATCTCACTGTACCGCCCTCGGGTAGAGTGCCATGGCGTCACACGGCTCACAGCAACCTCTAATTCTTGGGCTTACGCGATTCTCCTGCCTCAGCCTCCCGAGCAGCTGGGACTACAGGCGCCCGCCACAACGCCCGGCTATTTTTCTGTTGTAGTTTGGCCGGGGCTGGGTTTGAACCCGCCACTCTCGGCATATGGGGCCGGCGCCCTACTCACTGAGCCACAGGCGCCGCCCCCATGTCTCTTTTCTTACTCCCAATTTTCTCCTCTATAGTATAGTAATGAAATAGCTGAGAAAAGGATGTCGTAAACTCTAAAGCACTGCACAAAATGTTTGCAATCACTATTATAGTTTATTATTATAGTTAGGGTTTCTCTCATACACACCAGGAGGCTGTCATCATTCATTCATTTGCATTAAAACATTTATCCCAGGTCCTAGACCATTGCCTCTGCGTGAGACCTCGGTACAGACCTGCCTATACTATATCCCATACAAATCTAGTCTTCCCTGAACTCTCTGGAAGGTTGCAGCGAGGTTTCCTTGTGCTTTCAGCAGGTACTTGTCCCTTAAGCGCAGGATCTAGAAATAATGGCTTATGGTAGGACCACTTCAGGAGTGCTGAATATAAAGGGGGCCAGTGCTAATTTTGCATAAGCCAGGCAGGAAGAAACAAGTCATTTTTTAAAATTATTATTTTGGAACGTGATGAACTATCTCTGTATCCAAGAGTTTATATTTGAAGTGGCCTAGCAGACCACCTTTTTGACAGAGGGTTTCAATGAAAAGCGTGAGTCTGGGTAAACATGAAGTGGCAGTGTTTTTCATTGGACCTGATGTGAACCACTTTTTTGTGGTAATAGCGCTTCTCTAATCTGGCTTAAGAACTGCTTTATAATTCAGGCTTTGATCCCTACATGTGAAATCATTTTATATCTGGAGGTTCCCATTGCCAGGCTTCTGGTGTTAAGGAAAATTCTACCCTTACAGAGCATTTTGGACTTGAAAAGCGAGACATCTGTGTCCCTCAACATAACAGCTGTTGTACAACACAATCAGGGTTGATAAGTCAATAAGGATAAAGTTCAGCAGAGAATATTTTTAACTTAATTTTTAGTTCCAAAAATTCTTGTCTGAAAGCCCCATTATAGACCCAGCGAGGCAGCGACCTGCCCACTCAACTGCCTTCAGCTTAGTGTGCCCAGCGCTCAGGCCAGGTGGACTCAGCTGTCAAGGCCATTAGTCTCTGTCCCTGTCCACCCCAGGCCACAGTGGGACATGCATGAACACCATGTAGGTGTTCTGCTTTAAAGCCATCTGTGCCACTGGAGAAGGGCATGGAGCGCCTTCTTGCTGGGATTTTTAAGACAAAATGTCTCTATTGTCTCCATAAGATAAGAAAATAATGGGGAGGTGCCAGAGAGGCTCCAGTGAATGTGCCGATGGGAAACCAGCAGGGCAGGGTTGCGCCACACCTGTAACCCATCCAGGATGCAGCGTTAGGCGCTACCTTGGTCCCTTAGCTATATGGGAGAGAAGCCTCAGCATTTTCTCCATGCCATGATAATCCTACTCAGCTTAGTCAGCTTCTCCAATCCCTGTCCTGCTATAGGAAGGTGAGGGCAGTGATAAAGTTCATTAGTTTCAGGGGTGGGCACCTTCTTTTCCTTGGACTAGAGATGATTTCAATTCTTGGAACATTTTAAGTTGGGGTCTTGAGGTTCAAATTCATGCCCTATCCAAGGTATTATTATAGATGATCAAAGGGAGAAGAAACGGTCAGCTTCAGTTGAATTTCCTCCCTTTCCTCAAGAAGAGGAACCTGGCCAGGTGAGGCTGGCTCACACCTGTAATCCTAGCACTCTGGGAGGCTGAGACAGGTGGATCTCCTGAGCTCAGGAGTTCGAGACCAGCCTGAGCAAGAGCGAGACCTCATCCCTACTGAAAACTGAAAAAATTAGGTGTGGTGGCGGGCACCTGTAGTCCCAGCTACTCGGAAGGCTGAGGCAGGGAGATCACTTGTGCCTAAGAGTTTAAGGCTGCACTTTAGCCAGGCGACAGAGGAGCCCTGTAGTGCCTGGCATGGCTAGACAGCCTCAGGGAAGTGGCTGCGAGGTGAGCAGGCAAGGAGAGGAGGAAAATTCTGGGGTCACCCTGACCTCATACATTCTGGGCAACCACAAACTACTTTTGGTTATAGTTCTATGATTTAATGTTGCTGATGTTTTTCAGCCCATCCTGTGGGGGGTTGACTTAGGAAGTCCTTGATGTCATTATAATGTAAAAATCAGTCAATGGCACCTTCTTGCTTCCCACTGCAGTCTGTGGCAGTAGGCGTCACCATCTCCTGCCTGGTCAACCCCTACTTGATCCTTAGGCTTCCACTCTGCACCTCTGCCACACATCCAAATCTGTACTTCTCATAACTACTGGCATGGTCTTTCCAGAACATTGTGAACCCTATAACTCCCTTAAGACAAACACATAAACAGACAGGTAAGAAATGGTTTTCTGTTGCCTTCAGGATCAGACTCCTTGTTGCGACCTTCAAAAGCTGTCACATCCTGGACCTGAGCATCCGCTCACTCTTGTCCCATCATGAATGCACTCAGATGGTCCCATCTGCAGAGGTCCTCACTCCCTCACTTTAACCCTCCTTAACCAGTTCTGCATCAAAGCTCCACTGTCCATGTTATTGACTTGGCGTAAAACACCTTCTAAACACCTCTCTACCTTGATAATTTTTCTCCTCCTTCAAGATCCTACTGACATGTTTCAAGCTCTTGAAATCCTTCCCTGCCTCCTCCCTAAGCAGGCTTAGCTAAACTCTCTTCTTTGCAAGTCCCCCAGCATTTTGGATTTCTAATTTGAACTCTGCTGGGATATGTAATTGTTTACATAGCTCACTCCCCCATTCCATGATGAGTTTCACAAAAGCAGAGACTGGGCAAATGTCACTGTGCATAGCTCAACATGTCCTTGGTAATGCTTGATAAACTTAAATGATCAACCCATTACATTTCCAGCTTCTCTTCCAAGACCATGGGCACCCATGCTTCTGGGTGTTTGAAGCTCTGTGGCTTGTGCTTTGGCCCTTCTCTCTCTGCCAGGTGCCCGATCTTTGAGCCTCGTATTCCTTGAGCGGCAGCCACGTTGCAGCCCTCAGATCCTGGGAGGAAGGGGCAGGGCTCAGTGGCTGCGCCTCTGAGGACCTGACAGAGAACAATGGCAGGAAGTATCGAGTGGGAAGCAGTCCTCTGGGCCTACTGCATGGAGAAGCTTCCTGATCGGCTTGATCTGTTTGGAGCAGGAACTCTTAGAATAACTTTGGAATTATTGCTGTGGGATGGCAAATTTCTCCACTGGGGAGGAACTGTCACCTCGGAATGTCAAGCTTGGAAAACATGATTAGAAAAAACCCAAAAACCTAAGATGAAATTCCCTCTAGGAAGGAGGATCAGTTTGGATTTGCCAGGTCTCCTGGCCCCTTCTGAGTCTGTTTCAGGTATAGTTAAGCTGCCCTCTGGACCTTCCAGATGGACACCACTCTCCCCTCGATGACTCAGAGGCCAGAGTGCCGTTTGTCCTGTGGTGTCCGGTTGGGCAACACATGCAAGCCTGTGCTATAGGTGACCAGAAGCGGGAATGCTTGTTTTCAGAACTATAATCCTGGAGTAGCCATTGATTGAGCGCCGGCTGTAGACAAGCACAGTGGAGGCCGTAGCAATACATAAATGCTGTTTCTACTTTCAAGGAGCGGTGGTTTCCAGACCCTGTTCTATCCTGGGTTTCCAGACCCTGTTCTATCCTGTGGAAAGGCAAGATGAGTGGGAGATGGGGCGGGAGAAGCTCCTGGTCCGCTCGCTCCTTAACCGCAGAAGCTCTGCTTGATCAAGACGTTTGCAAGGTCTACACCAAAGAGAGGAAATATGGAAAACCTTTGGAGTAAGGAGCAGTTTCATTTGCTTTTAGGAGGAGCCAGCTCAGGGTGCAGTTAATATCCAGGGTTCTAGCGCAGGTAGACCTGGGTTTGAATCCCAGCTCCGCCATGTCCTGGTGGAAGGTCGTAGGTTACCTAACCCCTCCCAAACTCAAGTTATTCATCTGCAATGGTGCCTTAGAGTAACAGTTATTTTGCAAAGTGCAGAGGATTGAATAATGCTTACAAATCATTTAGCACATTGTTTGGCATTGTCTGGCATGGTAAATGCTCAATAAGTGTTAGCTATTTTTACCACTACTATTGTTGGACATTAACTACTTTTCTTCAATGAATGACTCATTAAGGCACTAACTTAAGTATCTGGAAAGCACTACCAATCTCCCCAGAGTAGCCTCCAGTATGGACAGCAGACAATAATACGTGGATTCTCCCCACTTTGGGCATTTATGGAAGCTGTGACTGTGGCCGTGCGGCTGCATCCACACACATGTACACAGGGGTCAGTGGGAAAACCTAACTCAGCAGGAACCCTCTCGCAGAGTGCTGGATTTAGGCACAAACAATGAATAAACAGGGATTTGGAAGGGAGGAATGCGCAGCATAAACAATTTTCACAATCTGGAATGAAAGTCCAGATGCTTCCTGCGGGAAGGGATGAACTCAGAATCACAGGGCGAAATGAAGTAAATGTTCAGACTGTCCGTCATTCTGGCCCAATTCCCACATATTTGTGTGTCTTCTACCTATGGTTTGATTTATGTGAGAGTAAATAGGAATACCCCAGAGTGAATAAGAATAGTATATTATACACTCATGTGGGGTCAAATGAAGTATATATTTGAGGTATTTAGGGAAAAACATCAAAGACTAGGAAACACAGCAATTACCTTCTATATTATCCTGTCTCGGAGAAAGCAAAAAAGACAAGTATCTTTTTACTGGGTTGATGTTAATTTGAATTTGGTTTTGACTGGAAGAATTGAGCCAAAGGGTGCCTGTGGCTCAGTGGGTAGGGCACTGGCCCCATATAGCGAGGGTGGCAGGTTCAAACCTGGCCTCGGCCAAACTGCAACAAAAAATAGCCAGGCGTTGTGGCAGGTGCCTATGGTCCCAGCTACTCAGGAGGCTGAGGCAAGAGAATCGCCTAAGCCCAAGAGGTGGAGGTTGCTGTGAGCTGTGACGCCACAGCACTCTACCAAGGGTGACAAAGTGAGACTCAGTCTCTAAAAAAAAAGAATTGGGCCAAAGGGTCTGTTTTGAGATTTCTTCCAGTTGAGAAACAATTTATGCATCCACTGTAACATTCACTTAACCAACATTTACTGAGAACTTTCAGTGAAGCAGGTTGCTTGTTAGATGCAAGCTAGGTAGATGCTAGAAACCATAGTCAAAGAAAGGTTCTTTTAAAAGATAGTAATTATCCTCGAGAGGTTTGTAAGTACAGTGAGATAAAGTTGATAATAGAAATATGTCCGTGAGATATGGTGGAAAGAAGAAGAGCACCTTCCTGGGCAAGGTACCAGGGAAGACTTCCAGAAAGAGATGATATCTGAGAAGATCTTTTAAGAAGTAGAAATTACCCTTGCAAAGGGGAAGGGAAGGAACAAGCACAATCTAGGCAGAGGGGATGGTATGAGCCAAGGCACTGGGGCAAACAAAGAAATCCTTATTCCGGGAGATAAATGAAAGGCTGAGAGGATGCCACAGTAAGGAGCTTTAGCAGGGAGCCTCTGAAGGGTCCTCTTCATGGGAGGGCCATTGGGGTATTTGTTCAGGCACTTTCTTAATTTGGGGGGTGATGAAGCTGTGTAGAGGCAGAGAGAGCAGGAGAGAGAAGGTCGTTGCAGGAATTTAGGAGAAAGGAAGAGAGCGCCCATACTGGGGCTAAAAAGGAGGAGATAGGAAAGAGATTTGTGGGGCTTGTTGGCTGCGTGGCTAATCAACCACTTAATTGACTTAGTGGCTGATAAGAAACATCTGTGCAGTGATTAGAAGAGAGGGTCATGTCAGAGGTTAAGAGAATATCCAGATTTCCATCCTGGTAGAAAGGATTGGTGGTGGTACCAGAAAGGAATGGCAGAGGGGGGAAACACTGTGGAGAAAGATGAGACTGTGTTGGGTTTGAGGTACCCCTGGACCATTCCGGTGGGCACACTGAACATGCAGTTGAACACAGAGGCTGGAGTTGAGGAGAGATGCTAAAGATACAGGTTGGGTAGATTTCAGTATGGTGGGTAGGAATTAAAGCATGAGGGCAAAAGGAAAGTGGAGCGAGGCTGCTGAGTGTTGGGATGTAAGGATGTGGCAGCAGCGACAGGCGACTGCCCTTGGAGAAATCTGGAAGAGAGATTCAACAGCAATGAAGACAGGATGCAGGGTCGAGAAAAGTTCACTTATTTTTAGGATGCACAGAAGTGACTCTTGTTGTCGGACTAACGGGAAGAAGGCGTCTTGGACAGAGGTGAAGATGTGGAGACAGGGCACAAGTCATGGTGTGTTCTCCCAGAGGGAGCTGCCAAGCTCATGTGCACAGGTGGGGGCATTGGCTGTCGCTGAAAGAGTCAGAGTCACAGGCTGGAGGCCAGAAGGTGAGGCCGAATGGGACTTTTCCTCTTCCTAGAAGAAGAGATGTTTCTGGGAAGAACAGGATTTAAACTACTGAGAAAAGAACTGCTTTAAGATTATCTCACTTTCCTATCATCAGAACTCTTCATTTCTGGTGAAACAGACTCAGATAAGAATCACACCCAAGATATCAATGCTCAGCTCAAGCTTGGAAACGATTTCCTTAAGCAGAAATCCCCTTGCGTAGATTCTCATGAGTCATGTGATTCCAGATGGCATGAACACACAAACAAAGGAGGGGGTGGCGTGCCCGTCTCCATGGGGTCAAGAAAACTTTTGGAAGAAAAATTTTCATTTAGACTTATCGAGAATTGAATTTGATGGTACCACAATCAGTAACAAAAAATGCTACCCTGTCTCAGCTATAATCTTAGATCAAGATATAAATCACTCCAATATTGATGTTCTTTTCTCTCGCTGAATATTTAAATTCATATATTTGGGGGGAAAGTAGCTAAACCAAGCCAAGATTTTAAAAATTATATTTAATTTCAACATCTCTAAGTTAGTTTCATTAAAGAATCCCTTGAAAGTGTTGCTTTGCTTTTCATTCATTCAAAAATATATACTGAGCTTCTGAAAAAGTATTTAATGTACTCAGCCCTACCATGAAACTAATTTATAGCTTTCATATGAAAGCTATAACCCAATTATAACCTAAGAATATGGGGAAAGGGGAAAGGGAGGGATGGGCGGAGGGAGGGTAATTGGTGGGACCACACCTACGGTGCATCTTACAAGGGTACATGTGAAACTTACTAAACGTAGAATATAAATGTCTTAACACAATAACTAAGAAAATGCCAGGAAGGCTATGTTAATCAGTTCAATGAAAATATTTCAAATTGTATATAAAACCAGTGTATGGTGCCCCCTGATTGCATTAATGTACACAGCTATGATTTAATAATAAATTAAAAAAATATATATATATATACTGAGCTTCTGTATGTACAGAGAAGGATATGAAATATGGTAATAAAAAGCATATAGTTTGATCTCTCGGTAGATCAAACTATGCTTGGGAGGAGAGTGGTGTGGGAAGGGTTGTGAAGGATAAAGGTGTCCCAAAGGTCACCCATAAAATTGCCATACATAGAAAAAATGAGAAGTTGTAGCTAAATGGACCTTTATTTATAAAATATCCATTACAAAATTTACGAAGAGGTGACCAACATGAAAAAGTTTTGTAACATTTTGTAATGAATATTTTGTAAATAAGGTACATTTGCCTACAATGTCTCATTTTCCTGATGTATGGTGACTTTACGAGTGACTGGGAGGGACGCCCTGTATATTTTTAACACTCTAAGACAAGGCAGGGTGTACTAAGGGCTCACGATGCTGTGAGGATTCAGAGGTGCCACACCAGGCTGGAGACTTAAGGAAAACGTTACTAAAAAGACAGAATGCAGCTGGAGGTTTTCCCATGATGTCTGTTTTCAGGGGATAACGTTGAGAGGGAGGAGTCATTTCTGAATTTCTCATGGAGCAGCAGACAATCAGTTTTGGCTGGAACACAGATGTCAGCGTAGGGCTGGTAAGGTCAGGGAGGGCTTAGAGTGGAGCGTGGAGGCTGTGACCTTCCAGCCTAGGAGGTTTGATTGGATTTGGGAAGCAGGAAGCTTTGAGGAGCTCCTAGGCTGGAAGCTCAGGGAGCCACCAGGAGCTCTTCAGCACGGGAGAGGATGTGAGCTGGACCTTAGGAATTCTGAAGGAGACCATTCTTTTCTCTGCCATAGTTCTGTCTCAGGGATGACGTGAGGAAAAAAAAAGAAGAACAAACGAACCAGGTTTGAGTTTCCACTGATACTTTATAGTCAAGGAAAGCCCTGTTCTTTCATAAGGAGAAGTGGAAATCCTCTGTTTACTTAAGGGCTGTTAACTTTTTTTTCATAGTAAAATGCCAAGCGATCTGCTGTGACTCCAGATAGACTCATCTAAATAAAAGGAAGCTGTTTCATTACAAATTGAGTCACAAATGAAAAATATTTGGGGAGTGCCATAGAAACAAATGCATTGTCTTCCTGAAGTGTGGAAAATGAATTTTATAGTATCTGGGTGAAAACAATCTTCTTCTCAATGCTTTGTCTAAACTTTAGAAAGCAGTATTAAGATAGACGAGGCGCCTGTGGCTCAGTGGGTAGGGCATAGGCCCCATATACCGAGGGTGATGAGTTCTAACCCGGCCCTGGCCAGCTAAAACGACAGTGGAAACTGCAATGAAAATAACCAGGCGTTGTGGTGGGCACCCATAGTCCCAGGTACTCGGGAGGCTCAGGCAAGAGAATTGTCGTAGCCCAAGAGCTGGAGGTTGCTGTGAGCTGTGACGATACAGCACTCTACTGAGGGCAACCAAAAAAAAAAGAACTATTTGTTAGGGCAGCGCCTGTGGCTCAAAGGAGTAGGGTGCCGGCCCCATATGCTGGAGGTGGCAGGTTCAAACCCAGACCCGGCCAAAACCTGCAAAAAAATAAAGATAGAGAGACGATAGAGATAGACAGATGTGACAATTAAGTTCCTGAACTTACCACCATACACTTAAGTTGGCAACACTGAACAAACACCTGGATGAGTTTCATAAACTTAGTGTATCAGTCTTAACAGCTGTGTCTGTGTTGACACGTGGCGGTGTCTTTCTGAGTGGCCTGCATTATTGTTGCATGTTTATGTGTGCCGTACAATAACAGCTCTAATAGTCATTCCAGAAAAAGAGTTCCAAAATTGCTCTGAAGGGCGGACTAGGCACTGGCATCAGTGCCTGGCTTACGAAGGGGAGGACTTCAAAGGCGGCCATAGCAATATTTAGCAATGAGCACTTGTATGTAGTGGTTTTTCTAGAATGACTTTGCGAACTTTATTGTCAGACCTTGTATCCAGGCTAAATATTCTTAAAATGGAGGGAGGGGGACAGATAATGAGGTCTGGAGCAGATCTGGGAATCCAGGTAGTAGGAGCTAATGGGGCAGTCTCTTTAGAATCCTGTCGTGAGAGTGATTTTCCATGCCGGGGTCACTCCTCTCGAGACACTGAGCAAGAGTCCACTTTGCTTAGCTTAGTTATATTTCCACTCCTTGGCCAAGGGGCTTTCTGGTGAATAGTTTCAAATCCACAAGGAACCCCAGAGAGATTTTGTTTCCCAGTGGAGGGGTTAGATGTGGTTCCCAAAAGGAAAAGGAGGAGGGGTCTTGGGCAGGATTCACAGCTACCCATGCCTTAGCCTCTGTCACCGCACACTTCCAAATGACATAATCTGGTGCCTGCCCTCACCATGTAATTGAAACTTCAAGGTCATGGGTGAGCTGCATGTCATATGTATAGCCTATGTGATTAGCTCACTGCATTGCGAGGCTAGAAAGGTGTTTAAAATGTGAAGATAGCTACATGTTGGCTCGTCCCAAGCCCCTGAGAGTTAGGCTGGGACAAACAGCACCAAAGAGATGCTGAGTCATGGATAATTATAATTGTGCAAGGGGTAGGACACCTCCCTGCTGAGACTTTGGATATGGCAGGGACTTGAGGACAGCCTCATTTATGAGGGTTGGTTAGCATTGTAAATTGCTTCTTTTTCCCCCTTCTGATGAGTCATTGATAAGGCTGTAAGCTGTGATTAATAGTGATCGCAAATCCTCAGCATATTTCTAAAGGCATCCATTCAAACGATAGGCGGTGTCTGGGCGGCACCTGTGGCTCAGTGGATAGGGTGCCAGCCCCATATAGCGAGGGTGGCAGATTCAAACCTGGCCCCGGCCAAACTGCACCAAAAAAATAGCTGGGCCTTGTTGGCGGGCACCTGTAGTCCCAGCTACTTGGGAGACTGAGGCAAGAGAATCACCTAAGCCCAGGAGTTGGAGGTTGCTGTGAGCTGTATGACACCACGGCACTCTACTAAGGGTGATAAAGTGAGACTCTGTCTCTACAGAAAAAAAACAACAACGATGCGTGGTGTGTTATATTCATTACAATTAGATGCGAATGCAAGTAACAGAGTCCCACCATAAGAGTGGCTCATACAGTACGATTATTTCTCCCTCCAGTGAACATCCACAGGTCAAAAGCGGCCTGGTGGCTATGCCCTATGAGTTCCTCAGGGAGCCGAGCTTCTTCTAGCTTACCCCTGTCCTATCTGTAAGGATTGGTCCTTGTCCTTAGTGTCAAAGATGGCAGTTAGAACTCCACCTGCACACAGGTGCATGTATGGCAAAGGATAAAGAAAAAGCTGCTGAAAAAAGGACTAAAGAAGATTCGAGAAGCTGCACCAGAACACTTTCACTCCCACCACTCTGTCCAGAGTATGCTACATGGAGCTACAAAGGATGCTGAGGAACATGGACTTTCCTCTTGGTGGCGATCTGGCCGGCTCAGCTCTGGGAATTGCATTGCTATGGGAGACGAGGAGGATGGAGATTGAACAACGAGCGGTCTCATTTCCATCTTTACTTGTGCTGAATGCATAAGGATGGGGGTAGCTATCCTCTCCTCTGAGGAACACTTTTGCTGAGATTCTTGTTTTGGCAGCTTGGTCAGACAGGCACCCCACTTGGCTGCTTGACTATGAAATTGCAGTTCAAGAGATGAGAACAGGTTTGAGTTAAGCACCTCCGGCCAATATGTTAGCACTGCCTTTTATTCGGGGAGTATTTTCAGAGATTTCAATTTACGTTGGCTGAGCAGCAGGGTATTTTGCTCAGGGTGGTGTGAAGTCCCACCCTACGTCCCTCTGCAGTGAGGACAGTCGGAGAGGCTCAGTCCACTGTCAGGAATATGCTGGTCTTGCTTAGAGCATGTTTAGGAATATTCCTTTTTTTCCTTTGAGGCAGAGTCTCACTCAGTTGCCTCAGGCTAGAGTGCCATAGCATCTATCAGCCTAGCTCTCAGCACCCTCAATCTCCTGGGCTCAAGCAATCCTCCTGCCTCAGCCTCCCAGGTAGCTGGAACTACAGGTGCCTACCACAACACTGGGCTAGTTTTTCAATTTTTAGTAGAAACTGGGTCTGGCTCTTGCTCAGGCTGGTCTCAGACTCCTAAGCTCAAGCAATCTTCTTTCCTCAGCCTCCCAGAGTGCTAGGATTACAGGTGGGAGCCACTGCCCCCGGCCCTGATTGGGAATATTCTTAAGGCCCTGAGGATGTTGTGAACACTTCTTAGTGCCCCTTTGGCTCAGCTTTTAATTGGTGCTGAGTTCACTCCATGAAGGATCCCGGGAGTTCCCCTTCTCCTTGTTCATTCCACTCCTCCCACCCCTCCCTACCTCACTACCAGGTCCCAATTCATACCCATGTCACACTGTGGACATGAAATTTGTTCTCCCTGAACCTTTCCATTGCCCACAGTGGATCTCTTACAAATCATGGTGTTTACTAGAGATCTCTGCATTTCCAAGAAATAGAATAGAACTCAGGGGGGCGGCGCCTGTGGCTCAGGGAGTAAGGTGCCAGTCCCATATGCCGGAGGTGGCGGGTTCAAACCCAGCCCCGGCCAAAAACCCACAAAAAAAAAAAAAAGAAAGAAAAAAAAGAAAAAATGAGACTGTCTCTAAAAAAAAAAATAATAATAATAATAAATAAATAAAAACATTAAAAAAAAAATAGAACTCAGACAATTAGTGAAAGCCATAGGGAAGGAAACTTTGCCTAAATCTATCAATAAGCATTCTGACGGGCAGCACTGTCCAGAGAGGGAATGGGCTGCCCTGAAGGTGGAGAGCTCCCTGTGCATGGAGGATTTCAAACAGAGGTGACATAACCGTTGGTTGGGGTACAGGGCCTGAAGAGTGATGAGGTTAAATAGCTTCCACGCCCAGCTTCTGTGGTTCTGTGAGTATTACACTGTGCATGCTTGAGAGAATGAGGGAACAAGAAGAATTGGTCTTTTTTTTTGAGACAGAGTCTCATTATGTTGCCCTCGGTAGAGTTCTGTGGCATCACAGCTCACAGCAACCTCAAACTCTTGGGCTTAAGCGATTCTCTTGCCTCAGCCTCCCAAGTAGCTGGGACTATAGGCGCCCGCCACAATGCCCGGCTATTTTTTTTGTTGTTGTTGTTGCCATTGTTGTTTAGCAGGCCCAGGCCGGGTTCGAACCCGCCAACCCCGGTGTATCTGGCTGGCGCCCTAACCACTGGGCTATGGGCTCTGAGCCAGAAAAAGTGGTCTTGAAAGGCAGTCAAGATGGTGGCAAAGGGTACTGGTTTCAGACCACCAGGGTTCAAATCCTGGCCCCACATCATCTCTGTGACCCTGAGCAAGTCAATGCCCTTTCTGTGTATCCGTTCTTTCATCTACATAATGGGAGTTAACAATTCTCTTACTTCGTAGGATATTGTGAAGATTAAGTATTCTGATGCTTGTGAAACACTTAGAACAGTGTCTAGCATGCAGTGAGCACTCAGTAATCCTGATCATTATTGTTGTTACATACATAACTACATATTTAACATAAACAATGTTAGAATTGTTAGTATTATATCATCATCATTGATGGAGAAAGAAAAATGAAGTGTGCCTGAGTTTATAGGCACACCATCTCCAACTGGAAACCAAGTTGTGTTAGTGTGTACTCACCAGGGTGCAACAGGCTGACACCCAGGCAAAGGGGGAATGTATTGGCCCTGGAAGGGAGAAGGACAGAGGGGAAGCAGAGGATCTGGGAAGCTGGAACTGGGGAATCAGTGGCACAGTAGCCCTGTCCACCCCTCTCTTTGTTTGGGCCTTGCAGGAAGATAGGTTCTCAGCAAAGCCTTGAAGGGCAGGTGTTTGAAGACCAGGCAAGGCAGGGCAGTAGAAAGAAAGGAACTGAGCCACTGAGAAGGGGACAGGAATGTCAAAGGCCTATCTGAAGCTCAGTTCTGGGCTGTGCGGCTGGAGGGCACAGCAGGCTGTGACTGAATAGGCCATGCAAGGCCACAGGCTCTGGGTCACAGAAGAGACATTTGATAGTCTGGGTCTTGGCCCGTGGTGCCTCCTCTACCTGACCTGTTTTCTTCTCGTTTCCATCTGGTGAATGCATCCTTCAAGGCCCAGCTAATGTATCGCCTTCTCGGTAAGATTATTCTCACCAAGTAATTGCATTCCACTACAATTTAAGCATAACGGTAGCTTAAACCTATAACAAGCAGCCTGGAGCCGGACATTATGGAGGTGGTGTAGTTTCTCCATCGTGCCATCCTGGACCCAGGCAGCTGCTCTCTTTTCTGCACACTCCTTAGCCTACTCTTGCCCTTCTGGAAAAAAGATGACTATCTTCCTCTGGCATTGTATCCCTTATGGTGGACAGAAGGGTGGACCCACAAATAGCACATCCTACGCTTCAGAACTTGGGAACATGTCAGATTATGTGGCAAAGGAGAATTAAGTTTATAGCTGGAATGAATGTTCCCAAATAGCTGAGTTTAAAATAGGGAGTATAGTATTTTGGATTATCTGGGTGGGCTCAGCATAATGGCAGGATCCTTAACAGTGGAGGAGAGAAGGCAGACGTTACAAGGAGTGACTGTGGAAGAATGGCCAGAGAGATGTAACGTTTCTGGCCTTGATGATGGAGGAGGGGGCCATGAGGCAAGGAGTGGGGGTCACTTCAGGGAGCTAGAAAAGGAAAGGAAATGGATTCTCCCCGGGTCCTCGAGAAGGGAACACAACTGTGCCAGCCACTTGATTTTAGCCTGGTGACCGCCATGTTAGACTTCTGACCTGCAGGGGTGTAAGATAATAAATGTAGATTGTCGGAAGCCACTGAGTTTGTGGTAGTTATTATAGCCACAATTGGAAACTAGTACCTCTCTCAAGCACCAGGTCCTGATAGCATGCAGGAAGAGGAGAAAGGGCATGGAGCAGATGCCCCTTAAGTCTACCCTTCCTTCCCTTTTAAGGAACCTTCTGGAAATCCTTCCCAACAAATTTTCCTTACAACTCATTGGTCAGAGCTGTCCTGTGGCCAACTTCATCTTTAGAGGAAGCTGAGTTTATACTTTTCCAGCTGGGCACATTGTCATCCCTAACAAATTAAGGATTTTGTTAGTATGGAAGAGTGGGAGCAGAGATATTGGGCAGACAATTTAGAGCCCCTGCCACACATTCCCAGCAGCACCAACTACTATACAACATTCAAACCTTTCTTTTCTTTGTGATCGCTCTTTTTGGATTTTATTGTAATTTATAGGTTCACGTGGCTGTTCTCATTACTTGACCAAGAACTCTTTGGAGCAGACACTGTTTGACTTATTTCTCCATCCACAGTGCTCAGCACAGTGCCTGGTCCAGAGAGTAAGTTTGCACAAAGCTAAATGGATGCATTCATAAATGAATTTTGAAGTAAGAGAATGATTGATGCACTCTATAGAGCCAGAGGTCCTTTGTATTTAACAGTGAGGATGGCCTGCTGGGGTTAAGGAATTTTACAAGACCATTTGGCCACGGTTGCAACTTCATCACGAATTAAACCCACACAGCTGCAGGGTGTCACCTTCCTTATAGCTTATTACAGTTGGCTTTTTGCTCTGGAGGAACTGAGCAAGCTGGGTCAGAGGCTGTTGTGTGCACCTGTCACAGCCTGTGGAGCCTCGATTAACCTTGTGTATCAATTACCCTTCCTGCCCATTCTTTATTTTTAGCACAGCAATATCTATTTGGCTCCTCCAGAGAAGACCGCATTAGATTTCAGTTGTGAAACTACAAAACAGTGGTATTTCTAGCCTGGCTGGGGTGACTGTTGTTAACCCCATGGCACTCTTGTTTCTTGGGAAGCTCTTAAGCTCCAGGACTCAGGTTTACCTAAGAAAGATAGAGGCTGGGCTGCCCAGCACCCTCAGAACCTGGCCCAAGGCCACGTGTGCATTTGTAGAAAAATCGGGTACTTGGATCTGACTTGCTGAAACTTACATAAACTGTCCATTTCCTTCATTCATTCCCTTTGGGGTGAAACTTAGTTGTTGTCACAAAGGTTTAGTTTCGTTGCTTTTTTTTTTTCTCTCTCTCTGTTCCTTCTCGGTGACACAGTATCATGACCCAAATCTTTAGCACCTGAACTATATAGCTGAGAACCCTGAAAGCCATAGGACCTGGGCAGGCTATGGAGACAGCCAGGCCAGCGGGTGGGCATCAGGTCATAGCGACTTCTTAACCACTTCAGGCTGCCTCACCAGAAGAAGTCAGTTACTTAGAGGTAGCATTTTTTTTTTTTAATCAACCATTTTTTAACTGGATATTGTTTATTTCAGAATCTTCTGTGGTGCCTAGCTCTAAGTTCAGCCAAACAAGCTCAATAAACGTTGGTTTGAATTTGAATAGCTGTTCCAGTGTATCCATTTTAACCCTTCACTTGACACGAGAAGCTGAGGCCCTGGCCCCTATCTTACGCGATGGCCTATGAGACGGCTGCTTTCTCAGAGCTAGGCCTTGGGAAGTATTCAGAAAAGGCAATTTATTGTTTTCATTCTGGTTAGATTAGTAATACAATTTTTCATCGGGAAAACATTAAAATTTATAAAAATGAAATTAAATGCATCTATAGTTTCATTATCCAGAGACACTACCACGGTTATGAAGGCATGCCCTGTTTTCCTCCAGATTTCTCTGAGGTTTAGAGGGACGGAGAAGAGCATAGCTTATGTTCTTTCTAATCTTTTTAGCTTCAGTTATTATTAGGCTATACAAATATAATTAGACTATACATCCTTGGGATATACCTATATCATTAGGAGATAGATACATATACTATAAGGTGCACACACACAGATATTTGACTTGTATTAATTAATTTTTACTACAATAGTGGTATATAGCACACTCTCTCAAACTCAGCGGCTTAAATCAAGAGTCATCTGTTCTTGCGCACACTTCTGCGAGTAGTCTGGGTATTTACTGATAGAGGATGGGCTCAGCTGAGTGGTTGTGATTTTAGGTGCAGCTCCAACAGGACACGTACATGCATTGTTTCTGAGGCCCAGGCTGAAGGCACTGCAGTTGCCCACAGAAGCTCGTCTCTTGGTGCTGGCAAAAAAAACAAGAGGACAAGCTTGACTGGGCCCATTCTGCTTGTGTATTATCTGCTGACATCTCATTGACCAAAGCAGATCATGTGGCTGAGGCCACCATCAAGGGACAGGGAGGTGTATCCCACGTACCATGACATCAAAGCAGATCCTGTGGTCATGATCCACATAACTGGATCAGGGAAGTCTCTACCCTTCTCATGGTGCTAAAGGAAGAAGAGAGGGAATGTTTTTAAGAATAATAGAATGTAGTGTGCATCCTGAATATCTGCTGAAGTACAGTACACTGTCCCTTGAAATTTCAATAAGTCTGCTTAGAACCCGCCTGGCTGGTACTATCATCCCGTCTACCCAGGCAAGCCCTCGTCCAGGGCTCTTCCACCCACTGGATTAGTTCAGTTTATGGATCTTTTGACCCCCTCATGTGTGTCGTTCCTATCTCGTGCTCATATCTCTTCTTGAGTCACCCCAAAATAATTTATACTGGTATAGGTAAAAGATTTTGATGAACATTTGGAATAGCAAAGAAGTTTTGTATCTCTGTGTTCGTATTTCTACATTGCCCCCTCTTCTGTAGATTCTGTTTGCAGCTCAGCTCACACACAGCCTTTCACAGCAAGTCAAAGCTTGCTGAAGAATTTACCCCAGTCCCCAAAATTCTGAAGGTCTTATCACAGCTGAGCCAAACTTTCATACAACTTAGTTCAGCTTTTTTTATTTATTCAGCCTAAAACATTTGTGCCCCCCTTGAGGAATTTGTAATCTAATCGAGGAAATCAATAATTTATGTTAGTATTTGGGGCCAGATAATTTCTCACTGTGGGGCTATCTTGTGCATTATGGGATGTTCAGCAATGTCCTTGGCCTCTACTCTCCAGATGCCGGCAACACTAGTCTCACCCCACCTTGAGTTATGGGTAACCAAAATATCTCTAGATTTTGTCATATATCCCCTGAGAAGGTGTGATGCAAAATCACCTCTGTTGAGAACCACTGCTGTAACATATAGTAGACTTGGTATGACCTCTGATAGACCAAAATCTTGGGCTAAGAAATATTCGGAAAAGCATGGTGTTGTTCCCTGGCAGTGAAGTCTATGAAAGCCTCATGGCCGGTAGCATCTGACCTGAGATCTCAAAAATGGTTAAAGATTACAAGGTATGTGTTGGCAAATAAGAGCAGCTCTTTGTGGTCTGAAGCATAAAGTGAAATAGGCATATTGGTAAGAGGGAGGGTCAGAGACTTTAGGGCCTTAGAAGTTGTTGAGGCTTCCACTTTTACCCTGAGTGAAATGGCAAATATATGTGAAGCTCTGTTCATTTGGATGGGGTAGGTTTGGATACAGGGTTTGTCCTCATAGCCCCAAGTAATTGCAGCAAAGTCTCACCTCTCCAGAGGTAATTTTTCTGACACCCGGGAAGGGAGCAGAAAAGGCCTCCAAGGGGCCTGTGTCCTGGTGTTCCTTCCTTTCAGAAGATCTCACTCTGAACTCTTGATTTTGCATCTAAGACGCTAATGGACTTGGCTAACCAGTTCCCATGAACAGAGTAAAAGATGGAAAAGGAGGAGGGCAAGGAAGGGGATTAGTCTATAGCAAGAACAGACTCAACAGCATGACAGGGAGGAAAGAGACCCAAAGCAAAAATGGAATGAGTAAGTGATGGAATGAGTGAACAAATTCATACCAAATAATTCAAGAGGCTCAGCAGTTTGGAGTCTTCACAGGGACCCATCTACTTTCTCCAAGACATCACTGCATAACAGTGCCACCCTGATATGCAGCTATGCAATGTGTAAGGAGGTGGGGAGTGTGAGAAATACTGTAGAATCCACCTGCTAAGCTTTTAGCCCAATAATCAGGCACAGGCTCTGGAGTTAGACTTCTGGCATGAATCCTTGCTTCACAGCTCTGCAACAGTAAACTAGTTACTCAACCTTGCCAACCTTAGTGATCACATCTGTAAAATGGGGATCCCTGTACTCAGGGAGTTCCTGGCATAGACTAAGAGCTCAATATCATTTCACTGAGAGAATACACCTGTGGAGACTGCCCCCAAATCATTGCTATAGCTGCTATTCTGGACGATTTGCAGAGTCTCCTGGTAGGGTTGAAGTTTCCCTTTCAGAAAATATACAGGATGGCTGTCAAAAACTGTGGAACATTCCAGAAGGATAAGGGGCAGTTGCATCTGTGTCCTTTGTTTCCTGTTTGGCAATAGAAGCTGGGCCACTGAGGGAGAGGACAGCAGGCTCCCAAGGGCCCTAGCCACCAGCAATTTCTTGACAACATATTTCCTTTGAGCAAGAATGATCCTTTTACCTTTCGGCCAACCTGACAGCAAAGCATTTATTCTGAGACAGCACGGAGAACAGGAAGCTGTTTTTCCTTAGATATTAAGTCACATGCTATGTAAAAATAATCTACCTCCAAATGAATAGGGTTGGAGGGGAGACCTCACAGCATATGGCAGAGTGGTGGCTGTGAACTAGTGGAGGCGGCTCCGGGTTGTGTTCCCTTGACCAGTGTCTGTCCAGGGCTGGAAACACAGGGTGCTCTGTGATGTAAAACCTTGGCCTGGCTCCTAGCACAATGTAAAATGGAGGCTGCCAGGAGGGTACAAATGGCCCAGCAGGAAGGAGCTGCTCTCCTGCCCATGGATGGCAGGACAATAAAGTAACTTGTCTTCTGTTTGTCTGTCTTCCAGGCTGGAGCAGGAAATTCAAATGCTAGAAAGCGAAGAGTCCCAGATATCTGCCAAAGAGCAAATCATCCTAGAGAAACTAAAGGAAACAGAAAAATCCTTCAAGGACTTTCAGAAGGTGAAGAAAACAAATGTGATTTCTCTAAATTGTGTCCATGGGGAAGGCAGCCCTAGCAAAATGGTACCAGCTGGAGAACAGGCCAGCTGTACTGATGAGGAGACAGCTGGGCCATGACCTCTGTGAAATAAGGGACAGGTGTGTGAGGACCAGGTGCTGTCCTGAAGCTGATCATAGCTGGTCTTCAGGTGTGGCAGCACCTGGCCTGCTTGGGACGCCTAAAGAAAAGTCATTAGATTGCCCCCATCTGCCTGCTGCCCAAGCCTTTATATGCCAAGTGCCAGCAAAGTCGTCTCCTATTAGCCTCCAGAATTCTAAAAACAATTTCTATTAAGTAGATTAAGCATACGCTCTGTGGCTTTAATTATACTTTGCTTTCTGAGTCTTTCCTTCATAATAAGGGCAGAGGCAATACCGTTTGAAATGGTTGTGAATTCCAATACAAAGATGGTACATACATGAGATTTTACTGTGTATAAAAGCAGATGGTGCCATGTGGCAAAGAGTGGAGAGTCCATAGAGCCAGTTGGCTCTCATAACCTTCCCTCCTATTTCCTCAGCAACAGAAAAGCAATCTAATGAAATCAATTTTAAGATGAGACTTTCTGATATCACTTCTCCAACACAACCGAAGGATATTTGCTAGATAATTAAAATAAATCTCTACTGGTAGTATGGTAAACCCTTCCTTCAAATTTTGGAATCCCAAGCAAATGGGCCAGAAGAAAAGAGAATATTGGGTTTGCCCAGCACAGTCAGATTCTTGGCCTAGACCTGGGGGAAAGATGGGTGAAGTGAATGAGGGATTCCACTTCACATGTGCAGTAACACTCTGCCCTGCTTTTATTTCCACAGGGTTTCTCCAATACGGATGGAGGTAAGTGCTCTTTGCCCTGACTGTAGAGGAATGTTTTCATCCTGATCAGTTTAGGGGGTTTCATTTGCACGGGCTCACCAGGGGACATGATGTGCTGATTTGTAAAAGCATCAGAAGAAGAAGTGACACTATTTATGGGGCACTGAGGTGGCCCACATTCCAAGTCCTTCCTGCCTCTCTTCTTCAAGACCTGTTTCTTAACTAATTTTCATCTGACAAAATTAGTCTGGCTCTTCTCCATCCCATTATGGTTCCAAAGGCTTTGGGGCATTTCTTGAAAGGTGATCAGCAAAGAAGAATGCTAACATCAGTATTAGGTCCTTGCACGAATGAGCCCTTTTGTCCTGGCAGTTAGGTCAAACCATGGCAGAGGTCACCATTTGGTACTTAGGAAATCTTTCTAAGGCCCCTGTTTTTTATTTTTTCTTTTTCTTTCTTTTTTCTAGTTTTTTAGATTAGAAAACTAGGTCCTCCATCCTTCCAGGGGCTGGGGGCTGGGCAGATATTCCCTGTGTGGGACTGTTGGCTGAGAGCACATGCAGGCCTGAGCAGGGCCCTGGCTTCCTGACCATCCTGGCAGTAGTGGGCCTTTGTCCTCCTCTCTTCCCCTACCTTGCCCTTGTCCTCTCCTCTTCCTGCCAAGAGTGTGGGGGATAAACTTGGATTGTGTTCTTCTCACCCTTGATCTTGGTCCCTGACCTCAGCTGCAAACCCATGATGCCTCTACTAGCACCTGGCCCTCAGCTAGACCTGCCTTACAGTGCAGGAACTTGTCGGAAGTTACCAACAATCTGCTCACTTGGTTCTTACGACGTCAGCCTCTAGACTGGGAGGATGACTAGGAACCAGAATGAGATGGCATCAGAGTATTTTCCCAGTGTCATTTGTAAAAATAGGGGAGGTGAGAGAAGTTTAAAAGTACAAAGATATGTGATGTGCCTTTCTGGATTGGCCAAAGATAGTTTTGACTTAGGCAATGAAAGACAAAAAGGTATTATGATTTTTTTCTTTTCCCAGCAACAGAAGGGCAGGAGATCTGGATTTGGACTCCCTGGGTGATCTCTGGGAAGGTGCTGCATTAAACGTCATGGTCTGAGTGCATGTGGGCGGGGAGAAGTCAGGGCCAAGCCTGCAGCACTTCCCGGGGGAGAGGACCTACGATAGTTCTAGAAGTTCTCTAGGATGTGACCAAATCGGGGGCAATTGTTCTGTGCTTTGGAGGTGGGGCATGGACTGAGGAGGCGGCCTTGTGGGGTTGGAGAGCGCAGCAAGGAGAGGATAGCAGGTCTGCCTGGTGCTTGGGAAGACCTGAGAGACTCCAGAGAATCGACAGTAACGTACTGAGTGTCAGGCGGGGCTGGGTGTGGGAAATTGACCTATAGACACCCCCAAACCTGATGAATGCACGTTGCCCTTTTATACTCTCACTTCCTTTTTCCCCTTCCTTTCTCAAATCAGGAACTTCTGTAGACTTCTCTCTGATAATTAGGGAAGAGAAGGAGCCAGCATGTCATGTTTCTGAGAAAGCTGTGCAGGGAGTGGGGACCTATATAGTCTGTAACTTTACAAGCAAAAATGAAGCCAGGTTATAAATTCTCACCACCATCTCTTTCATTTTCACCCTGAACTTCTCTCATTTACTCCTTTATTACTTCCTGCTATTTGTACCCACTATGCAGTTCATGGGCCAGGAGCTGTGGCTCACACCTATAACCCTAGCACTCTTGGAGGCTGAGGCAGGGGGATCGCTTGAACTCAGGGGTTTGAGACCAGCCTGAGCAAGAGCCAGACACCATCTCTACTAAAAATATAAAAATTAGCTGGGCATGGTGGTGCACACCTGTAGGCCCAGCTACTTGGGAGGCTGAAGCAGGAGGATCACTTGAGCCCAGGAGTTTGAGGTTGCAGTGAGTGGTGATGATGCCACTGTAGCCAGGGCAACAGAGGGAAACTGTGTCTCAACAAAAAACAGAAAAAAAGAAACTTCATCATGATTGAACTGGCTGTAGAGAAAGTCACCCTTAGACTGTGTCCTCCATCACCTTTTTTGATAGGATGGATGTCCTTCGGCTCAGGGGGATGCCGAAGTCATAGGAAGGAGTTTCTGTAGTATCACCTGTCACCCTGGATTATGATTCTTGCCCTCTGTAGTTATAACCAACCCTGGGGGGACCTCTCCATCACAGCACATCTATAAGAAAGCATTTCTAGGGAGGGTGCCCAGGCTTCCCGGAGTGTAATCACTGCACAGACCACATGGTAGGCTAAGGGTAGAACTCAAGCATGTGCCAGGTGAGGGACTTTGGGATGTCTCTTTATTTTCTCATTCTTTGATATCAAAGACCCCACATTGCCAATACTCCCTCTGAATTAACCAACTAAGAACAAATAAAAAATTATTCTAGAACAATGATGCCTTAAGAAACATACTCAATTTTTCTGAGACACGCTGATAACAGAATCCAAGTCCAGCTAGGATAATGTAACTGTGCAGATGCTACAGATCATCAGCAAAAGCACCCCAAATTTATGAGGTGCCAAAACATAGCTGCTAGAGTGTGTGTGAGGTGTGTGTGTGTGTGTGTGTGTGTATGTGTGTGTAATGTCTCTATTTCAGGCATTTTATGCATGTCCCTCAGTGCACATCAGAGGAAATAGTGGTGCTATACCATTAGATCACCACTGGGTTGACCCCCTGGACATATTCATTCTGATACTCCTCTCTCCTCTTCTGGCAACATACTGTAGTTTATAGAACAGAACCCCCACCCACTGGACGGGTTGTTTCTACTGTCTTAGCTAGACGTGATATCATGTGCAACTATAAATGGCATATAGTATGTGTCTGGTGCTAACTTTCTTCTTTACCCACAGAGGAGGAAGCTGGTGTAAGAGCCTTGGCCAGAATAGGCAAAGGACGATGTCCTAGGCCTATCTCAGTCCTTGCTTGAGAGCACTGCTCTTCTTAGGTTCTCATCCCATACCAGCCTGTGGTGGCCTAGAGCCTTTCCCACTACAAAACTTTCATATCAACTATTGGTGTATCTAAATCTTCAGTTGCCTATGAGTCATGTTTTAAGAACATTTTGTTTCTCTGGCTTTAATCATTTATGTTCTTCATAGCTACTGTAAATAGTGCTGGAGCGAAGCAGCAGACGCATCTTTAATTTCTACTCTGTAAGTGACTTCTCTTACCTTCTCTGGAGGTGGAAAGAGAGTGATAAATCATTCTGATGTTGGCAGGAAGAGGGCAGTTTACTGATTGAAACATCTGAAGAAATTTTTCCCATTGCAGTTTTGGAGGTCCCTGCTTATTAAACCTTGTGCGGGTCTATCAGACAGATCCCAGCTGCATGATCGTAGGGTTTAGTACCTCATGCTACATTGAGGAAGCTTATCTTCATGCCCACTGGAGTGTGTGTGTGGGCATGAAGCAGCCATGAGCAGCCATGTAGCCCCACCCCTCCAAGAGCTGTGGCCTTTAGCTTGTAGCCGGTGATCACTGGGCACAGGTGACTCCATTACCCACTCCCGCCCGACTCGGGGGCTATCTTCTCCTGGAAGACAGTGAGACATACGCCCTAGGAATTAGATGTTCTTTCAGATTCAGAATCCCGTCTTCCCATGGCTTTTGTTTCTGTTGCTAGAACTTTCAGTATGGCAAGGATGCCCCAGAAACTCTACATACTGCACAAAATTTACTGGATACACGTGACCAGTCTATGAAGTCTCACTTGGTCTTAATGGGTTGAGCCTCCATCTCATTCGAATGCAGAAAGTCAGATTTGTTGAGCTCCCATATTACATATTTCCTCAGTGAAACTCAGACATTCTACAAATCTGTTCTGGTTATCCCTTCTCTTCCAAACTGTCCCCCTCGTCCCAGATTGCTGCTTCATGCTTTCCAGGGACCACTGTTTCCAATCTGCCCATACCCCCTCGGGACCAGCTGACCTCCAGCTGCTGCTCTTTCCGGTCCCGCCTTGTGCTGGTTTAGAGAACAGACCCTTCCCACGACTCCCCACAACAGACATGGAGAGAAAGGTCTGTGACCTAAGTTCAGGAATAATGGAAGCACAGTTCAATGTAGAGAACCATGTGCTTCTTCAGACATGTGGCTATACTCAGAGCCACAGACTCAAACCTGGACCTAGCTCTCTGGGCTGGGTGGGGAGGGAGGTATCCTAAAGGTTGCTTCATGGCCATCTCCCAGCCCACTCTAGTCTCAAAGGCTCAACTTCCTTCCTTGCAGTGAGAGAGTCTTCAACCTCGTCTGTCCTCCACATACAAGGCCCCAGAGAGAGAAGGCAACTTTGTTTACTCTGATACTTACATTAGCCTCACTCCAGCCTAAAGCTTACCTACCTAATCCTCATTTCCCCTTCGTTTTCCCCAGACAGTCTATTTTCTTAGAGAAACTCCTCCTTTGCCCTAAGAACATAATGGTCCGATATCAGTATATTCTGGATCGTTTAGACTCACACATGAGTCAGCAGAGGGTCTAGCTGATGTAGAATTCAACGAATTTTAGTCCAGTGTCTGTTCACCGTCCTCTGCAGCAAGAAATTAAAAAGAAATGTGCCAGAACTGAGGCAGTGCCGATGGGGATGCAGAGAGGAGATGGATGTAAGAAATACTGGAGCATAGAGAGGCTCCAGGACTGATTGGATACCAGGAGGGGAGGGGTGGAGGGCACCGCTGAGAGTGCCAGTTGAAGTTCAGCACCAGCGAGCCAAGATTGAGTACAGAGGAATCAGCAGTGAGCAAGTTCCATCTTGGACACGTTGCGTTTGGGATGACTGGGATATTCAGTGGAAGTGTACACAAGCCAGCAGTTAGATGTAATCATGGAATGGCTGACGGACATTCTGGGATTCTGTGAACGTGGTGGTGACACAGGGAGGAATTGTATCTCATGGAGCCCAGGTTTCTAGAATCTTCCTGCTTTCACTTTCCCATTGCTCTGAGGGGGAGAAGATTCTTCTTGCTTCACCCCAGCGGTTTCCTCCTCTTCTCTGATACTTCAGGGTGCCTGCTAATGCACATGCCCTCCAAGGTGTCACCTCGTCACCTAGGGAGGCTTGTCAAGCAGAGCTGAGGGCTTCCCTCTTTTGCACACCAACATGTCCCACAGCTGAGCTAGTGTGAGTTCACCGGGCTCTATCATTTGGAATCACAAGATTTTCTGGCTAAAACACCAGCCTGAAGTACTGAAAATCCTGGGATAAGTTCTGGAGTTGTTCGTCTATTTGTCTTAATGCATATAAAATTGGTCTTCCAAAACCCAGCCCCGGCCAAAAACTGCAAAAAAAAAAAAAAAAGGTCTTCCAAATCAATCAGGCACATAAGTTATATCTCCAGTTCAGGAGAATGAACCTCCTAAGAATCAGGCACATAAAGCTCTATTTCCAGTGCAGAGTACAAAACCATTTTTTGGTATTATCCAGTGCACGCTTCTGGTTTGACATCCATATTTTGTCCATCCCACCAAGTTGATAATGGCTCTCACAGGGCCTATCTCTGATTCTTCCCTCCACCTCACCCCGTCCAGGACTCATTGTCCTCTGAGAATCTAGAGCTTTCTGATGACTTTCTACTACAGAGCTCAGTTCTGGGGCTTGAGCTCTCTGGCCAGGATCCCTCCTACCTCAGCTACTCTGCTGAATGCCAGTCACTGGGCAAATGCTTGTCTTTGTTTACTCTGATCCTCCTGTTCAGTGGCCGCCTCAGCGGTCCATTATGTAGGGCAGACAAGCTGCTGTCTCGGCAGTCAACCCTTTGGGCCTCCCAACACTATTCCCTGTTCTGTGCTACCAGAAATTACATTTCCTCCCAGCTCCCTGACCTGCCAATCCTCTGCTCACAAACAGCAGAAGCATCACCTGGGCAGGACAGGACCAGCAGCACGGCTGGTAAGTCTCTTAGGAGCTCTTTGGTTTGGATGCCGGGACTGTCCAAGGGGCTGGCATTTCTCTGAGCCTTATTAATGAGACGGGTACCCTGCTGTCCTCACATAGAGGACCCCGCCTTTAGCCCAGCCTCAGCTGCAGCCTTTACAGTGGCCACACAAGGCAGGCACTGGCCCTTGATGGGTAACTGAGGACCCAGTGGGAGGGAGTTTCACTTTCAGCTTTGAGGGAGTCTTTCTTTTGTATTCATGGGCTTTATATCTGCCTTTATTCTCATAGTTAATATATACTTTCCCTCTGGTGATTTTTATTATCCTTTTTGGAATTGCTCAAATGCAAAGAGCCATGTTGGAAGCTGGATGGGAAGTATTTTCAAAACCTATTGAGTATCCAGAAGCCTTTGGGAATTGAGCTGTTTGTATCTTATAAATAAATATTCCCAAGTCTTCTCATCTCTACATTCCTTTGGTATATTTGGAGGGCAAAGTAGCCATTTAAAGAACATGTGTTTCTTGCAGATGTTTCTCGCAGTTGGGGGTTTTACAAAATAATACATTTATGAGTGTGGATCATACAAAGAGCCATGCTTTGCTCTGCTTCATGTGATGGACCTCAGAAATCAGACCCAGAAGGATGTGAACAATAAGGCTCTGTACCACCCGTTTTCCCCAACATGGAAATGTGCTAAGCTCTTGAGGGTTAAATGAAAACATCAATTGCCCAATGTTGCCAAGATAGTGACAAATATGGATTGTGAATTCAAATAGTAGCATCAGATTATGCTTTGCATATTTTAAGTAAGTTTATGATATAAAATCATATGATGACACATTTTTTAAAATAAAACAATCACGGATGTTAAGCCAGAGAAAATCTTTTGTAGAGGCCAAACTGAGTATTTTTGGACACACATAATCCCTCCTTATTTTAATGTAAAAGGAGAATCAAAAGGCAAGTTAAGTATTGACATAGTTGTCATGTCCACTAATTGAAATATCCTCTGGCCATCTCTGAAAACATCTTAGCATATTACTTTGATATACAGACTCTCAGAGTTCTGGGCCTGGGTGGGCCGTAGGTGGCGTCTGGTCAGAACCAGGCCAGTTCTACATATTTCTGGATAGCGACAGGACAGACAAACTGCAACTTGCAGCCTATAGTTATGTTTCAAAAGAGTCACTGGCAGGCGTCACCTAAGCTTTGGCCTCTTCCAAGTGCTCCGAGGTATACTTCTGAGATCAACCTTCCTGCTTGTTATCAGAGAGTTGGAGGTTGGTGGTTTCTAGTAGTCGTGGGCAGACAGCTTCTCAGCTCCCCTTCACAAGTTCCTGCACCTCCAAGAACGTGGAATATGATCCAGGGAATGGAGCAGCTCCTGGAGCAGGTAGGGGCAGAGGGTGAGCACGCCTTTAAGAAGTAGAAGAAGTTGAGCAGCGTGGATAGTCAAAAAGTGTCAATTTCAAGACTAATGTGTGAATGTGACTGGAGCTGTGTCAGTGGGAATACTCACGCTACCACAACTTAGCGTCCTTCACATCTGCAGATACTGCAAGAACATGACGATCCAAATAGCAAATGCATTTAAAGTAGAATGCGATCAGAATATCCTTGAAAGCAAGTTTACATGTATGTTTGTTTGTAAGTTAAGAACTAATCTGCATAAATGCCTCTAGTATAGGACTACAGATAAGCAGAGCTGTGGAAGGAATCGTATATGATGTGGTCAGCTTCTTTGTCCAAGCTATTTTGTTCAATGGGATGTTCAGGTTCATTATCAATTATTGTTGACAGTGACTACATAGAGCATGTGTAATGAACCCCCAGTGGCACAGGCTGCTAGAATTCTCCTAGATACAATTCATCTTGCTTTGGGAATGTCCCTTTAGAAATTTGCCTAACTTTAGGGTCGTTTTTACAAATGTTACCTGTCATTGCTGATTATTATGACAAATATTCTGTTCTTTTTTTAATTAGGGAGGTTAAGGACTCTTGTATAAATGAAAATTTATTTAGAATCATTGCTTTTCAGAGTTAGGAGGCATCTGTTCTGATCCCTTATCCAAGCATTGAATTCCGGCCCCAGTAGCCCTGTTAAGAGGTCCTCAAACCACGGTCACATGCCTGTGTGACTGGAGCTTAATGTCCCTCTAGACAGCCTGCTCTGTCTCTGGCAGTTTGGACTGTGGGGAAATTCTTCATCTGATGGAGCCATTGTTTGTTTGCCTTCATCTTCCACCTCTTGGTTCTTATCTGCTTCCCGGAGCTACTCCGGACAAATCTACATTCTGATTTTCCTTTAAGCATTAGAAAATGACTGTCATTTCTGGACTTTCCCGGATCCTCACTCTGAATCCCTTTTATGCCCACAGCCCCGATCTCTTCAGCTAGTCCTGAGATGATGAGACACCCTCTGCCCTGTCCCTCCGCTCTGAACATTCCTCACCTGGTCTCTTGTCTTCTTTAAATGAAGTATTCAGAGCTTCTCCATGCACGCTGACATAGGCTGTTCACCCTTCAAATAGAGTGTGATGCCACAGACCACGGGACTGGCTTCCCAGGCAACATGGCCTCTCAGCTTCTAAAGTGAAGCCTCAAAGTCATTTCACACGTGTCACTGTATCTAGTAGAGTGGTTATTTCAGAATCATTCCAGTTGAAATGTATAGTCTTCCCCTCCTAATTGTGCACTTTTACTGTGTCACCAGCTCACACAGGGAAGAACTTATAGAGTCTCTTTACTTCTTTTTATTTTTTATTTTATTTTATTTTTTGAGACAGAGCCTCAAGCTGTCACCCTGGGTAGAGTGCCATGGTGTCACAGCTCACACCAACCTCCAACTCCTGGGCTTAAGCGATTCTCTTGCCTCAGCCTTCCAAGTAGCTGGGACTACAGGCACACACCACAACGCCTGGCTATTTTTTGGTTGTAGTTGTCATTGTTTGGCAGGCCCGGGCTGGATTCGAACCCGCCAGCTCTGATGTATGTGGCTGTTGCCTTAGCCGCTTGAGCCACAGGTGCCAAGACAATCCCTTTACTTCTTAATCTCAAAAGACGGAAATAAGAATGAGCTCTGTGCCTTCCTTCCCTTTGTGGATTTGATGTGACTATGAAATATCTTCCTGTTAGGTTATCTCTCATTAACTCTGGGGGTTTCATGGAGTCACCAGAGGAACCATGGCAGGGCTGGGGAGGCAAATGACATGGTGGGATTTGAAGGTCAGGGCTCCCATATCCCTCCCATCTCAGACACAGAAGCTCCTTCGTCCTCCTGTTCACATGTTATACCTTGGCCTGAGAGCTCATTTAAATCCAGAGTTGAACAGTAGTAAACGCTGTTCTCTATTGTTGGGGTCTTTATGGCTCATGACCGTGGTCCTGCATGGCCTCACTTTTCTTCTCAAATCTGGAAAGCAGTCTTTCATTATCTTTCATCATTTCACTAATAAAAACTTTGCACGTTGGGCCACTATCAGAGCCCTGTGGCACGCCCTTAAGGACCTCTCACTCCTTAGTCAGCCTACATTGGCACCTACAGGGCATGATCATTCAGCCACCTGCAAATTACAGCAGTTGTCCTGACACTAAGGCACGTGTTGCTGTCTTTTGCACAGGAATATGATATATGCTGGCTCCTTGCAATTTACCTAATCTTTCTAGAAACCTTGAACGAAAAGGAAAAGTGAGACTAATCTATGTAGTTTCTACCTGATCAATCCATGGGGGCTCTTAGTGGTTTCTGCTCTTTGAAAATAAACTGTAGAATTTAGCTAGCTATGATGTCCACCTCCTTCTGTGTAGTTTAGGATCCCCTTCTTCTCATTTTTGAAAATCAGAACTTCCAGTGTCTGTGTCCAGCACCTTTTTTTGTACAATATTCTTCTTCTTTTTTTTTTGTTATCTCAAATTTTTTTTTTTTTTTTATTGTTGGGGATTCATTGAGGGTACAATAAGCCAGGTTACACTGATTGCATTTGTTAGGTAAAGTCCCTCTTGCAATCATGTCTTGCCCCCAGAAGCTGTTACACACATCAAGGCCCCACCCCCACTCCGTCCCTCTCTCTGCTTTTCCTTCCCCCCCAACCTTAATTGTCATTAATTGTCCTCATATCAAAATTGAGTACATAGGATTCATGCTTCTCCATTCTTGTGATGCTTTACTAAGAATAATGTCTTCCACTTCCATCCAGGTTCTTCTTCTTTTTTTTTTTTTAATTTGAGACAGAGTCTCATTCTGTGGCATGGCATCATCATAGCTCACAGGAACCTCCAACTCTTGGGTTCACGTGATCTTTTTGCCTCGGCCTCCTGAGTAGCTGGGACACCTGCCATAGTGCCCTGCTAGTTTTTCTATTTTTAGTAGAGACAGGGTCTCACTCTTGCTCGGGCTGGTCTTGAAGTCCTGAGCTTAAGCAATCCACCTGCCCCCCCCCCAGAGTGCTAAGATTACAGGCATGATCCACCACACTCGGCCCTGGTGTACAACCTTCTTGAGACACATTCGACAATAAGGAAACTGGTGGCACACCTCTTGGGTACAGGACAGGACTACACAGGGACTGTACCTAACAAATACAGACATTGTAACCTAATTGTTTGTGCCCTCACATTAATCTGAAATTAAAGAAAAAAAAATAAGGGGTGGTACCTGTGAGTAGGGTGCTGGCCCCATATACCAAGGGTGGCGGGTTCGAACCCAGCCCCGGCCAAACTGCAACAAAAAACAGCCGGTCGTTGTGGCAGGCGCCTGTAGTCCCAGCTACTGGGGAGACTGAGGCGAGAGAATCGCCTAGGCCTAAGAGCTGGAGGTTGCTGTGAGCTATGACGTCACAGCACTCTACTGAGGGCAACATAGTGAGACTCTGTCTCTAAAAAAAAAATAAAATAAAATAAGGGAACTGGGACCCTGAGGCCAAAGCACCAAGAGCATTTACTTCCCTGGGTCCTTTACCATTTTCCAATAATCTCTACTCTCTGGGTTTCACTTTTCCCTCAGTAATATTTTTTCTGGCACTTTTCAGATGGAAAACTGTTCTTCTTGATCAGAAAGATAGAAGCAAAATCAGATATTAGAAATAGGCTTTTGCCTCTATTATTCATCCACATCTCGTCCTTCTGACTTATTTTTGTGAATACTAAGGTGTCTTGGGAAAAGAAATTCTTAAATAATTTTCAAATTTTGAATTTTTGAATAATTTTTAAGTAAATAATTATTAATAACAATGATTCAAGTAATTTCATCAATACATAATTGTACATATTTGTGGGGTACATATGATATTTTGATACACGCATACAATGGTTCATGATCAAAACAGGGTAATTTAGATCTCTGTTACTTCAAACTTTCATCATTTCTTTAGGTTGGGAACATTCCAAATGTTCTTCTAACCTTTTTGAAATATATGATGAATTATTAACTATATTATCTTCTTGTGCTGTTGAACCCTAGAAATTATTTCTTCTATTTAACTGTCCCTTTTTTTTTTTTGAGACAGAGTCTCAGTATGTCACCCTTGGTAGAGTGATATGGCATCATAGCTCACAGCAACCTCAAACTCTTGGGCTTAAGCGATTCTGTGGTCTCAGCCTCCCAAGTAGCTGGCACTACGGGCACCCACCACAATGCCCGACTGTTTTTTTGTTGTAGTTGCCATTGTTGTTTGGCAGGCCTGGGCTGGATTTGAACCCTCCAGCCCTGGTGTATGTGGTAGGCGCCCTAGCTGCTGAGCTATAGGCGCTGAGCCTATTTAACTGTACTTTCAAAGTTAGCTCTCTGGAATAAGAGGGAGAATCAACTCTGAATTAATTTCTTCATTTTTCTTGTTGACTTCACAATAATGAATTTTACATCTTTAACCTCAAGAGGAGGTGTGAACATTTTCTTTTTTTTGAGAGAGAGAGTCATACTTTGTCACCCTCGGTAGAGAGCCAGGTTGTCACAGCTCACAACAACCTCAAACTCTTGGGCTCGGGTGTGATTCTCTTGCCTCAGCCTCCTGAGTCGCTAGGACTACATGCCCCTCCCCCAATACCTGGCTATTTTTTAGAGACGGAGGTCTTGCTCTTGCTCAGGCTGGTCTCAAACTTGTGAGCTCAGGCCATCCACCTGCCTCGGCCTCCCAAGTGCTAGGATCACAGGCGTGAGCCACTGCCCCTGGCCGGCAGCATTTCTGTATGTGTGTAATCATTTGCTGGACGGGACGAGACCACACATATGTACTAGCATGTTCACTCAGTCAGTGAAGCATGGGCACGGCTTCTCTGTCACATGCCAGGCGCAGTGTCAGCCACTGGGTGGCCATTTGCTGAAGTGACCCTTCGAAACCTCCCCCAATGGGTGACAGTCATGATCTGACTGTCCACTACCCTCCTATTGTACCTCACACATCGGGGACTCAGGACCCACACAGGCTGTTCACAGCACCAGAAAATACAAAGCCAGACATCTTTTATTGTACGAATGAGGAAAATGAGGCCCAAAGACGGGGTGTGCTCTGGATAGGCATTTGGATCCACGGTCTTTCTCCCTCCCTGATGCCTCCCGTCTTACCCACTAATGGCAGGTGGGTGTGTGTGTGGTCCTCACACTTGACATGTGGTCCCTCAGCCTTGTCCCTCCTGCCGTGATCACAATGAGTCAAAGGAAGGGAGCGAGGCACCCCGGAATACAGTCTTATTGTATAGGTTCTTGGATTGATTCTAAAATGGAATGGTGTCCATTGCCCACCTCCTACTGCATCAGGCGCCCGTGTTCCCCTCTTCTCTCGGCTCCTGACAGTGCTTACAGTTGCTTTCTCCCTGACAAAGGGGACGGCAGCAGAAGAGCGTTTAGGCCAGGGAGTGAGTTTGGACTGGACCCACACCTTCTCTGCTGCCCAGACCCATCTCTCTGGGCCCTGCAGAGCCCCAGGCTGTAGCATCTCCTCTCCCTGAACCCCTCACCGTGGCTTTTAGGTAGACTTCCTCCCCAGAGGCATCACATTCCCCTCTGCACTTGGGTGTCATCGAACCTAGAGACCAGAATTATCTGTCCCCACTGAAGTATCTCTGCTCCTTGGAGGAGTTTTCCAACTGATGAAAGAACTGTGGAAGTTGGGGGTGCGGGGACTAAACAAGGAAACCAAACACAAAGACCCCACATCCCAGCACTCCTGTGGTCATTCATTTGTATCCTTTTGAAGAAACTAGCCATGTCGGTTCCTTAGTAATAAAATGTACATATTATTCAGAAAAACAAAAATGCTTTATATAATCTAATCTTATTGCCAATCAGTCTCTGATGTTTGGAAATCAATAGTTAAAGGTGTCATTTAGGGCGGCGCCTGTGCCTCAGTGAGTAGGGTGCCGGGTTCCAACCCAGCCCTGGCCGAACTGCACCACCACCACCACCACCACCACCAATAACAACAATAAAAATAGCCGGGTGTTGTGGCAGGTGCCTGTAGTCCCAGCTACTCGGGAGGCTGAGGCAAGAGAATCACCTAAGCCCAAGAGCTGGAGGTTGCTGTGAGCTGTGATAGCATAGCACTCTACTGAGGGTGAGAAGGTGAAACTCTGTCTCAAAAAAAAAAATTGTCATTTAATAGAAACTGCTTTCAGATTTCAGGCAGCCTATCAGTGACACTTCCATTAAACTGTCTTCTGTCTCTGCCGTCCTTTCCTAGAGCCTTCCTCCAGGAAATTTCAGAGAGCTTTTCTTCAAATACTGTTCCTTATCCCCACAGGGGTCTTTTAAGATCTCTTTCAGGGCTTCTCAGAAAGCCCCTTCCCCTCAACAGCATTCCCCATTCATTATTTTTTTTCGTAAGATGAGCAAAGGCACCAAGCCCTCCTGACCTCATCACTATACACACAGCAATGAACCTCTGGTGTGGGAAGCTGGAGGGAAGGCAGGGTAAGCTAGAGGTAGTGTCTGTGGTTAGAGATGAGGGCATGAGAGGAGTGGGAGGCCTTGCTCTGAACTGCTGGAAGCAGTGGACAGCAGAGAAATTTTTTTAAAGTGGTATGTATTAAAAAATAATGTTGAATTGAAACTGTAAATCTCATTTCCCCCTTGGTTCATATCCACCCTAATTCACAGCTTGGAATATTATTGGCTAAGAAATAAAGCAAAGTAGTTCATGGAAATTACTGGTAAAGAACACGAAGGTGTGCGTGGTGCATGATTTTCCAAATGCCCAAATAACATTCTCATATGTGTCACAATGAAGACAACATATTGCCTTTGGGTTAAACCAGAGTTCCTCACAGTGCTCGCCTATGTGCAACTTACTAGAGAAGAGAGTGGATGCAGAAAGGAATGTGGGATCACACCCTTAAGGAACCTGCCGGAGGCCAGGCGCAGTGGCTCACACCTGTAATCCTAGCACTCTGGGAGGCCAAGGTGGGAGGATCCCTTGAACTCAGGAGCCTGAGACCAGCCTGAGCAAAATAAGACCCCACCTCTACTAAAAGTAGAAAACTTAGCCAGGTGTTGTGGCAGGCGCCTGTAGGATCACTGACGCCACAGGATCACTTGAGCTCAGGAGTTTGAGGTTGCTGTGATCTAGCCTGATACCACAGCCCTCTAGCCTGGGCAACAGAGTGAGACTCTGTCTCAGAAAAAAAAAAAAAAACACAAAAAACCTACCAGAAACAAGTGGTTCCCTTGAATCCTTATGTTTTATCTGAAAACAAACAAACAAACAAACAAATGAATGTTACATTTTATGGCATAACATATCTAAGTTTATTTCATTATAAACGTGTAGTGCTTAAAATGTTCTATGCTCATATTCTAGAAATATTGAAAGAATAGCATATACAACATGTCAATGTAAATATAAATATGTAACCCTAATGGAACCATGTCACATGTGGTCCTTCTCAGAGCTGTCTTGTTTAAAGAAACATAGCTTAAAGTCACAGACCAAACACCATCAGAAGGATATTAAAAGGGACCTAAATCATCTCTCCATTCAGGGCTTCTCACTTTCCCTTTTCTTTCATCACCATGTTACACTCTTGAAAGTATTATTTACCTCCATAAAATGCTCCCTCTCTGTCCACGTGTCATGGTGTTTACTCTTCGTTCTCTTTATTGTGTGGATCTACTTAACTTTTCTAGCAAAGTTCTTAACATCATCCCTCCTTTCTGTTCAGTTTTGATTCTAGAACAGGCAAAGGCAAAATAAGGCTGGGGTTAGGATCATGGAAAAGGGAAAGCTGAACCAAAAGTGATGGCATTCTTGTTGGTGGGAAGAGGCAGAGGGACATCTCTGAACGTTCTCATGTTAATAATTTGTATCTTATCAAATGTGGATATAAAAATAGATATATTTCATTTTCTACTCTGTATTGATTTCCAGGTCAACGTATCATCTTGTTCACCTATTACGGGAATATTTGAGGGATAATTAGATATTGTGCCTACAAACTGACAATCAATTACTTATTTATAAATATGTGTTAATAGGGACAAGATATAATATTTAAACCCAAAACTGTGCTTTTGAATATAAGTGTACTATTTCAAGAGTAGTCTTTTGGAATCTATGCAAAACTTTAAGTGCCAATTCTGTTTCTCTGATGGCACTCTTTGTGGGAAATCAGGAATGATTGAGATAAATATTTCTTTTGCTATCACAGTTATTATGTGCGAGCCCCTGTATCTCTATGACAAATATTAGTTGGCCTCCCTTTGTGTAATTTGAGGAAACTCAAGATCTGTATACTGAACAAGTGAAATTTTCAAAATGAATGTGATGAAAATCAAACATTGGATTTTTCTTCATGATCTTTTTAGTTAAGTGTTATCCATGAACAGTTTGTATCTTAATACAGAAGCAGATGGAACGATATCATTGCTATTTGTTCAAACCAGGTCAAACTTTAATTACTATATGTACTTTTTCATTGGTGTCATATTCTGTAAATAATTTGTGACCAGATTAAGACAGCCAAATCAGACTCTTCATTATCAGCGTTTGTTTCACAGATATTTATGTGGGTACCTAATAGGCAAAAGGCTCTAAGGTAGGTGCTGGTAGGGAGAGGAAATCATAGATAGATGTTGGCCAAGAAGCTAAACAGCAAGGAACCTGAAAATCTATGAAGCTGATAAAACATGCCTACAAAGAATTCTACCACTGAGTAGAAATAGTTAAGTGTCTCCAGAAAAGTTTAGGAAAAGTGTTCAGAGAATTATAAGAAGAGAAGGATGACTTGGAGATGGGAGGATCAAAGAAACCTTATGGATGAAGGGGCAGTTGACCTTGACATTGATGAATAAGTCATATTTGGATATGTAGAAATTCAAAAGAAGGACATTTCAGAAGAAGGGAATTTAACAAAGGTGGGAAATATTGAGTTCTAGGATATTGCTACATCTGGTTGTGCTAAAGGGAAAAGGAGCAATAGAATGATGATTGCCAAGGTAGTTTGGATCATCTTAACACAGATGAGGAGACTTGTATTTATTCAGGAAGAGTTAGAGACTCAAGGCAATGATAAGCAGACATGTGGGCTAGGTCTCTAGGAGTCTTCCAGTGGAGAAGGGACGAAGGGCGTCTGGACAGAAGGAGAGAAGTCATGGGAAGAAGTTGAGTGTCCTGGGAATAGTGAGAAACTTATTATGACCTCAGTGCACGAAGGACAAGAGAGGCCATGAGACAAAGGTAGAAAGGAAGGTTGTGACAAGTTCTGAAGGGTTTATATGCCAAGCTAGGGAGTTTGGGATTTATCCTGTATAGGTGCAAAGAACCAACAGAGGGTCTATGAGTAAACCCCCTCCCAGACCCCCAACAGAGGGTCTGTGAGTGAGCAGAGTCTGGCCGGGGTCACACAGGAACAGGTGGCAGGCTGCCTTTGGCCCTCTGGCCACCTTGTCCAGGCCTGTGGACTAGAAGGATGAAAGAAGGGTGTCAGGCAAACTTGGAGGCAAGGCTCTCATGCAGAGTAGAAGAGGGCCTGGATGAGGCCATGGTGATAGAGTGATGGTCTGGCTGTGAGAAATTAGGAAGAAAAGGACAAACCAGGTATGATTCTGAGGCTTCTGGCTTGAGAGAGCAGGTGGCGATGCTGGTGTTATTTAACACCAAGCTTGTGAAGAGTTTTGAGAGAAGAAGATGGAGTCAGTTTGGAAGTTGCTGAGATTGATGCGTTTGTGGATCATCCAGGTACGTGGAGCCCTCAGCTCTCTGGGCCTGGTGTATAGTTTGTTCCTATCCAAAATGTGTGCCTCACAGGAGTCTGTGAGGGGAAGATTTGAAAGTACGAAGTGTCACAGGAGCTTGTAGGCCAGGAAAGAGCTGGTGCTTAGGAATACCAGACTGGCAGCAGGATTTGGGATGAATTAGAAGAGATGAGGCTGGGGCAGGAAGACCAGGTGTAGGAAGCTCTTCCAAAAACCTAGGGAAGAGGAAGGGAGTGTCTCATGTTGCGTAGTGGCAGTGAAGTAAGTAAGATGACAGGTGGGAAAGCTATGGTGGGGCGGAAGGACAAGGATGTGGCACAGTGTGCATGGAGGAAGAAAGGCCTTCTGTGGTCACCATCCTCGAATCCTGGGGTCCTAAGATGATGCTACTTCTATCTTGTTCTTTTCTTGGTTCTTATTCTAGAAACCTAATTCAGTGATGGAAGTTCTCACAGAGCGCACGATAGGAATGCTCTCACACCTTTTCAACTTTTGCAAATATCCTGTCTTATTGTGCAAGGGAGGATAGCCATGTCCCACCTACAAAAAACCTTTGCATGTTCTCCATTAACAGTAAAAGGAAATGTAGAAAAAACAGAGTACTGATGAAAGAGTTAAAAAAAAAATGCAAGATTTCCAAATTGGTAGCACATTTCAACCAGGGAATTCAAAATTGTCTCTTAGTCTAGGAAGCCATCAACCAAGGTAAATTTGCATGTTGCCAACCTCCCTGAAATTGTTTACATCAAGATCGAAAGTCTCTTGTGGCCTTATTTTAGCCAATTTTCCTTAAAAGTCTGAGTGCCATTGAGATATAGTGACTCTGGGCATCTGTCACCCTGGTGCCTTAAGCTGCTGTGTTGAAATACGGATAGAACCATCCCTGTCCATGGTGTGCACCTCACTCTAACACTCAAGATGCTTGGCGGTTAGAATAGAAAGGGCACAGAACCTTTTTTTTTTTTTTTTTTTTGTCTGTTTGGCAATTAACCATTCACTGGCTTTTTTTGTTGTAACATGCACTTCCTTTCTCTTGTTTTCATTCAAGCTGTGTACGCCATGGAAATTAATGTGGAGAAAGACAAACAAACAGGAGAGACCAAGATTCTCTCTGCATCTCCCATTGGCCCAGAGGGGGTCCATCCGAAAGGAGTCAAAGTCTATGATGATGGTACCAAAGTAGTGTATGAGGTGCACTCGGGAGGCACCATAGTAGAGAATGGAGTGCACAAATTAAGCGCAAAGGATGTAGAAGAGCTTATTCAGAAGGCTGGACAATCATGTTTAGGAGGAGGGCACGTGTTGGAAAGGACTGTGACCGCAGACGGGAGCTTCAGTCATCCTAAAGAACACATGCTCTGCAAAGAAGCCAAGTTAGAAATGGTCCATAAGTCTAGGAAAGAGCACTCTCCTGGGAACCCGGGGCAGCAGGCCCAAGCCCCCAGCACTGAAGGGCCAGAGGCACCCTTGGACCAGCCAGTCACCATGATCTTTATGGGCTACCAAAATATCGAGGATGAAGAGGAGACTAAAAAGGTGCTAGGCTATGATGAAACCATCAAGGCAGAATTGGTCCTCATTGACGAAGACGATGAGAAGTCCTTGAGGGAGAAGACAGTGACGGACGTGTCCACGATTGATGGGAACGCGGCTGAGCTTGTGTCCGGGAGGCCGATCTCAGACACCACAGAGCCCTCATCCCCAGAAGGGAAGGAAGAGAGCCTGGCCACAGAGCCAGCCCCAGGTACCCAAAAGAAAAAGCGCTGTCAGTGCTGTGTTGTCATGTGACCACTTCCTTCTTCCCTTTCCTCCTGGGCAGCCTCTGCACTCTCCACCACTTACGTAGACCTCACTGTACCACTAACTGCAATACTGTGAACTGGAAGCAAACACCTGCCTCGCCTTGCAGTTGGATTGCTTTGATCTCTCTCATTTTTTTTTCCTTTTCCTCACCTGAGAGACAACGTGCATGTGTGTGCTTCATTCTTTCCAAGAACTTGCTTTTCCTCTAAGCCTTTCCTTGTGTCTTCAAGAGTGAATTGATTCCTTACTGCTCGATTGGAATGGACTCTTCATATCCGCCAGTGATATAGTAGCCTTAATTCACTTGACTGCAGTTGAACCTATTGGCACTGGGGCTTTCATTTTGTAACGTGTTCCTGTAATGTAGTCGCACCCCACCACCACGTCCCTGATTTCTCACTTGCCTCCCTTGCTGGGGAGTTTTGTTTTTATATCTTGTGTGGCAAAATGCTGTTGGCTCTAGCCAGTTGCTAGTGTAGCCACAAGTGGATCTTACTTAGACTGTCCGATCTAGGGTGATGCTTTTTGCTGCCTTACATAACGCTTCCAGATTACAGTATTGTGCAATTGTGTGGCTTTCCTTCTGTTAAAACTGAAATGAAACTGATGTGAAAGAACCCAGAGCTTGTCACAGCTGAAATGTAGGGACTGATCCCATAACCTGCTCATCAGCCTCTCTCTCTTTCTATGGCTTACCTGATGCAATGAACCCTTTATATGAGAAGCACCATTCTGAAATTTCTAAGGACATGAAACATTGTTTAAGCATCAGTAGCGATTGATCTCCAAAACTTAGGGGAATCTGTGAGCCTTGTTTCTATTCTTTCAAAAAATGTAAAATTTTATATTGTTTCCTTTTTCATGGATATTTTCCTGATCATGTTAATCTGTTTTCAATGAGGGGATCATTTTTGAGAAGTATCTCTGCAGTGACGATATTTTTAAAACAGTCTTTCTGACCTACAGTGGTTGCTCCGATGCTCCCGCTTCATCACAGATGGTGCTGTTATGCATTAAGTGTTCATCTCACACGTCTGGTTGATTATAGAGCCTTGCATCTGTTCTCTTTTCTTTCTGTCCCCATGAGAAAGAGAATATTTCGGGTAACTTCAACAGGGAGGTTTGTCCGCTCACTCTTCAAATGAAAAACTTTCAAATGTAAAAAAATGTTTAAAAGATTAAGAAAGACCTGTCATCTCAACATTAACAAATCTGAATCGAGTGGCATGGAGCTACACCTTTCAAAGCATTGTTTTTAAGCTTCTGGACATTCCAGAACATTGAAGAATATTTTTTATCTAGAACATAATGAACAGTTCTTGATATAAAATTCTTGGCCCTCCCCTGCAAAGCAGACAACTACATTTATAGTAAAACCAAAGGGAAGTTATCTAGTAAAATAAGAATAATATAGTAATGAAATAAAGATGTAACACATTAACTGATTTTAATAAGAGATATCTTAACTTTTAAGTTATTTGCCCAAATGTCCATAGCATTTTTGCAAATCATTCACAAAATTGTCTATGTTCCTGTAGAATATATTTTTGAGAAAAACATAAAATATACTACTGCAAGGCTAACTCCTGTGGAAAGTAGATGAGAAAAATAAGGTAGTCTTGAGAGAATTTTATTATGGAATCTATTAAATTTGACCTATTTAGCTAACTCAGTGCTATAGCTATTATTATTTTTTAATTTTTTGAAATTGTATTTATCCTAATTGGAAAGAAAAAAACACCATTGTTTACTTTTTAAAGTTAATTTTTCTTAAATAAGTACATTGTAATGGGGAAAAAGTGAGTTGTTTTATTGCCAATATGTAAACCAAAAAAGTTAAAGAGGGGAAAAATTAAGGAACTAAGTTCTACTATTTAAGATGATTCCATCCATGGCTTGGTTTTTCAGTGGAATTATCTCTAAATCTCAGGTTTACCAAACCAGCTGTAAATGAATAAAACTAATCTATTGTCCAAATATCTGGTTTTAAAGTCTAAAAATCTCACTACTTTCAGCTCCATTTTTCCTTAGTACATGGTCACCTAAGCATCATTTAAACATCATATAAAATGGCATGCAGATAAACCTATTTACATAGAAGGAGAAAATAGTTTTGATGTTTTGGACAATCTGTTATTTTAATGATTTATTTAGGAGAGAAACAATCTAAATGTTTACCATAGCGTACCTTTTTTACTCACTTGGCGATTAAAACCGTTCAATCTGAGTTTTTCACAGCATGGTCAGGGAGTGGAATGGTAAACGATAGGGCCCTTGAGTTTGTTGTTTGGTAAACAGAATCAGTCTTCCCAGGATGGATAATTCCCTGAAATGACCTACCCTTCCATCAGTGAACAATTAACTCGTGGAGAAAATGATCTGCACCTCTCACCACAACACTACACATAAGAGTTAGAAGATTGATGATATCCCACACTCTCATTCACCAATTATTATTGCTATTATAGGGAATAGTGATTAGCAAATGATATGAATTAGGACTCTCACTATATATACGTTTATTATTAAAGATTATCACTTAATAGTCTTTAAAGTAAGATGTATTGCCTTTCTTAAGGTCGTGTGGCACGGTGAATGAAGGCTTGTTTGGATATGGCATATCTATCTGCATATCTCCCCTCATTTTCCTTTCATGATGTGGGATTCAGGCTCAGCCAATGCTTTTATGGGACGAGACCTGTAATCCCACCCACAGTAGCATGTAACTACCCCATATGATGAAAATGGGAACAGAGTTGTGATTGTGACCAGTCTGCCTTCCCTGCTGCTGTAGGCATCTCTCTGTAAAACCTTTATCATGTACTGTCTCACACCCTTCCAGAATGCAGGGTATTTGGTTACATAACCAGACTAAAGAATCAACAATGAAGCTGCAAAACCATGATCTTTTTTGAGCTAACGATTAGTTAGATTTTCCTTTAAAATCATTTCTTCAGTTCCCCTTTAAATAGAAAAAGGAGAAAAAAAAGGGAAAGGAGGGATATTTTATTTTCAATGGCCTTGAGTCGAAGATTCTTTCATGGCTAAAATGGCAAAATTTAACCCTACATATCCTGAAAAATCTTGATGACTTGTGTATCTTTGAATCTTTTTTTTCTTTCTTTTTATGTGCAATAAGACAAATTAAAGGAAAAAAACTTTTTGCCATATAACTCTTTAATTATATTGATTATTTGTATTATTTTCCTTATGTAAACAAAAAATAATTGCCTCAAACAGTGATTTGACAATATTCAATAATGTCACTTAATATTGAACAAGAGGTACTAAGGAATTCCCTTCTGGCCAAACCCAAAACATGGTTTCCTTAAAGCTTCTGCACAATCTTAAAATTACTAAAACAGTTTTAGGAAACTTTAATTCTATTAATGTATGATTCCTTTCTGAAATGTTAATAGACATGTATTTACTTTAAATTTTCACCTATTCCATGTTACTCCCTTGTGATAAATGTGGTTTTTTTCCTACATATACAAGTTGAATATTTTATTTTGGTTAGGGTCAAACTTTTGTAAAAAGGAGGAAGTTTTATATAGATATATACATATATGTGTATATATAAACTGCATCTATATATAACACAGATATAGTTCCCTAGACATGTAATATTATCTCTGGAGCAAAACATCAAGGCCACATGTGAAAATAGCTTATTCCTCTTCACTTCCTACAGAATTTCACAGGATGCCCTTGAAAATAACCATTTATTAAATGCCAGTGAACCAATGGGTAGCAAAAAAGGAGGGAGGGAATATGGTGATACAGGCAAAATCTAACTATTGTACCAGGTCCTCCTTTTTAAGTAGTAACCTGTCGATTTGGAGCACAGATGAACATGGAATGTGCACTGAGAACTTTTTTTTGCTTGTTGACTTAAACTCCAGAAGCGCTCTGTGCATCACCGTACCCACTGGAGAGTTTAACTCACTGATAGGCCCTTCCCTTGTAGAACTATTCTCATCTCTCGTAATGTGAGGTTACTACAAAATCCACTCTGAGATGAGCAGTTTCACGTTGTATGTTTTGCAATGTGCACTTTTGTTGTTGAAACCACAACTGCTCAGCGTATTTAAGACACAGGTTTTAGAAACTTCATAAATTGGCCTTCTTTTGGATGCTCCCCAGTTTCTTAATCAAGGCATGCATATGTGTATGATTAAATTCCATTGATTAGGATGGAACCAAAAAAAGTATCTTTTGTCCTTTGAATAGGACAACACAGTAGGAGAACAGAGTTGCTGGTATATATCATAAAATAGGCAAAGTAAGGAGGAAGAATTTTTGATTCCCTCTATGACCAGTTCACCTTCACAAAGGCCTTTGTCTGGTCTTATCAGAAAAACTCTCCTGCATTTTCTAGAGAAAAATGAAAAAAACACACAATACAGTTGTGTGTCTGTATTTTCATAGCTTTAGCAAACTTCTTGATAAAATACCCCCGTTTCAACAAACTCCCAAGTGCTCATTGCTTGAATGTAAAATAAAGACTGCATCCTGAACATTTCAAAGGGAAATTTCACTGGGATCCTTAGACCTGCTCCCCTAATGTAATTTTTATGTAACCGAGGCCTGTGCTCCCTCCTCCCCTTCAGTCTAACATAAAAGGTCAAAACTGCCACACAAAAAACTTGCTTTCAATGTGAAAATAGAACATGTAATTTCGGGGACTGAAGACTTTCTGCATCAAAGATCTAGACAGCCTTAACTTTTGTAAAAAAAATAATTTTTCAGCGTTCTCTTTTAACAAAATGTTTCCTGAAATTAATGGCTTTTTTATATTTCATGACTGTTTTCTAAGTTTCTACTGGTTGAGGTGTAAATGGCCCTCTTGTGCCCACATTGCCTCTTAGTAGTCACCTGGGCCTATTTTTTGCAAGTCACTGCAGTTTTTGTTAAAAGAAAATCATATTTCACAAACCATAAAATTCTCCTTCTGGAGTGAAAGAAGAGAAATACAGAAAGAAAAGAATTACAGGGTGGCTTTCTTTTTAGTTCCCTATGGTTAATGTACTGTATGGTATATCTGTTTACAGAATGTATCTGCCTTGTGATGTTAACAAAATGAATGACAAAAAACAAGTTCTGATGTGCCATTGACAGTTTGCCTTAGCATCGCTGTTTATGTTCTTCTTTTCTGTCCTTTTAAAAATCAAGGTTGTATTCCAAAGCTGTATTAACACAACATTCTCTTCTCCGCTCCTACCCAGCCTTCTTCAGAGCTGTGAATTTCATCACGGGAGGCTTGAGGCAGAACCTTGCAGGTGTGACTTTAGAGGGCTAAGGCGGGCATATCATGGGCCTTCCCTCTGCCTTTCTACCGACCAAACATGATTCTCTGTTCCCATCTGAGCCCACAGAATCATACTCTGATCTTCCGGGGGTGGAGGTCACGTGGAGCACATGAACTCCTGTATTCATTTTCTCACAGCCCTGCCCACTGTGAGACAAGTGAACTTGAGGACCCCCCCATCTGGGTCTGGGAGCATATTTGTAAGCACAATTGGCAAAGCTTAGAAAAAGTGTGAGGGATGGACTCAAAGCCGTGACTGAGCATGCTTATTCTCTGTAGAGTGTCAGATGAGTGGCATGATACGGGAGGAGATAGGAGTGGCTGTAGAAATGGAATATTTTACATTTATGTATTTTTTTAAGGAATGATATTTTTATAATGAAATCTATATGCATTATGAAGCTTGAGTTTGAAAACATCTTTGATTGCCTGAGTTATTTCTCCATTCCATTCAGGTAACTTTCTGGTGAATTCTGTAGCACCTGGCCAACCTTTGAGGGCAGGAACAAAGGGCCTGTGACTTGGCCTCATACTGCCTGTGCATAGGATCCAATGTTTCCAAATAGACTGAGCTTGGAAGATTGAGCTTTTTACACCTGCCATTAGAGAAACTGTGACATAGGGCTTGATAGGTCTCTGGGCTATACCTTGAATAGTACATAATGATCTTTTGCAAGGGATAGCTATTTTAAGTGCAAGCCAAGCCCAGCCACTATCAAAGTCCAAATCTTTCACATGCTTAAAGAGCAATTGCTACATTTGAGGTTAAGGGACCACTTCACTATGGTGCATTTGAAGAATATATGTGAAATGGTGAGTCAGAAGCATATGACCACCTACAGTTTCTACATAAATATATAAACCAACAGTATAAAACTTACCAGGCATCACTGGCCTTCCACCTGTCTATCACGGGAGCTGCGTTTTCAGAGTGACGTAGAGACAGGAAAGGATTGTCTTCATCCATCCGTAAAGGAGATTCTGAATGTTTAGAGTTCTTGATTTTTCCCTCCAGTTTTCTGCCAAATTCTCAAGATCCCATCCCAGTGATACTTGTGTTCCCGAAGCTCTTCACCCACACCTGTTTCTCTGTCTGGTTGACAGAGTCGTCAGGTATCAGGGACCGCTCAACACTGGTGTGAGACTCTCGTCCCAAGCAGCGTCCTTCCCCAGAGGGGGGCCTTTTTTTGCCATTTCAAGAAAAATAATTCCTCTGGTTCTCATGCCACTCACTTTCATTCCTTTGTCACCAGAATCTCTTCAGCAGGCCCAACCCCAGCCCAACTGGGAACGTTGCTGTAGACACCTCCAAAAATGACAGAACTATGCAATCACCTGAAGGTGCTAAGGGAGAAGCAGTTCACTCTGGTCTCTTCTTATTAAGAAAACCTCTCAATGTCGTGATGAGGTGGGCCAGGAGACAGCCCGCCACTCAGTTTTACAATGGCAGGTCTTGATACACAAAGACACCACCAGGCAATGGCCAATATGAACACTTCGGCGTGTAGCTCCAACTCCAATTCTGTGATATCCTATTCTGGCAGGTGGGAAGAGTTCTAGCCTTCACAGGGTTCTGGAACATTCTTTCCTCCTCGCAAAAGCTCCTGACTTAGGAGAGTCAAAATCATACAGGGGTTCCAGAAAATGTTGTGTCTGATGCAGCTTTCCAGTGAATGTAGGTTGTTGATGGAATTTTTCAGCTTTAGCATCTTACTCGGGGTGAGTGACGTCTCTGTAAATACTTCCATTTGGGGTTGGTTGGGGGCGGGGGGGGAGCCTGTCGTGCTTACTCTGAATTAGCTTGCTGGGCTAGCTGCTGTACTTTGTAACCTGAAGTGTACTTTGACTGTTCTGTTTCCTCCAAACGAAAAACAAAACAAAAACTGACTTCAGAAAAGACACTGCCAGCGACGGCTGACGCTGTTCTTGTAGCTTCCCTCTGTTCCTCTGTACAGTATTAATAGACAATAAACTGCCTTTTCACTGCATCTACCTCTGTGTGTCTGAGCTCTGATTCTTTCCCCTTTTCACTTGCCATTAGCGAACTTCAGACTGCGCTGGGAGCCCCCTTCCACTGCTCATTAAAACTAAACACTAATCCAGTAGCTCTCGCACTTGACCGTGCTTCAGAATCACCCAGGGGTTAGCAATGTGAAAGCTCAGTTACACCTCTGGAAGTCAGAGTCAGATTCCTGGGTGGGGCCTGGTGACCTGAATGTTTAAGAACGTCTCCAGGTGATTCCAATACAGGTGGTACCTAGACTGTGGGTTTGGGTGCTGCTTGGTGGGAACCCTCGTGGCTTGCCCGTTCCAGCTGGTGTCCACACTAACTAATCCAACCTCCCACTGTTTCCTCTCTCTAACCCCTTTCCACACATTCTCTCCACAACTGCCATCCTTTACCTTGTTCCTTGCAAGCCCTGAGCAGCAGCCCAGTCTGTGATTGCACGGGTCAAACTTGGGCTGCCCTTAGGTTAAGTGATAATAAGTGACAAGGTCCACGCAGTCTTCTAAACAGAACTGTCCCAAGACACACAGGGACATGGTTTCTCTTGGTCACAGTTCTTTTCTTAAGCAGAGGGTTTCCATAAATGGCCAGTTAGCAAATATTTTTGGCTTTGTAGGCCAAATGATCTCTGTCATGACTACTCACCTCTGCCAAAACGCAGCCATACACAATATGTAAATGAATGAGTGTGGCTATGTTCTGACACACTTTATTTACAAAAACAACTTTATTTACCTTGTCTGATTTAGCCCATGGGCTTGTAGTTCGCCAACTCTTGGCTCTAACAGGACCTGGAAACTAACATGTACTCAAAAATGGAGAAGGTAAAAATGTTGTGGCAGGAAAGAATGAGCAAAGAACAGATGTGATGCCTACCACCTGCAGAACTGTCACAGAATCTTGTTTTCTTTGAGGGTATTGAGTAAACAATCAGCTGGGGAGTTCTCATCTGGTTGGGTTCTATGGTAGTTTTTTTGATGTCTTTATGCATGGAAGTAACTTCAAAGATGGAAACAAGAGTGGTGCCTTGTAGACTGTCAAACAGGCTAAAATTGACAAGAATTCAATCAATAGAAAGTGGAGGAAATGCAAGACCATCTTGTCCTTATTAAAAGTGCTGGGGCTACCAGAACCTGGTCCGCAGGTCCCTAAGCATTTGTCCAAGTGTTTGTGGAGCTATGTTTTGTCAGGTTCATCCTACACAGTGAGCAGCAGGGCTGTCTTTACGTTATTTCCCTTGTTCATTGAAATACTCTTCAGCGGGTAGACATGCAGGCTGTAACTATGACAGCACATCACACATCTCACAGCTCTAGGACGTACCAACAGGGACAAATCTAGGAGCATAGGAAAAGCTAGGTATTTATATCCATCCCCCGTGTTGTTGTGGAGTTGAAGGAAATAACATTTATGCAAAGCACTATGTAAGCTCGAAGTCAATGACAAATGTTTATTTACATGTCATGAGAAAGTTTCTGTTCCTCTGTCCAAATGTGAAGTCTAAGCTGTTCAGGTGTGTTTCAGAACTGGTATTAAAAAAAGAATTTGCTTTGCCCTCCTGGAAGGGTGAAGCTGCTTTTGCAGTGCATTGAATCATATGAAATTACCATTTTGGTAATGGTTATGGTAGATCAATAGTGTTATCTTGATTATTGACAGTTTCATATAGTTCAACCTAATGATTCTATTACGGGATAATTTCCCATCACAGAGGGAAAAAGATTACCAGATGGACTCTAACTATAGCTGGAGGAATGTAGATGAGAAAGTTAGACCTTTGTAAGGAACATAGTTGAGTACTATCAAGTAGACCTAGGTATTTTCTCTGGGAGGGTAGGATTTCCTTTAATCCCACATCAATACTGTAAAGTAAACATTGCTGTTACTCTTCTTTTATATATCAGGAAACTGAATTGCAGAGATAGTAAGTACCTTGCCCTATGTAAAAGAGCTAAAAATTGGTGTGAGGGTGAAGAGGAACAAGTTGCAAGTTCAACTCTATTTTTTCTCACATAGAGGACTCTATGTCATAGAAGTAGTGAGGGGATTGCCCTGAGACAGGAGACAGAAGGATTTGGATAATGGAGTCATTTATGCAAGAAAGACACAATGACACCATTTCTCATTTTGCACCTGTACCTACTCAAGCAAACGCTCCATTATAACACCACCCCCTGGAGGCTGGGAGGTGTCTCTGCAGCATTTCCTCACCAAAGGAGAAACAAAGGGCAAAGTCACCTTGTTCTGTTATCTGTCCATCAGGAGTCCTGTTGTTTTGTTTCAGTTTTTCTTTCCTCATTCATACAAAGGATGCACAAAACTGCTCAGAACAACTCTGTGACGTCTAAGAGTGGCATTTCAATCAAATAAGCAAAGGTGGCTTTGTGGTGGTTGTTGACAATGATGGTATTATTATTATTATTATTGTTTTGCCCATGTTGTAACAGCTAAGAGGAACATTATGCAAGTCCTTTTAATCTAAGCTCTATCACCCTTTGCTAGCCACTAGTAGACCACACTGTCTTCCCAGCAGTCCCTAAGCCCTGCTCTTTTCAAACAGTGTCAAATCCTCCAGTTTATCGATAACACAGAAAAGCAGAGGTTTTTCTATTTAGAAGTTAAGGCTACAGGATCTCTAAGGGATCATTATCTAGGGCAGATGTTACAGACTGGTTTATCCAGATTCAGGGCTGAATCTGGCCTGCCGGTATGTTAGTTTACATGCATAGTATTTAAAACTCATTTTGAATTCCTTGCCACTAACAATAAATTAAGAGAGTTCTTATTTAATAGTATGGTTCCAGCTTCTCTTGATAATTCAAAGTCTCTAGCAACAGTAGGCGTGCTTTCTTAGCTGATAATCGCATGACACTGATGGCAGCTGCTAACTCTAGAGGAGCCATACTTTCTTGTTCACCACCGCCCTACTTCCTGTTATTCTTACTCCTGGCCAGCTTCCTTCCTGCCTGGCCCCTGTTGGCTTTTGAGTGTGTGGCCCCTAATCTACCATCATCCACTCATTTTGTGGCTGGCTCAAATAAGTCATAGGTGGAATAGGAAGAGAATAGCAGAAGTACAACTGGAGATGAAGTCCCCTGTACCCTTTGGAAGAACAAGGCTTTGCACTGTGTGTGCATTCGAATCTGCTAGAGGCTTTTTCAGTTTAATACCAAAATCTGGTACTTTTTGCTGCCGAGGGAGCCATATGATTTATATAATGATCGATTAATCCAAAACTGCTACACTTACAATTCAAGTGAAAAAAATCCACTTCCTACAACAATGTATAGTCTATAGATCACTCCTCCCTCTATTCCTGAGGTTAAATGAACAATGTAATGTTTTAAGGATCTTTATGGTATCATGTGTTCCATGGTAAGACATTTTATTCCTAGAAAAATAAACAAAAACTTTGTAGTCAACAGTCTCAATCCTGCTGTCAATAGTTCTGGGGGCTTTGTATTCCTTCTTAGTAAAAATAACAAGAGGCAAAACCAATACATATTTCACTTTAAGTGCAATCTTCCCTCCTCTACTAATCCTTAGTCTTTTGTCATGTTCCTGAGGTCATGTAGTCACAGAATAGTATATTATCTAATGTTCATGATTTTATCTTACAAAGAATAGTGATCAGCACAGAAGCTCAACAATCCAAAGGACTGATAAAACAGGAATCTTTCCTCCCAGAGCTTATCATCAAAAACCAATGTGATCATTTGTTTGTTTTAATTTTAACTAAAACCTAATCAAATTTAAGACAATAATTGTACTTGCCAATTTTTTTTTTTTTTTTTAATTTCCAAGTCACGGAGCCTTAAAAACATGAGCCATGGACATATTCTTTTCAGGACAGGGTCCTTAGGTCAGCCTGAGACAGCCTGGAAGTGGGATGAGTTCTGTGATCTCTGTGAATTGTCCATACCCTCAGAGTCCGCCAACTCAAATTCCATTTCTTAAAGAGTTTATTTCAAAATAAAGTTCAAGGATAAGTTCAGTTGCTTCTATTTTCCCTGCTTGAATTCTAACTATACCTCAGAGACTTAGTATGAGGTGCTGATATATATCTGAACTCGGTTTTTCCCTAAACTTTAGACTTTGGGGTATCACCTTAATTATTTTTGCCTTGCTTGTATACCACCCATGTACCATGATTTAATATTTTGATTGACTTCTTTGATTTAATTTACATAAAAGACAACTTTATACCACTATCATAAATAAGTATCACATACCAAAAAATTAACTCAAAATAAATGTAAATCAACATAATTAATTTCCAGCTGCATACAGATGGCGGATAATACATACAGTTACCTGAGACCAACTCTCTCATGTTAAAAGGAGGGAATAGCCTGGTTAGACAGATGTCAAAAATATACTGCATATGCAACTTTGTGAGAGAACTTGAACCAGCAAATGTATACCTCCATCTCTTAAATATAATCAATAGCATGAAAGAGAATCAAATGGTAATAACCGTTTTGCTGTGCGAGTCAGTGTTATGCATGACCATGCCTACTTACTGCTAAAATTTGGGAACCACTGCCTTGCCATTCCCTTTTAAAACCCCAATTCCTCATTTAGAAGATTAGGGTAGGAAATGCAGAGCGACTTACTCAAAGCAACAGGAAGAGCAGAGACCGAGCTGGGATTCAAGCCCAGGTCAGAGTGACTTCAAATCCATTCTGTTACACAAGGTGCTCGTCACACTAGTCCTTTTATAAGGAATGAATTGAATACATCAGCAGCAAACTTAAGCTCTCCGGTAAGATCTTGATCATTTAAACAAACAAAAGTAACATCTGTTCCAGCTGAAGAGCTGTCTCTGGCATAAGCAGTTTTTTGCCCATGGAGGCCAGATTTGATTGGGCTCCTGCTGTGTTTTTCAAGCAAAGTGATGTGGTCAGCTGTGAGTTTTCAGATAGAAGAGGAAGATGATGTGATATATACAAGCAGGCAGGGCCATTGATGGGCCCAAGGGCTGGCTCCACTATAGGACACTCTTGCCTGTAGCTGCACTCTGCCTCCTGAGCACTACCAAGCTGACTCCTGCACGGAGCACTTCTTGGCTAACTCTTGAAAAGTCAGGGATTCAGTCGACACAAGCTGGAACCTGGCTCAACACTAGAGAATAAGCAGACGTGAGTGGAGAAAGAATCCCTCAAGGATAGCTCAGCTTCATTGTTCTCTCTTTACTTTTCTCTTCTTTCTATTGAATGGGCCCCGGTGTTTTTCAAGTGAGATGCATTCCTACCTGTAGGGTGCGTTGAACTTTTTTAAAGGTCCATTCATTCTTTCAGGAAGTACCTTGTCAGAACTATCTGGTTCTCATTTCTTGCTGCACATTAGAACTAGGACATTTTCAAATATACATACATATATGTGTGTAGATACATATAAATTATGCTATGAGGTCACCCCACACCAGAGATCCTGATTTAATTGGTACGGGTGAGGCCAGGGATATTTATCAAATGGCCCCAGGGCTAAATGAGAGCTAGCAAGTGCTGGAAACAACAGCACAGGAGTGTGGGGGCAGGCAGCTGTGGGCCCAGGCCACAATCCTTGTGTCAACTCTGAAAGCCAAGGAAAAAAGTAGGCTTTGGGCTCAAGAATGAAGTAAAATCCTGAGTGTGTCATTGGCCAGCTGAGTAATCGTGGACAATTAATTTCTTTTCTTTTTTGGCCGGGGCTGGGTTTGAACCCACCACCTCTGGCATATGGGACCGGCACCCTACTCCTTGAGCCATAGGCACCGCCTGTGGACAATTAATTTCACTTCACCAAATCTCTTCTGTAGAATGAGGCTTCTATTAGGAATGTTTTCCCTTTTTCCTTTCTTTTCCATTACAAAAGTATTTGAGGCAGTTCATTGAAAAAAATCAAGAAGAAAAAAACAGATAGAGAAACAAAATCAAGAGAAAAATAAGGGCCAGTCTTGGTGACTCATTCCTGTAATCCTTGTGGTCTGGGAGGCTGAGGCAGGTGGATTGCTTGAGCTTAGGAATTAGAGACCAGCCTGAGCAAGAGTAAGACCCCATCTCTACTAAAGTAGAAAAGTTAGCTACGAATGGTGGTGGGCACCTGTAGTCCCAACTACCGAGGAGGCTGGTGCAGGAGGATCTCTTAAGCCCAAGAGTTGAGGTTGCTGTGAGCTATGATGCCTCGGCACTCTACCTAGGGAAACAAAGTGAGACTCTAGCTCAAAAAGAAAAAAAAAAAAAGATAGAAAAATGAGAGGAAGCTGGAGGACCCAATCTAGAACACATTACTGAACGTTTGATTTAGTTTGTAAAGTGTATGACATAACACTACTTTTATTTATATACTTAACCAACCCACTTAATTCTAAGATCGTGGATCTGTTTTGAAAAAAAAACAAAAACATGAGATTATAGAAACATGAGATTTTGAGTGTGAAGGAACCTATGACCTGAGCTTTGTTCCAATTATGCCATTTATTATATAACTTTACAGAAAGTCATTTTTCCTCTCTTAGCCCTTACTTTTTCATCTATAAAACGAGTAGTTTTACTGGATGACAACTAAGGCGATGTGGGCGAGACATTCTAGGTAGACATCAACTTCAAGAGTATTTTGCTTAATTTAAAAGGGAAGGAAAGGAGCCAGGCGTGGTGACTCACACCTTTAATCATAGCACCCTGGGAGGCCAAGGTGGGAGGATCCCTTGAGCTCAGGAGTTCGAGACCAGCCTGAGCAAAAGCAAGATCCCCATCTCTACTAAAAGTAGAAAAGTTAGCTAGGCAGGCATGGGACCTGGGACCTGTAGTCCCAGCTACTCAGGAGGCTGATGCAGGAGGATCTCTTGAGCCCAAGAGTTTGAGGTTGCTATGAGCTAGGCTGATATGATACCAGGGCACTCTAGCCTGGGCAGCAGAGTGAGACTCTTGTCTAAGAAAAAAAGAAAAGAAAGGAAAAGGATGGAGGAAAGACAGAATCAGAGGGAAAGAAAGAGAAAAGGAAGACATTAAGAGGAAGGTGCTTTTCCTAAAAGGTGCTGAGTCCCTGGCCTTTGAAAACCATTTGCTGGCCTGGCCTGGCCTGGCCTGGCCTGCAGAGTCAGGTGAATCCCACCACTGCCTTGCTCCAGGGTCTCAAAACCCAGTGTCCTTTTTCCCGTATGTGAAACTCAGTGTGGGGGAAGTGGGGGCGGGGAATACGTGCCTGGCCAAAATCTATAGTTCGCTATGGCTGGAAAAAAAAAAAAAGAGTCTGAATTCTCCTTTTAAAAAGAGAGGCAGAATAACCCTTGCCCAGCACACCTCTTCTTGCCCCACCCTCTCTCTCCTAGGAGACTCCGTACACCTGCCAACTGAGAATCTCCCGGGGGGTGAGTGCCACACACACCACTGCTCACCTATTCTAGAAGGGTTTTCTAAAGGAACCTTGAGTATTTGAGCAGCAGCCTGACAGTGCTTCTCTCCAAAGACAAATGGGTAACTCTGGCCAAAATACAGGCTCCTTCTCTCATTCTCCCTGTGACGCTCTGCCTCATAGCTGGATGTCCGGATCTGAAATGTAACTGGATCTGAAACTGATGAACCAGTTCTGCTCCTTAATAGTTCTGTGTCTTTGGGCCAAACACTTGGCCTTTAAGCTCCATAGTATGCCATGGGCAGTTGCCTAAGCGTGAAAGTATTTATATTGATCGAAAGAGTTTTAGGAGCAGTGGATAGAAAGCTAGTCATGGAAATTCCAAGTTGAGTGGGGTTCGTTGACTGAGGTCTAGCTGAAGATAGTTTGGTTTCAGGTCTTTCCATCTGAATGTTGGAATGAGATGTGGGAATTTTTAGATCATTTCCTGAAGCTACGGCTGGATAATGAAATCCTTCATTGCCAGTGTCCGGGGATCCATCGAGTCATCACCAAGGCATGCCCCTACTTAGGAAGAGCAGAGAATTGCTGCTTTGTTCTTTTCCTCCAGAATCAAAATCAAAACCTTCTCCCTGAAATAAAAAAAATCTACTAAAATTTAACGCCTTATTTTCTATCTTCCTTCCCCATCAAACCTTAGTTCTCACTGGCTCCTTAAATAAATTCTCCTTTGTAAGTAAGAAGCCTACACCTGCGCCTCACTGGCTGCAACCACCTCCCTCCTCTTGACTTAGCCTGTCGTACACACCTGGAATAGCACGCCCTCCCTGCCTTTGGAGAAGTCTTATCCCACTCAGCTTGGGGGACTTTCTTCTCATACCAGCCCCTGTACCTACCCACCCCACTGTTTTCAGCCCTCTTCTGTACTCCGTTCTCCCACTATTTTAACATGTAACTGAGCTCTGAATTCATTTGATAAAAGACTCAGTTTTTTTAGTTCCAGAAATGTTTCAGGAGCAGCATTTTTTTTTTTAGGGACAGAGTCTTACTTTATCACCCTCCGTAGAGCTCTGTGGCATCACAGCTCACAGCAACCTCCAACTCCTGTGCTTAGGTGATTCTCTTGCCTCAGCCTCCCTAGTAGCTTGGACTACAGGCGCCTGCCACAACGCCCGGCTATTTTGTTGTTGTTTGTTTGCGGTTTGGCCAGGGCTAGGTTCTAACCTGCCACTCTCGGTATATGGGGCTGGTCCCCTGTCCACTGAGCCACAGGCGCCACCCTCAGGAGCAGCATCTTTTCTCTCCAAATTAGTTGACCTTCACTCAGAGACACAGACTTGCAGACTATAGTTTAAAACCACCATCAAGATTTAATGCCACCTTGGCTCCCAAGAGTGAGTGGGGAAGGATGGGACAGGAATCTTTGCCAGAAAAGGAAATTATGGTTTTAATTTCCTCTTATGTCCAGGAAGGTATAGTGTTCTTTGTCAGCAAAGAAGGGATTGGTGTTATGCTGACGGCCATGGGTCCTCTGAACTTCTATCAGCAGGTTCCAGGCAAGTTTAGCAGCAGAAATATAGACAAATAGTTTTCCTGTACCTCATAGGAAAAGAGTATGTGCATGGGTGGATGTTTGCTATTTTATGAGTGGCCAGCTATGTATTAGGCTGCTAGAGTACACAGTTATGGCTGGTGGGGAAGGGGACTGACGTTCCTCAGCAGGGCTACTAGGTATTATTGTTCAGGTTGCATACTGCACAAATCTAGAGAGCTCCATTCACGCAGAGTATGATGTGAATGGTGCCCTTAGAGTTGTGCAATGCACCACAAGCATACTGTACCTGTTCAGGCAAAAGTAACATACCAGTTCTTTGGAACATGTAGCCAAAAATCAACCAGAAACATACATTATCATCATAGCATTGCGCCTGTATTAAATTTGCTATATGTCAAATTGCAGGAGCCAGTTTTAACCCTATGGACTAAGGACTTGAATTTCTAAGAACCAGTAACCAAAACATACTCTGAGGGAGCAGGCATATTCTTCCTTGAAGAATCCAGTTAAGTTTAATTAAATTTAAGTACAGTATGAACATATGGTACAGGATAAATGTTCCGGGGTGCTGTGGCTGGGGTCGTGGACTGGAATGAAAAGGGCAGGGCCATTTGCTTTTCTCTTGAAGGTAGAGCGGAATTTCCCAGAGTAAAAAGTTTACCAGTGACCATTTAGGTTTTTCTGACTAGAGTGACCACGTGTCCCAGTTTGCGTATATTTTCCCAGTCTGGATTTCAGTAGTGTTCCGGTTAGGAGAAAGAAGTGTGTGGTCGTGCCACCTCCAGCAATACAGATGGGAGTCTCTGCTTTGCCAACCACCCTGCACCTCAGACCAACCTTTCCTTTCATTTGTCGATGCCTTGGTAATTCCTGGTGATATAGAAGTGGCGCCAACATTGATGGACTGCAGACGGCTGTCATGTGACGGTCAGCCCTATCACATCAAATCATTTCTTTTTTTTCTTTGCTACTTTTCATCATTTCATATTCCTGTGGGGACTCAGTGAAGAGGACCCCCAGAACCACTCCCAAACCAGTACTTACTTGGCAAAGAGAGACTCATCAGAGGACATTGGCTCCTGGCCTGTGTCATTTGCTTCTGCCCACAATGATTAATGAGAGAGATTCACTATTGGGTGTGTTTAGTAGTTATAATTGCCACCAACAAGATGCAGGAGGGAGGGGTGTGGCTTAAAGTCCTTTGCAAATGCACATTCATTCAACAACAACCAAGAAACACACCCAAGACTATGCAGGAGCTGCCCAAGGCCTGAACATGTGCTGCACGGTGGCTCAGAGTTCTGGTTCCCTGGCCACTTGCTTGCGCCTCAGTTTCTTCCTGTGTAGAGTGACAATGAAGGTTAAATCTCTTGCAAAGTATTTTGTACACTGCCTGGTAAATACTGGCAGAATTGTTTAAGTGTTAGCTCTCGGTAGGAATGAGAGCTGGGATGCAAGCCCTAAGAATGGTCTGAAGCAGGGAACAGCAACTATGGCCTTTGGAGTAAATCTGGGCCTCTGCCATTTTTTGTAAATAAAGTTTTATTGGAACACAACCATACTCATTTATTTACATATTGTCTATGCCTTGGTGAGTAGTTGGGAAAGAAACCGTAGGGCTCATAAAACCTAAAATATTTATTGTCTGGTACTTTATAAAGGAAGTTGGCTCAGCTCGGTGCCGGTAGCACAGTGGATACAGCGCCAGCCAAATGCACTGAGGCTGGTGGGTTCGAGTCCAGCCAAGGCCTGCTAAACAACAATGACAACTACAACAAGAAAATAGACGGGTATTGTGGTGGGTGCCTGTGATCCCAGTTCCTTGGGAGGCTGAGGCAAGAGAATCACTTAAGCCCAAAAGTTTGAGGTTTCTGTGAGCTGTGATGCCATGGCACTCTATTCAGGGTGACATAGGGAGACTCTATCTCAAAAAAAAAAAAGAAAGTTGGCTGGCCCCAGGTTAAAGCATAAGTCAGATTCTGAAATTTGCATTTTTATTCTCCTAGCATTTACTGAACACTGATTAAATGCCGTGATCTATAATAAATGTTTAAACATAGATTATCTTATTTGACTTTGCCCAGAAGTAGCTCTTCATAGATTTCACTTCATTTTACATGAGATCTTCAGAGCACTTATGAGTATGTAAAATTGCAGAGTCGGGATTCATACTGTGGTCTTGTGATCCTAACTCCAGAATTTCAGGAGTTATGAGGGCAGGCATCTTGGAGGAAGTGAGTTTGCACTTGCTATTGAAGGATGAGTGTGGCTGTCAATAAGCAAAGGGAAGACCCAGGAGAGGACATTCTAGGCAGAAGGAGCTCATTGACCAAAGGGGCTTAGGTGGGACGTTCAGGCTATCTCTGGTCTTCTGACTTGGTAGGACACAAGGAACCTGAAGGGACTGAGGGAGATGAGGTGAAAGAAGTGGCTTGAGGCCAAGATGTACACAAACAGGTTGTTCCTCAAGGAAGAAGTTACAAACTGAAAGTTCAAGGTCAAGCCCGTAGACATATCATGCTTGACTTTTATTGTATTGATTCATACAAAGATTTTCCTTTTGAATTTCTAACCAACAAATCCTACATTTTCATCTTCTCTTGAAAAATCAAAAGATCTAGCCATGCAGGACCCACATTCCCAGGAGGCAGGAATAAGCTGGAGTTGAGTGGGGCTGTTTCCTTAGATCAGTGTTTTTCAACCTTTTTTTATCTCCCCTACACACTTGAACCTATGGTTTAACGTCCATGGCACATTTAAATGGTGTTTATCAAAAAAAAAAAAAAAAAAGAGGTAAGAAAAAGAATATACTTAATGTGTTTTCAACGTCTATTTTTTTTTTTTTTTTTGAGACAGAGTCTCACTTTGTCACCCTCAGGAGAGTACTGTGGCATTATAGCTCACAGCAACCTCAAATTCTTGGGTTCCAGCAATCCTCTTGCCTCAGCCTCTTGAAGGTGTGGGACTACAGGTACCTGCCACAACACCTGTCCATTTTTAGAGACAGGGGTCTCACTCTTACTCAGGCTGTTCTCCAACTCCTGAGCTCAAGCAATACACGCTGCCTTAGACTCCCAGAGTGCTAGGATTACAAGCGTGAACCACTGTGCCTAGCCTGTGCTTTGAAATTCTTTTGAATATAATTTAACTAATGGTCTTTACAATTTTTTGTGGCACACCTAAGAGCCTCTCATGGCATAGCAGTGTGCTGTGACACACCAGTTGAAAATCGTTGCTTTAGATGGAGTATTTGCTTTCCTATGGGTTTGATCAGTACCATAATAGACCTAAGTAAGAGCAGCCCCCATCCTGGGCCTTAGGTTTTATGAGGTTTTCCTCTGGTCACACCCCTTTCCATGGGGTGAGGAATCTTTGGACCAAAGAGACTTGCTCACTCCCTGCCTCTCTGCTGTGCTTCTGCTACCAGGACTCAGGTTTCCCTCCTCAACAGCCCACACTCACTGTTAGGACTTATGTGGGCCCCTTGGTGGGTCTCTCTTCCCTAGGGTGGGCCACACTGAGGATAGGGTATGTGCAGATGCAGCTCTGAAATGCAGGCTGGGTGTCCACCATGGGCATGCAAGGCCCCTAGAGATGCAGGACAGAGCTGGGACAGAGAAGGGAAGGGAAATGTTTAATAGGCCAGAAGATCCCGCTCTGCACCACCAGGTCCCCATGTGGCATCTCTAGGAATCTAAGAACATGACCTAGACTTGGCCTTCTGAGTCAGTATGAAGTATATTTAATACAAGAGAAAGTCGTTTAATAATTTGGGGGCTGACTTTCAGCTTTTGAATACTGTGACATACTGTACGTGGTCATCTATTTGTGCATTTGCTCCAATCCCCCAAAATATTTCAGGTGGGCCTGAGTGCAGCTCTACCAGTTCCTATTGCCTTAGATGAGAGCTGTGTCCCTTACTGACATGACCCATCTGATGTGTATAGGCATAGGAGTTTGTAGCCCTTGCTGCAAGTGATCAATGGGGAAGAAGTCTGAAGGACTTTTATCAGGGGAGAGTGTGCCAAATAGGCCACTCCAAGCAGAGACAGTGGCAGGAAGGCCAGCAAAGGAGCTACTGCCCAAGTCCAGCTGAGAGATCACAGGTTTGACCCAGTGAGAGCAAGAAAGGAAGGGACAGATGCAAAGTTATTTATTTATTTTCCTTCTACAACAATCTTTAGATTAAGGTGGCAGACTTATCCCAGTTTGCCTGAGATTTTCTTAGGTTTAGCTCTCAAAACTTTTGTCCCAGGAGTCCCCTCAGCCCTGGTCACATTGGAGAGATTTGTCTTTCCATCTGTGGTGCTCAGGCACCACCATACTGAGAGATTCTGATAATTCAGCAGGAACCAGGGCTTTAGACCCGAGCACAGCTTTGCTCTGGAAGCAAACTGTGCAGCTATTTCTGTTCCTTAACCCCAAATCCAAAAAAATCCTCCTGAATAAGGCAAATAACTCTGCGGCCACCAAGGTTCCCTCCAGTGTTGCTGATCCAGTTCTTCAAGGCAAGGTTTTGACTAATTAACTCATCCAGAGGCTTAAAATCTAGTTTCATGGTGGAAGCAGTAATGAAGGTCCCTATCAGATCACCTTTGCTAGACACCAGGATGTCATTTCTCTGTCTGTTTCTGGCCAGTGTCATTACCACCAGCATTGACAGAGATAACACATAGACCCTTGAACTATGGAATCTTATTAAGTTAGATACTCATCTGTTCTGGGAAAAATTGTTGATTAGTAAATCAGAGTTCTCAGGAAAACAATCTTTAAGCCCCCAAAACATGGCCTTGGACAAGTGACTTAAATTCTCTGAGCCTCATTTTCTTCATTTATGCAGTGAGACTGACAATCCCTGCCTATAGATTTGTTTTGAGAATAAAATTTAAAATGCCTTACCTACAAAAGAATTAAAAGTGAGGACTTGAACAGATATTTGTATACCAATCTTCCTAACATTAGTCTCAATAGCCAAAAGGTGGAGAAAAAAAAACAAGTGTCCATACTAGATGAATAGATAAACAATATTATTCAGCCCTAAATGAAATGAAATTTTGATATATGCTACACCACAGATGGACCTTGAAACATTATGCAAAGTTAAAAATGCCAGACAGAAAAGGACAAATAATATATCATTCCACTTACATGACGTTCTGAGACTAGTCAAATTCGTAGACACAGAAAGTAGAATTGAGGTTCCCGGGGTGGGGTGGGGGGGCATGGGGAGTTAATTCTTTAATGGGTACAGAATTTCAATTTGGGATGATGAAAAAGTTCTGGAAATGAATAATGATGATGGTTGCACAGTAAGGTGAATGTACTTAAAGCTAGCGAACTGTAAACTTCAAAAATGGTTAAAATGATAAATTTTGTTAAGATATGTTTTAGCAGCATAAAAAATAAATGCCTCGTGCACTATCTGGCCATTGAAGATACCCAGTGGGGAGAAAAGAGCTAAAAGGAGCTAAGAAGAGACTACTAAGTGTTACTTGAGTTCAAGGAAGGATTTGCCAAGGAGGTGGGATTTGAGATGGAATCTGTAGGACCAGGAGATCAGGCAAGGAAGGAGGCAGACCTGGCAGGTGGGATATGTGTAGGCAAATGGTGACATGGTGTGTGTTGTGATGGAGCCCTGGTGATGACATTGTGTTGTGTTCTGTTTTCTATTGGAGACCAGAGTGGAATCAGGTTTTAAGGACCTTGGAGTCCAAGTTGAGCTGCAGAGTAGCAGCCCTGAAGCTGTATGGGCAGGGAGATTAGTAAGAGCAGGGTTGGCAGGAAGATCATTCTGAGACGTGAAATGGATTGAGTGGTAGAACGCCAGAGGCTAAGGGCATCCAGGGAGCTGACAGAGGAGTCCCTGGCTAGATGAGGATAGTGGCTCTGCAAAAGAATGGGAGGGTAGAGGCTAATTTCTTGATAGACTTAAGATACAGGAGGAGGGAAAAAAGACAGTAAAGTGTTAAAGGTCTAGAAGCAGAATAGCTTAATCCTGGAGCCAGGTCCCCTGTGTTCAGATACCAGAGCTGAGGTTTATAGCTTTATGACCTTGGATAAATTACTTAATCTTTCTGTCCTCAGTTTCTTCCTCTTGTCACCTGGGGATGGATGATGCAGTGATACTCTCTCACAAGGGTGTCATGAAGGTTAAATGAATGAATATTTGTAAAGCCCTTCAAATAGTATTCAGCACAGAATATATGTTTGCTATTTTTACCTATTAAATCAGGGTGGTTGGTTAGTTGGGCTCTATTATACTTTTCGTTGTGTCTTTGAATTTTTTCAAGCATGACGTTAAAGTAATGTACTTTCAGAAAAGAGACTGCTGAGCCGCACTTCTTAAACTTTGCCATGTGAGTGAAACCCTTGGCAGTCTTGTTAAAATGCAGGTTCCAGTTCAGAAGGTCTCACCTTCCTAAAAACACACTCTACTTTTACTGCTTCATGACTGTGGGACCTTGGACCAGTGACCTTACCCTTGGAGCCTCGGTCTCAATTACAGAGAAGGATAACGGAAAACCCACCTGCAGGGGAAGGTGTGAGGATGAAAGGCAGGAGGCTGCCCCCCTCGAGAGCAGGTGGTACAGACCCCAGCCCTCAGCAAAGAACTTCTGTTATTACCTTCGTGCTAGTGTGGAGCCCTTGGACCGGGGGCAGCTCATTTCTGTAATGTTTTGTGTGCTTCGAACATGTCATAGTTTAAGTATTCATAGGTGTTTTTGTTTTTGTTTGGCAGAGCCTCACTCTGTTGCCCAGGGTAGAGTGCTATGGTGTCAGCCTAGCTCACAGCAACCTCAAACTTCTGGGTTCAAGCAAACCTCCTTCCTCAGCCTCCCAAGTAGCTGGGACTATTGGGGACGGGGCCCAAGCCTCTGCCTTTCTAACAAGCTCCCAAGTGGTCTGGTGCTACTGGGCCCCTGCTCACTCCTTGAGTAGCAAGCTCATTGAGGAAGGGAGTTCTCCTGATGATGCCAGGGCTAGGTGCTATTCTGGTTATCTGCTGCTGCATTAAAAATAGCCCAAACAAGGCCAAGCCCCGTGGCTCACACCTGTAATCCCAGCACTCTGGGAGGCCGAGGTGGGTGGATTGCCCTGAACTCACAGGTTCAAAACCAGCCTGAGTAAGGGTGAGACATCCCCCCCCCACCCTGTCACTAAAAATAGCTGGGCATTGTGGTGGGTGCCTGTAGTACCAGCTACTTGGGAGGCTGAGTCAAGAGAATCACTTGTGCCCAAGAGTTGGAGGTTGCTGTGAGCTGCGATGCCACGGCATTCTACTGAGAGTGACAAAGTGAGACTCTGTCTCAAAAATAAATAAAAATAAAAACCACGGCTCAATGCCTATAGCTCAGTGGCTAGGGCGCCAGCCACTTACAGAGCTGGCAGGTTCAAATCCAGCCCAGGCCTGCTGAACAACAATGACAACTACAACCAAAAAGTAAAAATAGCTGGGTGTTGTCATGGGCGCTTGTAGTCCCAGCTATTTGGGAGGCTGAGGCAAGAGAATCGCTTAAGCCCAAGAGTTTGAGGTTGCTGTGAGCTGTGATGCCACGGTACTCTACTGAGGGCAACAAAGTGAGACTCTATCTCAAAAAACAAAACAAACAAACAAAAAATCACCCAAACCTCAAGACTTAAATTAAAACAAATGCAATTAATTATTGCCCCTGTTGTTATTAGAATTACTATTATCTCTTGCTTGCAGCTCTGCGGTTCTGGCTCAGGACCTGCACTGGTCATCAGATATAGCTGGGCTAGATTCACTTGAAGTTGTCCTTGCTGTGGTGTCTGGTAGTTGAAGCTGGCTGTCTGCTGGGGCCTCAGCTGGGGCGGTCAGCTACAACAACAACTCGTGGCACCTCCATGTGGCCAGGGGCTCTTCACAACTCAGGAGCTGGGTCTCAGGAGTGAGCCAGGGCAAAGCTGTGTCACCTTATCTAGCCTCTGAAGTCTCAAAGCATTCTGCCACCTTCCATGTGTTAGAAGCAGCCACTCAGGGCAGTCCATATACAAGAGGGGCAATTGGACCCCATGTCATGAAGGGAGAAGTGTCAAAGAATTTTCAGAGATGTCTTAAAGCCACCCTGAGGGCTTGTTTATGGAAGCTCTGGCAGGAGCAGAAAGCTGCAGAAGAGTCCTCCAGGGAAAGTTGACATGGGTACATTTAAATTTGTGGATTTGAGGTACCGGGAGGACCTAGGGGGGCTCTTCTCCAATAGGCAGGGTGATGTGTGATATCTGGGCATCTGCCTCCTCCAGTAAATTACAAGCTCTGTGAATGCAGGGACTTGGGCTTTTTCTCTGTAGTAGTTCTAGTGTTTAGCACAGGGCGTGGCACACATCCCGGTAGTATCTGTTGGATGGATGAATGAATGAATGAATGGGAAAGGAGTTAGGACGGAGGCTCTGGGATCTGAAGAGGAAAGAATAATAGAATTCTGGGACCGCCCAGCAACTGGCTCTTAGAATGGACTCCTGCCTTTGCCCAGAGGCCACCAGGGCCCTGGGGGTCTGGCTTGTTCTGTAGCTCTGGGCCCTTGCAGGACCACTGGGCTTCGGGAGGCTTGGATCTGCTGGGGATCCTCGCTCTTGACTCCACTAAATGGAAACTGAAACTGGAATTTCGGGAGAGGATGAAAAGCAGTAGAGCTGTCTTGATTATAATGATCTTACTTCAAAGCAGCTCTTTCCATTTCCTGTTTACAGCTTGAAGTGAGAGCAGAAGCAGCCAGCCGAATCTCTCGCAGGGCAGGGTTTTCTCTGGGGGTTTCTAGCTGTGGCAGCAACAGGAAACAGGGAGCATTGTCCCTAGATGGAAGCCTTTGTCTTTCCACCACTCTGGTGGGCTGGCCTACCCTCCAGGGCGACAAGGGAGAGCTGCGGTTCTGGGTATGGACTTTGGCATCTACCACTCGTACCCAGCTCCCTGTCCACCACATTTCTGGGGAGTCCATGTGAAGTCGGTGCAAAGGAATTGTGGAGGGAAGCGCCGGGGAGTCCAGCCTGACTTTCAGGCTGAGCAGTTGGCTGTCCTTCACTCCCGAACACCGTGAGTGTCAGGAGGCACTGCAGAGGCTGGCCGTGTCAGGCCTCCGTCTTTTCTTCCAGTGACAGAACACAATCCCCAGAGGGAACGTCCCCAGACCCAATTCCTGTCCTGGCCACAGAACTGGGAAACAGACAGGGACATGTGGGGAATTAGAGACTGAGAGAAATTGGTGACAGGAAGGCAACTGAGCAGCTGCAGGATTGTAAAATGCAAGGCTTCTGCTCGGACAGTGCTTCCTACAGACGTGTGCATGGGCACACGCTTACTCACTCACACTGACGCATACTCTCGCACTGTCATGCGGGTACACACTTACTCACACTGACGCATACTCTCGCACTGTCACGCGGGCACACATTTACTCACACTGACACATACTCTCGCACTGTCACGCGGGCACACACGTACTCACACTGACACATACTCTCGCACTGTCACGCGGGCACACATTTACTCACACTGACACATACTCTCGCACTGTCACGCGGGCACACATTTACTCACACTGACACATACTCTCGCACTGTCATGCGGGCACACACACGCATACTCTCGCACTGTCACACGGGCACACACTCACACTGACACATACTTTCGCACTGTCACGCGGGCACACACGTACTCACACTGACACATACTCTCACACTGTCACGTGGGCACACATTTACTCACACTGACACATACTCTCGCACTGTCACGCGGGCACACACACTGACGCATACTCTCGCACTGTCACGTGGGCACACACTTACTCACACTGACACATACTCTCGCACTGTCACGGGGGCACACACGTACTCACACTGACACATACTCTCGCACTGTCACGTGGGCACACATTTACTCACACTGACACATACTCTCGCACTGTCACGCGGGCACACACATACTCACACTGACACATACTCTCGCACTGTCACGTGGGCACACATTTACTCACACTGACACATACTCTCGCACTGTCACACGGGCACACATGTACTCACACTCTGACAGACATTGCACATGCATACAGTACTTACACTACTCACTCGCTGACACACACGTGCACGCACACACCTCCCGGAAAGCACTCGTTGAAGCTGGGACATCTCAGCAGCATCTGAAAGATGAGCAGGCAGCTCTGCCAAGAATAGTCCAGGCATGAGGAGCAGCAAAGGCGAGGGCCAGGCAGTGCCACAGCTGAGAGCCTGGGCCAGGGCACAGTTTGTGGCTCCCGCCACACCCTTGGCTGTCTCCGCTCTGGGACTGTGAGCCTGCCCTCACCTGGGACACCTGCCCACTCTATCCTAGACCTTACAGCATCTTTCTCATTCCTAGATATTGTTCACAAAGGGTAGTGGGTTTCAACCTTGCTCCACATACCAGTGGAAGAAATACCACTTTGGGCAGTGCCTGTGGCTCAGTGGGTAGGGTGCCAGCCCCATATACCAAGGGTGGCTGGGTTCGAACCAGCCAAACTGCAACAAAAAACGTAGCTGGGGTGTTGTGGTGGGCTCCTATAGTCCCAGCTACTAGGGAGGCTGAGGCAAGAGAGTTGCCTAAACCCGGGAGTTGGAGATTGCTGTCAGGTGTGACACTACGGCACTCTACCAAGGGCGATAAAGTGAGACTAGAAATACCATTTTATTTTCTTTAAATCAAATTATATTGAACTCAGTACCCTTGTGCTACTGGTCTGACTGGTAGTCACACTCAGTCGTTCTTGGGGCTCCCTGGACCCATGGTCATGCAAAGGCACAGTGCTCATCTTGGGGAAGGCCCACTGTCACTGCTTCTCATGATTTGTCCTGGGGTGCCCATGGTCCTGGCCCTCACAGCCCCTTCAGGGATGAAGTCCGTGTGGCTTCTGGGCCATGCTTGGGGACAGGAGCCTCAGCAGAAGCTGGGAGCCCCTGCATTCTGCGCACAGCCTCCCTGCCTACAGCACTGTACTGCGCTCTCTCATCCCCACCCACGGTCAGCCTCTCCTCTTTCTCGGCTGCTGCTCCTGCGAGAAGGAACATCCAGCCCCCTGGATGCCTAGCTCAATTTCTCTAGTGAATTTTGTTTTTAATACCCTTATCCAAGACTCAGAATTTTTGCTTTTGCAAAAGATCTGAAGGGCGCACTGAACAAAAGCAGCTTCTGCCCAAGCAAAGGAGAACAAAACCCACTGACCTGCCAGGAATGGAAAGGAAGGAGAAAGCGAGGAAGTGCCCACACAGATGTTTCCTAAACCCTGCCTTGAGGGGCTCCCAGTTCTCAGGGATGCAGTCTGTCCAGCCCAGGGAACTTGAACCCCCTGAGAACAATGTTGCTATCGGTGGTGAAAGATCACATTTTGTTTTCTTCTTTTTAAATTTCTAATTCACCTGAAAACAGTACTTTTGTAAAGTACAATGAAAGTATGAATGATCAGAAATCTGAAATTCAAAAAGGACATACAGAATACAGGTACCTGTTTTTTGTTATTGGAGTCAACAGATTGCTGTAAAAGAGTCTAAACATATTCTCTCCATTTCCGTACCCCCCTCGTCACAGATGGGAAACGCACCGTGGAGGGGCACAAATTGGTGGACCACACACTTTGAGGGGCATTGCCTTAGAGCGCTCAGGAGGAAGGAAAGGGTGTTGTCACATCTACAAATGGGAAGTTAATGAAAGGTAAACTCTTCAAAGTATTAGAGTAGAAGCCAGAAGTAGGACCCCCATTCCTCGGTGAGCTGAGAAACTACAATTCAGCCTCCCGCCACAACTGCTTACAATACAAAGAGACAGAGCAGGGCGGGGAAGGTAGCCTGGCGATGTACTCCAGCTCTGCCACTTACCCAGGGGGGGTCAACAGCTCTGAGCCTCAGTTTACCCATCTGTCCAGTTAGGATAGTGGCACTATCTCAAGGGTTGTGGTAAAGACCCAGGCTAGTGAGTGCATAATCGCAGAGTCGGGTCTGCCTGGAACCATTCCTGGCATGTAGAAGTCCTCAACAAATATCTGCTCAGCAAATGATTTCACCTCCTTATCCATGCTGAGCTCCAGACTTCCATGTTTTTCCCAATCTTAACCTTTCTTTACACAGACAAGGAGGTCTGTTTGCTGTCTGTGTGAATGCTCGACTTAGTGTCCATAGCATTTTTCCAAGTCCCAAGCCACTTGGAGTTTTAGTCTCCAAAGCACCACACAGTCTCCAAAGCACCACACAGTCAAGAAACACTTCACTTGCCCCTCAGGTCTGAAGATTTCTTTTTTTTCTTTTATTGATTTATTTTTTTGAGACAGAGTCTTACTCTGTCACCCTTGGTAGAGTGCCGTGGCATCATAGCTCACAGCAATCCTCTTGCCTCAGCCTCCCCAGTAGCTAGGACTTCAGGCCTGTGCTACCATGCCTGGCTAGTTTTTTTTATTTTTAGTAGAGATAAGGTCTCACTCTTGCTCATGCTGGTGTTGAACTCCTGAGCTCAAGCAATCCACCCGCCTTGGCCTCCCAGAGTGCTAGGATTATAGGTATGAGCCAGGTCTAAGGGTTTCTTGTGCAGAGAGTTTAAAACAGGACGCAATATACATTTTTACTGGGTATGAAATATATTTCTTACTGGGCTGGGATTTAGACCCTGTAATATCTAGCTTCAACCTATGTTTCCAGACATGTGACCCACTGCTAAAACACAGCCCCAGCAGGGAGCTTTTCCCCTGCCTGGAGCACACTGTCCCTCCAAGATGCCCTTTGGAGGACATCTCCTGCCTGTTGGGAGGTTGCTCATTCTAACAAACCAGGCTTAAGCTTCCTACTTTCTGAAGCTGTCTCTGATATTCAGCCAGAGTTCATTTCTTTTCTGCATCTAATAATTCTGTTTTCTCTACTTCTCTAGAAGACTTTGCAATTTAGTTCATTGTTTGCACGTTTGTCCCTTTATTAAAGTGGATTCCCTAAGGACAACGACCAAGTCTTCAGCAGCTCAGAGCAGCATTGGTGCTTGAGGCAGGGACTGCATATACTTAAATGTTCACTGAGTGGAAGTTGTTGGTGGGTTCCCACCTGCAAGCATAAGTCTCGTAGGCTTCCCTATGAGTTGCTTAACACAGGTGTAATCAGAAGAAGGAGGTGAGAGCTCACACCAGCTTCCCCAATACCACTTTCCTCTTATGGATCCTTCCTCTTGCTGAGGGAGGAGGAACAATGGCCCAATCAGAAGGACAGTGCCAGCTTAGGGGAGTATTACTCTATCTGAAAGCAAAAGCAGAGATAATAGGCTTGTGGATACACACAGGAGACACCATGGCATAGGGGTTAGTGTTCTGAGGTCAGGTGCGTCTGGCGTCCTGTCTAGGCTCTGCTGCTGACTGGCTGTAGGACCTCGGGCATGGAACTCCCCATCTGTATAATATGGATGATGTAGGGACCTTGTCTACCTCCCACCCATAGGAAGGGGGAAGCAGAGAGGGAATGTGACCCCACTACCAATCTTTGGGGAGTGTCACACAGATGCTAGTCTTTGCAAATTCTGGCGCAGTGTTTGGGGAGAAAAACTTCACAAGTATTATGTCACCTTGGGACTTGCTATCTCACTGTATATCCCGCACAGTTGTAAGGATTAAACAAAGTGACATGTATAAGGGACTTACCATACTGTTCTCCGGTAATGGCTCACTAAATCTAAGCAAAAAGACTCAATAAATAGAAACGATCAGTTTGAATGAATGATCCTTAGAAGATACTCTGAATGGGGTCTTTTAGGTCACAGACACTGCTATACCCTAATAGTTAGATCAGCTTTCACCTAGTTAAAAATATCCACTTCTCTTTCATGCCGCACTGAGTTATTCTGGTGATTGAATGTCACACCCAAAAGAACCAGAAACCCTGGAGCAGTTGGCCTGGTGGAGGTCTCAGGATGTGTCTGTTCATTCCGTAGAGGTTTAGTAACCCTCTGCTTTGTGACAGGTACCGTGTCTCGGTTAGCTTCCCCTGGACCATGCTGCTGTTACAAGCAGCCCCAGCAATGGCTTCTCTCTTGCTCGTGTTTGGTATTGGACACAGGGCGACTGCAGCTCTGTTCTAGGTGTCTTCATCCCAGGGCCCACGCTGCAGGATCAGCCCCTGCATGGAACATGCCAGTCTCATGACAGAAGGAAAAGAGCACTAGCAGAACCATGTGGCTCTTCAAGTTCGTGCTTGGTTCTGGCATCAATGGATAAGGAATTACATTCCTCCCATAGGCAGCACTAAAAGTCTCTTGGCAATGGATGAGGACATATAATCCTCATAGAGGGAAGGAGGAAGATGATTGGGATTAATAATAATACTGCCTGCCACGCGCCATCACGTTTTAGTCTCATAATGATCCTGTTAGGTATTACTATCCCCAGTTTGCAGAATGGAACCTTGAGGTTTGGTAGGCTAATTTTCCCAGGAGTTGGATGGTAATAAGCACACGGGCCTCACTTGAAGCTGGTTCCTAAGGTGAGTAACCAACCTTGGGCTTCTTGAGGACTCATTTTCATATAGACACTGTCATTTAGTAAATATTTATACAGCACCTACTATGTGCCTGGTGCTGTGTTGGGCCTTGGAAATGTGGTGATGTCCATTGCCTCGTGGAGTTTAGAGTCTAGTGGAAGAGAAAAGCCAACAAGAAAGCGTGTGAGGTCTGAGTGGTGTGTGCTTCTCTGAGGGAGGTGTAGGGTGGAATGAGAGCCCATGGTGGGAACGTGCAGCCAGGCCCAGGGCACAGGAAGTGGACATGTCTCTGGTGACTGCACAGAAGCTGAGAGCTGCATGACTGTGGCTCAAGGCTCTTGTCAAGGCCCTGCCAGGCAGGCTGAATGTTGAGCACGGTTTCTGATTCAGAACTCTACAGGGCACTCACACATGTCCAGCCTTTTGCTGTCAAGGCTTGATGAACCTGTGTTGTGGGGCAGGGTCCTACTTGCCATGTTCTTCTTACTAGCATACCTGATTCAAAACCCTTATCCAGGCTCTCCTGGGACTCTGTGTGTGTCTCATATGCCCTCACAGAGATGCATGTGCAAAAAAAAAAAAAGAGAGAAAGAGAAACCCAGACTTGATCCGATTTTGAACCAGCACAGTGACAGACCTTGCTTAGGCTGCCAGAGCCGCCACACTCACTTCCCTAAATGGTTTCCTTTTTAATGGCATGGTATTAAAGAGAAGAAGAAAAGAAACCCCCTGCCGTGGTTTACAAAGTGTGCCATTAATAAGAAGAAATAACATTGTCCCCTCACAGTTGCATCAGATCAGAGCGTAGGGCCCAGCATCAGGCCTGCCCCTACAAACACAACCAGTCGTTGTAAGCAGTTGCCCCTCAAACAGACGTGGCACGTGTGCTGGGAAATAGGCCACTTCAAAATGAGGGGAAGGCCCAGCAGAAAGGAGGCATGGCCACGGCCACAGACTGTCCCTCTCGGGATATGAAAGGCACCTGGAACGGGAGCACATCCACCCCACATCAGAGCCTCTGGCCAAATGTCACACCTCCAAGGAAGAGTCTTTGAAAGAGAGGGTCTACTGTAGGCTTAGCTACAGAAATACCTATCCTTAAAAGTTTGGGGGAAAATCACAAAACCAAATATATATATTTGTGTGTGTGTGTAGAGATATATCTGTGTAGTAGTCAGGATTCTTCAGAAAAACATAACCAATAGGATATACAGAGATAAATAGAAAGGAACATTATAAGGGATTGGCTTGCTTGATTACGGAGACTAAGAAGTCCTGCTGTCTGCAAGCTGGAGGCCCAGAGAAGCCAGGGTGTATGCCTGGTCTAAGCCTGAAGGCCAGAAACCAGGGGAGCCAGTGGTGTGAGCCCCTGCTCAAGTCTGAAGGGGCAAGAACCAGGAATGCAGGAAAAGATGGACATCCCAGCTCCAGCAGAGAGCAAGTCCCTCCTCCCTTCATGCTCTTGTTGTCTTCTGGTCCTCAGCAGGTTGGGAGATGCACACCCACATTGGTGAGGGCCGATCCCTGATCCTTTTTACTCCATCTACTAATTCAAATGCCACTCTCTTTTGGAACTACGCTATGTCCAGAAACAATGTTTTTCTGAGTATCTGGCTGTTCGTTGGCCCAGTCAAGTTGGCACGTGAAATTAATCATCACAGTATGTTCACGTATATGTGTATATATAAAATGCTTTTTTTACCCTTGCTTTTATCTGAAAACTTCAAGCAGGTGCACCAACAGGCTTTGAGTTTATATTCCCCGTAAAAAGTCTGTCCTGGAGCTTGGAAAGGAGCCCTTTCTTGGAGAGACAAGCACATGACTCAACTGCAGGCCATGGGCAGGGTGCCTGCCAATGTGGTTTGGAGCCTCCATCACACATTCCTTGCTGGCCCGGAGACAGGGTGAAGTAAGGAAGAGCGACATGTTGCTGGGGAACCACAGGGCCTGTATTTTAAGGGTCAGCTGGGTGGCAGGGTGGAAAAGAGCAGATTAAGCCATTGTACTCTATGCTCCACACCTCAGTACTCAAAACACATCAGATTTGAATAATGCAGTATTTTTTATTTGTTTTATTTTTTATTTATTTTTTGTTTCTTGAGACAGAGTCTCACTTGGTCACCCTTGCTGGAGTGCTATGGCATTACAGCTCACAGCAACCTCATACTGTTGGGCTTAAATGATTCTCTTGCCTCAGCCTCCTGAGTAGCTGGGACTACAGGTGCCCACCACAATGCCCAGCTATTTTTAGAGACAGGGTCTTACTTTTCTTTCTCAGGCTGGTCTTGAACTCTTGAGCTAAGGCAATCCACTCTCCTCGACCTCCCAGAGGATTACAGGCATGAGCCACTTTGCCCAGCCTAATACAGTATTTTTAAAAATCAAATAAGCAAACTATGGCCATGGCCATCTGCCTGTCTTTATAAATAAAGTTTATTGAAACCATTTTTTTATTGGAACTATTGCAAATTTCATTGGAACTGAGTTCACAGTGCCCCCTTAAATTGTACACCCCAAACAAGTTCTTGCTCACCTCACCTTTGTCCTGCCCTACATCCATCACCCATCGGTCCCTTCCCCCTCCTACACCTGCAGAGCTCAGGTACCAGGAGACAGAGTGAACAGTTATTGAGCATTTACTGTATGCCAAGTACTACTGAAAGCAGTTTACATGTATCACCTCATTTAATCCCCACAAAAATCCTGCCATTTTATGGATGAGGAAACTGAGGCAGAGAAAGGGGAGGCTTTCCTAAGTACCAACAACTGTGAAGAGCCAGAGCCAGTGTTCACATGCGGGCAGCCCAAGGGCTTTGATGAAGATATCTGGGGGAAGGAAGATTGATTCAACTCTGGGAAGCTATAACAGAGGAAGTGCCTTTGAGCAGAGCATTGAAGAAGAGGAGATTGCTAGCAGACAGAATAGTCTGTCTGCTAGCAAGTTGCTGTAGTGGCTGTTTCAGAAGAGCAAGTCTCTCTGGGGAGGTCTTCCTGACTTCTCTAAGCCCAGGTGCTGCCCTGGAATCTGAACAGCAGCAAAACAATACAAATAACCAACATTTATTGGGTGTTTACCTTGAGTGGTAGGTACTGAACTAAGTATGTGTGTTATCTCATTAAACCCTCAAATCAACTTGTGATGTGAGTTTTACAAATGGGGAGTCTGAGGCACAAAGGAGTTAAATAGCTTGTCCAGCGCTATACAGATAGTAAGTGGCTGAGCCAGGATGTAAACCCAGGGAATGGGACAACAAGCACCCCCAGTGGGCACTGTTCATCCTGTAGTCTGCAAAACCCCAAACCTGGCACCAGAGCTGCAGGCTTACCCAAAGCACTGTGCCCGTGGTTCTCAAACTTCAGAATGCATCCAAATCACCTGGAGGGCTTGTGAAAAAAGCAGGTTTTTGGCCCCCAAAAGTCAGATACTCTGATTTAGCCAGTCTGAGGTTGAGCTGATAATCTGCGTTTCTAAGGAGCTCCCTGGGGATGCTGATGCTGCTGGGCTTGGGACCAGACATTGAAACTGTCGGGCTATGCTGACTCTCAGCCTAGTACAGTGCTGCGCTCCTCAGCTGCATTGGGAAACACAATGAAGGAGGCTGGTGAAAGAAAATGCTTCCCCTTCTCGCTGTATGGATTGGGATCAACCTACGAAGAGCCTTCAAACCTTCTTCCTTCCATTCCACTCACCTTTCTTTTCTCTGATATCTGCATTGCTTTCTCTGATATCTGCATTTGCTTGCTGTTTGTGTGGGCTTTAGCAATTTGCCCCACATGCTGGTGCTTTTACAGAATTGGGCTGCCCCGTCCCACTGCTTCTGTCCTGAGCCCCTGAGCCTGGTGTGTCTCCTGGAGTGACACAGGCTCCACCTGTCAACATGGGGGGGGGGGAGGAGTATGACAGTCACGTGTTTCCTAGTGGTCCCCTGGGCTCCACGGGAGTAATGATACCAAATAGGAATCCATTCCATGTATTAGTCAGCAATCTTTGGGTTGCAGGTGACAAAATGCAGTTTGAACTGTTCTAGAAAAATTCAACACTTACTGACTCACACAGCTTGATCACAAGATGGGTGAGGGAGCCACTGGGCTCCAGGTGTGACTCATCTGGGCTTTGGGTGCCACCAGGACTCTGCTCCTTACCCTCTGCCCCTCTCTGGTGTCAGCATCATCCTTTCAGGCAGGCTGTCTCTATGGAGACACAGCTTCCTTTGGCTCCCAAGCTCTCTGTTTTCAGTCCCACCTTGAAATAGGGATAAGCAGACCCAGTTCCTCGATTCTAGGGAAAGGCTTTCAGTGGCCCAGCTTGGATGGGTGCCCATCCCTGGACCAGAGCCCTTGCTTGCTAAAGATATTAGCTCACCCTCAAACTATGACATTGGAATGAGTCAAGGTGCATTTTCTAGAAAATACAGGAAGAGATATGGGTCAGGAAAATAAAACTGCTGAGGTGAGTGGATGAGCAGATCCTGGACGGTAGCCTTCTCAGTATCAGGTACTGAGTTGGCGGCTGGAGAGAAGGGAGAAGGAAAACCCTGCCTTCCTGGAGCTCACAGTCTGGAAAGCAGGCCAAGACGTGCCACACATGGCAGAGGGGCTTTGCAGAAATTTCTGTGGATTACAACAGGAGGTGAAGCAGGGTGTCATCTCAAATATTTTGAAAAAATCTGAGTTCTTAGTCTGGGTGCGGTGGCTCACGCCCATAATCCTGGCACTCTGGGAGGCTGAAACAGGTGGATTGCTTGAGCTCAGGAGTTCAGCACCAGCCTGAGCAAGAATGAGACCCTGTCTCTACTAAAAATAAAAAACTAGCAGGCATTATGGTGGGCGCCTGTAGTCCCAGCTACTCAGGAGGCTGAGGCAAGAGGCTCTCTTGAGCTCAAGAGTTTGAGCTTTCTGTGAGCTATGACAGCAAGGCACTCCACCCAGGATGACGGAGTGACTTTATCTCAAAACAAACAAACAAATAAACAAACAACAACAAATAAAAACAGAAATTTTCTCTGGACTCATTTATTCACCCACCAAATAATCTTTGAACTACTGTATGTTAAATAAGGTATCCAAGCTCAGGGAGCTTAGCATAATGGCCTGACTTAAGGTGGCATTAAACCTCATCTCCAGTCTGTCAGTCACTCCAAAGGTGTATTTAAAGCTCCCTGAAAAGGAGCATCTGCATCTTAGGTAGTTACTGTCCCCACCTCCATATGTAGCCATGTAAGGACTCCTTCTGCACTAACTTGGACTTTCATAGTCTGAGGCTTATATCATCCCATGGATAATCTCCCAGAGAGTTATTACATCCCATAGGTAATCTCACTGAGAGTTATTAGTCTGCCCGGTGGCCTTCTATTTTAGAATTCTGGACCCTGAAGCAGAAATACTTTTTTCCATCTCTTTATGTCATCTTCTTTGATTTCCTTGAACTGTTCCCTGGATTTCTTGACCATCTTAAGCTGGCAATAGCCAGCCGTCTCCCCACGAAGACTAAACCCCGTTAGTCTTGGGGAGAGGTCAGCAAGAAAGATACAGAGCTAGAAATGGCCCCACCTACTTCAGAAGTCTCCGCTGAAGTCCTTTCAGCCTGCAGGGAGGGGTGAGAAAAGGGTCTTCTCCTTTTGATGAGAATGGCGATTCCTTTACAAAATCCCCGGCTCTTAGGCCAGGCGGGAAACCTGGGGCTAGACTGGAAACCTGAATGTCTTCCTGTGACAAATGTATCATAGTTCTGAACACCTGGCTAAGGAGTTGCGTTTTGTTGGTATATAATGTAAACTAAGCTCTGCTGCCCCTCTCCTTTTCTTCCACCGTCCCTTCGCTTTTTCCGTCTCTCTCACTATTCTCTCCATTTATATTCTCTGTTCTTTTCTGTTCTCCTGCTGTCTTCGCCTCCCTCCTTTGATTCTTCCTCTTCCTCCTCCCCTGTTTCTCCCCTCTCCATCTGGCTGTGGTTGTCTCCCTCCCCCTACATTTCATCAAGCATTTAGGATGGTTTGCAGAAATGGAAACTAACATAGTAAAACAATTGAAAATCATATAAGATTGGAATGATGTAGAATGCACTTCCAGGGCTGCCTGGATGTGTTTATATGCTCGGTGGCATTGTAGTCACAGCTGTATCACCACGCATCAGTGAGATCCTTTTGACTGACTTGATTGCCCATTGGTTAAGAGTCCATGCAGTCTAAGAGTGAGTTAGAACAGGCAAGTGAGCAAGTGGCTCTGCTGGAATAGCTGAGGCCGGTGTGAGTAGGGGATGGCCATATTGATTCTGGGGGCCCATTCCTGAGCCTGAATTCAGTGGCCTCAAGCTAACCAGTTTATAAAACAGCTTATAAACGGGTGGCGCCTGTGGCTCAGTGAGTAGGGCGCCGGCCCCATATGCCGAGGGTGGCGGGTTCAAACCCAGCCCCGGCCAAACTGCAACCAAAAAAATAGCCGGGCGTTGTGGCGGGCGCCTGTAGTCCCAGCTGCTCGGGAGGCTGAGGCAAGAGAATCGCGTAAGCCCAAGAGTTAGAGGTTGCTGTGAGCCGTGTGATGCCACGGTACTCTACCTGAGGGCGGTACAGTGAGACTCTGTCTCTACAAAAAAAAAAAAAAAAAACAGCTTATAAACTAGAAAAATCAGGCTTAGGATATTTTAATGATTTGTCATTATAGACTGCAATATGGAAAGAGCATTGCCAATTTTTTTTTGCATTTAATGACTTTTTTTACAACATGATGTGTTCACATGTTTCAAAATCAAAATTATATAAAAAGGTGTACGTTGAGGCTCGGCGCCTGTAGCTCAGCAGCTAGGGCGCCAGCCACATACACTGGAGCTGGCGGGTTCAAACCCAGCCTGGACTTGCTAAACAACAATGACAACTACAACAAAAATATAACCGGACATTGTGGCGGTGCCTGTAGTCCCAGCTGTTTGGGAAGCTGAGGCAAGAGAATCACTTAAGTACAAGAGTTTAAAGTTGCTGTGAGCTGTAATGCTATGGCACTCTACCCTGGGTGACATAGGGAGACTCTTTTCCTCCCCATCCCCCCCAAATGGTGCACATTGAGATGTCTCATTTTGAATGCACAGCTTTATTCCTACCTCCACCATCCCCAAAAGGTGACCACTTTTAGTTGATTTTTATTAATGTTTCTGATGCAAATACAATCAAATTTTAAAATGTATTCTTCTTCTTTCCCTTCTCTCATACAAGAGGTATGATACTGGCTCAGTGCCTGTAGCTCGGTGGTTAGGGCGCCGGCCATATACACTGGGGCTGGCAGGTTCAAACCCAGCCCGGGCCTGCTAAACAACAATGACAACTACAACAAAAATATAACCAGATGTTGTGGTGGGCACCTGTAGTCCGAGCTACTTGGGAGGCTGAGGCAAGAGAATCACTCACTTAAGCCCAAGAGTTTGAGGTTGCTGTGAGCTGTGATGCCACAGCACTCTATAGAAAGGGACAAAGTGAGACTCTGTCTCAAAAAAAAAAAAAGATTTTCAGGAGAAGCCATACTCCAAGTTTTTCCTCGTAAGAAGAATGCACATGAGGTCATAGATTGAGGCTTTATCAAAGCTGAATCCTTCCCCTTTCCTCCAAATTGAACTGAATTGAGTTTTTCTGTCTCGTGAGTTTTTCTGTCTTGTGAAGTTCTGTCTTCATATTAGTATTGAGTACACTGGATAGTTGCTTTTCCATTCTTGTGACACTGTACTGGAAGAAAGTATTTGGGGTCTCGCTCTTCCTCAGGCTGGTCTTCAACTCTGGAACTCAAGCAATCCTCCTGCCTTGGCCTCCCAGAGTGCTAGGATTATAGGCGTGAGCCGCCACACCTGGCCTCTGCTCCTTCTTTTTGATTTTTGTTTTTGTTTTTTTCATTTAACAATATATTCTAGAGAGCTTTGCCACACCTGTACTTGTGAACTTTACGTGTGTGTGTGTGTGTGAGAGACTGCATGATATCACCTCACATGCAATGTGCTTCCTTCCAGCTTCCAACTCTGCCCATCTTGCGGAGAGTGTGCTGTGGTCTCTGACATTCTCCTGCAGTTCAACTGGGCTGTACGATGCATGTAGGGAGCAGTCATAACCCGGGGGTGTGACAGTCAGAGGCCCCAATCCTAGAAGACAGACACTGCTTGTTATTGGGGGCCCCGGAGTTGGGCTGAGACCAGATGCTATAGGTTCTCTGGAGGTGAGCACCCTCCACCAGCTGTTTCTGTGTGACACTGTGAGTCCGGGTGCCCATTGGCATCAGGGAGATCATCTATATGGGGAGCAAGTATTGAGATATGAATTTATTGAATAAATCACCATAATTAATGTTTTTTTTCAATATCAAGAGGTGAAAAACTATTTAGGAACAAATAATTCTGATGGGATGCTAAAAATTCACCTAATGTGCATATGAATTCATCTTTTCTTTTTTTACACTTGACAAGTTTTTGGAGCAAATTTCTCCAATGACTTTGAGATTCTTAAACATATATATATATTTTGAGACAGACTCTGTGCCCTGGGTAGAGTGCCATGGCATCATCATAGCTCACAGCAAGCTCAAACTCTTGGGCACAAGTGATCCTCTTGCCTCAGCTTCATGAGTAGCTGGGACTACAGGCACCTGACATAACACCCTGCTAGTTTTTCTATTTTTAGTAGAGCGGGGGTCTCATTCTTGCACAGGTTGCTCTTGAACTCTTGAACTCAAGCAGTCCACTTGCCTTGGCCTCCCAGAGTGCTAGGATTACAGGGGTGAGCCACCACACCCAGCTAATCCTATGTATTTTTAATAATACTACTGGGGTAGCTAAAAATAAATTAGTATAGGGAGGTATATATCTAGTCTCTTAAAAAAATCTCTAAGAAACAAATATATTCCTGAAAATCTCTTTATATGTGTAACTATTGCAAATCAAATGTTTATAGGCAGTCCGCAGGTTACAAACAAAACAGGTTCTGTAGGTTTGCTCTTCAGATGGATTTGCATGTAAGTTGAAACAGGTACATTTACCATCACCTAGAATAGCCTCCATTGGTAAGTGCCAGTCGTATGTAAAAAATAGATGTTTGTAACTTGGAGACTGCCTGTATTCCCACAGAAAACTGACCTTTTAAAGATGAGACAAGGTGTCTCCCTTTAGTATTAAAGAATTTATATTTTATAACTTTAGAACTTTTGCATATGAACTTTTTAGAAATCAGGACACATTTGTGTAAGATTCCTGCACTAAACATTTGCCATCTGTAAGAAGCTAAAATGTGTTTAGGCTTTTCTTCCCATGTGAAATATGCTTAACCATCTTGTAAAACTGTCCGAGTTTTCTTTTCTTCTGCCATACACTTCCCAGTTAATCTGACATCTCTCTCACCTCATTAAACCGGCTCCCACTGGTAATACTTCATCAAATTCAAAAGAAATGCAACCCCTACCAAAATCCAGGTCTGAAAACAACCTTAGGCTGTGGTTCAAAATACAAAGAAAGCTTGTATTTAATAAAGCTTTGGTATAATGAGTTCCTTGAGTCAACATCGGAGAGACTGAATGACATAAAGCTGTGGGAAACCTGGGTGGGGGAAAGTGCATTTGATTAAATGTATAATTAAATGTATTTTCTCGTATTATTTTGCTACAGTTCACAGCAATTTTACAGTCATTTTCTTGGCCTTGATTTTCTGATCTACCTTAATTTAGCTGCAAATACTACTGTAGATAACAGAAGTCAGTTTCATTGGTGACCCTTGAAAGAGGAATTTTGAAAATAAAGAGGGCTGCACACAATTCCTACAAAGAGATTCCTGCAGCTATTCCCATCTGATAGGAATTTGACGGGTTTCCTTTATGTCCGGTCTCCCCTTCTCCACATCTTCTCTGATATTTCAGCAGATGCAGAGTCTTCTTGGTGCTGTGGCCTCTCTGACTTAGATTTTCTATTTCCCTTGTGTTTGTGCCAATTAAAATAAGACTCAGGCTGTGCTTACGACATATTTTTGGAAATTCATTGTGTAAGAAACATTGACGTTCTCTTGTGCTGTTTTCCCTTAGTCTTTCCTCACTTCTTGACATTTCTGCCCTTCCTCTTCTTTGAAGTCTGTGTGTTTGGCATTTTTTGCAAAGTTATTCATATATTTTTGTTCTTGTAATGAGTAACTGCATTAAGGAGAAAGCTACAAATCACAGATGTGGAACGACGAATTCTAGAAGCAGTTCCTAATGCACATGCTACTCCTCGGTAGACGTTTCTCTGCCATTTACGTTGTGCAACAGTTCATATTTGTGGCCTGATGCTGTCTCTTGGAACAATATAATTGCCCATAATAAGAACTCACGCTGTGGGGCTGCTGTGGAATTGTTTATTTTCACAACACAAGCAGTGTCCTCAAGGGCCCAGCTTGCTTCCATGTTTCTGTTCTGTGGGACGTCTGAGGGGGGCATCTCTATCATCAACTAGCTGTCCTCATGGTCACAAAGTGGCTGCCACAGCATGGGTATCACCAGCCTTCACAGATATGACAACAGTTCTACAGAAGAAGGGAAGGAAGTTTCTTCATCTATGTGTTTTAATGAGCAAGGAATGGTTGCTCATTCCTAAGGAATGATACAATGGTTCCTCATCCACCTCTGTTTCATTTTCATTGAATGTTTCATTGACCTTTCCTAAACCAGTCCCTGGAAAGGTCCTTAATTTGGTGAAACACAGGCCCTATGGAGAAGTAGCTTACCTGGACCCAACAAACATGTTCTGTTCCACAGAACGAGGAAGGTGTCTGCCACACTTCCCTCCACGTGTATCCTTCGTCATTATCTCAAGAGTGAAACCACTTCTGAGAGCCACCCAGCAGCCTGAAGTGTGCCTGTGTCCTGACATGACTGAGTTTAAGTTTTCCTTATTATTAGAAATTTGAAGAGTGCTTATGTAATACAAATATTGTTTGATTTTGTTTTTTGACAACCAAAGTATTTTTGGTCTTTTTAGGATGAGTGTATTCTCATTTCCTTTAGTGTTTCATCTCTGTTGAATCTGAAAAGCTTGTTTCAAGCAATCGTATATAGTTGGAGTGTGAGAGTATTTGCCACCACTCATTATCCCTACAAGATTTTGGAGTCACAGACTGTATCTGCTACGTAAGCCAATAGTGTCAAAGTCTTTCTTATGTTAACATAAAAAAGTAAGGAAAAGAAGGAAAGAAGGAAGGGAGGGAAGGAGGGAAGAAGGGGAAAGAAGGAAAAGTAAGCAATCAAAGAGGTGAGGAGTGTGTTGGTGGTCAGGTGCAATGGCTCACACCTGTAATCCTGGGAGGCCGAGGCGGGAGGATTGCTTAATCTCAGGAGTTCAAGACCAGCCTGAGCAAGAACGAGACCCTACTAAAGATAGAGAAACTAGCCCAGCATTGTGGCGGGTGCCTGTAGTCCCAGCTACTCAGGAGCAAGAGGATTGCTCAAGCCCATGTGTTTGAGGTTGCTGTGAGCTATGACACCATGGCACTCTACCCAAGGGGACAAAGTGAGACTCTGTCTCAAAAAAAAAAAAAAGTTCTTCTCTCTTATGATCAAGCCAGTACCTCCTGTTTCATGCTGTTGCCCCTTTGTACTCGTGCCCCCAAATTCCATTTGCCTGGAATACTCACATTCATCAGAGTAAAGGACCTTAACCAAAAAACAGCAACAGCAAAAGGCTTTTTTCTCTACTGATTGTCACTCCAAATAGGTTATCTTCAATACATCAGTCTGGCAAGAGACCCTTCTCAGGAACACTTACTGCCATCGGGGATAAAACAGTGAAGGATCTAGAAAGCTCTGTCACGCCCCAGTGCCAGCTGGCTGTGGGACATCCACCCAGAGGAAGGAACCCTGCCAGCTTCTCCCATGGCCAAACTTGGGCCCCTCATTCTTGGGCCGTGCAAAGTTGTAAGTTGCCATAGGCATCTTGCCCCTTTCACCAGTCGCCATGTGAGCACATAGATCTTATATCCGTGTATCTCCAAAGATCCCGTCCTAATCCACATGCTGAACTTTCACATCCGTTCAGAATTGTTTCTCTAAACACCCACAGAAGGGGGAAAATATGGTTCTTTCCTAAATTCTTGCACCAGGATGGAAAGAATCTAGGGAAACACAAACCCCTTATGTTTATCACCCTGTTTAACTCCTTGCTTCCTGGGAACCGGCTGGAAGTCGCTATGAAGATGCAACAGACTGCTCTTCAGTGTGGGCACACAGTGGGGGCACACCGTGGGGGCGCCGGGCCATATGCTGTTGTCAAATTTCTTTCCCTAAGGGGCCCCAAGTAAAGATTCCCTAAGTTGACCTCAGGCTAAAGCCTACTCCCAAGGTAGAGTCTAGAACCAGCTGTCCAGATTGTCAGTCCTTGCTGCAAAAACTGCCTTGGAGGCTCATTTCTATAATCCTGGTCCTTTGGGAGGTGGAGGTAGAAGGATCGCTTGAGCCTAGGAGTGGGAGACTGCAGTGAGCTGTGATTGCACCTCTGCACTCAGCCTGGGCAACAGAGTGAGACCCTGTCTAAATAAATAAATAAATAAGTAAAATTCTACTTTTTACCCAAGTGTAAATTAAGAATGCTGGCTAAATTGAATAAAGGTGTAATCCCATTAATCCTAGTAAATGTGGAATGTAAAGGTCTTAGCAAAATAACTAAGAAAATGCTACAAAAGCTATGTTAACTAATGTGATGAAAATGTGTCAAATGATCTATGAACCAAGTGTATGGTGCCCCACGATCATACTAATGTACACAGCTATGGTTTAATAAAAATAAATAAATAAATATAAAGGAAAAAAAAAAAAATAAATAGAATAAAGGTAGCTTTGATTACTCCGATAGGCTACAGACCAAAGCTACAAGTCATTTGAGTGTGGGGCTAATAAGCTAGAGTCAGCAACATTTCCAGAAGTTGGCACAATCATCAGAACACTTTGCCTCTTGTTCATTACGACATCAGCATGAGCCCAAAATCTTGTAATTCTACGTTAGTATTTTTACTTTGGGAGAAAAAAGAAGACATTGTTGAGAGACTTTCTTTGCATTTTCGAAATTTCCCCTCAGTGCTGAGTCATTTATTTCTTGCTAATGTAGAACTGGGCTAGTGGGGACTTCTTGTGAGTGAGGGTCCAGGGAGGCGGCTCCCTGAGGGCAATCACTCCTTATTTCTGCTTCTGACTGGGGGATGGGGGGAAGTCTGGCAGCAGCCAGCCGGGGGTGGGATTGACACAGACAGGAGCATCTGTGAGTGGGAAAGAAGCCAGGCTATGTTTTAAATGCTGCCTTTTCTCCATATCTCACAGTTTTGATTCTTCCTGTAACAGCTTGTTAGCATGGTCTTAGCCATCATGTTTCTTTGAGATTATGAATTAAATGGTGCCACTTTTCTGAGAGGGAAAAACTTCTCTTCTTAATATTGGGTTGTCGTTTCCCAAAGCCTTGTTGGCTCACATCTCTCTTGTGCTTAGATCTAAGCACAAATAAAGAATGTAGAGATATTGAGGATACCTTGTACAATCTAGCCCTGTTGGCCACTACGGAAATAGCAAGGCCAGGTGTGGTGGCTCATGCCTGTAATCCCAGCACTCTGGGAGGCTGAGGTGGGTGGATTGCCTGAGCTCACAGGTTTAAGACCAGCCTGAGCCAGAGCAAGTCGCCGTGTCTAAAAATAGCCAGATGTTGTGACAGGTGCCTGTAGTCCCAGCTACTTGGGAAGCTGAGGCAAGAGAATCGCTTGAGTCCAAGAGTGGCCTAGGAAAATAAATGAGGAGATGTCTCAGTGGGACCTAACATTTTCCTGGAATGCTTCAAGGCTGTTCCATAGAGCAAGAAGAGACAGACATGTGTTTGACTTCGGAAGACCAAGCTAGGAGTGGTAGTTGCATAGAGTTAAATTTTAGCTCAATGTCAAGAAGTACATTCTGACCTGAAACTTGCTAAAAATAGAACGGGCTGTGTGTCTGTTTCCGAGGGCTGCCATAACAAAGTACCACCCATCGGGTGGTTTAAAACAATCCTCGTTTTTCTGTTTTGAAATTTATTCCATCCAAGTTCTAGAGGCTAGAAGTCCAAAATCAAAGTGTTGTCAGGGCTCTGCTCGCTCTGAAGTTTTGAGGCGTAGATCTCTCCTGGTCTCCCTCAGCTCCTGGTCCCTGAAGCATTACAGTGTAACTCTCTGCCTCTGTCTTCATGTGGCCCTCTGTGAGTGTCCGTCTCTCTCTTGTAAGTTCACCTATCCTATAGATTTACGGACCACCTTAATGACCTCATCTTAACTTGGTTACCTCTGCAAAGATTTTATTTCCAAATAATGTCCTATTTGGAGGTACTAGGGTTTAGGACTTCAACATATCTTTCATGGGGTGCAGTTCAGCTCATAACAGACTATACAAGGTATCTCTGCCTCTGTGAGTGTGAGTTCTTTTATCACCGGACGTGTACAAGTAGAATCAGAGCTTTTTAAAAATGCTTATAGAGATCTAAGCACAAATAAAGAATGCAGCTGGATGACTTCCAGCATCTCTTCTGACCATGGTTTTTCCTAATTCTGTGAGTCCTTTTGTAAACCTCTGTGCTAAATCCTGGGACCATATTTTGTCCATTTTTGGTGAAATATCTCATGCCCTGAAGCACAGTCTGGCTTACAAAAAACATTCAAAGGTGTTCTAAACTTTCTTTTCAATTCTTTTTTTTAAATATAAATAGAAGCAGGAGGCCAAGGTGGGAGGATCACACGAGCTCAGGAGTTTGAGACCAGCCTGAGGAAGAGTGACAACCCTTCTCTACTAAAAATAGAAAAATTGGGTGGTGCCTGTGGCTCAGTGGGTAGTACACCAGCCCCATATACCGAGGGTGGTGTGTTCGAGCCTGGCCCCAGCCAAACTGCAACAACAACAACAAAAATAGCTGGGCATTCTGATGAGCACCTATAGTCCCAGCTACTCGGGAGGCTGAGGCAAGAGAATCACCTAAGCCCAGGAGTTGGAGGTTGCTGTGAGCTGTGATGCCACAGCACTCTACCAAGGGTGATAAAGAGACTCTGTCTCGGGCGGCGCCTGTGGCTCAGTCGGTAAGGCGCTGGCCCCATATACCGAGGGTGGCGGGTTCAAACCCGGCCCCGGCCAAACTGCAACCAAAAAATAGCCGGGCGTTGTGGTGGACGCCTGTAGTCCCAGCTACTCGGGAGGCTGAGGCAAGAGAATCGCTTAAGCCCAGGAGTTAGAGGTTGCTGTGAGCTGTGTGAGGCCACGGCACTCTACCGAGGGCCATAAAGTGAGACTCTGTCTCTACAAAAAAAAAAGAGACTCTGTCTCTAAGAAATAAATAAAATAAATAAATAAATAAGTAAAATAAAATAGGGCAGCGCCTATGGCTCAAAGGAGTAGGGCGCCAACCCGATATACTGGAGGTGGTGGGTTCAAACCCAGCCCCACTCAAAAAAATAAATTAATTCATTAAATAAAATAAAATGAATAAAATAGGCTTGGTGCCCGTGGTTCAAGCAGCTAAAGCCCCAGCCACATACCCCTGAGCTGGCGGGTTCGAATCCAGCCCGGGCCCACCAAGCAACAATTGACGGCTGCAACCAAAAAATAGCTGGGTGTTGTGGCAGGTGTCTGTAGTCCCAGCTACTTGGGAGGTGGAGGCAGGAGCCCAGAAGTTGGAGGTTGCTGTGCGCTGTAATGCCTTGGCACTCTACCCAGGGTGACAGCTTAGGGCTCTGTCTCAAGAAATAAATAAATACATTTTTTTCTATTTTTATAATAGAAAAATCAGGGCCAGGCATCGTGGTTCATATAGCACTCTTGGAGTCCTAGGTAGGTAGATCGCTTAAGCTCAGGACTTCAAGACCAGCCTGAGCAAGACTGAGACCCTGTCTCTGAAAATAGCTGGGTGTTGTAGTGGACGCCTATGGTCCCAGCTAGTCAGGAAGCTGCAGCAAGAGGATCACTTAAACCCAAGAATTTGAGGTTGCTGTGAGCTGTGATGTCACAGCACTCTATGAGGGCAATAAAGTGAGACTCTGTCTCAAAAATAAATAAATAAATAAAAATATAAAAATTAGCCAGGTGTGGTGGCAGGTTCCTGTAGTCCCAGCTACTCAGGAGGCTGAGATAGGAGGATTACTTGAACCCAGGAGTTTGAGGTTACTGTGAGCTAGGCTGATGTCAGGGCACTCTAGCCCAGGCAACAGAGTGAGATTCTGTCTCAAAAAAAAAAAAAGTATATATATATAAATCTATGTAGATTTATATGGGCCGAGTTTGAGAGTTGTACCCCAGGGCCATAGATGCCTGTTGTCCTGAATATGCACTCTCCCCTTTTAATTCCTGAAGGACACTGATGGCAGTCTTTTTTTCTGTCCCCTGGAGCTATGCCTCTTGGCATCCCTCCGTTTCAGTCAGTCTTCTTTTGGTCACAAGCGCCAGACTCCTAATTCAAAGGAGCTTTAAAAAAAGAAACAGTGTATTTTCTCTTGAGACTGGAAAGTCCGGGTGGTGCCTGTGGTTCAGCGGGTAGGGCGCCGGCCCCATATGAGGAGGATGGTGGGTTCTAAACCTGGCCCTGGCCAAACTGCAACCAAAAAATAGCCGAGCGTTGTGGCGGGCACCTGTAGTCCCAGCTACTCGGGAGGCTGAGGCAGGAGAATCGCCCTAAGCCCAGGAGTTGGAGGTTGCTGTGAGCCGTGTGACAGCATGGCACTCTACAGAGGGCGATAAAGTGAGATGGTCTCTACAAAAAAAAAAAAAAAAAAGACTGGCAAGTCCAGGAGCGATTCTTTTGGCTTGGATCCATTCCCAGCTTCGTTTTACCCTCTGGATTCCTGTTCTAGAAAGCTTTTTCCCCTTGGGGACCCCTGGAACCCCAAGGCTTCAATCTTACCAATTTAACAAAGTTTCCCTTTTCCAAATCCTAAGGGATATCCAGGGATGGCTCTCCTTGGACCAACTTTGTCACTTACTTTCCTCACATGCGCCTCCCTAAATTTGCCAGGGGAACTCTGACCACCTCTTGACTAGGAAACCCCAGGTGTGTGGCTCAGATGAGAATGGAGGAGGTCAGCACCCCAGAGGGAAACGGTGGCTATTTACATGGCAGAGGCCAAACCAGTCCCGGTGCACCATGATCCTTCCCTCACACCGCTGTTCTCCCACCCTTCTCCCTTTCCTCCTCCCTCTTCTGTTCCTCTCTCTCGCTCCTCCTCTCCTCTCTCCCTCTTTCTCTTTCTTCTTCTCTTTCTCTCTGTTCCTCCATTTTTCTCCCTCTCTCTCTCTCTTTCTTCTCTATTTTCATCTCTTCCTCCCCTTGTCTCTCTCCCTCTCTCTATCCCTGTCCTTTTCCCCACCCTCCACATCTAGGCAACTTAGCATCTGTCCTTTTCCCCTCCCTTCCCTTTCCTCCTGCCTCCCTGGCTCGCCTCTTCCCTCATTTTCCCATTTCTGTGTCATAAATCCTGAGCTACTGGGCTGGCAAATATTAAACTTTCCCTAAAAGGGCAAGGACTGGGGAGAAATGGAGGGAGCCAAAGCTGAGATGAGAGAAGAAGGTTGGGACTCACATTAGTGATTTTTGTCGCTGTCGATATCAAATCACGAGTGATCTTGTGTCATTTTTGAGCTGTGTGTGCTTTAAAAGTTTGTGCCTGTGTCCAGGAAAATGACAGATGAGTTTGCACAGGACGGTGAAGGAAGACTTTGGGATTTAAATGCTCTGTTACTAAGTTATGGATGGATACATCCCAAAAATCTGGTCAACAGTGTCTGCACGTAACCTCCAGACTTCAGTAGTGGCTCAAACCAAACTCTCAGAGGGGGTTTTAAACTTGAGAAGCATCAGGCATTTTTGTTTCCAATCATGCAAGCACTCTTGAATTGAAAACATCACTGGGTTATAAAATAATATAAAAACTACATAATTGATACCCTTTATCCGCTACCGTCAGCACATTCAGCCCCTTGGCGGTTCACTCAAGCCCTTTAATCAAACCAATCCCATGGCGGCTGCACAGACTGTGAGAACCCTGAGCACCCCAACCAAGGCTCTGGCCCTGTCTCTGATGCATCCTGACCGCCTCCTGCTTACCTTTCATCACGGGTCTTACTCTGATCATGTCTCTTTCTCCCTCTTTCTCATTTTTCCTGTCCTTCCCCCTTTCCCTTCTATTTTCTCCTTTGGGCTGTCTCCCCTTTGCTGCCCCACCTCCCCAGACTTTGTAAATTGGCTCCCAATACTCACACCCAGACTCTCCCCGGGCAGGGAGCTCTCTGATTGTGCCCATGCCCGTCAGCTGTGATCTGGGCGCTCCTATTTTATACTTGGACCTGGCGGTACCCAGGTGTGCCCATTTGCTAGAGCTGCCGTGACAAAATACCACAGTCTGTATACAAGCTCCCAGGGCTGCCATTTACAACCCTGGGATGATGATTACCCTAATAGCCTTCTTTTTAAAATATTCCCTTTGGCTTGGCACCGTAGCTCAGGGGTTAGAGCACCAGCCACGTACATCAGGGCTGGTGGGTTTGAACCGGGCCTGGGCCAGATAAACAACAATGACAACTGCAACAACAAAATAGCCAGGTGCCTGTAGTCCCATCTACTTGGGAGGCTGAGGCAAGAGAATCCCTTAAGCCCAAGAGTTTGAGATTGCTGTGAGCTGTGACGCCACGGCACTCTACCAAAGGAAACAAAGTGAGACTCTGTCTCAAAAAAATAATAATAATAAAATAAAATAAAATATTCTCTTTTTTAGACTTCTGTTTGATTCAGGTGGGTTTTCTGAATGACTGGGTGAGCTCACACAGGTCACCAGACACCACCGTGGTAGCCTCCCTGCTCACCCCCCAGGGCAGGAGAGGAAGCTCTGGCAGGACGCCCAGAACTCAGGGTGGAAATGTAACATCCTGGCCTGCTCAGCAGAGACCTCGTACAGTGAGGAAGGGAGAGAGGAAGGAGCAGCGCTGCAAATCAGATTGTCCATAGAGAAAACCACCTCCCAGACTGCCTGCCAGCTCTCTGGAGGCAGGGACTGAGGTCTTTCCAGCTGGGTCTCCCTGGCCCAAGCATAGTGCCTGGCACGCAACAGACGCCCAAGGCATGTTGTTGAGGCGGGGAGTGATGTAACTGAGACAGATCTGCACTGGGAGACTCCAGGGCCAGAACTGGTGCACTGGATGGAGGTGAGGACAGAGAGGAAGCAGGAGGTGGGAAAGAAACTTCAGGCTTCTCTTGCCTCTAAGGGCCAGGCTGTCCTCTGTGCCTGCAGCCCACCTTGCACCCTTTATAAGGCAACCTGGGTGGTTGACCCATCAAAGAGCCCAGAGACTAAATATGACCCTGTCACCCGCTGCTGTTTTAATTACTAATTGGTCAATGCATTACCCCTGGGGGGAAACTAGATCTAAGACAGCAGCTTGGGTTTTTATTTAATTTTATATTGCATTTTTTAGGAACTATGTATCAAACATCTTTCCAGCTGAAGAAAATAAGGATGCCAACTTAATATTTAGAGTGTGTAGAGAATATAACAGAATCCTTTATTGGACCCGAGAGCCCCACTGAATGGTTAATATCTGCAAAACAATTTGAGAATCAGCCAAGTTTTAAGCTTTTAGTTCTCTAACCTCTGAGCAATCTCTTGAATTTGCTGCAAGTGGTATGATCACCTAAAAAAGGCTTTAATTTCTGAGGACTGGCTCAGGCCAGCCCAAACAAACCATTTTCAAAATTGGTTTGGGCCTCAAGGTCTCATACTCTTTTTAAACAACATACTCTGATCTCTTTTTGCTCTCATTTCCATGCAGTTGGAGTCTGCCTCCCTCTTCCTATGCAGAAGGGTGCTTCAAATGCACCTTTGAGAGCAGAGCTGACGAAGCATCCAGTTTTCTGACCTAGTCTCTGATGCTGTGACTGAGTGAGGGTCATCCAGTTTTCTGACCTAGTCTCTGATGCTGTGACTGAGTGTACAGCGGTAGTTAGAAGATTACTGTGGCTCCGTGCTTAGATTTGCCTGTGTGCACACAGGTGTGTGCACATGGGTGTATGCATGGGTTATGCCCATAATAAGCACTCAAGAAATGATAGCTGTTAGTATTGGGATATTATTCCTTCTTATCTCATCCAACAGTGGAAATAGCAAACTGTTTTCTTTTTTTTTTTTTGAGACAGAGTCTCACTGTATCACCCTCAGTAGAGTGCCGTGGCCTCATAGCTCACAGCAACCTCAAACTCTTGGGCTTAAGGGATTCTCTTGCCTCAGCCTCCCAAGTAGCTGGGACTATACACATCTGCCACAATAGCAGCTATTTTTAGAGATGAGATCTTACCCTGGCTTGGCTGGTCTCAAACCTGTAAGCTCAGGCAATGCACCCCACCTCAGCCTCCCAGAGTGCTAGGATTACAGGTGTGAGCCACCGTGCCTGGCCAGCAAACTGTTTTCTAACCCTGGGTGCTGTACGTTCCATCTTTCCTCCTCTGAGAAGAAAGTTGGCCCCTGGCTCTTTGTGGGATATCTAAACACAAGCTGGAGCTCAGAAGCTCCGCTCTCATGTTCTTAAGCTTCTGCCCTCTGCGGAAACAAGTTCCCCGGGATGGCTCAGGACCATGGGTTGGAGCTCTTTTTGCATAAAGCAAGAACTGCCCTGATCTGAGTTGCCACACAGAAGCCCCGTGAGCCCTCAGTGAATGTTCACAGAGTCACAATAGATTGGGTCGGTGCCAGCCGGCTGTGAGGTCTCTAGGGACCCCACCACAAATCTGCGTTTGTGCGCTGACATGAGCCTGCATGGAGAGCTGAGGGAAGAAAGCCTATCCTCTCTGGATCTGTTTTTCAATATGTCCTCAAGTTTCCTGTTCCTCATCGCTAAAAATAAACAAAATGCTCATCTTTGGGATTGTACTGAAGTGCACTGGTTAGGTAAAGAGCCTCAGTGAGTCAAGAGTGCTTAGGTTTAAATATTGGTTCCATCAATTAACTTAGTTGTTTCAACTTTGTTTTTTTTTTTGAGACCGACTCTCACTCTGTTGCCCTTGGTAGAGTGCTGTCGCATCACAGCTCACAGCAACCTCAAATTCTTGGGCTCAAGAGATCCTCTTGCCTCAGCCTCCTAAGAGGGTGAGACTGTAGATGCCCACCACAATGCCCGGTGGCTATTTTTTTTCTTTTTTAGAGATAGAGTCTCACTCTTGCTCATGCTGGTCTTGAATTCATGATCTCAAGCAATCTACTCATCTCATCTCAGCCTCCCAGAGTGCCAGGATTACAGTGTTTCAACTATTTAAGCCTCTGTTTTCTCGTCTGCAAAGTGGGGATACTGTTGTTCCTGCCTCACTGGGTTGTATGGAAGTTAAGTGATACAATGTACACAAATCCTTAATCCTTAACCATAGTCTGTCCTCAGCATAGTTCACTGTCATTACTGGTTCTGTGGTAGCCATGCTGGTGGAGAGAGACAGAACGGTGATGTCGGGAAGGCATGGGGCATACTTGGCAAGGCATGAAGTTTTTCTTTGTGCATTTTGTTAAATCCCTGAACATCTGCTCCTCAGAGGCACCCAGGGAAGGTTCCCTCACTCGGGGACATAGAGCGGGTAAGGGGTTTTCAATGACCTTGGGGTGAATTTGAGAAAGATACCTTGTCATTCCAAAGGCAGGCCTTTCTCTTTGCAGGTGAGTTCTCCTCAGGACAGGGACGTGCCCCATGCCACCACTGATTCTAGAGGCTGGCACCTGGTGCTCACATCTGTCCCAAGGGGGACAGAGCCAAGTCTCAGGAACAAGATTAGGCCACCTCCTGGAGTAGGTGGTAGGATGACCAGGGGTGGGGCCACATCCTGCCCCACTCCTTTGGACCCCTGGGCAGGGCTTCCCATGCAGAGGAAGCAGGCCCATCAGCTTATCCTGGGGCGGGGTTTCCTAAAGCCAAGTGTTTAAAGGCAGTTCATTGTTCTGAAGTTCCGCTATGTTTTAATGACCACCCTGCTGAGAACTCCCCCAAGAACAAAGTGAGACTTTTAAAACCCACAGGGTTACTTGGAGCCAAAGGCCATGAAAAGGCAGAGAAATATCTAATCCAGTCTCAATCCCAAGGCTATCCGTGCAGAGATTTGGGTGAGGAAGAGAGCTCACCCCATTCTTTGCACTGTGATCAAACAAATGATTTCACAATGGGTCGATCTCTTGTCTATAAAATGAGGTGGATGTAACTGATGCCCAGGAGGAGAAAACCAGTTTAAGAGAGAGATGAGGCATTCTCGTCTCCTTCAGTCCCAGCTTAGCAGCTCCATCTGTGAGACCATGATGAATTCTTTTCCATCTCAGATCCTTGTTCTCTTGCTGGAACCTGAAAGGCTGGGCTCTAGACTTCCTGCCGTTCCACGGCTGTGTCTGGGCCAATGGGATGCTGAGGGCTGAGGCAGGGGTGTGCTGAGGAAGAGAATAGTCAAGGTAGATAAGGAGGCTGGAGGCCTGAGAAGGCTTCACCAAAGTCCTAGCAAACAAAAACCTACACTCATAGCTGCTAAGGGCTCTCCACTGACTACGTCCTCGAGAGTCTCTGTTAGCTGGACTACATAGGTCATCACCAGGGATCTTTGCCCCCAGACTGGTTGGGGCTCAGCTCTTCTTAAGACAGTTCATTCTGCCTGGGTATGGTGGCTCATACCTGTAACCCTAATACTCTGGGAGGCCAAGGTGAGTGGTTTGCTTCAGCTCAGAAATTTGAGACCAGCCTGAATAAGAGTGAGACCCTTCTGTACTAAAAATGGAAAAACTAGCCAGGCATTATGGTGGGTGCCTGTAGTCCCAGCTACTTGGGAGGTTGAGGCAGGAGGATCACTTGAGCCCAAGAGTTGGAGGTTGCTGTGAGTTACGATGATGCCATGGCACTCTACCAAGGGCCACAGAGTAAGACTCTGTTGGAAAAAGGAAGGAGGGAAGGAAGGGGGGGGGAGGGAAAGAGGAAGGGAGGGAAGGGGAGGAGGACAGAAGGAAAGACAGTCCAGTTTATTTGCCCAGTGTGAGAGCATGGGGAACATGACCAGGAAGAGGCCATGTAGAGACAGAGGCATCTGTCAGGCGACATTGTAGAGGGGCTTTTACCCTGATGAGAAAGCAGCTTGGGCCTGTCCACTCCTCTTCTACGTGGGAAATACTTAATGAGCCCCCACTGTGCTGCCTGGGGTGGGACAGCCCTGTCTTCAGAGTGCTCAGGGTCTTCCCACCCGGACAATTCAGGTCTGGTGACCACATCTCCATCTAGCTCCTATCTCTCTGTACCTTGCCTGACTCTGGAGGACAGGATTAACCAGAGGCTGTTTTTTTCTTCTGTCTTGAGGGGATCCACTGAGACCTGGGACTATCTGTTTACTGCGTCCTCTGCCCCCTCTCCCTTAACATTCCACTTCTCCCGTGAGCACCCTCTAAATTCCTTCCCTTTACATTTTACAGACACTTGGATGAGACTGTGCATCAGGCCCAGTCTGGCCACAGGTGCTCAGGAGACACTTGAAAAGGGTGCACTGAGGCAGCATTGGCCAGCAAATGCTGTCAGACACGCTTCAGGGCTGTCCCATCAAGGGGGACTAAGGATCAGTGGAGGGTGGAGGTGGAGGGGTCACTCTGGGGCTGAGCTGAGACCCACCGTGGAGAAGCTGGCACTGGAAGGCAAGGCTGAGTCCCATATCACCTGTGTACTTTACTTATATGAACTTAAGTGTATGTGTTTTTTTCGTTTTGTTTTGTTTTTTGTTTGTTTGTTTTTGGCCAGGGCTGAGTTTGAACCCGCTACCTCCGGCACATGGGGCCAGCGCCCCACCCTTTTGAGCCACAGGCGCCGCCCACTCAAGTGTATGTTTTTACCTAAATGAGAACGAGAGAAGAAATTGGAAATGTAGAAAATGGAAGTGCTGTGCCCACTGTTCCAATGTCTGTGCACATCCTCTTGTGTCAGGCCCTACTGTTTACCTATCTGATGGTCTGTCGCCTTCCTTCTTACTGGCTGAGATCCTTTTGTTCCTTTGTTTATCCTGCAGGTGGCCCTGTGCTCAGGGAAGGCTGAGACCCACCCCTCACCCAGGGGGCAAAACTTGATTAATAAACCCCAATTTAGATAATGCTGCTCCTTTTTCCACGACTGGTTGAGGAATAGGCTTGTACTGCATTTTGACGGGTGAGACTTAGGGGGTCACCCTCAGTGAGGGTGAGAGGGTGGGGATACTTTGGGGAAGGCTTCTTAACTCTTCAAAAGTGAGGTAAGGAGAATCCTCCTTTTCCTGTCTCTGAGTATTTTCATGACACATGGAACTGCTGTGTTCATCTCAGGACCACAGAAGAAAGCCAAGACAATTGCAGAGAGGTCACACTGAGGACATGAGGCCATAGAGCCACTGAGTCAGCCACCTCTGGTGCCACACTATCTTAGGACTTCTTGTTACATGAGCCAGCCAACCCTGCATTGTTGAATCCTTTATTAAATAGCCTTTTTGCTGCCTGCAGGTAGCAGCCTAAGTGATACACCCAGCATGAGGGCCATGAGGGACCCACAGTTGGTCTCAGCTCCTTGAATTTCTTACAATGTGAACATCAACAAACCCTGAGAAATTCTAGGGTTTCAAGATATGCATTTTCTGTACAACATGATCCTTAGTGCAAGCCAACAGCTTCATCTGGTACTTACCAGAAGAAACGGAGGTCTGTTCCAAGGCTAGAACAGAAAGTGACTCTACTGGGCTTAGTGAAGCGAAATATTGTACTTTAAAAGAGAATTAAGAAATATTTAGGGACAGTTTCAACTAACCAGGCTTTTGCCTTTTATCTTTAGAACCTAAACCCTTCCTGAGATGTAACTAAACTATGCAATAAGTATTAGGTACAATGGGAACAGAGTGGCAAAGAAAGAGTAGAAAGTATAGGCCATTATAACCTGGTTGAGGAGATAAAACTTAAATGGCAGGATTGATTTAGACAGAGGGGTGTCCAGCCTTTTTTCTATTCTGCCAGCTATTGGAAGAATAAAAGTATGTTGGGCCACACAGCAAATACACAAACACTAATGAAAGGTGATTATCAAAAACAAGGTCTGTGCGTATTTTTTGTGATATCCGATACAGCAGATAAGGGAAAAAATACTCACAAAATCAGCATGTGGCCATGGCCACATGTTGGACATCCCTGATGCAGCAAATTTATCCAAGAACTCTCTCTATCATGGGACCTTGAGCTTGATGGGGAAGGTGAGTCTAGAAGGGGCCCCTCCTTCCATAAGGCTAGGACAGGTTCTGCTGCTATAATAAACAGACCCAGTCCCATGGCCTCAAACAATAAAGGTTTAGTTCTCACTCGTACTGCGTGGCCTGTGTCCCTGCTCAACGTTGCCCTCCCACTGGGGTGTGGACTAACAGAATCACCACTAACTCTAAGGAGGCCGGGGAGAGGCATCAGGTTATGTGTCCAGAAGAGGAAAGGACTGGCAATATTTGGGTGAACAGCACTAGTGACCACCACAGTCCAACCATCCATCTAAAATCTGTGTGGACAGACAAGCTAGAACCAAATTCACTCTCTTGCATGTTCGGGTCTATTCAGTCCATTTGCACTTGGCTCTTTCTCTTTCTTAGTCTTCTTCCCCCAGTGGTGCCTGGTAGTGCCAAGAAGTCTGGGGATAGCCAGAGTCCTCGCATGCAGTGCTGCCATCTCCCTCTGGGCCTATTGACACTTCTTTTTCTTTGTTTGAAACAGAGTCACACTCTGTTGCCCACACTAGAATGTCATAGCATCAGCCTACCTCACAGCAACCTCAAATGCCTGGATTCAGGCGATCCTCCTGTCTCAGCCTCCTGAGTAGCTGGCACTACGGCACCCCCCACAACACCTGGCTAATTTTTCTACTTTTAGTAGAGACAGGGCCTCACTCTTGCTCAGACTGGTCTCAAACTCCTGGGCTCCAGGGATCCTCCCACCTGGGCCTCCCAGCCTGCAGGGATTATAGGTATGAGTCACAATGCTTGGTCACTTGTATTTAAGGAAGTCACTTAGTGGATTTCTCTGGAACACTGTCCATTGCTCCCCACCGGGCCTCTTTAGCTGCCCACCTGCTTCATTGTTCAGTGTCACTTTCAGTCTCCCTTTCTGCAAACATTCAAAGCAATTTTGTCTATAAGCCTTCATGGCTACCTGCTGCCAGCCCAAATCCTTCTCCCTGCAAACCCTTGCTGCTCCAGCCAGAACTTGAGCTCAGCTCCCCCATTCTGGTAGCACTGCTCTGTCGACCCTCACACACACAAGTCTCAACAGAAACACAAGGTAGAGTGAGGAGCTGTGTAAGTCGACGAGCATGTCCTGGGAACAGAGGCAAAGGTGTTGGCTTTAGAGAACCAGGACTTTAGGTTAATGGACTTATTTGTCTGACTCTGCAGCTAGGTGAGAAGATGTATAGCAAGCAATTAAAAAAAAAAAAAATCATGGTGGTTAATTTTATTTATTCTGGAGAGATCTTTATAAAACTCTCTCTTATGGAACATTTATGAGCTCAGCTACACGTAGACAGGTTCAATTTTTCCTTCTGCAGGGAAACGCAAATTTATTTTCTTCTGGGCAAAAGATGTTATTTTATTCCTCAAGATTTGATACTGTGTTTTAACGACAAAGTAAAAATTGTAATACTATTGCCAGGAGGTATAGGAATAACATAAATATGATTTCTCCTCAGAAATATGATTTCTCCAAATACGTTATAAATAAGAATGTGAGTAAATGGGCGGTGCCTGTGGCTCAACGTGTAGGGCGCCGGTCCCATATGCCGGAGGTGGCGGGTTCAAGCCCAGCCCCGGCCAAAAAAAAAAAAAAAAAAAAAAAAAGAATGTGAGTAAAATATGTGAAAACAGCTATTTTTTTCTTCAAGTTCTTAGGTAAAGTTTGTTATATAGGTGTTTCCTGAAATCAGGGAAAATTGTGTTTATATAACTAATGATAGAAATACATTGGTCTGGAATGTTTGTCATTTACATATAAACATCTGAGCTGTTTAAAGGTTTGCCATGTAGTTATAAACCATGGTTTTTAACTGAGTGGAAATTCTTCTCAGGGATTCAAACATAAAAACAGATATTGAAAATCATTGATGATAACTGGGCGTTGTGGCAGGTGCCTGTAGTCCCAACCCCTTGGAGGCTGAGGCAGGAGGATCACTTGCGCCCAAGAGTTTGAGGTTGCTTTGAGCTATGGCACTCTACCAACAGCATCAAGTAAAACTATCTCAAAAAAAAAAAAAAAATTCATCGATGAAATTCTAGAGCTGAAGGGGTTGCAAACCAGCATGCTCAGCTATCCTCCTTGTTGTGGGTTGGGGGTCATAGTTCCCTGAATTCCGTTGACCTGGTTCAATTACTCAGCTGAGCTAGAAAGTTCAACCGAGGCACAGCGGTAATTGAACACAAAAATGAATGAAAATAGAAAATAAAACTGGAGCAGCACAGGCAGTGCGAATAGAGAGCAAAAGTAACCTGCAGAAGTTTCAGTGGAACAGAGAGAAATTTTATTTAGGAAGAACAAAGAGAAAGTTTAGAGCACTTTCAAACAGAGTTGGAAGTGGGTCCTTCTCATGAAGAAGAGAAGGTGAAAGAGACAGAGATGAAAGGCCTGAGGGGTATAAATACTCTCTCCAGGAAATTGGCTGCAAGTCTTCATTGGCCTCTCTGCACCTCCAGGCAGTATTGCCCTTTTCTACTGGTCATTGATTGTCTCTTTCTATTGGTCATTGGTTACCTAGGTTACTTCACACCTATATCCTTATGGGCCTTCCCGACTTCTTGGTTCAACAGGCCAGGTTTTCCTCCCACCCCCTTGAAGCCCCTTTCTTAGTGTCCCTTCTCACTCTTACCCACTGGTGATAGAATGCATTTTCATGTTGGTGGAATGGAAATCACCATCTGCAAAAAGTGAAGAGGTATTTTGATATGCATAAGCATCTTCCAACAAAGAAGTGTTCCTCTTCTTTCATTTCTTAGTCCTCAAGATGACAGGGTCTCCTGACCTTTGGTATTTGAATAAAATCAGCCTGGAGCCCTCCTGTGTGTTGTGTGTGGGTTGAGTACCTTCTCCAAGGTTCTTAGCATCACGTCCTCAGTTTCCACATTTGTAAGGAACTGCCAGGGGCATATGGCCGCTCTCTTCTCTCTACCCCAAGGTCCAAGTGTGGGCCCTCATTCTGTTTCCACTAGAAAATACCAGCCCAAGACAATGGTGTAGAGCACATCCCCACTGTAGATACAAGAGTGAGGGAAGAACTGCGTCATGACGCAGCAAAATAAATAATTTATTTTTATTTATTTATTTTTAGACGAGTCTCACTATGTTGCCCTTGGTAGAGTGCCGTGACATCACAGTTCACAGCAACCTCAAACTCTTGGGCTTAAGCGATTCTCTTGCCTCAGCCTCCCAAGTAGCTGGGACTACAGGCACCTGCCACAACGCCCATCTATTTTTTTGTTGCAGTTGTCATTGTTATTTTAACAGGCTCAGGCTGGGTTCAAACCCACCAGCCCCAGTGTATGTGGCCAGCGCCCTACCCACTGAGCTACAGGTGCCACCGGTGAAGCATTTTCTTGATAGCAAGCTAAAGTGTTGAGATTATATAGATATTTATGTCCTACATCTTTTTTTTTTTTATGGACATGTAACCTCTAATATAGTATTGCTTACAAAAAGAATGATTGTAGCAGAGGAAAAAATTCTTAGCAAAGTGGAATAACATATATAAATGAAAATTGATACTTGTAAGTAAAATTTTTATCCAACAAAGAGAGTTATATTTGTATTGTTAACGGTAAAAGTACTTAAGCCAGGCATGGTGGGCATGTACCCATGGTCCCTCCTACTCAGGAGGCTGAGGTGAGAGGATAGCTTGAGCCCAGGAGTTTGAGGTCAGTCTAGGTAATGTAGCAAGATCCTCATCTCCTTAACTAAAAATATTAAAATGCATGATTCAAAATAATTTTCATTTATAATTTTAATCTTGGTTTTAGATTATACCTACAAGCTATTATTACAATAATAACTGCTTGACAATCTATCCCCAAACTCATTTTGTTGTCTTGCTTATGCAGTTGGCTGTGGGTTGGTTAGTCTAGACTTGACTTGGCTTTGAGGTAAAGATTGGGTCCTGGTCTACTCCCTGTGATTCTCACTCCCTTGCAGGTTAACTGGGCATGTCCTTCTCCTGCTATAGCTGAAGTGCAAGAGGGCAAGGCTCACACAAGCCCATTGCAAACCTTTGCTTGTATTATTAGCTTAAGCAAATGTCAGCAGAACAGGGAAGAAAATGTCTCCCATGGTGGGAGAGGAGGGGAATGAATATTTGCCAAAACAGTAATTCAAACCATTATGCAAACTAAATTTCATATAATTGTCCATCATGCCCAGCTTCTGTGTCTGTCTCTGCCAGCCAGACCCAACAGACACCAACAGTGACTTAAACCACGAGGGTTTATAAGTCTGTTAAATGCAAGGAATGTCAAGGAAATAATCTATTCATATAGGAGCAGAGATTTTTCTTCCAGAAATATGCATTTAAGCAAGGCTGACAGCCTCCTTCCTGCAGTTTCTTGAGAAGAAAGTGTAGGTCAAGTCACCAAAGTCTTCTGACCCAATTTTTGCAATCTAGTCAGAGCTGGCAACTATTTGTACCTTGCAGTGAATTACAGCTCACAGGTCTTGAGTAATTCATTGTGCATGTATTTTATAAAATAAGGCTCTTAAGGATCCATAACAAAAGAAGGAACTGTAGGGCTGGCGCCTATGTCTCAAAGGGATAGGGCGTTGGCCCCATATGCTGGAGGTGGCGAGTTCAAACCCAGCCCCAGCCAAAAACTGCAAAAAAAAAAAGAAGGAACTGTAACCAATGTTAGTATATTAGAATTTAAATAATTTCATATTATCTTAAAGTATCATGTAATTTCAAACAATTATTAGTAATTCATCACCTGCTTTTTCAGTTGATTCTTACTAGAAATGTTGTCTTCTAACAAACTTATACATCTGCACTGTCTATTTTTTTTTTTTTTAAGACAAAGTCTCAAGCTGTCATCCTGGGTAGAGTGCCGTGGCATAATTGTTCACAGCAATCTCCAACTCCCGGGCTCAAGCAATCCTCTTGGTTTCAGTCTTGAACTCATGAGCTCAAGCCATCCACCTGCCTCAGCCCCTCAGAGTGCTAGAATTACAGGCATGAGCCACAACACCCAGCCCATCTCTGGTTTCTTGATTTAGCCTACAGGCTAGGAAAGTAGCCTGGAACTAATCTGGCCCACTGCTTGTTTTTGTAAATAAAGTTTTATTGGGACCCACCCATGCCCATTTGTTTATATACCATTGATGGCTGTTGTTACTCTACAAGGGCAGATAGAGGAGTTACAAGAGAAATGGCATGACCCCAAAGCCTGAAACATTCACTTTGTAGCAAACAGAAAGCATTTGCTAATCCTGATTTAACATAATGCTAGATAGTGGGAATTTTGGAATTTGGATTATTTGCACAGGTGTGGGATAAATATTGTCTTTGAATTTTTTTTAATTATTTGTTAAAGAAATCAATAATATAAGCAAAAAGTATACAGTCAATTTTAACCTACTTAAGAAAACAATCTTTTCAATACTTTAGATTATGATCACTCATTTCCAAACTGGCAAGTTATTATACTAATTATAAAATGTGTACTTGCTTTACAAAGTAGACCCTAAGAAACTCTACCAAGTACTATTAATACTTCATTAGCCTTTAAGATGATTTTCCTTGCAATAAACCTACCTCCTATGTTTTAAAAAATATATTTGATGTTATTTCAAACTTTTCACTTAATGTCGACAATTCCAACTCCATTCATACATATAATTGCATCTGTATTCGTGTAGTTTTACTATATTATGTTCAAGATATTTCAGAACTCCAGTTCCTGATCTCTTTGAAGCTAGAACAAAATTGTGTATCTTGCCAGATGTCCACTCTTGGACGTAATATGGCAACTTCGGAAGAAAGGGACACTTGAATTTCTCAAGACTTGGACAGAGGGCATGTCCCTTTAATAGTGGCAATAAACTTTCAGTTATTTACAGGTGGTGTATGCACCTGAGACCCGGGAATAATCCAGAGTCATTTCTAGCAGGTATTGTGTGTATTTCTGCATTCCAGGATTGACTTTAAGTCCCAAATGAAACATCAGTAAGAGGCCCAAATTCTAAAACTCCTACTGCCTGCTGTGATGTTAAATCAGGATTGGCAAATGCTATTTGCTATGTAATAAATATTTTAGGCTTTGAGGTCACGCCTGTTTCTTTCTTTCTTTCTTTTTTGAGACAGAGTCTCACTTTGTCAGCCTTAGTAGAGTGCTGTAGCACCACAGCTCACAGCAACCTCAAACTCTTGGGCTTAAGCAATTCTTTTGCCTCAGCCTCCCCAGTAGCTGGGACTGCTGGCGCCTGCCACAACGCCCGGCTATTTTTAGAGATAAGGTCTCGCCCTGGCTCAGGCTGGTCTGGAACTCATGAGTTCAGACCATCCACCCACCTCGGCCTCCCAGAGTGCTAGGATTACAGGCACAAGGCCTGTTTCTGTTGCAACTCCTCTCCCCCTGGGTTAGAAATAGAATTCTCTGCAAGACACCGGGAGTTAGACAATGGACTCTAAAGTGGGAGATTAGGCAAAAAAATAAAAGAGGTGCTACCTGATCACACAAAGGCTGCTTTCCTGGCCCTGTAACTGCCAGGAGGTAAGGGACTGTAGGTCATTCTCAGTAGTTTCCCTTCACTAGTCACAGGTGAGTGGAATCTGAGAAATGACAGCTATGTAGCCAGGCAAGGTGGCTCGCACCTGTAATCCCAGCATTTTCAGAGGCTGAGGCAGAAGGATTGCCTGAGGCTGGGAATTTGAGACCAGCTAGGCAGCATAGCAAGAACTTGTCTCCACAAAACATGAAAGTCAAACAGCTTTCTGGGTGTGGTGGCATGCACCTGTGGTCCCAGCTACACCAGAGACTGAGGCAGGAGGATCACTTGAGCCCAGGAGTCCAGGCCTGTGAACTATGATCACACCACTGCACTTTAGCCTGGCTGACAGAGTGAGACCCTATCTCTTAAAAACTATGAAAAATAAAACAAAGAAATGATAGCTGTGGGCGGCACCTGTGGCTCAGTGAGTAGGGCGCCGGCCCCACATACCGAGGGTGGTGGGTTCAAACCCAGCCCCAGCCAAACTGCAACAAAAAAATAGCCGGGCGTTGTGGCAGGTGCCTGTAGTCCCAGCTGCTCGGGAGGCTGAGGCAAGAGAATCACATAAGCCCAAGAGCTGGAGGTTGCTGTGAGCCGTGTGATGCCACGGCACTCTACCGAGGGCAGTAAAGTGAGATTCTGTCTCTACAAGAAAAAAAAAAAGAAATGACAGCTATGTGTCTATTATGTCAGCTGAATCACTTGGTTCAAATGGCACTTTTTTTCCCCAGGAGTCGGGTGGAAGATTGCAGAGTTAAAGGGAGAGGAGTCAGCCTCGAATGCCACAGGAACGTCCACCCCAGACATGACTGTCAAGGTAAGGGCTCCTGGACTGATTCCCAAGGTGCATTTCCGGTGGCAAAATGGGCACTGCCACTCCACCCAGCTGGGTCCCTCCCTATTCGCCGATGTCTTGGGGAATCACCCAGACAATAAGATCTTCTGAGATTTAGGAATTCTGGATTAGGAAACCGCTTGAAAGCCAGATTCTGAGATGTGATTTCCAATGGGACTGTGGTAGGGTCTTCAGTGAATATTTATGCATAAGCTGTTTGCAAGAGGTAACCTCCACAGGCACAGGGAAGCCCATCTGAAAATTTTGAACTGTGCATTGGGAAGAAAGGTCAGAGTGGTGTGAAGTAACTTTGAACTTGACTCAGGTTCTCACTAACATCAGCAGGAAGGCAGCACATAGCCCACTCCAGCTGGAAAGCTAACGGCTAAAGGTTTATAAGCTGAGTCATCTGGAAATAGCTTTAATTATCATTGCTTAAATTAGATGCATGAATTTGTAATTATTGCCTAGCTTAAGGAATCTGTATCAATGACTCGACCACTTTCTATCTATTACTGGATTAGACCTAAAGGAATGACCCTCCTCTCTTGGAAATCTGCTCATATGTTAATTAACAAAGGTGGGAGGTAGGGAGGCTTTCTCATGATTCGCCCTGAATGATTAGAATTTAAATATATGCCATTTCTGAATTTTTCTTTGAAAAACAAAAAGTAATGTCCCTTTTTATACTGAGATATAACTGGCGAATTTCACTCTGGGATTTATTAATAAATATTGCACAAAAGGATATACGGGATGAGAGGAATGCATTCAAGCTATCTTTTGTGGTGTGAAGTTTGAATCTGTGTTATCTTTGTTACAAATGTTAGAGCAAGCAGATCTTACCATGGGGAGATTAAATGACAGATAGGGTAGTAGCCTGAGTGGTCAAAAAGTCACGTACTCATGTACCTAATCTGGGCAACAACTGTGCACTGCTAAATGTTCATTTGCCTATAGTTATGTTTATCAAAATTTGCAAAATTATAAACTGCAACAATGTATTGGTGTTATGTTGGCTGTTATTGCAAGTTTGAGTCTAGGACCACATTGGGCCAGGGGAATAGATGGTAGTAGTAAAATCTGATGGATTTAGATTTGCTGTCTTGGAATCTGTCATCATTTTGAGAACAAGTTTTTGAGATGTGTTACCAGAATAGTTGGAGATGTGGTGATACAGACAGATATTTAAATAATCAGAAAGACTGGAATTTGTTTTTATAAAAGCAAATGACATGTTCTGACAGAAGCAATTTAGCAAAGATATATCTTTAAATATACCAGTAAATCTTTACAGATATTCTAGAGGTCCTCTCTCATTTTGTTTTTTCTTTCTTTTTTTTCCTTTTTTCTGGGTGGGAGATGGGAAGGACAAAGTATCACTGTGTCAACCCATCCAGAATGCAGTAGCATCATCATAGCTCACTGCAACCTCAGACTCCTGAGCTCAAGCAATCTTCCTGCTTCAGGTTTTACACATTCTTTATGGAGAAGGGACTGGCCTTAACCCAGGAACTCTTAAGACAGGCATAATGGCTCACACCTATAATGCTAGCATTTTGGGAGGTCGAGGCAGGGGAGGATTGGTTGAAATCAGGAGTTTGAGACCAGCCCGAGCAAGAGGGAGACCCTGTCTCTACAAAAAATAGGAAAACTTGCTGAGCATAGTGGCGTATATCTATAGTTCCAGCTACTCCGGAGACTGAGGCAGGAGGACTGCTTGAGCCCAGGAGTTTGAGGTTGCAGTGAACTATGAGGATACTACTATACTCTAGTCTGGTGTGACAGAGCAAGACCTTATCTTAAACAGAAAGTAAAAAAACAGCTGGGTGTGGTGATGTGTGCCTGTAGTCCTAGCTATTTGAGAGGCAGAAGCAGGAAGATAACTTGAGTATAAGAATTTGAGACCTGGCCAGGCATAGTGGTGCATGCCTATAATCCTACCACTCTGGGAGGCCCAGGCAGGTGGATTGTGAGACCCCAGTCTCTTAAAAAAAAAAAAAAAAAGAGCTGGGCGTTGTACTGGGCGACTATTGTCCCAGCTTCACGGGAGGCTGAGACAAGAGAATCACTTGAGCCCAAAAGTTGGAGGTTGCTGTGAGCTATGACACCATAGCACTCTACTGAGGGCGACAAAGTGAGACTCTGTCTCAAAAAAAAAAAAAAAAGATTTGGATCAGTATCCAAGTTTCCTAAAACTTGCCTGACCCGAACAATCACCTGAAGCAGTGTAAAAGACAACAACAAAAACACAGCTTCCCAGGCTGAGTCTTTTCAGAATTCAGATTCAGAAGATTTGGGTTTGAGAATTAATATTTTTGAGACAGTCTCACTCTGTCACCCTCGGTAGAGTGCTGTGGCATCACAGCTCACAGCAACCTCAAACTCTTGGGCTTAAGTGATTCTCTTGCCTCAGCCTCCCAAGTAGCTGAGACTTCACGCACCTGCCACAACACCTGGCTATTTTTTGGTTGTAGTTTTCCCAGGCTTTGAACCCCACCAGCTCCAGTGTATGTGGCTGGTGCCCTAGCCGCTGAGCTACAAGCACCAAGCCGAGAATTAATATTTTTAATAAGTCCTCCATAACTTTTGTGATCAGTTTTGGGCAGTGTTAGGAACAGTTGATTGCACGTCTTTGTATGGCAGTGTTACTGTTCGTAACACTGCCCAAAACTGATCACAAATCAGTTTGTCTCACAATCTCTTTGTGTTTTTATCTGTCTTAGGAGTGTACCTAGGAGTGGAATTGCTGGGTTTTATGGTAAATCTGCATTTTGTTTCTTGAAGAGCTTTCCTTTCCAAAGAGGCTGTACTTTAGCAAAGTATCTCAAGAATGGAAGAAAAAGTATCCAATGTACTCAGCCCTACTATGAAGCTAATTTATAGCTTTCACATGAAGGCTATAACCCAACTATGGCACAAGAACATGGGAAAAGGGCCAAGGGAGGGGAAGGGAGGGGGGAGGTTGGAGTGGAGGGAGGGTGATGGCTGGGGCCACACCTACGGTGCATCTTAGAATGGGTACAGGCAAAACTTACTAAAGGCAGAATACAAATGTCTACATACAATAACTAAGAAAATGCCATGAAGGCTACGTTGAACAGTTTGATGAGAATATTTCAGATTGTATATGAAACCAGCACATGTACCCCTTGATTGCACTAATGTACACAGCTATGATTTAACAATAATTAAAGAATAAATAAATAAATAAACAGTCTTATCAACAACAACAACAAAAGAAAACCCAAAGAGGCTGTACCTTTTACATGCCCCCAGGAATGGACGAGGGTCCCAGTTTTTCCACTATCTTAGCCATCACATGCTCTTGTCTGTCTTTGCATTACAACCATCCTGGTGGATGTGAACTAGTATCTCTCTGTGGTTTTGATTTGTATTTCCCTGAGGGCTAATGATGGCATTGAGTGTCTTTTCATGTGCTTATTGGCCATTTGTATGCAGTTACGCTTTTGGGTGTTTTTTTTTTTTTTTTTTTTTTTTGAGACAGGGTCTCACTTTATTGCCAGGATGAGTGCCAAAGTGGTGTCATAGCTCACAGCAACCTCAAACTCTTGGATTCAAGCAATCCTCTTGCCTCAGCCTCCCAACTACCCTGTTTTCCCGAAAATAAGACATCCTCCGAAAATAAGACCTAGCGCATCTTTGGGAGCACACCTTAAAATAAGACACTGTCTTATTTTTGGGGAAACAGGGCAGCTGGGACTACAGGTGCCCGCCACAATGCCCAGCTATTTTTTAGAGATGGAGTCTCGCTCTTGCTCGAGTGGTCTCAAAATCCTGAGCTCAAGCGATCTATCAGCCTGGGCCTCCCAGAATGCTAGGACTACACGCCTGAGCCACTGCCCCCAGGCTTTGTTTACTTTTTAGATCAGAGTACCCTCTCATTGCCATACTCAGAGAATGTTTTCTGAGTGAGGGACCCTCTTCAAGGCTGTGGTGGGAGGAGTGTCTCAGCTGGCCCTTCTCCTTTGAGATCACTGCCCTCTCCCCACCCTCCACCCCCGCCCTCCGAGGGGCTGGTGGGCGTGGGGTGAGGGTTTCTCATCAATCTCTCTTCTTTCTATTTCTTTTCCTTCTTTCTCTCATTTCTATTTTCTCCTCCCATCTAGCTTTTTTAAAAAATCCAATCATTTTATTTGCCTATTAATGGTATTTTTATATTGTGGTAAAATACATGTACCATACAATTTGCCATCTTAACCACTTTTAAGTGTACAATTCTATGGAATTAGTACATTCATACCATTCTGCAACCATCACCGCTATCTAGCCTTCTCCAGAATGTTTTCATCTTCTCCATCTGAAAGCCTATACCCATAAAATGCTAGCTCTCCATTCTCTCCTGTCCCAGTTCCCCACCACCACTTCAATGTCACATTTCATCATAATGCTATCTAGTTGTCTTCTCAAAGAGATTTTGAATACATATATTAATAGTAAAAAGCCAGTGTGATGGCCAAAACTCAACTAACATTTTAATATTGTCTGGACAAGGCAAACTAGAAAGACAATCATTTTACGTGGATTTAGGAGTGGTGCTCCAGCCTGGGTGTGGTGGCTCAGCCTGTAATCCTAGCACTCTGGGAGGCCTAGGCAGGAGGATTCCTTGAGCTCAGGAGTTGGAAGCCAGCCTGAGCAAAAGAACAAGAGCAAGAGGGAGACCCTGTCTCTATTGAAAACAGAAAAATTAGCCAGGCACCTATAGTCCCAGCTACCGGGGAGACTTAGGCAGGTGTGTGGCTTAAGCCAGGAGTTTGAGGTTGCTACAAGAGTTAAGCTGATGCCAGGGTACTCTAGCCCAGGCAACAGAGTGAAACTTTGTCTTTAAAAAAAAAAAAAAAAAAAAGGTTAGGGCTCCAAAATAAAGAGTAGGAAACTCCCATATGGGAAATTTTTTCAAAGAGATGACCAACGTGTAGACAATATTTTATAAACATTTTGAAAAAATTTTTAATGAAAATTTTGGAAATAAAGGTGCATTTAGCTACAATTTCCCATTTTTCCTTCCTATGTATGGTGACTTTATGGGCAACTTTTGGGACACACTATAAATTTTCAGAAGAAATTCCTGGACACAGAAGTTCCTTTCTTCTGGGGAGTGAACTGCCCAGAGCCAGCACACTGGAAATATCTTGGCTTTCTTTTGTTTGTTTGTTTTTGTTTTGTCTCATCTTAGCTTTGTTCAGCTGCTTTACTTCTGTAAGACCCAACTTATGTCTGCTTGACTCTCCATTGTTTTTGGTTTTTTTTTTTGAGTTTTGTTTATCTGGTGGCCCTACAAAACTACATCTGATAATCCCAGGTAAAGAAGTGCCTCTAGGATTGAAATTTTGTGATGTGGCTGTCACTTTAATCAAATCCACTAAATCCTGAGTGCCGTCTTTACCTTGCACTCTTACTGTATGTGCAATAAGACTAAACACTAAGTGTTTGCATAAAGGGGCAGAAAATTCTAGCACACCAGAATTTATTTTCCTTAAAGTGAAATCTAGTGTTCTTGTTTACATATGCAATGTTTCTCATTGACCCTGAGCCAGAAATAAAATTTGGTAGGTATCCTTTAGGCAAGTTAGAAATTCTGGTTGTTAAACCATTTGAAAAGGATACATTTTCTAATCAAGGACTTGAAAAAGCCACACACAAAATAGAATGTTGCTTCTCTGTACGTAAAACTTCTTGTCTGGAGAGAGCTTATTTTTTGGCAAAGGGCAGATGTTCTTCCATTACAAAAGGGGGAAAGCATTTAGACTCTTCCGGTGGTGAATAGAGGCCACAGGTTAAACTTTCTTTGGCCTTTGCTTTTAAAAAAGCCATTCTGCTGAAGATCTATTGTTCCCAGGGGTGTCAAGCCAGTGCCCTTTGTATCTGATGATGATGACATCAAGGAGGATTGTTTTGTGCAGGATCTCTGGACAAAAAGACACATTTGGGACCAGAAATCCTGGTATGACATTGTGCACATACAGAAAGATCACTCTAAATTTGCTTCCTTTCCAAAGGAAATATTTTATCACAGATTCTTCTTCTTCTTTTTTAATCCTTGAAACTATTTAGGGTGGTGGAATTCAGGGGGGTTGACGAGGTGTACCAGGGCTATATGGGTCAACTGTCACAGTAACCCCTCTTTAAGACTCACTGTCTTAAATTTTCTTTAAAATATGCATTTTCTGGGTGGCGCCTGTGGCTCAAGGAGTAGGGCGCTGGTCCCATATGCTGGAGGTGGTGGGTTCAGCCCCAGCCAAAAAAAAAAAAGAAAAATATATGCATTTTCTTTAAAAGAGACACGAAGGTCTCTGTTGTCAACTGTAATGTATCCTGTTAAAATCTGTTATTTATTATTCGTATGTGCCACTCCTTCTTGGTCAGATGAAATGAATGCCAAATGAATGAAGTCATAACCACTGACAGCTCCCAGTTATCTAGGTATAGGTAAGGACTATTCTTGGCAAGTGAAAGATCTCAGGTACCTTCTTCTTTGCCATTTGATTTCTTCACGTGTTCTCTTGCCAACAATAATAAATAGCTATATCAATTGAACATTTGCTATGAGCTGAATACTGTACCAGACCCTTACATGCACAATCTCATCTACGCCCCAAGGAGTAAGGTGAGGAGGTGCCGTGACTGCTACTCATCCCTGATGGGTGACTGTGCCACAGTAAAGTAATTTGGCCAAGATCTCCAAGTGATCATGTGATGGAGCCAGGCTTTGAACCCAGGTAGTAGAAAGACACTTGATAGCCTCTCCATTTGGGAATTAATGACTGCAAATTTTTTTAATTTATTTTTTGAGACAGAGTCTCACTCTGTCACCCTGGGTAGAGTGCAATGGCATCATCATCATAGCTGAACCTCAAACTCCTGGGCTCAAGTGATCCTCTTGCCTCAGCCTCCCAAGTAGCTAGGACTACAGGCACCCACGATGATGCCTGGGTACTTTTTCTATTTTTGGTAGAGTCAGGGTCTCACTCTTGCTCAGGCTGGTCTCAAATTTCTGAGCTCAAGCAATCTACCCACCTCAGCCTTCCAGAGTGTTAAGATTATAGGTGTGAGCCACCATAATCTGCTGAAATTTTATTTTTTTTATTAGCTAAAGCAGGGGAGCTCCAAGGATAGGGCAAGAGTAGCTTAGCAGAATAAAATGCTGGGAAGTCCCATTAAATTGCAATTAAATGGCATAGGATATACTCATATTAACTAAGTGTTGTAACCTAAAATTCAAATTTAACTGAGTGTCCTATATTTTTATTTGCCAAGTCAAGCAGACCTAGGCAGGAAGAGCATTGTGAAAGAGGTTAAGGAAATAGCCTAATGCATTTTAATTATTGTGGTTTGGGATTATTTCTGGGTTTGGATTTTTTTTTTTTAACCGTGGCTGTTTTTCATTTAGGGATGACGGTGTATTATTTCAAGCTTTAAACTAGGTAGATGTGTCATTTAAGTACACACAGTGTGCTGATTACCTATCAATGGATGTCTCCCGATACATTTTTCCCCGAGGAATCAAGGCTTCCAAACCTGACCCATGTCAAGATTTCCACGTCATTGTTTTCTCTACAAAGTGAGACTCTGGGGAACTCTGCCCTCTGTTTTGTTTTGTTTTTTCCTCTTGAACTAAAAAAATCCCTTTACCTCAATCTAGGTATATCATGACTTTTCTGAAACTTCATTTTAGCCAGGCTATCAGCCTGGTTTCATTTTTGGCCCATCACTTCATCATCCCAAGTTTTAAAATGCTGATGAAATAGTCTGGTGCTTTTACCAGTTCTATTACTTGGTAAAATCCCCTATCTCTAAACGGCTACCTCTTAAAATAGATGACACTGGCCTGGATTTTCCCAACAACGTTCTGACACATTCACAAATATTTCCTGAGTACATCAGTGTATTTCCTTCTATGCACACTTTGAGCATTCCAGAACAGGAACGATTAATGATGGTAAAGCTCTAGAAACTCACCCTTGATGCTGGTCAGTATTTTAGAGCTCAGTTGCAGATAAGCCTTTTTTTTTAAAATATTATCTTTTTTTTATTAAGTATAGTAAATTGTATGGGTCCATTTAGTTGTTTTAATTTTGACCTTACTCTCAAATCATTTTAAGAATAGACTAATTGAATGTTTTATAGAATTTTAATGACTTTTTACCCTTTAAGATGCTTTAATAGTAGTAACCAGTAATGTCCAGGCTCTTGGGTATAATAAAGAAGGGATGTGAAGGGTCAGTGAAGTGTTACCTGCATTTAAAAATAACTGTTTAGGGCAGCACCTGTGGCTCATTGAGTAGGGTGCTGGCCCCATATACAGAGGGTAGCAGGTTCAAACCTGGCCCCAGCCAAACTGCAACAAAGAGATAGCCAGGCATTGTGGCGGGCGCCTGTAGTCCCAGCTACTTGGGAGACTGAGGCAAGAGAATCGCCTAAGCCCAAGGGCTGGAGGTTGCTGCGAGCTATGATGCCACAGCACTCTACCGAGGATGACAAAGTGAGGCTCTGTCTCTAAAAATATATAAAAATAAAAAATAAAAATAACTGTTTAGAGAGTGAGCCCAGTGGCTCATGCTGGCAATACTAGCACTCTGAGAGTGCTGAAGCAGGTGGGACTGATGGAATTCAAGACTAGCCGGAGAAAGAGCAAGACTCCGTCTTTAAAAACTAGCCAGACGTATGGTGGGTGCCTCTAGTCCCAGCTACTTCGGAGGCTGAGGCAAGAGGATCACTTGAGCTCAACAGTTTGAGGTTGCTGTGAGCTATGACACCACAACACTCTACCCAGGGCAATACAGTGAGAGTCTGCCTCAAAAAAAACATAAACAAACAAACAACTGTTTAATAGTGTGAACTTACAACAAAATATTAAAAGATGGGGGGAAAAGTTATTTCCTTTTGTTTTCCTTTTCCTTTCTCTCTACTCTTTTTCCCTCCTCCTGCTCTCCCAGTTATTAATAGATTCAATTATTTGTAAGATCTGAAGTCCGCTACCAAATTTCACAAAAGCATAAACTGGGGCGGCGCCTGTGGCTCAGTGAGTAGGGCGCCGGCCCCATATGCCGAGGGTGGCGGGTTCAAACCCAGCCCCGGCCAAACTGCAACAAAAAAAAAAAGTAGCCGGGCGTTGTGGCGGGCGCCTGTAGTCCCAGCTGCTCGGGAGGCTGAGGCAAGAGAATCGCGTAAGCCCAAGAGTTAGAGGTTGCTGTGAGCCATGTGACACCACGGCACTCTACCCGAGGGTGGTACAGTGAGACTTTGTCTCTACAGAAAAAAAAAAAAAAAGCATAAACTGGTATCCTACAGAAGTTACCCTGGAGAATGAAGTAATTAAATTACCGAATCGGTGCATTTTAACCACTAGTTTCTTCTTCTTCTTTTTTTTTGGCCGGGGCTAGGTTTGAACCCGCCACCTCCGGCATATGGGACCGGCGCCCTACTCCTTGAGCCACAGGCGCCACCCTACACTAGTTTCTTCTTTAAACCTATTTTCTTAAGAATAACCTGCCCCAGTCCAACTAGTTTTGAAAACAGGGCTCATTTGCAAATACCAAACTCAGTGACTTCTGAAGGAACTAAGCCTCCCAAAGCAAACACAGAACCCTTTGACAGAATGACTACTGGTCATTAGTGCTGTTGGAAGCTAGCCAATCTAGTGCTCATTTACTTAATGTGTAAATAAATTCTCATTCATGTCCCTGCAGGTTTGGAGTGATCCCAGATTCTCTCTCTGAAATCCTGGGTAGAACTCATGTGGTCACTTACAATAGGCCTTATCCATCCTCAGCAGCAAGTCAGGTGTCAGAAAGGTCTCACAAATCTTGAGGGTGATTCTCAGGAACAGCTGTTGGATTCCCAGTGTAGAGGCCAAGTTAAAAGTTCCTTTGCCCTTTGAAGATGCACTGAAAAATCAACTGACAAAAGGCAGATTAATTGGAGAAAAGGCATCCAAGTTTGTTAGCACTGCCATACAGTGGGGGACAGATGGTTCTATGAGCCTCATCTGGGGGAAAGAGAGATGGAGAGGCATGGGTGATTTTAAGGATGTAGTAATTAATTGGGGGCATTCAGTGGGCTTGGAGACATACAATGGCCTGAGATAAAGTCTGTTAGGCCCACAAGCATACAATGGTTTGTGACAAAAGTCTGTCCAGGTGTATTGACAGACTTCAATCTTTCTTCCTGTGATAGGAGTTCAATTATTGAAAACTCAGGGAAGGCACTGGAGGTGATTATTTTCTTCCTTATTGGGTAAGGGAACTTCAAAGAACAAATTCATCTTGTGCTTAGGGAGAAACAAGGGATGGTGGGAGGGGTGTCAGGGAGACCTTAAGCCGTCTTCAGTTCATTAGGTCAAAGCTCGGTATTTGGGGATATTGGTTTTGGAGCCCTGACAATAAGAAGGATGATCTATATAAATGCTTCAGATTGCTCAAGCGAGTGTCTAGGCTCCTAGCTGATACCCTGTCAATGCCTACCCATTCTCCAAGGGCCTTCCCCTTGCCTTTTTCTGTTGTAGTGAAAACTTATATAGTAGTTAAAAACACATGTGGTAAAAGTCATGACACACATGTAAATTGCATAAGGAAAAAGAAGACACGAACTCAGATGAGATGACTGATTCACTGGCTAGGAGAACAGGCCACAAAAGACTAAAGGTCTGCGTGCTATGAGCTGGGCTGTTTGGGGTCATTTGGGCTTACTACCATCTAACAGTTGCTTCTTCCTTAGAAATGAGACAAAGGAGGCGGGGTGGTGTCACATCTCTTGGGGGCAGGACACAATTATAAGAGGGATGTTACCTAACAAAAGCAATCAGTGTAACCTAAGTACTTGTACCCTCAATGAATCCCAAACAATAAAAAAAATAAAATAGGTTCGGTGCCCATAGCTGAGTGAGTAGGGAGCCGGCCACATATACTGAGACTGGTGGATTTGAGCCCAGCCGGGCCTGCTAAACAACAATGACAACTACAACCAAAAAATAGCCAGCCATTGTGGCGGGCACCTGTAGTGGTGGGCACCTAGCTATTCAGGAGGCTGAGGCAAGAGAATTGCTCAAGCCCAAGAGTTTGAGGTTACTGTGAGCTGTGACGCCATGGCACTCTACCGAGGGTGACGTAGTGAGACTCTGTCTCAAAATAAATAAATACATAAATAGAAATAAATAAAAAGACATGAGACAAAGAAGGTGTGCCATTTATTTTAGCTCAGCATGCTTAGGTGTATTTCTGGAAAGAAAGAGGCACCAGTACCTACAGTTCCCGGGATCTCAGCTAGAGGGGAGGGGAGTGGAGCCGTCATCGTACTCTCCATCTGCTCACAGACTGTGAGTTTTCATCCCCAGCACTAATGTGTTTGCCAGGGATCTTCAGTTTGATCCAATAAATAATAATAGCTACATTTACTTTCAACTGTCCACAGGTCAGGCATTGCTCTGGGTGGTTAGGGTATTATATTATTATTTCGTACAGCAACCCCATGAGGCAGGTACAGGGAGTATCTTCAGTTTATAGAGGAAGAACATGAAATGCAGAGAGATTAAGTCATTTGTCTAAGGTCACACAGCCAAGGAGTGCCACAGCCTAGGTCTTAACCCAGGCAGTCCTTGCTCTTCTTGACAATGTCATACTGCTTTGCCCCAGAACAAAATGATGGTGCTCAATGTGCAGACCTCACCATCCTGATCCATAAGGGAGCTTTTGCATAACTCTGTCTGCATTCGTTCTTCAAATGAAAAGCTGGAATTAGGCCAGGCACAGTGGCTCACGCCTCTAATCCTAGCACTCAGATAGGCTAAGGTGCATGGATTGCCTGAGTTCAGGTGTTCCAGACCAGCCTGAGTAAGAGCCAGATCCGATCTCTAAAAAATAGCTGGGCGTTGTGGTGGGTGCCTGTAACCCCAGCTACTTGGGAGGCTGAGGCAAGAGGATCGCTTGTGCCCAAGAGTTGGAGGCTGCTGTGAGCTGTGATGCCACAGCACTCTACCTGGGATGATAGAGTTAGACTCTGTCTCAAAAAACAAACAAACAAAAAACGAAAAGCTGGAGTTTACCTGGTGGGATATGATTAGATTTGCATCCCAGAGAATGGCTTGTTTTTCAGACTTTTCCTTGGGTCTTCATCCTTTAAGTATTCTGATTACACTTTTTATTATCATTCTACTGCAGTGATTAATGATTACAGTAAAACAGAGGCTTCTTCAGTAAATAAGGGAAGCTGGTCCTCCAGTGGGAAAAACAGAGCTTTCTTTGACTCTGGAGAGATTCAGCATATAGATGTCCTTTCTTAGGAGACTACTAAAACTACCACACTTGAGCTTGGAACAGTTTCTCCTTTTAGTTTTTCCTAAGGTGTCTGCACTTTTATGTTAATTTTTAGGTAAAAAAAAAAATCAACGTATGGAGTATTGTATCAATATGCTCTCATTTGTGGCATACCATATTTAAGCAGGTTCAAATTCTGGAACCATCTTTTTAAATGAATGTGAATAAATCATTTTGAAATTTTGAAGACAAAACCTTAAGTTGAGAAATAGTCAAACATTCATCCACTAAGAATTATTTTTACTATTCTTAAGGTTGGTTCTTACAAGGAAAATATGAACAAATCCCAAATAGGAAAAAATTTCCAAGTTGGTTATTAAGTTTATCCCATGAATTACATAGGAAAATCCCTCTGAAGAGAAACAGTATTGCAAAAGAGATAAAAAAAAAAAAAAAAAAAAGCTGGGTGGCGTCTGTGGCTCAAAGGGGTAGGGCACCTGTCCCATATGCTAGAGGTGGTGGGTTCAAGCCCAGCCCCGGCCAAACACTGCAAAAAAAAAAAAAAAAATTAAAAAAAGAAAGTTTTTCTCTTTTAAATAAAAATAGGCATCCTGTTTCTAAGCATTTTTCAAAGTATTTAACAGTTTATTAAAATAAATATTTCTCTTCCAGGGGCATTTATCAGACGTTTTTATCCGTTTACCGTCAATGATCTTCCCTTTCTTCTTTCTATTTTCTTTCACTGTTTCCCTCCCTCCATCCCTCCCTCCCTTCCTTCCATGCTTTCTTCCTTCCTCCCTCCCTCCTTCTCTCCCTGCTTTTCTCCTTTGCTTCTTCTTTCCCTTCCTTATTTATTTCCTCCTCTTCCCCCTTTTTCTTTCCCAGAAAAGGAAACGTGCTAAACGCTCCGCCTGCATCATCCATTTAACCCTCATAACCACACCATGAGATAGGTACTCTTATTTTTCACATAGTGCAGAGGAAGAAATCAATGCTTTAAGAAGGTAAAGAAGTGGCTCGGTGCCCGTAGCACAGTGGTTACAGCATCAGCCACCTACACCAAGGGTGGAGGGTTTGAACCAGGCCCAGGCCAGCTAAACAACAACGACAACTGCAACAAAAAATAGCCGGGTGTTGTGGTGGGCACCTGTAGTCCCAGATACTTGGGAGGCTGAGGCAGAGAATCGCTTGAGCCTAAGAGATTGAGGTTGCTGTGAGCTGTGATGCCACGGTACTCTACCAAGGGCAAGGTAATGACACTGTCTAAAAAAAAAAAAAAAAAAGAAGGTAAAGAACTTACCAAACTCACAAATTCTGGAAGGGTGGAGTCAGGACTCAATGTTGGGTCTATAATATTCTAGAGCCCACAAAGTTTATTGCTTTCCATGCAATGAATAAAATATCTCTTTTATAATTGGGAAACTGTTGAATTAAAATGTAATGTTAGGAAAATAGTTACAATCCTCTAGGAGAAGAGACCAATCAAGAATAGTTCTGAGGCAGGTGCACGGCCCCCTGTCATCCCAGACTTTGGGAGGCTGAGTCAGGAAGATCCCTGAAGGCCAGGAGTTCAAGGAAGCAATGAGTTATGATTGCCCCACTGCATTCTAGCCTGACAGACAGAGCAAGACTCTGTCTCTAAATAAAAACAATGATGATAACACATAGCTAACCCCTTTGGAGAACATTCCTATTAAGTTCTGTGGCTTTTATAAGCAATAACTTACCCAATGCTCACACAAACCTGTGATATGTATACTATGTAATTGTCCCCATTTTAAACACTAGCAAACTGAGGTACAGGGTGTTAAGATAACCTGTGGAAAGTCCTGCCCAGAAAGTCCTACCTGCAGAGTATGTCCCCTGACCACAGCAGTAGAGCCCCTGGTGGGCTGGGTCCACATGAGCACTTCTGCCTACATGTTTCTTGGGGAATGTGGAACCAGTTAACTCCACAGATCCAGAGCAAAGAAAAGGCTATAGCACAAGGTTTCCCATGGAGGGAATCAATAATTATCCAGGCATACATTTCTTGTGTAAGTGACATGTCTGAAAATAGCTGTGTTTGTGATTAAGGAGTTAAAGGAAAAAGAATGCCACAGACGATAGGAGAGAAAAATAAAAGGCCCATTGAATTCACTCATGGTAAATGTTAGAAACTTAGGGCGGTGCCTGTGGCTCAAAGGGCGCTGGCCCCATATGCCGGAGGTGGCAGGTTCAAACCCAGCCCTGGCCAAAAACTGCAAAAAAAACAAACTTAAGAGTCAGTGTGATCCTTTCATGTGACTCACTAAATCCTTTTTGGAATTGCCCTATGGGAAAATCTAGTTTGCTTAGTGTTTTAAAAGTCCAATGTATTAGGGGGTGATGGCTTACGCCTATAATCGTAGCACTTTGGGAGGCTGAGACAGGTGTATTGCTTGAGCTCAGGAGACTAGCGTGAGCAAGAGCAGGACCCTGTTTCTACTAAAACAGAAAACCTAGTGGATGTTGTGATGGGCACCTGTAGTCCCAGCTACTTGGGAGGTAGAGGCAAGAGGTTGAGGCAATTGCTCAAGCCCAACAGATTGAGGATGCTGCAATGCCAGGGCAGTCTACCCAGGGTGACAGAATGAGACTCTGTCTCAAATAAATAAATAAATAAACTATACATTTCAATCCAAAAGAAAACTACATTACCTATTTTTTTAATGAGTTGGTACTTTGTTTTTGAAAAGTAACTTCCTAAAGCCAGGTGTGGTGGCTCATGCCTGTAATCCTAGTACTCTGGGAGGCTGAGGCAGGTGCATTGCCTGAGCTCAGAAATTCGAGACCAGCCTGAGCAAGAGTGAGAACCTGTCTCTAAAAATAGCCAGGCATTGTGACAGGTGCCTGTAGTCGTAGCTACTGGGAAGGTTGAGGCAAGAGGATCGCTTGTGCCTATGGGTAACTTCCTAAAAACCCTGATCAAACGGGGATTTCTTTTTTTTTTGAACTAGTTAATAAAACTATTTCATTGTAATGAGAATCGGAAGTATTTGGGTGTACATCTGATAATTAATAACATGTCGAATGCCTTCCAAGGGCAATGCTTTGTACCATGTGCTTGCTGTAGCCGCGCCCTTCCAATAACATCTGGAATCTGATTTCACTGTTCTTATCTCTGTAGCACTATCACTATCTTGGTTGAAGTTATTATCATCTCTTGCCCAGGTATTGCAATAGCTTCTACATGGTCTTGGCCACTTTTTCCCCTCCTTGTAATACCCACGGCATAATAATCTTTAAATGCCTAAACTTGGCCGGGCATGATGGCTCACGCCTATCACTCCAGAATTCTGCGAGGCGACAGCAAATGGATCACTTGAACTCACCATTTCGAGAACAGCCTGAACAAGAGTAAGACCCTGTCTCTACTAAAAATAGAAAAACTAGTTGGACATGGTGGTGGGTTCCTGTTGTCCCAGCTACTCGGGTAGCTAAGACAAGAGGATCTCTTGAGCCCAGGAGACTGAGGTTGCTGTGAGCTATGATGATGCCACAGCACTCTACCCAGGGTGACAGAGTGAGACTCTGTATTAAAATTCAATAAAAAATAGACTGGGCACGGTGGCTCATGCCTATAATCCTAGCACTTGGGAGGCTGAGGTGGGTGGATTGCCTGAGCTCATAGGTTCAATACCAGCCTAAGCAAGAGCGAGACCCCTTCTCTTAAAAAAAATAGTTGGACATTGTGGCAGGCACCTGTAGTCCCAGCTACTTGGGAGGCTGAGGCAAGAAGATTACTTGAATCCAAGAGTTTGAGGTTTCTGTGAGCTAAGACACCACAGTACTCTACCAAGGGTGACCAAGTGAGACTCTGTCTCAAAAATTAAAAAAAATTAAAAAAAAAAAAGGAAGCCTGTGGCTCAAAGGAGTAGGGTGCTGGCCCCATATGCTGGAGGTGGTGGGTTCAAATTCAGCCCTGGCCAAAAACTGCAAAAATAAATAAATAAATTAATTAATTAAATAAAATATAAAATAAAGTAAAATACCTAAGCCTGGCTGGGCATAGTGGCTCATACCTGTAATCCTAGTACTCTGGGAGGCAATAAAGAAAAAAAAAGAAAAGAAAGAAAGAAAATAAAAAAGGAAAAAAAGATTTGCTTCAAGGGGGAGCAGAGAATTGAGGAGGTAAGCTGGAGAAGGATGCAATATTAAGAGAAGTTTTCTTTTTCTTTTTTTTTTTTTTTTTGAGACAGAACCTCAAGCTGTCGCCCTATGTAGAGTGCTGTGGCATCACAGCTCCAACTCCTAAGCTTAAGCAATTCTCTTGCCTCAGCCTCCCAAGTAGCTGGACCACAGGTGTGCACCACAATGCCCTGCTATGTTTTGGTTGTAGTTGTTTGGCAGGCCTGGGCTGGATTCGAACCTGCCAGCTCTGGTGTATGTGGCTGGCTCCCTAGCTGCTGAGCTACAGGTACCGGGCCTCTTTTTTTTTTAATGATTGTGATAGAAAACTCTTTTTTTTTTTTGGAGACAGAGTCTCACTGTCACCTTGAGTAGGGTGCGTGACATCTCACAGCAACCTCAAACTCCTGGGTTTAAGCAATCCTCTTGCCTCAGCCTCCCAAGTAGCTGGGACTACAGGTGCCCACCATGATGCCTAACTACTTCTTATATTTTTAGTAGAGACAGGGTCTCACTCTTGCTCAGGCTGGTCTCGAACTCCTGAGCTCAGGCAATCCACCTGCTTCAGCCTCCCAGAGTGCTAGGCTTATTAGAGTAAGCCACTGCACCCGGCTGAAAACACATAACTCTTAACAAAGTCTTATGTGTGTGGCTCAGGATTGTTAACCATATACACATGAAAAAAAAATTGAGTGGAAAAAATGAGCATATTTGATGAGGTGAAAGAAAATTTATGCTGCAGGACAATGTCCTGGAGGAGATGGGAAGGGAGGATTTGGAGGGATAGAGAGGCTGAGCAGCTCTCCTAAGGTCACATAGCAGTAAGTGACAGGTACAAATTCCAACCGAGGCCTTCTGGCTCCAGAGACCTGGTTTTTTACTGACCTTTTGCTATGCTGTGAAATGAGAAAAACCGTGTGGGTGACATATAACTCTCCTCCTAGGTCTAATTCTCACTGTCCCTTTTTGGTATGAATTCACCCATTCCAAGCAAGTAAAGAAAATGCCCAAGTGTAGCACAGGAGAGTAGCCCTGACCTGAACACACAGTTCTGGGGCTTGCCTGCCTTATCTCAGCCAATCTGTAAATTGCTGAGCAGTCCGGCACTTGTGCTCCTCAGGGCCTATGTCTTTATAGGAGTCACAAAATGTTTCTGATATCTGCAGCTTGCTCATTTATGTTATCTGCCTGGTTTCCTAAGGTATTTGAGTCTGAAATGTCTAATTCTGAATTTAATTAAGCAGTGGTCTTGGAAGGAAGGAAGAAGGGAAGGAAGGAGGGAAGGAAATGAAGGAGGGAGGGAGGGAAGGAAGAGAGAAAGAAGGAAAGGTGAAGAAAGGAGAGAGCGAGGACTGGGGGAGGGAAGGAAGGAAGACAGGAGGGAACAAAAGAAGGGAAGAACAAAGGTGGGAAGGAAAGTAGGAGAAGAGGAGAGGGAGAAAGGAGAGGAGCTGTACAGAAGATGTTCACTTGATGTTTTGGAGACTCATCAAAGACAAGGGGGGGCATGTGTACTTTGGTTGATTTTGTGATACGTTATTGTGGTGGTTTCTAGAGAGAATTTATGTTGGCCATGATCCCAATCCAGCAGAACCTTTTAATATGCTCTAGGAGAAGCTATTAACATTCTCCATATTTAAATGATCTTAACACTTTATAATCTTAATGGTTACTTTAAAAAGTAATTAACTTTTCTGTATGTATAAAGGTAAAATGCCTTCATCATCTAGCCCCATCGTCTCTGGTGAATTTACATCAATGCTAGGATAAGTCATTTAATACGCTCAATCTAGTAGAAGAAAAAGCCTTTTTTCTTATTGGATAGTTCTCAATATTAAAACATTTGATGAGTAAACCAGAGATTATTGCAAAGACTATCTCTGGGATAATCAAGATTCTTAGAATTTCAAGATTTGGGTTTCTTCCCCCTAATAGGACTGAAATCCTTATGGTTCTTTCCTTAAATTAACAGCTTGTGTTTAAAAGCTCTGAGGGGGCTGGGTGTGACTCATACTGTTAGACCCGAGAATCGGAATCCCCAATGACCACACGAGAGACAGACACCAATGCAAATCACACGAGGGCATTTATTCAGGCTCGAGCCAGGGCTGCTGGTGTTCCCAGACGCAACTGGGGCCGAGAGCCCTGTGCTTGTCACCACGGGGTTGTTATGCAGTGGTTATGGGGTGAGAGGCGTGGGAAACAAAGCATGGCCTTTGGGTCGGTTATCTCTTATGCTGACACTAGAATTTAAGGCTGATAGGGTCCCGCCAATCTCAATGGCGGGGGGTGTTTAGGGAGCTGGGGGGAGGGTCCTGACACACTCCCGGAGATGGGGGGGTATGATTTACTAAGAAACAAAACAAAGGATTTTTAGGTTTCTTTTAAAATGGAGAACAAAAGCCTGAAATGATGAAAAGCCCAAAATGGCATCACTGGGTCCTTCAACACCTGTAATCCCAGCACTCTGGGAGACCAAGGCTGATGCATTGCTTAAACTCATGAGTTCAAGACTAGCCTGAACAAGAAAAAGATTCCATCTCTAAAAATATAAAATAAAATAAATAAAAGTTCTGAGGGAAACATTTGGGAATTACCAGGAAAATATTATGGTCCCATTAAAAAAAAAAAAAAAGAACAAAACTAAAAAATGATTTCCTTTTTTTTTTTTTGAGACAGAATCTCACTCTGAATGAAATCTCACTACAATGAACAAAAGGTTCTGGGTAGAGAACCTTGGTGTCATCATAGCTCAGAGAAAACTCAGCAACCTCAATCTCTTGGGTTCAATTGATCCTTTTGCCTAAGCCTCCCGAGTAACTGGGACTACAGGTGCCTGCCATGATGCCTGGCTAGTTTTTCTATTTTTGGTAGAGATGAGGTCTCACTCTTGCTCAGGTTAGTAGTGTTGAACTCCTGAGCTCAAGCGATCCACCAGTCTTGGCTTTCCAGAGTGCTAGGATTACAGATGTGCACCACTGCACCAAGCCTAAAGAATGCTTTTCCATTTTGTGTTAAATGGAAAAGGAGTTAAGTAGCACTGGACAAGAAAAGTAGATTTGCATTTACAACACAGGTTATTCATGAGAAGAAATTACTTGGTCAACTCAGTGGAAACTGTCTTCTGGGCCCCCACCCTGTGGGGGCTGTTTCCAGCATTCTATCTGTGAACAAGCTGTGTACATTCCAAGTATATTAGGCATATTACGTGTTTTCAAGGCCATGCTAAAGACCTTGTCTTTGCTGTCCCTCCATTAGTCCGTGAACTCTGGAGCGTTTACTAGATTTTTCAAATGCTTCAGTTGTTAAATGAGATAAAGTCCTTAGCCAAAAACCAAAGAACTTGGACCTCATAGGACTTTGTTCTTGTTAATTACCAAAGTAATGTGCAAGTCCATTCTTGACTCTTTTTTTTTTTTTTTGAGTCAGAGTCTCATTATGTCGCCCTTGGTAGAGTGCCATGGCATCACAGCTCACAGCAACCTAAAGTTTTCAGGCTTAAGCGATTCTCTTGCCTCAGCCTCCTGAGTAGCTGAGACTATACGTACCTGCCACAATGCCTGGCTATTTTTTTGTTGCAGCTGTTTAGCTGGCCTGGGCCGGGTTCAAATCCTCTACCCTTGGTGTATGTGGCTGGTGCCGTAACCACTGTGCTATGGGAGCTGAGCCAACTGTTTGGTTTTTTTTGAGATAGAGTCTCACTCTATTGCCCCCAGTAGAGTGCCGTTGCATCACACCTCACAGCAACCTTGAATTCTTGGGCTCAAGAGATCCTCTTGTCTAAGCGTCCCTAGTAGCTGGGACTATAGACACCCACCACAATGCCTGGCTGTTTTTTTTTTTTTTTCATTGTTGTTGTTGCAGTTGTCATTGTTGTTTTAGCTGGCCCAGGCCAGGTTCGAACTCACCAGCCTTGGTGTATATGGCTAGCGCCTTACCCACTGAGCTTTGAGCACCGCCATTCTTATCAGTATCACACAAGTTTTGAGGCCTTACCAACTGGGGTATTCATAGTTATATCTTATAGCCAACTGTGCATACTGCTATCCTCACAGAGGGGTTCAGTCCTCTGGCTTTTTCTCACTTTCCTACTCTGTCTTTGGCTCTTACTACCCTTTCCAACTCAGGGTTTCCTATGCTGTTCTTTTTCATTGAAGATGTTAGTTTGGGGAATAGTGTCTGAATGTCTGACTTCTTCTTTCTATTGATACCATTTAAATGCGTATTACAAAGGGCAATGTGGATGATACAATGCCCATTGTTGATGTAGAGAAGAAGGCACAGTTCGACCACGAGGAACCCATTGAAAACAATGAGATAAAGAAATGTTGCTTGGGTTTTGGAATGTTTCATTGGGTGTTTTTAAAGGTCTTTTAAAAAATTCTCAAGCAGCTTAGGGTGAATGTAATCAGGTCACCATTTCCCTGTGTTAAAGGGTTTGGCAGAGGAGAGGCCAAGTGTTAAGATGCAGGGAAAGGAAATAAATGGGGAACAGTCAGGAAAGAAACTTACTTGGACACAGGAAGCCCAGGGACCCTGGAGCGGAAATGAAGGAAAGGCAGGCACCACAAACTAGGCCAAGAAGGGAGTAGACACAGTCCAGGGGCCAAGCGTTCTCACATGATACCGTCCCTGTTGCTGGGCTTGCCTGATCTCTCCTTTCCCCTGCACAGATTACTGGGCCCTGAATCACGTAGAGAAAGGAATCCGGAAATTGTTTTCCCAGTTTCCAGCTGCTCCAGATGTAAGCCAGCCTGGGAAACTCCAATTTGTAAAATCTTAGGAGCTGACCACCTCTTAGCTACTAGGCCTTACCTTAGAGAAGAGAGCTTCTACAAGGGTGTTTTTAATTCATGAATATAAAACACAACTATAAGTAAGTACAAACAATCTGTGGACTGACTTATGTACATTTTACAGGTTGTGCATTCAGAAAGTTGATGGTCAAAACAGTCCATGGGTGGATCAGACCTACTATGGAAAAGCCAATGATGCTTAATCTAGACATGACCTTTTTGCCTTTAACTAAGAATCAGAGATCAATAGAGAAATGTCTTAATTGGGAAATCCATAAGCATACAAAATATCCAAGTAAATAGTATAAAACCACTACTTGAGTTAGAGAGTAAGCAAATGATCTATGCGAATTCCAAGAATTAGTTGGCCAGTACTCGCTACACTACTTTTATGGATATTTAACTGAGTAGGGCATGGTGGGTTGGGGTTAGTTCTAATCACTTCTTGTTTTTTTTTTTTTTTTTTTTTTTGGCCAGGGCTGGGTTTGAACCTGCCACCTCCAGCATATGGGGCCAGTGCCCTACTCCTTTGAGCCACAGGCGCCACCATCACTTCTTGTTCTGATTTCCTGTTTCCTCTGAATTCTTGCTATCACATCCATCTTGCCTCCTGTGTCTGATCTCCACCCTGCATCAAGCCACATGCAAGGCCCTTTGGTTTTCTCCAAATACTATTATCAGAGGTTTAAAGATCACCAGAAGTGCCCATTTGCTCAGGCCTGTAATCCTTAAACTTTGGGAGGCTGAGATGGAAGGATCACTGAGGGCCAGAAGTTTAAGACCACTAGATATGGATGAGCAACGTGGTGAGACCCCCATCTCTATAAAAAGGACAAAAATTAGTTGTGTGTGGTATGTACCTAAAGTCCCAGATACTTGGGAGGCTAAGATGGGAGGAGTGCTTGAGCCCAGGAGTATAGAGTCTACGTGAGCTATGATGATGCCATGCACTATAGCCTGGGCAACAGAGGGAGACCCTGTCTCAAAAACAACAACAACAACAGAAAAAAACAGAGTGAGAAAGAGAGTGTGCCAGAAATGCTTACATCACAACGTAACACTCAAACAACATTAAACATATATATCAAGCCAAGGCAGGTGGATTGCTTGAGCTCAGGAGTTTGAGACCAGTCTGAGCAACAGCGAGACCCTGTCTCAAAATGGAAAAACTAGCCAGGTGTAGTGGCACACACTTGTAGTCCCAACTACTCGGGAGGCTGAGGAGAGAGTATGAAGTTGCTGTGAGATGTGACACCATCGCACTCTAACCATTCTACAGAATGACACTCTGTCTCAAAAAAAAAAATATATATATATATACTAAAAAATTTATATATATACTCAAAAATTACAAATATATATAAATATATATAATACTCAAAATATATATATATATACATTTAACGGAGTAGGGCATGGTGGGCATGTATATATATATATATACATATATATATATATTTTTGAGGCAGAGTCTCATTTTGTCACCCATGATAGAGTACTATGGCGTCACAGCTCATAGCAACCTTAAACTCTTGGGCTTAAGCGATTCTCTTGCCTCATCCTTCCTAGTAGCTGGGACTACAGGTGCCCGCCACAATGCCTGGCTATTTTTTTTTTTTTAAGGCCTTTAGGGAGGTGTGTTTTGTTGCCAAGCAGAAAATTATCTGAAATCTGCTTTTGCAATTGAAATGGATGTATTTAAAAGTATTGTCCTAGCAAAAGCTTTCTAGAGTCTTTCTTTTTTTTTTTTTTTGTGGTTTTTAGCCGGGTCTAGGTTTGAACCCACCACCTCCAGCATATGGGCCGGTGCCCTACTCCTTGAGCCACAGGCGCCGCCTGCCTGGCTATTTTTTTGTTGCAATTGTCATCATTGTTTAGCTGGCCCAGGCTGGGTTTGCACCTGTCAGCTTCGGTGTATGTGGCTGGCACCCTACCCATTGAGTATAGGCGCAGCCATTTTTTTTAAATATCCTCTTTTTTGTCCTTCCTGTGATCTGGAATTCCTTATTCACTGATTCCTCACTACCTTAGTCTTTCATCTGACTCCAGAGATGCTTTTTTTTTTTTGAGACAGAGTCTCACTATGTTTTCCTCGGTAGAGTGCTGTGGCAGCACAGCTCACAGCAAACTCAAACTTGGGCTTAAGCAATTATCTTGCCTCAGCCTTCCAAGTAGCTGGGACTTACAGGTGCCCACCAGAACACCCGGCTATTTTTTGTTGCAGTTGTCATTATTGTTTAGCTGGCCCGGGCCAAGTTCGAACCTACCAGCCTTGGTGTATGTGGCTGGTGCCATAACCACTGTGCTACAGGCGATGAACCTGACTCCTGAGATTTTATAAGCTTTTGAATTCCAAAAATGAATTGCAGATTCAAGTGTATAAACATTTTTTATTTTAAGAGATTATCACCAAGCTGTCTTACTGGTTTACCAATTTATTATCTTTATGAAATAAAAATGAAATCCTAAGTCCTCTGCTAACTGGGCCAACTAACACCTTAAAACTAATTTCTTAGTCATGACTGGACATCAGAGATGAAGCATAATTACATGCCCATGATTTCTCTTCATAAATATTCATGACTCCTCCTATAGCTTACCAAATATGTATATTTGACCACCTTGCTGAATATAAAATCCTGTTGCCTTGGGTGGCACCTGTGGCTCAGTGAGTAGCGCGCCGACTCTATATACCGATGATGGTGGGTTCAAACCCGGCCCCAGCCAAACTGCAACAAAAAATACCCGGGCGTTGTGGTGGGCGCCTGTAGTCACAGCTACTGGGGAGGCTGAGGCAAGAGAATCACCTAAGCCCAGGAGCTGGAGGTTGCTGTGATGCCAGAGCACTCTACCAAGGGCAATAAAGTGAGACTCTGTCTCTACAAAAAAAAAAAAAAAAATCCTGTTGCCTTTTGTCTTGTCTGGTCTGGACTCTGCTTCCCAATCTGTTGGAATGGCTGCCCAATAAGCTGCTCCCCTTTATGAGAAATAAAGCTCTCCCTTCTCCAAAGTATAAACCTCCTTAATTTCTTTTTAGTTAACATCATCAGTTTATATTCCCATCAACAGAATATAATGACTTGATTTTTTTTTTTTTATTAAATCATAGCTGTGTACATTAATGCGATCATGGGGCACCATACATTGGTTTTATAGACCGTTTGACACATTTTCATCACACTGGTTAACATAGCCTTCCTGGCATTTTCTTAGTTATTGTGTTAAGACATTTACATTCTACATTTACTAAGTTTCACATATACCCTTGTAAGATGCACCGCAGGTGTAATCCCACCAATCACCCTTCCTCCGCCCACCTCCCCCCTCCCTCCCCTCCCTTTCCCCCTTCCCCCTATTCTTGGGTTGTAACTGGGTTATAGCTTTCATGTGAAAACCATAGATTAGTTTCATAGTAGGGCTGAGTACATTGGATACTTTTTCTTCCATTCTTGAGATACTTTACTAAGAAGAATATGTTCCAGCTCCATCCATGTAAACATGAACGAGGTAAAGTCTTCATTGTTCCCTTGCCAAAAATAGATATTTATATTTTATGTATTTACCTATTTAGGAGGTGAAAATTTTCCCCCAATATTTCTACTTTCATTTCCTTAATTATGAAGAGTTGTTGGAGCATCTCTTTACAAGCTCAGTGGTCAGTCATATTTATTTACCTGTAAACTACAGGTTTGTTTTTTCTATTAAAGAGTTGGTAATGTTCTTCAGTTTTCTTATTGATTTGTAAGAACTCTTCACATACTAGCAATAGTAACTCATTGTCATCTATGTTGCAAATATTTCCTCCAGTTTGTTCTTCTCTGAGATTTCCAGCGGTGCATCTGGTCCCGGGAGATGCCCCTGGGTTGGGGATTATTTCTAGCTTTCCAGTGATCTCATCTGCTGCTTGGTGGGAAAGCCCCACAGACCTAAAGCTATTGGTTTGGTGGAAACCAGCCTTTTTGTTGTTTTCGTTTGGACTTTTCCTCTTTTTCTTACTTTTTTTTCCTCGTAGCAAACCTTTTTTTTTTTTTTTTTGCAGTTTTTGGCTGGGGCCGGGCTTGAACCCACCACCTTTGGTATATGGGGCCAGTGCTCTACTCCTTTGAGCCACAGGTGCCACCCAAAACCTTTATTTTCTGTGGGACACATTTACCACTTGGGAATTACTTCCAGTGATGCTTTTTGGTCTTTCTCCTTGCTAGAAGGAAGAAATAGTAAGTTCCCTTTTACAATGGACTGGTATCAACCCTTCTTTTAGTTTTCAGATCAGCTGAGCCACTCACAAGTCTGTTTTCTAGCTTTTATTCTTCTCTAAACTTGTGGGCATGTGTCTCCTGCTACACCATCATCATCATCATCATTATTATTATTATTATCATTATCATTTGCGGCTTTTGGCTGCGGCTAGGTTTGAACCCGCCACCTCCGGCATATGGGGCCAGTGCCCTACACCATTATTATTTGATGGATTTAATTCATGTTCCTCAGTTTGAGAAGGGACGGAGAAGAGGTTCTGTCTGCGTGTGTCTAAGCTGACCCCTTCCCTAGAAACCTAGCCTTTGTGTTCTCTATTTCTCCTGTAAGAACTTCTTGGTTACCCAGGAGGCCACTCTTGCTCAGGGGCATGGTTTTAAGTGGGCCAGCACCATGGGAGCGGTGACATGAGCAAAAATATACACTTAGGCTGCAGTGAAAGAGCCTTGATGTTCTTTTTACCCAAGGAAATTAGCACAGAGAGTTTTGTGGGCTCATGTTGGACCTTTGGAAGCATGTAACAGTTACACATTCCTGCTACAGTCCTTGCACATTATTAGTAGCCATTTATTTTATTCAAATGTGCTCTTTATGTCCATCTAGGAGAGTGAATGTGCCTCTTTCAAAAAATTCTCTCAGCTGTAATAATCATTACTGTGCTAAGAAACATGATGTGATGAACCATAAGGATTTACTTAGTGATAAAGCCAACCTTTCCATCTCTGGTGTTTCTCAGACTTTCATATTTTTGAGAATCACTGGGGGGGGGGGGTTGTTAAAACACAATTAGCCTACCCCTTCCCTCAGAGATTCTGATTTAGCAGGTGGAGGCAGAGCCCAGGAATGTGAATATTTAACAAGCACAGAGGTAGTTCTGCTATCTGTGGTCTTTGGGAAATTCTGGGGCAAGACATGACAACTTCAGCACTATTGACATTTGGGACTCAATAATTCCTTGTTGTTGGACACTGTCTTGCGGATGCCAGTAATACTCCACTCCCCAATTGGAGAGTGACATTTAAAATTAAAATGACAATTGAAAATGACTCCAGACATTGCCAAAATGTCCCCTGGGGAGTTAGATTACCCTGATTGAGAACCATAGGCTTAGGAGAAAATTAATGAGAAATTGTTCCTTAAAAACAGTTTTTAGGAGACCAGCCTGGGCAAGAATGAGACCCCATCTCTAAAAATAGCTTAGGTGTTGTGGAGGGTGCTTGTAGTCCCAGCTACTTGGGAGGCTGAGACAAGAGGATTGTTTGACCCCAAAAGTTTGAGCTTGCTGTGATCTATGATGCCAGAGGACTCTATCAAGGGTGACAAAGTGAGATTCTGCCTCAAAAAAAAAAAAAAAAGAATAAAAATAAATTAATAGAGTTTGAGGTTGCTGTGAGCTGTGACACTATGGCACTCTATCAAGGATGACAAAGTGAGACTCTGTCTCAAACAAAAAATAATAATTAATTAATTTGTAATAAAATAACACTATTTTTACTTTCACACGCAGCCATTGCATTGATTCATTGAACAAATTAAACTAAGTATTTCTGAGCATCTGGAATGTGCCAAGCCTTTTATATTAAAAATGTTTAATCATGGCTACCTCTTTATTTTTTTGAGAAAGAGCCTCAAGCTGTCGGTAAAGTGCTGTGGTATCACAGCTCACAGCAACCTCTAACTCCTGGGCTAAGAGATTCTCTTGCCTCAGCCTCCCAAGTAGCTGGGACTACAGGTGCTCGCCACAATGCCCAGCTATTTTTTGGTTGTAGTTGTCATTGTTGTTTGGCAGGCCAGGGCTCGATTAGAACCCGCCAGCTCTGGTATATGTGGCTGGCACGTTAGTCACTTGAGCTACAGGTGCCAAGCCATGGCTACCTCTTTAATATCTTAGAAGATGGAAGCCAAGGAAATGTTCTTATAATTAACATCTACTGAACATGCATTTTTCTTAAATTAAATTTTTTTTTTTTTGGAGTTTCTGGCTGGGGCCAGGTTTGAACCCACCATCTCCGGTATATGGGGCCGGTGCCCTACTCCTTGAGCCATAGGCGTTGCCCCTTAAATTAATATTCTTTTTTTTTTTTTTTTTGAGACAGAGCCTCAAGCCGTCACCCTGGGTAGAGTGCTAGAGTGCTGTAGTATCACGGCTCACAGCAACCTCCAACTCCTGGGCTCAAGTGATTCTCCTGCCTCCTCCTCCCAAGTAGCTGGGACTACAGGCGCCTACCATAACGCCCAACTATTTTTTGGTTGCAGCTGTCATTGTTTGGCGGGCCCGGGCTGGTTTCGAACCGCTAGCTCAGGTGTACGTGGCTAGAGCCTTAGCTGCTTGAGCCATAGGCTCTGAGCCTAAATTAATATTCTTATAGCTTTCTGTAGAATAATATTTCAGAACTTTAAAATATTAACAAAATATTGACATTGCTTTAGGAAAGAAATAATTCAGAATAAATGTGGTATAACTTGTTTCACTCTAATAATGAAACTAATTTTATTTGTAAAATTTACGCTTATTCCAATTTAGGAATATATAAGGAGACAGTGGTGAACTACCTGCCATGATACTATTTATAAAATCTCACCTCTGCTGTAATTTTACAATCCTTCTTTGGAGAGTCTATGGTCCCTATAAATACGTAACTGTGACACCCAAGTATGCTCATTTCAATATGAGTTTTTCACATGATATTACAATATTAAAAATAGATCAAGATGTGGGGCACCCAAATATTTAACTCCTTAATCAGTGACATGAGGAGTCAAGAGGAAGAAAGAAAGGAGGGAAGGAAGGAAGGAACAGGGGAGGGAGGAAGGAAGAGGGGAGAGGGAGGGATGGAGGAAGGAAGGAAAGAAAGAAGGCAGGGAGGAAGGGAAGGGAAGGAAAGGGAGAGAGAGAGGAAGTGGAAGAGAGGAAGAAAAAAAGAGAAAGAAGGATAGTAGTTGATTCAGGACTGAAGCTCCACACTGGTCAGTGAATTCTGTTGAAATTCAATCGTGTAAGAGACAAACGTAGAAAAAAGGAAGGTGAGACAATCGCTAAATGCCTATTGACATCCAGGAACCCTGAGAACGGGGCTGTCTCCACTGTAGACTTTATTATCCTCTTCCCTGGGTGAAGGTGTGAGTGAGCTCAAGGGAGGGAAGAAGCCTTTTCTGCGGAGCGGGCTCTTCACTGTGCCCTAAGCCAGGCCGGGTCTAGGTAGCTCTCCGTGGTATCATTTCTTTGTATTGGAAATCTGGGACCTCTGAGGATTGGGAAAGTAGAATCCGGCCCCGGCAGCTGTCTTTCTCCGCTGTGTTTGAAATGTAAAATCGACTCTCAGAAGACCCCAGGGCCTAGTCCTGGGCTGAGGGAGCGGCTCTGATTGACAGAGCTGGAGAGAATTAAAAGGAAAATCTTGCCTAGTGGAAAGTTGAATTCACGAAATTGGGACTTGATTTTCTCTGGCAGGAACGCCTCCTAAGGCAGAGTAAGACAACAGCTTGCTCTTTAGAGATGCTGTTTTCTATGCGGGGTTAGTGGTGTGTGTGTTTGTCCCTGTGTCCTCCCAGACGGTCCATTTTCAAAGGGTCATTAACATTATTTAAATATTCATGGTGGGGGAGGGGACGACGGACTGAAATTTCAGACCTATCGGGGGTGAGGGGTGGCTGGCACCGCCTGATGGAGGCCGGAGCAGCGCATCAGCCGCCTCCTTCCCCCCGCTGGCTTTGTTAACACGCGCGCTTTGACTCCGGGCTACCGGCTGCCACGCCACGAGGGCAGCGGGGAGGCTCTGGCCAGCTGCAAGGATCGCTGTCCGCACCTCAGCCTCCCGACCACCTCTAAGGGGGGCTCCCAAACTCGCGGAGACACCGTTACTGCAGCAAAGACAATTCCCAACCAGTTTCAGCTGTCACGCTTAGCCGGGGGACATTTGTGGTCCTGGGGAAGGGACGAGGGGTTCGCTCCCCGCTTTGGTAGGAACTCGGCATCTGCTGGCATCTGACCGCGAACAGGCGCCCAGACACTTCCACTTATACATATATACACACGTTTATGTACACAGCAGCGCACACGTCCACGTGCGCACACGCCGACACGCCTACCCGTGCGCTGAGACCAGTCCGCACACCCAGATAGAGCGCTCCACCCGGTTAGGAAACTCGGCTTCTGTCGCCCGGTGTATCCCTTCACTTCTCGGTTGCTCCAGTCTCTCCTTTCATTTCTTTTCTCGGTGTGGGCAGAGAAGCCCTTCCCCTCCGCCCCTGCTGCAGCCCGAAGGTGTGGGTGGGACTCTGGGGCGCCGGGGGCGGAGGGGGCGGGGAAGGGGCGGGCACCGGGCGCGGCGGGCGGGGCTCCCCGCCCTCCAGCGCCCCCGCGCGGCCGCCACTCCCTGCAGATGCGCTTGCCCCTGCTCCGGGCGGCCGTGCGCCTTCCCCGGAGTCTCCCGGACGCCCGAGGCGGCGGCAGCGGCTGCGCAGTGCTGGAGCCGAGCCAGAGGACTGCGCCCCCGGGATCCGGCGCCCAGAGGTGAGTGTCTGGGGCCGGGAGGACTCTGGTGTTGGGGTGTCCTCGGGCGAGGAGAAAGGGTAGCCGGGTAGGGGCTGGAGATTTGAGAGTGCTCAGAAGCACCACAAGCGTTAAAGGGCCTTTTATTAAGATCGGTGTCTAGGCGAGCATGTGCCGGGAGGCGGCCCCGGCTGGAGGGCTGTGGCCATGTGCCTTTGAATTCCTAGGTTTGGGGGAGGGTCACCCTTCGGCTGCTTTGTTCAATACTTGTTCACTTGTAGATGCTTAAAAAAAGTAAACTTAGCCACCCCTCCCCCCAGCCCGGGACACGCGCGCGCGCACACACACACACACACACACACAGCCGGGTTGTAAAGGAAAAGCCGTGAAGTCAAACGTGGCCGTGGCTGTTTCTCCAGACTCGGGAGCAGCGGGGATGTAGCCCCTGGCTCCCGCTCCGAGGACGCTGCGAGTCCGGCATCCTGGTATGGAGCGCTAAGGGCATTTTCAGAAGTCCTGAGCTTTGCAGGGACACTGAGTCTGGGGAGCCCCAGGGCCCAGGGCGGCTAGAGCCAGATGGGATTGGGGTCCAGGGACCTGAAGTCCGGAGCTGATGGGGGAGGAAGGGAGCAATCCTTGTGCCCCGGGAGGGAGAGAGCGGTCCGGTCCGAGGTGAGCCTGGAAGTTTTGCCTGAGGCTGGGACCTCAGCAGTTAGGATCTCGTGTTTCAGTTAGCAGTTAGGATCTCTGGATAAAGCCAGAGGTGCATCTCTCCTGGCCCTTCCTGAGAACACTTTGGGGAACATCAGGAGCAGACTGCGGTGCGGAGAGCTCTGGGCGAGCGGTGCCTGTAATGTACATGGAGGCTGCGCGCCGGCACGGATGAGAGCGAGTAGACGCCGGTGGCCCTGAGAAATTCTAGAGAAGCGGAGTGAACGAGAGGGGCCTGAAACCAAGCCCGTGAGAGTCGAGATCCCGCACCCGGGAGCAGGGACTCTGGTGGCCGCGTGGGAACTGAAAGCAAAAGGCAGGGCTGTGAGCTCCCCAGCACTGACGTAGGGCGCTCGGCCAGCTCTGGGGAGCTTTCCTCCAACCCAGGAAAAGGAGGCGTCCGGAGGAAGGTGCCTTGTTTGGAGAGATGGTGGATTCCCTCTCCAGGCTCTGGTACAGCCAGTTTCCCGGGTGGGGTAGCAGTAGCGTTTTGGCTGCGATGGGCTGCGTGGTCACACTGACCAATCAGCACCCTTCCCCATAGCAGTTTTAAGTGCAGCGCCAATAATTTAGGCAGACTTCCTATTGTGTCTATTTCTGAAAAGGGACTTCACCTAGTCTATACAGCTTTCTCTGTATTGTATCTTTGAATCTGCGAGGGAGTTGACACCTCCCGGGAAATCCCATTCTGTCTCAGCTCACCTTCCCTGGAGCCCAGAGGCTGAGAATAAACAGGCCCACCTTGCCATTGTGATCCCAGGGCGTCGGTTTCCTCCTCTTTGCCCTGATTAGCATTCACTTAAGCATCACACTTTCTTTCTGGAAACGTTCCCAATTTAATTAAACATCTCCTCTTTCTCCCAGTCTGGCAGCCTTCCCAACATTGATCAATAAAATTTTATAGTAACATGTCTAAAAATGAAGTGTGTGCAGTAAGGAGTTTATTCTGTTTCTTTAAAACATAAGGATTTGCTCTAAAAAGCACGTTGGAAACAGCTATCTGCTGCCAGCTCTCTCCAGTTCTGAGCCTTGGGCCTTTCCTTAAAGGGCATCTTCTCCTGTGAGTGGGCGCTCACCAACAGTCATGTGAGCCCTGCAATTATTTTCTACAGCACCAACAAAATTAGTCCTGAGCTAGGAAAAACAAAAGTGATACTGCCTGGGTCTCCCAATCCCTTACCTAACAGACTCCACAGCAGAGTTCATTTCAGTTTTCTTCCGGATACTGAGGTAGGCGCTAGGGTGAGAGGGATAGCTGGGCTTTGAGATGGGACAAACATTTTGAAAAACCCATTATCTCACAGTTCTGGCATGACAGCTGGCACAGTTTCCTGCCTGCAGAGTTCAGAGTTATTTCACTTTCGTAAGTGGCTTACTAGGTACCCTCCAGATCTCTGGCTAATAAGGTGAAGTAGGTTGTCTTAACTTCATTAGGAAGTGAGGGGAAAATGATCCACTGGTTTTATTTCTACAACTTTAAATATTTTATTATAGAACTAACACTTTAAACGTTACTTTTAAAAATTGCTAACACTTTGGGCTTCCCAGTTATTATTATAATTATTGTCTAGATACTATAATAGATTTGGTGGGCTCTTCAAATACCTGCGTCCCAGATTTGTATTGCAGTTGTTATTACTAATCTCTGCTTATTAGGGTAATGAGAAATGTTTCAGTTAAAGATGAAATTGAATTTGGATGGAGGTCGCATTAAGGGATTTTACTAATTGAAACAGGAGTATGCTAAAATTTACTTCTGAAGAATGAGAGTATGGTGTTTAGTAACATTCTTTAATTTTATACATATCTCAACCCTGGTAGAATTGATGCCCTATCTTTAATTATGTTCTAGAATGGCTGTTCTTTGATCTTGAGAAACATAGAAGTCAACATTTGCTTAGATTATTAATCAGGATCTAGGGTCAGCTATTGGAAGTTTGAAGTAACTGATTAATGTGCTTATGAGCTTCAATAATTTTAGTAAGTTTTTGGTAGAAAAATGACATCATGGGAAGGGGGAGGTTTTGGTGGAGGGAGGGTAATGGGTGGGGCCACATCTATGGTGCATCTTAGAATGGGTACAGGAGATTGCACTAATGTACACAGCTATGATTTAACAATTAAAAAAACTCAAAAAAAAAGAAAAATGACATCATTTTCTTTATACTATATAAACTCAACACCTAGAAGCAGATTTTCTGTGACGCTAAAAAATAGCTTAAATTTTTTAGGTTCTCTCACTGGTGGCAGGGTTACACCATAGCACTTTTGGTGGCTTGGGCTTGAGGGAGGCCTCTGAGGGCCCTGATGATGTGAGATAAGATAATCTCTCTCTTTCTCTCTTTTGCTCTCTCTCTATACACACACATCCATACACACACACACACACACACGCACACACATAGACGTACATGTATATATTCACACACATAAATTATATAAATTACTTTTTATAAAATAACACTCTGAAAGACTACTGTTCAAATTTATAGGGAAGTTGAAACCATCTCTACTCTAAAGGGAAAATCCAACATTTTGCTTGGAGAGAAAGGTACAGAATTTGTCTACATGATTTTAAGTAGTACTTGATTAACTGGAGTACTTAAATGGAGTGTTCCAAGTAACTTAATACCTGAAGTTTAAACTTAAAATTTGTTTCTACTGTTGTTGATGAAAGTGTTTCCAAGGTGTAACATGTGGTTACCTTGCCTCCTTGCCAGCGGTGAATATATTGTTGTCTTTCCATGGACAGTTTAGGTTTTGTGGTCTAAGCATGATATTAGCATGGTTATACATTGTGGTTTTATAGGATTGTAGAAGTGTAATTGTGGACCTGCTCCAGGACAAACTCTGGAGGCTAGCTTTTTAGAAAACTAAAATCTCTAGTCCAGATTCCCTAGTCTCTTGAAAGTGGAGTGTCAGAAAAATTAAGAGATCACATCTCTCCCTTCTTCCTGTAATGAGATGGGTTGTGCTTTCTCCAGGGTTTGGTGGTGGGTTCTTTTTTTCTGTCCAGGTGGATTCTGAGCTTGAGGGGGTGCAGGAGAGGACAGCATGGGAGGAGGAACTGCGCATCCTTCCGGTAGTATTCCTGTCTTCTGCTAGGTGCACCAGTGCTACGAGGCCTTGGGGATACAGACTTGAGTAGGATAAAGAGACATGTAAATGGAAATTTGTTCTCATCTTGGCAGCAGTCTCAGAGTGACTGAGTGTACCAGGCATCTGGAGAAGGTGCCCTGGGGAGGCAGGATGCTGCTGACATCCTTCCCCAGGCAGAGGACCAGAGGGCTGGGTGAGGGGTGAGGATGACATGATGGGACTTTCCTCAAGTGGGTTTGGGGGGGGTCGTGTGTTTGTTTTATCTTCTGAGTCTGGGGAAGGATGCATCTGTTGGGTGAGGAGATGGTGGTGTGGGTAAAAGATGGGAGCTGTGGGACTTGGTGGGAAGGTTGCTTTGCTTTGAACCCTTTTTTTTTCCTTAAAAAAAAAAAAAAGGGAAAGGGCTTTGTGGTTGATGTCGATGTTCAACTGAAGTAGATTGGGTAAGCAGAGCCAGATATGCACATATTTCAATGCCCGTGTTGTCCAGGACCATGATGTGGCCAAAGCATATTAACATTTCAGCCAAGTTCTCTGTAAGATCTTGAGCATGTCATGTAAATGGAATCTGAGTTTACTCGTCTATAAAAAGGAAGGCTATCAAAACCTACCTATTTTAAAACTTGTGTATTCAATGAAATGTTTATAGAAGCATATTGTCCATGTTGTATTCCCCCGCAAATTGGTTGTATTCTAAAATTAATCAGTCTTCTTTCTTTCATCTTTATGATAGATGCAAATGATGAGCAAACAGGTTTTAAAGTTAATTTTTAAAATCCCAGCAATTGTGCAGCAAATCCAATATTCATCCTTCACACTGACCTAGAAGCTTTGAACCTGAAGATTCTCCAAAGCTGACCTCTGTGCCTACCCCTTCTCCTCCTTTTGATTGGGGGGGGGGTGTCTGGCTGACATTTTTCCTCCCTTTGCCCCTGAAGCACTTACACTATTGGTAATTTCTCCATTTTTCTTTACCCATTCTCTCTTTAAACTTTGAATAAGTCAGAAATTGCTCCTCGTTGGGAAAATAGACCCCAGTTTTCAGGACCTTCATCCTGGGCTAAAGCTCACTCAGTGACCCACAGTATGTTGGTTGTCACCGGGACTCCCTTCCCAGACTATTGTAAGGTTCTTTGCAAACTCTGAGTTTACTGTATTCCTAAAGCGGATCATTGATTAAATAGATTAAGTGTAGCTTTACAATGAAGGTTAAAATAAAAAAGGATTTTCAGAAGAGCCCAAGAAACCTACTTAACACAGTTCATTCTGTCATAACATTTAACTTTTCATAGATTTGCAGTAGAGGGTGCTGGCTGGCTGGATCATTACATAGCACCATGGTGAGGTAGATGCAGCAGAAACATTATTTTGAGTTAATTCCTAAGAGTTAAAAATAATTCTTTTAAACACACAAATAGGGTATTCTCTGCCACTGGTCTGAACCTGTCCACCAAATGGGAGGTGCCAGACAGAGCTGCCAGACAGGAGAACCTGTACATTTAAGGATGAATCAATTAGCAAGAGCAGCTAGGCAAAAAAGCAGAAAACCACAGCACCTGGCCCTGTTTGTGATGCCTCTGTGAAGAGTGTTCTTTTCAGTTAGTGTCTACTGGAAGGAGATTCCCCCATGTTGGTCTGTGGAGGGGGGACTCTCCTTTCTTAAGTCAGGTCCAGTGACTTTCAGTGTCTGTACTCTATTAAAGACCTTTAATAGAGGCCCTGCGCTGGTGATCTGATTTCCTAGGACTCTGCCTTGTTCACTTGGGCGGCATGGGCGGCATATCTGGATGTGTGATTCAGTTGCTCCCAGGATGTATGCAGGAATTCCTAGGCCCTGGCACAAACTGTCAGGATCATTGATCTGAGAGGAGCCTGGATGGACACTGCCCTTCAAACCAGCTCTGCTGGCGATGCCAAATAAAGCTTGAGAGCTCATTGCCTTAGAGGCTGAGTGGGTAGGCAACAGAGATTGCCCCATCCACCCACCCATATCTGTAGTCCCATCTCTAACTTAGGACAGGAGGAAATAGGCACTGCACCAGGTCCCCCGAGAAATTCTTAAGTAACCTGATAAATTCTAACTTACCTGCCTTAGGTCTTGAGTGACTTTACCATCAGAACTCAGAGATTATCCTGGAGCTTCTTCAACAGATCTGTGGCAGATTCTGCTTGAGCTTTTGCCCTGTGGAGCACCTAACTCCTTATCTGCTGCATGGGGTTGGGAAGAAATTGAACCAATGTATGAAGATAGATAAATGCAGGACCAGAAATACTAACTTCTCTTGTAACTATGTAAAGATGCATTTTATTGCTTACCACCTGACTTAGTGAGGGACTATCCTAGTTTGTGTAGCCTGCTCAAACAGAATACCACAGACTGGGTGTCTTACAAGCAATAGAAACTCATGTTTCACAGTTCTGAAGGCTGAGAAGTCTAAGTTCAAGGCCCTGGCAGATTCAGTGTCTGGTGAGGGGCACCTTCTGGTTCGTGGATGACCTTTTTACTGGGTCCTCAGATGGTGGAAGGGTGAGGGATGTCTCTGGGGCTTCTTTTGTAAGGGCACTAATCCAATTCATGAGAGCCCCATCCTTATGACCTAATCCCCTTCCAAAGGCACCACCACTTAATTCCATCATAGGGAAATGGAGGCTTCAACATATGAAGGGAGGCATGTCTAGATCATAGCAGAGACCTTGGAAAGATTCTTGGTACAGAGTATGGATAGTAGCCATACTAGGGCAGTTTTCCCAGGGGACTGAACTGGAAGTCTCCCCATTTAGGATTTAGAAGAGAATTTTGTCAGAATGCTTAGCTTTTAATCTTTTTAAATTGCTATTTTAGTAGGGATGGCATTTTTTTTTTTTCGGTTTTTAGTCATTTTGTGGGTCAGAAAAGAATCTACATGTGGAACTGAAGAGAATTCCAGGAAGAGAGAGAAGGTTTCTTAGGTGGCTTTCCTGGCTGTACATCATGACTCCCTCCAGGGTGTTTGGAGGAACTTTCCCCTCTCTCCAGGGGAACTTTTGGATGGAGCTGGAGCTTCCTGTATCTGAGACTGGGCCTGCAGACCCAGGGAAAGTACGGTCCCCAGGCAGGGCAGAGGGAAAGATACTCACCTGGTCTTCCCCCACCCAGCAGTTCCCTGGTTTCATTCTCTAATGCAGACTCCGGTGAGTCCCAGCACCTGGGGGAGGTGTGTATAGAAGGTGTGAGGAAGACCAAACCACATTTTCCTGGTGGTGGTGAATTGACTGCTTGCAGCCCCTCTCCCAGTGGGCTGAGGGCCTCAGCTTACATGATCATGACATCATTTCCGAGGTGGGATAATGTAGCAACTCACTTTGGAGTGGTGCCTCATGTACGTTTTGTGATACAGCCTACGAACAGAGAAAGACACCATTGTTTATTCATTTTGATGTGGAGGTTTGGGGAATGATTTTCCTAAAGGAATAAATCTTAGTTAATATTCTAGAAAATTCAAGGACTTCCTAACCCTGAATTCACAAGCACCCTCTTAATGTGAATTAAAATCATGAGTCCATGTGCTGTGTGCCGTGTAATTACAGAGCTGTGTATTAGCTTGGCAAATTAATAGTTTGCGTCAGAACGTTTTATCCTTGCAAAGGAAAGCGAGAATGCTTCCCTGACACTATTATAGTAAGATGAGCAGGATTTATTTGTTTGGGGGGAAAACCGTGAAGGAACTGTATTGGAAATGTTACAGGATGAAGAAGGTCCAGCCACTTGTCACTGTCAGTCACTATGTAGAGACGGGGATAGGACCACCAAACTTTGTCAGAAATCCGTGATTCTGGGCGGCTCCTGTGGCTCAGCGGGTAGGGCGCCGGTCCCATATGCCGGAGGTGGCGGGTTCAAACCCAGCCCCGGCCAAAAAAAAAAAAAAAAAAAAAAGAAATCCGTGATTCTGGGGAATAGTGAGAGTAGCCACTCTAAGACTGTTCTGTTCTTCCATTTTTTTAAATTATAGTTATGTATATAAAAGTTTAAAGTAAAGACCACATTAACCTTTAATAATAATCAGTATAATTCAGTGACTTACTACAATATTTCAGTTTAAAAGTTAATCTCCTAAATCAATCCACCTAAACTACTGAAGATAGGCATCTTTAGGGTGGGAGCTAAATTTACAAAACAGTAAGAACAGGAGACAGGAGGTAAAGATCACTCAGGACCTAGAGGGAACAGTCCAGCTGTGTCGGGTTGGCCCTGGCCTGACTAACACCCTGTTATTCTCAACTACATGTGCTTTTATTGAGACGGGACGTAAAGGTCATTCAGGATCTGAACTGACCAGAACCAGCTGGGTCATGTTGGCCTTAGCCTGACCAACTCCATCTTGTTCTCACACATGTGCATTCAGAAACATAGATCATGTCTAAAGCACTTGTGATGATTCCTGTTTTCCCTCCTTGTTCGCGTAGAGAACAGTTCAGATCAATGTTAGATGCAGTGTAGAGATGGGCCACAGGAGTGGGGGGCGTCGCTTTGGCGGGAGGCACAATGTGTACATTGCTTTTAAATATTCTCTTCATGGTGTGCTTCATTACCAAAACAATTTGCAGTCTTCAAAGGATGACAGATGTTATAGTGTGACCAGCACAGAGGGTGTTAAGATAGAGGAATGAAAAGAGAAGAAATCTTTCCCTCACCAAACACCATTCAGAGTGGAGTTCAGTTTTCTTTTTGGAATTCCCTGTAATCCCCTGGGGATGTCTGGATCTTGAGGTTTCAGTGGGTGGTGGTAGGAGGAGCTAAGAGGGAAGGAGGAAGGAATTCCCATTTTTTTGAGTGCCAGATGCTGAGCTGGTTGCTTTATTTCCATCTATCATCTTCCTTCATCTTTATTTTCACCATCCTTTTTTTTTGAGACAGTCTTACTTTGTCACCATTAGCATGATAGCTCACAGCAACCTCAATCTCTTGGGCTTGAGCAATCCCCTTGCTTCAGCCTTCTGAGTAGCTGGGACTACAGGAATGTGCTTACAATGCCCAGCTAGTTTTTCTTTTTTTAATAGAGACGGGGGTCTCGCTCTTACACAAGCTGGTCTTGAACTCCTGAGCTTAAGCAATCCACCTGCCTCCACCTCCCAGAGTGCTAGGATTACAGGTGTGAACCAGCACGCCCAGCTGCCATCATTTTTCAGATGAGGATAGTAAGGCACTCGAAGGTCACAGAACCAGCCCAGGGTCCCACAGTTACACGGTACTGCTCCCTCTCTGACTAAATCAGTGCTATAGGACCTTGCTAGTCAAAAAGTGTGGTCTGGGGACTTGTCCCATTCCTGTCACCCAGGAGCATGTGGAAACTAGACGATTCTGAGCCCTTTCCCAGACCTACTGAATCAGAGTCTGCACTTTGATCAAAATCCCCACTGATTCTTGTGCCTGTGGTAGCTTGAGGAAGCGCTGCAGACTTGGAGGGGGAGGGTTTGGCAGTCACCAGTGAACCCTGGCCCAGCCTCAGGACTAGAATCAGCAGACGGACCTGAGAGATTGTTCTGTCTCAGTGAGGGAGGAGGGGCACTGTGCTGCTGGAAAGTAGTAGGCGGAGAACAGGGATGCAGGTAAGCACCGTACAGCACACAGGGCACCCTCTCCCACCGCATCCACAGAGTTACCCTGCACAGAACATCAGGAGTGCTGAGGTCAAGAAACCCTCCTCTGGTTGTCTGTGTCTAGAATCCACATTCCGCTAAATATGTTTCTGTTGCTTCAAGATGCATGCAAATCTCTAGGAAGTGGATCTGAAATGAGGTGATGCAAACTGCAGTGTGCTATGCAAATGTGAATCTTTTTATCAGGACTTGAAAAAAGAAAAAGCGCTTACATCAAAGCATGAAAGATTTCCATTAGTTTTAAGAGTGTCAGGCTCTCAAACGATAATACCAAGGATGCAGTGGAAATGTTTCTAAGCTTGTGCCCAGTGCCCATCATTGATAGGGACACTCGTCCCTCATCCCTCACTGGCAACAGTGTCCTTGGTGTCTTTGTTGTAAGTTCCTAAGACTTGCCCAGACCTCTGTCCTACCTGTCAGTTCCCAGGGAAGTTGTGCCCCCTGGAGGCTGGGGGAGGAATGGGAATAAATGACTGATCCCTCTCCCTTTCCTGTTCCTTTAATCCTGCCAAACTGTGGACACTTCCACCTGCCCTCTCTGCCTTCTCTCTCCCTTTTTCTGTAGATTCTGACCCAGAATATCTGGAACTATCTGCCTCCATCACCTCTGCCATTCCCTCCTTTTCTTCCTTTCTTTCTTCTTGTGAACTGAAAATCAAACTAAATCAAGAGTGGGAAGTAAAACCAGTGAACTTGTTGTATATTGATGTAAGAAAGTGCTTCCAAGTGAAACTATATCCAGGAATCTGCATGTTAATCTTCTCATGAGTGTCCTCTTGAGAATTGCCACCAAAATCTCCACCTGCATTCTTGTTTCTACTCTGATGAAACTTGCTTTTTCTCAAGGTACAGAATTCTACAACAGAGACTTTGTTGTTGTTTTGTTTTTCGTTCTATTGTGTTATCTTGTTTTAATGCTTGACAATATAGCAATCATTTTTGACTCCTTTTTAATGTCTTTTATCCACGAAGTAGGTTATTCTAGATAAGTTTTGGAACCAAACTGGATTTATTACCCAAGGCATTCCAAGGAAAACAAAAACCTCTTTGCAGCTTCTGTGTGCCATCTTTTCATAATTTCTGTTTTCCCTTGCACATGAAATGGGGTGCTGTGGATATGAAAGGAGGTGTGGCAATGGTGGCTGGCTGTAGGACATGCAACCCTGGCCTGGCCTTTGCCCTCAGAGGCCAGCGCAGAGGAAGCCCCAGTGCTGGGCTTCTGGCCAGAGTGGAATATGTTCTTCCTAGGGCTGGGACGCCTGTGTTTTTCCACCTGACCAGCTGATCTGCTCCAGATTTTCTAAATTAGAAAAATGGGGAGCTCTGGGGAGGGGTTGGGGGTGAGGAGAAGATGTGACAGCAGTTGCTACAGAGGATTGTTCACTATGTCACGGAAAGGGAACATTTGGCACCTGGTCCTTGATTCCTAAGACAGTCATTGTCTTGATAAAATGATTTAGAAATTGGTATTAGAAACAGTTTTTGTTTTTGAGACAGTCTCACTCTGTTGCCCCAGGCTAGAGTGCTATGGCAGCATCGTTTACAGCAACCTCAAACTCTTGGGCTCAAGCGATCCTCCTGCCTCAGCCTCCCGAGTAGCTGAGATTACAGGCGCCCACCACAACACCTGGCTAATTTTTCTATTTTTTAGTAGAGTTGGGGGGTCTGGCTCTTGCTCAGGCTGGTTTCAAACTCCTGAGCTCAAGAAAGTGACCCACCTTGGCCTCCCAGAGTGCTAGGGTTACAGGTATGAGCCATCACTCTGGGTGAACAATTTTTTCTTTAATAGCAGTCTTTTTTTTTTTTTTTTTGAGACGGAGTCTCACTTTGTTGCCCTTGGTAGAGTGCTGTCGCATCACAGCTCACAGCAACCTTCAACTCTTGGGCTTAAGCGATTCTCTTGCCTCAGCCTCCCAAGTAGCTAGGACTACAAGCGCCCGCCACAACACTCGGCTATTTTTTGGTTGCAGTTGTCATTGTTGTTTTAGCAGGCCTGAGCCAGGCTCGAACCTGCCACCCTCAGTGTATGTGGCTGGCGCTCTATTCACTGAGCTACAGTGTCGAGCCTCTTTAATAGTAGTCTTAATGGTATATAAAGGAAAGGAAGAAAACCAGAGGTCAGGGTGTCTGAGAGTAGCTTATGACACTTTGTCCTGTTGTAATCCACCATGGAATGCCTGCTGTGGTACATCTAATTCTGGCTTTACAAACCCCCTGTGCAGTGCTTGGGTAGTTTTAGTCCTGTTTTAAAGATAAAGACATTGCAACTTGGAGAGGAGAGACCAGTTGGTAGAGGATGGGCCCGTGAGCCGTATTTCTTCCCCTTTGTTTTTGTGCTAGTTGAGAATGAGTGCGGAGACGCCGTCTCCGTTCCACTCTCATGAGGAAAGAGAACAGACTAGACCAAGAGTTCTTACCTTGAAGGTGTAAGCCACTTGTTGAAGCTGCCTGAACATCCATTGCCCTGGGTGTTTAGTCTCTTGGTTTTAAAGGCATCTCTGCTTGCCTTTAAAGAGAGCAAGGACAAAGAGACCTTTGTCCCCCTCAGTGCCACCTCCTCTCCCAGCCCACACCTTCTTAGTATATTGTCGCATCTCACGAACCCCCCGAGGGTCCTCTTGGGCTGGATAATGTACATCATCTCTTATGAGATCCATTAAACCCTCTTTGCCACAAATTATGCTTTTGAAAGTCTGCTTGGAAACATGGAAGCAAAATTCTTTTTTTTTTTTTTTTCTTTTTTTTTTATTGTTGGGGATTCATTGAGGGTACAATAAGCCAGTTACACTGATTGCAATTGTTAGGTAAAGTCCCTCTTGCAATCATGTCTTGCCCCCATAAAGTGTGACACACACTAAGGCCCCACCCCCCTACCTCCATCCCTCTTTCTGCTTCCCCCCCCATAACCTTAATTGTCATTAATTGTCCTCATATCAAGATTGAGTACATAGGATTCATGCTTCTCCATTTTTGTTATGCTTTACTAAGAATAATGTCTTCCACTTCCATCCAGGTTAATACGAAGGATGTAAAGTCTCCATTTTTTTTAATGGCTGAATAGTATTCCATGGTATACATATACCACAGCTTGTTAATAGCAAAATTCTTTATAGAACCGACTGCTGCAAATACACGGGCAAATACTAAGTAACAATTACCCAGCCTTTAAGAAGAATGCAGCCAAACCAAGGACGGAATTTGTACAAACAGAGGAAAAATAATACAATACAGGTATAATTCAATAGAACCTTGAACCTTTAACACGGGTCCATTTTTATCTGCAAATTGTGACCAGGATTTTTTCAGAAGGGTGTAACTGAAAAAAGTATGAATTTTTATGTTTCTTCAGTGAGTTCAATCTTCCATAAAAGCAGATACTCTGAGATCAAGGTGAGTTTAAGCTCCTTCCTGATAAGGAATAGTTATCGAAATTCAGACCCTATGGTAAGTGCAATATATGTTTGTCATATTTAACCCTCATAATAACTTTTGAGGCTGATATCATCACTGTAATATTTTTTGGGTTACAGATGAGGCAACTGAGGCACTGGGGTTTAGGACAAACCCTATAGTCTGGTTTTTATATACAGTCTCCTAATCATTACCATTTTTATTATGCCTTCTTTGTGCTTAATGTAAACTAACTTGCCCTCTCCTACTGTGGTTGGGAGTATGAATCTCAACACATAAACTAAAGCTTAAAAAAAAATCTTAAAATTTATATCAATTAATTTTGTCTGTAAGCCTTTACCCTGTCCAGCTATCAGACAATTTAATCTCAGTTATTTTTTTTTTTTCTGAGACAGAGTCTTACTATGTTACCCTCTCTAGAGTGCTGTGGTATCACAGCTCACAGCAACCTCAAACTCTTGGGCTTAAGCAATTTTCTTGCCTCAGCTTCCCAAGTAGCTGGGACCACAGGCACCTGCCACAACACCCAGATATTTTCTTGTTGCAGTTGTAGCAACATCAGCTCACAGCAACATCAAACTCCTAGGCTCAAGTGATCCTCTTGCTTCACCTTCTTAAGTAGTTGGGACTACAGGCGCCCACTACAATGCCCAGCTATCTTTAGAGGCAGGGTCTGGCTCTTGCTCAGGCTGGTCTCAAACTTCTAAGCTCAAGCTATCCACCCATCTTTGGCCTCCAAGAATGCTGAATTACAGGCATGACCCACTATGCCTGGCCTACAATTTTTTTTTTGTTTGTTTTTTGAGACAGAGCTTCAGCTGTCACCCTGGGTAGAGTGCTATGGCATCTACCAACTCCTAGGCTCACAGCTCACAGCAAACGCCAACTCCTAGGCTCAAGCGATTCTCTTGCCTCAGCCTCCCAAGTAGCTGGGACTACAGGTCCTGCCACAATGCCCGGCTATTTTTGGGGGGGCGTGGGGGGGGTCATAGTTGTCATTGTTGTTTGGCAGGCCTGGGCTGGATTTGAACCCGCCAACTCTGGCATATGTGGCTGGTGCCTTAGCCACTTGAGCTACAGTCGCCGAGCCGTGGCCTACAATTTTTGAAAGCCAAGGAAAAGCCTTTGACTTGAATTCTCCAATGGGGGGGCATGGTGTTCAAGAGAAGTACCTGACTCATCTGACCTCTGGGTTCAGCCTAGGTCACAAACACAGTTGGTTCTAAGCAGTGTGGCTCTGACAGTGTTTGAGGATCCAAGTGGTCCATTCAGACGAGCACTCTGGCGGGACAAACCAGGGTGGTTAATGATGTGTCTTAGTGGAGGCTGCAGGAGTGTAATTTGAAGAAAAGGGTAGTAGTTGAACTGCTTCCTATGGCAGGGCAGCCCTCTGGCCCTGGGACTGGGACAGTTCCTTAATCACCACACCTGTCATCAGAAACATCCCAAGCTCTCAGGCTTCTCAATATTATTTCCTTTGCAAGTTGACTGCTGTCTGGGCACATTTCCAAGGTGGAAACAACCCCTTCCCCATTTGTTTTTGCCACAGTGGCCTCATGGTCTTGAGAATGATGGATGCCTGGACTTGTCTCCTGGCATTGAAAGCATCAGATGCTAGGACCCTACACAACACCAGCCTGTTGAACAGGAAGACATGTGTGCTGAGGTCGTAAAGCACACACTTTCTTAGAGTTTGATGTTTCCTCTTGCTTTTAGCAAGGATACACTTTGAGAGTGACCTGTGGGTCGCAAGACTATAAACAGCAGTGGAGGCTTTGAATGTGGGCCTAGGTGTTGTACCTGCAGGGTGGCTTTCTGGTGGAAGGTCGGCTCCCTGACAGCTGTGACAGCAGTGTGACTTCTGCCTGACAGCCCCACAGAGGCACGGTATAGAAAAATAAGGTGTTTCTGGGCTAGACACTTGTTCTTCTAGCTTTTGCCCTTGTTTGTTTTTAATTTTAATTTTGGTAAAATACACATAACATACAATTTGCCTTTTAAACCATGTATAAGTGTATGTTCTGTGATATTAAGTCCGTTCACACTGTTGTGCAACTGTCACAGAAGTCTTTGATCATGCAAAACTGAAACTCTTTACCCATTAAATAATACCTCCCTATTCCCCTTTCCCCAGCCTTTAGCAACCACTGTCTACTTTCTGTTGTTTTTTTTTTGAGATAGAGTCTCACTCTGTCTCCCTTGGTAGAGGGCCACGGCATCAGAACTCACAGCAACCTCAAACTCTTGGGCTCAAGTGATCCTCCTGCCTCAGCCTCTCTAGTAGCTGGGACTATAGGCGCCTGCCACACCTGACTAGTTTGTCTGTTTTTAGTGGAGACGGGGTCTTGCTCTTGCTCAGGCTGATCCGGTGGAACTCCTGAGCTCAGGCCATCCACCCATCTCCGCCTGCCAGAGTGCTAGGATTATAGGCGTGAGCCACCGCCCCCAGCCTTCTGCTTGTTTCTGTGAATTTGCCTACTCCAGTAACCTCACTAGGTGGAATCCCATAGTGTTCATCTCTTTGCAACTGGCTTGTTTCACTTGGCACATGACCTCAAGGTTTATGCATGTGGTTATCCACATTGTAGCATGTGTATAATTTCTGTCCTTTGTAAAAACTGAATAATCCTCCATCGCATGTGTGCGCTGCCTTTTGTTTCCCCGTTCATCTACCCGTGGCCTCTTGAGTTGCTTTCATCTTTTGTCTTCTTGCCCTTGGTTTTGAGAGACATGATCCATCTATGAAGTGCTCAGGAGATCAAAATAAATCCTCAGCCCCTACTTTTAAGGAGTTTACGATCTCTAGAAAAGCTGCAGACTATTGTACAAATACATGAAAAAGTAAACCATGGGGCAAACATTGTATAATAGGAGAGACCAGTTTCAGGTGGGTCACGAGGCCATAGGTGTGGATTTGCAAAATGTCCGCATTGGAGTTTTGGGAAGAGGATGGCTTATACAGAGTATGGATTTAAAGCATGGATTCCAGAGTTAGGTAGCTCAGTCTTAAATCCAGGCTGTGTCACTTTGTTACTTGGGATGAATTATTGAACCTCTGTAAGCTGAGGCTTCCTCAAGTGTAAACTGAGGATAATGGTGCTTATAGAGTTGTCAGGAGGATTAAATGGGAAAGCTGAGTTAAACAGACAGCACTGCACATGGTTAGCACTTAGTACTGAAATATACAGGAAACAGCGTATGTCCCCTGAATGTCAGTCACTTTGGCCTTTTATTTTTCTTAAGAGACAGGGTCTTGCTCTGTCACCCAGGCTGGAGTGCAGTGGCATAGTAGCTGGGATGACAGGTGCACCACTGCACCCGGATTATTTTTAGTATTTTATTCTTGTCCTCTTACTGTGATCATAAACATTCGTGTCTGTTTGCTACAGTGTCTGCCAGTATCCATGGCCTCTGTTGTGTCTCTCCCTTCCAGATTATGGTAGTTTTAACACTGACAATATTCAGTTTTGGAGGCTCATTATCAAGTAAAGAGATAGCTCTTTAATTGGTTTTATCAGATCATTGATAATAAAAGTAAATATAGCCTGGCTTTCTTATCAATGGGAAGATATAGAATGAGGAAGAAGAGCGACCGTGAGTCATTTTAATGTTGGTTATTTCATCCTACTGACAAGAAGTTAGTTAGCTTTCCCCAACCCTGGGCAGATTACAGAGAGATGTGGGCTGTCAGGTTCCAATCTCTCTTTTTAATAGTCTCTCTTTTGGGCGAACAGTGCTATAATGGCTGTGCTCTCAGTTTTAAGGACTTCATAGTTAGATTATTTTAATCTCAATATTGAATGTGGGAGCTCAAATTGAAACAGTTGATCTCATGGAGATAGTAGAATGATGGCTACCAAAAGGTAGCAGGGAGTAGGGGATCAGGTGGGGATGGTTAGTAAGTAGGAAAACACAGATAGGTAGAAGGAACAAGATCTAACATTTAGGGGGCGGTGCCTGTGGCTCAACGGACTAGGGTGCCGGCCCCATATGCCAGAGGTGGCAGGTTCAAACCCAGCCCTGGCCAAAAACTGCAAAAAAAAAAGATCTAACATTTGATAACACAGTCAACAATCAGTTACTGTGTCTTTTAAAATAACTAAAAGTGGAATTGAAATGTTTCTAACATAAAGAAATGATAAATGCTCAGGGTGATGGATACCCCAATTATCCTGACTTATTACCCATTGTAAGCCTGTATCAAAATATCACATAAACTCCATAAATATATGCAATTCTTATGTAACCATGATAATTAAAATTGAAAAAAAATTAAGGAAAAAAAACCCCAAAACAAAAAGAATGGAAAAATAGATAAAAATTACATTATTTATTTTAAAATAACTGGAAGACTCTCATTTTTCTAATAATAAGAAAACTGTGAAATTACAAGTAAAGTAAAACTGAACGTTTTTGCTGACGGAAATATTTTGCTAGTAAAGGGTGCCCTAAGGTATTCTAGAATGTGGGATTGAGACATCATCTGGCTGGTGCTTTACTTGCTCTGTTCCTGTTTGTCTGCTTGGTATTTCCCACCTAGGAGTTCATTGACTTCAAGGCAATCGAATCCATTATTAGCTAGGAGAAAAAACATCTGCGTCTCCTTTGCTCTAACAATAGATTTTTTTTTAATGCATTGTACATGGTCCTCTTAAAAAAAAGGCATCTGAGGGGGGTGGGTGTGAACAGAGGAATTTCCTCCTCCACCCTGGCTGTTGCTAAGCTGTAAACTAATATTGTGAGAGAGAACAAATTTCAAGGTCTCCGCTTTCCTTGGGATATTTCTTTGTATTTTTGTTAACAGGTATCAATGGAGATTTCCCTGCAAATGCTGGTTAAAACTGAAGGATTTGTGCCTGAATTAGTGGTCTTCTGAATTAACTCAAGGTGGCTGGGGCATTTTAGGCAGCTCCTGGGGGTTCTTTCTACACTTCTCATGTTAATCTGGTGTTGTCTTTCTATTAGCATGTCTCATTGAAAATGCCTTTCTTCAATGAATCCCCAACAATAAAAATAAAAAAAATAAAAAATAAATTGGAAAAAAAAGAAAATGCCTTTCATGTTGACAGTGGCTCTGCTGAAGTGGGTGAGTTATATTGTGTGCTGCCTTAAAATTTGTTTTTGTACTTATCATTAAAAGCAAAAGTGAAACTTGGGAGGTTAATTTCATCTGTTTAAATTGTGATGCTTCCCTTTCTGCCAAAATCTCTTGAGCATGAAAAGGCAGCAACGGTTGAAATACCATTTGTGTGGCTTTTAGGCAAGAGAGGATTTAGCAAGTTAGGATTTCCCACATTGGGTTTAGATTTATATTTGCTTATGTGCAGGAATTTTTTTTTTTTTCTTTTTTTGGTAAGGCAAATAACTTTGGGTATCAGTAGAAATTGTGGCAGATAGAATTACAGTACCTGGAATGTATAATCCTTTTGGTTTTATATTTTACTTAAACTTTCATGATGGATTAGTTAAGTAAGACCAGGTCTCCAGCAGATTCCATTGGCTGATTTTGTTTTTCTGTTCTTGATAATTACCGAGAGGGCTGGCAGTGGGTTTGTGCACCCATCATGCTAGTATCATGCTAGTAATGAGGTGATCTCTCTACTTTGGTTGTGCATCCGATGTTTTCTCTAGTGAAAGCAAGATCAAAACTTTTTTAAAAGATAGCAGTCCCAAATTGGTTTGTCTTACCTCCAGGTAAACAAGGTAACAGAAGCAGTTAGCCCTTAGTTGGCAGAGTGTAGGAAGGATCTGACAGTGTGGAAATGAGACCATAGTGTAGGTTTCAGTGTCACCTTGACTTAATTTACAAAATGTTTTCTTTTCTAAAGCCATACAGTAATCCATAGACACACTAAATTGAAAGGTGTCAGTCTTGGATGGCGCCTGTGGCTCAAGGAGTAGGGCGCCTGTCCCATATGCTGGAGGTGGCAGGTTCAAACCCAGCCCCGGCCCAAAACCACACACACACAAAAAAAAGAAAGGTGTCAGTCTTTAAGAGGAAAAGGTTGCAGGCAAATAGCTCAGCCGAGGCAGTGAGGCCAGAATGACCCAACTGTGTTACTCTATGCAAAAGCCTTGGTTTTGCAAATTGCAAAATGGAGCCAGTAACACCAATGATGGGCTGTTGCTATTAAGAATTAAGTGTAGGGCGGCACCTGTGGCTCAAAGGAGTAGGGCACCGGCCCCATATACTGGAGGTGGTGGGTTCAAACCTAGCGCGCCCCCCCCCCCCAAAAAAAAAAAAAAAGAATGAAGTGCAGTATCAAATCCAATGGGGCTGGCACATGCTACATTTTTAATCAATATAGATTCTTCTCCCCCAGCCATTCAGCATCAAATGAGTTGATATGAAGTAGAGTTTTAAAAACTTGTAGATATTTGTTAGTATTTGTGTATGCCTATTAGTTGATTTCAAAACATTTGCTTGCCCTAGGAACAGAAGTGAAATCTCCTTTGGTCATGAGATAGGTGCCTTTTTAGTATGTTAAGGCCTTTGCATATCATTTTTGTGGCTTATTGATGTGGTTAATTTAAACCCTTCTATCTTCTTGTTGGAGCAGATCCTTCAGCTGTTCTCATCAACTATGTTATGGAGTGTAAATTATAAGATGGTGTTGTGGGCCTTTGTTAGTTCCAAGAAAATGATGTATGCCTTTGCTTATTGGCCCCTTAGCTCTGAAATTGTGAGATGAGGACTAGGAAGGAGAACCAGGACATTCAGCTTCCAAACATTGTATCTGTGTCATAGAACTTGAGTCTTTGCAAGGATAAATGAACTGGAGGTAGGACTCTCAACAGAGTGATTCCCAGTGGTTACTCAGACTCAACGGTTTCCGACTGGTCTGCTTTATCAGGAGTGATACAAACATGATTCAGAGATAGTTTTATAAGAATTTTTAACTTTCATTGAATCATAATCAGGTGGCTATTTCCCATTTTCTAATGTCACTTGATTCGCTCAAGGATGCCCAACCCTTACTGTCTTGACTCATGGAGGGAGGCTGCTTGCTAAGTAATGGTGAGACCCTGGAGAGGGAGAGGGTTGGTGGGCACCCCTACCCATTTGGTATCCTGGCCACCTCCATAGAGGGAAACATGTTTGTGAGTCCTGACCTAGCACACAACCCCTTGGGAAACATATGGGAAGCCCCCAGAGTAAGATTCTTACTGATATTTTAGTGAGGTCTCAAATATATGTTTTCTTCTCTCGAGGAAATGAGGAGCATAAATATGGCCTCTTTCTTCCTTCAGTACAGATGCTTCTGAGTTTGGAAAGCCCTCTGATTTGGAGCCACCTCTCCTCACAGCCCTTCAGGGCTTTCTCTGTCTTTCTGACTCAGTGCTTCTCAACTTTCCTAATGCTGGGACCCTTTAATACAGTTCCTCATGTTGTGGGGGTCACTCTTTAACAACATGAGGAACTGTATTAAAGGTAAAGGGTCCCAGCATTAGGAAGGTTGAGAACCACTGTTCTGATGTCTTTGATGGTTCATAGGTCAGTTCACTTTCTTCCATTCTGTGACTCCCACTGAGTGGAAACAAGTCCTCTGTAACCCCTTCTTTCAGTTGTCTTTAATTATGAAAATCATTTATTTTTAGTGTAAGGATCTTTTTGTACAATAACTGCCCTGCTCACAGATGCATAGAAAATGGGTATGTTTTCAGATTACACTGCATTAGGACTGCCATTGTTTCTTTTTTATTTTTTGAGACAGTATCACTTGGTCACCCTGGGTAGAGTGCCATGGTGTCATAGCTCACAGCAACTTCAAACTCTTAGGTTCAAGTGATCTTTTTGCCTCAGCCTCCCAAGTAGCTGAGACTACAGGCACCCGTCACAGTGCCTGGCTATTTTTTAGAGATGGAGGCTTGCCCTTGCTCAGGCTGGTCTCAGACTTGTGAGCTCAGGTGATCCACCTGCTTTGGCCTCCCAAGTGCTGGAATTACAGGTGTGAGCCACCACACCCAGCTTTTGCCATTGTTTCTTGAGGGTAAATTTTGGCTGACACTATGTCTACAAAATTCCCTTAGACTGAAGTGGTGTTATCAAGAGGTGAGAGCCCTGGGGTGATTTGGGGGATACTTGTTCTCTGACAATCACTTTTCTGTTAATTTTTTTGTTGTGGTTGCAGTTTTTGGCCGGGGCTAGGTTTGAACCCACCACCTCCGGTATATGGGGCCGGCGCCCTACTCTTTGAGCCACAGGTGCTGCCCATGTTCTCTTAACTCTTAAGATTTGTTTATAAAAGCACAAGACTGTAAGATCATTCTAAGTTTTGGTTGTGATTTTCTTACCATTATATATTTATAAATAATGCAGATAGTGTAAAGGAAACAGTAAAAGGTGAGTTATTAGTAGTTCCTATTATTAATTCATTTTATTGGACTTTTTCATTTTTCCTTCTTAAACTGTTTCTCTTACCCAGTATAGCCCTATATACCAAGGAAAATAGCTTGCTTAAAGCCCTGTGGTCATTTCTTATCATAAAGCAAACTGTTGGCATGAACAAAAGTGGGGGAGAGGAGAGGGAAAAGGAAGTGAAAGAGACAATTTTTCATCACTTTCCTCAATCCTATTTTCCTCTCCCAAAAGTGACAGGCTAAGCCTTTTTGGTTGTTGTTTGTTGTGTTTTGAAAGACTAAGAAAAAGGAAGTTAACGGTTATGTGAAATCTGACTCATGCAGCAACTTCATATGTGAATGGTAATATTCATCTCTCTGAATACATTCTTAGGATTTATCTTGTTTCATGAAAACCACAGATGTGTGACATCTGTTTTACTTGTCGCATGATTTCATTACTAGGCCTCTTCTCAGTCTTGCAATCTCCATAAAAACATGAAATTGAAGAAATGAAAAAATTGGTAAAAGCAAAAGATTTATACAATCTTAAGAGAAGCCAGAGTATTAGAAATGGAGGAATTGGAAGAATGAATTCCTCTACCTCTATGCCGTAGGACAGTGCCTATGGAGTGATACTGTCATCTGAAAGGACAGGCACTGTGCATTTTGATGCCTATTAAAAAACCAGATCCGAGGCGGAACGATTAAAGCATTTTTTGACAAGTTTATCATTTAGTTGGATTTTTCAGCAATCTAGAAGATGGCTTTGGAGGCAGATGCAGTGGGCCACAGAGGGCCTCGTGGACGGGCTTGGGAGTAGAGACCTCAAGGTGGAGGCAAGTTCTTCCTTCCCTGACCTTTCATTGGACCCCTCCCTGGCTTTGTTCCTGTAGTTCCTCCTTTTGTTTTTCTCCTCGGAGGGTGGGAAGGATTCCATAGCAGCTTTTCAATATCTGGCGCTTATTAATACTTTATGCTCTAGGAATTTACCAAGTAAATTCTTGCTTTTTGTGAACAGCAACTTGTTAGCCAGGGTGGCACACAGGAAAAATAGGACAAGATGTCCAGCTGCGGGGCAGGTGGCCAGGCCTGAGTAGGGCTCATTGTAACATGGCACTTTCCACTGGTGTGTGGAAGATGCATGAGTGGGCAGTCGAAGCCGGGAGGACAAAACCTCTCAAATATCCTGAAGACAAGCTGTCCCCCATTGCGTGGGATGGTGGGCTCAGAGGGACCAGCGCTATGGCTCAGCCTGGCAAGTGGCCTATCAGAAGGGGTCATCCCTGCTTTATCTGAGGTCTCCAAAAACTGCCTGCCTTTCCAGAATCATGACATGATAACATTTGCCTAATGTGTCATTCATGGAGAAGGAATTAAAACTGAAGGTGGATGGGAGAGAAATTAGCATCTCTGAGAACTGCACTAAGGGTTTGTTGAAAGGCCGGAGGTAGAGCTGGAGAAGCCATTGCTTTGAGTGAAATTTGGAGTTAGACTCACTGCTCCCTGGGTTCTGGAGTAAAGTCTTGTTTGGGGGAGCAGTGCTGGTAGGACATAAACACTCTGGAGGGGCACAGATCACTTGGAGGTACAATCTGTTCACGTGGTGCCTGGCGTTCAGATGCAACCAGCCTGGGCAGACCACATTTGGGTCTGCACCCTTGGTCTCTTGCCCCTGATCTACCTTGATCTGGTACCCTAAATGTCCCTGCTCCTCTGGCTTACGCAGCTTGCTGTCCCCCTCCTTCCTGGCTTAACTTACTGTGTCCGTTTTGATTCTCTAACGAGAATCCTTTAATTGGAAAATGGGAAATCTGAGGCAATGAGAAAGAAGAGAAATGTATCTCTGTTAATTTGTAGAATCTTCGCACAGCACCAAACCCCAACTGCTAAATACTGCCTCAGGAAAGAGTTCTACCATTTCCTTGCCAGGTACGAGAAAGGAAAATTACAATTGATTTTGCTTTTTTTTTCTTTTTGGTAACAACTTGATCATAAATTCCAAAGCACAGAATGAGTCTTTGGTGGGAAGCCCTGAAGCCTCTATCTGCAAGTCCATCTTAATGACAGTCTTTGTTCTGAGCTAGACTGCGTCACTGCTGGTCTTGGGTTTTCAGACAAACACAAAGCTTTTGGGAAATAAGATGCTTAAGTAAAAAGACTACAGATTGTTCTCCCAGGGGAGTTCCTGGAAGCCTTCTCAACTGGGACACTTGAAGTGAGCCTCATGACCCAACTGAGAATTGCCATTGCTGATTTGGCTTTTATAGGGTGTTCTACATGGACCCAGGACACTCTTTGGATCACCTTGTATATGATCCACAGACTGAGGCCAGGGTTAGCCGAGGTGGCTGTTTTATCTCAGTGAAAAGTCTTTTATTAAAAGGACAAACGAGAGAGTTCAGATGAGTTAGGAATGTATTTTAGCTGCCAGCTCGCTCTATAGCCAGAGAACTAGAGGGCAAAATTATTTATTTTTCAAAGTCTCCCCAGGAATTAAATCTAAATGTCATCACCTCTGTAACTTGTACAGATAAAAGTAGATCTACTTTAGGCAAACTGCAGGGTTTACATGTATGGGAATTTACCCCAAAAGTCTTTTCTTTGTGCAAGTTCTGAAAATTGTTTTAGTGGTACTTTAATTCTTCATTGTAATTAACAAATACATTATGAAAATCTGTTCTTTTCTCTGAGGGCTGAATATTGATTGGTACTTAGCATAAAATGTTTAACTATAATGTTGTTCCATTAGCATGTTTGTACAGCTTTACGTATCTCCCCATATATTAATTGCAAAGGGAACGTATCTCCCCATATATTAATTGCAAAGGGAATATAGTAACTTTATAGTGGAGAAATTTGGCAGACACCACCCTAATCAAATATTCAAAGCTAACACCACCAGTAACCAAAGGGGCCTTATGCACCATTTAATAAGATAAACAGAGAAAAATGCAACATTACCTCTATGATATTCTGGCAAAAATATGTAACTTGGATCTAACCATGAGGAAATATCAGATAACCTCAAATTGGGGGACACTTAAAATCACTGGTCTGTGATTTTTTAAGTGCCATCTCATGAAAGACAAGGAAAGGCCACGAAAGTCCCCCAAATTGAAGGAGACTAGAGACATGAAAACTAAAGGCTGTACAGGATAGGATCATTTCTTTCTTCTTTTTTTTTTTTTAGAGACAGAGTCTTACTTTGTCACCCTCTGTAGAGTACTGTAGCATCACAGCTCACAGCAACCTCTAGCTCTTGGGCTTAGGTGATTCTCTTACCTCAGCCTCCCGAGTAGCTGGGACTACAGGTGCCTGCCACAATGCCCAACTATTTTTTTGGCAATTTGGCAGGGGCTGGGTTCAAACCCACCACCCTCGGTATGTGGGTCTGACGCCCTACCCACTGAGCCACAGGCGCCGCCCAGGATTGTATCATTTCATCAATAAGAACCTCATTGGGACGACCATTTAAATTTCCATGGGGTCTATGGTTTAGATGGTAGAATTCTGTCAATGATGGTAATAGCAAGATTTTGAGGCTAGACTGTAATTAGGTAGAAAATGTCTTTGTTAAAAAATTATACATATAGAATATTACACAATGTAATATTCTAGTTTTTAGAATGCAAATAGGTTAAAAAAACATGATAAGAGAATATGGGCACAATTATTTATGCTGTCCATTGACAATCTTGAGAAAATTCTGGCTGAATCTTGGAGTGCCAGCTTTTTCAGGCACCAATCCTGTGTCCTTGGCCTGCTCTTCTGAGGTGGGAATGGAAAGCAATTTCAAATATGCTATGACATTGACCATTGTGGTTCTGCTGGTGTAAACAGGGTTTAATCTGTTTAGGGTTTATATACCTTATCTTCAAATTCCACTGACATGAAACATCAAACTAGTACCTAAAAGTGTTTGAAGACTGAATCAGGTCTTTATATAATTCACAAAGATGTATAATTTTAATCTATTATTTTATTTTCTTGATTATTTTCTTAAAATAATTATGAAAATATAGATACAAAAGTATAAAAATAATAAAAACCAAACTCAGAATCTCACTACTCAGAAATGACATTCCACTGGTAATATTTCTTATTCTTTCTTATAAATATTTTTTAGACTCTCCACATTCCTGAGACATCAATGCTGAAATGTCCTTCTGTATCCTAATGTTTTTGCTAACTTTAGTATAAGCATTTTCCCATGTAACAAAATTTCAGGTTTATATGTATTTTTATTACCTGGAAATACTTTGTCATGTTAACATAACTTTAAGCTTATAAAAGAGTTGCAAGCACATGACTTTTTGGGTTCCTTTCACCAATTGTTAACATTTCCCATTTGCTTTCTTTCTTCATATACATGCATATTATATAATCTAGATATAAAATGTACATATTATGTATAATTTTTAACATAATTTTTCCGAACAATTTAAAAATAAGTTACAGATTATCATGTCCCTTTTATTGCATGTGTCTATGATAGTATCATAAAATTCAGGAAATTTGACATTGAAACCTTCCTTTTCCTTTCCCTTCCCCTTTCATTTTTGAGACAGAGTCTTCCCGGGTAGAGTACCATGGTATCTCAGCTCACAGCAACCTCAAACGCATGTGCTCAAGCAATCCTCTTGCCTCAGCCTCCCCAGTGGCGGGACTAGAGGCGCCCGCCACAGTGCTGGGTTATTTTTTAGAGACATGGTGTCGCTTTTGCTCAGGCTGGTCTTGAACTTCTGAGCTCAAGCAATCCACCCACCTTGGCCTCCCAGAGTACTAGGATTACAGGTGTGAGCCACAGCTCCTGGCCTATTTTCATTTTTTATTTTTTTAGAGGTGTTGGGCTCTGTCATCCAGGCTGGGGTATAGTGGCATGATCACAGCCACTGCAAACTCCAACTGCTGGGCTCCAATGATTATTCCACCTCAGTGGAATAGTTGTGACTACAGGCGTGCACCACCATGCCTGGCTAATTTTTTTAATTTTTTGTAGAGATGGGGTCTTGCTATATTGCCCAGGCTGGTCTTGACTCAAGAGATCCTCCTACCTTGGCCTCCCAAAGTATTGGGATTGTAGGTGAGAGCTGCCACACACAAAGTACTGTTATGTAATGTAGACTTTGTTTCCCAGTTTTTCCAATTTTCTTCAAAATGCCTGTTATATCTTTTTTTTTGTAAAACCTCCAAACAGCGTTCAATCCAGGATCACACTTTGAGTTTAGTTATGGTGTCTCTTTAGCCCCTTTTAATCTGGAAAAGCTCCTCAGTCCTCTTGTTTGCCTTGCACGAGATTGGCGTTTGTGACGAGTACGTGTCCCTCCATGTGAGTTAGTCTGTTTCCTCCATATGATCTTTCATGGGTACTAAACATCCCAATGATCTGTTTAGATCCTGGTTTATGTTGGGTGATTTGTGACTTCCAGCGTTTGCCTTCCTGATAAATAATGCTGCAGGGAACATCCCTACACTTACATGTTTGTAAGCATCCCTGGTTATTTCCCTCTGATAGAATCCTGGAAATGAAAATACTGGGTAAGCTGGCATAGGTATGCAGACTCCTGAGGTGTGTGTTTCCAAATTGCTTTTAAGAAAGGTGAAACTGGCAAGGATAAAAATCTTAAAGTTGCCAAATTAAACTCCATTTTCGAAACCCAGGAATATAGAGTAAAAACCTATGGAATATATCCTAGGTTACCACTTTTTCCCTTTTCTACGATGTTTTAGTTGGAGGTGCTTTAATAAGCAAAAATGTAGACACCCAAATTATGCACATGTAATGTTTAGAAGCATACAGAAGACACAATAGCTGAGGCCACCTCTGAGTTGTGCACGTGTGTCGAGCCACTTTTTATGGGTTACTTATTAATTGGAAACTGATCCTGGTACCTGTTGCATTAAGATTACAGTATCACGGTTTGGGGGCTTCCTTTCACTTGCCTGTATGGATAAAGCCCTAATGTTTCTTTTGTGGGCAATTCATAACCTCTAGCATATGAAGGGGACTGTCACACTAGACTGTACCATCCCAGTGCCAGGCCAGGCCTGGCACTTTTTTTCAGAAACGAATCTAGTAAGCCTGGCCGGGCGCAGTGGCTCAGGCCTGTAATCCTAGCACTCTGGAAGGCCAAGGAGAGTACATTGTTTGAGCTCAGGAGTTTGAGACCTGCCTGAACAGTAGTGAGACCCTGTCTCTACCAAAAATAGAAAAAGTAACCAGGTGTTGTGGCAGGTGCCCATCGTATTAGCTACTCGGGAGTCTGAGGCAAGAGATTCACTTTGAGCCCAAGAGTTTAACGCTGCTGTGAGCTATGATGCTGTGGTGCTCTATCCAGGCAAAAAAGTGAGACTCTGTCTCCAAAAAAAAAAAAAAAAAGTCTCCCATCTTCGCCTGTGGCTCACTGAGTAGGGTGCCGGCCCCATATGCCGAGGGTGGCGGGTTCAAACCCAGCCCCAGCCAAACTGCAACAAAAAAATAGCCGGGTGTTGTGGCGGGCACCTGTAGTCCCAGCTACTCCGGAGGCTGAGGCAAGAGAATCGCCTAAGCCCAGGAGTTGGAGGTTGCTGTGAGCCGTGTGATGTCATGGCACTCTACCCAAGGGCGATACAGTGAGACTCTGTCTCTACAAAAAAAAAAAAAGTCCATTTAAAAAAAAATTCGAGTAGGTCTTTTATTCAATGAAGTGGATAAATTTGGTAGATTCCACGCACTCCGTCAGATTTTTGGGGATCAGTGCTATCAGTAATTAACAGCGAAAGCTCTGAGCTGACAGTCCTGAGTGTGAGTCTCAGCTTAGCCACTTACTGTGTGACAATAGATAAATCCCTTAACCTGAGTCCAGGTTCCTTTAAAAGGAGGATACCCTCTTTTTAAAGCTACCCCTCTAATATAGCCGTGCCCTCTTAGATGGGGATGAACTACACAAGGAAGTACTTAGTAAAGTACATGGCATATTGCAAACACACATTCAGTGATAGCTTTCATAATTAGAGGTTGTGCTTTTATAGTGGCCAAAACACTCAGATCTCACAAGGCAGGTAAGTGATCCCATTAAGACTATGGGACACCCCAGACAGAAATTATATGAACTACCAAAGCTGCATGCCAGGTAAGGCTGGCCATTAATCTCAGGTCTCTGACTCAAGAGTCAGGCCTCTCAACATTCTGTCCTCTACCTATTTGATAACTCTGTACCTGGAAGTCCAAACTTAGTTGTGTAAATGTTGAATAAACCCCGCAGTTCTCCTACACATATGTCTTGATTTAGATCAGACATGAGCAAATGTTCTCTGCAGAGGGCCAGACAGTAAATATTTTATAGGCTTTACAGGCTGTATGGCTTCTGTTAAACTACAGTACTCAACTTTGCTGTTAAAACTTGAAACCAGTCTTAGACAAAATGTAAATGAATGGGTGTGGCTGTGTTATAATAAAACTGTATTTACTAGAACCAGTGGCAACTACATTTAGCCCATGGTCTGTCTTTATCAACTCCTGATTTAGACAGTCTGTGTATTTCTGGCAGGGGCCATACAATGACCTTTTTGGAGGTCTCAGACAGAAGTGAAAACAGTCCAGTAGTTTAGGCCTGCCATATTATGGGTATTTGGTCACCATTTGCTAAAGACATGAGAGCTTCTTCTGTGTCTGTGTTTTCCTATGGTTAATTTTTCTGAAGTTATGTATTGCTTTTTTTTTTAATGCCTAGGAATTTTTTAAATTTTTGTTTTGCTTTTGTTTCATGTTGTTCTGAAATGATATTAAAAGCAGCTTGGGAAAAGAACTTTTAGTTCCAAATGCAGATTAAAACTTGTTTTCAGATATTCTTAGTGTTTGTTATTTTATTTTCATTTTTTTGCACTGAGGGTCATTTTCAACAAAAACACGCTTTGGGGGATTTAGACAGCTTTTGTTTTAATTAGGAAGACAACTCACTTGCACTCTTGTACTACTGTTGACTCAAGTAATTAAAAATAATGGCTGTGGACACACACGTTCTTTCAAAAGTAAATAACCACCCTTCATAATCTAGAAAAGAATCGGCTTGTGTCTACACAGTGGGTGTTTGCTCCAAAGACATTTCTCGTGGCGTGGAAAGTGACAGTGGTGGCCTCTTGAGCCTCGGGCTGAAATACATTTAGCTGTACTTTGTTTACAGAGATGTCCAACAATAGCAACCTCACAGAACAACTAATTTGGGGAACTTTGTGTAGTTAAGTTGAAATACTGCCCTGGGCAGTTTAATCATGGCTGAAGAAAAGATGTTTTCTTTTAGAAATCTGTACTTCTTTGCCCTCACAGGTTATTCCATGATAGCCTGCCAAGAAACATTATTTCCCATTTGTAGAATTTGATGAAGTGCCTCACAATCTCCTGGTTGTGGTCAACATTTCATCTGATAGGAAGTCAGTATGCCTTTCTGATGTACAGCAAGCATTGAGCACGTGTAGCTTATTTTAGCCTTCACCCTGGGATATTAGGTTAATCTTCAGTCTCCCTGGGTTTTCCACAAGGAATAGTATAGAAAAGACTTGGGAAGGGGTGGGGTGGGGGAGCGAAGTCATTGTGATTCAGCCAATGACCAGAGCTGCACCCTCATTCCTTGAGGGCACAGAGCATTATGCTGTGTGTCTCTCGGTTGGCACTGTTGCCTGTTGACAGACGGTATAGACCTAGACTTTGTTCTCTTTCTCTTGATCACTCATTTTTGTGAACACACGTTCAGTAGCTATTAGGTACCAGGCACAGTGCTTGGTACCCCGGGGATAAAAACATGCCATTCATTGCCACTTTCAACCTGCTGAAAATTTGGAGACTGTATCCCAGAAGAAAGACTAATGATAGTGGTGGAAATTGGCAAGAGGGATGTATTTAACATGTTCAGTGTCTTCTGTTTTCCTAAGAGAAAGAAAACCTTGGGGAGAGAGAGCCATACACCTCCCATTGATTTTCATCTTTATGCTATTAGGAGAAAATTCAGTAGGAGTTGCCAATAAGGTTGATCATTCCAGATCATCAAAGCCATACAGGTGTGCTGCGGGATACAGTAGGCGGTGGGAAGCGCAATATAAAACATCTGCATGGCAGGGGTTTTACTGGTTATGATGGGAACTGGGGAGCCTGTGTGTACAGAGAGAGCTGTGGCTAAAGTACAAGCTGCTGTCATTCTAATGATTTTCTGATTCCTCTGTCTATAAAGGCTGTGCCCACTGTTAATTTAGTTGATAAGTTGAATATGTAGTGTTCTAAGCTTCTCTGAGGAAAACCAGTGAACAGAAGTTCAAGAATCCATGGTTTGGCCGTGCACAGCCAGGATTATAGCTCATGCCTATAATTCTAGCACTCTGGGAGGCTGAGGTGGGTGGATTGCTTGAGCACAGGAGTTCAGGACCAGCCTAAGCTACTAAAAATAGAAAAACAAGCTGTGAAATTACTGCTTTGGGTGTCTTGCAGAAGGGATATGCAAGTAAATAGGGGAAGGTAATTCTTATGATACTTTGCTTCATTTTCTGAAGCTTTCAGGAAAATGTGTATTTTGGATACAAACACATTTTTCTTAGGAAGAGAAGAAATTTGCACTTGCACTGGTGCGTTTCATTGAGAATTATCATTGTTTATGTTTTGGAATTTACATTGTTAGAGAAATTCTGGAGAGGCGGGGTGGGACTAGAATTGTGGCTTGCTTCTTGCCTGTAATTCCTTTGTTTAGGAGTCTGTTTTTCTTAGTGGATTATGTTCTTAAAACAGAGCATACCACATCTGCTCTCTGCCTTGGCAGGGTACCGCGTTTTGCTTGCTGCCAGGGCCAGTGCCCTGTGATGGTGAAGAGAATTCCAGGGCTGTCAGGGCTCTTAAAAGGTCAGCTGTCCAGGCCCCATCACCCCCTTTCCAAGTGGTCTTCCTGCCAACCACCAGGCCTCATTCTCTAGAGGCAGCAGGCCAACAGACAGGAAATTTTTGTGTCTTCTCTTCTGGGCTTAGGTCTGGCTGGGCCTTCGCAGAATCCGTGCAGTTCTTCTTCTGATATCAGAGGTTTGGGGCAGGGTTCTCATGCTCACAACCGACCTCCCAGCTCACCAAACCATCTTCACTAGCCTAAGTATATTCAGTGTTCCTCCGTGTTCGTTTTGATTTGATAGTGAAAGCCCTTTGCTAACCTCAACCTTCTTAATAGGCAGAATCAAGGGAGGAACCTGTGTTTTGGTCCAAAATATCACCTCCCTGGTTCTTACGTTTATACTTCTTTTAATATAGCTCAAGGCAGTGCAGGAAGCAGCATCTTGATTTGGGAAGATCAGGTTCTAAAGCAGTGTATAAGATAAAACCTGGCGTGGTAAAAATTACCTGTATGAAGTACAGTGTATACAAAAAGCCCCATGGTTTTGTGCCTGTAACTCGTTATAATAATTCCTATGTACTCTAAAGTTTAAAACTACTAATCTGGAAATTAAGACATGAATTTAAAACTTTAATGTTTTAAAGTTTTTACGTTTAAAGTTTTAAAACTTTAACTTAAAAATTTAAAACTACTAATCTGGAAATTAAGAAATGAAAAAAAAAAAATCTCATTGACCAAAGACTTCTGCCTAAAGATTGTAAATGGAACACACAAGCATCTAATTTTGCTCCCCTACTAAACACAACCCCATTAAAATGATATAAAGGGAGTTTTTATTGTTTGTTATTTTGGTAAAATATATGTAACATAAAATTTGTCTTTGTAACTATTTTGAGTTTACATACAGTTCAGTAGTATTCCTATGTTCAGGCTGCTGTGAAACCATCATCAGCTTCCTTGTTCCAGAACTTTTTCATCTTCCCAGACTGAAACTCTGTATCCACTAAGCAGTGACTTCACATCCCCACATCCCCAGCCCCTGGCAGCCACCATTCTATTCTGTCTGCATGGTTTGGCCATTGTAGGTGCCTGGTGTAAGTGTGATCAGACAGGATTTGTCCCTTTGTGACTGGTTTATTTCACTTAGGGGATTTTCTTTTTAAAGGCAGAAAAGATAACAGCAAAGTGAACAACAGCGTGACAGTTTTTGGCATCAGGCTAACGGGGTGTATGTAGCTAAATAAGGAGGCCTGGTCTTTTTAAGAATGCTGAAACATACTTGAGCCTTTGTGCTTTTTATATGAATCAGTTGGCCATTGACAGCTTAGGATACTATTTTTTTTTTTTTTAAGTCTGCCAAGTTTTAACAGACTTAAAAAAAATTTAACAATTTTTTCTGCCCATCAGTCTGCTTTCTATCTTCCAAAGTTTTCTTGAGAAATTTCACTGGTGGCAAAGAAAAGATTCTGTGAGCTCCCCGGGGGAGAAAATCAATCACATGCAACAGATCAAGAATCAAAACGGGCTGACTTCTCAACAGCAACACTGGCAGCTAGAAGATGGGGTGGGGGTGGGGGTGATGGTGCCTTGGATGGCATGGTGGGAAATGATTTTAAAGCTAGAATTTTATATTCAGCCAAGCTCTTCATCAAGTGACAGTAGAATGATGACATTTCAGCCGTACAGATGTTCAGGAAGCAACTAGAGGAGGTGGTCTGCTGAGATGTGAGAGTGAACCGGAAAAGAAAACTGCAAGTGATACGGGAAATAGGTGACCCAGCAGGAGAGAGGCAGAGGGAATTTGTAGAGGCTGAGGGTGGGAAATCCCAGGTGACACCTGTGCTTCCTCAGTGCGTGTGGCTGAGGCTGAGGTGGTGACTTCCTTTGTAAGGTGGTAATGAAGCACTTGAAGCATCTCTATGTCTTGAGAGGAGATTTAGAAATAGGATGAAAAGTCTGGGCTTGAATTATTAATAGGAAGAACTGTCAAATCCTAGAGCGTACTAAGCAAAGGTCGGAGGAATACTGTGATTAACTCTGGAGAAGCCTGTTCAGGAAAGGGAAAGTGGTCGTAGTCTACCCAAGGCTCAGCTGGAAGTGCCGTTATATTATCTTAATCCTGATCTTTAAGTTTCCATATAATTATGGAACGTATGGTGAGGGCCTAGATAGGAAAAAATCATTAATGTCTCCTTTTCCACCTTAGAAGTTCATAAATAATGACAACAACCAAAAAACTGCAAAGAAGCAATATGAAATTGTTACTAAAAATCTCCCAAAGGCGGTAGAGGAAATGAGGATACCCTTGCTTTCCACAGGGAATTGGTTCTAGAACCTCCCTCACACACATTAGGTTGTAAGGTCTCTTCTCTCTCTTTTTTCTTTTCTTGGAAACAGAGTCTGACTCTGTTGCCCAGGGTAGGGTACCAGGGTGTCAGCCTAGCTCCCAGCAACCTCACACTCCTAGCTTCAAGTGATCCTCCTGCCTCAGCCTCCCAAGTAGCTGGGACTACAGGCACCTACCTGACTAGTTTTTCTATTTTTAGTAGAGATGGGGTCTCACTTGCTCAGGTTGATCTCGAATTCCTGAGCTCAAGGGATGCCCCTGCCTCGGCCTCCCACAGCGTTGGGATTATAGGCATGAGTCACCGCACCGGGCTTATAAGGTCAGTGTTAATGGTGTGACAATATCAGCACATCTTTGGCAGCCGTATCCCTTTTGGCCCCATTGGCACCATCAGGCTTCTGGACACAGGCAGCATTTTCCACCCGTTTCACGCAGCGTATTTGTCTCAAGTGTTATATTCTTTTCCAGCTTCTTTACCACCATACATATTTGGGGTCATGAAGATTATTAAAAAGCAGGTAGCCATTTCATCCCTTTTCTTAAAGTCTCCCACCCTCATTGCCCTAAGAATAAAACCGCAAATCCTTGGCATTCAAGGCCCATGTGGTCTGTGATTGAACCCCCTACCCATTGCTTTGGCCACCAGACTCGCTCTTTATACGCCAGTAAAACTGGGGTGCTTGCATTTCTCCTAAGCACTGTGCCGTTTCATGCACAGGGGTCTTTGCTCTGGCTGTTCTTCCTGCTTAGTTAGAACAGCCACTCCCCACCTGTCACACGCCCACTACCAGGCCAGTCCTTTCTAACATGACTCACTCTACCCCTTAATCAGCTCTTCCTCCAGGAAGCCTTCCTTGACCACCTCAGGCAAGTGCGGAGTCATTCTTTGCGTTCTTATAGCACCAATACTAGTCCCTATCAGCAGAGGCACAGAACTAATGTATTATCTTAACACTAGCCATGTGTCCAGGAGGCGGTGACCTTCTGAAGGGCTGGAGGAGCATGTTTGTCTTGGTTACTGCCTTCTGCCCAGTACCTGACACAGCTCATTCCCACTAGGGCTGGAGCTAATCTTATGGGTTATTGGGTTGTGGCCACTTGTGCAGAGGCCTCTCTTCTAGGAAAGGAGCCTCATGTCTATTCTCAGACACCCCCAAGGCCATGGCCTCCAAGTTTCCAAACTTAGGATCCTGGTTGGAGGCGCCTTCACCTGGCCATTTGAATGCAGAATTGGATACTGGAAACAAGTTGTAGAATGTGGTTCTGTGAGTCAGAGTTCTGATGAAAGCAATGTACTAGCCAAGCTGCATGGACTTCTGTTTCCATCCCATCAAGGAAGCGCATTGGCCAGCTGAATTGCTTCGTTCAGCCATGGACTCGGCAGATGTTTACTAAACGTCTGCCATATGCCAGGCAGGCGCTGTTCCGGTATGTGGGAGACAGCAGTGAGGAAGACGGAGCAGAATTGTCCTCAGGTCCCTGAACTCCTGGGGGTGGGAAGCAGAGACAAAGCCATTTCAGGTGGTAGCAAGTGGAGAAGAAAGGAGCAAGAGTGTGGGGTGAGGAGGCTGCTGAGGCTGCTCTGGGAGGACCCCTCTGAGAGGACGACAGCATTTATACTGTACTGCGTGGTGACAAAACTGTCTGCTCTCCACGGTGAGGTAGCCACTGGCCACAGCTCGCCACTTAAGTTTCTATTTACATTAGTAAATATAATCTGAAAAATCAGACCCTCAGTTACACTGGCCACATTTCAATAATAGCCAGTCTGTGGCTAGTGGCTCCCGCAAGGGCAATGCAGAGCACTGGGAAAGGGGGGCTGGGAGGGAGACTGATGGGAGGAACGGTGTGAAGGGGAACCTGGATGACTTGTCAGAGCACGCATGCATTTCAAAGAACTGCCTCCTTTAATTTCACTTGTTAAAATCAGGGCTGAAGCCAAGACTAGCTAGGGCTGATGGAATTTTTAAAGGTAGAATGAAAATCATCTCTAGCGATAAGAACCAGTGCAGAAAAGATCTTTATTGAAGAATATAGTGTGACTCTAGCAAGCCCGGAGACGGAGGTTTGCACTGACTGACTCCAGTGGCCGGCAGACAAGGTCACAGTGTCTTCTGGCCACTGGTGTTAGAAGGAAGGAGCCAAGAGCATAACTTCCCAGGTCTTTACCCCACAATTCTTAAAAACAGAACAATGTGAAAAAATATATATCCTTAATGTATTTCTTAGGGAAAGCAGTATTTTGACTTTTGCATTTTAGGAGGCTAGAATTGTATTCGTTTCCCACTAACAAGAGCATCTGGGCCTTGGCTTCCTCTCATATCACTTTTCACGAGATGCTTGTTCCTTTTTTGTGTCTGCCTCTTTGCTGTTAAACAGGTTTTCTCCCTCTCTGTAAAGGTGCCTTTGTTTGAGCCAATAGTTACTTGTCTTTACTGTAAACACAGTGTCCAGTGACGCCTCCTGATTGTGGACAGCCAGCAGCTTTATAGGAGGAAAAAAGTCTTGAAGGTCACTTTCTGGTATTTATATTATAAAATTAGTCATCACGACTTAAAAAAAAAAACTGCCCACTGTTTACACAGGGCCTGTTATCCCGTTACATCTGAATTCAACTAACAGCTAGCATTTGTTGAATCATAACTGATCTGATAAAATGTAATTTGATCATTAGTAGCTGTGTAAAAATAAATACACTCGACTCCTGTTTCATTTGCCCTTGAAGGCTCTAACATGGTTCCAAACTTTACCTTTGAGTCGGAGAAGTCGGGCAGGTTCACGTTGCAGTGTGCGCGCCCCCTGGGGCAGTGTCTACCAGGTACGTGCGTGCAGCTGCAGGATGGAGCTCAGTCCTGCTTCACCTGAAATGCTGTGACTTGAGAGGGCTGTGTCCTTACATTGGATGTCCAACTGAGAAAAGGGAAACCGCGTGAAGCTGTAAGAGCAGAAGCTTGGGTCTCAAGATCAGGTGTAACTGAGGGAAAGTGAGGTCATGATTGCCACCTGGATGCTGTTCTCTCTCTTCACGGTAGGTCTCTTTGGTTACTTTTATTGTGGGCTTTAGCTGTGGCTCGGCTGCAAAGGGAACTTAACACCTTTTGTGTCTCAGGCTCATTTAGGCATATTTCTTCGTTATTCTTTTTTTTTTTTTTCTTTTAATAACTGATTTTATTGTTAGGTTTTCGGGCATGTATAAACTCCAGGCATTGAGTTGCCCACAAAGAAAAAGCACATCCCTGACCCTGCAGGCTCTGGAAGTTCTAAATGGCCACCAGTGTTCTCCTGTGGCCAGTGTTTCTTTTAAGAAAGGTAAAGCAGGCCGGGCATGGTGGGTCATGCCTGTAATCCTACCACTCTGGGAGGCTGAGGTCGGAGCCCAGGAGTTCAAGACTCTCCTGAGTAAGAGTGAGACCCTGTCTCTACTAAAAATAGAAAAAGTAGCCAGGTGTTATGGTGGGTGCCTGTAGTCCCAGCTACTCAGGAGGCTGAGGCAAGAGGATTGTTCGAACCCAGAAATTTCAGGATGCTGTGAGCTATGATACCACAGCACTGAGTGACAGAGTGAGACTGTGTCTCAAAAAAAAGAGAGAGAGAGAAAACCCAAACAGAATAACTCTATGGCTATAGTAATTACTTTCTCTAGTAATTACTGTGTAATACCTTAGTACCTTTAATTTACACAGCAGTTTACTTTTCAGGGAGGTGAAGCTTCAGTAGAAATATTTTCTGGGATTTTTAACTTGATGTTTTAATGGTATAATGATTTCTAAAACAGCTAGTAATAACTGTTGTAGAGGAATTGCTGGGAAAGTAGGCAAACAGTTCATAAGCTGTGGAATGCATGAAAGATATGTATACATGCTGTGCTTTAACATCTGGTCAAAATGTTTGCCACTGACCTTGAATGCGCTGGCGAGGTAGGTAGGCATGGGTAAAGCTGGGGATGGCTTTCTGAGGGTTTGAAGACAAGTAGGTACGTGAGTTGCCCTTCAGACCTGCTTCTGGCCAGGCATTCTGTGCCTCGTAAGGGTTTGCGGCAGTTTTAATATTTGCCTGCCTCACCAAGCTCGAGTCAAAGAGTGGGGACAACGACTACAGTCCTGTCTCTATCAGTGTAGTGATCATGAAGGAGTGAGAGGAAGCACGGAGCTCCATGAAGGAACTTCAAGTCCACAAAGGTCAGGTATTGTCCACGGTCAGTGTGGACTGTTGAAAAAACAGCCTCCAAACTCAACAGAGGTGACTTCATTTTTATAACTCTTTGACATTTACATGTGCTGGTTTGTAATGTGTGTGACCTTGTTGCTTTTCTGATCTCAGGTGGTTGGTGTGTGTGTGTTTATGTAATGGATTTTTTTTTTTTATTAAATCATAGCTGTGTACATTAGTGCCGTCATGGGTATGTAATGGATTTTTTTATTGTTTAAGATTTATTCATTTTTTTTATTTACACACAGTGAAATTTAGTCTTTTTGCTATGCATTTCTATGAGTTTGTACAAATACATAGTTGAAGAAACATCACATAATCAGGATTGAGAACAGCTCCATTACCTCTCTAATACGTTTTGTTTTAAGTTTCTATTGGCATGTTTGGGTATCAAGTTTATGGCTCCTGAAGACAGAGCCAAGCCATTTGGAAACAAATAGCCCAGCTAGGTCTGACTCTTCATGTGGAAGGTTGAGTGGGGTGACAGAAGCAAGATCTGACTTGCGGGTCCTTTTCACAAGGAGTTGTACATGGGAGAATTGTGCGATCAGATTAGTTGGGTTTTTGTATGTTAATTAATGATTATAGGATGGTAAAATGTATTACACAATTTAAAAAGAAAGAAATTTGTAATAAACACTGTCATTAGTAAAAATAATGTACTGAAAATGAAATTTGATTTCATTTTCTGCAGTTTTCTTTTTTTGGAGACAGAGGCTTTGTCACCCTGGGTAGAGTGCAGTGGTGTCATCATAGCTCACTGCAACCTCAAACTCCCAGGCTCAAGTGATCCTCCTGCTTCACCCTCCCAGATAGCTTGGGACTACAGGTGCAACACATTGCTTGGCTAGTTTTACTGTTTTAAGTAGAGACAGGGTCTTGCTTTTATACATACCCTGTTTCCCCAAAAATAAGACAGTGTCTTATTTTAAGGTGTGCTCCCAAAGATGCGCTAGGTCTTATTTTCAGGGGATGTCTTATCTTTCCTGTAAGTAGGTCTTATTTTTGGAGGATGTCTTATTTTGGGGGAAATAGGGTACTAGTCCCAAACCCCTGAGCTCAAGCAGTTCTCCTGCCTTGGCCTCCCAAAGTGCTAGGATTACAGGCATGAGCCACTTAGCCTGGCCTAGTTTTTTTTTTTTCTTATTTTTAAAGCTTAGTTCAGTGTGGTTTTAAGGGCAGTGAATGCTGCTGGAAGCAAGGACTGCAGTCTGCATAACTCCAACTCACTTAAGAAGGGGAATTTAATGGCTCCTATCCTTGAAAGGTACAGGGATAGACCCCAGACATGGCGGGATCCAGGAGTTTAAATGACATTGTCTCTCTCCCCTCACTCAGCTGGTTCCCTTTGTGTTGAGTCCGGTCTCTGGCAGGCTTTTGGCTTCTGGTATCAAGATGACTGACAGCAGCTCCAGGCTTTTATCCATTTTTCAGTTGGTTAATAGTTCCAAGTCTCAGAACCAAGCCTGGCCCTGATTGGTTCTGCTGCCCCTCCTGGCTCCCATGGATGGGGTGGGGACTAGATGGCAGTGTTCTGATTGGCTAGGCTTGGGTCACATGCTTACCCCAAGCATGTGTGCTTGGGGAGCTGAAGCCCTCCCCTAGACCACAGGGCAGAAATTTCAGTGCTTCAGAAGAAATAGTTCTCTAAGGAAAATCAAGGAACATGTTCATCAGGCAGATCAAGAAAGCATATGTTCTCTAAGGGGCCTTCAGGCCTTGTAGCCAGTTGTTGTTTTTGTTTGTTTGTCTTTAAATATTTTTGATAAATGTCTACTCTAGGCTAACCTTCCAAACAAGCAAAAGTTTTAGAATTGATTGACTGGTTTTTGGCTTATGAGATGACAACCATTTGCTAGCTGTGAGATGTAATATTTTTGAAGAATAGTGGAAATTGAGTGACTGAGGGACTTGGCTAAGCTGAGTTGGTGGGACTTGAGGAGGCCTGGTTCTGTGCCTGTGAAGGGATCATTGATCTGGAAACTAGTGTCTGAGAGTGAAGAGAATCAGTGAGCAGGGTACTTGGTTTCTGAGAGTAAAGAGCCAGGACAGGGGTGGGGGTGTGTGTGTTGTGGTGATAATGCCACAGACTGGCAATCAACTAAAAATCTGGCCCTGATAACCATTGGCAAAAGAGCAGAAATACTGTCTTGGTAGAAATGCTATCAGGCATATTAGGTGAGAATTCATGGAGGTGAAAGACTGGAATTGTTGGTCTAATGTAAAGAGTGATTGCCTTCAAATAAAGTCCAGACCTCCAAACCTGGCATTTGTGATCTGGATCCTTCCCACCTCTCCAGCTCTGTTGTTTAAGGCGCAGCTCTGGAGGCAGGTTCTCTGAGAAGTATTCTTTGTGCCTCTCTGGCTGAAGATGCCTCTTCTGCACTCTCCTCACAACCTGTGTGTCTTTCTCAGTGGTCTCAATCAGGGGCTGTTTTGTCCCCAAGGAGACCTTTGGCAATATTGAGAGACGTATTTGATTGTCAGGACAGGTGGCTGCTGCTGGCATCTAGCTGGTAGAGTCAAGGGATGCTGCTAATATCCTACAATGGACAGGCAGCTCCAAAAGACCCATCTGGCCAAATTGTCACTAGAGCCACAGTTGAGAACCCAGTTACCATTGCACTTACCACGTGGTTGAACGCTTCTGTTTGAATCCTCTCCACTAGGTTTAGCTCTGTGTGTGATCTGTGTCTGACTCTGATGCCACAATGCCTGGTGTAGGGTAGGTCCTGAGGGAAGAGTAAAGATGATCGACATTAGAGAAGATGAAATGATTTCCTAGGTTAGCGACCAGTAGACACGGCATCCACACTTCCCTCTCATCTTTGCATTAAGCAGCCTTAATCCTGGGACTCACTTTATCTCGTCATGCCTTTGTCTTCTCACTCTCCTGCAGAAAAGAGCTTTGAGGTTTACTGTAGCAAATAGTGGAAGAAATTTAAAAAGTGTTTGCATGGTACTTTAAAAAAATCACTGTGTCATTATTAGGGTAATAAATATGTTTGGCCTGGGGATGATTTAAAAATGGACAAGCTGTTGAGATTGAATTGATTTTCAAAGATACAGAATCTGGGAAATCCCACTCAACACTGCTTTCCTGCATGGTGGGTTCCTAGCAATAGTAGGTGCTCCAACATTACTTGTTGAATAAATCTAATCCCTATACTTTAGTTGAGGGCTTTGGAATAAATTACTTAAAAGACCCCATTGAAATCTGTGCATATTCTGTGAAATAATGGTGACTTTAAAGACTCATCAAGTGCTATCTCTGTCTTTTTGTGCCAAATATACCTGCGTGTGTACCTGGGACCATTTTAGTATGTCTGTTAATAACTTAGTTTATTATGTCAATGCCCCCCCTTTGTAGCAAGAGAAATAAAATGTATGTAAAACGTTTCTAAGGTTCATGGGCAAGAAGCTTCTGGAGCAGTAGAGCTAGATGAATTTTTACTTCTGCAGATGAGATCATGTTGTGAATTCTTGGAGTGATAACTCTGATGTGGTTGGATCTTGGGACATCAGTGACTTGGTGATTACGGGCACATTGTAAAGTGTGAGCATTAACTTCACAACCATCCCATCGCATTAGGTGGTCAGTGTGGCAGACATTTCTGTAGTTGGTCCTAATGAGCTGGAGTGTATTATTGCTAGAGATATAAAAATGGTGCGGACAGGTATTAGCCTCTGACTAATTATTTTTTGGTTGTTTTTGAGACAAACTCTCACTTTGTCACCCTTGGTAGAGTGCCGTGGCCTCATAGCTCACAGCAACCTCAAACCCAAGCGATCCTCTTGCTTCAGCATCCTGGGTAGTTGGAAGTACAGGGGTGTGCCACCACACCTGGCTAAGTTTTTCTGTATTTTTAGTAGAGACAGGGTCTCACTCTTGCTCAGGCTATTCTCAAACTCCTGAGCTCAAGGGATCCACCTGCCTCGGCCTCCCAGAGTGCTAGGATTACAGGTGTGAGCCGCCGCATCCAGCCTAGCATTTTATTTCTTTTTATGGTTGAATGATCATTTCATCGTGTGTATGTACTGCATTTTGTTTATCTGTTCATCTGAGGACCCTTGGGATGTTTCCACTTTTTGGCCATTGTGGATAGTGCTGTTGCGAACAATGGTATACACGTACGTATTGGGGTCCTTTATCTCAGTTCTTCTGGGGTACACCTAGGTTACTGTCCAATTTTACATTTTATGTGGTGAACTGGGTGGCCTGGCCACACTCTTTTGGGGCTCCTGACAACCACTTCTGCCCTCACCTTCTGACATATTTTCCCCTACTATATGTGTGTGGGTCTGGATTGGAAAAATTTGATGGGAAAGAAAAGAAAAATCAGAAAGTAACAATTCTGAGAGCAGAAATAATGACTCTTAAGTCTTCTCCTTGGCTGCTGGACTATTTTTGTTTTCATGTCAAGTGGCAGCGCAAGGCAGCATCTCCCTTTTGCCCTGAGACTTTTGCTTAGGAGCAAGGGACTGCCAGAAAATCTCAGCAACTCCCCATAGAGACGTGTGTGAAAACCATGTAAACAGGGGACATCGTCTAAGTGGGTCATACTGAATATATGATGCGGGGTGGAGAACTATTGCATTATTAAATATTTCAGACTAAGAGGATACGGGAAGCCTTGCTTTGCACAATCCTGCTGGCTTTGTGAGTTCCATGTGGGAGAGTCCTGGGGGGGGGGGGGGCTGGAGGGAGGCCTGCTTTGAATTTGAGCTGCTTGTGTTTTGGTTGGTGGTATGCCTTAGGAACGGAAGAGAGCCAGCTCTCCCTTCAGCCACCCAGGCTTCCGGCTGGCTTTCCTTTTAACTCTGGCATTTCATATGGACCCTAAGCTGTGAAAGCAGAGATCACATATGGCCTGCTATCAAGCATGAGAATTGCCTTTTTGTTCTTGAAGAGTTGACCAAAGCAAGTGGGAGAGGAGGAAGAATACATTTTTTTTTAAAGCATGAAAATATTAATACATTATGGTAATTCTTCCATTCCATTGTCCCCTTCCCATCTTGTGCTGTTATCTGGGTGCCAGGATTTTTACTTTTTTCTAGGCAGAATCACATTTGGCCATAGCAGTGGCGAAGTGATGGCTTTTAAGAGTCTTAGAGGGAAGGCATATTGACTCTGGAGTGGGACCCCCTGGGGCATGCTACTTCATGTCTCTGTTGGGGCTGGGGCTGGGACTGGTAGGGCTGGGACTGACATGGTGTTGAAGTAGCCCATCTCTAAGTCTTCCCCCTTTCTCCCCCCGCTCCCCCAGCTTAAATGTACAAGACTTTTTTTTTTTCTTTTAGGGAAAGAGTCTCATTTTGTTGCCCTCGGTAGAGTGCCATGGAACCATAGCTCACAGCAACCCCCAACTCTTGGGCACAAGTGATTCTCTTCCTTAGCCTCCCAAGTAGCTGGGACTACAGGCGCCCACCACAACACCTGGCTATTTTTAGAGACAGGTTGTGTCTAGTCTCGAACCTGTGAGCCCAGGCAGTCCACCCACCTCGGCCTCCCAGAAGACTTTTCAATGTAGCCACTACGTAAGAGAGCCTGTGATGTCTAAAGCACTGCATGTGTCTGATTTCTGATTGGAGTGAAGTATGTTGGGCAGTTCTGTCCTACTCTGTGTATGTAGGGTGAGGTATTTCTTCTTGATTTATCCCGACCAATTTATTTTTACTGCTTCAGAAAGAAAACAGCAGCTTTAATGCAAAAACCATTCTGGCTCTAATGATGGCTGATGGGATTTGAATCTGGCTTCTGTTTTAAAAGCTGCCTTAGACACCTGGCTCTCTCTTCTGGCTGCAGCGACCCTGTTGGGGACTTTGTGGTTGTCCATGTATGATGCATGTCAGGTAATGTTCTTCTCACACTAGTCCAGCGTTTGTTGAGATTCACCGATGTTACCAGTTGCTGGGGACCCAGAAATAAGTCAGGTGCACTGCCCCCTGGGGCGTACAGTCTAGGGTTCTTCCTGCTCCTTCTTGGGAAAAGGGCAGTTTTGGGCCCAGGATGGCAAATTCACCATAAACTTGAATGGGAAGGCTGCTGATAATTTATTTTTATTCATAGCATGAACGATTATGTCAGCCTCTTTTAATAAAATCACAGGATTTTCTTTCTTTCTTTCTTTTTTTCCTTAACATGCTGGCTCTGTAGCCAGACTGTTGGGGCCCAAATCTCAGTTGACTTTTCTGTGAAATGGGATAATAATAGCACTAATTTCATAGATTTATAGGGGATGGGAGGTGACATGAATGCATAAGAAGTGTTCACAGGAGGCGGAGCATGATGGCGGATGGGACGGATGTGTAGCCCACCTCTCCCAAGTCATCAGGTGAGAGGAAGGGGGGTCTGGACCTTTAACCCGTGTGGATTATTGGTGTGGACAGACAGCTAGAGACGCACAGTGAATTGGCAGATTGCTGCACATGAGGTGTAATTTAAAACCACGGACTCTGTTGTAGAGATTTTCCCTGTTTAGCCGTGCTGGCTGGCAGACCCCTCCCTCACAGAGGACAGCAGTTTGCAATTCCTGACAAAACCCAACTGACAAAAATTTATTCCTGAGCAGAGTTTGGCACCCCCAAAGGGGAGCCACTCAGAATCACAAGGTACTAAGCAACCCGATGGAAAATTGAAAAGAAGGGATCCTGCCTGGGAAACAGACATTTTGAATTGTCTGAAATGGCGGGCACCTTCCCCCAGAACAACAGGAGTGATTAAATAGACCGGACCATTCCTGATGGGGAATATTGGTGTGGGCCGGCAGTTCAGGCTGTGCTGCGAACTGGCGGGTGGCTGGACTCAAAACTCCAGAGCCACAAAAACTGAGTATAGGTTTCTGCGCACCACAGCCGTGGCAGCAGCGAGACCCGGCAGCAGCCTCGGGAGCCGGCAACAGCCGCGGTAGCCAGTTTGCAGGAGAACGCGGGAACAGAGTGGAAAGATTTGTGAAGCGTGGACTCCTGCACTGAGTTGGGAGGTCAGATAGGAGTGCTGTCTGGAACAGAGCAGCTGAGGTTGCACAACAATTAGGTAAAAAAACTTTGACAGAAACTCCAAAATGGTGATCGGCCAGGTAGGGTGGTTACCCTGGTCACAGTATAAACTGTGAATCAGGTATAAGGCTGGGAACCACTCACAACGCCACCTGGTGTCCAGAAAGTATATTGCATTATAAATATATTCCTACAAAAGTTGATCCCTAAGTCATATATATAGATGTATATTTCTACATATATACAAGAATAATGTTTTTGTGGTTGGTGACTTTTTTATTTTTCTCATCATTTTCTTGGAGGAACTATTGTCAATTTTTATTATTTATATATATATTTTTATTTTTATTTTCTCTATTTTTAATTATTTCTTCTTTTCTAACTTTTTTATGAACACCACTTTTTTTCCCTCCCTTCTGTCTTCCTCTTCTTCCCTTCCTGTGGTTTCTGAGAATGCTAACATCAGATTTCTAGAGGGTTTTTTGTTTGTTCATTTTGTTTGTATGTTTTTTACCCTTTTTCACAATTATTTTATGATTATCATTATTTTTATTGTAGTTTTTCTTTTGTTGTTGTTGTCTGTATATCTATGTGTTTCTGATTGTTAATGCATCTGTGGGCTTGTGTGTCTGGTAGCCTTTTTATCTGTTTATTTGCTCATTTGGTCTCAATGAGTTTGGTGATTTGACCTGCAATTCTGAGGTCCCAGCACTCCCGTCTACTCTCACTCTGAGGTCTGGAGGCCTTCCCCCCAGGAGTCCAGATTCTTGGGTGATTTCTCGAGGGGTGTAGACAGGGCCTGGACGGCAGCTGGTCAGTGCTGATTCTGCGGCATGGGAGTGAGGAGACAACAGTTGGCTGAGAGGGAATCACAATGGAGTGGCAGTGCCCTGAGGCGCAGAGCAGCAGCCGTTTTTGACAACACTACGGCCCAGATATTCGAAAGCCACAACCCCTGTCTCCCTGAGCAACCAGAGGAGGCTGGGCATCTTCTCAGGAGGCAACCACTGCAGAACAGATCTGGGACTGAAACACAGGCCTCGTGGGTAAAGGGTCTGCCTGTGGTGGTACCGGCCTGGGTGGAGTGTGGGGACTAGAAAATGCACGCCCAGAGCCGGGAAATTCCCAGGGTGGGGCTGACCCAGAGGACTGCTTTACTGAGCCTAAGACGCACCCGGCCCTCAGGGGATCATCAGCCTATAGACAAAGGAAGGCAAGAGGCTAGAGCTGACTGTGCTATGAATACAAACCTGCAGAAGCAAAGACAGGGCCTGAGGCACAGGTTCTGGGAACTCAAAACAGCTTCTCTTCTGCAGAGGAATTTAGCAGGGACAGAAACAAATTCCCACAAAGTTGTTCTGTTCTGTCAGTAACATCAATTAGAGGCGGGGCTGGAACTGAGTGAACACCCCCCAGCCTCCATCAAACACCCGAGGTTGTCAGGACTCACCACCCCCTGCTGGATAGAGGCAGAGAGCAGTGGCCTGGCTGAGCAGATACAGATGTCCTTGTGATTCAGGCAGGTGCAAAGCCCTGGAGTATCTGCTCACGGGAGGCAACTGAGTTACAGCCCTGCGGGGCTATCAGTGACCGTGTGACTGTGTGACAAAGGTGCAAGGTGAGGAAGGAGGCATCAACCTTCCGAGACTACTCTATTTTCTGGGTGGGTCCTCAGGACTTCACGGAGCACCGGAGCAAGTCATATTTCAGTTGTCACCAGACCCTGCGATCTGGGTTCCAGAGGCCTTTGAAACACTCACACCTGAGACAGGTGCTGCCTGAGACAATTGATTTGGACCTTTTGAACTGAGGCAATCGCCTGAGGACTATTCAAGTGGTGCCTGGTGTGTGGTTGTAGGAAGGTTTGATTTTCCTTTTCCAATTGTTGCCTGTGGGGGGCGGGGTGACTAATTCCTGGTATTTCTCCACAGCTGAGACTTCAACCCAGAGTAACTGTTTCATTAGGGTACAACAGAGACCAGCTGAAAACAAGACAGAACCACTTAGCCCCACCACACCAAATAGGTCCCCAGTTTCTGAGGCTGTAGCACTGTATGGGTCCTCAACAAAGCTCCAGGGGAAAAGTCAAACAGTGTAAAAGAATCATAAGGCTAAATCAGTGAAAAAAGAGAATCACTTAAGCCCAGGAGTTGGAGGTTGCTGTGAGCTGTGTGAGGCCACGGCACTCTACCAAGGGCCATAAAGTGAGGCTCTGTCTCTACAAAAAAAAAGAAACTGAGCAAAGAAATTTTAGATTTAAACCTAACCATCCAACATTTGGATTTAGCAGACATCTACAGAACATTTCATCCCAACAAAACTGAACACACATACTTCTCATCATCCCACGGAACATACTCGAAAATCAATCACATCTTAGGTCACCAGTCTAACCTCAGTAAATTTAAAGGAATAGAAATTATTCCTTACATCCTCTCGAACCACCATAGAATAAAAGTTGAACTCAGTAACAAAAGGAATCTGCATACTCATGCAAAAACATGGAAGTTAAATACTTATTCTGAATGATAGCTTTGTCAGAGATGAGATCAAGAAGGAAATTGCCAAACTTTTGGAACAAAACGACAATGAAGACACGAATTATCCTCTGGGATACCGCAAAGGCAGTATTAAGAAGGAAATTTATTGCACTGCAAGCCTTCCTCAAGAGAACGGAAAGAGAGGAAGTTAACAACTTAATGGGACATCTGAAGCAATTGTAAAAGGAAGAACATTCCAACCCCAAACCCAATAGAAGAAAAGAAATAACCAAAATTAGAAGAGAATTAAATGAAATTGAAAACAAAAGAATTATACAACAGATCAATAAATCAAAAAGTTGGTTTTTTGAAAACGTCAATAAAATAAATAAACCTTTGGTTAACCTAACCAGGAAAAAAACAGTAAAATCTCTAATCTCATCAATCAGAAACGACAAAGACGAAATAACAACAGACTCCTCAGAAATTAAAAAAATCCTTAATGAATATTACAAGAAACTTTATTCTCAGAAATGTGAAAATCTGAAGGAAATTGAGCAATACATGGAAGCACGTCACCTTCCAAGACTTAGCCAGAATCAAGTGGAAATGTTGAACAGACCAATATCAAGTTCTGAAATAGCATCAACCATACAAAATCTCCCTTAAAAGAAAAGCCCGGGACCAGATATGGCTTCACGTCAGAATTCTACCAAACCTGTAAAGAGGAACTAGTACCTATATTACTCAACCTGTTCCAAAATGTAGAAAAAGAAGGAAGACTACCCAACACATTCTATGAAGCAAACATCACCCTGATCCCCAAACCAGGAAAAGACCCAACAAGAAAAGAAAATTATAGACCAATATCACTAATGAATATAGATGCAAAAATATTCAACAAGAGCCTATCAAACAGAATCCAGCAACCCATCAAACAAATTATACATCATGACCAAGTCAGTTTTATCCCAAGGTCTCAAGGCTGGTTTAATATGCGTAAATCTATAAGTATAATTCAGCACATAAACAAATTAAAATCCAAAGAGCATATGACTCTCTCAATTGATGCAGAAAAAGCTTTTGATAATATCCAGCATCCCTTCATGATCAGAACACTTAAGAAAATTGGTATAGAGGGGACATTTCTTAAACCGATAGAGGCCACCTACAGCAGACTCACAGCCAATATTGTATTGAATGGAGTTAAATTGAAATCATTTCCACTCAGATCAGGAACCAGACAAGGCTGCCCATTGTCTCCACTGCTCTTTAACATTGTAATGGAAGTTTTAGCCATTGCAATTAGGGAAGAAAAGGCTGTCAAGGGTATCCATACAGGGTCAGAAGAGATCAAACTTTCGCTCTTCGCAGATGATATGATTGTATATCTGGAAAACACCAGGGATTCTACTACAAAACTCTTAGAAGTGATCAAGGAATACAGCAGTGTCTCAGGTTACAAAATCAACATTCATAAATTGGTAGCCTTTATATATACCAACAATAGTCAAGCTGAAAAAACAGTTAAGGACTCTATTCCGTTCACAGCAGTGCCAAAGAAGATGAAATATTTGGGAGTTTATCTAACAAACGATGTGAAAGCTGTCTATAAAGAGAACTATGAAACTGTAAGAAAAGAAATATCTGAGAACGTTAACAAATGGAAAAACATACCATGCCCATGGCTGGAAAGAATCAACATTGTTAAAATGTCCATACTACCCAAAGCAATATACAATTTTAATGCAATCCCTATTAAAGCTCCACTGTCATACTTTAAAGATTTTGAAAAAATAATACTTCGTTTTATATGGAATCAGAAAAAACCTCCAATAGCCAGGACATTACTCAGAAATAAAGACAAAGCAGAAGGAATTACGCTACCAGACCTCAGACTATACTATAAATCGATAGTGATCAAAACAGCATGGTACTGGCACAAAAACAGAGAATTAGATGTCTTGAACAGAATAGAGAACTAAGAGATGAACCTAGCTACTTACCATTATTTGATCTTTGACAAGTCAATTAAAAACATCCAGTGGGGAAAAGATTCCCTATTTAACAAATGGTACTGGGTGAACTGGCTGGCAACCTGTAGAAGACTGAAACTGGACCCACACCTTTCACCATTAACTAAGATAGACTCTCACTGGATTAAAGATTTAAACTTAAGACATGAAACTATAAAAATACTGGAAAAGAGTGCAGGGAAAACCCTTGAAGAAATTGGCCTGGGCAAGTATTTTATGAGGAGGACCCCCCACACAATTGAAACAGCTTCAAAAATACACTACTGGGACCTGATCAAACTAAAAAGCTTCTGCACAGCCAAGAGTACAGTAAGTAAAGCAAGCAGACAGCCCTAAGAATGGGAGAAGATATTTGCAAGTTATGTCTCCGACAAAGGTTTTGTAACCAGAATCCACAGAGAACTCAAACGTATAAGCAAGAAAAGAACAAGTGATCCCATCGCAAGCTGGGCAAGGGACTTGAAGAGAAACTTCTCTGAAGAAGACAGGTGCATGGCCTACAGACATATGAAAAAATGCTCATCATCTTTAATCATCAGAGAAATGCAAATCAAAACTACCTTGAGATATCATCTAACTCCAGTAAGATTAGCCCATATCACAAAATCCCAAGACCAGAGATGTTGGCATGGATGTGGAGAAAAGGGAACACTTTTACACTGCTGGTGGGAATGAAAATTAATACATTCCTTTTGGAAAGATGTTTGGAGAACACTTAGAGATCTAAAAATAGATCTGCCATTCAATCCTATAATTCCTCTACTAGGTATGTACCCAGAAGACCAAAAATTACATTATAGTAAAAATATTTGCACCAGAATGTTTATTGCAGCCCAATTCACAATTGCTAAGTCATGGAAAAAGCCCGAGTGCCCATCAATCCACGAATGGATTAATAAATTGTGGTAATGTACACCAAGGAATATTATGCAGCCTTAAAGAAAGATGGAGACTTTACCCCTTTCATGTTTACATGGATGGAGCTGGAACATATTCTTCTTAGTAAAGTATCTCAAGAATGGAAGAAAAAGTATCCAATGTAGTCAGCCCTACTATGAAACTAATTTATGGCTTTCATATGACAGCTATAACCGAGTTACAACCTAAGAATATGGGGAAGAGGGAGAGGGAGGGGGAAGGATGGGTAGAGGGAGGGTAATTGGTGGGATTACACCTGCAGTGCATCTTACAAGGGTACATGTGAAATTTAGTAAATTTAGAATATAATTGTCTTAATACAATAACTAGGAAAATGCCAGGAAGGCAGTGTTAACCAGTGTGATGAAAATGTGTCAAACTGTTTATAAAACCAGTGTATGGTGCCCATGATCACATTAATGTACACAGCTATGATTTAATTTTAAAAAAGAAAAGAAGTGTTCACAATACAGCTGGGTACTTTAAGATGTGTTACCTCCAGACTTCATTTATTTGCTCAACAAAAATCAAATAGCGGCGATAGTTGCACAAGCTTGTCAATACACTAAAAATCAGTTAACTTAATGGTATGTGAATTATATCTCTATGAAGCTGTTAAGAAAGGAAAACTAATTGATTACCTATTGTATGTTGGGCACTACTTTTTTTTTTTTTTTTGAGATACTGTCTCACTCTGCTGCCCTGTGTAGCGTGCTGTGGTATCATCACAACTCACAAGTCATTAACAACCTCAAACTATTGGGCTCAAGAAATCCATTTGCCTCAGCCTTCCAAGTAGCTGGGACTACAGGCACTCACGATGACACCCGGCTAGATTTTCTATTTTTTAGAGACATGTTCTCACTCTTGCTCAGGCTGGTCTCGAACCTGTGAGCTCAGGCAATCCACTTGCCTCTACCTCCTAGAGTGCTAGGATTACAGGCACAAGCCACTGTGCCCAGCCTGGCACAGCCTGTTTGAACTGAGGCTTGAAACAGGTGGCTCAAGGTGAATGAATGTTAGGAATCGTTCTAGAGCTCAAGTTCCCTGGTACATAAGGCCAGCTCTTTGCAAACTGTCAGGAATTAAATGAAAATTATAATTCGGATTGAAGGCTTCTGTCCTGGTGCAGAACCAAACCTTAAGAAAGAACAGTGGTGTGACTCAAGGACCTTTGCATCATACCTTCACCAGCTCTTCCCTGTGAGTTACCCTCACCTGCCACACACCTCCACATCTTTGGAGACTTCAGACAAGCGTATTATAAATACCCATACAATAATGCTATGAAAAATAGGCCAACATTTCTACCCCATACCTCTTCTCCCCACCTACTGAGCTCTGAATATAAAATAAGTATTTTTCAGTTAAGCAATTGCTTTCAATTCCCCAGTTTTTGGCATTTAAGAATTAAAGGTTCCTATTGCAAGACAGAGACAGTCTTCAACATTTATCCCTCTCACTACCACTACTAAAAACTAGTAACAAATTTTGTTAGATGGAGAAAAAAATCTAACTCATTCTTGAGATTTCACAGCCAAGAAGATCAAGAGTATATAAAAAGAGAGGCTTGTCTTAGAAATACCCTGTTTTTCCTACGGAATACGTGTCTATAGTAATAGAAGCAACATAGGTTGGATCCTGAGTTGTTCGCTCCCATTAGCTTGGTGCATTTTCTCTGCCATATGCTTTCTTCTGGGATTTCTTCCTTCTACTGACATCTGGTACTTAGGATAAGGGGAAGCGGCTTCCCCTGAACTGGTAAGATTATTATCAGGAAAAAATGGCTCAAGTTTCCAGGCAGCTGTGAATGAGATGTTTTTCTTAAGGACCTAAGCAACTATCTTTCGGAAGGAAACACGAGAAGGTACAAGCTATCAGCCCATCCATTTCCCTAAGATGAACTGGAAGCAGTTCTCTGTCAGTGGCCCAGAGAGCCCAGGCTTTTTCTAGCAGATGGGACACATGAGCTCACCGGCACTGAATGAATAGGTCGCCCCCAGGGGGTGGAATTGTGGCAGAGTCTATTATGAAATCTCATTTGCTTTGCATGAATCAGTTCAGGGAAAGTGAAAAGTGGTCAAATAGGATTGTAACTTAGGCCTACTCATCTGCATCCAGCTTGCCCTGAAAGGGCTCTGACTTGGCAGGTGATAATCACAGCAGTTTTGCTCTTGTGTGATGGAGATGGCTTTTCATTGATTTCCATTTCTTATAAGCTGGAGTGAAACCAGTTGCAAACACCTTTTAGCTTTGCCTCCTTTTGTCCCTTTTTCTAGGATTGTAGCATTTGGGGCATTGAATTTAGCTCTGAAAGTCAAGGTGGTCAGAGGAAAATGGCTCAGTCTCCCTCCCCCATACACATTTAAACATAAACGTTGAATCAAGCCAGGATCTGGCTAATAGATTTCTTTCAGCAAACCACCTCAGGCCTTTTAGAAATCCAACTTGCCCCAAATGAGAAATTCGACCTTAATTCCAGCTGAGGTTTGAAAAGGCAGGGCCAGTACCACTGGGCCTAGAAGAAGGCCTTGCTGCTGTCCTGGAAGGTGGAGACGGCAGGGAAGACCCATGCAGAAGCTTCCTCCCTTCAGGAAGGAAGCCAGTACCTGTCTGCTTGTTTCAGTGTTTGTGTCTGGACCGACCTCATCTTTTCTTAGTCACATAGGGGAAACTGAGGTAGTTTACCAAAACATTGCAGAAGCCTTTAATAAAAAATGGACTGGGTTTTGGTGCAGGTAATAGGGTAATTCCCCCCACTCCTACCACACCTCACCAAGGCCTTTGTTTACACTGTTTGGGACAGGGCATCTGGGAAAGGTTGTGCAAATGGAAGGCTTAATTGCCATCCCTCTAAAACGCTCCTGTGCCAGAGAAAGGCAGGAAACTGTCACCTCACTTCTGATATGTAGCATCTGATATGTAACAACCCCAGTTGTTCCCTGACTTCGTGAAGGCCAAGAAAAGGAAGGGATTGGTTTTTTATGTAATACTTTAATTTTATTATAAAATTTCTATGATGTTTAATATAGTGGTCATTTATTATTTTGGTGAAACCAAAGTGTTTATTCCTGTCATTCATTCAAACAACATTACAGCCAAATTAATTCATTATGTGTATATAGGATACAGGATATACATTATGTGTATATAGGTTACATAGTACAGTGTAAAAACTGTTTCAATTTTTTGATGAGTGACTATTTTGCACTAATAAATTAATGCAGTGTGTCATATAGCTTTGAAAAGTACACTGATATTGTTTCAGTAATAAGTGAAAAAACAAAGTAGTGTGTCTTTCAAGTTTCATTATAAGGTATGAGTATATGATGAGCTGATATTACTGATCATTTTAAAAATCTTTTTAGGTTATAATATTTTTCCTGGCCCAAAGATGTTTTATACCCTCCCTCCCTTTCATCATTGATTTGAAAATAACAATCTCCTTAGCATGATTTTTGTCTTTTCTTTTTTTTTAAATGTCAAACCACGAGAGCTTCTTTGGTTTCTTTTTCTTTTCTTTCTTTCTTTTTTTTAATTAAATCATAACTGTGTACATTAATGCTTTTATGGGGTACAATGTGATTTTATATACAATTTGGAGGAAGGGATTGGGTTTAGGATTTGCGTCATGAGATCTTTGTAGAAATCCTACCGAAAGTTTTAGAGTGACATGACCTTCACCTGAGGCTGCCCCAAATTCCCCTCAGCCCGGAAAAGGGGTGGATTCTCACAGCTGATACTCGCAGCAGATTCAACATGAGACCAAAGACCTCTGCTGAGTGAGCCACTGACTTCCACCACTATATCCAGAACCATTGCTGGGAGCTAATCCCCCCTCCTTGTCACTTTCTGGATCTGCTTGAAGACAAACAGAGGTGAGGAAAATACGTCAGTGCTTCTCTAGGGCCGGGCCAGGGCCGGGCAGACAGTCAGCTGCAGCTTTCGGGTGCAGACTGCTGCCGCCTTTCTTCCCTTGAAATCCTGGGGCAGCTGTTACAGCTATTTCCCACTGGCCTCCTGGGAGGGAGACCGCAGCTGACTTCTGGGGGCCTGCCTGGAATTGTCTGCAGCTGCTTGCTTTTCCAGTCTGCATGCTTTTCCAGTGTAAGGCAGAGGGGATCATCTCGGAAATCGTCTGAATGAAACGTTTTCCTTTTCATTGCCCGCTTTCCTTTTCCATGTAATATATGACCCCTGGCTGGGCAGCCTGTTGGATCATTGGTCCCCAAAGAGCTGTGGGTGTCCTCTCAGCTTACCCCCACTACCACCAATGCATCCCCCACCATACAGTGCCTGCTGACAGGGACCGCGCCTTGCATGTTATGTACATGACCTTCTTTAACACAGTGGTGCTCTAAGGACCGGTCTTGTCTCATTGTCATAAAGGGAAACACAGCTCACATTTCTTAGTGGTGGTGTTAAATTTAAAAGGAAAACCTGTCATTTCTCACATCAAGTTTCCAGACTTTTAGGCTATTTCTTAGTGTTAATAGAGTATGGGGACCTCTTTGAGGAGGAGGGGATAGGGAGGGAATTCCAAGGATTTAGCTTTGATAAAGCCTCCATCTATAATCTCATGTATATTCTGCTTAGGAACAAAAGCTTGGAGTATGCTACTAAAAGTCTTTTTTTTTTTTTTTTTTTGAGACAGGGTTTCACTTTGTTACCTTTGGTAGAGTGCTGTGGCGTCATAGTTCACAGCAACCTCCAACTCTTGGGTTCAAGTGATTTTCTTGCCTCAGCCTCCCAAGGTAGCTGGGACTAAAGGTGCCTGCTACAACGCCTGGCTATTTTTAGAGACAGGTCTTGCTCTTGCTCAGGCTGGTCTCAAATCCGTGAACTCAGGCAATCCACCCACCCTGGCCTTCCAGAGTGCTAGGATTACAGGCATGAGCCACCACGCCCGGCTTTTTTTTTCCCCCTCAATCTCTTGGGCACAAAACAATCCACCTGCCTCGGCCTCCCAGAGTGCTAGGATTATAGGCATGAGCCATCGCACTTAGACTGAAAATCTTTTCAGTTTTTCCTCTGGTTGATTTTCCTACTTTTTCTCAAATTTTTTATCTTAAGGGGAAATGTCCCCTTACGAATCTACTTGGTATAGGTAAGTTATCCTAACAGGTTTACTTGCCTTTATGGTTTGAGCTTTGAGCTGCTGTCAGTAGATGTGCTGAATCCAGACCTCCAGAACTTGATGGCTCCTTTTCCCCAGGGCCCTTTTGAATAGAGAGAGATTATTTGCTATGTTGGCAAAAGATCCTTCTTATGTATCTATATGTCTGTTTTGCTTGCTCAGGCTTCTCTGTTGGCCACATGAACTTGAATCTGTCTGCCTCCCTCTCCTTTCTGGTCTATGCTGTGATCCCTTGAACCCTGCAAGTCTGGGTGCCAATCACATCACCCTGAGGCCTGCTCAAGTGTTTCCGTCCTGGAAAGTGGAGCCTACTGATTGAGTTTACCAAAGGGAGCGTCCCTGTAATGATGGGTTTGCCTCCCTGGCCTGCTCTGTCCTCCCATCTGTGTATCTCAACACACCCTTGGAACCTGACAAGAATTCTGCTGGTTTTTTTTTTTTCTTTAAAAGCAAGATGTTATCTTTCAAGTTCATTCCAGGCTCAAACTGGATTCTGACCAGATTTTTGTTAGGGTTTCAGATGTTTAGCCCCAAACACATTGAGCTTTAAGTTGAAACTGGTCCAGATTAGGTAATGCTTAAGATTTCTCCCACAGCCCAAGTCATACCTTACGTGAAGCCACCCTGAGCGCAATTCTCAAGTTTCTGCATTCCCAGTAAACACTCCTCGTAAAAACGGTTAACGATTAATCCCCTTTCCTTCCAGTGAATTGAAAAATAAGCGTTAACACCATGGAGACATCATCTTAACAAGTTCTGAAGGATGGTGTTTTTTTAGTTGGTATAAGCCTTTGGTTATCAGCTCCAATGGCCTGGAAACCTTTAGACCTGAATATCTGGGATGAGCAGAATGGACCCAGCTTAGGAATTCCAAGAAGGCAGAATCAAGATAGAGAGCTGCCAAAGCTCACAGTTGCGGAATGAAACCAATTTCAAAAACCTGATTCTTTGGCTTAGTTGGAGTGTGCTTAAAACCTGGACTCACTTGAGATTTTTGCACCTGGTAAGAATGTTTTGAACCTGGGATTCTGCTTCTTTATTTGTGAACCATCATGATGATAGCTACGGGCTATCTCATAAGGTGGTTGTTAGTTTTCCAAGCCTTGATTCTATCTTCCTAGTGCTATAGAATTGCAAAATGTAGTAGACATCTGGGTCTTTCTCTGGAGACCGCAAATCCCTGAGTGAGATATTAGTTGACATTGATAAATGTGCTCAGGTTGGTGATGTTATTTCTCAGACTATATTCTGTGTCATCCTACGCTATACCCCCATTTTACAGGAGGAGAAATAAAGTGGCAGAAAGCCTCTTCTAGACTGTAAGTTCAGGCAGGGCTCTGTCTTTCTATAGTATTGAGAGGATTAATCAGTCAGAAGCTTTAGTACTCATGTGTCTTGTGTCTTTTGAGACTGGCTTATTGGAAAGCTTTTGGGTTTATTATAGCAGAAAAGAGTACTCAGAATGAACTTGTCATATCCGTATGCATTGTACCTCCAGCGCAGTAGCCATGGTCTATGCTGGGGGTTCCAATGATGGCATCTACATGTTTACAGGATTGTGACTTAAGATTTGGGTGCTTTGCAGATCCTCTGCGGAAACTGAATTAACTTCAATGCCCTTGACCAAAGCTGCATCTTTCTCTAAAGTTTTGGGCAGGTTTTGCATTGACATCAAGTGGTGTTGTTTTAAAGGACTCTCATAGGGTGGTGGCTCACAGCTGTAATCCTAATGCTCTGGGAGGCTGAGTCAATGGATCTCCTGAGTTCAGGAGTTCGAGACCAGCCTGAGCAAGAGCCAGACACCGTCTCTACTAAAAACAGAACAACTAGTTGGGCGTTGTGGCAGGCTCCTGTAGTCCCAGCTACTCAGGAGGCTGAGGCAAGAGGTGGCTTGAGCCCAAGAGTTTGAGGTTGCTCTGATGTTATGACACCCTGGCACTCTACCCAAGGCAACAGAATGAGACTCTCTCTGTGGGGAAAAAAAAAAAAAAAAGGATGCTCATTGCTTATCCACATGTGCACACATCCTGAATATATGTCATTAGAAATAATTAGGAGTTAATTTTCAATAAGGTCCATTTGGTGGCTACGAGTCAATATGTTTAAAGCCCCTGATATTTAACCCTATTTTTCATACCCTGTTGTTCACTGGTGCTAAAACCCACAGAGCTAACAAGATGCTTAAGTACTGCCGTGTTTCACTATAGGAGAGTAGGTCTCTCTCTCTCTTTTTTTTTTTTTTTTTGCAGTTTTTGGCCGGGGCTGGGCTTGAACCCACCACCTCCAGCATATGGGGCCAGCACCCTACTCCTTTGAACCACAGACGCTGCCCTCTTTCTCTTTTTTATGATGTGGGCGGACATAGAATTCATCAGCAGGCATGTCCACAGAGAACTAAGTTTCAGGCCTGCGTGCCCTTTCACCTCGTCCATTTTACACAATAGTCTATGTGCGTTTTGTTCCCACACTTTTTGAAGTGAAATGCTGCAAGAAGCATCTGTCCAATAAAGCAAGGACGTCTGGGCTGTTTTTAAAATATATATATGTGCATATACAGAGGGTGCCAAAACATGTGTGCACATTTTAAGAAAGGAAAAACACTATTAAAGTAGTAATGCTCAAAATGTACTGATAACAAAAGATGGATGTAGAAGTCACATTTGACTTCTGCAGTTCCGAGCGGTGCTCGGCAGCGTCCAGACGCTTCTGATCACCAAGAACTACTGCCTGAGCAACTGTGACCAAAGCGTCCCCTGGTATCGCTGCACATGCCATTTTGGTTTCTTACGAAGTACCCCGAATGCAGCAGGTCTTCTCCTGTAACCACCTCCTTTAAGGTCCCCCATACTCACACCCCCATGGTCCTCGTACTTCCTCAACATTCTTGAATTTCAAATATCCCTGCAGAATGGTCTTGCACTCCTCAAATAACAACCGTGCTTCTGCCATTTTCTTTGACCATTCTCACTGCTGCCTGGTGACATTTGACTAATGCCATCTTCTGAGTGAATGTCATACTACACATTGCTACCACATTTCAGTTCAGCTTCAAAAAGTAAAACAGAGGTAACCTGCTTAAAATGCGTCTGTGTCTTTTTGGCAGCCCTGTACACATATGCCTTACACCCTCTCTAGTCTGGGACGTTTTTTCTTCTCTTCCCTCCTCCTTCTGATTATTTCTGTTAGAGCTGTTGGAGCCGAAGTCCCTACTCTCTGTTTTGCACAGTATAAATACATAAATTATCACTCATCACCAATAGCCTTCGTTGTTTTAGAAATTTATAGGTCGCTACCTCTGTGTATTTTTGCATTGATGAGTGATGGCTTCTTTGTCAAATATAGTATTTTTGAAGAGGAGAACCTCAGGTCCATCAGGTTAGCCTTTTCTGAGGTACAGACCCTGGTAGGAACACTCAGCGTCTCAGCATGGTCATGTCTTGTGTCTGTTGACAGAGCTGATCACAAAGGAGATCTCAAATCCGCAGAGCAGGCTCCAAAGGTGTCTGGCAGGAAGAAGATTCTAACCTCAGAAGAGCAGCTTCTGGGAGTGGGAAATGACTGGGAGAGTGTGCTGGCCCATAGGGGAGGGGCCATACGCCTAAGTCCCTCAAGGCTGCTCTAGTCTTTATTGCTGGGGTGAGGGGCAGGCTGTGTAAGGCTGCAACTTTCCTTTTTAGGTGGGGAGAACACTCCCTCAAGGGTGTGCTCAAGGGAGAATGGTACTGAGAAAAGGCAGGTGATGGCTGCTCAGTGCTTTTACTGTCCCCCCCAGCACAGCTCCAAGATTCCAGATTTGAGAGTGTTAAGGACCCTTGTGCAAGGCCCGCATGCAGCAAGGTAGGAGGCTAGGGAAAGCAGAAAATGTCAGCCCAGAGTGGATTTGAGAGGTTTGGAGGACAAAAGCTGTGTCACTTGGTGTGCGTGCACCAGCACATGTGTGCTTATACATCCACCAACAGTCCAGAAATCGGATTGCCATTTCAGTTCTCAGACAAGTGGTTTGTTTATTAAACTAAAAGCTGCTATCTCTGTTAGGAAATATTCAATTGCAGCAATTAGCCCCAGGGTTAAAAAGAGCCTCCCTCAGCTCTGGTCTGTTTTGCTCTGTTCCCAAACAATGCTTTGATGTCCAGGCGTTCCTAATGCAAGATAAGTCATCAATTAACCCAACTGGAAGGTTCAGCTGAAAACAGACTTTTCAAGGAAGGGATTATGGCTGGGCTGTTAACCAGAGATTGAGGTTATCTGTCTGGGATATATTCTTATGAAACTTAATCTCTAGTCAGGCAGTGGGTAAGAAAGATGCAAAAGTATTCTAGTTATTTGGTTTGTTTTAAAAGTGTGTTTTAGTGTTCTTTTTTTTTTTTTTTGTAGAGACAGAGTTTCACTTTATTGCCCTCCGTAGAGTGCCGTGACGTCACACAGCTCACAGCAACCTTCAAATCCTGGGCTTAGGCAATTCTCCTGCCTCAGCCTCCCCAGTAGCTGGGACTACAGGCGCCCGCCACAACGCCCGGCTATTTTTTTGTTGCAGTTTGGCCAGGGCCGGGTTTGAACCCGCCACCCTCGGTATATGGGGCCGGCGCCCTGCTCACTGAGCCACAGGCACTGCCCATGTTTTAGTGTTCTATAGCACAGTAGGATGACTGTAGTTAATAATAAGATATTATATAGTTTCAAATAGCTAGAAAGAGGATACTGAATGTTCCCTAAAGATTTGATAAATGTTGAGATGGTGGATTGGCAGTTACTCTGGTCTGAGTGCAGTGCATTATATGGATTGAAATATTACTATGTATTCCATGAGTATGTATAATTATTATATGTTGATTAAAAATGAAAGAAAAATATGAGTGTAGAAATAGTTTCTTTCTTAGAACATTTGAGGTGGGGATGGAGATGACTATTACTTTTCTTTCCAAATAAGTCAACATTTTAATTGCTTCAAGAATTATTGATGATACTACTATTATATTGCTAATTTTAAAAATAAAAAATGAGGAGAATCACCTATTCTTATGATAAATTGACATTGATAATATTGTACATTTAAGCCCAATGCAGATGAGGCAGATTTGTAATTGTGAGCTTGATCTGCAAAGCATATAAGTTGATTTTTTTTTTAAATTTTCAGATGCCTTCTAAATAGTGATAAATGATGTTATTTACATATAACTCCTCAGGAAAATATCAATTTCATAAATTAGGCTATTTTTCTGTTATTTTTCCTAGTGTGCTTTCCATTTTTCTAATATGCTTATGAGACCAAAAAGAAGATGTAATAAAATTTATTACCAAAAATTTAGAAAGTGGAGCAGGGCAGTTGTTTTACTGCCCTAATATAATCAATAATTATTTTATTTTATTTTAGTCTTTTTTTCTCTGTCTGCTACAATCCATTTTCCTAGATTCTGTTTCTTAATTAGCCTTGGAGTGTTTCAAAAATAATGACCCACATTGCCTAAAGAGTACAGAGTTTCTGTCCGAGTTGATGAAAACATTTTAGGAATGGCAGTGTGGTTACACAACATTGTGCCTGTAACTAATGCCACTGCACTGTACATGTAAAACAGTTAAAATGGCAAATTTTGTGTATATTTTACCACAATAAAAAGAAGAATATAAAAAATTACACCTCCAAATTGTTTTTTTTTAATTTACCAAGAAGTAAAACATTGGCGTATTTCAGAGTTTGTAGCGCTAGGAGGAAATTTTAGTGGGGCATTTATTTTTCATGGGGCTCAAAGCCCCAAACTTCTTAATACTATTTAGTATTTGCAGTACTAAGCCTATAATTTGAAGGAAAACTTTCAGGGGCAGTGTTGTGTATTATTTAAACCTTTCAGGGCTCAGAGGTCATATTTCAGACTGAAGTATTTAGAACCCTTCAGGAAACATCAAAGTCTCCTGCTGAAGTCTTTAGCCTCTAGGGAAGAGGGCAGTAATGATAGCCCTAGACTGATAAGTAGTTTCCTAATGCAAACCCAGCCCCTGGGAACTCCCACCATAGCGTGGCAAGTCCTAGAACCAGTGCCAGGGGCACCTGCACAGTTTTATGTGCTGGGTTGTGGGCAGTCACCAGGAAACTTCAAGGGAAAGCAAGTTTAATTGCTGAAAACCTGAGATGAATTTGTTTTAAATATCTTATCTTTTTTGCAGGTTATTGTTTTTAGTGTTCATATCCCAACTCTGAAATTAGTTGGCCTAATATGTAATTTGTTAAACATGAATTTAAGGGTGAAACCAAGAAGCAATTTTAAAGCATGTTTTTCATAAGACTTTAAGCATGTTTTTCATCCGCTTTATTGAAAGGAAGACATAAGCAAAATGGTGCATGTCAGCGTTGCGCAGTGAAATTGAGGGAACTTGACCCAGTTTGGAGCTGGCAACCCCGTTCCTACCATCATAGCCTTTGCAGGTAAAGCCTTGCCCTGGGTTGCCCATTCTTTAATGGACAAAGGAATTTATAAGATTTCAAACCACCTGCACCAATTCTGAGTTTTAGCAAGAAATCTCCAAAGTAGGGAGCATGGTTTGGGGCTGTATACTTTTAATTTTGCATGTAGTATGCTCAGGAAAACCAAAGGGAAGAAACGGGACTGAACACTTAGGGCATTTAACGAAGAAGCATCTTGGCTTCAGCCTCCCTTAAAGCATTGCACAGCTTGAGCTGTTTGTTCCTTGTGCTCCTGCTACACTGAAGCCCCCACCTCACCCATGCCCACCCCTCTTAGTTCCTGTTTTTAGATTTCCACCTTCTGCCCTGCTTGTTTGAAGGAGAGGTTCCTGTCCAGAATGGACTCGCCTTTTCTGCCATTATAGAGATCCCTATTACTGTGCTTGAAGCTGTGTACAAGACAGACAAACATTCTTGGGAGTGGCCAGCTAGTATCCAGAGAATTCCAACCACTCAGCTGAAGAGAAAGTCACTCACCTCAAGTGTGTAGAGGAGAACTCCAGGTATCTTAAGTAGGGGCAGATGGCAGACACAGCTTTTTAAAACTGCCATCCAAGATGCAGTCGGGAACTCAAAGTGAATTTGTAGATTCAGTGAGCTGTGGCACATCTGTGTCTTGGGAAAATGAAAAGGATGTCAAGACTGCTTCTTTCTGGTGGGCTGTGGAGGGCAGAAAAGGTCAGGGCTTGAATCTCCACTCTGCCTGTGTCTTTGGGAAAATAAAACACTGAGCTACAATAGCTTCCTCTGCAAAATAGGCATTATCCCTTCTTCACAGAGTTGCTGGGAGGGTCTGCTGTGACAATGTATATAAAAGGCATAGAAAAGTGCCTGCTCCTTGTGGGGGTTCCATTGATACTTGTCACCATTGCCACCCTTATCATTCATATTTCTCATAAAGGAGACTGGAATGCCAGCCAAGCCAACAAGCATATGGGGAGAGTTCTTAGACCTATGTAGAGTAGATGGCAAAGTAGGAAAGGAGTCTTTTTTTTTTTTGGAGAGACAGAGTTTCACTTTATTGCCCTCGGTAGAGTGCCGTGGCGTCACACAGCTCACAGCAACCTCCAACTCCTGGGCTTAGGCGATTCTCCTGCCTCAGCCTCCCGAGTAGCTGGGACTACAGGCGCCCGCCACAACACCCGGCTATTTTTTTGTTGCAGTTTGGCTGGGGCTGGGTTTGAACCCACCACCCTCGGTATATGGGGCCGGCGCCCTACTCACTGAGCCACAGGCGCCACCCAGTCTTTTTTTTTTTTTTTTGAACTGAGTGTCATTTTGTCGCTCCCCGTAGAGTGCCATGTCATAGCTTGCAATCAACTCAAACTCTTGGGCTCAAGCGAGTAGTCTCCCAAGTAGCTGGGACTGCAGGCACCCACCACAATGCCCAGCTATTTTAGAGGCAGGGTCTTGCTTTTGTTGAGGTTGGTCTCAAATTCCCGAGCTCAGGCAATCTATCTTCCTTGGCCACTCAGAGTGCTAGGATCATAGGCGTGAGCCACTGTGCCCAGCCTCAGATTGTTCCGTTTTCTACTTTTGCATCTACAGGAGGTAAGATAGTGGTTAAAGTCCCTGGAGACAGGCTGCCTTCTTCCGGTTCCAGGTTCACCACATGGACTGGAGTCTCTGGGCAAGTTACTTGGTTTCCTGAGCTCTAAAATAGAAATGTCAAGACTACTGGCCTCATAGGCTTATTTTGAGGAATAAATGTGATTGTGCATAAAAATTGCTTAGTCTAATGCCTGGCATATCATAAATACTCAATAAGCATTAAATCACCTGTTCACCAACTTCAGCCAACACCTTTGAGGACCCTGGGCACCTGTGTTCCTTTTCCACTTTGACAGGGTACATAACCACTGTCACCTCCATTATGTAACCTGGCCTCTGCATGTGACATAGCTGTGTGTGCCTTAGCTCTAGTCAGGCCGTCGGTCAGCCTGCAGCCCTTATTCTGTAGATGTTCCTTTGCTCTACCTGTTTTAGACACAAATCTTACAAAGCACAAATACTGTGCGGCAACCTGCCTCTGATAATGCTTGAAAAATGCTACTGTTGGCCTGCTGCTGCAGAGGAGAATAAGGGTGAACCACCTCGTGTTGAGGCCCTGCCCTGTCCTGGGGCCAGTGGCCCTCACATGCTGTCCCTTTGGGAATCTTTATAACGGCCTTGTAAGGTAGATGTGTTTCTTATTACTGCTGTAACATATAGCCACAAACTGAGTAGCTTAGAGCAGTAACAGTTTATTCTCTCCCAGTCCAGAAGGTCTGAAATCCAAAATTATGGCTGGCAAGTTCTTTCCGGAGGCTTTGAGGGAGAACTTGTTCCGTGCCTTTTTTGTAGCTTTGGTAGTTGTTAGCAATCCTTGGCATTCCTTGGCTTATGAATGAATTGCTCTAATTTCTGCTTCCATCCTCATGTGGAGTTCTTCTCTGTGTTTGTATCTATGTCCTTCTTTTCTTATAAAGCCGTCGGTCATTGGATTTAGGGCTCTCTTTCTCGTTATGACCTCATCTTAACACTTTACATCTGTCAGGATGCGCCTTCCAAATAAGGTCACATTCTGAGATTCCATGTGGACGTGAAATTTTGAAAGGGGCATTGCTCAACTCATTCCAGTAGTTATTATACCCATTTAACAGATGAGGAACCTGAGTCTCGGAGAGGAGAAAATCCCTTGCAAAAGCATCACGCAGTTTGTGATTCTGAAGTATTCAAAAACCCTGACATTCTCTTCTCTAGACTTGTGTTCTTCCCACTGGCTCGCTATACCACACATCAGTAAATGGAGAAGAAAATAAAAACCATGGCCGCAAGATGGCCAGCAGCAGGCAGCCCCTGCATCAAAGGGCGTCTCTGGACGGTAAACAGGATGAAGCAGAGGCTTTGTGCAAGTGAATGTTGACCCGCTTCCCTGTCGATGGGTCTCAGACTATATCCTGTTTCCATATTCAGTATTACTTATTGGCCTTCCTCTGCAGTGCTCTGCTCCTGGCTGGGTAGACATTCCTCACAAATGGGGAATTAAATGAGTAGTGAGGTTTCATTGGCAGTGAGTGAAGAAAGCAGCGCATTTCTTTGCACAAAGCCAAAATACCCTCCCATGACTCCCTGCACCCCTCCCCTACCAGCTTATGCTTATCATGCACCCCAGGGTGGCTGGAGCAATTCCATGCTTTCCTTCTGCAGAGGTTCCTTCCTGGCATTCAGAGCCACAAAAGCAGTGGACGGAAGCAGGTGATCGGGCTCAGCTGCCCAGAGTCTGGCTGCTCAAACTTTTCCCAGAGTGTGGTATAGCAGAGCTGGCCCAGGGCAGCCTTGGGAGAGCAGAGCTGTGGGCAAGAGAGGTGTGAGCTCTCGTGGTTCACCTGTTTCTGGCTACTGTACCTCTGAGTGGGGGCAGAATCATGATCAGAACTAGGGTCAAAACCCCAGTGTCAAGGGCAAATACCTTTTGGTTTAAACCGTAAGTGCACCTCTGGTACCAGGGTCAGAATCCCATGTAGACTATGGCATCCCGTTGCTGCAGGAGATGGGAGTCAGAAAATTTGAGTGGGCCTGGCTTGAGTCTTCAGTGCTCCTTGGCTGCTGCTGTGTCCTCTTTCGTCATCCCAGTGTCCCTGGTGCCTGTCCTGATCCAGAATCCCCACTTAGTGCTGGTGGAGCAGGACGCTTAGACTGACCATCTGGACTTTCCTGGAGTTCTCTTTTCCTGCCAGAGTGTGTCGGAGTGAATTGGATCAGAGGTCTGTTTGCTGCACAGTCTGGCTTTGTACGTAGCTTTGTGCTTTTGAAGAAACTTGAGAAAAGGCTGTTCATGAGTTCCCAGAGTGGGTAGCAGTTCATAGAGACGCTAACAGTATCTGTGATGATGGGGCTGTTCTGTGCACAGGGTCTAAACCTTTTATGGCTATCCACCAGTTTCCTTGCAATCAATAGGTAGCTGATTCAATCGGATCAAACCTTTTTCCTGGTGGAAAGTGGTAAGTCCTTTTGTTAAGTGTCTTTAGAAGTCATCAGGTATGTCATTTAAAAAGCATCTTTGAGGGTTTTCCTTTCTCTTCTGGAATTGTGAGTACCATCCTGGGGAAGTGAAGGCTTCCCATCTAACACCTGCCTTTGATCAGGGAAAGAGCACTATGGGTAACTATGAGAGAAGCCTGTTCTCTTCCCTGGACTCCAGTCCTACTGATCTTAGACTCTCAGCCTCCCCAGACAGGATTAGTATGCGGGCCTAGATTTTGGGGTTGCTTAAGTGCAGAGTTACTATCTGTCCCAACCCAACCCCCAGCATTCACTTTAACGTTAATAAGAGATATAGTTATTTTGCTTATGGAAGGCTAGATATAGCAAGCCCAAAATACTATATTTAAGATTTTACTCATATCTTTGAAATACTTTAACTAAAACAAAAAATTGACTCAAGATCATTCAAACTGAGTGGATGACTTGTAGGTGAGTCAAGTGATTACTAGATTGACTCAGCTGTACATTTAAGTTGTATGGAGCAAAAACAAAAAATGACTATTGTTTAGAATAATAAAATCAGTCTCTAATTTTTGTTCACTATTTGACTGCTCAGTCCTTGGGAAACTCTTCATTAGGATTTTCTTATGACATATTCTATCTGTGACATGGTCTATGAAATTCTGTGACATTTGACTCCCAAGGAAGAGTTTGGTTGCTCCTTGTGTTTTATGACTTTTCTGGAAATAGGAAGCCCATGGAAAGAAAATGTCCATGTATACCAGGGAGCCAATTACTTACCTTTAATAAAAACCTTCATTATTACTTATAATAAAGATTATACTGCCATAGAGTTGTGGAGAGTGAGGGTCTGCTCCTAAATGTGTAATATGTTATAGCAAAAAAGCACAACTAGAAGACCAAGCTGATACACGTTTGTTCATCATAGCTGGGTAAACGACTCACTGTTCAATATAGAAAGTGGAGACCAAGAGGTGTCACAAGATGCAACAAGTAAAGGAGCCCTGGCTTAAGTACATACAGAGCTCAAATTTGTAACTTTTAGTATACGCATGATATTTCCAACCATTGTTTTTCTAATTACACTAGAGCGCATGTGCAATAATACGAATCTTACGATACAAAAATTATGAAATCCACTTTTGCTTTTGATCCCTTCTTCAAGGGTGGGTTTCCCCCTTCCCTCTTCTTCAGGGTTAACTGCTATCTGAGTCTGTTTTCTGCTGCTATAACAGAATAGCTGAGACTGGGAAATTTTAGAAGAGCAGAGATTTGTTTCTTATGGTTCTGGAGGCTGGGAAGTCCAAGGTCAAGGGGCCTCACATCTGGTGAGGGCCTTCTTGCTGTGTCATCCCCCAGCGGAAGGCCAGGGGCAAAGAGCACGCTGGTGAGAAAGAGAGGGCAGAGCCCTGGTGACCAGCTCACCTCTTAAAGGTCCCACCTCTTGACACTGTTGTATTGGGGATTACGTTTCCAACACATGAACTTTGGAGGGTACCTTCAAACGATAGCAACTAAAGTTAATATTTTGATGTGATTCTTCCAAACAATACACTCTTAGAGAGTGAATTAATCTCCTCTCGGTGCCTAATTGTCCATATCATAGGGGCCATATTTCCTGTTAGTTCCTGCTCCTGTTTATATTTTTATATGTTTGATTTTTTTCCTGTTAATCTGTGTACATGTGCAAATACTCACAGTGTACAGAAAAGGACACAGTAGAAAGAAGCTTAACCTGTCCCTACTATCCATTGAACACTTTCTCTTCCGTTCCAGAGAAGGTCTTTGTTATCAATTTTTTTATGTATCTTCCAGGAATAAACTGTGCCTATGCAAACACAGGTGTGCATGCATACATATGTGCATGTATATGAATAAAAATGTGTATGTAAAATACTATATACTCCTATTGGTTTCTGTTAACATGCTCTATATAATGTTCCATATCCCATATTACTAGTGGTAGATTTTAAAGATTATTGTGTATCAGTTCCCACAGAGCTGGAAGCTGTGCTAGTCTTTGAAAGTTGCGTCATGTTCTGTTTCATGACTGTATCAAAAGCCCTGTTAATTTAGGTTATTTGTAGTACTCTATTATTAGCAAGCAGTATGGCATTGGAGATCTTTGGATATAGATCATTTTATACACTTGCTACTCTATCTATAGTATAAATTCTTGGAACTAGAAGTACTGGGCCGAAGCCTTTGTGTATTTCAAAGTCAGATACCTATTGCCAAATTGCCATCCAACTTCATGAATTTAGATGAGGGTACATTTTTCCTCACATGCTAGTAACTAACTTTATAGGTGGAGAACTTATAACTTTATTTTGTATTTCTTTTAAAATAAGAGGGATTGAAAATCTTTTTGTATGTCTAAGACTAATTTCTATTTCTTTCTTTCTTTCTTTCTTTTCTTTTTGAGACAGAGTCTCACTATGTCACCCTCCTTAGAGGGCCGTGGTGTCACAGCTCACAGCAACCTCAAACTCTTGGGCTGAAGTGATTCTCTTGCCTCAGCCTCCCAAGTAGCTGGGATTATAGGCACCCATCACAACACCTGGCTATTTTTTGTTGCAGTTGTCATTGTTTTTAGCTGACCTGGGCTGGGTTCTAACATGCCACTTTTGGTGTATGTGGCTGGCTCCATAACCATTGTGCTACAGGTGCCGAGCCTAATTTATATTTCTTCTTGTGAACTATCCATATCTTTTGTCTATTTTTAAGGTTGCATTGTTGGTCTTTTTCTTGTTGATTTGCAAGATTTCTTTATATATTATGAACATTAGACCTTCATGATGAGTTTCAAATATTGTCTCAGTTTTTTTCTATTTGAACCACCATGCCATGCCTTGAGTCCTTTCACTGAACGGCAAACCCTGCAAGAAGTATCTAATGTTTTACAACTGCTCCCTATACTAGTAATGATGTCAACCCATTTTACAGAGGAAGAAGATGCCAGGTCTATTGGATACCAAAGTCCATTCCACACCCCTTTTCACATATTTATATACTGTCATTCCAGATTGCCATGCACTTATGATAAATATCCTTTCTCCAGATTGTATAGCATTCTATCAGTTATGCAAATCATAATTTTCAGATGCTGATACTTATCCTATACATTTTCATCACTTACGGGTTTTCCCAATTATAGATAAGATTGCAATGTATTTCTTCTAAAGCTCTGTCCCGCACGTGCACTGTGATGGCCCCAGTGCTCTTGTAGGAGATAAGACCACAGTGTCTGGGGTAGTCAACACTAGGGATGTTTAGTCTTAAGATCCTTGAAAGAGAAAGACTCAGGGTGGAAATGAGATGGCCACAGGGGATGGGTGCTTTATTGGCCTGTTTCTTATCCCTTTCCCTTAACTGTCACCACTGGCTTCCAACTGATTTTAGAATGAAGCGCAGTCCACATTAGGGCTACAGACCCTCTAATCTTCCTGAAGCCGCGTTTCTGAGCAGCAACTCTGGAGGCAGGGGTCACACTGGGAGAGGCAAGATGCAGTGGGGAGAGCCAGGGTCTGGGCATTGGCAACTATTTTAATTGGTACAATAACATTTCTTACAGGAAGGAACGAAGGAGACCTTGGTGTGTGACATAGCTGAGTGGTCCATTGTGTTTATATTTCCCTTCAGAGTCTCCACTATGTCGCTCTGTAGCGTTTCAGGGCTCTGAGCCTGGAAAGATGTTGCCAGATCTGACCTTTCTTAGGGAAGTCCCTTTTCCAGTTTGCCTTCTCTCATCCATTTCCCCTTAATGAATTAAGTGTCCAGGAGTGTGTTTAATTTCCCTCGCTTTCCTCCAATTACAGATTCCTTTGGCAAACAAGCTCCTGTCTTAAGTTGTAAATATTCCCCTCGAATTTACATCTCTGTGTAAATTGCTTTGAAGACCTGGCTCCATGCTGATATCTGGTTTTTTTGGTGATGGGACTTGGAGGAGGAACCTACCCAAAATGTAAGGCAGGAGGACAAGTCTGGGTGTCTGGGGACAGGAGGCAGCTGTGGTCACCTTGAATGGGTGTCCAGCGGTGCAGAGGCCCAGGCTTCCTTCCACTGTGTTCCTGAAAAGTTACAAGCTTCCACTTTCCCTACAGCCTGGGAAGCAGGAACCTCCCCATGGCCACCTCCCTGGCCCCCTCCTGACTTTGGGAAAAGTTGCAAGCCTCCACTTTCCCTATAGCCTGGGAAGCAGTAACCTCCCCATAGCCACCTCCCTCCCCCCCTCCTGACTTTGGGAAAAGTTGCAAGCCTTCACTTTCCCTGTGGCCCAGGAACCAGGGAGAAGGAACCTTCCCATGACTGCCTCTCCCCCCTTTCCTGACTTCAGGAAAAGTTTCAGCAAAGTGCTAGCTGTGGACAGCCTTTAAAGCCAGCATCTCCAGACTTCTGGCCCCATAGAATCTGGGTTTGGAACATTCTGTCACCATCACGTACTAGTGTCTGATAACTTGATAAATGAGGTGGTCACATTTACCAGAATAAAATCCTTCCATTAAAGATAAAGTTCAGACAAGCAGAATGTCTATGAGGCAAGCTTCCTTCCGGGAACTTTTGAACTCTCTTTTGGCAAAAGTGCCCGCAGGTTCCCAAGGCCGCTGTTCCGGCCGCTGACCGGCCTTCTCTCCATGCTGCCCCCTCAGAACCACTTCACTTTTGCCTAAAGTTTGTGCTAAAATCACAGAATTACAGAGATTAGGAGAAGGGAATTTTGAGGGTTTACCTAGATGGAATCTCTCATTTTATAGATTAAAAAACCAAGAACCAGAAAGGAAACATGGCCTTCCCTGAGCCCGTGGTCTCTCTCAGCCCCATTGAGCCTTTGGTTTCAAAGCCGCCTCTTGCTGCCTTATCTCACAAATGCTTCTGAAGTTTTCCTTTTCTTAACTCCTTTGTTTTAGCCCAGCACACTTCCTGAGTCATCTCTCTCCTAAACTGCTCAGAGGTGCTTCCAGGAGCAAAGCCTGCCCTGTGCCTTCTAGAGAGAGCTGTTCCTAGCTAGAGGGGTGACCTTGGGGCAGGGTTGGCCACCATGGGGTGGGGTCTGCCCCTCCGCAAGGTAGGTGGGGATCCCCACCTTGCTGTTACTCGGGGGTTAACTAGGAGGTGTGCAAGGATACGTAGCACAGACCTGGCATGCGGTTGGTACGCTGTAGCTATTTGCTAAAGGACGGTCGCAGTGGCATCAATGGCCTTCAGACCCCAACTGCTAGGGTTTCTAGGTTCCCCCGAAACCTCACTTTTGTGTCCCAATAAACCAAGACCAAATTTCCAAACAGCTTCATCGCTCTCTGTGCAAGGGACCCTAAGAGACTAAACAGAAGATTGGATTATAGGAGCAGGAGAATTAAACTGGCAAATTTATTTTCAGAAAACCCACCCGAGCTCAGTCTGTGCCTGGAGGGTGGCAAATGTGCCAGCCGCTGTGAGCTGTGCTCAGATCGTTTCTGTCTGGGGCTCCGCTGTCATCAAATGAGGGACGTCTCCGTTTATGCTTTTGCAGCCCACGGCCAGCTTGTGGGTTTAATTTCTCCCTGTGCCTCTGAGTATAATTCACTTTTCTGGAGTACCTGACGGTGGCTTTTCTAAACTCCACTCTGTTTTCTCAGTGGGTGGTCAGGAGATTGTGTGCGTGTTCACGTGTGTCCATGCACAAATATGAGTGCATGAGTGTGTAAGCGGGAGTATGTGTATAGTTTGCTGGGGATGGTTTGACAGAGTACCACAAATCTCATGGCTTAAACAGCAGAGATTTACAGTCTCAGAGTGGTGGGGGCATCAGCAGAGTTGGTGCCTTCTGAGGGCTGTGAGCAAAGGATCTGCTGGAGGCCCTTCCCCCTCCCTTTTTTTTGCTGCCTCATACCTGGGTGTCTTGTTTCAGCGTCTCCTCACGTTGTCTCTCCTCCTCTCTTGTTATAAAGGACACTAGCCCTGTTGGATTAGGGCCCACCCTAATGACCTCACTTAAACTCAGTTACCTCCGTAAAGACTGTTATCTCCAAATGAGGTCAGCTTCTGAGACACAGGGTGTTAGGACTTTGACATATGAGTCTGTGGGGATGACCGAATTCAGCTCATTACAGTGTACACATGTGCGTGCATGTCTACGTGCATAAGCAAGAGTGTGTGTGAGTATTCAGTGAGCCACGGCATCTCTGAGACGCCCAGCCATGTGCACTTGGGAAATAACTGCACTACTTTTCAGTTTTTTTCTTTTGTGACTAGGACAGATTCAAAACGATTCATTCTTTTTTCTGCATATCTCACAGCTGATGAGGGATCAGCTCCCGGTACAGCTCCTGCCTCGCAGGCTCAGAGGGCCTCTTACGGGAAGGTCCTGTCCTGTCCTGTTCATCCTTCTGTAGAGCAGTGTCATCTCTTGGCGTGTGATTTCCTTAACCCGGTTTACTTTGAACTGCCAAGTAGCATCTTGAAATGCCTTTAGCTCCACAAAACATTCCAGTTATTCCAAAGGGCAGCATAAATTCAGAGTTCCCATGGAGCTCCCTGGTGACCTGGTACAATCAGGTCAGACATTGGGAAACTCCCCGATATTTTTAAATAAATTTCAGCATACGAAAAATGTCATTTAGATGTTGTAAGTAGTTGTATCTTTTAGCTTCCTTTCTAAAAGAGCCTTGCCTGGGTTCCATCTACTCTGATTATTTTGCTTGGGAGGGTCCCAGGAGGCCTGCGGTGCTGACCAGTCTACAGGCCACAGGCGAGCCCTGAGCCATCTTTGGGCCACTTACTCCATTTCGCCAGGACAACCTGCTCCCAAACTGATCCCAGATAAGCAAGACTGAGCATGGCATTTGTTCTTTCTCCAGTTCTCTGTAAATCTCACAGTTCTCTGTGTTTCCTAAAATCTGACTGAAGAAAATGAATGCTTCATGACCCTGAATCAACCTGGAATTCTGACTGACTTTCTAGTCAGGCAGATCCTATGTTATACCCCAAATTTTCAAAGTAAACCTAGAGTTCCAGAGAACAAGGTGGGTGCAACCTGGAGGCCGGGTGGGGAGCTGAAGGGTGTCCCCAGGGCATGAGAAATGTTCTAGTCAAAACCCCATTAGACTGAGTCTGATTCTGTGGTGACACTTGGTCTCTATGTCAGGCAATGAGCATCTGTTTTCTTCATGGCGGAAGACTATTGGTTAGCTTTGGCATGAAGGACCCGCTTCCTCCATACGTTTCTTGAAATTAGAGCTCTCTTCTCTGACTTCAGATTCATCCATTCACTTTTCAGCATGGGATTTAAGGTAGCCATTTAAAGTACATCTTTCAGGCAGGGCATGGTAACTCACAGCCATAATCCCAGCACTCTGGGAGACCAAGGTGGGTGGATTGCCTGAGCTCACAGGTTCGAGATCAGTCTAAGCAAGAGCAAGACCCTGTTTCTAAAAATAGCTGGGTGTTGTCACAGGCACCTGTAGTCCCAGCTACTCGGGAGGCTGAGACCAGAGAATCAATTGAGCCCCAAGAGTTTGAGGTTGCTGTGAGCTGTGATGTCATGGCACTCTACCAAGGGCAACAAGTGAGATTCTGTCTCCAAAAAAAAAAAAGTACATCTTGCAATAGCCAGTGAGTAATATTAAAAGTGTTTGTGAGATAATGTGGGGTTAAAAAAAGTTGACCACAAAATTGCATATATACTCTCTGATCTCAACTATATTAAATATATAGATGTATTTCTGTGAAGACAACAGTGGAATGAAATGAAATATTAACTGTTTTCCTCTGAGTGGCCGGATGAGGAATACTTTTTATTTTCCACGTTTTCTACAGTGTGCATCAGTTCTTTTACACACACACACACCCCACACGCACAAACACCCCACACACACCTCCCACACACATATAAGCTGTTCTGAAAAGTCTATTTAACTTTTTTTTTTTTGCTGCCTCAGTATCACTGGGATATTAATTCCCTGTTTGTCCCCAGGCCTATCTCTGAATTTCCAAGAAGACAGTGGGAACTGGTTCACAACAGGACCGTTAGCCAGCTCCTGCCTCCTGCTTAGCCTGGAGTGTAACCGAAGCAGACCAGGCCAGGGCTGCCCGGGCTAGGAGGAGGGGCCAGGCCTCTCTGAAGGGGGTTAAAGTCCTTCTTTGTGTTGAATGGCCTTTTAGGGAGCAGAGGGAGGGCCTGTGGTGACATCACAGTCTTTGGTCAGGAGACTTGGAAGGAATTCATCCACCCTGAGCCAGTGTGTGTGCAGGAATCCGTCTGGAAAAAGAGGCAGTTCTCACTGAGGACGTTTGAGGCGCAAGCTCTGGGCAGGGTAAGCTGAGTCTGCTGAACTATCTTACTGTCCTGTTCTTCCTAATCTGAAAGGAGAGGGATTGTTTTCGAGACCAGCATCTTTGCAGAAGAGGGATTCAGAGTCTGGAATGCCGTGCTGGGGAGTCCCTTCCTGCTAGAGAAAGAATGAGCAGCTGAGCTCGGGCTGGTATCTTGCTCCTATTTTTATTTATTTAGTTACTTTGTTTTCGCAAATCTTAGAAAATTTTTGGCTTTTGTGCTAAGAGGCAGAGAGGAAGCTCTGTCCTCTGCTTACAGCACAAAGCTGCACAAGTCGTCTGCGGCAGGTCACGCTTTGAAGATGGTGCGTGAGTGTGTCTGGCAGAGGCCATGTGTGTGTCCTTTGGCAGATCAGAACCGAGTGACCCAGGGCTTCTGGTGGCTGGTTTTCTAGCCATCGTTGTGTGTGTGTTCGAGAGACTGACTGCACTAGTCTACAGCTAGACTTCTGTCTCCATGCTGTGGAATTCACCACATTCACAGGCTGGCTTGGGCCTTTGGGGGGAATGTGTGCTGCCCGTCTCTTGGAGGTCCCATGGGATGGAAGGCAAACCTCACGAGCTTTGTTCATAGGTACAAAATCCTCTGAGGATGGAGGGTTAACCTCAAATACTTCTGGCCACTGTTTTCTCATTTCCCAAGGCTTCGCTGCGACCTCCTGGATTCTGCCAGGTCCATGTGGTGCCCTGTCTTGCTCGCTGCCATGACCAGTTGTCCAGGAATGAACCCGAGATCCCTAACTATTTTCAAACCGAGGGACATGGCTATGTCCTAAAAGAACTTAAAGCTAGGTTTGCTTTTCTCTTCCACAGAATTGGTCACCCTAGAAATTTCAGGCTGTAGGAGCCAATTGTTCTGTGGCCTTGATCTTGGTTTATTCTGGGCTGGAGACTTCCCTGCAAACTTGTCACTCTATTTCCATGAAGCCAATTACAGCTAGATGTGAAAAGGGCCCTTGGTGAGAAAAGCACCCTTCTTGATGGACCCAGAGTGTCTCACATTGATGAAAACATGAGACTCGTATCTTTCCTTCAGGGGAAGCCCAGAAACCTCCCAGAGGGTCTCAGTCACTCCTGTAAGGAGTGGGTCTCTAAGTAACGGAAAGAAACAACCCTTTCATCAGCTGCTGCAGAAAAAGAACAGCTTCCTTCCTCTTCCCTCTGCACCCCTCGCCCCACCCCTACCCCACCATGCACACCATCCCCAGTTTCTTTCACAGAAAGCCCAAGCTGTAAATGTATTCATCACATAACACCTTAACATTTTCCAGATGTGCAGCCTGACATCTGAGCCAGTGACTTTTCAGCAGGGCTAAGGACATGTTATTAATAGGGCAGGCGGTTGTGCTGGGGAGACTCCGTTACATGAAAAATTGACCACTTTCCTTGCCCAGGAATGTGAACTGAGACACAGGTGACCCTTGTTCCCAATGAAGGCGTCTGTATGTTGTGTGTGTGTGTGGGGGGTTCCAGAAGTGTTTTCACCCTGTCTTCCAGCCTGTACCCGAGGCATAAGCCAGATAAAAGAGCAGATGGTGATAACTGTTTTGACCAATACTTTAGAAGATCTCAGAAGTAAAAAAAAAAAAAAAAAAAAAAAAAAGGCTAGGCCTCTAGGCATGGGAATGGGACTCTTCTGGTCACTAAAGGGTGGCATTTTCTTTAGAACTGCCCTAGTCACATTTAGCTGTGATTGGCTTCATGGAAAGAGACTGCTGGAGGGAAACCCAAGAGGTATTGTTAGTGTGAGCCCCTTGTAGGGGTCACAGCACTGACACCTGCCTGGGCTACAATTAGCCTGCCTTGGTCCCAGGAGCGTGTGGGGTCTAAAGTCTGGCCAGCTGCCTCCTGTCAGCCAGAAGGGGGTCTCTGACCTCCTTAGAGACTGGTTTGGTGCTGGTTTCCCACAGTCAACACACAGCCCTACTTCTGCAGACCGGAAGAAGCGCTGCTGGGGGGTGGAAGAGGAAAGGCCCTGGAAGACTGGGATGTGGCCCAGATTATCACCCGGAGGTCTGAAGCCTGACCAGAGCAGCAAGCCGTTCTCAGATGTCCCTGCTCTCTGTGCCTTCAGGGGAGGGGGCAGGGCCCCTCCTAGTGCCAGCCCATCTCCTTCCCGCCCTCTTCAGCAGGCTGCCAGAGGAGCCGCAGGCCGGCCGGGTAGGAGCCTTGGTGCACTCAGCTTTCTTCATGAACTTTTTGGCCTGCACTACTTGCACTGTTGAATTGAGGCTGGAATTTTCTTTCTAGTTCCTGCCATACCACGTCCTTTCCCTTGTGCTACTTGTTCTCTTTACATGACCTGATACTCTCTCTCTCCAGGGCCGTGAGCTCCTTGCTGGGAATGGGGGATCTCCTCAGTGTTCCCGGACCTCCCATGGCCAAGGCACAGGGTACCTCACTCTTGAGAAGGCAGTGTTGCAGGAAAGTGCTTCCACCCCTTCAGCCTCTGTCTTCACCTCCCAGATGTGTCCAGTTCCCTTGGATTGGGGAGTCAGCCCCCACTTCCCTATCTCCTGATTGTGGCTCCACTGGGTCTTTCAAAGCAAAGGAGGTTCTGCTGATGCAGGCGTCATTCAGGTCTCGAGGATCACCCACCAGCCACCCCCTCCTCCCGTCTGCCTCCGTGCTAGAGAAACATCCTGTCTCAGCCAGAAAGTCCAGAATCCAGAAGAACCTTCCCCGAGACAGCCACGCACGGCCCACGGACCCAGTTCTTCACAGTGTAGTAGTAATTGTGCCTTGTGTGCTACAGACATGACTTAGCAGAGAGGGAAGATGAGAGGGGAAAACGGAGATGCTCTCTGGTTTCAGGGCTATGGGCAAGTTTTATTTCATAGCCATGTCTCTGTTCCTAAGCCAAGAGTGAGTTTGTATTTTTTTTGTAGAATTTAAAAGTAACTGAATTAAGGGATCGAGACACCTATTATCTGGAGAAAAACATTTCTAATTTAAATATTGTAGGGAGTAATCTGGGTTATTGGGAGCAGAGAAACCTGGTTGTGCAGCGGGTGCCTGACATTTGAGTGATTTGGGTCACATCGTGCATTTCGGCTGGGAGCCTGGGAGGTCAGGGTGGGTGAGGACACTGTCCAGCTTTCACAGCCTGTGGGGTGGAGAGGAGGGGACAGGAGGGGATGCTGTGAGCGCAGGATGCATTTCCAGTGAGTCAGAGCTTCAGCTTCTTGCTTGTCCTTACAGCGGAAGAGACTTTTTTGGTGACTGCCTGGGCTCAGGCAGACTTGCTAAGGGAAGTTCAGTGCCTTCGGGCTCTTTCTGTTCACGGTATGCCTCGCTACAGGCCTGGGGACCCTGAGCAGAGAGAGCACACTGGTGTCCACTGCCCACTGGGGCAGGAAACAGGGCCTTGATGTTTTGTTTTCTGTGCAAATTTAAACAGGCTTCTAGCATCTCACCTGTGGGGAGTTGTAGCCTTTCCTTACGGTGTCCGGTGCAACATGGACCTTAAAGATTTTAATATTTTATCTCTGGGAAGTTGTCAGAGGAAGTAGAGAACCTCATTTGATCTTAGGAAAAGTTCCTCTATTTCTCGAAACCTTTCATTCTGAAGTTTTAAAATGGAAATAAAATCCCTGCCTTTTCTGCTTCACAGAAGGCCAAGTTTCAGGTGTCAGCTGAGATCGTGCGTGTGCACACACTGTGAATGAGAAGCCATTAGACCTGTGTCAACAGTAAAGTGGGGACTTGACACTGTGTGCCTACAGGACAGGCTCGTTAGCTACCTAACTCAGTTTGCCGAGTATTGAAGATGGACCAGCTTCTGTTCTACCCAGTGTGGGACTTCTCTGCTTCCCATGTGACCAGAGCCCCAGATCTGGAGGGTTCTTGATTCTTCATTGTACTTACTACATCTCCAGAGTTTGACCAGTCGTGTATGAAGTTATTCTGTTTGTCACAGCAACAAATGCATCCTCCTAATTTTGCTTAGCTTCAACTAAAATTAACACTTCAGGATCTCTGGGATGGGGAAAGGTTAGACATGAGAGGCTCCTTGGGGCTGGACTTTTTAGTCTCTTCTGAGCCTTTTTCCTTTAATCTCTTCATGGTGATTTCTTTTCTTCTAAAAGCCAGAAGAATCTCACCATTACCTCCTATTCTTTCCCCAAAAGAAGAGTCAGTCAGCTCCCCAAAAGAATTTAATATTGGTCATTTACACCTTGGTGTAAAGTGGCTTAATAATAATGAACATTTGCATTGACTATTTTACAACTTATGTAGTACTTTTAAATATATTTTTTAATTTAATTTTCAAAATAGATTCGGCAGGTATTATTGGCCTTGCTTACAAATGAGTTATCTTTTCAGTGGCGTTCCATAATTGTATTGATTGAGGTTTAGCTGAACTTTTATAGATAGAGCCAAGAAATGACCCCCAGACTCTAGTCTCTGGATTCCAAACTGAGTTACCACATTTTCTGCATCATTTTTATATATTTATTTGTATTTATTTATTTTTTTATTAAAAAATATGTTTTTCACCTTGGGAAAGCTCAAGTATTTCTGCATCATTTAGATGGAGAAAGGAGACCCAGGTACCAATGTTGTAAATTAAGCTATGTTGATCTGCTTTGCATAACTATTGAACACTTTGTGGGTAAATAATGGCAGCTTTAGATGCAACCTTCCTACCAGGTTATATTAAAAGCAGATCTTGGACCAAATTCCAGCACTCAGACAAGCACTTACTAAATACATATTTGAAAAAAATATATAAAGAAGTCTCAGCTAAGCTTAGATGCTCCAGCCCCACCTTGCACAAACAGATGTGTCAATTTTACAAAGTCAGATTCCATGCAGAGGATGTTAAATGAAGGCCCCCAAGCGAAGGCTGGAAACAGACTGTTTAGTTCTCAGATCTCAAACAGGGTATATAAACCAGAGGGCTGGCTCTGTTTGGATATCTTACTGAAGGGAGGGGGTGAGAACTACCTCTAATCCACAAATTTGAAAGCCACTAATTGCACAGATTTCTAACATTCCTTATACTCATTGACAAGCCACTGATTCCACTAATGGAAACCCATTTCTCACCTTAATTATGCCAATTAGCAAGGCTTCTGGGGTTGTGGGAGACAAAGGGAGCTGAAGGCCTGGAGGAAGCCACCTGTGGAGTGGGGGCTTCTGATTAGATTCTACTTGGCCGCTCCTAGAGGGTGTATTTCTGATTAGCAGCATGGTCTGCCCTTGGAATGTAATTTAAGTTAATTTCGGAGACACACAGCTGCATTATGTTGGCTCTGCCCCAGCATTTTAAAGTTAACTGCAGACATCCTGACCACCGCTACTCATTCTGGGAAGACCACCAAGGGCAAGTTTATGTGCCCTGGTGTTAGGACTCATCTCTGAGGTTTAGGTGGGCCAGCCAAAGGATCTCCCGCAGACCCCTTAGCACCCTAGTTTTTCTCTGACCTTTGAAAACCCAGTTTGATGGTTCTTTCATAGCTTCCTGTTTTTTTTGCACTGGGGCCTAGTTTATTTCAGAAAGGACTTTCCGGTTGATTTAATGAATATGCATCTTATCTGAATCTGAAATCGGGTTCACCTTATCTGAAGCATGGAGAAAATTCTGCTCCTCCTTATCTTCAAAGGGAGCAGCTAGCATTTATTCGTTTAACCAGGACATCATTTAAGGATCCCAAGCCCTGACTCTTGCCAAATCGGAGATTTGGTGGGATTTCCAGCCCATTTCCATTCACCTGGCATAGTTACCAGGCCATCATGCATGAGGGCGAATCCTTACTGCTGATAGTAGAACTCAGGAATTTATCCTTTTGTTATAATTGTCCAAATTTACAAAAGCTTGGGACTTCTGTCTGATGCATGATAGTAAATCAGTAACGTAAAGTTGTTTATCTCTTTAAGTCAGTGTTTTTCAACCTTTTTAATCTCATGGCACACTTGAACCTATAGTTAAACTTCCACCGTACACTTAAATATGTTGGTCAAAAAAAAAGAAAGAGTAAAAATAAAGAATATACTTACTGTGCTTTAAACGTCTTAATTCATGATTTTTAAAAATTTCTGCAGCACACCTAAGATCCTGTCACGGCACAGTGGTTGAAAATCACTGCTTTAAGTATTTCTGCCAAGATTAGCGTTCAGAGCTGCCACTCTCTGAAGTAGATAAAATTGAGTGTCAGAAAGAATTTTCTGAATTTATGGAAAAAGGGGGCTTTGCCTTATGTACTCACAGGAAGGAGAGTCTCTTTCCTGTTTACAGCCTCCAGTGTCTACTTTCAAAAAAATGTAGTAAAGGGATCACCCCAAATTACAGTGGCACCCCAAAACTTTGACTTTTAATAAGTCAATAGCATTTTTTTAAAATCTCACTTTGACATGTCACAGAAGATATAACTACGTATTATCATTTTGGACTTCAAAGATAAAGGCAGTTGTTTTTGGATACTGCAGAAGTATACTGTCAAATGCTCCTCGGATTTTTAAAATTTCATATCCGAACAGTTTCGTTTGTTGTTCAAAAAGTATACCTTGGAAAGAGGTGATTTAACATGGCTTTCATATGAAAGCTATAACCCAGTTATAACCTAAGAATATGGGGTGGGGGGAAGGACGGGCAGAGGGAGGGAGATTGGTGGGATTACACCTGTGGTGCATCTTACAAGGGTACATGTGAAACTTAGTAAATGTAGAATATAAATGTCTTAACACCCAATAGCTAAGAAAATGCCAGGAAGGCTATGTTAACCAGTGTGATGAAAAGGTGTCAAACGGTCTATAAAACCAATGTATGGTGCCCCATGATCGCATTAATGTACACAGCTATGATTTAATAAAAAAATAAAATAAAATAAAATAAAAAGAAAAATGCTGACAGGACATCTGCTCCCAGGTCACTAAATACATAAGTGTCAAACGGTCTGGAGAAAGGGACATTGCTGGTGTGAGAAGTCATGGGGCGTTCTTGGGAAATGCGGTGGAGATAAGCCGGTCACTCCTATCTCTGTGATTAGCAACAAGAGGCACAGAGATAGATGAGTTCTTCACTTGCCTGACTAAGGAAACTCTAAAATAGACTCAGGCTCCCTGGGAAGCTTGGGGAATCCAATTTTTGTTAAAGAAAGGGTATTGTCTCTGGGAACTTATCCCTGCTGCTGATTTCATTATGGCCCTGCAGAATACGTTTCCTGTGTGTTTAATGAATGGACTAATGGATAAACAAACTATAGAATTACAGTAGTTACCTTTTAGCTTCGTTTAATTTTACATTGCCCTCTTTTCTTCTCTTCTCAACTATTCTAAAGTAGTTTATGTTTCAGTAGTGCAATGATTTTGAACCATATTTCAGTACCAGTGGCTTCTTACTATTTCCAACTTTTTCTCCCCCACAAAGCCACAAGAGATAGAAAGAAAGATCTGATATTCCTGTGAGGAATATTAGCAGAAAAGTATTGGCCAAATGCAGCTGGGGGCGGAGGTACCATGGTAATCCAATTCTCAGCACAGAAGTACTGTGTATCTCTGTTTTTTTTTTTATTCTAGTAATAATTTTCCATGGAGGGGGTTCATTTTGGCCTAGGTTTACTTGAAATTGAATGGCAGCCAATAAGTTTCAGACATTCAAATTTTCTGTAATTCTTTTTTTTTTTTTTTTTGTGGAGACAGAGTCTCACTGTACCACCCTCGGTAGAGTGCCGTGGCCTCACACAGCTCACAGCAACCTCCAACTCTTGGGGTTAAGCGATTCTCTTGCCTCAGCCTCCCGAGTAGCTGGGACTACAGGCGCCCGCCACAACGCCCGGCTATTAAATTTTCTGTAATTCTTAATGAGGTATGAGTAGAAATTACTGACAACTGCTGCCTCCCACCCACCCCCAAAAGTTTAGATAATGGTTTTAAAAGGGCTACAAAAACTATTGTTGTTAACTAAAGAGTTAGTTCATTCTAGAGGTAAAAGAACTACAAGTGAATGATGGTCAAAAAGCAATTATAGATATTGTTTTAAGAATCAGACTTTGATAAAGACCAGACCTAGACCAGAAGAACACCGGAGACCAGAAGGTGTTGACCAAAAGGGAACACTCCTTATTCTTGTCCATTATAGAGAAGGAAAAAATATATATTACTTGATCGAGTTAAGACCAAAGGAATACTTCTTTTTCTTGCCTGTTACTAGAGAAGAAAGAAATATATATTGTGGAATGTGGAAAACCAAGATGGAAGAAAATCCCCTAGTTCATGGATAGCCTTGAGGGTTTTTCACCATTCTGGTAGCAAAAGTGGAGCACACTGGACGGACACCATGTTTTTCTGGGTGTCATGAACAAATCCATGATCATCTATTTTGCTTTCTAAGGATCTCAGAGTTAATCCCTGAGATGATCCTAAGATGGTGTTTTGACATTACAGTCTATGTCAGTGTTTCAGACCTTTTTTATCTCACAGCACACTTTGAGCCTCTAGTTAAACTTCCATGGCACACTTAAATTATGTTGATGAAAAAGTAAAAAAAAGAATATACTTACTGTGCTTTGAACTTCTCCCCGAATCATTTAATTAATGATATTTAAAAAATTTCGCTGCGGGGTGGCGCCTGTGGCTCAGTGAGTAGGGAGCCAGCCCCATATGCCGAGGGTGGTGGGTTCAAACCTAGCCCCAGCCAAACTGCAACCAAAAAATAGCCGGGCGTTATGGCGGGCGCCTATAGTCCCAGCTGCTCGAGAGGCTGAGGCAAGAGAATCGCGTAAGCCCAAGAGTTAGGGGTTGCTGTGAGCCGTGTGACGCCACGGCACTCTACCAAGGGCGGTACAGTGAGACTCTATCTCTACAAAATAAAAAAAAAAAAAAATTTCGCGGCATTCCTCTCATGACATACCAGTTCTAAGTCTTCACAATTGTTGAAAACTTAAATCAATGAAAAGTGTACCATCTTCTAACGATGGCATCCTACTGTGTCAATAACACCAGATGCACAATAAACCTGACCCAGGGAAACAGAGCTGGCCAAAGTGTCAGTGAAATCTGTGAACAGAACTCAAATCAAGTTCCCCAGTGACTGCCAGAGTTCTTTGGGGGTAAACCAGAGTTGTTTGATATGGAAAAAAAAAATCATCCTGGAATTTGAAAATTAATCTTATTAATGCTAAATAATAAAATTACATGGGCTAGATAACTGGTGAGAAAAGATGATGCATTTAGAAACATTAGGAAGATATGGTTTTCTTATTAACCATAAATAAGAAATATCGCATAAAAAACATTTTAGAAACTGGAGGTGAAGTGCTTCTGGCCACTGGTTTTCAAAGCAACTCTCAATCCTTGACTGCGGAGTATTGTTCTGAGGCAGTCTCAGCCCCAGAGAACAGAGGTAGGCAGGCCGTGTCTTTGGTCGTGGTGTTCAGAATGGGCCTGGTCAGTTACAGCCATGGCAGTGAGCACTGTATCCTATGAGAGGCCATCGAAGGGATCTACTGTTTTCTAGTATTTTATTTTAGAAAGATTTCCCAAGAGTTTCTTGTCTCTAGCATAACTGCATTCCATCGGGCAGAGAATCATCTGTTTTTAAGAAGATTTGTTCCTGCCAAAGGACCTTCTTTGTATAGTTGGGGACGCAGCAATAGTTCTGTTACAGAGCCTGCAGCAGTCAGCTATGAATTATTTTGTAAGACTCTGATACAATAATCATCTAATCTCTTCTACTTTAGAAGGTAAAATTTAAAAATGGAACTAGCATGTGTTGAACACCCAGTAAAGAAAATGGAATCTGTAAATTGGAGAGAGTTGGGCACTCCTTATCACAGTAAAATGAACATGTAAAGGATTTGAAGAAGAGACATCTCTCCTTAAAGCAGTTGTCCAGTGTGGCTTCCATTTCCCTTCCTGCTAGTTACTAGTGAGTTTCTCACATTCACGTCCATAAAAGAGGTAGCCCTTAACTCTGACTTTTGTTTTCTCTTTATTCCAGAAGCCTTCCCAGCTTTCTGAGGATGATATCCAGCTAAAGAACGAGAGTGACACCTGTTGTGCCAACCTCCTGGAGCCTGCTCCCAGCTCTTTTTCCCCGGATCACAAAAACATGGAAATTGAGGTGTCCGTTGCAGAACGTAAAAGTGTTCCTGGAATCACCTCCACCCCGCATTCTGTGGACCACTCCTCCCCTTTCTATTCAGCCCCCCAGAATGGCCTCACTGATCATCACGAGTCCCTGGATAACGATGTGGCCAGAGAGATCCGATATCTAGACGAGGTGCTGGAGGCCAACTGCTGTGATTCTGCCGCGGATGGAACTTACAACGGAACATCCTCCCCAGAGCCTGGTGCAGCCATCCCGGTGGGCTGCCTGAGGCCCCCTGCCCACGTGGCCCTCCAGCCAGAGCCTGCCGAGGCGGTGGCTGGCAGGAAGGCACCTTGTCACACAGAGCTCCCTCAAAGCAACTCAGACCCCATGGCAGACAGGGAAGGAGCAAACGGCCATGCTCCAGGCCAGCCCAGAGACACACCAGGGAGTGGCCCGCAGACACCCACGAGCCCCAGCTCCTCAGCCAGCTCACGCTGTCCTTCCCGAGACGGGGAGTTCACACTCACCACACTGAAGAAGGAGGCCAAGTTCGAGCTGCGCGCCTTCCACGAGGACAAGAAGCCCTCAAAGCTCTTTGAGGATGACGAGTATGAGAAAGAACAATACTGTGTCCGAAAGGTAAGGCCTTCCGAAGAGATGCTGGAACTGGAGAAGGAGAGGAGAGAGCTCATTCGCAGCCAGGCAGTGAAGAAGAACCCTGGCATTGCGGCCAAGTGGTGGAATCCCCCCCAGGAGAAAACCATCGAGGAGCAGCTGGACGAGGAACATCTGGAGTCACACAAAAAGTACAAGGAGCGTAAGGAGCGCAGGGCACAGCAGGAGCAGCTGCTATTGCAGCAACAGTTACAGCAGCAGCAGCAGCAGCAGCAGCAGCCCCCACTGCAGCCCTGCCCAGCCCCTGCATCTGCCTGTGGTCCAAACGCGATTGACAAAGCAAAGCAGGACATTGTCACAGAGCAGATCGACTTCTCCACTGCTCGCAAACAATTCCAGCAGATGGAGAATTCCAGGCAAGCAGCGGCCAAGGGCCAGAGCACACCCAGGCTGTTCTCCATCAAGCCTTTCTACAGGCCCCTGGGATCAATTAACTCTGACAAGCCACTGACTGTCTCGAGACCAGCTTCTGTCGGGGGACCTCCAGAAGACAGTGGCACCTCCACCGCTAAGGGGCAGAAAGCCCCCTGTGTCCTGGAGAGCCAGTCCGGGGGAGGAGGCCAGGGCAGCACAGCCCCTCAGGGTAAGGAAGGGCCCTACAGTGAGCCATCTAAGCGAGGGCCCTTATCCAAACTGTGGGCAGAGGATGGAGAGTTCACGAGCGCCCGGGCGGTCCTCACCGTGGTCAAGGACGACGACCATGGGATTTTGGATCAGTTTTCAAGATCAGTCAATGTCTCCCTGACCCAAGAGGAGCTCGACTCTGGTTTGGATGAATTGTCGGTGAGGTCCCAGGACACCACGGTCCTGGAGACTCTGTCCAATGATTTCAGCATGGATAACATCAGTGACAGTGGGGCCTCTAATGAGACAGCCAACGCCCTCCAGGAAAACTCATTGGCTGACTTTTCTCTACCCCAGACTCCACAAACTGACAATCCCTCAGAGGGCCGAGGAGAAGGTGTCTCCAAGTCATTCAGTGACCATGGTTTCTATTCTCCTTCATCCATGCTGGGAGACTCTCTGTCAGTCGATGACCCCTTGGAGTATCAGGCTGGTCTCCTGGTGCAGAATGCCATTCAACAAGCCATAGCCGAGCAGGTGGATAAAGCTGTGCCCAAATCCAGCAAGGATGGAGGAGAACAGCAGGGCGCTGAGACAACCGTGGAGGAAGCTGAAATTGGGGCTTCCGGCTCAGAGAAGCCTCAGAACATGTTCGAGCCACCCCAGGTGTCCTCTCCCGTTCAAGAGAAAAGGGACGTAATACCAAAGATTCTGCCTGCCGAAGACAGGGCGCTCAGGGAAAGGGGGCCCTCCCAGCCGCTGCCCACTGTGCAGCCCAGCGGCCCAATCAACATGGAGGAAACCAGGCCTGAAGGGGGCTATTTCAGCAAGTACTCGGAGGCAGCTGAGCTGAGAAGCACAGCCTCCCTCCTGGCCACTCAAGAATCTGATGTGATGGTTGGGCCCTTCAAACTGAGGTCAAGGAAGCAGCGGACTTTGTCCATGATTGAGGAAGAGATCCGGGCAGCTCAGGAAAGGGAAGAAGAGCTGAAGAGGCAGAGGCAAGTCCTGCAGAGCACCCCGAGCCCCAGGACCAAGAATGCCCCCTCGCTGCCTTCCAGGACACCGTGCTACAAAACCACCCCAGGTGAGGTGCGGAGGACCAGAGGCAGACGCTGTGGACTCTGCCGCTGTTGAGTCCAGCTCACGGGTTTCTGCGTGGTGCCTCCTCTGTGTGTCTGGGATAAGTATGTGTGTGTGGGGGGCTCCGACACGAGGATTTCAGTGTTTGGGGACATGTAACAGCAGTGTCAGAGTGTCCACTGAAGGAACCCTGAGGCCGGATGGAGTTTGCCATTTCCCTGTGGATGCCATAGCCTTGGTCTTAGTTTGTGACAGAGAATTATTCTTTTTTATTTGGAGGCTTGCCTCTTGGCTGTGGGGCTGTTGGTGGCACAGGACCAGTCAGAATCGGGCCTGTGTGGGGACCGTGTCTGAGTTGCAGTGTGACCATCAGTATCTGTGGTTCAATCCAGCCCATCCGATTTGGGAGATGTGCTCTTCTAACCCTTTCTGAATGCTCGGTCCCTTCCCAGCAATGATGGTCCTGGCTCGGCATCACAGATAGATCCATGGAAGATGTCCTTGTTCATCTTCTGTGAGATTGGATTTGTCTTCCTTTAAGTCACCTCAAAGCAATTACTATGTATCAGGGTTGGTCTCATCCATTCTTGTCACATGACCCACATAGAGAGGTTGAATTGCTACAAGCAAAGGCAGGTCTTTCATTCCCTGGCTTTTCCTGGGCAGTAGCTTTCTTGAATGCTTTGTATAGATGGCTGATGTTAATTAGAGTGGTAATTATTGTTCCTTCCTGCCACTGTGGATAGCAGTGTGACCAGTAGTTTTTATTTCCCATGTGGATGTGACAGCAACCAGGGATCCCCCCTCTTAACTGTAGAGAAGCACTGTTAAAATGTGGTCCAAGCTAGTCCAGGAACTATTACTGGTCCATGTTGAGATAAGTTCAGACTTTGAAAGCATTTGAAAACTCTTACGGCAATTTGTTATTGTTCTGAAATCCAAGTGTGGGATTTTGTATTTCATAAGAGTATTGGTCCACGGTGAACTTTGGGAGGTTGGGGAGGAGGAAGGGACTGATCTTTCACCAGAGATATTTTTATTATGTGTTAATACGAGGGTGTATATGATTAGGTTACATTATTTGGGTTTGTAAGGTAAAATCTAAAGTCTGAGTTGTAGTTGACTCCTTCACCCAGGTAGTGTGCCATATACCCCTATATTGTACCGGATAGGTGAGAACTAATGGAGCCCCCTCCCCTTCTCCCCGCATCTTGAATTTAATTGTGTTTTTGTGTGGGTCTGTAGTTGTTGGTCTGCTGTTTTCAGATTAGTACTGAGTACGTGGATGGGATGCTTGCTTTTCCATTGAGACACTTTCACCAGAGATAATTTAAGGAATTATTGTCTTAAAGTAGTAATTATTGGCATTAACTTAGATCCTAATTTTTTTTTTCTTTTCTTTTCTTTTTTTTTTTTTTTTTGAGACAGAGTCTCACTTTGTAGCCCTCAGTAGAGTGCGTGGCATCATAGCTCACAGCAACCTAAAATTCTTGGGCTGAAATGATCCTCTTGCCTCAGCCTCCCAAGTAACTGACACTTTAGGCACCCACCACAATGCCCGACTATTTTTAGAGATGAGGTCTCGCTCTGGCTCAGGCTGGTCTTGAACTTGTGAGCTCAGGCAATCCACCCGCTTTGGCCTCCCAGAGTGCTACGATTACAGACATGAGCCACAGTGCTCAGCCAACAGATTTTAATCTTATCTTGACACTTGGCTTCCATGGATGCCGCAAGGTCACTCTTCTCATTAATTTTTAAATTTTGAAAGACTCCTAAGCATAAATAAAAAGTTTCCAAGTACAGTACAAATATTTGTTTTTTCTAAACCATGCCTTGTCACTCCCAAATTTGTAGACCGTCCCTCATATGGGTCTGCCTGATCCTTTCACATGCTTACATTCAGATTGCTCATCCTTGGAAGGAATACCACAGAGCTGATGTTGTGTTCTCATGGTATCCAAAAGTTTGTCCTGTTATGGGGAAAAGTATCAACTGATACTACTTTTTTTTTATTTTTTTATTTTTTGTCAGAGACAGAGTCTCACTCTTGCTCTGGATAGAGTGCCATGGCGTCATAGCTCACAGCAACCTCAAACTCTTGGGCTCAAGCAATCTTCCTGCCTCACCCTCTTGAGTAGCTTGGACTATAGACTCCTACCAAAATGCCTGGCTTATTTTTTTCTAATTTTAGTAGAGACAAAGTCTTGCTATTACTCAGGCTGGTCTTGAACTCCTAAGCTCAAGCAGTGCACCTGCCTCAGTCTCCCAGAGTACTAGGATTACAAGTGTGAGCCACTGCTCCTGGTCTGTACCTTCCTTCTTGACAATAAGATACTTAGGTCTTATTATCTCAATATATTTATTATTTAATTAACCCCCCTCATGTAACCAATCTTCTGTTTTCCTTACCAAATTTGGGGTCCAGCATAATTTTCTGGGTGCCCATTGCAACCCCCTCCAACATCCTCCCACCCTGCTTGAACTCCGGTCACTGCTGTTCCCTGCCCACCCTGCTGTGGCTCCAGCACACCCTGCTAGGCCACCAAGGCTTCTCCGAGCCCCACCACAAATACCATCTTGTTTAGCCCCAGCTCATGACTTTTGGACCAAATTGTTCATGGAAGAAATGAAGGGGAGGAAGCATGATGACTTTCTTAACAAGGTTTTAATTCCTTCAGGTCATGGAACACGGAACCAGCTGAGTGCTTGAGGCAGAGGAAAATTTTAGGGAAAGGATTTTGTCCATGCTTACCAATGGCCAGTTGGCTTTTCCCAAAGATCCTGAGTTATCAGGGTCACTTTAAATTTTTTATTGTGGGCTGGCTTGGCACAGAGGTCCCAGGTGAGTATCCCATCCTGGAGAAGTCTTTCTGCCACTTGATTTTGGCCCATGTTGGGAGCCCATATCACACATGAATGATGCTAAAGGGCTCAGATAAGGGCCCACTGACTCATGGGTGGAGGAAGGTTCTGCAGGCATCTCAGGCCCTCTGTTCACATGGACAGCAAATACTGGGAGTCTATTATTCCTTCCACTTATCTGGCCCTCCCCTCACATCATTTCATTCTCTAAAGTACATTTGCTTAATGAGTATTTTAGTTTCTTTTTTTTTTTTTTTTGCAGTTTTTGGCAGAGGCTGGGTTTGAACCCGCCACCTCTGGCATGTGGGGCCAGCGCCCTATCCTTTTGAGCCACAGGCGCTGCCTGGTATTTTAGTTTCTTTAGGCTGCTATATCAAAATAGCATGGATGGGGTAGCTTATGTACAACAGAAACTTATTTGTCACAGTTCTAGAGGCTGGGAGGTTCAAGACCAAGGTGCTGGCGGATTTGACTGGTGAGGGCCTGTACCTTCTCACAGTGTCCTAACATGGTGAAAGGGAAGAAAGCCACTCTCTATGGTCTCTTTGGTAAGGGAAATGATCGCATTTAGCCCTCATGATCTAATCACCTCCCAAAGGCTCCTCACCTCCTAATATCATCACATTGATGATTAAGTTTCAACATGTAAATGGGGGTGGAGCACAAACATTCAGACTGTAGTGGTGGGTATTTTCAGTCTTCCTTGCTCCGTCTCAATCGAAGCCCCTCACCATATTGCCCCCAACCTTATTTCTAGCATGTAAACAGTTGTTGAATATGAAGACATTTTAACACTTTCTCCCAGATCTCCTGCCTGCTATTGTTCATCAGGCTTCCACACGATTGATGTTGTTTTAAAACGAGTCAAGGTGCTGCTGCTTGCCCCTGGCCTCCCAGCAGCCTAGCACCAGCTTCTCCAGCACATCTCTCCTGTGCCCCAGCCCCATAGGGTTGACTTCTGCCCCTTTGGAGAGATGGCAGTTCATCCATGCAAGTCTATACTCTGTCTTGTCATATTGCACAATCATGATAATGACATGGACCCCATTCCTTCATGTTTATCTCTAGAATGTTTAAAGTAGATGGCCAGGCGTCTCACAATGACAACACAGACTGAAAGCAACTGATACAAAATGCCTGGAAACCTTTGGAGTATTGCTTGACTAGCTGGCCTCCAGATTCCTGATCAGGAAAAAGACTGACACGTTACTCTGAGCAGCCAAACTGGAGAATCACGTCCAGGGTCAGAACTGCCAGCTCCAGTGCTGGTTTTGTGAATGGAGATATTACTAAACTCCTACTGTACGACTTTTCATTTCATGCCAGAAAAAGTGATTCAGCTGGTTTGTCTTGGGACTCAGCTTGATGATTTGATATTAGGTGATGAGGAATATAACTTTCATCTTCTCGGGTAGAAATCATGCTGGTGACATGCTGGAACCCTAAAATCTTAAGGCAAGTGAAATCTATGAAGAGCCAATATATGATAAGGAAGGAGAAATCTAGTAAGTCCTTCACGTTTATCTAGTCATAAAGCCCTATCTCCCAGGCATTAAAAAGATATTTGTTTTGGTTTTTGTTCATTGCATTAAAAGATGGAGAATGAATGATAGGGGTTCTGTTTTGTAAAGGACATAGTCATTTTCAAAGACTAAGTATCTGGGATTATGTCGTGAGAAGGAAGGGCACTTAAAGGGGTTCAAAAGGAGTAGAAAATTTGACATATTTGCAGTGTTTAAAACAGGTTAAAAGAAGAGAATGAAGAGCCAGTTGCAATGGCTCACTCCTCGTAAAATGCCAGCACTTTGGGAGGCCAAGGCGGAAGGATCATATGAGGCCCGGAGTTCCCAGAGTAATCAGGGGAACATAATGAGACCCTTTTTCAACAAAATTTTTCTTAAAAAACACCTGTAGTCCCACTACTTGGGAGACTGAGGCAGGAGGACTACTTGAGCCCAGGAATTTGAGGCTACCATGAGCTATGATGATGCAATTGCAATTCATCCTGGGTGACAGAGTGAGACTTCTACCTCTCAAGGAAAAAAAAAGGAAGAGATTTAAAACAAAACAAAAGTTGATTTGGAGTCAGACAAAAAGCATTTATATCTTGAATCAATCATGTCAAGGATTTTAAACATTAAATTTTTTTTTCTTGAGACAGAGTCTCACTATGTTGTCCTTGGTAGAGTGCTGTGGTGTCACAGCTCACAGCAAACTCAAACTCTTGGGCTTAAGCAATTCTTTGGCCTCAGCCTCCTAAGTAGGTGGGACTATAGGCACCCACCATAACACTCAGCTATTTTTTTGTTGTTGCAGTTGTCGTTGTTGTTTTAGCTGGCCTGGGCCGGGTTTGAACCCACCAGCCTCGGTGTATGTGGCCGGCACCCTACCCACTGCACTATGGGCGCTGCCCTAAACTTTTGATTTTATCCTGTGGTCAATGAGAAGCCAATGTGTTTTCAGCGTGGTCATTGTCTCCATACATTTCCAAGCTGTCCTGGTTTCATGGTGAATTGGTGGACTAAAACTCTTGCTGTTTTAATGAGTCTATTTCCCAGGCTTGGGTTGCACTCTCCCTGTGTACCAGCGCTTCTGAAGGCGTGCTCCACACGGATGTTGTAGTACCGCCACACTCCGAGGGCGTGCACATGTGCGCCCTCTGCCTGAGGTACTCAGGTAGAGAAGAAGAGAAGCACCTTGGGTGCACGAAACTGATTTGAAGGGGTAACTCACACTGCTGGAAAATGCCCTCAAGGAGAGAATTTAGAGGTGGGGTGGTTAATAAAATAAAACATTTTATTAACATTGCAATTTAAGACCTTTTCAAGTCTTTTCATATCGGGAGTGCCAATAGACAGTTCTCACTTTAGTGCCTATGTCTATTATTAGATATTCTGGTTTCGCTTCAAGTTCTCAGCATGCCAGAGAAACCCAGTTAGCTATGTGATGATTAGTTTTGGTTTTTGAAATAGTTTTTGTTTTCATGGCGGATTTTGGATAGATGTACCAATGTAGCCCCCATTATGGAGAATAGTAAAAGCGAAGGTGTGCATATTGAGTTCCCGAACTTGGAGTGTCTGTTTATGTCTTCTAATATGCAGAAAGATGGGATAATTATACATCTTATGAAAATAAGATTTACAGGAAGTGTCGAGCCTTATTGTCAGTTTGGATTAAGATTCCACAAGAGGTGATTATTACATTGTTATAAGATTATTAACTGGGTCTTTTTTTCTTTCCCTTTTATTATCTTCAATTACAAGGAAGGAAAAAAAATTTTTGCTAGTGTCTGCGCAATAAACAGCTTTCATGAAATAGAGCTCGCTGGCTTGTTCTATGCTAAATCAGAGCCAAATGAAGCCGAGTTTCACTTGAGGTCCCCTCTTTGCTCCACAGAGGAAGACTCTGTGTCAGCAGCTGGTGGCAGGACTGATCCTTCACAGGCCCAGAGGAAGACTCTGTGTCAGCAGCTGGTGGCAGGACTGATCCTTCACAGGCCCAGGAAGTAGAGGGCTCCCCACCAGGAGTGTCCACACCTCCGTTTTCTCTAAGGCAGGCACTGATCGTGCAGCCTGGAAGAACCCCGCGGGCTCTGTGAAGGTGGCTAAATGTGGAGTGTCCATAGATGGTTATTGTCCACTACCATATTTCTGGAACATTCTCTGGTAACACAAATCTAATTATGATTATGACAATTTATCAAGACCTTGAGGCTGTGTACAATACTAGTTATTTCACATACATTTTCTCATCGAATCCTCTCAACAGCCCACTCAGGTGTAATACAAATTATCTAAGTCCCTGAGGCCAGATATATATTTCTGGATTCAGACTTTTTTCCTGATTTTAGAGAAGTTAGAAAGTGTGTACTCTTCCTTAGAAAAATCATGCAATGCATATACTATTATTTGACACAACTGCTAGGCCGTAGGGCATCACCCTGTCAATCAAATTACATTTCTGCTGTAATACTTAAGAGTTAGTTACGTGAAGTGGTAAAGGAGGATTAAGGGGAGCCTCCTGTCAACTCCCGTGGGGTTTGGTGCCAAATAAGTTGTGAAAAAAACTTGGTTTTCAGGGCTGTATGGATTTGGGGATTATGTGCGAAGAGTTGTGGCATATTATTTTCTTTCAAAGAGTTAATACTTGAGTGGACAGGTAAAGTAAGTTGCCCAAGGTCATTCAACTTAGAAGTGGTAAAACCTGATTTTAAGTTCAGGCTCACTTCTCTCCAAAATATATATTCTTTTGTTGTTGTCGTCGTCGTTTTCTTTCGTTGTTGTCGTTTTGAGACAGAGTGTTACTTTGTCCCCTTGGGTAGAGTGCCGTGGTGTCACAGTTCACAGCAACCACAAGCTCTTGGGCTCAAGAGATCCTCTTGCCTCAGCCTCCTGAGTAGCTGGGACTATAGGCACCTGCCACAATGCCTGGCTATTTGTTCTATCTTTAGTAGAGATGGGATCTCACTCTTGCTCAGGCTGGTATTGAACTTCTGAGCTTAAGCAATCCACCTGCCTTGGCCTCCCAGAGTGCTAGGATTGATTACAGGTGTGAGCCACTATGCCTGGCCCCCAAATCCATATCCAGGCCTTATCCTTCCTTCCCCACTTCTCTGTTGAGCCTGCCCTAGGAGGTACATGGTGACAGTTCCCCCTTCAGCCTATAGTGATGGAGCTCAGCCTTCTTCTCTTCTCTCCTCATTTCAGGCCTGGCCCTTGCATTTTCTTGGGTTCTGCTTATCTTTCCTTTTTGAAGCCACTGTAGCTCTGGAAATCTTTGTTTGCTGTGGCCTGGGTGTGTGAGTTTGACTCTCAGAGCCCATGAAACAGTGCTATGATGCCAGTGACCTGAGTTGGTTCCTTTGTGCTTTCAGAAGTTAATTCCAAGGCCCCACATTACAGCAGGCAAAATTGGGGGTGCCATCCAAAGGCCTGAGCAGCTAACCCAGCAGAAGGACTAGCATCGTCCACGTCAACTGTCTAGCCTAGCTGCTCCTGTGAATTCTTTCTAAAAGCTCAGCTGTTCACTCCAAATGCAGGCTCATTCCCTGAAGACCTTGAAAGGACTGGGTACTCAAGCAAGGAATCAATTTGAGGACAGGCAGGGATGAGTGAGCATCGCTCCGTTAACTGAGCATGGACACTTTTGGCCGAGTGGGGCCAATGTCAACGAAATTTGCTGACTGGGGGTCATTCAGCACTGTGACTGTTTCTCACTGTTATCTTTTCCTCTTTAAGATCAATCTTGCTTCCTTAGACCAGAACTTCTCTGAATTTCATTAATCTAAACCCAGAAAATAATGTTTATTTGAAAAATGCATTTGAAAGGGGTTGGTAAGAAACGCTACACTGAAACAGTGTTGGGCACGAGGTGAAGATGTAATGAAATCAGGATTTCTTACATTATAGAATTCCAAGGTCCTTTTGGATATTATCCTCAAAGGTTTGAAAAGGGCAACTGCTGTGGTTAATTTAAACCTATCAGCCTCACTCCTGGGAGTGTATGGACACAGAAGTTTTTCTTGGTTATGGCTTCTGAGCAGCAGGACTTTGGAAAAAACAGAACATTCCAGTTTAATTCCCTTCTGTAAGCAAATACTGCAGTGACTGCTGATTGCGCTGGGTCTTCTGATATATTCAGGGCACCTGGATTGGCTTTTGCTGATGCTTATGCCTTGCTGGGGAGCCCCGTGTGGTGGTCTTGTTGCCAACTCCCACGTGACTCCTCCATGCTCCAAGTAAGGGCAGTGCCTTCCAAGGAATCACACTCAGCTACATACAATGAAAGATGCATAGTCTTGACCTGACAAAGAAGAGATGCATCAAAGGGCCTAATTCTTGCAATGTGAGCTAATCCAAGCCAAGTTTGGGAGCAGGATGTCCCCTGTGTGTGCTGCAGCTCAGCGCAGGATATGACCGTGTCTCTTACTAGTCATAGTTACTTGCTATGTGCTCCCCTAAGGAGATGGACCTTCAGATCCATTTGATCTTTGTGAATACGTGACCACACGTTCAGGAGGTGGGAGACTTGGGGGTGAGCTGCGGGTGGGAGAAGAGTGTGCAGGACAAAGCACCAAAGAATATATGTATAGCTCATATGATATTTTCTTTTTTCTGAGCTTGTGGGTAAACTTAAAGGTTTCCCAAAACATGCATGTATCTGACATCGTAAGTGTCACCAGTCTGCCCTTTCTTTCCCATTCCTCAAATACAAATTTATACATATTTTTATATGTAAAACAGCCAATCCATGTTTAAATGGGACAGTCACATCTCTGGATCTGTATCTAAAGTTCAATTTCTGGACTCAATGCTTGCTAGCTGTGTGAGCAACTTACTGAACCTCTGTACACCTCAGTTTTCTTTCCAGTAAAATGAGAATAAAATAGTACCAACCTCTTAAAAAAGTTTAAGACAGTGCCTGGTACATAAAATGCTCTCACTAGGAATAACTAATTGTTCTTACCAGTTTCCATTATTTTTTGAGGAAAGTCCTAGAAAACCTCAGCAGAGTTACTTATGAGCTGCTCTCTTGCAGCATCTGTGAACCTGAAATAAATAACAGAATAGATGTTATAAAATTGCTTTCTAATCCTAGTTGGAATATCTTTAGTTACTTCCTTAGAATTAAAGTTTCTCTTGCAAAACCTGAGGTCAGGAAAAACTTTTCAGTAGCCTGCTACTATTTCAAAAACTGAAGGATGGCAAAGTCCATCATTAAATCATTAAATGTATTGTATGACTATAAAATTATAAATATTATCATGAACCCCACCCCAGCCCCACTTGTGTTACACACAGCCAAGCCCATCATGTTGGTAAAAATGTGTTTAATGAAATGATCTTGGTGAGGAATTACTGTGATTTTTATTCTTGCTTTTCTATTTATTTATTTTTTATTGAGACAGAGTCTCACTTTGTGGCCCTTGGTAGAGTGCCAGGACGTCATAGCTCACAGCAACCTCCAACTCTTGGGCTTAAGCGATTCTCTTGCCTTAGCCTCCCAAGTAACTGGCACTACAGGTACCTGCCACAATGTCCGGCTTTTTTTTTTTGTAGAGATGGGGTCTCACTCTGGCTCAGGCTGGTCTTGAACCTCTGAGCTCAGGGCAATCCACCTGCCTCAGCCTTCCAGAGTGCTAGGATTTCTTTTTTAGTCTTAAACTTTGCTTCCCCTTGAGAAGCAGAGCTCTTTCATTCTAGAGTTTTCACCATCTTCCAGTGTTCATAGGGATAGACCCAATACCAGCTACTCACCAAACACCCCAACTTACCTTTCAGCAATAATACTTGACAGTTTCTGACTTGCTCACCAGGCAGGGGTATTTCTCATTTCTGAGTTAAATTTGTAACCTGAAGATTCATAGCATCACATTCTCCTGCCCCCGGGGCCTTCAAAGGAGGAGATGAAAGAAGGGAGCTGTTCTTGGCATGAGGGTCCGAGCTGGAACTGCGTGAGTCCCTGCACTCTGGGTCTGACAACTGGGACAGTCCCTTTAACTGAGAGGAAATGAAATTGAAAATGCAAGTCTGAGCTCATTTCTTTCTGGCGACTTGTGGGTCGCTTTAGATGTTTGCGGCCTCACCCTGATGCCATGTGAAGAAAGGCGGCCATTGAAGGAGGCCCGGCCGAGGCATGCCATCTGGTGGGTGTTTTTGTTCAGTCCAGTTTGGTTTTTAAATAAGAGTGGGTGATGGCTTTTTTTTCTTTTCTTTTGAGAAATATAGAAACAAAGGACCTTTGATTTAAGACCTCCGACTCCCTGTGTATGGGGTATAATAATCACCCAAATCATAATATTTAATCAAAAGAATTCTCCAAACTTTTGGAATCATATTCTTGGCTTTTTAGAAGTTAGATTTGTTCCCGCAGAAGGAAGATTTGGGCTGTCAGGGATGTCAACAGCTGTGTCCTGAGTAAATACAGTCCTCTCTCTGGTTCCCTGGGGTGGGAGGAATCGCAGATTCTTTTCTCTGCCCTTTGTCAGCACAGCCTGCCACAGATGCCCAGGGGAAATGTGTCTTGCTTGGAAAATCTGGAAGCAAGGCTAAAGCCTGGCTTGCTTCTCTGGGCCAGAAAGTGGTTTAACTACTTGTGATAAATAAACAGGAAACCCAATTCATGCTGCCCAGTTTTCTTTTCCACTCGTGATGGGAGACAGCACTGGCAAGTTGGAAGTGAAATCAGCTGCCTTCTTTGCAGTGCTAAGGCCTTGTGAGCGCCACTGCTCCAGAGAGGAGCAATTTGTGTTTTCTCTCATCCTGAGCTGCTTGTGCTGCCTGGGATAATGGAAAAGCTTATGGATCTGCGTGGTCCATGAAGGTTAAAACAAGCAGCTTTTATCTACTCTTCTCAGCACAAGCCAATAATATTTAAAAGAAAAAAATTCTGGTTTGTGTTCTATTTTAAAATTAATTTGTGCTTATTGTAGAAATAATCAGAAAATAAAGAATAAAAATAAAAGTGACTCATAATCCTACTGCCCCAGGGATGGCCACTGCCTTTCTTTTTTTCTCTAGGCACATAGGTACGTGGAAGGTAACACTGGGTTTATACTTGTAGTAGTATTAATTGGTGCTGTGACAAGTTACCACAAATATAGTAGCTTAAAACAATACAGTTAAATATATTGTATGACTATAAAATTACAAATATTATCATGAACCCCACCCCACTTATCCTACAGTTCCAGAGGTCAGAAGTCTAAAATGCCTCTTCTGTGGACTGAATTGTATTCCCTCCCCCCACCACCCCCAATTCATGTGTTGAAGCCCTTAACCCCCAGTGATATGGCCTCTGGGAGGTAGTTAAAGGTAGTTACATGAGGTCAGTAGAGTGGGGCCCTCTTTTCCAGATTAGTGCCCTTGTAAAAGGGGACATCAGAGAGCTTTCTCTCTCTGCCCACCACATGAGGGCGTAGCAAGGCAGAAAGAGCCTGCACTGGAACCCCACTATGCTGGCACCTTGATCTTGGACTTCCAGACTCCGGGACTGTGAGAAGTAAGTGTCTGGTATTCAAGCCACCCAGTCTGGAGGATTTTGTTATGACACCTAAAGCACACTAAAGCTGGTCTAAAATGAAGGTGTTGGTAAGGCTGTGTTCCTTCTGCAGGCTCTAAAGAAGTTTACTTCTCTGCTTTTTAAAATTTTATATGCTGCGTGCATTCCTTGGCTTATGGACTCATCCTCCATTTTCAAAACTAGCAATGTAGAATCTTGATCTCTCTCTCTCTCTGCCTCCCTCCCTCTCCCCTTCACCCTCCTTCCTTCTCTCTCCCCCCAACCCTCTCTCTCCTCTGCTTCCCTTATGGGATATATCAGGCCTAACTGGATAATCCAGGGTAGTCTTCCCATCTCGAGAAACTAAACTCCATCACTCTTGCAACATCCTTTTTGCCACCAAAGGCAACATACTCACATGTTAGGACTCAGATGTCTTTGGAGGAGGCCATTATTCTACCTACCACAGCACTGCTCTCCTTCTCCTGCTTGAGTTTTCACCACTTGCCATACACTTTTGATTTCTTTCACACAGTGACTAGGTGGTGAACCAGAATTTGAACCCAGGGAGTCTGGCTCTCAAGCTTGCAGTATTACCTGCTTTTTCTCTTAGTGTATTTTGGCTATTTTTTCCTGACCTTAACCCATTCCTCCAAATTTGAGAATCTGAAACATGGCTTGTAATGGCTAAATAACACTCCATCATCTGAATGAGCCACGACCAATTTAATCGTTGGTATAATTTTAAAAATATACAAGATGATAGTGAAAGTTCATGTATGTAAGCTTGTGCTCATACTTTAGCTATTAGCTGAACTTGTGAAAGTAGCTTGGGAGCTGGTTAACTAGTATATATTCTAGAATGCTATTTGCCAAACTATTTTCCTTGAGACAGGAATAGGGATTCTACAAAGTGAGGTGGGTTTTTTGTAGTTGTTGTTGCTAAATGAATTTGGGAAATAATTGTCCTCCCATTCCTGCATTGGAGATTCAGTCATATCAGCTGTAAAATCCAAAGTGTCCTGGTAAAGAAAACTCTCTCCCTCTTTGTCTCTCTCTCTCTGTCTCTCTCTGTCACTCGGTTATCTAATGTTTCCCAAGCTTATTTGACCAATGATTTTGGGGGTGGTGCAGCCTTGAAAACCATCTCACAAAACTGAGTTAATTAATAGGACACAATTTTAGAAACACAGCTTTGGAATCACCCCAGCCAGGTGGAGCTGCTTACCCGCCAATACCTTCTAAGCTTTTTTTTTTTTTAATGTGATGTATTATATTTATCAACACCCTCTAAGCTTAAGTCTAAAGTTACTCTAGATGGAATAGTTAGAGCAAAATCATGTCTATGAAATAAACTTGAAAATGTTTCCTACCCTCGGCTCAGAATTCCATTGTCACGTTGTTCTCTGGTTCCTTATGTCCGCTGTAGAGGGCACGTTGCACCGGTCCCCTGCTCTGTAAATGTCAGGACCAGCCTTCAGCCAAGCCCAGCACGGGTGCCCGCGGTCTGCATGGTGCCGTCTGTACACACTTCCCCTAGCTGTTCTGTCGTGTTCAGTCCAGATGAGAAACGGGATGGCAGGACAGAATCGTTGAGAATGGAGGCTGTTTTCGGGGATTATTGGCAATGGAATCAGTCACCGCAAGGTCTGATGGGGTCAGCAGGGGTGGAACCTGGGGTAACTGGGGAAGTGTGGGTGAGATATACATCCGAGCAGTGAAAAGCAAGCCCCGGTAGCCGACCGTGTTTGGGGCTCTAACACAGTATGACCTCTGAGCCTCAAGGGGCCATATGGGGCCTTAGACAAAGGTGTGCTCGACCTCCCAGGCCTGGGGTTCAGACCACTGGCATCCCATTCACGTAGTGATCTCTAAAGCTCCAAACTGGTGGGGTCTTTTACTGGGGGTAGAGAATCAGAAGGTTTTTCCCTATCCTAATTGAGAGGACCATTGGCTGCATCCTCAGGACCTCTGAAGACCATGTCAGGTGTGGAACGGGTGCCTTTCCAGCTTGTGACAGCCTCTGTGACTCTCACAATGGTACACAGAATTCTAGAGCATGGTTTGAACCCTCCTCCTCCAGGGGAGGATGGTCAGGGTACTGCCTTTCTTTCCTGTTACTTATGTGACCTCTAGTGGCTATAACCAGTAAAACCTCACCAATGCCATGAAGGCTACATTGAACAGTTTGATGAGAATATTTCAGATTGTATATGAAACCAGTACATGGTACCCCTTGATTGCACTAATGTACACAGCTATGATTTAAAAATAATTTAAAAAATTAAAAAATTTAAAAAAAGAAAGAGGCAGGAAATGTCCTTAATTTGTAAAATTCTATAGTAACCCTTCACTCTCTTTATAACTCTCTTTCAACATACATCCCATCATATAATTTATCCATAATCAGTGCTGGGCTTGGGTTTCGGTCTAGCTCTGATTGTTGCTATCTAATGTAACCTGGGCTGGAGTTAGCACCTGAGCTTCCAGGGTCTAAGCCATTTCCAGACGTCATGATATCCACCCTAGCAACGTGGCAGGGTTTTGGTAAGGATCAGATGACAAGACTGCACATGGAATCCTGTATAAATTTTCTCCTTATTACTTCAAAGCCATTGGGTCTGTGATTCTATAAACCTAGAGTGTTATATTTCAGATGCTTTGGTGACATTTAACTCTTTCCTGGGATTCTGCCTGGAGTATTCTGTTCCAATCCACAAGGGTTTAATACATGGCTGGTCCATGTACTTCAGATGTGCTCAAGGATTTACTCAACAAGCACGAGCTCCTACCTTGTGCCGTACACCACAGTTAGTGCTGCCATACAGCGAAGACCAAGACAGGCAAGGCTCAGACTCTTTACATCTGAGTGAATGAAGGGCATTCCTAGATGGGTGAAATGACCCCTGTCCTCAGGTGGCTTTGTAGCTCACTTAGAAGATGGAAGCTTCAGTAACTAGATAGGGCACACATCAGTGTGTGAAAATGGCCTTCACAGAAGTGTAAACAAGTACTGTGAGGTCCCCGCTGTGCTGTGTGTGAAAGGGAGAAGCCAGAAGTCGTGAACCGTGCTTTCTAGAAGTGTAATGATGGAAGAATGGCTCAGGGGAGGTGATCATTTGAGAGGTCAACGGGAAAATTGTGAAGGTCAGGTTGGCAACTTGGTATCTATTTCTGATCCCAGAAGAGTTGCAAAACCTTAATGCAGAACACCCATAATAGTCCTTATCACCCCGTAGTCATACTTTAAGATGCCAATTAAATAGTAGCTGCTTCTGTTCTAAATGTTAACTTTTAAAATATTAACTTAGTCCTTGCAACAACTCTATGAAGTAGGTACTTCTATCATCATACCCATTTTATAGACAAGCAAACTGAGATATGAAGACAGTAACTAACTTGCCCAAAGTTATTTGGCTGCTAAGTGGTGGAGTCAAACCCTCCCTGGCTGGCTTCAGAGCTGGCATGCTCAGCACTATGCTATGCTGTTTCTCAAGGCTCCAGTTATAAGGTCAAGTGGAACTTTTAGAGATAAATACAAAGTATGTATCCAGTTCAGCAAAGAGTGTTGTATTCCATGAGAATAGATGTTGGAGATGTGTAGAGGTGAAATTACTTCAGGTCTGGGATTACTTTAAAACAATAAAAAAAAATTGAAAGAAAGGAAGGAAGGGCCAAGGGTGATAAAATCTTGATAAATGTTTACTTTGAGTGATGTTTATAATACTTGTAGGGGTCATTATAGCATTCTCTAATTAAATGAAAACTAGAAACTGTTTCTTATAGTTTGGACATTTTGAAATATGTATTATCTTAGTGTTAAAAGCCTTTTAAATTATCTAGGTAATACCAACTGAAGTGATGAGTTTCACTAATGTGAAATATAAGGTGACTGGAAAATGGAGCGCCCTCTTCTGAATATTAAAACCTACTTTCCACCCAGTCCCCAAATGTGATGTCTTTGTTTTTGCTATTTAATCAATAGGGGTAGATCTTGCCAAATGTACTTGATAGAATAAAATGTTTCAGTTAGACAGCAAAGACAAATAATTCCAAAGTTCTCATTTTACAGCTGTGAGTTAAAGCTTGGAGGATGTAAGTGAACATCCCAAGATTAAAGTGGGAACATTAAATGATTATCTGTAGTCAACCTCATAGCCAGCTACTGGAAAAGCAGGAGTTAAAAACCTGGATTTCCTGAATCCTAGGCCTTTCCAGCTCCCATCAGAAGGAGCTTATGGTCAATGCGGAAGCAACCCACGCAGAGACACTGACTCTGGGCTTCTGTTATTCCAAGTTAGAAGTCTGGGGTGTGAAGTTAAGTAAGCTGGGGACTGAAAGAGGTCAATGGGCCTTTAACCTCCCCACTGGGGCCATTCAAGTCCAGAAGTTTAGCAACTGCCAAGGTCCCCATTTATTTATGTTTTCCCTACACACCTTGTTCACAGATTCTAGCTGTGTCACCCACGAAGGGCATAGTTGGAAAAATCATAACTACTACACCTGAAGATACTTCCCAAAGTGCATTTGTTGCTCTGTGGCAATAAAACCCATCCCTTGCTGGGCCAGAAAGCAGTGGCAGGCATTTCCCAACAGGGAGGGATGCAGATGGTTTTGGTGAGAGTGCCTGGAATGACTGTTACCGCTGATTACTTTGACCTCATCTTCTCATCCTGAGAATTTTGGAGGGCATGTCAGGAGCTCAAATCACACCATTTTCAAGTCTGGCACACACCTATCCTACTGCCTTAGTTCCTCTAAGTTAGGCAAGAAGGGGTCTCAGACCCAAATGCTTTCGGGATCCCAGCAGGTAAGGTAAATGAATGAAGCTGGCCAATGTAAGACTTGGGTGACAAGTCTAAGACCCAGGAAGAACAACCTTGTTCTCCTTCACAGGTTTGATGACACTGTGCTATCCACGCAAAAGGCCTTGGGTGTGTCTGCAGAGAATTGGCTCCCTCTGATACAGAGGATAGCACATGGTGAGGACAGCAGGGGACCTGGGCGCCATCACTGGCTCCTAGTGACCTCAACAACCTTCCCTTTGCAAAGCCTCAGGTGTCCTGATCTATGAGAGGGTCTCTAAGGCTCCGAGGTGTGCCACCTCTGACAGGCTTAATTCTACGATCCGTGATAGAATACATGTCTCAGAAACACTGAGAGGTGTCTGTCTATTTGTCTGTCTGTCTGTCTGACAAAGTAGAGGCCAGTTTGATCTAACTGACTTTTTAGAACTGGTGTTTTTGAAGTCTGTGTTAGATGGGTTTGTGCATTTAACCTTCAGTGCTTTGATCCCTGTAATAAAACAGCCTGTATTTAACCACCATTCAGGTACCACTCTCTTATGTTAGAGATTGCTTTTTTTTTTTTTTTTTTTTTTTGCCAGTTTTCTCTTCTGAAAGCAGTCATGAGCAGACAAGCTTAGAAAGGGTCTTCTCTTCATGTTGTTTCAGGGAAAATAGAGAAAGTCAAACCTCCTCCATCCCCCACCACTGAAGGCCCCAGCCTGCAGCCTGACTTAGCCCCCGAAGAGGCTGCCGGAACCCAGCGGCCCAAGAATCTGATGCAGACCCTCATGGAAGACTATGAGACACACAAATCTAAAAGGCGCGAGAGAATGGATGATAGTAGTGTAAGTTTTTCCTCCTTTCCTCTTCCGCGTCTCCGAGGGCAGCCGTCGGCGTGGCGTAGGGTGTTCAGTTCAGGCACAGATGTGCTTGTGGTCGCCTGGCCGGCGTCATGATTCCAAAATCAATTTGCCAATGTGTGTTTATTTAACATGCCTAGACTCAGGTTTGGGTTTTGGCCTCGCTTCCCCAAAATGTTGATCCTGTAAGGAGCTGGTCCTTTTGCTGCCAAGTATCACTGGAGCCCACTGGCAAAGCTAGACCATGAGGTATTTGGTGTGTAGAAAGACAGCGCGTAAGGGCAACATGGGCAAAAAGGATGTAAGCGCTCTGAAATCATCCCCAGCACCAGGCAGTGGACTTCTACTATTGCTTGGCCTGCTCTGCAGAGATTTTGTTTCTCTAGAGTGCTATGAAGACGCTACCTAGTGCTCAAAAGACTACATGTGTTTGCAGCTGTTACCCAGCCTACGTGCAGAGTCTGGCAGGAAAGAGCTGAGTAGAGTGACAGTTAAAAACCACAAGGCTACGCTGCTACCCGCCCAAGCTTTATAACTTTGCACATGACAGTCACGTCAACTGTGACAGAAGTCATCTGCTCTGTGGTTTCTTTCTCCAGTAAGAGAATGAGTTGCTGTTGTTCCAGACAGCCCTGGGACCAGCCTCAGGTTTTCAGCCAACCTCCTAAGAGTCTTCTGGCATCAGTCTCTTAGCATGTACTGAGGGGATCATTCCTCCCCCCAACTGCGCTTAGGTCACAGATAACTTGGGTTGGTTGAGGATGCTACCTAGTTTACCTGGGCCAGTACTGGTTTATGCCTGATATCCTGGCATCCTTATTAATGCCATTCCTTTTCACTCTTAAAAGTGTTCCAGTTTGGGTAGTCATGTTAAACTTGAATGCTGTGGGATTCACATTAGGAATTCTATGCCAACTTAACTACCCTTTCTATCCTGACTATGGATTTCTGGAGGTGAAGCCAGATATTAGAAGTTACTTTCAAGATACACAGTGGTAAAGAAAGGAAGAAAGCAAGTGGTGAGACAGGTAGCAGTCTCACCACTCACTTGGCGGCTCCCAGGCCCTCCCTTGTTTGCACCTGAACTATGTGGATCACTGGCTCAGCTACACTACCAGGGTAGTGCTACTATACTGGCTGTTCCCCATATTGCCCAGTGGAATGGGACCTGCCCCTTGGTGGCTGTGGACATTTCCACTGTCGGCTTCACTGCAGGGGTGCCAACAGCTTCTTTCCTGAGTCTGTAGGACATTTCTGCCCGCTGAGTCACTTTAACCAGCCCTTCTTTGTAGCCATGTATAAAAGTATGGAGTTCACCTGTAGGAATTTTCTAGGGCCTGTGGCCATTTTGAAGCTTAGTCCTCTAGGCTTCTGATTTCTTTTCTCCCTATAATTCTGCACCTTAAGTCAGCAGCTTTAGTGGAAGTTAGCCAGGTGGACCCCCCCATTCCCTGGCGTGGAAGCTGGAGAACCACTTAGCGTGTGATCCAGGTGAGCCTCTGCTGTGCACTTGTTCAGCACGCTCTGATTGTCCCTTGCTTATGTCTTTTGTGGTGTGATGTTAGAAAAAAATGCTCTATACAGAAGAGAAGAGCCAGTTCTCACTCATTTCAGACAGGGGTCTAGAAGACTCCATTGTGTACACCCCAACACTCAACACCTAACAAATGCCCCTTGGCCTTCATGAGGCTATGTGGAATTGTCATTTTAAGATGCCAGTTGCCCTTCACTTGCAAAGTGAAGAGGCAGCCTCCTGTTTCTGTATTTCCCAAGTAAATAAACACTTCAAATAATGAAAAAAAACTTGTTAACTAACCAAGCTGTGAATATCCCTGAATGGTCTTGAATTCATGGCCATTTGTTTTGCACTAGTACTGATGTTGCAATCAGATCAAATTTGTTGAAAATTCTTAGGAGCAAGATAAAAATCTGCTCAACTCATTGTGTCCTCTTTTAAGGGACCCAACTCTATAATAACATACTCAGATTGCTTCTAAAAAAAAAAACATGTGACATCCGCCAGTCTTAATAGGAGAGCCCCATCCCCTAGCCCTTCTAATTCAGAGGATCTTTTCTGCTATTTCTATGTCACTCACTGGTGAATATGTTGAAGTTTACCTGAAGGGACAAGCCATCATTTTTTTTTTATTGTTGGGGATTCATTGAGGGTACAATAAACCAGGTTACATTGCATTTGTTAGGCAAAGTCCCTCTTGCAATCGTGTCTTGCCCCCAAAAGGTGTGGCACACACCAAGGCCCCACCCCCTTCCTCCTTACAAGCCATCATTTTTTTTCCTAGCTGATCTGTGGCCCCTTTTTCATTTTTTCTTTAATTGTCCATTATACCAGAAGATGATAATAATAGGGAGGGCATGGCTCAGTGGTTGAGTAAGTGGCTTATCTATCTCTAGACGCTAAAGATCATTGTGTTCAAGTAAACCGCTGGGAAGCATGCAGGTGTGCCCTTTCAGAGATGATAACCCACACTTGAGAATCCAGGAGTAACTCACACATGAGTAGAACCCAAGCATGTGCTGGACCATAGAAAGTAGCAAGTTCTTTCTGAATTGAATGGAGAGAATTCGCATTTGCTGTGCTGCCCAAAACAAAACAGGCTGATAACAACATGTATGACCCGTTAGATATGATGACATTAATGGGCGTGAAGGACAGGAGAACAAAGGAAGCTATGCCCTGTGGTTTTGCAGCATGACTTTTACTAACAGATCTGAGAAAAACTGATCCTTGCCATCAAAAATAGGTTCAGTGTCCTCCAGCCCCTGTTAGAGAAGGGATGGGCTCTGGAACCCTATTAGCCTGGAACCCTCCTCACTTCAATTTTCTAAACTTTCCTAAGCAAGACAGGCAGGGAGGCCCCTGGCTCACGGAATTCTTGCAGGGGAGTGGTGTGAGGAAAGTTGTATGGCCCTTGGTAGCCCCCCACCCCCAATTTTTTTTCATGCCCCTGAGCTGTCATTCTCTCCTTCCTGCTGGAAAGGGGGTGGGGGGTGATCTGAGAGCTCAGAGAACAACAGAAGATGGAAAGTTAAATCCTGCACCGTCTTGGACCCTCTCCCCAGGAGTCGCTGTTTCTGTGATAAGATCATCTGTGGATATCCTATCCTGGTCATTTGGCAGCTGGTAAAAATGATCAAGGACAAGGAATATGAAAAAGCCCCTTTTCTCAAAAAGTTAACCGCGCCTGGCCAGGTTTGTTACTAGCCTGGAACTTGAGCAGAGTGCTCACGTGGCACAGTCACCAAGGAGTATCTCTGGCCCCACTTACTAATAACAACCCCTTGGCAAATTATTGAGGAAGGTGAATTGCCATCCCACCCCACCTCCTTAACTGGGGCTATTTACCAACCTAGACAAGGCCTCCGTATGAATTAGGAAAAGCCTCCCCTTTTCACACTCTGTGAGGATGCAACCCCACTGGATTTCAGCACCGTTCTTCCATTTATCTTGGCACTTTTGTGCAGTGCGTGCAAGAGTTTGCCTTATCTGGAAATATTATCTTGTATGGAAATGTACCCTTATCTGGGTCTGACACCGTTTCTAGTCAGTCATGCAGCTCATAATGGACTAAGAGAATCATAGTTTCCTAAAGGGCTTCTTGGTGCCTGTCAAAGGGACACCTCAGAGGTGGGCTTGCATACTCATGGATCTGGAAGACGTTTGAACTGCAGGGCACAGATGATGGGCTGTTTGGATTTTTTTTCTTTAGGCACCAAGAGTCCCTTCAGGAAGCTATGATTCACCAGTCCATTGTGAGTTGCATGAGTATATTTAGGCAAATAGTGTTTTTCTGGCCAGTTGTTTCCCCAAGCTGACCTGAGCCCCAGAAGGTGAAAGTGGTGGGTCCCTGAGTCAGTGATGCTCTGTAACGTGTTGGTAGATTTGCTTTCCCTTTCTCAGTTGAGGGGATGCTGGCCAGAGTCCAGATCACAGTCTTCTGGGTGTCCAGCTCCACCCTCACTGCTAGCACAGGATCTGATCTCAGTTGCTTTTTCCTGTATTCTCTCTCCCCGAGACCTACTTACTGAGAGGTCTTCCAACCACCCTCTCCTGTCTTGGAAGAAGAGGAGCTTTATCAGTTCTCCTGGGCTGTGTCAAAGCTGAGGCCTGGTTTCTTTGAGAATTCCCGGCACACTTTTCCCTTCCAGACCAGGATTAGTGTTGGGATTTATGGCCTTATTCTCCCTGAGAAAGTGAAGAAGCTCGTCTGCCTCCAGTGCCCCCCTCCCCAGCTCTACCGGAAGCTCAGCCACAATCAAGAATGCCTTGTGCTATCCAAGCCCTCTCTTGGGTTCTCACTCATACCCTAGGAGAGGTACAAAGAAAATGAGAGCCCCAGCCACCAGCCTGATCATTACAGAACTGTGATTCTTGAGTGCTGCAAATGAGAATCAGGTAATAGTCACAGACATGTGATCCTACCTAACCAGTCTATGGCTACCACTACCCCAAACCAGTAAATACCTCACATGTCCTAACCAGTATAAACTTAAGGTCATTACCATAATTCTGGAGGTGGCTGTCCTAAGTTGGTCCTACTATCTCATTTCTCATAGTTGGGCTATTTTTTCCATGCTTTTCTTGAAGAAGACTTTTAGTCTCCTATAGGAACTAAAGGACCATTTTACTTCCCAAGTGCTCATATTAATCCTAAATAATCATCCTAAATGATCATCCCACTCTCGAGAACTGTTCCAGGCCCCCAAGGTTCTGACAAGGGAAGCTATGTGGTCTCCCTAGGCACAGCTACCCTTAGGTTAGTTTAGAGCTCTTGCTTTCACAAACCTTGCATTCAAATGAACTCCTATCCTTTACTGAGGCGTTCTTTCAACTGGACCACAGTCTATAAGACTGCTTTGGGGTCCAGAGAAGCCTACAAGAAGAAAGAAGTCTGGCTATAGATTTTAGTAAATCCAAAATGGCCACATAGGCCCTTGGTGATGGGCAGTTGGTTGTTTACAGTGGGGAAGGAATCTTGTTAATTCAAAGCAGAGAAAATCTTGAATTAACAAAGTATGGCTTATCTGATATTTCTATTGATGAATAATAGGGTATCTGGTTGCTCCAAAAGATACAGACTTTTAAATAAACTAATATCAGATGAAGCAAGTCTTGGCATGGGTGTGGAATGGTCTCCTGGTGTTACTTCCTGTCATGTCCGACCCTGGCGTGGTGCGGGTTCCTGGCTGGGGGGTGTTCTGTAAGCGTGTCTGTGCTGTGTACTAACCCTGGTCTTTTCCCTTTCTGCCAGTACACCTCTAAGTTACTGTCTTGCAAGGTGACTTCCGAGGTACTTTTCAACTTGTTTGTGTTGGTTTTACTGAGTGCATGATCCAGGTGCATGCTGTTGTGGTTTGCCATTTCCTGGTGGGTTAAATGAGAATGGCAAGAAACATGGCTTGTCTCCATACGTATTTCCTCCTGCCTGTTCTGAATTGTGGGATTGCCTCATAGTGTTAGAGTCCGTGCAGCAACGATACACACTGAATGCTGTGCTTTGCTGTGCTGTGTGGTGGGCTGGAGAAGACCTTGCTCAATCATGGATCCCAAAGATGTTTGGACTGCAGGCCACAACTGGGTTTTTAAAGTATCTTGAGGCATTAATAGCAAGTATACTCTGGTTAGAGAACAGAGCAGCTCATACAGATTGCGCCTTTGTTTCGGCCAGTCTTGTTTCCTTTAACACACATCTGGAGAGCTCCATTCTGTAGATACTTAGGATGGTTCATCCTAAATCTATAGATTATCAAATGTGAACCACCCCAGTTCCCCTAAGTTAAACTTCTAAGAGTCTCCTTTTCCTAACTTCCTTTTATACAAATTTTTGCAAATGCATGTACTATGAGAAAGCATAATATTTTTCTCTTTGAAATTTTTTCCTTTTTTTTTTTTTTTTTTAGTTTTTGGCCGGGGTTGGGTTTGAACCCACCACCTCTGGCATATGGGACTGACACCCTATCCCTTTGAGCCACAGGCACCACCCAATTTTTTCCTTTTTTGTTGTTTTTTTGTTGTTGTTGTTTTTGGCTGAGAAAGCACTTTTATTACTACATTTTATTTTTATGTTAAAAGAATTATTTCAAATATACAGAATTGTAGAGGAAAACCATTCATTTATTCATTCAATAATTTACTGAGGCTCTACTGTGTGTCAGGCACTGTGCTAGTTCCAAGAATACACAGCCCACAAAACAAGATTCCCAGTGCCATGGAGCCGGCATTCAGTTTCCAATAATAGAGCATAAGGAAATGATGTAACCTACCTACCATTCTGGCTTTGTCTCTTCTTACCGTTTCATAATATTTGTTTAACATTTTTAACAGAAAATTTTGCAAACACAATTCAAGCCCACTTATTACCTCTCTCAGTTCCCTCTTTATCCCCAGAGGCTAATTTTTGAGCTCGGTATTCATCATTTCCATGCATGGTTTTATGACTGCACCATGTATGGATATAGACATAAATAAAATACCTTAATTTTGCATGTTTAAAACATTTTAAGTGGTAAATCATGGTGCAGTATCCTTTGTCTGCCTTGTTTTCAGATGTGTCCATGTGACATTTGTGGTTCCCAGCTCACTCTTTGTAACTGCTTGATAACATTCCATTGAATAAATACACCATTATTTATTCAATCTCCTATTTGATAGAAATGTAGATTGTTTTCAGGTTTTTTTTTTACCTTTATAAATAATGCTCTAATGAATGTTATTATATATGTCTCTTTCTGTACTCTGTGTATCTAGGAGTAGGAGCACTCACTGGCTATGACATTGACCACATCCTTACATTTACTAGACACTATCAATGCTTCTTCAAATCGCTGTAGCAACCGATAGCATAATATATTTTTAAAGTCTCCCTATTTAGCAAAAGAATTATATTTCATGATATATTAATTATAGTGATGAGCTGCTGATTATCAGCAATTTTCTTTCATCGGGTATCAAGTGGATACTAGGAGTAGCATTCCGTGTACCTTCCGCGGTATGTAATTATGGTTTATCATCTGGAGGATGGCAGTTTGAGAATTTAGCCCTAACCTCATAGGCCCTTTGAGTCCACATTGTTTAAAACAGTGAACATCTGGTCAAATATATCCAAGCACGATAGAATTGGGCCCACTCTGTCTTCAATGGAAGAGAAGATAGAGAGCTAAAAATATCGATACTGATATTAACAGGGTAACCCAATATTATTGAATATACCTATCTTTTGTTTCACATCCTCAAGATAAAATTGTCTGTTGGTTGCTGTTCATTGTTAAGCAATTCACTCACCCAAATTTACTAAGCATTAGAGAGAAAAATTTATATTAGAGAGTTGTTCAAAACGGATTGAGATTTCCCCCCACAAGATTGAATTTGAAGTAATTTGTGCAAATAATGAAACTTGAAATGAGGCTCCATTTCCATGGACAGTGTTTATTGGTCTTCCCTCTCTGGATTCCAGTCACTGAGCAGCCATCTAGCCTGGTGGCCTTGGGCATCAACTCTGCACCTAGAATGCTGGGTTCAAATCTTGGTTTTTCCTTCTGCTACTTGGGTAACACTGAGGCAAGTTATTTACTTACACTCCCAGTGCTCTCCTATGAGAAATGCAAGTAATAATAGCATGAATCTCATAAAACAGTAGTGAAGATTAGAATAGATAACTGGTTCATAGTAATCATGACGTAAGCATGTACTATTATTAGCACCCCAGAAACATGTGCTTTTTCATCCAGAAAGGAAAGGAGTGAACTTTGGAAAAGCAAAGTTAATATAGAGTAATACAAGATAATAAGATAAGAGCTCTAGTTTTGCTACAGATTCACAGAGATATGTGTGCATATGCATACGTGCACACAAAATCATCTGGGTTAATTATGGAATTGATGCTTATTCATATACCTTCCCTGAGGCCTTGGCTTTTGAATCTTCAAAAGACCAGTTGCAGAGTAGCTTCACCTGGAGACAGGTCCTCGGCCACAGATAGCATTATATCAAGGTTGCTGGCTATTTCAATCATAATGCTCTTCTCTATGCCATTCCTAGGAGCTTTAGATTTCATCAGAAATGCAGGATCATGTTACCTGGCGATACAAATTGGGGAAATCAATTAAGAAAAGAGCTCATTGTTGGTATAAGTGGATTATTTGAACTCTTAACAAAATTATATTATTTTTCTGCCCATTATACTTTTTATGACTAAGCTCCATGAGGAAAAGGATTATTCTATCCTTAATATGAAGCACTTTGCCTGACACTTGGTAGGAACCAGGGAAGTATTTATAGGATATGGATAAAATGGCTTCCTCAAGGACAGAGCAAACTCCCTTTGCTCCAGTTGTTTTGAGAATTCAAGTAGGGTTCAAACAATAAGACAGTGTTCCAAAAAGATGGGGATCATATTTTTCAAAGCCTTAGATTTGTTTTTAGCTTTTATGTGACCCTTTTCATTTATATCTGCAATCTGAAAGGTAAACACATAACCATTTTATACAATGCAGATTTCCCTATAAAATGCCTTTTTTATGCAACTTCATATTTTATTAATCCCTTTCACATGATGAAAGGAATAATTATTTAAGAACCCATTATACTAAATGCTTTGCATAGATTGCCTCATTCCTTCCTCCGGCCAGTTCTATGCTGTAGTTATTATTATTTCCATTTTATATGGGGATACTGAGGTATGGGGTTAAGCGACTCTTCCAAGGTCACACAGTCACTAGGGTTCAAACCTAGACTGCGTAGACTTTATAGTCCACACTGCCTCCTGAGAAATCCTATATAACGGGGCAGTTGTACTCTCCATTTTATAAAGAAATTGGGATACAGATGAACAGTAAGGGACAAAACTGGAGAGAGAGCTCAGGACTCCAAGTGCAGTCCAGTGCTGCGTCTCCGTTCCATGCTACTGTATACATTAGACCAGAAAATTCCTCTGTTGAACTATACCAAGCTGGAAGCATGCTTTCTTTCTAATTTGTTATTGTTAGATAGTTTTAGATATTGAGTGACCACGGTGTGCTTACACACAACACACTTAATGACACAGTATCATTCATTCAGTGACATGACCGAGGACATCCTACATGGCAGGGCCAGCTCTCCCTGCTGGGAGGAATGGGGAAGAAGTCCCAGAAGAAAGCTCATTGAATGGGTGATCCATTTATTTGACAAGGGTGCAAAGAAGCAGGTCGAAGCGGGTCCCTAGACCTTTCATCTATCCGAAATCTGCTTATACCTCTTCTCCCACCTCTGCCTGTAACCTACATCTGCTTGCTTCTCTGGAGCTGCCAACAGCACTGTCCCTTGCCTAAGTGATTATTTTTTAGAATAAGCAAAACCTTCATGGCTGTTTGGATGACCAGCTGATATGAGCTCTACTGACTGGACTTTTCTTTAAAATCGGGAACTATATGTCCTAAGCTGATGCCAGAGAAATTGGTGGACATACATCAGTGTCATGAAATAAAAGCATGTCTCATATGTTGGCCACCTAAATGTCATTCATTTGGAATCTCATCTTGATCAAACTGCGGCTGGAACGGATTGGCTAAGGTCTCCTCTCAGGAATCACAGACTGTTCCAGTGAACGGTGGGGTGGGTGGGGAAGGCCCTCCCTTGGTGGTGGTGAGCCTACTACCCGAAGGCTATTGTCACCTTTAATTTCCTTTACTAGCATATAGGGGCCTGAAGTTGCATCAAAATGCTGAGATTGCTTTTTATTGGCCTGAGAAGCTTTTTGTTTTTATTTCCCACTTAATGGCTGTTTGAGTTTAGTTATGCCAAATTCGATTTTCATGATATAAATGTGATCATAGCTTATGTAAATAAGCTTGATGGATTAAATCCACACTGGTCCCATTGTTGGGGATTGTTTTCTGGTTTTTCTGTTTATGAAGAGACTAAGATAATCTATAGTTATGCTGTCTAATGTGGTAGCCACTAGCCACATGGAGCTCTTTACATTAAAATTAAATGCTTAGCTTCACAGCTACACTATCTCTATTTCAAGTGCTCAGTGGCCACACGTTGCTAGTGGCTGTCAGGTTGAGTGACACAAATACAGAACATTTTCATCATTGCATTAAATTCTATTGGGCATCGCTGATCAGTAGCACGGAGAAGTCTGCTTCGTTATCTAAAATGTGATGTAGGATCACACCTGGTTCAAAGAAACTAGCAGAACATGTCATGAAAACCAAATCTCTCTATGTTGAAAACTAGGGGTCAACTAGCAAATAAATTTCACCTGCAAGATGAATGCACAGCCAGAACTTCCCATCTCCCGCTTTCCCAGTATCTCTTTCCCTCCCAGCACTACTAGGTACTTTTTAACTTTCTCCTCTCATGTTGAGAGAAAGGAGGAAAGAAAGAGAGGAGTTGGCTTGTGTACATAATTAACATCCGTGAACTCTGCGTAATTTTTTCTCTTCTTTCTTCAGGTCCTTGAGGCCACACGGGTTAATCGAAGGAAGAGCGCACTGGCCTTGCGCTGGGAAGCAGGGATCTATGCCAACCAGGAGGAAGAAGGCAACGAGTAAACTCTCTCCAACCCAGGAAGCTCCTTTGGTGCTTGGGATACCAAGAAACCAAGAACATAACAACTCAAAGCATTTTAATGGACTATTTATTAAAGTGCAGACAAACTCAGCAATCCTTACGTAGACCAGAAGCAGCAATACACAATGATGAGAAATAAAACGATAAGGAAGTCCACTCATCAGACACTGACTCCCAGGAGTCAAAAGAGAAAGGATTTTTTTTTTTTTCTTTTTGTGACTCAAAGAATCTCAATGTCTGGGATTTGGACCAATCCGCAATTGATCCAAAAGGACAAAGACTTGACCAGCAAACCAACATAGCTGCTATAGGCAGGGCAGAGACCAGCCTCGCTGGGTGATGAGGAAGAACAGTGGTGATAGGGCCATTTAGAGAGCTCTAGGGCCCGGGCTCATGAGTCCACGAGGCCTGGGATGTCTCTCTGCACCCGTGTCCCACCTGTCACTCACAGCATCAGAGGTGTCGTATTAATTCCACTTTCTCCAGCAGCCATAAAACGAATAGTGTCTCTTCTCCACACTTGTGAGAGGAGGCAGTCAGGATTCCATTTCTCTTACATTTACTTCTTTTTAATCAATTGGGTACAATTCATGATTGCAATCGATAAAAATCCTTATTTTTAAGACAAGCTTTCTTCATGTTGCAAACACAATCTCTTGTACATCCGGAGGCTGAGGAAAGGGGAGGAAGGCAAACCAAACGGGTGATTTTAGCTTTAGGATCATGTCTGCTTTCACTATATTGACTGATCTGCCATTCACAAGAACACATTTTCACCGTTATGTTTCTTCATATGAAAATAATTATATTTAACGGGCAACAACTATTTTTATGATGGGATGGGGGAATATATACATGTATACAATCTGTACACATTGAACAGCTTGGTTCAAGATGGTAGGGGATATTTTTAGAGTGGCAATAATTGAAAAAAAAAAAAAGTGCGAACTCTGCCTTCGAGAGGTGGGCAACATGAAATCAAAAAGGTGTTTATAACTATTTTGTACTATAAAGTTGGCCTTAGAGGTAGGAAGAACAATGGATTGTTTGGGGTCAATCAAAACAGAAACATGAAAGAAAAGTCATGAAGGTAGAGGGAGAAAAAGGGAGGGAGGGAGAAAGAAATGGGAAGAAAATAAGGAAGGAAGAGATACTATTTTTGCTGAGCAACCAATGTTTTTTCAGGGTGATACAAAGAAAAATATAGACTAGAAATGTAAGTGCAGGCTGGAATCAGCTACATACAGATGGGTGTGCGTGTGTGTGCTTGCGTGTGTGTGCCTTTGTGTGTTTGTGTAAGGTGTGTATACCATGAGTAAGGGTGTGTGTGTGTGTGTGTGTGTGTGAAAATTCCAGAGTGATCATGGCACTTGGGTGTACAGTTAATTCCTCCAAAGCTATTTGCCAGCTATGGGAGTGAGTGAAAATTTCTTTTTTATGAAAAGGGATATAAAGGCACCGAGCTGATGCAGTATTTGTAATATTAAATTGATCTAACATGGTATTTGCATGAGTCCTGACTGCAAAGTTTTGAGCAAGTTTTGTAAGCTGATGTTTTAGGAACGTACCCTATTTATTCTCATGCCTTGTATTCATACTTAGTGTATGATAGAGGATGCCAGCTTTAATCTTTCTGTCATTCAAAGCAATATAATAAGGGTATTCAATAACCGGGTGCCTGGTTATTGAATTTCTGGATGAGAAAATTTTCAGTTCTGGCCATGAAGGAAAAAAAAAAACAGCCTTCTTTTTTTTCTCCTTTGTTTTAAAACTATGTTTTTTTTAAAAAGCAATAATTGAGTCAGACCTCACTAAAGTTCATTTCTGTTTTCATATTGTCATGTCATAAGCTCTAACAAGTAAGCTGCTCCACAAAATTTGTATGTAGGCGTTACGCACATTACCTTTGCTTCTTTTATTAGACTAGTGTTGACTTTGGGGGGAAGTTTATTCACAGGCAGGTAGTGGGCATGAAGTAAAAAATGGAATTGTTTAAGAATAAGGATCCTTCAAAACTGCCAAGGGAATCTCTTAAGTTAAAGGTAGACTCTACAGATAGCTGAAATAACACATGGGCAGTCGGCACCAACTTAAAATAGTTTGTTCTCCTGAATATTCTGAATAAATTTTCAACAAAATGTGCTAGCCCTTGGGGACACAAAACCAGTAAGATCTCTGCTGCAAAGCATTCATTTTATGGTGGGGAGTCTGGCGTGGAGACAGTCATTCCCAGGAGAGTGAGTTGTGTTAAGACATCCCAACAGGTGAAATGGGAGTACCCAGGAGAGAGGACCATCTCTGCCTGAGCAGTTCCAGCCAGAGGTCCCTCGTGCCTGGGCTGAGGACCCAGCAATCAGGTGTTCCCAAGGCAGCAGACACGGGGACAGGAAAAGAGGAGGCAGCAGCCTCATGTGACCCCAGGCACTATGACAGTTAGGATGGCTAGAGAGTAGGCTAGTCTATGGGTCACACAAAAAAATAGAAAGTGCTTTATGTTTTCTGAACTGACTCATGGATCCAGTAGAGATCATAGGCATGATATAGACAAACTCCCCCCATTTTTCAAGGAGGGAACTCTTTCCCTACATGAAACTTACATTTGAGAAGAGAATTTGCAGCTAAAAGGAAAGCTTAGGAGGCCTTGCAATTTAGAGGCAAAGAGGTCTTTGACCACAGTTGATTGAAAGGGAAGCATTTACTTGCTTAAGGAATAACAAAGTTACAGAACTGACAGCCTTTGCCCCCCACCCCCTCCGCTGTCTGTGCACATAAGGAAACAAACATCATTTCTGTGACTCCAGTGGTCACAAAGCTGTTTTCTTTCACTGTGGCCCCTACCCTACATCCCCAACATGCGCTAGCTCCCCTGTGCTGCCTTCCAGATGACCGCTGTCTGTTTTCTTGCTCCACTCACTGGTAATCCTATTAAAATGTAAATTGCACCCAGGGATAGCCAGATTTTTTTTCTCTGTGCTCCTGAGTTTTTATTCATTCAAGAAACAATTGAACCAGCCCCCTGCTTTGTACATAGCACTGTGCTAGGCTCTGGGATCCCAAATGAACCCCTTTAACTTTCTGAAGATGGAACCAAGCCCTGGAGGAAAGTCATTCCTGTCTAATCCACTGAGAGAAAGAGGCTTCTGAAAAACTTGCCCTCTGATGCTCGGCTCCACCCCCCAAATAGCCCAGCTTGTTTAATCTCAGCGGTCACACGTGTTTAAATTCTGTGGCTGTTAAAAGCCTCCCAGAAAGCATTCCGTTCTGCCGTGTTGATAGACGCTCACTGTCCTCCAGAGCCAATTACTGACATACCTTGGCTTTCTTATCCAGAAATCATGGAAACAGGGTCTGTCAGTGGCAGGAGGCCGGGCTGTGTTGTGCTGGGATGACGCAATGCAGTTTACTAGCCTCTTTGTTTCCTCGCATGCTGCCCACCCGGGGCAAAGTCATATAAGCAGTATATAAATCAGTGTCCGCATACACACACACACACACACACACATACACATACACACACACACACATATATATAAACTGTAACAAGGAACACTGAGACAGTGTTGACTTTTGTCTCTGAAGACAAATGCACATTTTTTTTCCAGCTAAAGAATGAATTTCATTAAACTATGTATTGAAAAAAAAAATAGCCTAAGTGTTAGAGATGGTGACTATATCCAGTTTTAGTTACAGAACCAATTTCCGGAATTTTAAGCATTCAGTGAGCTGCCAATTTTGATTTTGTGTTGCTCTTTACCCAAATGACTTTTTTCTTTCTTTTGCTCTTTTTTTTTGGTGGGGGGTAGGGTGGGAAAAAAGCAGCAATACTGTGTTTGGAAATTAGACTCTGTATCCGGCTTTCCTGTGTATGTTAACTGCTTCAATGTTATTATCCTGCTTTGGTTTTATAGTGATTGTGAGGCATTCAATGCAAGTATACAGTTATTTTCTCATTAAAACCCAGTGTGTGTTGTGTTTTTATAAATGATGCTGCTTATGTGACAGGGAAGGAGAAAGCCTGGCTGAACAGTGGCATGCCAGCGTCCTTTGACTCTGCGTGACAACATCTGCTTCCATACACTTACCTGTTTTTAGGGGAGTCATTGAGGGTACAAAGAATTACGTTACAGCGATTGCCTTTGGCAGGTAAATTCCCTCTTATGGTTGTGTCCCGCTCCCAAGAGGTGTTCACTGTGCTCGCCATCCTCCGCCCTGCTTCCATACATTTGCAACAGAGAAAGCCATCAGCTGATGGAGCAACATGGCACCAGGTTGTCCTCAAGGCCCCTTTTCAATGTCCCCAGCTGCCCTGGCCAGAAGCCTCAGACAGGGCCCACAGAAACGATACAAGACTCCTGGAGGGCTCAGGGAGACTCCAAAGCCAAACTCAGCTGGGCAAACAGCAGGCCTAGCCCTGCACTCTAGCCTCACGTGTGACTCCTTAGCTCTAAATGAAATACAGCCTAAGCATCTGTGTTGGGCCCTCCTCTGCAAAGAATGGAGAACTGCAGACTTTAAAAAGCAAACCAAGCTGGGCATAGTGCCTCACGCCTGTAATCCCAGCACTTTTGGGAGGCCAAGGCAGGAGGCTTGCTTGAGCCCAGGAGTTTGAGACCAGCCTGGGAAACATAGTGAGGCCCCATCTCTACAAAAAGTAAGAAAAGATAGTTGGGTTTAGTGGTGTGGATCTATAATCTCAACTTCTGAGAAGGGAGGATCACTAGACCTGGAGTTTGAGACTGCATTGGGCTAAGATTGCAACACTGCAGCCAAGCCTGGGTGACAGACTGAGACCCTGTCTCAATAAATAAATAATAAAATAAATATATGAATAAAATAAGAGCACACATTTGTCAGGGGAAACTTCCTCCCCAAATTTCCTGCCCTCCCTTCTACTTCCTGTGCCTTCAGCCTCGGCTGTTCTATCCCATAACCCAACTCTGAGCCCCCAACCCCAGCTCTCAGTGTCTGCTCTGCCCCCAGACCCTCCTCTACCCTGCACTTTCTTTCTACCTGCCTCTTTTGCTAACTCTCCCTCTTTGCAACTTGTCCAATCTTTTCTCCCCAGAATTTCCAACCCTTTTTTCCTTCACTGAGCATCTGGAGGCTTCCCTGTGTCACCCTGTCATGGGATGGCATTTTTCGATCTCCAAGTGGTGACAGCAGGGGTGGGGAGAGATGACAGTCCCCTTTGAAAATTTGATCAAACTCTAGGAATAGTGGACATGTCGTGAATGCCACTGAGAATGCAACAGGCTCTTTGCAGGCTTCCTGTGAACGGGGTGCATTTACGTTGCTTTCTTGCCACTTACATATGAGGACCCCAGGGCTCTGGAAGGTTGGTTTGTTCAATGCATACCATACATGGCAGGGCTTGAATTTGAACTAGAGCTTTCTAATTCAAGGTGTTGCTCTAAATCGCTCTTTCCGCAGAACCACACCTGGTCAACTTCACATACAAGGTCAAGAAGACATGTTGTCTGTGAGCTTACACCATCTACCCCCACTGTACTCCAGGAGAGCTGCTCTTGGGGAGCAAGGCCAAGGCTGTGATGGGAGCACACGTCTGGGGGAAGAGAGAGATCTTGGCGGGAGCAGGAAAGAACTTCTTTCTTTCGGGCGGCGCCTGTGACTCAGTTGGTAAGGAGCCGGCCACATATACCGAGGGTGACGGGTTCAAACCCTGCCCCGGCCAAACTGCAACCAAAAAGTAGCCGGGCGTTGTGGCGGGTGCCTATAGTCCCAGCTACTTGGGAGGCTGAGGCAAGAGAATCGCTTTAAGCCCAGGAGTTGGAGGTTGCTGTGAGCTGTGTGAGGCCATGGCACTCTACCCAGGGCAATAAAGTGAAACTCTGTCCCTACCAAAAAAAAAAAAAAAAAAAAAAGAACTTCCTTCTTTCAAATGAACATTATCTGGGCTCTTCTCTTTAAGATCATTTCTCCCAGGAGAGGGTAAGAGGAGGTGGTTCAGACATCCCAGTTGCCAAAAAGGAACAAGAGGTGACTGCAAATAGGGTGATGAAACCATGCTATCATGAAATGGTGGTGATGGTTGTGCAATTCTAAATTTACTAAAAATCACTGAATTGTACCTGTGAAATGGGGAATTTTTCTTTTTCTTTTTTTCTTTTTTACATCTTGCACAATAAAAACTTTTATATCAATGCCAGACATGGAAGTATAAATACAGTCTAATACACAGCCTTTTTTTTTTCTTTCCTGGCATTTTCTTAGTTATTGTGTTAAGACATTTATATTCTACATTTACTAAGTTTCACATGTACCCTTGTAAGATGCACCACAGGTGTAATCCCACCAATCACCCTCCCTCTGCCCACCTTCCCCCTCCCTCCCCTCCTTTTCTCCCTTCCCCCTATTCTTGGGTTATAACTGGGTTATAGCTTAAATTAGTTTCATAGTAGGGCTGAGTACATTCGATACTTTCTCTTCCATTCTTGAGATACTTTACTAAGAAGAATATGTTCCAGCTCCATCCATGTAAACATGAAAGAGGTAAAGTGTCCATCTTTCTTTAAGGCTGCATAATATTCCATGGTGTACATATGCCACAATTTATTAATCCATTCGTGGATCGATGGGCACTTGGGTTTTTTCCATGACTTAGCAATAATGAATTGGGCTACAATAAACATTCTGGTACAAATATCTTTGCTATAATGTGATTTTTGGTCTTCTGGGTATATACCTAGTAGAGGAATTATAGGATTGAATGGCAGATCTATTTTTAGATCTCTAAGTGTTCTCCAAACATCTTTCCAAAAGGAATGTATTAATTTTCATTCCCACCAGCAGTGTAGAAGTGTTCCCTTTTCTTCACATCCACGCCAACATCTCTGGTCTTGGGATTTTGTGATATGGGCTAATCTTACTGGAGTTAGATGTTATCTCAAAGTAGTTTTGATTTGCATTTCTCTGATGATTAAAGATGATGAGCATTTTTTCATGTGTCTGTAGGCCGTGCGCCTGTCTTCTTCAGAGAAGTTTCTCTTCAAGTCCCTTGCCCAGCCTGGGATGGGATCCCTTGTTCTTTTCTCGCTTATACGTTTGAGTTCTCTGTGGATTCTGGTTACTAAACCTTTGTCGGAGACATAAACTGCAAATATCTTCTCCCATTCTGAGGGCTGTTTGCTTGCTTTACTTACTGTGTTCTTGGCTGTGCAGAAGCTTGTTAGTTTGATTAGGTCCCAGTAGTGTATTTTTGAAGCTGCTTCAATTGCCCGGGGGGTCCTCCTCATAAAATACTCGCCCAGACCAATGTCTTCAAGGGTTTTTTCCTTGCACTCTCTTCTAGTATTTTTATAGTTTCATGTCTTAAGTTAAAATCTTGAATCCAGTGAGAGTCTATCTTAGCTAATGGTGAAAGGTGTGGGTCCAGTTTCAGTCTTCTACAGGTTGCCAGCCAGTTCACCCAGCACCATTTGTTAAATAGGGAATCTTTTCCCCACTGAATGTTTTTAATTGGCTTGTCAAAGATCAAATAACAGTAAGTAGCTGGATTCATCTCTTGGTTCTCTATTCTGTTCCAGACATCTACTTCTCTGTTCTTGTGCCAGTACCATGCTGTTTTGATCACTATCGATTTGTAGTATAGTCTGAGGTGTGGTAGCGTAATCCCTCCTGCTTTGTTTTTATTTCTGAGTAATGTCTTGGCTATTCGAGGTTTTTTCTGATTCCATATAAAACGAAGTATTGTTTTTTCAAGATCTTTAAAGTATGACAGTGGAGCTTTAATAGGGATTGCATTGAAATTGTATATTGCTTTGGGTAGTATAGACATTTTAACAATATTGATTCTTCCCAGCCATGAGCATGGTACGTTTTTCCATTTGTTAACATTTTCAGCTATTTCTTTTCTTAGAGTTTCATAGTTCTCTTTATAGAGATCTTTCACATCCTTTGTTAGATAAACTCCCAAATATTTCATCTTCTTTGGCACTACTGTGAATGGAATAGAGTCCTTAACTGTTTTTTCAACTTGACTATTGCTGGTATATATAAAGGCTACCGATTTATGAACGTTGGTTTTGTAACCTGAGACACTGCTGTATTCCTTGATCACTTCTAAGAGTTTTGTAGTAGAACACCTGGTGTTTTCCAGATATACAATCATATCATCTGCGAAGAGCAAAAGTTTGATCTCTTCTGACCCTATATGGATACCCTTGATCGCCTTTTCTTCCCTAATTGCGATGGCAAAAACTTCCATTACAATGTTAAAGAGCAGTGGAGACAATGGGCAGCCTTGTCTGGTTCCTGATCTGAGTGGAAATAATTTCAATTTAACTTCATTCAATACAATATTGGCTGTGGTTTGCTGTAGATGGCCTCTATCAGTTTAAGAAATGTCCCTTCTATACCAATTTTCTTAAGTGTTCTGATCATGAAGGGATGCTGGATATTATCAAAAGCTTTTTCTGCATCAATTGAGAGAATCATATGGTTTGGTTTTTAATTTGTTTATGTGCTGAATTATACTTATAGCTTTACGTATATTGAACCAGCCTTGAGACCCTAGGATAAAACCGACTTGGTCATGATGTATAATTTGTTTGATATGTTGCTGGATTCTGTTTGTGAGGATCTTGTTGAATATTTTTGCATCTATATTCATTAGTGATCTTGGTCTATAATTTTCTTTTCTTGTTGGGTCTTTTCCTGGTTTGGGGATCAGGGTGACGTTTGCTTCATAGAACGTGTTGGGTAGTCTTCCTTCTTTTTCTACCTTTTGGAACAGGTTGAGTAATATAGGTACTAGTTCCTCTTTAAAGGTTTGGTAGAATTCTGATGTGAAGCCATCTGGTCCCGGGCTTTTCTTTTTAGGGAGATTTTGTATGGTTGATGCTATTTCAGAACTTGATATGGGCCTGTTCAACATTTCCACTTGATTCTGCCTAAGTCTTGGAAGGTGACGTGCTTCCAAGTATTGGTCAATTTCCTTCAGATTTTCGTATTTCTGAGAATAAAGTTTCTTGTAATATTCATTAAGGATTTTTTGAATTTCTGAGGAGTCTGTTGTTATTTTGTATTTGTCGTTTCTGATTGATGAGATTAGAGATTTTACTTTATTTTTCCAGGTTAGGTTAGCCAAAGGTTTATCTATTTTATTGACCTTTTCAAAAAACCAACTTTTTGATTTATTGATATGTTGTATAATTCTTTTGTTCTCAATTTCATTGAATTCTGCTCTAATTTTGGTTATTTCTTTTCTTCTACTGGGTTTGGGTTTGGAATGTTCTTCCTTTTTCAGTTGTTTGAGATATCCCATTAAGTTGTTAACTTCCTCTCTTTCTGTTCAATTGAGGAAGGCTTGCAGTGCTATAAATTTCCCTCTTAGGACTGCCTTTGCGGTATCCCAGAGGTTCTGATAATTCATGTCTTCATTGTCCTTTTGTTCCAAAATTTTGGCAATTTCCTTCTTAATCTCATCTACGACCCAGCTATCATTCAGCATAAGGTTATTTAACTTCCATGTTTTTGTATGAGTATGCAGATTCCTGTTGTTATTGAGTTCAACTTTTATTCCATGTGGTCTGAGAAGATGCAAGCAATAATTTCTATTCCTTTAAATTTACTGAGGTTAGCCTTGTGACCTAGGATGTTATCAATTTTGGAGTATGTTCCATGTGCTGATGAGAAGTATGTGTATTCAGTTTTGTTGGGATGAAATGTTCTGTAGATGTCTGCTAAATCAAAATTTTGGATGATTAGGTTTAAATCTAAAATTTCTTTGCTCAGATTCTTATTGGAGGATCGATCCAACACTGCCAAAGGAGTGTTGAAATCTCCAACGATTATGGAGCTGGAGGAAATCAAGTTGCTCATGTCTGTTAGAGTTTCTCTTATAAACTGAGGTGCATTCTGGTTGGGTGCATAGATACTAATAATTGAGATCTCATCATATTGAGTATGAAGTGATCATTCTTATCCTTCCTTACTTTTGTTGGTTTAAAGCCTATTGTATCTGAAAATAGAATTGCAACACCTGCTTTTTTCTGATTACCATTTGCCTGAAATGTGGATGACCATGCTTTCACCCTGAGTCTATATTTATCTTTTAAGGTAAGATGTGATTCTGGTATGCAGCAAATGTCTGGCCTGAGTTTTTGTATCCAGTCAGCCAACCAGTACCTCTTTAGAGAACAGTTTAAGCCATTCACATTAATGAAGAATATTGATAAGTCTGGCAAAATTTTGGGTATCAAGTTTTTCGAAAGTCCAGTGGACATTTTTAATCCTTTCGCCACTGTGGAAGTTGGAGTTTGATCAAAAGTTTCTGAGTGAGTTTACTTTTGTGGTAGAGGATTGGGCTGGTCATTATGGAGGATAGGTCTGAGAATATCCTGAAGAGCTGGTTTGGTTATGGCAAATTTCTTCAACATATGAACGTCATTAAAGTATTTAATTTCTCCATCATAAATGAAACTCAGTTTAGCTGGATACAGGATCTGGGGTTGAAAGTTATTTTGCTTTAGGAGATTAAAAGTCAGTGACCACCCTCTTCTGGCTTGAAAAGTTTCAGCAGAGAGATCTGCAGTCATTCTAATATTCTTCCCTTTGTAGGTAATGAATTTCTTACATCTGGTTGCTTTGAGAATTTTCTCCTTCATATTAACTTTAGTGAAGTCAATTATGATATGCCTGGGGAATGTCTTGTTGGGATTGAATCGCAGTGGGGTTCTGAAACTGTCTACTATCTGAATTTCAGAATCTGTTGGTATGTCTGGAAAATTCTCTTTCATTATTTCATGGAGAAGGGCCTCTGTGCCTTGCGAGGCCACTTCTTCACTTTCAGGGATTCCAATGAGGCAGATATTAACCTTCTTCGAATTATCACAGAGCTCTCTGAGAGAATGATCTGTTTTTGCTCTTCCTCTTTGAGAGTTTGGGAGCGTTCAAAGGCTTTGTCTTCAATGTCTTAAATCCTTTCTTCTGCTTGCTCCACTCTGTTACTGAGGGATTCTGCTGTATTTTTCAGATCTTTGAGGGCTGCAAATTCTTGCTTCCGTGCATCAAAATCTTTGGTGGTTTTGTCTTTAAATTTGTTAAATTCTTGAGACAACTTTTGAATTTCTCCTCAAATTTCTAATTCCGACTTTTGAATTGCTCCTCGAATTTGTACTTCCAAATTTTCCTCCATTCTATTAATCTTGTTTGCAATCCAAATTCTGAATTTGATTTCTGACATCTCGGCCAGCTGTTTATGAATGGGATCTTCAAGTTACATCTGCTATATCTTTCCTTGGGTGGGTGGGGGGGTTTGATCTATTCTGATTATTCATGTTACCAGAGTTTTTCTACTGATTACGCCCCATGATTGTTTTACACTGTTTGATTTTTCCCCTGGAGCTTTGTCAAGGACCCGTACAGTGCTATGGCCTGAGAAACTGGGGACCTGTTTGGTGTGGTGGGGCTAAGTGGTTCTGTCTTGTTTTCAGCTGGTCTCTGTTCGACCCTAGTGAAACAGTACTGTGGGTGGAAGTCTCAGCTGTGAAGAAATACCAGCAATTATGTCACCCCCCCCCCACAGGCAACAATTGGAAAAGGAAAATCAAACCTTCCTACAACCACACACCCAGGGCACCACCTGAATAGTCCTTGGGCGATTGGCTCAGTTCAAAAGGTCCAAATCAATTGTCTCAGTCAACACCTGTCTCAGGTGGGAGAGTTTAAAAGGTCTCTGGCAACTGGATCTTGGGGGTCTGATGACTCAGATATGGCTTGCTCTGGTGCTCAGTGGAGTCAGGAATACCCACACAGCAAATAGATCAGTCTGGAAAGGTTGATGCCTCCTTCCCCACCTTGCACCTCTGTCACACCCAGTCACTGATAGCCCTGCAGGGCTGTGACCCAGTTGCCTGTAGTGAACAGATACTCCAGGGGTTTGTACCTGCCTGAATCACAAGGAATTCTATTTCTGCTCAGCCAGGCTGCTGAGCTCTGCCTCTATCTAGCAGGGGGAGGTGAAGCCTGACAACCTCAGGTGCTTGATGGAGGCTGGGGGGGTGTTCACTCAGTTCCAGTCCCGCCCCTGATTGATGTTACTGACAGAACAGAACAGAACAACTCTGTGGGAATTCGTTTCTGTCCCTGCTAAATTCCCCTGCAGAAGAGAAGCTGTTTTGAGTTCCCAGAGCCTGTGCCTCAGGCCCTGTCTTTGCTCCTGCAGGTTTGTATTCGGTTACCTGTCAGTTCTAGCCACTTGTCTTCCTTTGTCTATAGGCTGACAATCCCCTGAGGGCCAGGTGCATCTTAGGCTCAGTAAAGCAGTCCTCTGGGTCAGCCCTGCCCTGGGAACTTCCCGGCTCTGTGCATGCATTTCTAGTCCCCGCACTCCACCCAGGCCGGTACCGCCTCAGGCAAACCCTTTACTCATGGGGCCTGCGTTTCTGTCCCAGATCTGTTCAGTGGTGGTTGCCACCTGAGTAGATCCCCAGCCTCCTCTGGTTGCCCAGGGAGACAGGGGGTGTGGCTTCGGAATATCCGGGAGTGAGCACTATTGTTGGCAAAAGACGGCTGCTGTGCTGCACCTCGGGGCACCGCTGCTCCCATGTGGTTCTCTTTCAGCCGACCATCCTCTCCTCACTCCTGTGCTGCAGAGTCAGCACTGACCAGCTGCAGTTTAGGCCCTGTCCACACCCCTGAAGAAATCACCCAAGAATCTGGACTTTTGGGGGACAGGCCTTCAGACCTCAAAGTGAGAGTGGAGGGGAGTGCTGAGAGCTCAGAGTTGCAGGTAGAGAATATATACAGTTTTATATATTCACCCTAGTAGGGGAGGTAGGTCTAGTTTTTAGATGGTCTCTCCCGTGGAGTGGAGTGGGAAGAACTTTGAACTCTGCTCATTTGTTTGTGTGGCACTCTGAGCCGTTCTCATGGGGGAGGGGACTCCCGTCCGCTTGGTGATGGATTTTGTACCTTTTGTTTGTATCTTTGGGGTTGCAGCTCACCTTAGTGGGGTTGATGTGAGTTCTTCAACTTCTCTCTTGGTGCAACTTTAATCCACCAGGTTACTTGCTAAATTTCTGTCCTTTAACTCTCCTTCTGGATGGGAGCCTGAGTCCCAGCTGGAAAAGTTCTGATTTAGTTTACCTGGGCAGCCAGGACAGCAGGATGTTTCTTACTGGGTAATTTTTCTTATGTAAATTATACCATCATTAAACTCTAGCACAAAATAAATTGGGGAGTGTCTGCTCTTCCCCCAGGCCCTGGGGAGAGAGGAAAATGAACCAGAGTAAGTAAAAAATTGGGGAAAAAAACAAGGAGGCCACACAGCTTTATGATGAAAAAAATAAAAGGAATCTCAAATCCACATGTGGCCACCAGCTCACCTGTTAATGAGGAAGAAAGCTGGTTCTCTTGGGGGCCCAGGAACCAGGCAGGAGTCGTGATTGGCTGCACATTAGGAACTGGTCCTCTTTCTATTCTCAGAGTTAGGAGAGTCAACGCACCCAGGAGTAAGAGTGGGACTATAGGCATCCACCTTGGGCTTAGGTGATTATCTTGTCTCAGCCTCCCAAGTAGCTGGGACTACAAGTGCCCAACATCCCTGAGAGGTGTTGGGAACTCAGGCTGTGTGTGAAAAGCAAGGCTCCTGAATGGGTAGAGAAGAGTGGGATCATTGGAAGATAAGTTATCTTTTCAGGATTCTTTTTTTTTTTTTTTTGAGACAGAGCCTCAAGCTGTCACCCCGGGATGTAGTGCTGTGGCATCACAGCTCCCAGCAACATCCAACTCCTGGGCTCAAGTGATTCTCCTGCCTCTTCCTCCCAAGTAGGTGGGACTATAGGCATCCACCATAATGCCCGGCTATTTTTTGGTTGTAGTTGTCATTGTTTGATGGGCCCAGGCTGGATTCAAACGCACTAGCTCAGGTGTATGTGGCTGGCACCTTAGCTGCTTGAGCTACAGGCACTGAGCCTATTTACTATTATTTTTTTTTTTTAGAAACAGAGTCTCACTATGTTACTACGTTGCCCTCAGTAGAGTGCTGTGCTGTCACAGCTCACAGCAACCTCCAGCTCTTGGGCTTAGGTGATTATCTTGCCTCAGCCTCCCAAGTAGCTGGGACTACAAGTGCCCACCACAACACCCAGCTATTTTTTGGTTGCTGTCGTCATTGTTGTTTGGTGCCTGGGGCTGGATTCGAACCCACCAGCTCAGGTGTATGTGGCTGGCACCTTAGCCAGTTGAACCACAGGTGCCGAGCCTCTTTTCAGGATTCTTACTAGGAGGTTCTAATCACAAAGCCACCAGGGCTGGGGCATTAGCCTCCTACTGGGCCGAAGGCAGGCAAGCGGGCTTTTTGCTCTGTGCTGGAGATTCAGCATCTATGGGAAGGGGCAGAGGCCTGCATTCACTACCCCAGGTTCATCTCCTCTGTTCTGTTTCAGTGGCAAAGAGACAGTCATTGTAAGATACACAAAGCCTTGGAGTTACTTTGGAGCATTGCTCCTTTTAATTACAGGATTCCTGGACCACAAGAGAGTGATGACTGTATGACTGTGTCTCTCGCTGTGTGGAACCCATACCAAATTCAGAGTTGGGCAGCTGGGGACTCAGAGAACAACTGAGAAACCCGAAGGAGAATGCAGAAGGCTTTTACTGCAGAAGATGACATCAGAGGGAAGAACGGATTTCAGGAACTACGTGGCGATGCCACAGTAGCAATTTCTAATTGCTGGAGCATTCAGATGCTTTCTCTGGGAGAAAGGCGATTGTTTGCCTGGTGCAGGTTGTTTTATTCTGCCAAGAGAGAGTGATGTCAGTGTCAGTTAACCTTGATGCCCGAGGAATCCAATCCCTTTGTTCTAGTTTACAAGTGGTAGACTCTGAACAACTGCAGTGGGTCTGCTGCTACCCAAGAGAAGCAAACTCACAAACCTCTCTCCCCCTTCTTGGGTTTTCCTCTGCCCACCTATTTATAAAACATTCTATCTCTGCAGTGGTCTTCAGCTGGTAACATCAAAGCACCTCTGCAGAGCTCTGCCCTCAATTAAAGCAGATCCAGCCTCACCTGAAAGGCTCATAACAAATCTGGGATCATTTCCAGAGTTTCTGATTCAGTGGGTAAAGAACCCAAGAATTTTCTAACTAGCTCCCTGGAGATGCTGCTACTTCTGGTCTTCTAGGGACCTCTCTTTGAGAATCACTGGTCTAGAGCATAAGAAATGAGTAGCTCCGAACATATCTCTTATGTTTGAAAGCAGGGATATGCTCATATGACTGGCAAGCTGCAAATACAGCCACATGTGGTTCTGCGGTGTTTTGAGTATTTGTTGGGGGCACTCGTGTGTTGGCCCAGTCCATCAACCCATCATTTTGTGGGTCTTGGTGAAGCAGAACTATAGTACCAATGGTTGAGTCCGAAAAGATTCGCACTGGATTTGGACAAACAGAAAAGGAACTGAGGAGCTGAAGGTAGCTGCGACATGCCCTTTATTCAGCTCATGGCGGCCAGCGAGTGAGCCTGGGGGACATTGCCTTTTGTTCAGCTTTGAGGGCGGGCGAGCCAGCATAGGAAGCTTCTTTTTACCCCTAGACGGAAAGCTCTGAGGCCTGCCTTATACAGTAGCCAGAACAATAGCGGCTCCAAAGTGAACACTGATGATGATTATTCAGGACCACAGGGCACCTGCTGGCTTAATCATAGTTACTCAAAACTATCGGGTACTTCATAGCCTTTAGGCCTGGCACATCATGGGCTTCAGATGAGAAAGCTGAGTTTAACTTATCTTCTCACAGAACTTTGACTCCACTTAGATTCTCAGGTGAAGCCCCTCTGATGGGGGCTACAGGCAGATGGAGAAGAAACTGGGAACGAGGATGATAGTTCAGATTTTAATTTCAGGATATGATCAAGGATTCACTTGACCACCAGAGGAAGTTTTTATTGTGTGGGATGATACACAATAAGTTTGGACTTACTATAATTACATAAGGACTTAATAACAAGTTTTTTTGAATAACATGGTTACATAATTTGAGATGCAATGCGAGGTAATTCTTATTTGGGCTACAGCAGCATTTCTCGATTCTGACTCCATCTCAGAATCACATGGAGAGTTTTAAAATTTGGATTTAACTGATGTAGATTGGGGCTCAGATATTTAAAAGCATCCCAAGGAACTGTCATATGCAGCAAGTATCATCACTGTCCCCAGGGCGGTGGTTTCTAACCCTGGATGTGCTGTACGTTAGGATCAGCTGCAGTGGTATTTTTTACGCCCTACTCCTTTGAGCCACAGGTGCCGCCCTACAGTGGTATTTTTTAAATACTGGTGCTTGAGTCTCACACCCAGATATTCTCATTTTTTCCCTCTAAATGGAGCTCCCATGTGGGTATGAACATGAATATGTTTTAACAATTCCCCAGGAGTTTCTAATGTGCAGCCAGGGTTGAGAGTCACCGGTCTGCTGCGGACATCTGATCGCCTCATGGAAACCTACTTCAAAGAGTTCTTAAGGGCAACATCAAATCAAAATTAGTGAGGACTCAGCTGAACTGGCCCGTCTCTGAGCACATCCCGATGGCCCTGGGAGACACGGCAGTGTTGGCAATTGAGGGAGGGGCTCTGCAAACTTCAGCTGTTATTTCTCTGCCACTCTCGGCTCTCCTATCTCAGCTACCTCTTCTCCTCCCTTTAGGAAGCTGCCATGTTGCTGGCTGAGTGCAGGCCCAGCTGTTCACCCTTTGGGGATAACAGAGGATGAACAAGCTATAAGCAAGCGCCATCAACATCCTCTAATGCAGGGGTCCTCAAACTACGGCCCGCGGGCCACATGAGGCGGTGTGATTGTATTTGTTCCCGTTTTGTTTTTTTTTACTTCAAAAAAAGATATGTGCAGTGTGCATAGGAATTTTTTCATAGTTTTTTTTTTTTTTTAAACTATAGTCTGGCCCTCCAATGGTCTGAGGGACAGTGAACTGGCCCCCTGTTTAAAAAGTTTGAGAACCACTGCTTTAAAGAGCTCAAACAGTCAAAAGCCAAAATTGCCTTTCTGGCAGATAAAGCTAGGGTAATTTTTTTCTATTATAAGTGTCTGCCAATTTCCATGGGGTAAGTATTCCTACAGTGGCTGATTTCAAGAGACCAACAGTTTAACAAATGGCTTTTTAAAATTCCTGAATATATAATAATTGCTAAAGAATAAAGACTATTATGATTAGAAGACAAGCAGGATGACCTAGAGTTGTGGCACTAAGCCCTAATTAATGAGTTTAATTTGCCTGGCATTGCTCTTATGAACTTGTCACAGCAGGTATCCAGCAGGGATTCAAGATTCTGGCCATCTCTTCTGATGATCTTCTCTTAGACAGAACAAAAAGCAAAATAGCCTATTTGCTCAGCCTGTTTCCAGGGTCTGTAACAGGAAGTGGAGGAGGAGCTGCGAAACGTCTCAACCCATTCATTGGTCCAACAGTTGTGGGTTTGATCTCCCTACAGTGGTGTACACTGAGAAAGTTATTTCTCCCAGTTCTCCCTCAGTTTCCCAATCTGTAAAATTGGAATAATAGAGCTCCTAGATGATGGTAAGCATAAACACTCTATGTATGTCAGTTTCTGGTAGGATTGTTATTACTGAAATAAAGGAGACAGGTTAATATAAATGAAATATAAAACAAATGAAAAACCAGGTCAAAATGGCGTGCAACTGCTAAATAGAAGGCTAAGAAGGATAAAAAATTAAAATTAAAGGTAAAAATGAAGGGAGGAAAAGAAGGTGGTGGCTTATGCTTGTAATCCTAACACTTCTAGGACAGGGATCCTCAAACTTTTTAAATGGGGGGCCAGTTCACTGTCCCTCACACTGTTGGAGGGCCGGACTATAGTTTAAAAAAAAAACTATGAACAAATTCCTATGCACACCGCACATATCTTATTTTGAAGCAAAAAAACAAAATGGGAACAAATACAATCACATTGCCGCGTGTGGCCGCAGGCTGTAGTTTGAGGACCCCTGCTAGGAGTCCAGGGTGGGTGGATCCCTTGAGCTCAGGAGTTCAAGACCAGCTTAAGCAGGAGTGAGATCCCATCTCCACTAAAAATAGAAACATTACCCGGGCGTTGTGTTGTCCCAGCTGCTCAGGAGGCTGAGACAAGATTGCTTGAGCTCAAGAGTTTGAGGTTGCTGTGAGCTATGAAGCCTGGGGCAACAGAGTGAGACTCTCTCTCAAACAAAACAAAACAACAAAAAGCAACGCAATTGGAAAATGAGGAAAAATAGGTAGAAATGAGATCAGAATAAAATATGGGAAATAATTGACCAGCATACGTCAAACACATAAAATAGACTAGAGAAACGTTAATACATACAGAGCTCCATAAAACAAAAATTTAAATAAATAATATAAGTAAACACCAAAAAAATGCATTTTTAAAAGAAGTCTCAACTAGTGCCTGCATAGTAGTCTCTGGAGAAGACTCTCAAAGTGACTTTACCTTTGCAAATGCCTGCCCACCCTCATCCCACCCCCCAAATTCAAACGAAAGGTGGTGTTTTCCTGAGGGTCCACAGCCCAGCGTGGGAACTTGGCTATTGGGGTCATCATAGCAGAGTTTTCAGCGTCGCTGGTCCTGCATGTATTGTTTACATACTGGCCCATGTAAGAGGAATTAGATAAGTCTTAGAATAGATTCTAGGGAATCTATTTTCAAGGAATGAGAGACTATTGTGATTGATTTGTTTATCATGTGGAACACTGTTAAGATGGTAGGCATGAATTTTTTTTTTTTTTTTTTTGAGACAGTCTCAAGCTGTTGCCCTGGGTAGAAGTGCCGTGTTGTCACAGCTCACAGCAACCTCAAATTCTTGGGCTTAAGCGATTATTTTACCTCAGCCTCCCAAGTAGCTGCCACAACGCCTGGCTGTTTTTTTGTTGTTGTTGTAGTTGTCGTTGTTTTAGCTGGCCCAGGCCGGGTTCAAACCTGCCAGCCTCAGTGTATGTGGCTGGCGCCCTACCCACTAAGCTACAGGCACCGCCACAGTAGGTCTGAATTTCGTGCAAACTGCCAGATGATTTTCAACAGAAGGTACTTAACTTTCAGAAAACACATGGTCCAGTTTAAAGAAAATATATGAGTCCAAGACAAAAGTGCCAGCCACCAAATTTACAGAGCGAGTGTGGGTGGCTTGGAGGAAAATTCTGATTCAATAATGGGACACTCCTTTAAGAAATACTGCACCAAAGCACAGAGAATAACAATGTATATAAATGTATGGCAAAAGTCTCAGGAGAGTCAGACTTTAAATATGAAGGTGTGGTCTGGTGCCCAGGCTCATGTCTGTAATCCTAGTACTCTGGGAGGCTGAGGCCGGTGGATCCCTTGAGCTCAAGAGTTCGAGAACAGCCCGAGCCAGAGCGAGACCCCACTTCTAAGGGCATTGTGGTGGTCACCTATAGTCCCAGCTACTAGGGAGGCGGAGGCAAGAGGATCAGTTGAGCCCAAGAGTTTGAGGTTGCTGTGAATTATAAGCTTGCTGTGAGCTATGATGCCACAGCCTTCAGAGGGTGACAAAGTAAGACTCTGTCTCAAAAATAAATAAACAAATAAGAAGGTTTTAGGAACACCTTAGCCAATTTATTTTTTTTATGCATTCCTTTTTAATAGATAATTATTTTTGAGAAAGAGAGTCTCACTTTATTGCCCCAGGCTACAGTGCTGTGGTATCATAGCTCATAGCAACCTCACACTCTTGGGCTTAAGCAATCTTCTTGCCTCAGCCTCTTGAGTAGCTGGGACCACAGGCACCCACCATAATGCCCGATAATTTTTCTATTTTTAGTAGAGATCTAAAAATCTCTTTAGGAGGGATCTCATTCCTGCTTAGGCTAGTCTTGAACTCCTGAGCTCAAGAGATCCTCCCACCTCAACCTCCCAGAGTGCTAGGAATTAAGGCATGAACCACTGCACCCAGCCAGAAAAATCTGTGTTTAAATAAGCCCAAGGAGTTATTAAATGGGTATAAAATAAAAATCCTCAGTGATTAGAAGATATTTGATAGTGGTCAGCGTGGCAGTGCTTTTTCTTTCTTTCTTTTTTTTGCAGTTTTGGCTGGGGCTGGGTTTGGACCTGGCACCTCCAGTATATGGGCCCGGCACCCTGCTCCTTCTGCTGCAGGTGCCGCCTGGCTGTGCTTTTTCTTAATGGTCAAGTATAAAAACTCAAATTCCAATCGATGGCATCTGCGATTTAAAGAAACATACTAATAATATGGCCATAATTTATCAAGACTATATGCTTAGGAAGTAAGGAGTACCATTTCTCCTTTTTTTAATGTTAAGGAAACTAAAGTACAAATAGTTTGAACAACAACTCCCCTAAAGTCACCTATATAGATAATCCAAAATCAAAATTAGTAACTACTGCATTTGTGAGACCTCTAACAAGAGACTATAGTTGTGTCTTTCCTGGATTGTGTTGAGAACAACACAATTTGTCTTTTTACTAGAAGTGAGGTTTGGGGAAGGGCCTGAGTTATGACATTGGGAGCCCACAATCTCTCTAAAAAGAACAACAGAGTTAGAATACGTAGGAAAACCATTTGTCCTAATTCCAAGCATCTTCAGAGAATCTCTACCTTGTTTGACCCAACGCTGGTTAGAAAACAATGCAGAGTCGGTGTTTATGTGGCTATCTTGTTAACTTTTTTTTTTTTGACAAATGGCCAGATAGTAAATATTTTAGACTTTGTGGGCCACAAAGCTACTCACGTGTGCCATTGTCACTTGAAAACAGCCATAGGTGATGAGGAAATGAAGGAGAGTGGCGGTACTTACAAATTTCAAAATTTTCATTCTGTATAATTTTCACGTCATGAAATTTTTTTTTTTTCATTTTACTTAGCCGTTACAAAGCACAAAATCTCTTCTTAGCCTATAGGATGTACACAAACAGGCCAAATTAGGACCTCAGACTCTAAGTTGTCTGCTTCTGTTATACTGTTAATATCTTTTCTTTCTTTCTTTCTTTTTTTTTTTTTAGAGACAGAGTCTTACTTTGTCATCCTTGGTAGAGTGCTGTGGCATAACAGCTCACAGCAACCTCCAGCTCTTGGGCTTAGGCAATTCTCTTGCCTTAGCCTCCCGAATAGCTGGGACCACAGCCGCCCGCCACAACACCCAGCTATTTTTTTGTTGCAGTTTGGCTGGGGCTGGGTTTGAACCCGCCACCCTCAGTATATGGGGCTGGTGCCCTACCCACTGAGCCACAGGTGCTGCCCTGTTAATCTCTTTTCTAACTTTTGGGATCAGGCAGGAAACTCAAATTTGGGGCCCACTTTTTTCTGAGGTACTTTTGCAGTGTTCGGCTGGGGCTGGGTTCAAACCCACCACCTCCAGTATATGGGGCCAGCACCCTACTCCTTTGAGCCACAGGCGCCACCCTTTCTGAGGTACTTTTGACAACTGGCTTGTCTAGAGAGTTGCTGTGAGAATGAAACCAGATGTGCAGACAGCTTGGTGAGCCATTAGTACCCAGACGCTCTCACCACTCACTCTCTTAAATCCCAGTGTTCAGTCAACAGATAATTATTGGAGCGCCTACACATGTCAAGTTCTGGTCACACAAAAACAAATAAAAAAAAACGGTTAGGATAATTTCAACTGAAATTGGGGAAATATGTGAAGTTCTTTCATCGCATTGAGAGTCTGAGCACATAGCTGCTTAGAGGTCAGGCCGTGTTTACACACCTGCCTTTCCTTAACTATTAAGTAGGGCCACCCGGTGGTAACCCACACTGTCTTAGTATGTTTTAAATTTTTCCTCTTACTGTGAGACCCAGATAATAGTGCGTTCTTCTGGATGTGAGGGAGGCAGCCAAGTGATAAGATGCTTACAAAAAAAATCAGAAAGATTTTAGAACTTATTAGTGGAAGATGATAAGGTTCCAAGAGCTCTCAAGGAGCAATTCAGGAAGGAACTTCCTAAAATGAGCGTGAAGGCTGCAAAGGCCCCTTCCCTGATTATGGGAAGGGTGGAGTTTCTCACGCTGTTTTCAGTTGACTTCAGGATGCTCACCTTTGCTGCAAGTATGCAATATGGCCACGAGGTGGCAGTGGTCACCACCGTAAAAGCAGCATTTTTACGGGCGAGGGGTGAGCCCGTGACTTTTCTCACCCTCTGCACCAGAGGGGAATATGTGACATCTACTTAGAGCTATTCCCAAAACACTGCAACGAACACCGCCACGCGTACAGTTCCACCTGTAAGTCAAACGAGGCACTTACCTGTACTTAGATTGCAGGGGAAACCTGGCCCTGTCGCCAGATGGCAGGGGACCGCATACTTCTCTCAGCACAGCGGGCTGGAGGTGGTGGGCGGAGCCTTTCACGCGGATTATTTCATTCATTTCTCCCCCGCTCTCCGCACACCTGATGTTAGTTTCATCTTCATTTTACAAGCGAAGAAACGCTTAGCGAGTTTGAGTAACTTGCTCCAGGTGACAGAACCATGAGGAAAGGATTCAAACCGAGTCAGTCTGAGCCAAAGCCTGCGCTCTTACCTCCCACACTTTCCCTCTCAAGACAAACCTCTAGTCTTGTCCTGGGTCAGCTCTGCTGTCGCTTGGAGCAATGGAGCTTGTCTCCAGCACAGACTAGAGAGGAGGAGTCGATGGTGCCACGTACAACTGCCATTTGGAAATTGGGCCGTGTCCCTGATGTGACCAAGGCCTAGCGGTGTGGGTGGGGCACTGACAGTGTCTGGTAGAAGCAGCCACTGCCTCTAAGAGCCAACACATGTTAAAATTCTAGCTCTTTCCATCTGCTGTCCCGGGAACACGTAGGCATGTCGTCTAAGTTATCACAGATGTCTAGTGAGTTTTGCAAATGTTCTGGCCTTCCGTAAACAGAATCTCCAGCTTTCCACCCTGCAGGGTCTGTTTTCCTTACCTCTTGCTGTTTACATGTGCAACCCCACACTTTACAGAATCACCCCCAGAACTAGGCACCCATTTCTGTACTGAGTAAAGTAAAGCCAGATAGAGTCAACAAAGAGACCCAATGAATAATTCAGGGGCTGAAAGAAGACAGAATTTTCTCTCTCATGTTACAGTCCCAAGGGAGTATGTGAGGTCTGAAGGCAGATGTGCTTAAAGCAGTCATTTAGAGACTCATGCTGAGTCCATCCTGCTGCTATCAGCACCAGTACCTTTCATGGGCGTGGTCCAGCCTGGAGACACTGGAAGGTGTAAGGTGCAGTAAGGCCATGGACTGAAAACATAGCTGGGTCCATTCCCTGGATCTCCAGTGGCTGTGGCTTCTCTGTTTTGATTAAGATGGACAGAAAATTAGTTTCTAAAGATTAGGAAAGAGTAAGTCCAGGGTTTCTACTGCTACCGTGAAAGTTGGCAAGAGGATCACACACCAAGCCCAAAGGAAGAAGCCGTGGGAAGTCGATTCAGGCTGCACGTCCTCCCTCACTGTGGTCTACACCTGGTTCATTCCTTCCAATAACCAGTAATAGCACAAACTCTGAGGAGAAGAACAGCTCCCAGGACAGATGGAGGGAACACAGAGAAACTGCCCGTCAGTTCTGGAAAGGCCTCCATGTGGATCAGGCTGTGTCCTAAACGTTAACACAAAGGCTGCTGCACCTGCTTACCCACATCCCACAAATCCCGCATCCGTGGGAGCAGTGTGCGGGTGCTGGAGGGGGGCTCCTGGGGCACTGTGAAGCCACAGGAGAGTCACACACAAATAAGTTGACTACTTTCGGAGGTCCCTTGGCCACATTCCCTGCATCTCACTCCAGGACAGCTGCAGAGGGCTTCTCAGAGCCTCTCAAGGCCATGCGGCTGCTTTGCATTTGCAAAGCATTGCTTTCTCTGAGTTGCATGCCTTGCAGACTGACCTAGAAAAAACTTATGTGGCTGCAGAATACATTTGCCATGCTGTTTAGTCTGGGTTAACATGAGCCAGTCTGGATTGACTGCATGCTTATCTCCAGAGCTGCCTGGGCCTGGTAGTGACCCTCAGCTAGTACTGTGGAAGGCCTTAACTAAAGGTAAATGTTGTCTTTTAACCATGGGTTCATGAATAGTTTCAGTAAGGGATGTACCACCTAGCTGTAATGTTGAATAATAATTGGGTTTATGACATGCATCTAGTTCTGGTGGCATCTGGGGACTTGTGACACTTAAGGAATAGCACAGAGGACTAACTCACTGGAAGTGGCCCCTCAGCACAAGTAGACTGGTTTTTCTCATGCTTAAGCACTCTGCATTCACTCTGGTGGCATCTGAGACCTGGAAACAAAGCCTGTCCTGTGTGACTCAGCGATGGGAAGGCCAGGGAGCATATGCCTGAGGTCTCTAGGGCATCTCCTGAGGTGGCCGTTCTGTGCCCTTGACCAGTAATAAAGCTGTCTGAGGATGAACTGAGCAATGTGGGTCCTTCCAGCAATATACACTTAAGGTAATTAATGTGTAATTAATGCACGCACTCTTTTTTTTTTTTTTTTTTGAGACAGAGTGTCACTATATCACCCTCAGTAGGGTGCTGTGGTGTCACAGCTCACAGCAACCTCAAACTCTTGGGCTTAAGCGATTATCTTGCCTCAGCTTCCCAAGTAGCTGGGACTACAGGTGTCCACCACAACATCCAGCTATTTTTTTTGTTGCAGTTGTCGATGTTGTTTAGCTGGCCTGGGCTGGGTTTGAACCCGCCAGCCTCGGTGCATGTGGCTAGCCCTGTAACCACCATGCTACAGGCGCCGAGTCCACTTACTCTTCTTCTTCTTTTTTTTTTAACATTTAGATTTGAATTTTAATTCTGGTGTTGCTATATATTAGTTCCTATCAAGTAAACTAAATTCTATGGGATTCAGTTCACTTGTAAATATAATAGAAAAATAATAAAGAAATTTATGTGATGTATTATAAAAACTACACAACAGAATAAACAATATTTTTAAGAACTTCTATCATTTTTAGCACATAAGCTGTAATCCAGTGTGCTGTCTATTAATTCTTGATTTCTTCTCACTATGACTGAAATTTCCTCTCACTATGATTTTTTTTTGCATTCTTTTTTTTATTAAATCATAGCTGTGTACAATAAGGCAATCATGAGGTACAATGTGCTGATCCCATATACACTTTGAAATATTTTCATCAAACTGGTTAACATAGCCTTTGTGGCATTTTCTTAGATATTGTGTTCAGACATTTATATTCTACATTTAGTAAATTTCACCTTTATCCTTCCAAGATGCACCGTAGGTGTGGACCCACCAACTACCCTCTCATCACCCATCCTCCCCTCTCCCCTCCCCTCCCTTACCCCTTTCCCCATATTCTTGTGCTGAGATTGGGTTATAGCTTTCATATGTAAGCTATAAATTAGTTTTATATTAGGGCTGAGTACATTGGATACTTCCATTCCTGAGATACCTTGCTAAGAAGAATATGTTCCAGCTCCATCCATGTAAACATAAAAGAGGTAAAGTCTCCATCTTTCTTTATGGCTGCGTAATATTCCTTGGTATACATGTACTACAATTTGTTAATCCATTCGTGAGTCAATGGGCACTTGGGCTTTTTCCATGACTTAGCAATTATGAATTGGGCTGCATTAAACATTCTGATACAAATACCTTTGTTATAATGTGATTTTTGGTTTTCTGGATATATACCTAGTAGAGGAATTATAGGATTGAATGGCAGGTCTATTTTTAGATCTCTAAGTATTCTCCAAACCTCTTTACAAAAGGAACATATTAGTTTGCATTCCCACCAGCAATGTAGAAGTGTTCCCTTTTCTCCACATCCATGCCAACATCTCTGGTCTTGGGATTTTGTGATATAGGCTAATCTTACTGGAGTTAGATGATATCTCAAAGTAGTTTTGATTTGCATTTCTCTGATGATTAAGGATGATGAGCATTTTTTCAGGTGTCTGTAGGCCGTGCACCTGTCTTCTTCAGAGAAGTTTTTCTTCAAGTCCCTTGCCCAGCCTGAGATGGGATCACTTGTTCTTTTCTTGCTTCTACATTTGAGTTCTCTGTGGATTCTGGTTATTAAACCTTTGTCAGAGACATAACCTGCAAATATCTTCTCCCATTCTGAGGGTTGTTTGCTTGCTTTAGTTAGTGTGTTCTTGGCTGTGCAGAAGCTTTTTAGTTTGATCATGTCCCAGTAGTGTATTTTTGAAGCTACTTCAATTGCCCGGGGGGTCCTCCTCATAAAATATTCGCCCAGACCGATTTCTTCAAGAGTTTTCCCTGCACTTTCTTCTAGTATTTTTATAGTTTCATGTCTTAAGTTTAAATCTTTAATTCAGTGAGAGTCTATCTTAGTTAAAGATGAAAGGTGTGGGTCCAGTTTCAGTCTCCTACAGGTTGCCAGTCAGTTCACCCAGCACCATTTGTTAAATAGGGAATCTTTTCCCCACTGAATGTTTTTAATTGGCTTGTCAAAGATCAGATAACAGAAAGTAGCTGGGTTCATTTCTTGGTTCTCCATTCTGTTCCATACATCTACCTCTCTGTTTTTGTGCCAATACCATGCTGTTTTGATGACTATCGATTTATAGTATAGTCTGAGGTCTGGTAGTGTAATTACTCCTGCTTTGTTTTTATTTCTGAGTAATGTCCTAGGTATTCGAGGTTTTTTTCTCACTCCATGTAAAACAATGTATTTTTTTTTTTGAGATCTTTAAAGTATGACAACGGAGCTTTAAAGGGATTGCATTAAAATTGTATATCGCTTTGGGTAGTATAGACATTTTGACCATTTTGATCCTTCCCAGTCATGAGCATGGTATGTTTTTCCATTTGTTAACATCTTCAGCTATTTCTTTTCTTAGAGTTTCATAGTTCTCTTTATAGAAATCTTTCACGTCCTTTGTGGGGTAAACTCCCAAATATTTCATCTTCTTTGGTGCTACTATAAATGGAATAGAGCCCTTGATTGTTTTTTCAGCTTGGCTATTGTTGGTACATATAAAGGCTACAGATTTATGGATGTTGATTTTGTAATCTGAGACATTGCTGTATTCCTCAATCACTTCTAAGACTTTTGTAGTAGAATCCTTGGTATTTTCCAGATATACAATCATATTATCTGTGAAGAGTGAAAGTTTGATCTCTTTTGTCCCTATATGGATGCCCTTGATCACTTTTTCTTCCCTAATTGCAATGGCTAAAACTTCCGTTACAATGTTAAAGAGCAGTGGAGACAACGGGCAACCTTGCCTGGTTCCTGATCTGAGTGGAAATGGTTTCGATTTAACTCTATTCAATACGATATTGGCTGTAGGTTTGTTGTAGATGGTCTCTATTAGTTTAATAAATATCCCTTCTATACCCATTTTCTTAAGTGTTCTGATCATGAAGGGATGCTGGATATTATCAAAAGCTTTTCTGCATCAATTGAGAGGATCATATGGTCTTTGTTTTTTAATTCGTTTATGTGCTGAATTATATTTATAGATTTACATATATTGAACCAGCCTTGAGACCTGGGGATAAAACCCACTTGATCATGGTTTATAATTTGTTTGATGTGTAGCTGGATTCTGTTTGCTAGGATCTTGTTGAATATTTTTGCATCTATATTCATTAGTGATATTGGTCTGTAATTTTCTTTTCTTGTTGGGTGTTTTCCTGGTTTGGGGATCAAGGTGATGTTTGCTTCATAGAATGTGTTGGGTAGAATTCCTTCTTTTTCTGTATTTTGGAAAAGTTTGAGTAATATAGGTACTAGTTCTTCTTTAAAGGTTTGTTAGAATTCTGATGTGAAGCCATCTGGTCCCGGGCTCTTCTTCTTAGGGAGATTTTGTATAATTGATGCTATTTCAGAACTTGATATAGGCATGTTCAACATTTCCACTTCATTCTGTCAAAGTCTTGGGAGGTGACGTGCTTCCAAGTATTCATCGATTTCCTTTAGATTTTCATATTTCTGAGAATAAAGTTTCTTATAGTATTCATTAAGGATTTTTTGAATTTCTGAGGAGTCTGTTGTTATTTTGTCTTGACCATTTCTGATTGATGAAATTAGAGATTTTACTTTATTTTTCCTGGTTAGGTTAGCCAAAGGTTTATCTATTTTATTGACCTTTTCAAAAAACCAACTTTTTGATTTATTGATCTGTTGTATAATTCTTTTGTTTTCAATTTCATTTAATTCTGCTCTAATTTTGGTTATTTCTTTTCTTCTGTTGAGTTTGGGATCAGAATGTTCTTCCTTTTCCAGTTGCTTGAGATGTCCCATTAAGTTGTTAACTTCTTCTCTTTTCGTTCTCTGGAGGAAGGCTTGCAGTGCTATAAATTTCCCTCTCAGGACTGCCTTTGCAGTATCCCAGAGGTTCTCATAATTTGTGTCTTCATTGTCGTTTTGTTTCAAAAATTTGTTAATTTCATTCTTCATCTCATGTATGACCCAGGTATCATTAAGCATGAGCTTATTTAGTTTCCATGTTTTTGTATGAGTATGAATATTCTTATTGTTACTGAGTTCCACTTTTATTCCATGATGGTCCGAGAAGATGCAAGGAATAATTTCTATTCTTTTAAATTTGCTGAAGTTAGATTTGTGACCAAAGATGTGATCGATTTTGGATTCTGTTCCATGGGCTGATGAGAAGAATGTGTATTCAGTTTTGTTAGGATGAAATGTTCTGTTAAATACAAATGTTGAATAATTAAGATTAGTTCTAAAATTTCTTTGCTTAGGTTCTTTTTGGAGGATCTATCCAACACCGCAAAAAGGGTGTTAAAATCTCCGCCTACTATGGAACTAGAGGAAATCAAGTTGCTCATGTCTATTAGAGTTTCTCTTACAAGTTGAGGTGCATTTTGGTTGGGTGCATAAATATTAATAATTGAAATCTCAACATATTGAGTATTACCCTTAACAAATATGTAGTGACCCTCCTTATCCTTCCTTACTATTGTTGGTTTAAAGACTATTGTATCTGCAATTGCAACACCTGCTTTTTTCTGTTTTCCATTTGCCTGGAATATAGATGACCATCTCTTCACCCTGAGTCTATATTTATCTTTTTTTTTTTTTATTGTTGGGGATTCATTGAGGGTACAATAAGCCAGGTTACACTGATTGCATTTGTTAGGTAGAGTCCCTCTTGCAATCCTGTCTTGTCCCCAAAAGGTGTGGCACACAACAAGGCCCCACCCCTCCCTCCTTCCCTCTCTGTGCTCTTCCTTCCTCTACCCCTCCCTCCTTCTTTCTCTCTGTGCTCTCCCCTTCCTCCACCCCCACCGTGACCTTAATTGTCATTAATTGTCCTCATCAAAATTGAGTACATGGGATTCATGCTTCTCCATTCTTGTGATGCTTTACTAAGAATAATGTCTTCCACTTCCATCCAGATTAATACAAAAAAATATAAAGTCTCTCTCTCTCTCTCTCTTTTTTTTTTTTATTGTTGGGGATTCATTGAGGGTACAATAAGCCAGGTTACACTGATTGCGTTTGTTAGATAAAGTCCCTCTTGCAATCATGTCTTGCCCCCAGAAGGTGTGGCACACACTAAGGCCCCACCCCTCTCGCTCTTTCCCTCTCTCTGCTTTTCCTTCCCCTCCCCATGACCTTAATTGTCATTAATTGTCCTCATATCAAAATTGAGTACATAGGATTCATACTTCTCCATTCTTGTGATGCTTTACTAAGAATAATGTCTTCCACTTCCATCCAGATTAATATGAAGAATGTAAAGCCTCTATTTTTTTTTTTAATCTTTTGTAGAGGCCAGGCACAGTTGCTCACACTTGTAATGCTAGCACTCTAGGAGGCTGAGGCAGGTAGACTGTTTGAGCTTAGGAGTTCAAGAACAACCTGAGCAAGAGTGAGACCCCATCTCTACTAAAAATAGGAAAAAAAAACCCAAAACACAAAAAACTAGCTGGGTGTCATGGTACATTAGTCCCAGCTACTCGGGAGGCTGAGGCAAGAAGATTGCTTGAACCCATGAATTTGAGGGTGCTGTGAGCTATGAGGACATGGTACTTTGGCCTGGGGCAAAAGAGTGAGATTCTGTATCAAAAAAACAAAACAAAAAACGATAAAAAAATCTTGCACAGTGGCTCATACCTGTAATCCTAGCAGTCTGGGAGGCTGAAGGCAGGTTTACTGCTGCAGCTCAGGAGTTCAATACTAGCCTGAGCAAGAGCAAGATCCCTTCCCTAAAACTAGGCAATTGTGGCTGTGCACCTGTAGTCCCAGCTACTAGGGAGGGTGACTATGTCTAAAAACAAAAAACAAAAAATAAAGAAAGAACAAAACCAAACTTTTGTAGGGAAAGGGTTCTGGTATGCTATTTGGGGTGCTCTCAAACTTTTGGCTTCAAGTGATCCTTCTCTGCCTCAGCCTCTCAAAGGGCTAGGATTATAGCCATAAGCTACCATGCCTGGTCTAGAATTGATTTCTTGTTGTTGTTCCTTTTATCTTTTTTTTTTATTGTTAAATCATAGCTGTGTACATTAGTGCAATCAAGGGGTACAATGTGCTGGTTTCATATACAATCTGAAATATTCTCATCAAACTGTTCAACATAGCCTTCATGGCATTTTCCTAGTTATTGTATGTAGACATTTGTATTCTGCCTTTAGTAAGTTTCGCCTGTACCCATTCTAAGATGCACCATAGGTGTGGCCCCACCCATTACCCTCCCTCCACCGTAACCTCCCCCCTCCCTTCCCCTTCCTTGCCCTTTTCCTCATAGTCTTGTGCTATAGTTGGGGTACAGCCTTCATGTGAAAGCTATAATTTAGTTTCATAGTAGGGCTGAGTACATTGGATACTTTTTCTTCCATTCCTGAGATACTTTGCTAAGAAGAATATGTTCCAGCTCCATCCATGTAAACATGAAAAAGGTAAAGTCTCCATTTTCTTTAAGGCTGCATAATATTCCATGGTATACATGTACCACAATTTGCTAGTCCATTCATGGGTTGATGGGCACTTGGGCTTCTTCCATGACTTAGCAATTATGAATTGGGCTGCAATAAACATTGTGGTACTGATGTCTTTGTTATATTGTGATTTTTGGTCTTCTGGATATAAACCTAGTAAAGGAATTATAGGATCGAATGGCAGGTCTATTTTTTAGGTCTCTAAGTATTCTCCAAACATCCTTCCAGAAGGAATGTATTAGTGTGCATTCCCACCAGCAGTGTAGAAGTATGCCCTTTTCTCCACATTCACACCAACATCTCTGGTTTTGGGATTTTGTTATGTGGGCTACTCTTACTGGGGTTAGGTGATATCTCAAAGTAGTTTCGATTTGCATTTCTCTGATGATTAAGGATGAAGAGCTTTTTTTGATGTGTTTGTAGATTGTGCGTCTGTCTTCTTTAGAGAAGTTTCTCTTCAAGTCCCTTGCCCACCCTGAGATGGGATTACGTGTTCTTTTCTTGCTAATATGTTTGAGTTCTCTGTGGATTCTGGTTATTAGACCTTTTTTGGAGGTATGACCTATAAATATTTTCTCCGATTCTGAAGGCTGTTTGCTTTACTTACTACGTTCTTGGCTGTGCAGAAGCTTTTTAGTTTGATCAGGTCCCCAGTAGTGTATTTTTGATACTGCTTCATTTGCCAGGGAAGTCCTCCTCATAAAATATTCACCCAGGCTGATTCCTTCAAGAGTTTTCCCTGCACTCCCTTCAAGTATTTTTATAGTTTCATGTCTTAAGTTTAAATCTTTTATCCAGTGAGTGTCTATCGTAATTAATGGTGACACGTATGGGTCCAGTTTCAATGTTCTACAGGTTGCCAGCCAGTTTACCCAGCACCATTTGTTAACTAGGGAATCTTTTCCCCATTGGATGTTTTTAATTAGCTTGTCAAAGATAAAATAACGGTAAGTAGCTGGATTCATCTCTTGGTTCTCTATTCTGTTCCAGACATCTACTTCTCTGTTTCTGTGCCAATACCATGCTGTTTTCATCACTATCAATTTATAGTACATTCTTAGGTCTGGTAGCGTGATTCCTCCTGCTGTGTTTTTATTGCTGAGTAATGTTTTGGCTATTCGAGGTTTTTGCTGATGCTACATAAAACGAAGTATTATTTTTTCAAGATCTTAAAAATATGACAATGGAGCATTAATAGGAATTGCATTAAAATTATATATTGCTTTGGATAGTATAGACATTTTAACAATGTTGATTCTTCCCAGCCATGAGCATGGTCTGTTTTTCCATTTGTTAACATCTTCAGCTATTTCTTTTCTTAAGTTTCATTTTTCTCTTTGTAGAGATCTTTCACATCCTTTGTTAGGTATACTCCCAAATATTTCATCTGCTTTGGCACTACTGTGAAAGGAATAGAGTCCTTGACTGTTTTTTCGGCTTGGCTATTGTTGTTATATATAAAGGCTACAGATTTATGGGTGTTGATTTTGTAGCCTGAGACATTGCTGTATTCCTTGACCACTTCTAAAAGTTTTGTAGTAGAATCCCTAGTGTTTTTCAGATATACTATCATATCATCTGCGAAGAGTGAAAGTTTGATCTCTTCTGACCCTATGTGGATACCCTTGATCGCCTTTTCTTCCCTAATTGCAATGGCTTAAACTTCCATTACAATGTTAAAGAGCAATGGAGACAATGGGCAACCTTGCCTGGTTCCTGATCTAAATGGAAATGATTTCAATTTAACTCCATTCAATATGATATTGGCTGTGGGTTTGCTGTAGATGGCCTCCATTAGTTTAAGAAATGTCCCTTCTGTACCAATTTTCTTAAGTGTTCTGATTATGAAGGAATGCTGGATATTAACAAAAGCTTTTTCTCATCATTTAAAAGAATCATATGGTCCTTATTTTTTAGTTTGTTTATGTGCTGAATTACATTTATAGATTTCTGTATATTGAACCAGCCTTGAGACCCTGGGATAAATCCCACCTGGTCGTGGTATATAATTTTTTTGATGTGTTGTTGGATTTCGTTTGTTAGGATCTTAATGAGTATTTTAGCATCAATATTCATTGGTGGTATTGGTCTATAATTTTCTTTTCTTGTTGGGTCTTTCCCTGGTTTGGGGATCCAGGTGATGTTTGCTTCATAAAATGTGTTGGGTAATATTCCTTCTTTTTCTACATTTTGGAAGAGGTTTAGTAATATAGGTACTAGTTCTTCTTTAAAGGTTTGGTAGTATTCTGATGTAAAGCCATCTGGTCCTGGGCTTTTCTCTTTAGGGAGATTTTATCTAGTGACGCTATTTCAGAACTTGATATAGGCCTGTTCAACGTTTCCACTTCATTCGGGCTAAGACTTGATAGGTGGCGTACTTCCAGATATTGGTCGATTTCTTTCAGATTTTCATATTTGTGAGAGTAGAGTTTCTTGTAGTATTTGTTAGGATTTTTTGAATTTCTGAGGGGTCTGATGTTATTTCATCGTTACCATTTCTGATTGGTAAAATTAGAGATTTTACTCTTTTTTTCCTGCTTAGGTTGGCCAAAGGTTTATCTATTTTATTGATCTTTTCAAAAAACCAACTTTTGGATTTATTGGTCTGTTGTATAATTCTTTTGTTTTCAATTTTATTTAATTATGCTCTGATTTTGGTTATTTCTTTACTTCTGCTGGGTTTGGGGTTGGAGTGTTCTTCCTTCTCCAGGTGCTTGAGATGTCCCATTAAGTTATTAACTTCCTCTCTTTCTGTTTTCTTGAGGAAGGCTTGCAGTGCTATAAATTTCCTACATAGGAGTATCCCAGAGGTTCTGGTAATTCATGTCTTGATTGTTGTTTTGTTCCAAAAATTTGGTGATTTCCTCCTTAATCTCATCTATAACCCATCTGTCCTTCAGCATAAGGTTGTTTAGCTTCCATGTTTTTGTATGGGTATGCAGGTTGCTGTTGTTATGAGTTCAACTTTTCTTCCATGATGGTCTGAGAAGATGCAAGGAATAATTTCTATTTTTTTTTTTTAATTTCCTGAGGTTAGATTTGTGGCCTAGGATGTGGTCAAGTTTGGAGTATATTCCATGGGCTGATGAGAAGAATGTGTATTCAGTTCTGTTGGGATGAAATGTTCTGTAGATGTTAAGTCCAGATGTTGAATGGTTAAGTTTAAATCTAAAATTTCTTTGCTTAGCTTCTTTTTTGGAGGATCTATCCAGCACTGCTAAAGGGGTGTTAAAATCTCCAACTACTATGGAATTGGAGGAAATCAAGTTGCTCATGTCTGTTAGAGTTTCTCTTATAAATTGAGGTGCATTCTGGTTGGGTGCATAAATATTAATAATTGAAATCTCATCATATTGAGTATTACGTTTAACAAACATGAAGTGTCCATCCTTATCCTTCCTTATTTCGGTTGGTTTAAAGCCTATTGCGTCTGCAAATACGATTGCAATGCCTGCTTTCTTCTGCTTTCCATTTGCCTGGAATACAGATGACCATCCCTTCACTTTGAGTCTATATTTGTCTTTTAATGTAAGATGTGATTCTTGTATGCAGCAGATATCTGGCTTGAGTTTTTGTATCCAGTCAGCCAACCTGTGCCTCTTTAGAGGACAATTTAAACCATTCACATTAATTGAGAATATTGATAAGCCTTTCAAGTGTCTGGTGGACATTTTTAATCCTTTTGTGACTGTGAAAGTTGGAATTTGATCAAAATTTTCTGGGTGGGTATTCTTTTGTGGTGGAGGATTATGCTGGTCTTTATGGAGGATAGGTCTGAGAATATCCTGGAGAGCTGGTTTAGTTATGGCAAATTTCTTCAACATGTGAATGTCATTAAAGTATTTAATTTCTCCATCATAAATGAAATTCAGTTTAGCTGGGGACAGGATCCTGGGTTGAAAGTTATTTTGTTTTAGGAGATAAAAAGCCAATGACCATCCAATTTTAGCTTGAAAGGTTTCAGCAGAGATATCTGCAGTTATTCTAATATTCTTGCCTTTGTAGGTGATGGTTTTCTTTCATCTGGCTGCTTTCAGAATTTTCTCCTTCATATTAACTTTAGTGAAATTGATTATGATGTGTCTGGGGGATGTCTTATTCGGGTTGAGTTGTGCTGGAGTTCTGAAACTATCTGCTATCTGAATTTCAGAATCTCTTGGCATGTCTGGAAAGTTTTCCTTCATAATCTCATGGAGAAGTGACTCTGTGTCTTGTGAAGCCACTTTCGGGGAATCCCTATAAGACAAATATTGTTTTTCGGGGAATCCCTGTAAGACAAATATTATTTTTCTTTGAATTATCCCAGAGCTCTCTGAGAGAGTGATCTGTTTTTGCCCTCCATTTCTCTTCCTCTTTGAGAGTTTGGGAGCATTCGAAATGTTTGTCTTCAATGTCAGAAATCCTTTCTTCTGCTTGCTCCATTCTGTTACTGAGGGATTCTCTTGTGTTTCTCAGATCTTTGAGGGCTGCAACTTTTTGTGTCAATGTGTCTAAATCTTTGGTGATTTTGTCTTTGAGTTCATTGAATTCCTGAGACATCTTCTGAATTAATACTATAATTTCTAAGTCCATCTTTACTTCCATTTTATTGATCTTATTTGCAATCCAAATTCTAAATTCAATTTCGGACATCTCAGCCATCTGTTTGTGAATGGGATCCTCTGGTTTGTCTGGTTTGTCATTCCTTGGGGGAGTTGAACTGTTCTTGTTATTCATGTTGCCAGAGATTTTCCGCTGATTCTGCCCCATGATTGTTCTTCAGTGTTTAGCTAGATGAGCAGGTAAGGTGAAACTGGATTGGAGACTTCTGGGGTTGTGGTTGACCAGCCCTTCACCAAGAAACTGGGACTGGTCACTGCAGGTTTTCCTCTCACAATTGCAAAGGACCTGTACAGTTCTATAGTCTGTGACTTTAGAGGCCTGCTTGGTGTAGTGGGGGTAGGTGGCTCTGTCTTGTATTCAGCTGATCTCTGTCTGGTCCTAGTGAATCAGTGACTCTGGGTTGCAGTCTCAGCTTTGGAGAAATACAAGTAACTAGGACATCCCTTCCCCCACTGGTAATAACTGGAAGAGGACAATCAAACCTTCCCACTACAGCAAAACCGGGGCACCACCTTCGAGGGTGCTCAGGTGATTTGTCCAGTTCAAGAGTTCCAAACCAATTGTCCCAAACAACACCCACTCTCTAGGTGGAGAGTTCAAAAGGTCTCCAGAAACTAGATATTAGGAGACTACTCGTAGCTCAAGTGTGATTTGAGCACCTCTGGTGCTCTGAGGAGTCATAAAGGTCCGTCCAGTAGGAGGGTTGGAGCAAAGGGGTTGATGCCTCTTTCCCTACCTTGCTCACCCTTCAGCACTGGACTCTGGTCACCCCAGTCTCTGGCAGCCCCCCGGGCAGTCTCTGTTAACCCAGTCTCTGTGGCACAGTTCTGTCCAAAAAGCAAATGTGCCAGGGCTATGTGCCTGCCAGAGTCAAAGTAAGGACACTGCCTCCTCCTTGTGGATACCACAGTCTGCCACCACCCAGCAGGGGGAGGCTGAGGTCTGCCTGCCTCAGGCGCTCAATGGAAGCTGAAGAAAGTTCCACCTGAGCTCAATCTAAACATGAGGATATCCAGACAGCAAAAGAATTTCTCCCTCAGCCACTGCACCTTTGTTGCCGCTGTTCTGTAGCTCTAGTATCCCTACAGGGTGAGTCTGGTTCCCTCTGGCAGGCCACAGAGTTGGGGAGATGACTCTCCAAAATAAGACCCCAGCAGGATCACTCTATTAATGCTGATGTTGGGTGGGAGGTGTCTCCTCTTGGGTTCATGCACCTCAGGAGTTTCTGAGCCTCCACCCACAGTGCAGAAACCCAAGCCTCTGTCACTGCTGAGATACACTTTACCTGGGCCAGATCAGTCACCTTTCCCTCTATGTCTTTCTGTACAGTTACTAGATTCACAGATACAGCATAGCTGTACTGCTTCCATCTATGCAATGCCTGATCCTGGCCAAAAAGTGCAGATATTCTGTTTTCTGCAGGGGTTGGACTTCTAGACTGCCAGGCCAGTGGGGAGGGGTAGACTGGAGGTTCAAGGTGGCAGGGAAAATATTTGTTCAAACTTCCTACCAGACAAGGGAATTCCTAGGCTCACAGCAGGGGCTCACTGGAGAAAGAGTCCCAACTTCTAGCAATTCCCTCCAGTGGGGTGAGGAAGGAGAGCCTCAGTTCACTGCTCATTAGTAGAGATGACACAGCAAGCAAGCAACTCTCTTAGGGGAGGGCATGTCCACACAACCTCTTTGGGATGAGATCTGTACCCGAAATTAGTTTCTTTGGAATTGATGCTTCCCGCAGAGCAGGGAAGATGAGCAATTATTTACCTCATCTCTCAGCTCGGCTCCCTTCCTTCAGCTTTGTTGGGTTCTTTCTGGCAGTTATCTCTCCCTCTGGACTGGAGCTTCTGTTGAAAGCTGGCTCCAGTCAGCTGTTATCCTCCATTCCCCCTTGTTCTGATGATTTGGGAGAGATGAGCTAAACATCCATCCCGTCTGCCATCATGCTCTGCCCCCTTCTCTCCCACTTACTCTTCTTGATACACTTTTGATACTCATAATCTTAACGTTGTCCAAACCATTATGTGATGTACTTGGTCCTCGGAAATCAGTCTGGTGATCTGAAGAACACTCACATTATAAGGAGAGTGATAAAGGATCTCAACTGTAACTGTCTTGGACTCCAGAACCATTACAAAAGACAATGAAGATTCCCTTTTCAACCTACCTGTGAGATGTAAAAGCGCAAAGCTCCTGCCAGGCAGAAGGAGGAAAGTGAGGAAGGAGCAAGTGGAAGAAAGTATGAGTAATCACCTGGAATCAGGTCTCGCCTCTAAAGCTTTAGCATCAGAGACCTAACCCAGTTCATCTGAGCCTACATCAAAAGTGGAGAAAAGCCCCGAGGTGGCTCATGCCTGTAATCCTAGTGCTTTGGGAGGCTGAGGCAGGTAGATTAGCTGAGCTCAGGAGTTTGAGCAAAGGGGTTGATGCCTCTTTCCCTACCTTGCTCTTGGGCGCCACAGCCCCAACTACTCAGAAGGCTGAGGCAAGATGATCACTTGAGCCCTAGAGTTTGAGGTTGCTGTGAGCTATGCCACAGCACTCTACCAATGGGCTACAAAGTGAGACTCTGTATTGAAAAAGAAATGGAGATGAAGTTGGGGGAACAAGAAAGTCGAGGTGAATTTGGTACAAGGGGTTCAGATTAAAGCATGCCATTCATGGGCCCCAGTTAAACCAGGCCCTCGGTGTCAGGAGAGGGAGCAGGGCAGGATCTCCTACAGGGGACTCCAGGGAGCCGCTCTCCAAGGAAGAAGGCCCAAGTTAAAAGATGTGAGCACTCAGGACATAGCTGTGTGGCTGAGATGAAGGGATGTGGGCAGAGGTCAAAGGGAGGCAAGGAGAAAGGGAAAGCATGCATGCTATAAAAAAATAACAACTTAGGTGAAATTTACATAACATAAAATTAGCAGGGTTTTATTTTTGTTTTGAGACAGGGTCTTGCTCTGTCATCCCAGCTAGAATGCAGTGGTATCATCATAGCTCGCTAAAACCTTCTGAGGTTCCTCCTACCTTAGTCTCCCAAGTAACTGGGCCTACAGGTGTGTGCCACCATGTCTAATCTTTCTATTTTTAGTAGAGACTAGGTCTCACCTTTTTTTTTTTTTCTTTCTTTCTTTTTTTTTTTTTTTTTTTTCATGTTTTGGCCGAGACTAGGTTTGAACCCGCCACCTCTGGCATATGGGGCCAGTGCCCTACTCCTTTGAGCCACAGGCGCCTCCCTTTTTTTTCTTTCTTAACAACCTATTTGAATTCAGGGTGGGGGGTATCACTCTTGCTGAGGCTGGTTGTGAACTCTTGGCCTCAAGCAATCCTCCTGCCTTGGCCTTCTAGAGTGCTAGAATTATAGGCATGAGCTACTGCAGCTGACAAAATGAGCAGTTTTCATTCCAAAATTCAGAACATTCACGGTGATTCAGTACATCTACAACATTATACAACCATCACCTCTATTTCCAAAATATTTAAAGAGTCATTTCTTTTCTATCCAGCCCCTGGCAATCACTAAGCTGCTTTCTGTCTCTGCGAACTTGCCTATTTTTGACATTGCATATGATTGAAATTACGTGATATGTGCCCTTTGTGACAAGGCTTCTTTCCCTTGGTATAGCGTTTTCAAGATTCACCCATGTTTTAGCCTGGATTAGTATTTCCTTCCTTTTTATGGTTAAATAACATTCCATTGCAGAAGATGTTTTGTTTATCTACTCATCAGTTGATGACCATTTGAGCTGTTTCTATCTTTTGGCTATGGACATGTGTGTACGTGCCTTTGTTTGAGTCTCTGTTTTCCATTCTTTGGTGGCATATACCTAGGAGTGGAATTGCAGGGTCATTTGATAATTCTCTGTTAACTTCAGACACAAATTTCAGGCTCACCTACATCAGGAGTTGGCATTTAGGTTGTTGAGAGGATTGTCAGTAATCTCAGAATCCTGCACCCATGAGGAGCAGGGAGTACAGGGTGCTTACCTCATTTCAAGCTGAGAGAAAGAGGCTTCAGAGAGGCTGGGGGAGCAGCGCCTTATGTGTTATGGCAAATTGGTATGTGAAACACATGAAAACTCCAAAGGGCTCCAGAGTGCAGTTGGTGCTTTCCTAATGGCTGCATGAGATTGGCACGCTCTTGAATTTGTGAGCACAGAGCAAGCTATGGATTAATTCCATGGAACAGAGAGACCTTCCATTTAAGAGAGGTGGTGTGATATTTTATTAGATCCTGGTCCTAGAAGCTTCTGGGCATGATGGGTGGAGGATGAGTGGGAGACAAGACCAGAATGAAGCTGGAGGTTTACAAGCCAAGGAGCTGTAGACAGGCATCCTCCCACATCCAGTGAAGACTCCACCAGGAGAGGGTGCATTTCCAAAACCAGGCATGAAGAAGTGTCAGCATTTAATTCCTTTCAAGTCTGTGTCATGATGGTATTAATGGAGTAAGCTCCTCCCTCCCAGCTATTACCCGCTCCCAACCCTAGAGTAATCAGGATTGTCTCTAAGTAATCAGGGTGAGGAAGGCAGCCAACCAACCTTCCCCATCTTTCTCCCCACAGACATCCGTTACGGAGCCACATTTGAATCTCTTTATCTTTCTACCCACAGAACTGGTATAATAAAATCAAAGGATATTCCCCACCCCTTCTCCCCACCTGGGAAAGTCAACTGGAAAACAAGTGGCTTCCTAAGAACGGGGATGTGAAATTTCTGACAAGTGATTGGCCTCACAGAAGCCTTTATCAACTGAGCAACTTTTCTCTGTGCCTCAGTTTGCCATCAGTATGGTCCTAAGGCAGCGAGTTTCAATGCTGACCATATATTAGGACCTTTGAATCTGCATGGAGAGCTTTCCAAAAAGCACCAAGGCTCAAGACTAGCCACCCAGATGGGCATTTGTAAAGAAAAGGTGGGAGAGGGGATTTAAAAAGAAATGAAAGCTGGGCTGGACGCAGTGGCTCATGCCTGTAATCCTAGCACTCTGGGAGGTCAAGGCAGGTAGATTGCTTGAACTCAGAAGTTTGAGACCAGCCTGAGCAAGAGAAAGACCTCGTTTATAAAAAATAGCATTGTGGAAGGCACCTGTAATCCAAGCTACTAGGGAGGGTGAGGCAAGAGGATCGCTTGAGTCTAAGAGTTTGAAGTTGCTGTGAGCTATAATGCCAGGGCACTCTACCCAGAGTGATAAAGTGAGACCCTGTCTCCAAAAAAGAAAAGAAAAAAAGAAATGAAAGCAAATGTCCACCAAAGGATGTATAAAAAGAATACTAGTAGATTTATTCATATGGCAAAAGTAATTGTGTTGATTATTGGCAGACACTGCCGGGAACTTTCTAGAATACTGGAAATGTGTATCTTGATCTATGTCACACCCACAGTTAAGAGTTTAGGCTCTAGAATATGGGTTTGACTATATTTTTTGCAATTTGCTAGCTGTGCCACCTTGATCAAGTTACATACGTGGTATAATTAACTATTATAAATAGGGGCTACACTACTTACGAGTTGGAGTGCAGAGATTTTAAACAAATAAGGTGTATAAGAGAAGGGATTCCCTCAGGAAGAACCTGAGGCTGGAGGTGCCACTGGAAAAGACTGTTAATTTTTGTAGACTAAAATAATTTCAGATGCTTCTCTGAAAACTCAAGAAAACAAAGTTAAAATTATTTTTACAATAAATATAAAAGGGTAAAAAGGGGGCCAGACGGTAAGTATTAAGCAGTACCATGGCCCAATGACTCGCTGAGACATCACTTCTCCCACAGCCATAGGGCCATGTCTTGGGTGGCTGAGACATCTGGAGGGAGTCTGACTCTATCTCCCCATGGAGGGAAAGAGCTGCACTTTCTAGTTCTCTTTCCTCTGCTCTTCTGCACCAGCTTCCTGATTGGCCACCTTGGGGGAGTTCCCTCCCCCCACACATGCACGCAAAGGTGCCAACAAAGCCCCCGTTTGGGAGAGACCTTGGAAGATGCCCTTTTCCAAGTTAGGACCCTAAATTGGTGTCAGTGGATGCAGATGGTTCCCTGGACAGGAGCAACAGAGCAGCCTGAGTGCCCAGAGGGAGGAAGTGGCCACAGACACCTGGCGGGGTTTCTTCTGAGTCATCTGCTGGGAGTCAAAGTGCAGGGGAAGGAAGTTCTGGAGTTGGGCAATGGCTGGGATCTTGGTGTGCCCTGCCCCCCACCAATAGCTCAGCTCAGCTTCTGAAAGGAAATCTCCCCTCTGCCTGGGTGTCCAGGGCAGGATTTAATTGCTACTAAAAGTGAGGTTGGTGACAGTCTCCACATCTGAGCCGGGCTCCGTTCCATCTGTGTGAGCTGGGGCAGGGCCAAACTGTTGAATACCTGCTATAACAGGATAGTTGTGGTGCCAATAGGACCCTCCCAGTCTCCCCCAAAATGATGTTTATAATCCACCGCTGAAAATGAGAGTCACCAAAGACACCTGCGTTCTAAGAATTGCCCAGGTTTTCATGTCAGCCACATCCTCAAGAGCAGTGGCTGTCAAGGTGTGGTTCCCAGGCCAGTGGTATCACCTGGGGAACTTGTCAGAAATGTAAATGTAACTGTGGTGGTATGTGCCTGTAGTCCCAGGTACACCAGAGCCTGAGGAGGGAGGATTACCTGAGTCCAGGAGTTTGGGGATACAGTGAGTTGAGATCGCGCCACTGCCCTCCAGTCAGAATAACAAAGTGAGACCTGTCTCTTAAAAAAACAAAATCCCTACCCCACCACGGAGTCAGACACTTTGGAGGTAGGGACCAGCAGTCCGTGTTTTACCAAACTCTCCAGGTGACTCTGATGTGCACCAAAGTTTGAGAACAGCAGCCTTACAGCCTCTGAGAGAGCCATCATGTTGATAGAATGGACATGGCCTTCTCCCCTCAGTCAGATGAGGCTGCAAGGAGCCTGCCTCTTGGGGACATTCAACATGTATGATGAGTCCATTCCCTCTCCTCTCTCCATGGAGGTGAATGCTTGACTAGTTCTTCTCAAAGCTAAGGGGGAAAGAGCCCTTCTTCTAAAGATGGCAGCATGAGCACCAGCACATTGTTCCCTGGCTGGGAGATTGCTCAGCCCCTGGGTTTGCCCTGTCAGAAAGGGGAGACGTTGGTGGAAACAGAATAGAAGAGAATAGCCTGGAAGAGGAGGTGCATGGGTGGTCACCTTCATTTCTGGGTGCATGGGTGGTCACCTTCATTTCTGCGCCATCTGCCTGTGTCTGTAGGCCCAATTGGACCAGAAAAGGTGGGGTGAAGGAAATGGAAGCCAAGGAAAAAGAGAACTGGACTCCAAGTCAATGGGGGGGCACCTCAGGCAGGCTTGCTCACTCTCACGAGGGGCTCCCAATGCTAGGGAGCTTTGTGGGACCCAGGCCCTCATCAGTACCACCCTGTTGGGATCACCACTTATCGATACCAAACTTGCAGATGACAAGCCAGGCCAGTGCAAAATGGCCAATGGAAAAGACCCAAGCTGCCGTATAGCCAGTCACATCAAGGGCCATGAGTGCTGCCTCTCCGTCCTTCCTACCCCAATGCCAAAAAGCTGCATTCACTGGAGGGAAAGGGTGTGTGAGCGAGCCCTTCCCTATAGCCTTAAAGTTGTCTACCCAGCTGGGCTGGGAGGGCAGAGGTGGGGTTGGTAGAATCTGATTGACTAGGAGATGGTCTTCTAAATTCAGTAGTTCCAAGTCTTAAGAACTGGAATGAATGGCTTCAAGGGAGAAGCCTGGAAGTTGACTCTTCTTGGACAGAGTCAAGTTGGTAACAGTTTTTGGAAAAGACCATTTCAGTTCCTAGCATGTGGGAAACACCTCTCCTCCCAGTCCTCACCACCCTGGGGGTGATGGCCTCTACAGTTTACATCTGGGGAGTCTGTGGCTCTGACAGGTGAGTAACTCCACAAGGGTTACTAGCTACCTGTGGCAATGCTGAGACTGGAGACTGGAGCCCAATCCATCAGCCCAGGCAGCCCCAAAGGGAGTCCTCTCTGGGAGCTGGGAGGCCAGGGACCAAGTAGAGGTGACCTGCCCTAGGTAGGATTTACAGACCTTGGGAAAATCTTCTTCTGCTAATGCTGAGCAGGTGTGGAAAGAGGTTAGCCCCAGTCCTGATCACCACAGGAAAGAAAATCAGAGTTTGGGTGGCATGACAGCCTTGACAGTCATGTGAGCCCTTTGGGTTAGTAGGAAGATGTGTGTGTGTTTGTGTGTGTTTGTGTGTGTGTGTGTGTGTGTGTGTGTGTGTGTGTGTGAGAGAGAGAGAGAGAGAGAGAGATTGAGAACACTCTTGGCAGCAGTGGCCGGTGAGAAGGGAGTGGGAGGATTCAAAGCTCTGCCTGTCTGCTGCCTCTTCCTTCAAGCCCTGCCACAGGGAACACTCAATCCTCAGTCCTACCCCTGGTTTGGGGTTGACATAGTCCCCAGGCAAAGGCCAGGCCTCTGGAGCAGAGACACCCTCAAACTAGTCATGGCCTGAACAAGCTAAGGCTGACTTTGCCTGCCCCTGGCTGAAGCGTTTTCTTCACAATCAGCATTGCCTCTTAGACCCAGGCCTCTGAACCCTGTGCTCAAGGAAAAGCAGCTCCAGGATTTAGAACTTCAGTTAGGGAGTGACTCACACAGTATCTCTGGAGTCCTGCAACCTCACCTCACACCTCCTGGCTCTCCTTCCCCTCCAGCCACTCCTTCTGTATCCTTCACTGCTGCCTCCTCCTCCAATCCCACCTCTCTTAAGAAAGGATCGCAGGTACTTTTCTCTTAAGTACATTGGGAGTTTTCAGGACTCATTGTGTACCCTGTTTTCTCTGTGTGGTCAGCAGAGGGAAGCCCCTTGACATACTATAAACTCCTAAGTTTACATGGTTAGCCCAAACTGTAGTCTCACTTACCTCCCTCTCTCCTGCTTGATGTTTCCATTTATATTTTACAGGTGTCTCAAACTCAGTATCCTTCAAACTGAACTTAACATTTCCTTTCACAAATCTTATTGATTCTGTCTCCAAAATATATGTAAGTGCATCCCTTTCCCTTTGTCTTTTCTGCTGCATGCTTGAGCTACCAGTATCTTTCCCATGAACTTGCCCTGGCCAGGCCTGTCCTTATATCACCTCCTACTCCACCCTCAACTTGTTCTCTGTGAAACAACTAGGGTCATCTGATCACACTGCAATCAAATGGTTTCCGTCTCCCTTGTAACCCCGGATGGCTGCTCACTGTTTTCAGAAGGAAATCTAATACCGTGCAATGCCCTCTATGACCTGCCCTACCCTAAGGGTTATATGATGAGGCTGTGCAGCCCTGTTTGCATTGTGCATTTCATACTCAAGAAGGAGATATGAAGTCATACTCAGATCGTGTGACTGACTTTGACAATGAACCAGGGAGCAAAAGTGATTTGAGAGCCAGTGTGTGACTGTTAACGTACTTTCTTCTGCTACACCGATTAGGGAAACAAGTATTTATATGGTGGTGCCATAAATTGGAGATAAGATTGGAAAGCTGGGGCTGGGCGCCATGACTCACGTCTGTAAATCCCAGAACTCTTGGGAGGCTCAAGGTGGGCAGATTGCTTGAGCTCAGGAGTTGGAGACCAGCCTGAGCAAGAGCAAGACCCCATCTCTAAAAAATAGCTGGGCACTGTAGCAAGCACCTATAGTCCCAGCTACTTGGGAGGCTGAGACAGGAGGATCACTTGAGCCCAGGAATTTGAGGTTGCTGTGAGCTATGATGTCACAGCCCTCAATTCCAGGGTGACTGAGTGAGATTCTGTCTCTAAAAAAAAAAAGAGAGAGAGAGAGAGATTGGGCAGCTGAATGCGGATAATACTTGAAAGAGAGCTGCCCTGGACGTTCACCTCAATCCACAGTACACTTTTTTTTTTGTTTTTTTTTTTTTTGAGATAGAGTCTACTATGTTGCCCTGGGTAGAATGCCATGGTGTCACAGCTCACAGTAACCTGAAACTCTTGGGCTTAAGCAATTCTCTTGCCTCAGACTCGTAAGTAGCTGGGACTACAAGCACCTGCCATAATGCCCAGCTATTTTTTTGTTGCAGTTGTCATGTTTAGCAGACCTGGGCCAGTTCGAACCCGCCTGCCTCCATGTATGTAGCTGGTGCCCTAACCACTGGGCTATAAGCACCAAGCCACATTACACTTTTTATGGTGAAAACAGAGCTTCTGTTGTGAGATTTGGGGGTTACTTCTTACTGTAGGAAACCACGGCCTGTAATGATCGATGCATGGCCTTAGCATCTCCCTCCCCTTGGACACTGTGTCTGAATCCCACTGGCCTCTTCCGGTTCCAGAAACATGTCAGGACCTTTTGTTTGTCAGAGTCATTGTTCATCTTGTTCTCTCTGCTTGGTGTGAGAACAAATTAAGGGAAAAAGTCCAAGTCTGAACCTGGAAGAGTCTGTAAGTTAAGAGGCTGGAGCATGTTGGGCTGTGGGGTGGGAGAAAAAGAAAGGGATGTGCTGCTCATTTTCTAACTCATTTTCTCCATCAACATTTATTGAGCATGCTCTGTGCCCACTTATCCTAAGTGCTGGGGCAGTAAGACACATCATACTCCCTGATGTAACAGAGCTCACAGACTGGTAGAGGGTAAATTTACTCCCAAGAGTAAATAAGCAGTGAGAGAAGAAGGTACAGGAGTCACTGGTAACAGTCATGAATGCTGGAGAGATAAAAGAGAGGTAAGAAGCCATTGAATTGGGAGGGGAGGAGGTGGTTAGCCATCATCAATCTTCATGGGAGTAGAAGTGGCCTGTGGGTGGGGTGAGTGATGGCTGAGTGGGAGGTGAAGGAGGAGATGTCATGAAATTTTAAAAACAATAATTGCTGGAGTAACAGCTTCCCTGCAACTGGGCACGGTGAGTCTAGGGAGATAAGACTCCAGGCATCTCTCGCTGGTGGGATCTGCCTATAATCATCCCTTTGAGGATACGGGGAGTCAGCAAGGGACTTCTAGACCCCAAGAGGAAGACAAAAACAGTGGAAAACTGGCAAGTGGTTGCATGTTCGATCGACCTAATCTCACCAGCAGCCATAAGTACAAGCAGCAGTGAGACTGCAAACCAGAAAGGCCCTACCTGTGATCTGTTTTGGCGTTTTTGGACTTGGCACTCAGTTGAACTGCCTTGGGGAGAGCTTAAGCAGGAGTGCGGAGAACTTTGGGCATTGTCTAGGGCCCCAGATTGAGCCACTGAGCCAGACAGAGCTAATAGTGTTCGGCTGTGGGCCACAAGGAGCCATTGTGAGAGAACTACCCCGGCAAGCTCCGCCCTCAGGGTCACAGAGCAAGGATCGGGTGGGAGCTAGTAACCTAGCGACTGAGCAGCCAAAAGGCAGGGACTGAGCTGCCTTATAGCCTTAACACTCAGGGGCAGAGTGAGACTGGTTTTGGCACACTGGAGCCTTGGGCTGTTGCCCTGAGTAGAGTGCTGTGGCGTAACAGCTCATAGCAACCTCAAACTCCTGGGCTTGTCGCTGCAACCCTGGACCCGTGACCAGCACCCACCAGGCCTCTGCATGCCCTGACCAGAAACTGCAGGAGCTGCGCAACCCTGCGTCCTCCCTCCCACTCATCTGTCCAGGGTCTCTGGTAGCTGCAAGCCGTTTGAGCCCTCCCTGCCACTGCGCAGAGCCCTTCTCCTGGCCAGAGACAGCTGGAGCCTTGGGCTCTCTGTGCCAAAGTCACTGGGCACCAGGTACTCCCAGAACTGTGCGCACCACCTCCTGCCCTGTTGCTGGATCTGGTGTGTCACACTACAGAGCTGCTTCCACAACCAGAACTCCCTGGCTGGGGCAGCCCCAGAGGAACTACCCAGAGGGTCACTACCTACAAAGATCCAGCAACAATAGAGTGAACCCACTGGGGTCTAATCTTGGACAGACACCTCCCGAACTCTGAGGATGGCCAGAGGCAATGGTGAAAAACAATCATGAGGTGAAATCAACAGAAAAACTCCGGAAATATCAATAATCAGAGTAGATCAACTCCCTCAAGGAACAACAAAGCAGACACAGCACAAGATCCCATGCACAAACAAATAGCTGAGATGTTAGAAATTGAATTCAGAATCTGGATAGCAAATAAGATCAAATTAGAATTCCAAGCAGTAACCCAAAAGATATCTCAAGAATTCAACAAATTAAAAGACCAAATGACCAAAGATTTTGACACATTGAGACAAGAAGTTGCAGTCCTCAAAGATCTGAGAAACACAGTAGAATCCCTAAGTAACAGAATGGAGCAGGCAGAAGAAAGGATTTCTGACATTGAAGACAAACATTTCGAACGCTCCCAAACTCTCAAAGAGGAAGAGAAATGGAGGGCAAAAACAGATCACTCTCTCAGAGAGCTGTGGGATAATTCAAAGAAAAACAATATTTGTCTTATAGGGATCCCCGAAAGTGATGAAGTGGCTTCACAAGGCACAGAGTCTCTTCTCCATGAGATTATGAAGGAGAACTTTCCACATGCCAAGAGATTCTGAAATTCAGATAGCAGATAGTTTCAGAACTCCAGAATGACTCAACCCAAATAAGACATCCCCCAGACACATCATAATCAATTTCACTAAAGTTAATATGAAGGAGAAAATTCTGAAAGCTGCCAGACAAAAGAAAACCTTTACCTACAAGGGGAAGAATATTAGAATAACTGCAGATATCTCTGCTGAAACCTTTCAAGCTAGAATTGGATGGTCGTTGACTTTTAATCTCCTAAAACAAAATAACTTTCAACCCAGGATCCTGTACCCAGCTAAACTGAGTTTCATTTATGATGGAGAAATTAAATATTCAATGACATTCACATGTTGAAGAAATTTGCCATAATTAAACCAGCTCTCCAGGATATTCTCAGACCTAACCTTCATAAAGACCAGCATAACCCTCCACCACAAAAGAATACCCACCCAGAAAATTTTGATCAAATTCCAACTTTCACAGTCACAAAAGGATTAAAAATGTCCACCAGACTCTTGAAAGGCTTATCAATATTCTCAATTAATGTGAATGGTTTAAATTGTCCTCTAAAGAGGCACAGGTTGGCTGACTGGATACAAAAACTCAAGCAAGATATTTGCTGCATACAAGAATCGCACCTTACATTAAAAGACAAATATAGACTCAAGGTGAAGGGATGGTCATCTATACTCCAGGCAAATGGAAAGCAGAAAAAAGCAGGCATTGCAATCCTATTTGCAGACGCAATAGGCTTTAAACCAACTAAAATAAGGAAGGATAAGGATGGACACTTTATATTTCTTAAAGGTAATACTCAATATGATGAGATTTCAATTATTAATATTTATGCACCCAACCAGAATGCACCTCAGTTTATAAGAGAAACTCTAACAGACATGAGCAACTTGATTTCCTCCAGTTCCATAGTAGTTGGAGATTTTAACACCCCTTTAGCAGTGCTGGATAAATCTTCCAAAAAGAAGCTAAGAGAAGAAATTTTAGATTTAAACTTAACCATTCAACATCTGGACTTAACAGACATCTACAGAACATTTCATCCCAACAAAACTGAATACACATTCTTCGCATCAGCCCAGGGAACATACTTCAAAATTGACCATATCCTAGGCCACAAATCTAACATCAGAAAATTTAAAAAAAATAGAAATTATTCCTTGTATCTTCTCAGACTATCATGGAATAAAAGTTGAACTCAATAACAACATAACCTGCATACCCATACAAAACTTGGCAGCTAAACAACCTTATGCTGAAGGATAGATGGATTATAGATGAGATTACGAAGGAAATCACCAAATTTTTGGAACAAAACAACAATCAAGACACGAATTACCAGAACCTCTGGGATACTGCAAGGCAGTCCTATGAGGGAAATTTATAGCACTGCAAGCCTTCTCAAGAAAACGGAAAGAGAGGAAGTTAATAACTTATTGGGACATCTCAAGCAACTGGAGAAGGAAGAAAACGCCAACCCCAAACCCAGCAGAAGAAAAGAAATAACCAAAATCAGAGCAGAATTAAATAAAATTGAAAACAAAAGAATTATGCAACAGATCAATAAATCCAAAAGTTGGTTTTTTGAAAAGATCAATAAAATAGATAAACCTTTGACCAACCTAACCAGGAAAAAAAGAGTAAAATCTCTAATTACATCATTCAGAAATAGTAACGATGAAATAACAACAGACCCCCCAGAAATTCAAAAAATCCTTAATGAATACTACAAGAAACTCTACTCTCAGAAATATGAAAATCTGAAAGAAATTGACCACTACCTGGAAGTACACCACCTACCAAGACTTAGCCAGAATGAAGTGGAAATGTTGAACAGGCCTATATCAAGTTCTAAAATAGCATCAACTATACAAAATCTTCCTAAAAAGAAAAGCCCAGGATCAGATGGCTTTACATCAGAATTCTACCAAACCTTTAAAGAAGAACTAGTACCTATATTACTAAACCTCTTCCAAAATGTAGAAAAAGAAGGAATATTACCCAACACATTTTATGAAGCAAACATCACCTTGATCCCCAAACCAGGGAAAGACCCAACAAGAAAAGAAAATTATAGACCAATATCACTAATGAATATTGATGCTAAAATACTTAATAAGATCCTAACAAATGGAATCCAACAACATATCAAAAAAATTATACACCATGACCAAGTGGGATTTATCCCAGGGTCTCAAGACTGGTTCAATATACGTAAATCTATAAATGTAATTCAGCACATAAACAAACTAAAAAATAAGGACCATATGATTCTTTCAATTGATGAGAAAAAGCTTTTGATAATATCCAGCATCCCTTCATGATCAGAACACTTAAGAAAATTGGTATAGAAGGGACATTTCTTAAACTAATAGAGGCCATCTACAGCAAACCCACAGCCAATATCGTATTGAATAGAGTTAAATTGAAATCATTTCCACTTAGATCAGGAACTAGGCAAGGTTGTCCACTGTCTCCATTGCTCTTTAGCATTGTAATGGAAGTTTTAGCCATTGCAATTAGGGAAGAAAAGGCGATCAAGGGTATCCATATAGGGTCAGAAGAGATCAAACTTTCACTCTTCACAGATGATATGATTGTGTATCTGGAAAACACTAGGGACTCTACTACAAAACTCCTAGAAGTGATCAAGGAATACAGCAATGTCTCAGGCTACAAAATCAACACCCATAAATCTGTAACCTTTATATATACAAACAATACCCAAGCTGAAAAAACAGTCAAGGACTCTATTCCTTTCACAGTAGTGCCAAAGAAGATGAAATATTTGGGAGTATACCTAACGAAGGATGTGAAAGATCTCTACAAAGAGAACTATGAAACTTTAAGAAAAGAAATAGCTGAAGATGTTAACAAATGGAAAAACAGACTATGCTCATCACTGGGAAGAATCAACATTGTTAAAATGTCCATACTACCCAAAGCCATATATAATTTTAATGCAATTCCTATTAAAGCTCCATTGTCATATTTTAAAGAGCTTGAAAAAATAATACTTCATTTTATATAGAATCAGAAAAAACCTTGAATAGCCAAAACATTACTCAGCAATAAAAACACAGCAGGAGGAATTATGCTTCCAGACCTGAGACTGCAGTATAAATCAATAGTGATCAAAACACTGTGGTATTGGCACAAAAACAGAGAAGTAGATGTCTGGAACAGAATAGAGAACCAAGAGATGAATCCAGCTACTTACTGTTATTTGGTCTTTGACAAGCCAATTAAAAACATCCAGTGGGGAAAAGATTCCTTATTTAACAAATGGTGCTCAGTGAACTGGCTGGCAACCTGTAGAACATTGAAACTGGACCCACACCTGTCACCATTAACTAAGATAGACTCTCACTGGATAAAAGATTTAAACTTAAGACATGAAACTATAAAAATACTTGAAGAAAGTGCAGGGAAAACTCTTGAAGGATTGTGTGAATATTTTATGAGGAGGACTCCCCTAGCAATTGAAACAGTATCAAAAATACACTACTGGGACCTGATCAAACTAAAAAGCTTCTGCACAGCCAAGAACTTAGTAAGTAAAGCAAGCAGACAGCCCTCAGAATGGGAGAAAATATTTGCAGGTTATACCTCCGATAAAGGTCTAATAACCAGAATCCACAGAGAACTCAAACATATAGCAAGAAAAGAACACGTAATCCCATCTCAGGGTGGGCAAGGGACTTGAAGAGAAACTTCTCTAAAGAAGACAGACGCACAATCTACAAACACATGAAAAAAAGCTCATCATCCTTAATCATCAGAGAAATGCAAATCAAAACTACTTTAAGATATCATCTAACCCCAGTAAGGGTAACCCGCATAACAAAATCCCAAAACCAGAGATGTTGGTGTGGATGTGGAGAAAAGGGTACACTTCTACACTGCTGGTGGGAATGCACACTAATACGTTCCTTCTGGAAGGATGTTTGGAGAATACTTAGAGACCTAAAAATAGACCTGCCATTCGATCCTATAATTAGTTTACTAAGTTTATACCCAGAAGACCAAAAATCACAATATAACAAAGACATCTGTACCAGAATGTTTATTGCAGCCCAATTCATAATTGCTAAGTCATGGAAGAAGCCCAAGTGCCCATCGACCCACGAATGGACTAGCAAATTGTGGTACGTGTATACCATGGAATATTACGCAGCTTTAAAGAAATATGGAGACTTTACCTCTTTCGTGTTTACATGGATGGAGTTGGAACATATTCTTCTAAGCAAAATATCTCAGGAATGGAAGAAAAAGTATCCAATGTACTCAGCTCTACTATGAAGCTAAATTATAGCTTTCACATGAAGACTATAACCCAACTATAGCACAAGACTATGAAGAAAAGGCCAAGGAAGGGGAAGGGAGGGGGGTGGTTAGGATGGAGGGAGGGCAATGGGTGGGGCCACACCTACCGTGCATCTTAGAATGGGTACAGGTGAAACTTACTAAGGGTAGAATATGTCTACATACAATAACTAAGAAAATGCCATGAAGGCTACTTTGAATAGTTTGATGAGAATATTTCAGATTATATATGAAACCAGCACATTGTACCCCTTGATTGCACTAATGTACACAGCTATGATTTAACAATAAAAAATCCCCAATAACTGCTAACTCTTACTGAGAGTGCCAGGGACTTTTACACATATTACTTCTAATCCTTTCAAAAATGAGCATTAACCTCTTCTATTTTACAGATGATGAAACCAAAGATGAGATTAAGTAAATTGGCCAAATCTCATGCCGAGAATGGCTGAATTAAAACTCAGGTTTGCTAACTCCACACCTGGTGTATTCTCCATCATTATATAAGCAGGACAGAGAAAGATTAAAGAGATGATGGAAAGAGAGGTTACTTCTGGGAAACATCTTTAAACAAATGTCAAGGACAAAGATTTTTGAAAAAAATTCTTGATTTTCATTAGAGTATTAAAAAACAAGAACTGAATCTTATTAATTACATATAAGAAGAATCACAATAAAATTCTCACACTGGAGTAAATTTCTAGGTAGTCCAAGGAGCAGGCACCTATATAATTTGGAGGTAATGACACTCATACTTAACGACTCTGGATGTGAATGGGCGAGACTAGATCATCTTGAGGGAAAAAGGAAGATGTGAGTAAAACTTCATAGAGAGGGAATCTGATATATGGGAAAGCACCTTAGGTGTATTCAAATATCAGTACTAAAATTAAACATTAACCTGAGAGACAAGCTTTCTTCCCCATCACCCAAGTAACTGCTTCACTTTTTGTTAGGTTTAGAAATGTATATTTGATTCCAAGATATGCTGACATGGGGCCAGTTGGTGGGCAACACTTACATCCCAATAGGAATATTTGTCCCTTTTGGCTCAGGCTCCCATAACTATAGATCTTCAATGATTGTCAGGATTTCTGTCTTATTTTATTCATTGCTCCCAAAGCATAAGAAGTTAATCTGGAGAGAGAGAGAGCAAGATGGTTTGCCAATGTCTTCACTGATTATCAGAGTGGGGCTGCCCTGACGAGAGGGGGTGGGGAAGAAAGGTGGACAGGGGGGATCTGTGATAAGGCTGGAAAATACAGTCTCAGTGAGAGGTGAAAGATGATCAGTCCTTCCTAAAGCCACCCTAAGGGGTAGGTGGCATTGATCTGACCCTTTTTCTCAGGGTGACCATACTTTGGGAAGCTCAAGCTGAACTCGTGTGGTCACTACTAATAAATGCAGGGGCTTCTAAGTGAGATGGTTCCCAGGCACAGCGATGAGAAACACATTTGGAATTCCCAGAGTTCATCTTCTCCAGACTATGTGAGACCTTATCAGAAGATAATAAAAACAAGCTCACCCACACCCAATAGTCCACAGATATTGCCAATGTGTCCCATCTGCTAGTCTCGATGTTTCAAGATTCTCCATTTGCAGGGGCAGATCAGAAGTCCTGTTGGACCTCCCCAAGGGGTGGGCATCCAGGCTTTATTGCAATATCATCAGAGTGGGGCTGCCCTGACCAGGGCATCTTCAGCCATGAGCAATCTAGCGTGGGCAAAAACTTTTTTGAAGGGCAAGACCATATTACCACTCTGAAGTTCATCACCCACAGTTCCTGCTTTGGGTTAGTCCAGTTCTTGCTCATAGCTAGAGGCTCAAGTTATGTCTCTGCCTGCTCCGTTCTTTGCTGAGGACACGGATGGCCCCAAGGCTGAGACATCCGGCTAGGTAGTGAGCTTCAGGCTGGGCCATATAAGCCCAGGTTCCGGGCAGCTTGGGAGATCCTGGGAGTTTTCCTCTGAGGAAATGGATAGTGAGCTGGTTTGCCAGACCTGTGTGGGTGCTTTATGGAGGGAGGATGCGGAATGCTGAATTTTAAGCCAGACTCCACTGCCTTTGTTTGGGTGTTTCCCGCTTGGCACTGAAGCTGGGCTGCCTCTAAGATTGGGGTTCCATGCTGAGTTATCCAATTGTTTTCAGACAGGTGCTCCTGTCCTTCCAGAGGGAGCCTTTGGTCAGACTCCACGAGCTTGCCCCTGTGCTTCTCCTGATGATTGGTTCCCTGGGGGATGGCGTGGACCAAACGATGCATCTCTAGGTGTGTGTGCCATGGAGACTTGAGTGCCTCCAGATGGTGTCGGTCATCCTCCTCTACCAGCTCCTCTGCCTCAGAAGCTGCCTCCTCCTGGGACTGCGAGTGCCTTTCCTCTCTGTTAATCCAAATAGCACTGACCATGGGGTGGGTAGGAGCAGGCATGTTCCCTCCTGAGAAGAGAAGGCACAAGCAGGTCTCACTGGAAGGGACACGGGCACCTCTCATTCAGGAAGTCTCAGAAGGAAGGTCATACCCAGAGTGTCAGGTGCCCAGTACTGCACATATGTGTGTATCTGGACGCACACATAGTTCCACATGCACACTCACATGCACACACTCTCTCCCATACACACACACACAATTATTAATTTATTCAACAATGAATGTATTTATTGAGCACTTGATATGTGCCAGGCATTATTTACCCATTTTATTATTATTATTATTATTTGGAGACAAAGTCTCACTTTGTCACTCTTGGTAGAGTGCTTTGGCATCATAGCTCACAGCAACCTCAATCTCTTGGGCTCAAGCAATTCTCTTGCTTCAGCCTCCCAAGTAGCTGGGACTATAGGCCCCGGCCACAATGCCCAGCTATTTTTAGAGATGAGGTCTCACTCTGGCTCAGGCTGGTCTCAAACCTGTGCGCTCAGTCAGTCTACCTACCTTGGCCTCCCAGAGTGCTAGGATTACAGGCGTGAGCCACTGCACCTGGCCATCTATTTGTCAGTCACCCTCAGTAGAGTGCTGTGGCGTCACAGCTCACAGCAACCTCAAACTTGGGCTCAAGCGATCCTCTTTCTCAGCCTCCTAAGTAGTTGGACTACAGGTGCCCACCACAACACCCAGCTATTTTTAGAGACAGGGTCTTTCTCTTGCTCAGACTGCTCTCAAACTCCTGAGCTCAAGCACTATACCATGCCCAGCCTATTAGTCTAAGTCTCAGGAATGCAGCAGTGGTCACTGAGACACAACTACCCCTTCACAGATGTGTCATAGTGGGAATAGAAAGACAATAAGTAAATGAGTATATTATAATAAAATTTCAGGTGGTAGCCAATGCTATAGAGGTTAGTTACTTACTCAGTCACTCAGCAAACACATATTAACTTACACCTGTCAAATAGAAACACTCCAGCACGATAGAGGATCAAAAACTGAAGTGATAGCATGGATAAAGAAGTGAGGGAATGAACTCTGGGGGGAGGGTTTGCTAACACTGGAGACCAAAAGAAGACCAAGGGGTGAGGGCACACACACTCACATGCTATGGATTCGCCCCGCTTGCCCAGCCAGGGTGTCGGAAGTCTGCCCTGAGAGAGCCCATGCTGAGAGCTCCTTGCTCGAACCTGCTGTACCTTACCACATGGCAATGACGGGAAGGGTGCATCGAGTTACCAAGTGCAGGAGAAAGGCCAGCACAGGGCGCAGTGAGGCCTGTGGGGCACACTGGATTTGAGATGTCTTTGGCTCGTGCCCATTAAGAAGTCACATCTGTGATTCTGATTCTCAAGTGTGTTAACTATGGCATTTTCATTTGATAGGTTTAAGTTAGTATGTATCTGCTGAGTGACTGAGTAAATAACTACCCTTGAGGCTGGGGCAGAGCTTTAGGAATCCTTCAGGTTATGCCTTGCGGAGATGGGTGCTATTCGGCTACGCCAGTTAAGTTCCAATGGATCCCACTGGCTGGCTGATCCCTTTTGGGGCCTCTTCCCTCCTTCCTGGCCTGTTGGAGGATGAAGGGCTGGGATTTAACACTACTTCTTTCTGAGCCAGGTGCCCACCCCCACCAATGAAATCTGCGTTCTCAAAGGGAGGCGGCTTCTCCCTGTGGGCAGGGGGCTTCTGAGTCTGATCACAGCTCAGCTTTGTGGCTACTGTTGGAGGCTAAATGAGCCTGGAGTGGCTCCTGTGTCCTTCAGCCCTGGGCTTTGGGCTTTTTCTGGCCCAGCCAGACCCCAGGTGTTGGCAATGCCACGTCCTCTTTCTCCAGAGCCAGTTTCTCTGGTTTGAGGCAGAGCTCCTGGCATCCCACCTGGCCTCACAGCAGGGCCAGCCTGACTGGTCTGGCAAGAGCGAGCATGGAGCAGAGACCGGGAGCAGAGCTGGCAGCCAGAGGCCTGGCGGAGGCCCTGGCTTGCTTGGCAGGAGGTACGGCTGGGAGAGCTGCGCTGGACAGGACTCCCTGAGCTCGGTGCCTGGTCCTCCCACAGCCTGCCCCCCTCCTGCCCAGCCCTACCTTTCGGGAGCACCACGAGGTGGGCCTGGGCCCTCTGCTGCCTCCTCAGGCCTTCATACTGGGCTCGCAGCAGCTGGATACTGACAGGGGGCCCTTCCCCTGGGGCCTGTGTCCTGGAGCCCTCAGCCATGAAGCGAGACCCCAGCTGCCCGAAGTGGGGCAGGGCAGGGCAGGGGCAGGACGAGCCTTTCATCCGGATCCGGGAGGAAAGCAAACACCTCGGGCAGGCTGGCGGGCAGGCGGGGCAGGGTAGCGGGGAGGTGAGAGAAGAAAGGAGGGTGGAAAGGGGGAGCCCCGATGAGGAGGGAGGGGAGAGACAAGGCGGGGGAAAGAAGAGAGGAGGAGAAGGAGAGAGCAGGAGACAAGGACGTGGGAGAAGCGAAGGTGGGGGATGGGAGTGGGCAGGGGTGAACAGGGTGAGAGAAGAGAGTGTGGGGGAAGGGGGTACAGGGGGATGTGGGGAAGGGAAGACTGGGGGGAGGGACAGGGCTGAAGAGAAAGGCAGTTACAGTAGCTCAGAGTCCTTCTGGGAGCCAAGGATGTGTTTTATTCCAGGGCCTTTCCGGGCTTGATCCTAATGTCTAGAATCCATTTCCAAGACCATGGTGAAGTCTCCCATTTCCCGGCAGAGCTAGAACTGGGGCTGGGGAATGGCAAGCTGCTCAGCTCACACATGTGGGACTGGAACGTGGCACTCAGGGGCAAACCTGCCCGTTCAGTTTGCAGTTGCTCAGAGCAACACACTCAGCAGCTTCAGGAAGCTCCTGCCTCTGATGTACACCCTACCCCCACCCCACCCCCACCCCATCCCTGCCCTTGCCGTCTCCTGGGGCAACCCAGTAGCAAAGGTCTCCCCAGGATCTCTGCTCAGCACTCAATGCACACCCCAAGTGCAAGCCCAGCCCCAAAGTGGGCTGTGGGGACAGAGCCCCAGGGAGCTCTGGCCTCTAGCCAACCCCACCCCTTTGACATTTGATGCAGCCTCTATGGTCTCAGCATTTCCCAACCAAGTGGCAAAGTGGTGTTGACCTCAGCCACAGCTAGGCACACCTCACCCTCTGCCTGCCAGCCCCATCATTTCCAAATCCCTTTCAAGTGCCAGACCTTCTCTCCACTGTGCCAGCTCTGACCTATCGTTGCTCCAGTGGTCCGCTAAGTCTTTTCCTACCTTCTATCACAGAGCTTACAGAGGCAGTGGGACGCTGAGTGGAGGCTGAACCGAGGAGATGTTCTGGAGGTTAAGCAGACAAGAGCCAGTTATTGGATGTTGAGGAGGGGCAGGGGTCTGGAATGAAGACCTTTACTGGGTAGTGTATTAGTTTGCTAGGCTGCCATAACAAAAGACCACAGACTGAGTGTCTCTAACAACATGGATTGTCTTACAGCTCTGGAGGTTAGAAGCCCAAGGTCAAGGTGTCGGCAGGCTTGGTTCCTTCTGGGGGCACCCAGAGGGTATCTGTTCCATGCCTTGCACCCAGCTTCTGGTGGTTTTCTGGCAACCTTTGGTATTCCTTGGCTTGTAAAAAAAAAAATCACCAGATCTCTTCACATAATGTTCTCTCTCTGTGTGCGTCTCTGTGTCCAAATTTCCTATTTTTATGAGGATACCAATTATATTGGATCACAGCCCAATCTAGTGACCTCATCTTAATTTTACTAATTACACCTGCAATGACTGTATATCCAAATAAGTTCACATTCTGTGGTATGGGGATTAGGGCTTCAACATATTAACTTGGGGGTGAGCATGGGCACAGTTGAACCCAGACCAGGTGGAGGGATGACAAGTCCATTCACAGAGGTGTGCACAGAGAGGAGCAGATGAAGGGGAGAAAGAGGAGGAGGGATTTGCTTTCGATATTCCATTTGAGGTGCCTATGGCCTTTGAGTCATTAGGAGGGAGTGAGGAGCTTGCTAGGGAGATGTGAGCTGGAAATGCAGATGTCATTATTTGTGAAAATGATACAGTTCATCACTGGAGAAGTTTGACCATTAGATAATCAGAAATACACAGAGTTGAGAGATAGCCCCAAATGGCTTTTACTCTTTGCTTTTCCGTGAACAGTGGGCAGTAGAGAGACCTTCTCTTTACTCTCCTACAATCCATCTTCTATCTGTGTGTCCTGGGTCTAACTCCTTCCTCTTGGCCTCTGCTTCACTATTGAGGGACGTGGGGGTAAATGGAGGCTGGGTGGAGCTTCTGTAAGACTACTCCTTGACATAACCCTTGTGCTATTACTTTTTTTCAAGTCATTTTCTTTTCCTTACCTCATCAAGACTTCCCCAGTTATTCTGGCTTGAGTTGAGAAGGGCTTCACCGCTGTAATGGGTATGCGCTCTTGGAGTCCAGTTACGCTGGAGGACATGCTGACCTCATCTTGTGGGAATGGAAGGCTTCAGCTCCTCCCTGTCAGCTCCCGTCTTACAACTGGATGGAATTTTCAATTCAAGAAAGAATCTCAAAAGACAAAACTCTGGGAAGATCAATATTTAAGGACCAGAAAGTAGTTGAATAGGCTGTGTTGAAAACTGAAAAATTACAGTCAAAATGATAGGAGAAAAAAAAAAAATACAAAGAGAGGCATTCCAGACAGGAAAGAAGGAGAGATACCAGGTGGCCAAAATGGGGAGGACAGAATCTCATCTCCCCACCTCCCTTACATGTAGAGGAATGGACACCATGCTTATGAGGACAGTTACTGATTCTTACCACATTAAAAGGAAACGCTGAGAACAGGACAGTCTCCTGGCAAGCCTAGAGACATTTTGTGACTTAGGGGCAATCCCCCAAGTAACTCAGTTTTCCGGAATGAGATAAGATTGACCACTCGAGGGAGGGAGATTGGTGGGATTTCACCCACGGTGCATCTTACAAGGGTATATGTGAAATTTAGTAAATGTGGAATGTAAATGTCTTAACACAATAACTAAGAAAATGCCAGGAAGGCTATGTTAACCAGTGTGATGAAAATGTGTCAAACGGTCTATGAAACTAGTATATGGTGCCCCATGATCACATTAATGTACACAGCTATGATTTAATAAAAAAAAAAAAGATCGGTCACTCGTTAGTAAGCAGGTGTTAAACATTGATGCTTGGTGCTTCTTCATGGGGCTTGTGGGGAAAGAACATGTGAGGTAAGAGCGCGTGGCGGAGGGGGCTCTGGGCTACCCTGCACTTAAGGTTAGCCCACCTCCTGCAAGCTTGAACTTCTAATCCGTGTCACGCCTGGTTCCTTCGTGAGGCGATCCAGACCAGGGCCGTAGGGGTTGCAACACTTACAGAATAGCATCTGGGCAGTTTTTGCTGAAGACTGGTTATCAGTCTGGCTACACATTGAAAACACCACTGCATGAGCACCTCCCTGCATGTTCAATTAGTCTGGGGTGCTACCTGGGGACTGGTATATTTTTCAAGTTCTCACTGCTCTAGAGAGCCATTTGCCCTGTTTTCTGAGTCCTAGGGTCTCTCACTAAGACACAGGTGGTGAGAAATCACCAAAGTTTCTTTGTACCAGTTTTATCAGCAGGTCTCCCTGTCATGAGTTGAAGGTAAGAGCGACCCACACTAGTCCAGCTGTACCTGCCATAAAATCAGAATCGATTTCTATTATATTTTGGCTTTTGTATCATCAGCCTTCTTCTTTTGTTGGTATTAACAGTTTTTGTCTTCTCTGTGTGTGCATATTTGAGGTATTTCAATGGGCAAGTAGGTAGAGGCTCTACCTGCTAGTTGCATGCCTTTCAGGAGCATGGGAACTTATCCATCTTTTAGTTCATACATTTTCTCTCTTTCTTATACAACTCAAATCTTTCATCCATTTGGAATAGGTTTTAGAGTGTTAGGTATAAGCCAAGGATCTAGGTATCTTCTCCCCAAATAATTGCCCAATCATGTCAATACCACTTATTAAATAAACTTTCCTTTGCTTATGATTTGTGATAACAGTGTTAAGAAAAACTGGCAACTGCATCTCATCCTAGGGAGTCTTCAGAAATAAATAAAAAACATGAGTCAGGAGCCTTTCCTGGGTTGCTGCCACCAGCGGTGACCTTTATTATGCAGGAAGGTCGTGGACAGGAGCAGGAAGCCAGCTGCAGTGTTGCTCTGGGGTCAAGATTCTGGAGTAGGGTTGAGAGGCACTATTATTTGAGGAATATTTGCTTTTTCTATATGTATATAGACGGTACTGAACATGAAAAGGTAACGTTTGTCGTTGAGGGACGAGCCAGGTCTTAATCTAATTGGTCAGCTCATTAAAGGAGCCACCGCACCCACAGCTCTCACTGAAGATTATGGTAAAAGAAATCAGACTAGAGGATTCAGGTGGACTCCTGTGCAGGGGATTGCAGCTGTTCTTTGAGACTCAGGTGGCAGCAGATAGCACTTACCACTGGCACACTACTCCGGAGGGCATGACTCCGACTGGAGTCCCCAGAACACAAAGGCTGGAGAGTGGTGGGCAGAAAGGCAGAGACTTGGAGGAGGAAGCCCTTGGAAGGGGTGATTGGAGCGCCAAAGGCTGAGATGCAGGGTATACAGTGGCATACAGTTGAGACAGGCCACACGTGGTCAATCTTTTTCTGCAGGAGGACCTCAGTTTGGGGTTCTTTTTCTATTTTTTTAGTAGAGATAGGGGTCTTGCTATGTCGCCTAGGCTTAATCTCAAACTCTTGGCCTCAAGCAATCCTCATACTTGGCCTCCCATAGTGCTGGGATTATAGGGGTGAACCATCACATCTCAGCCAATTTGGGGCTCTTTCCACTGGAGACTCCAAGAAAGCTTAAGTTGTCATGATTTTTAGCTTTTCCTCTCCTCTACAATAATTTTATTCTGAGGTCATCCACCCCTATTGCCTGGTAGGGTAGCCTTAGAGGAACCAAGAGGGCAAGATGGCGAGGAAGGGAAGAGCTTCGTGTGCTCACTTCTCTCTGGTTCCAGGGAAAAGGGGGCCTCGTTCTATGGAGCAGGCTGTGACTTGAGGGGCGCATGTCACGACCAGCAGTGTCTCCAGGAGAGCTAGGTGTGATTAGGACAGACTTAGGATGTACAGAAGGGCGTCAAGACACATAAACTCATGAAAAAAGCCTTACAGGCGGGGTGTCTGGGGGAGGTGCAGAGCAGTCCAGATCACTAAGGGACTCGGCATTTTTCACGCATCCTGTGTGCACGTCGGCTGTGTTTTCCGCTGGTTCTGAGTCTCCCCAGCCTCTCACACGCACTATATTGCCAAAATGTCGCTTTCTAGCAAGCTGACTCTGGACAAGCTGGATGTGAAGGGGAAGCGGGTCGTTATGAGAGTGGACTTCAACGTTCCCTTGAAGAACAAGCAGATAACGAACAACCAGAGGATCAAAGCTGCAGTCCCAAGCATCAAATTCTGCTTGGACAGTGGAGCCAAGTCAATTGTACATATGAGCCATCTGGGCCGGCCTAACGGTGTCCCCATGCCTGACAAGTATTCCTTAGAGCCAGTTGCTGTAGAACTCAAATCTTTGCTGAGCAAGGATGTTCTGTTCTCAAAGGACTGTGTAGGTTCAGAGGTGGAGAAAGCCTGTGCCAACCCAGCTGCTGGGTCGGTCATCCTGCTAGATAACCTCCGCTTTCATGTGGAGGAAGAAGGGAAGGGAAAAGATGCTTCTGGGAACAAGGTTCAAGCTGAGCCAGCCAAAATAGAAGCTTTTTGAGCTTCACTTTCCAAGCTAGGGGATATCTATGTCAATGATGCTTTTGGCACTGCTCACCCAGCCCACAACTCCATGGTAGGAGTTAATCTGCCAGAGAAGGCTGGTGGTTTTTTGATGAAGAAGGAACTGAACTACTTTGCCAAGGCCTTGGAGAGCCCAGAGTGACCCTTCCTGGCCATCTTGGGTGGAGCTAAAGTTGCAGACAAGATCCAGCTCATCAATAATACGCTGGACAAAGTCAATGAAATGATTATTGGTGGTGGAATGGCTTTTACCTTCCTTAAAGTGCTCAACAACATGGAGATTGGCACTTCTCTGTTTGATGAAGAAGGAGCCAAGATTGTCAAAGATCTAATGTCCAAAGCTGAGAAAAACGGTGTGAAAATCACCTTGCCCGTTGACTTTGTCACTGCTGACAAGTTTGATGAGAATGCCATGACTGGCCAAGCCACTGTGGATTCTGGCATACCTGATGGCTGGATGGGCTTGGACTGTGGTCCTGAGAGCAGCAAGAAGTATGCTGAAGCCGTCTCTTGGGCTAAGCAGATTGTGTGGAATGGATCTGTAGGGGTATTTGAATGGGAAGCTTTTGCCAGGGGAAACATAGCCCTCATGGATGAGGTCGTGAAAGCCACTTCTAGAGGCTGCATCACCATCATAGGTGTCTCCATCACCACTTGCTGTGCCAAATGGAACATGGAGGATAAAGTCAGCCATGTGAGCACTGGGGGTGGTGCCAGTTTAGATCTACTGGAAGGTAAAGTCCTTCCTGGGGTGGACGCCCTCAGCAATATTTAGTACTTTCCTGCCTTTTGGTTCCTGTGCATAGCCGCTAAGTCAACTTAGTGTTTTCTGCATCTCTACTTGGGATTGGCTGAAACCGCCTTCATGTCAAGATTTAGTTATTGTCCAAGAGATGCAGTGCCAGAAACTTAAAAACAGTTGCACAGGGCGGCACCTGTGGCTCAAAGGAGTAGGGCGCCAGTCCCATATGCCGGAGGTGGCGGGTTCAAACCCAGCTCCGGCCAAAAACCACACACACACACACACAAATAAATAAATAAATAAAATAAAATCTATAAAACAAACAAACAAAAAAACCCCAGTGGCACAGCATCTCAACTCATCTTTACTGTACCCAGGATTTGCCTATATTTTCAAGATCCTGTTTGAATTTCTTAGCGACTAAACCATTGTGCCAATATTTGTATTTGGCTTGTTAAAAGAGAGTTGTGTTAGTTAGCTTAGTTCTCTTTTTGAAGTAGCTTATTCTGATTAGCTTTGTTACTGTTTTACTACTCAGCATGGAAACAAGATGAATTCCAGTTGAAGGTAGGGAGACAAAGTCCATGATCTGTTCAATAAACAATAAAAATATCCATTGGAAAAAAAAAAAAAAAGCCTTACAGAGTGAGGCTGAAAAAGTAAAGGGTAAGTCAGACCCAAGAAAGCAGATCCAAGAAAGCGTTCACTGAGCGCAACCTGCTAGGGGCCAGGTATGTGCTGAGCACTATGTAGGTAATAAATGTTTTCATTATGATAAAATGCACATCACATACAATTGACCATTTTACTCCTTTTTAAGTGTACGATTCGGTGGCCTTAAGTTCATATGCGATGCTGTGCAATGATCACCACTATCCATTTCCAGAACATTTTTAATGTTCCCAAAGAGAAATTCTGTCCTCAGTAATAAGGACTCCTCGTGCTCCCCTTCCCCAGTCCCTGGCAACCTCTAATATGCTTTTTGTCTCTATGAATTTGTCTGTTTTAGGTGCTTCATGTAAGTGGAATCATTCACTGTTTGCCCTTTTGTGTGTGGCCTATGTCACTCAGAATGTTTTCAAGGTCCCACCCTCGTAACAGGCACCAGAAATTTATTCCTTTGATGGCTGAGTAATATTCCCTGGGTGGATATTCCACTGTTTGTTCAGTCACCCAGCTGTTGATGGACGTTGGGGTTGTTTTCTCTTTTTGCTGACTGTGTGTGTCTGAGTTCCTGCTTTCCATCCCTTTGGAACTGATGGATCACGAGATAATTTGGTGTTTGAAGAACCTGGACAAAATCAAATTTAATTTCCCATGAGAACACTGAGAAAAGCCACATTATTCTCCTTTCTACTCCTCTTTTTATACCCAATTCATCTCCAGGCCATGGAAATACAAGCTCTAAAAGGTCCCTCAGATTCGTGCCCTGTCTCCACGTCCACCAGCACATCCCCACTCAGCGTTGTCCTCATTGCTTTTTTCGAGATCACTGTAACGGTGTCTTACTTGGCCTCCCCGCTTCCCGCCTGCCCTGTCCTGTCCATCCTCCTCACAGGTCAGTGCTCTCCCGAAGCACAAAACAAATTGGATCTCGTAGCTTCCCCCTGGCTCAATCCTGCAGTGGTTTCCCAGTATACTCAAACTCCTATTCAAATCCTTCTCCTGGCCCAGCAGGTTGATCTGTCCCGGGTCCGTCTCACTTCTCCAGTCTCTGCCGACTTTCCCCATGCTTTCTAGAGGATTACCTGTAAGTGGGTCACAGATGTGCCCAAGACTGAGATGCACAGCCCTGGGCCTCCAGGGACCAACGGCTCCTCTACTTACCGCAGTGGCCCACACAAACAGTGTCATTTTTCTGGGTGTGCCATGATGTGAACAAGGGGAGAAGGTTCTCTCAATGCTTTAGCCTTCTCTCCATTTTCTTGAATTCTTTCAATGTCCTTTCTACTTTGGACTGTTGGGTTGTGCTGTTCTCTGTCTTCTGGAATCCTCCTTTATTCACATCTCCAACTCTATCCTCATTGCATTCCACCCTTCACAGCACCCACATGTCTCCTAGTGAACTAGTAATCACCTTCCGTTCTCTGAAGGTTAAGAGCATGGACTGAAGCCAGACCATGTGTGTTTGCATTCTACCCTCCCTGCTCTCCGCACCTCTCCCCTTGCTTTCTACCTTCTATTTTTTTTTTTGTTTGTTTGTTTTAGATAGAGTCTCATTTTCTTGCCCTGGGTAGAGTGCTGTGGTGTCACAGCTCACAGCAACTTGAAATTCCTGGGCTCAAGTGATTCTTTTGACTCACCTTCCACGTAGCTGGGACTATAGGTGCCCACCACAACAGCTGGCTATTTTTTGGTTGTAGTTGTCATTGTTTGGCGGCCTGGGCTGGATTTGAACCCACCAGCTCAGGTGTATGTGGCCGTGCCTTAGCCGCTGAGCTACAGGCACCGAGCCAGCTTCCTGCTTTTTGGAATGCTTGCTTTTGAGATGCGCTTTCTGAGTCTGGGCACCATGCTGTGAGCAGCCTGACCGGCACAGCACAGTTGCATATAGGTGCTTTAGCCAACAGCCAGCATCAGCTGCCAGTGAGTGAGCCCAGGGGACATCTGACCCAGGTGAGCCTTCATATGACAGCAGACCAGCTGGCATTTGAATGTAACACACAAGAGACCCCAACAGTAAACTGCATACCTAAGCCCAGCCAAAACACAGAACATGAGAAATCAACATACATTATTGTCTTAAGTCATGAAGTTTTGAGATGGTTCGTGGTTCATTACACAGTGATAGATATGAATAGGCAAACTGTGTGTTACATTAGAAAACTTCCGGTCCCCGAACCACACCACCTCTGTCATGAACCACACCTACAAAAGGGACCTCTCTGCCCATAAAAATCCCAAGAAAGTGCATCTGCTTGGTCAACCCAAAGCAGATCCGGGCTCCTAGCTGCAAGAAAGTCTGGAAAATGTAGCTTTTTTAAGTTTCCCAAGATAAAAGAAGATTGAAATAGATACAGAAGAAAGCAATCCACAGTATCAGCCACCCATCCTAATTCCTAAATGACCAAGCAACTGCAAGGCTCAAAAAAAAAAAAAAAAAAAAAGAATGTTTAATTCATTTATGCTGCATAATTGAGTCTATCTTTTCACTCAAACATCCTTTGTATTCATTACTCTAGAGATCTTTGGGACACATTTATCACACTCAATTATTACAATGTTCAAAGAGGTCTTGTCTGGGTGTAGCTGAATATCCCTTTCACTTCTGAGAGTTCTTTGATCTTTGCTATCTTTTTAGCACATACAAAGAGCAATTGAAGCAAAAAGATAGCACTCTGGCGAGTGGTTACATTTTAACCAAAAGGATACAGAAGTCTCTGTAGGTTAGACTCATTTGTACATAAAAATGAAGTACTTTACAGTCTAAAAACACAGGTAAAACTTATTTTAAAATTTGTGGTACGGGTTTCTTTTTGGTTGAGGTAAGACTCACACAAAAGTCACCATTTTCACCACTTTAGAGAAGACAACTCAGAGGCATTTGTAATGGTACCTTCACAAGGTTGTACAACCAACCGCGACCTCTATCTAGTTCCAAAATATTTTCTGTACTCCAAACAGAAACCTTATCTCATCACACAGTCATTCTCCTCCCCCGACCCCCAGTCCCTGGAAATCACTAATCTGCTTCCTGTCTTAACGGATTTGCGCACTCTGGATGCGTCACATAAATGGGACCCCACAGTACCTGTCCTTTTGTGTCTACCTTCTTTTCTTAGCCAAGTGTTTTGAGGTTCGTCTATCTTGTAACATGTGTCAGTAGTCCACTCCTTGTGATGGGTGAACAATATTCCATTGTATGGATATATCGTTTGGGTATCCATTTTTCCACTGGTGAACATTTGGGTTGTTCTCACATATTGGCTGAATAGGTTTTGTTTGGATACCCGTTTTTGGTTCTTTGGGATGTGTAATACCGAGGAGTGGAATTGCTGGGTCATGTGGTTGCTGTAAGTTATTGCCATCACAAAACTTCCTTGGCTGAAAATGCGTTGCAGTTCAATGATATTAAAATATTTTTGCATTGAATATTTTGACTTTTTTGTTGATAGGCCAAAAGCTTTGCCCTACAGCAGGCTGGCTTTTGCACACTAATTGGTTAGTGTGGTTGGTTTTTTAGAAAGGGGATTATAGTTTATGATTTTTCATCATGTACTGGCAAAACAATTCCCTGGGTAAAATAAGGTTTTGATAGAAAGCAGTAGCATCTGACCTATTTGTACATATTTTCCCATCCCTATTTGTTTTAAATGAATTGAGAGTTAGTTATGAAAAATACACAAAAGCTCTTCCAAATGTGTCCTTTTTTTTTTTTTTTGAAAACAGAGTCTCATTTCATTGTCCTCGGTAGAGTGCCATGGCATCATAACTCACAGCAACCTCAAACTCTTGGCCTCAAGCGATTCTCTTGCCTCTGCCTCCCAAGAAGCTGGGACTATGGGTGCCCCACACAATGCTTGGCTATTTTTAGAGATGAGGTCTCACTCTGGCTCAGTCTGGTCTAGAACCTGTAAGCTCAGGCCATTTATCCACCTCGGCCTTGCAGAGTGCTAGGTTTGTAGGCACGAGCCACCACACCCGGCCTTGTGGGTCCAACTTGAATCCTTATGCAGTTGCTGGTTTGTGTGATAAGTGTATAAAATTATTAAGTAAAATTTAGTTTAGTGATTATAATATCTGGAGTTTTCAGTCAGAATACCTAAGTTTGAATTTTGGCAGTTCCAATCGCTACTTCTGATAACTATATCTTGGGGAAGCTTCTTACTTTCTCTGGGCCTCAGTTTCCTCATCCATAAAATGGAGCGAATAATAGGAACTTTAAAAGGATGCAAAATCCTTAAAAAATGGTATAAAATGAAATCGGTATTTATAGAATACAGATTCACAGATCCCTCCACATAATTACGATACCTACAGGTGAGATAGTAAATTAATAGTACCAGTTCTTCCAAAGGAGGTTCTTACTGTTTTTAGTTTTGACAATGCCTATCACTTTTTACAAAAGAAGTGTTTCCCCCCAAAATATAACATATAGAACTATTGAAGGAACATTATGGGACAACAAAACAATATTTTGTCTCATACACCTAGAAAGAGATATTACAAAATTTAAAAATAATTTCACCAATAATAAAACCCAATGTACTATCACAGCCCCCATTTTTCAGCTTGAAGGTCAAGATTCTTTCATTCATTCAAGAAGCACTCATTCAGCTACTACAATGTTCCAGAAGCAGTATTAAGTATAGAAGAGTGAATGAAACAGACATCATCCTCTTGTAACTTTCAGTGCAGTGGTGGGAACAGAAATGAAAACCAAGTTAACTAATTGTATAATTACAATTTATGATAAATAATGTGGAAAAATATTTAGGGAGGTGCCTGGAACTTAGAGAGTGCACAGCAAATGTTACCTATGACTATTAATTATTCCAGTAATGATTACAATTTATCCGGGGTATTCACCTGTTTTTTTTTTTTATTGTTGGGGATTCATTGAGGGTACAATAAGCCAGTTACACTGATTGCAATTGTTAGGTAAAGTCCCTCTTGCAATCATGTCTTGCCCCCATAAAGTGTGACTGTTTTGTTTTTTTAAGCTTCCAGCCCTCTAGTGGGGACCTTGAGTAATGGTCATACAAACAACTGAGAAAAGTCTAGTGCTTCAGTGCTAAAATTTCTCCTTCTTTCTCTGGAAGGTTGGGATACCCAGCAAGGTACCAGACGGTCCACGTCAGACACTTCCTCAATAGTCCCGCTTCTGGGAAGGTCAGAGGCTCCCTATGTATGCTCTGGTGCCCTGCGACCTCATCACTCTCCCAGGGCCACCATCTGTGGCTAGTCACAGGTCTGTTAAGTTCTATAAACAGGGCTCCCCGTCTAGGAGAGTGGTAGCCCAGCTAATCAGACCTTCAAAATAGAGCAAAAAAGAGCTCCGTAATCTAAAGTCAAAGGAAAGACATGGATAGTATGTGAACCGTGATGATGATGGCAGAGCGTCAGAGTGAAGAAGGCCAGAGGCCAGAGGCCAAGACTGTCTCCCACCCCAAAGATAACTGTAATAGTCCCAGAGAACTCCAGATGGGGCTTGGGACAATTGCCTTTTCCCTACCCTGAACATCTTTACCACCAATTCTAATTAGCCCAGGTCGTTTTAACATCAAAGAGGCTAGCCAACATTTCATCCTTTCAAACCCCATCAAAAACAGCCATCTCAATCCCAGTCTTACAGGTTAACTACCAGGTCCAGCAAGGTTGAGCAACCCACCTGAGGTCTTGCAGTTGGTAACCAGCAGCATGGTTGGTACAGCACCTCCTTTCTGTTCTCAAAGCTTGTGCTCCCTCTAGTACCCCATACTCCACACCTGACTTTACTGGAATTGTGAGATTAGATGTTCTCCCCACCTCTCATTATAGAAAAACCCTCTTTTAAAAATTACTGTAATCCTAGCACTCTGGGAGGCCGAGGCAGGTGGATTGCTTGAGCTCAGGAGTTTGAGTCTGGCCCAGGCTATGTAGTGAGACCCTGTCTGTTTAAAAAAAACAAACAAACAAAAAAAAAAAACAAAGCTGCCAGGGGCAGTTGCTCACGCCTGTAATTCTAGCACTCTGGGAGGCTAAGGCAGGTGGATTTGAGACCAGTCTGAGCAAGAACAAGACCCCGTCTCTACTAAAAATAGAAAAACTGAGGCAAGAGGATCACTTGAGCCCAAGAACTTGAGGTTGCTGTGAGCTATAATGTCACTGAACTCTAGTCAGGGCAACAGAGTGAGATTTTGCCTCAAAAAATTAAAAATAAAATATAAAAAAATTACTAAGTTAAACAATTTAATCAGATTATGAGGCAATGTTTTGTATAAGCTTTCAAATTAACATCCCGGAGTAACTGAGCCCTTGCTGGGCAATCTTTGAGTTTTCCTTTAATAAACTCCTTCTACATTGGAACATTGAAAAGTCTTCCCCAGCAGTTCAGGTCCATGTGCTTGCGGTGGGGGGGGGTGCTCTCTGTTTTAGCAGCAGTTAGGGGAGTGTTAGGCTACATTAATTCAGAGCCTCTCAATCCTGACAGCATTATTACGAACCATTTGGGTAACTTTTAAAGATTACTTATGCTGGGGCTTCATACCACACCAATTAAGTCTACATCACAGGAGGAGGACCCCAGACCTCAATACTTTTAAAAAAGATACAACCAAGGCCAAGAACCCCTAACTATATAAACTGTTCCTTAGAAAACTACCTATTTTCAGAGAAACCTTTCTGTCCACATTTCTGGCTAGTCTGTTTGCAGAGATGCACTTCTGCCAGAGTGATAGTGGGAGGGGTCTGCTTCTGGGCTCTGTTTCCCTAGCTTGCTGATCTGAGCCCTTGGCTTTGTCTTCACGTTAAGTATGGCTCAGACCCTCTGCACTGCCCCTTGAACTCTGAACCTATTACACAGGTATCTAGGAAGAACAGCAAATCTAATTTCATGGACTTTCAGCCTGGACTTTACCCACAGCTATGATATTTGTAAATCTTACTCCATCTTGTTCCTCAGATCTGGCTCCTGCTCAGACTATTATCCAATTTGTGGGCCTTTGGCCTGTTAGGCGCCTCTGAAAGAGCACGTTCATTTGTGTGCAGTTCTAAATGTGCAAACTAAACTCCAGGGAAATGAAAAAGTCCTACTGTTTTCTGTTTTTGTTCTTACCAAAGATTTCTGCTGCCTCTGTGTCTTTTGGAAAATGACTTTTGGATCCCAAGAGGTTTGGCTAATGACTCCCTGGCTTACAGAAATTACCTAACTTGAACTAGCCAGGTCAGAGTTGTTCAATTTGGCGTCATTTCCTCTTGAGTTTTGACAGTTGATTTGGCTGCTCTTTCTGACATTCTAATTGCCAGTTTTTGTTATTTATTTTTTTTTGTGGATTGTGGGGATGTGGTGAAGCCCAGAGCAAATGGCCCTTTAAAAATCAAAGTCTAGTTTAATGTTTGCTGACTTTCAAACTCTGGAAGTTTTCGTTTGTCCTCAGTGGTTTGTTTTGCCTCAGAAACTCTGGTGGAGACAGACCTGGATGGCTTCCCCATTGGAAAATGACTGGGGCAGAAGCCATTGATGTGTCTCTATTTTGCTTCTGTGTCCCCATGTATAGCCCACCCCTCCTAGGAGACTAGGCATTCTTTGTTTTTTTTTTTTTTTTTTTTTTTTTTTTAATCATTGGGGATTCATTGAGGGTACAATAAGCCAGGTTACACTGATTGCAATTGTTAGGTAAAGTCCCTCTGAGACTAGGCATTCTTTGAATGGTCAAAGCAGAAAGAGGGTATCAGTGAAAATGTTTCTTAAAAGTATAAAGGAATTATTCAAGAAAGCCAACGTTTTTAATTTGTAAAAAAATTTTTTTTTATTAAATCATATCTGTGTCCATTAATGCATTTATGGGGTACAAATGTGCTGATTTTATAGAAAATTTGGAATGCTTACATCAAACCAGTTAACATGGTCTCCACCTCACTTAATTATTTGTTGTATTAAGACATTTATACTCTACTCTTAATAGATTTGACATGTACCCTTGCAATATGCACCATAGGTGAAGTCTCACTGATTACTCTCCCTCTAGCCAGGCTCCTCCCTCCCCTCCCCCTCCGCTTCCCTCCTTCATCCTGGGCTATAGTTATGTTTTATTATTCATATGAAAGTATGGGTGATTATATACTGGTTTCATAATAGTACTGAGTACATTGGATACTTTTTCTTCCATTCTTGAGATACTTTACTGAGAAGAATATGTTCCAGCTCCATCCATGTAAACATAAGAGATATAAAGTCTCCATCTTTTTTATGGCTGCATAATATTCCATGGTATACATATGCCACAATTTGTTAATCCATTTTGGGGGGGGGGTTATGGGCACGTGGGCTGCTTCCATGACTAACTCCAGTAAGATTAGCCCACATCACAAAATCCCCAAACTATAGATGTTGGCATGGATGTGGAGAGAAGGGAGCACTTCTGCACTGCTGGTGGGACTGCAAACTAATACGTTCCTTTTGGAAAGAAGTTTGGAGAACACTTAGGGAACTAAAAGTAGACCTGCCGTTCGATCCTGCAATTCCTCTATAAATCCAGATGACCAAAAATCGTTTTACAGCAAATATATTTGCACTAAAATGTTTATTGCAGCCCAATTCACAAAAAGAATTATTAAATCTTTATATCCTTAGAAAAAATAAAACTACTCAATTTTAGTATTCTATGTCTATCTACTTGCCAATGGAGAGAATTACAATCAGTATCACATTTCACATGTTGCCTTCGGGCCTATATATTTATATGAAAATTCAGGAGTAATATGGATTTTGTAATATTGCAAAATGTTGCTCAGCTGTCCTAGGCAGCTGTGGCAATACTGCAACTAATTTGCAAGTATCTTAGGAACCAAGAATTGAAACACAAATAAAAGCAAGAAAAGGGATTCTCCTGCATTATAGGGGAAGGATACTTTGTCACACAAGTGTACACTGCCTTTAGGCTAAGAAGAGTCAACAAGTTAATTCATTCTTCCTCTCTCTTACTTATTACTTCTTCCACTCAATTTCTCTCTGTACTCTGAAGTCATGCCCACTTCCCACACGGGCAGCTACCCAAATATCACCTCAGCGGTATCAGTTATATATTGCTGCATAACAGACCAGCTCAAAACCATGGCTTGTAGGAATGATGTATTCATTTTCTGAAGGTTGGCCAGATATATTCTTTTGCTGCTTTTGCCAAGGCTTGTTTTTAATACATTCCTTTTGGTGAATATATGTACATAGCTCAATGGGGTCTATAACACTCCAGTGAATTCTTAAAGTCAGTTTTTCTTCTTTATATTTTTACCTGTATGTAATGATAGAATGCTGTAGGTTCTATCTCCAAAATATCTATCGTGTCTCAAACTTTAGAGTTCTAAGAATCACCTGGGTCCCACCCCTAGAAATTCTAATCACATACAGGAGGCCCAGGACCCTGCATCTGCTGGATGTTACCAGGTCCACACTCTGAGAATGGGCTGTCTACACCCGCACCTCCTCTTCCACTCCACAGTAATGTTCCAGCTCCTCCAGCTTCTCACTGCCTTTACCCCTCACAGACGTCCCTGCCCTGGGGCACACTCATCTCGCAATTCTCATTACCGGTTGCATATTTAAATCAGCTGGAGAACTTTTCACAAATCACCGCTGCCTGTGCCTCACCCATAGTGATTAAATCAGACTCTTTGGGAGGGAGGCCCCAGGATAATTTTAAAGCATGTGCCTCACCCATAGCGATTAAATCAGACTCTTTGGGAGGGAGGCCCCAGGATAATTTTAAAGCAGCTCGGTGGATTTGAGTGTGTCACCCGGGTTGAGAGCCACTGTTCTAATCCACACAGTGCCTCTAGCGGTCTTTCTCTGTGCCTTCTTTCTGGTGCCTTCACCTGCCAGTGATTCAGGCTGCTCTTGGATTTGGAGGTCCCAGGGATAAGCAGTTTCTCCTGCAGCTCCGTGGATGGTAGCCCGGGGTGAGCCTGGTTTGTCCGTGTTCTCCACTGCCTGCAGATGACAAGGTGCCCATAGAGAAGCAAGAGGGAGAACCTGGCCTGGGCACCCAGGAAGCTCAATCCAAGGTAGGGCTGGTTGGGGAATGGGGAGTGCTGCAAACTGGAGTGGTGGAAGGCTCAGATCCAAGCAGCAGCCTCCAGTCTCTGTCATCACACGTTTCTGACTGTGTGTGTTTGTTTGTTTGTTTTTTCAGGTTAATATGAAGTTAATGTTCACAATATTTGAACTTGTTAGGTACTGTAGTCCTCTTGTAGTTATATCCTGCACTCAAAAGGTGTACCATACATGCCTACACTGCACCAATTCAGTGGGAGCACCCCAACCCCACCTCCTCTCCTCCCTGATTCCCCCTCTCGGCAACTTGAATTGAAATGAGTTTTTCATCTATGTGGGTGTGAATTAGATCCTCTACTGGCTTCATATTAGTATGGAGTATATTGGATATTTGCTTTTCCATTCTTGTGATACTTTACTGAGAAGAATGTATTTCAACTCCATCCAGGTTAATACAAAAGATGTAAAGTCTCCGTCTTTTTTATGGCTGAATAGTATTGCGTGGCATACATATACCACAGTTTGTTAATCCATTCCTGAGTTGATGGATATTTAGTTTGTTTCTACATCTTGGTGATTGTAAATTGAGCTGCAATAAACAATCTAGGGCATATGTCCCTATGACAAAATGATTTTTATTTTCTTCTGGGCAGATGCCTAGTAGTGGGATTGTGGGGTCAAATGAGAGGTCCAATTTGAATCAGACACATCTAATTTGAGTTCTTGACTTCTTGGGAAAGAAGTATGGAAAATCCTTGAAGAACTCAAATTAGATATGTCTGATTCTTTTGCCCCAAAGTCGCTGCTGTGCACGTGTATCATGAAAATTGGTTGCATTACCATTTTGAAAAATTTAATTTGAAGACATGATGTTGGGTTTGAAATCCGTTGATATTATCGCAGTAAATCTTCACCCTATATTGGGCAATTAAAGAAAAGAAAGAGCTACCGTTTGTTTTAAATATAATTTCAGCTGCTGGTTTAACAATGGTTTAACAATTTCAAGTGCTGGCTGTTTCATTGTTTCAAAATTGTATCATCTAATTGTGTGAATCAAGTTTTCTGATATTGGTTACTTAGCTAAAATATGAAGAAAAAGCTTGATTAAGAACTGTGTGTAGCATGAGCTATCATAAAAAATGCTTTTAATGTTTATGGCAATTATCTATCTGACCTCAAGGTTTTAACAACAGAAAGAACTCTGTTTACTTAAAAACTGCACCTTGAGGGGCGGCGCCTGTGGCTCAGTGAGCAGGGCGCTGGCCCCATATGCTGAGGGTGGCGGGTTCAAACCCAGCCCCGGCCAAACTGCAACAAAAAAATAGCCGGGCATTGTGGCGGGCGCCTGTAGTCCCAGCTGCTCGGGAGGCTGAGGCAGGAGAATCGCCTAAGCCCAGGAGTTGGAGGTTGCTGTGAGCTGTGTGATGCCACGGCACTCTACCAAGGGCAATAAAGTGAAACTCTGTCTTGGGCGGCGCCTGTGGCTCAGCAGGTAGGGCGCCGGTCCCATATGCCGGAGGTGGCGGGTTCAAGCCCAGCCCCGGCCAAAAAAAAAAAAAAAAGTGAAACTCTGTCTCTACAAAAAAAAAAAAAAAAACTGCACCTTGAAAGTGCTGTCACCTCCTTGGCATTCCCCCTCTCTCCTGGACTCTCTGAGACTTGATCCTGCTCCAGTTCCAACTCTCCACCTTTGTCCATCTGAAAGCAGCCGTAGGTGGCTGGAGCCCCACAGTGAGGCTCTGCAGCCCTCACTCGCCTATGCTGGAAACCGTGCTCTGTCCCTCCATCCTGGAGGTAACTGTTTCCTTCCTTCCCCTCAAGATTGCTGGCTTGCTCTCTCCCCATCTCCATTTTAGAACCTAGAACCATCAGAATAGAAATCCTATCTTCTCATTGCCAAACTGAGAATCCTATCTAACTGTGCACGTATATTCTTCCCACCGGTTATGGTGACAGAAATGTCTTTCCTCCTAGCCAAGACCAGTCTGTGCTCTGAATCAAGTGCTTTCTTTTCTCTCTTTTTAAAAAAATTCTAGCTTTCCTGAGGTTTGACAAATAATAATTATGTCTATTCAAGGTATCAACGTGGTGACTTGATACATGAATGCCTTGTGGAAAGATTATCACGTTAAGTTCATTGTCACATCCATCCTCAGACATAAGTACTGTTTGCATGTGTGGTGAGGACACTTAAGATCTCTTAGCAAATTTTGAGGAAACAACTGTATGTTAGATCACTGCAACTTAATCATTGTGTAACTGCCAATGTGTCCCCATAACCAACGTCTCTCCATTTCCCCCACCCCAGACCCTGGCAACTGCCATTCTACTCCCGACTTCCAAGATTTCAGCTTTCTTAGATTCCACATCAGTGAGATCGTACAGTATTTACCTTTTCCTGTTTGGCTTATTTCATTTGTATAATGTCCTCCCATTCGTTTTTTTTTTTTTTAATTTTAAGTGTGAAATAAAGTTCATTGAGGAAGAGAAAGATAGGTTTACAGAGCAAGATATGTTTGCCATAGACAAAGAGAGTGTCCTCTTTGTTGTGACAAAAAGGGCTCTCCCATTTTTTCTTGACTATCTGAGGAATTCCCTTTTCGGGCATCCTCTTTCTGCTATAAAATCACTGTTTACCTCTGCATCGCTTCCATTTGTGGGCTGCAAATCCATCACGATGGCCTTATAGACCAAGTTCTACAAACCCTGCTGCGTCTGTACCTTGTATTCTTTAAAAAAATTTAATTTATAAGTCACGTATGAATACACTTTTTAATGAATCATCTAAACATTTACAGATAAAACTTAAAAGCCATGAATCTCAGCATCTACTTTCCAGAAGTCACTGTTGTGATTAGTTGAAAAATGTTTCCTTAAAGATCTTTTCCTTTTAATTTACGTGCAAATTTATCTACAGAGATATCTAGCGTATTCCGTGTTTTCTACAAATGGAATCGTTCTGTTCCGCATTCTTACTGTTGCTCTGCAGAGATGTAGAGATTTTTACTATTTTGGTATTAATAGCTTGTTATTTATCATGTTGAAATCAACAATTCTTCTATTCACAAATAGTTTTTTTTTGCTGCTACAATGATGCAACAGTCATCCTTGTCTATTCACAGAGAAGCGAGAGACTTCCTCTAGGACAAATATAAGAAGTGTGATTTCTGTTCCTGCCAAACTAGCTTCCACCCCCATCACTCCCTAGGGATTTTATGTTTCTTTTTCTTGAGACAGTCTCACTTGGTCACCCTTGGTAGAGTGCCATGGCATCTTAGATCACAGGAACCTCAAACTCTTGGTTCAAGCCATTCTCTTGCCTCTGTCTCCTAAGTAGCTGGGACTACAGGCAACTACATCGCCTTGCTACTTTTAGAGACAAGGTCTCACTCTGGCTCAGGCTGGTCTTGAACCTGTGAGCCCAGGCAATCTACACACCTCCCAAGTGCTGTGACTACAGGCTTGAGCCACTGCGCCTGGCCTTGTGTTTCTTTCTTTTCTTTTTTTTGAGACAGTATCACTTTTTCATCTTCAGTAGAATGCTATGGCATCATAGCTCACAGCAACCTCAAACTCTTGGGCTCAAGTGATCCTCTTGCCTCTGCCTCCTGAGTAGCTGGGACTACAGGCATGTGCCACCCACCTGGCTAAGTTTTCTAACTTTTTTTCTTTTTTATCTGAGACAAATGGCTTGACAATTTTTTTCTATTTTCAGTACAGACAGGGTCTCGCTCTTGCTCAGGCTGATCTTGAACTCCTGAACTGGAGGGATCCACCCACTTGGGCCACTCAGAGTTCTAAGATTACAGGAGTGAGGAATTTTGTGTTTCAATCGCCAACCTCCATTTTGTTTTCTTATCCTTATCGTTCTTAGTTTCTCAACAGCATTTGGTAATTGACACCCCTTCCTTTTTGAAATGCTCTTCTCTCTGCTTCTAGGTTAAAACAAAAAAACCCTCTCCTGTCTTCCCCCCCGCCCCTCGACTGGCCTGCAGTTGTAGCCAGTTCCTTCTCTACTTGACCTCTAAATGTCAGGAGTTCAGGCTGTCTGGAGCCTCTTCACTCTGGACACCATTCCTGGGTTTAGGTACCATCTATACGACAATGACCTCCACATTCCTATTCCAGTCCAGACCTGTCCTGTGAAGGCTTTACTACCCTGTTTCCCCGAAAATAAGACAGGGTCTTATTTTAAGGTGTGTTCCCAAAGATGCGCTAGGTCTTATTTTCAGGAGGACGTCTTATCTTTCCTGTGAGTAGGTCTTATTTTCGGGGAAACAGGGTAGTACCCAGTAGTGCTTCAGTGGAACGTACCCATCTTAATACATCTGGGGACGCCCTTGCCACCACTGCCTGCTTCCTCCAATTCTCATCTCTAACATTACAAGGCTCCCCCACCACCCTGGGGCTCAGAAACCCGGGCTTCTTCATTCCTGGGTCCTGCTCTCACAAGACCCTGGGCCCTGTTTCATCTTTACCATTTCCCCACTGTCCCCTGAATCACTGCCCTCATTATCTCTGGTGTAGGTAACTGTAAAACCTTAACTGGGTTTCCAGTTTTTAGTCTCCTCCATTTTCTACACAGCCGCCAAATGAACTCCCACCAGAGCACGAGTCTCCTGGCTTGGCCTTCCGCGGCTCGTCACACCCAGAATAAGGCCTCAGCTGACGGACCCTGCCACACTAGCATGCTGTCTTCCATGGATTATTCTACAACGCACCAAGCTCTTTCTCAACTGGGGGCATTTCTGAGCGTCATTCTCTGCTGGAAAGCTGACTCCCTGCTGGTAGCAGGTTGAAAAGTCCCTGCATTTATCAGGTCTCAGCTCACAGTCACCTCGTAGAACCCTGTCCCAACCACCTGAGCCAAAGCTGGTCTCCCGGTTATTCTCAAATACTGTGCCAAGTTTTCTTTATTGCCTCAGAGAATGTAGCACAGTTATGAGTTTGTTTCCCCTTCCAGAATGTGAGTTGTGCGAACATAACAGGGTATCTTACCTACAGCTATATCTGGAGCCCAGCATGGTGCCTGACACATAACAGGAATGTTGTTGATATTTTGAGAGATCATCTAATTTTAGGTGGGGTACAAAACCCAGGTCGGAGGCCATCATTTTACTGCCCTCAGTGTTTCCTTGAATAGGGAGCATACTAAGATAGGAACCCTGTACGCTGACCACCCAAGGGACTGTGACAAACTGGTCAACATAAGGAACTGGGCCTGCTGTACTGGTATGTACAGGAGGTGCAAGGCTGGTCTATGAAATTAGGTCAGCTGAACGAGGTGGTCAATTGTGGACGCTCTACTGCAGTTAGCAGCACACATTTGGGCACCAAACTTCTTTGGTTCAAATCCTAGCTCCTCCACTTACTAGCTGGAACAGTCTTTGTCTTGTTTCCTCACTGGTAAATGAGAGTCATAGTGTTTACACCTCCTAAGACCATGGCACAGATTAAGAGGAGGATAGATATTATTGCATATGATTATTTCTATGACAATCATAGAAACTTGAAAACTGTGTATTCAAGCATTCCCCCTACCCTTTGTTGTGTTTAGAACACAATGTGCTCTGTGTGAAATAATGAGTTAACTTTTGCACTTTTAAATCCCAGGTTAGAACCTCTATCTGACCTATAAAATTAGATTATCTTAGATGCTTCGAGGAGAATCAAAATTCCCCTGATAAGGGGATACCCTCTGAGTTAAGTATGAAGAATTTCTAAGCGATAAAGCAAAGCATAGCAGTTAGAAAAGTGGATTTACTGGCTAGAATAAAGAACACTATTTTCTCTATTTATACATGTCAAAAAAAAAAAATTTTAACATCACATTACATTAGTATCTACATTGCTTTCAACGAGATATTTTTCTAGAAATGCATTATAGTGTAGTAATAATTTTAAAAATCATAAAATAATCGGAGGCCTACAAGATTATGAAAAGTGACTGAAAATAATTAGGACATGAGGTAATAATTTTTCATTTATTTTGAAAACTATTCAGACACCAGTTTTAAAAAGGGTAGAATCAATATTTTATTATCATTGTAATCAGATGGTACTTGGTATATAGGCTTCATACTTCTTACTTTTTTGTCAATAAAAAAAATTTTTAAATAGCCAAGGGCTGGTTATATTTTCAGAGAACACGATTAGACTAATTCATTAATGGTGGCTTCAAGCTTTTCCTTATTAGCTCCAGAAAATTCACCCACCTGTTAAGAGAATATTGAACTGACATTAGATGTAGCATTGTTACCACTATTTTATATACGTGATATGATCATAAAATCAAGAAAGAATGGGGTGAAGGGAAGAGAGAAAGTATAATTATAGGTAAGCTTCCTCAAGTAATATACAGTTCTCTTTTAAAGTTAAAAACTAAAGAAAATCCTCAAAACAAGTCAAAAGGCTTAATTACCTTTTTTTTTTTTTTTAACACAAATGCCTTTTAATAATGACGAAGGATCTGCCTGAGTCTAAGGACTTCTATGTACTTTATGATATAAACACAGAGCATGGGTCAGGGATTTAGTTTTCAGTTAGATGTTACATTATGTACTTAACTCAATGAAGAATGACATAGTGAAATAGTCTTTTTTTCTTTTGAAGCCGTGGCTCATTTTGTTGCCCCAGGCTAGTGCCGTGGTTATCATAGATCACAGCAACCTCAAACTCCTGGGCTTAAGCCATTCTCTTGCCTCAGGCTCCCAAGCAGCTGGAACTACAGGTGCCGGCCACAACGTCTGGCTAGTTTTTCTATTTTTGGTAGAGAGAGGGGCCTCGCTCTGGTTCAAACTGGTCTCACACTCCGGATCTCAGGAGATTCACTGGCCTCGGCTTCCCAGAGTGTTAGGATCACAGGAAAGAGCCACCGTACTGGGCCAAGGTTAAAATTCTTAAAAGCAGAGAGTAGTGACGTGCCTCACATCATGAAAGGTGAAGTCATCTCAGTGCCTTCTGCATTTCTATCAGCTTTCCTCTGGCCCACTTAGGGATCCTGAAAGGTGAGATGTACGTACCTTTTGTCCCTTTTTAAAAAACTGGAAAGTCGGCATGCATTTGACTTCACACTCTGAAGCTACGTCCTAGAGTGGGGGTGGGGGACAGAATAAAAACAAGACAGAGACCATTGAGCCAAGAGAGGTAATCGCAAACCAGATTTTTTCTCCTGTTCTGCACCCTACATCTTAGCATCGGGACATTTTTCAGCATATCGGAATCAATGTACTGAATATAATAGCAGCAGGACAAAAGCCAAACTGGTTATACTCTCAATGAAAACTTCTTATTAAGGGCACCCACAGGTAGAAGGCTGCTAGCGTCAGATACTCCACAGTGATCCAATGTGCTGGTTTAATCCAATTAGGTTCTTGGCTATTTTTTTTTTTTAGAGACAGAGTCTCACTTTGTTGCCCTCAGTAGGGCACTGTGGCGCCACAGCTCACAGCAACCTCAAACTCTTGGGCTTAAGTGATCCTCTTGACTCAGCCTCCCAAGTAGTCCTGTGGGACTACAGGCGCCGTCACAACACCCAGCTATTTTTAGAGACGAGGTCTCGCTTTGGCTCAGGCTGATCTCGAACCTGTGAGCTCAGGCAATCCACCTGCCTCGGCCTCCCAGCGTGCTGGGATTATAGGTATGAGCCACTGTGCCTGGCCAAGTTCTTGGCTATTTCAAGTATCAGAAAGAAGCAGTAACAAATTCTGTTGTATAACTGGACCCAGGATTATAATCTTAACTGTTCCTCAGAATTTGCACCTGTTTCCTGTTTCTAATTTTATAATGGGTCCACCAATAATGATTATAAGAGCCAAAGTCCAATGTCAGCCCAAGGGACATACACAAAGAATTGTTCAAGAACAGAAATCACGGTAAGCTCAAGGAATAGCCTATGTTGGTTTTTCTACTTATTTTTAATTAAAAATTGGTGGGTTCTCAAACCTGGCTGCATTATCAGAACCACCAGAGGGGCATAGAGGGTTCTCCTTTCATCCCCCTTTAAATCATTCCCAAAGTTAAGGCTGGGCCCCAGGCAACTTTAATGATCTAACCTTTGAAAGCCACCCTCCTTAGAAAACAGACAACTCCTAAGATAGCAAATTGAGCTACTTAATAACTATTTTCTCTTTTGCTAGATATCACAACTGAAAATTTTTTTGCAGCTTAAAAGTAATTGACATCACAAGCGTTTCTCAATTCTGGAACACAAAGTGAGAACTTTCATGATAGCCCAGTCTCAAGCATTGTTCACGCTGTAAGAGGACAAGGTTTGGAGAGACACGCGGCTGCCCGGGCATGGGCAATCGGGGCAGATGAGAAGGTCGACAGGAATTGGAAACGTCAGCCTGGGATGGAAGAGGGCCGGGAAAGAAGTGGAGGACCCTCAGCAACCAAGCAGGCAGAACCATGAGAACTGGAGCACGGACCCTGAAGGAGAAATCCCAGGGGCAAGGAGGGCAGCGACAGACTCTGTGGTGACTTCCAGGGTCTTTCCACATAGTTTTCACTTTTTCTTTTAATTCTGGAAAAGCTGCTGAGCATCAAAGTGCAGGGTCCAGTCAGAAGCCCGGGGCAGTAATGGCAAAAATAAAATCAGTGACTATTTACTGAACACGTCTATTGTGCTCTAGACACTCACTCCAAGCAAGGGCTCGAGGGGGGCTTGTGACAAGTACATCAAAATGAAGATCACAAACTTTTAATGACTCCAGTTTACAGCTGCAGTGACTGTCTGCAGAGTCACTGGGATTGGGAAGGGGGTTAAGAGCTGAGGGGCAGATGATGAGCTGCATGTGTCAAGGACCTGGGTACATTGTGGACAGCAGCGGGAAATGAGGAGAGGGAGGACAAGTTAAGGGTGGAGGGCCTGGGGTGGCTAAGAGGTTTGAAGGCGAAAGCCTATGGAGCAGAACCTGGTCCAGACATGTTACCTGGCCCACTCAAGGGCTTAAAAAATCTCGGTCACCCACTTACTGGCCATGTATCTTTTAAACACAAATATGAGACTTATTCCTCATGGCACTGGAGAGAGCAGCTGGCTGTCTTATAGATTATCTGGTCACCTGTTTACTTCTGGGCACATTTAAGCTACTGGTTTGATGCCACTTTTCCGACAAGCAGTTGGCATAAAACTCAAAGGGTATTTTTTTCTTTTGTATTTAGGGTGGGCAGCAGTAGTCTGCAAAGGATGAGCCGCCCTGTCCCCCACTTCCTCTAACCACAGAGGTAGACTGAGGCTTGTGGCTGAGCAGCCATCCCACGTGAAGGCATCCAAGCCATGCAGTCATGACTTTCAGAGGTAAGAGTTACTCCTATGCCTTTATCAGTGACAAGTACAAGGTCCCAATCAATAGAAGTGACAATCACGTGGTCAGAGGCTGGTATCTCATACCCAGCCAGAGATCAGCATTCCTGCGTTTGTATAACTTTTGTATTAACTGCTTCATTTATAAAAATTGTGCCATTAAAAAAACTAGAAAAAAAAAAGGGCTTCTGTCGTGAGTGGCACACATGGGGCAACTCAATTGCTCTTCGTGCGGAATCGACATCAAGAGATTTCGGAAGCATAATTTTTTGGTATCTGGGCACCTGGTGATCGTTGGTCCCGGCGCCTGAAAAAAAAAGAAAAAAAAAACAAAAAAAAAAAAAAAAAAACTAGAAAAAAAAGACACGCTCACAGCAATGGAGTTGATACTTGGAGATAAGATACTGAAGGGTTTTTGTTTTTGGAGACAGTCTTGCTTGCTCTGTAGCCCTGACGAGAGTGCAGTGGGATCGTCAGCAGAGCTCACTGCCACCTCTACCTAACTGCTAGGCTCAAGAGATCCTCCTGCCTCAGCCTCATCCTGCCCCACCATGCCCAGCTAGATTCTTGAGTGTTTTTAAATTGTGTTCATACATGTTATTTTTAAAAACTGCAGCCAAGTCTTTATATAGAGAGTTTTTAGTTAATGCATGAAGAATTCATTTCACTGTCTGAGAGTGATATTTAAAGCAGACATTCCATACTATATATTAACTCCCTATGCTGGACTTTTGGGTTATTTCCAATTGATGTGTGTCCTAGGGAATAAATTCTCACACATCCCTAGGGCAAAAACCTGAAAATGGAATTTCTGGGTGCAAGAAGATGATTTTAATTTATATGTTTAGACAAGTATAATCTGTGCTCAATGCAAAAATGGGGAAAAGGAAATCCACCCACATTCTCTTACTAGCTACCGTTAACATTTTATCATTCATGCATCTAAATACACGTCACTACGAAAGTCTTGAGACGGACTGTGTTATGGTCTGTTATTTCGCTTCTAAGAAACACAGTTGACAACGTCCTTTCTGATTCACTCATGCAAGTTTCAACTTGCTGGGCGGGCTTCATTTGTTTCAATCTGTGCAGTTTCTTGATCTTTGTGTATCTGAAAACTTTTGGAATGACTCGCGGATGTATTTCTCTTTCCAAACCCATGCTGTATACACCGTAACACGCACACCCTGGGTATGAGGCACATACGATGGCTTCTCTCCATGAACAGTGACACTACTTCTGGTCCCTATGGAGGCACTACTATTTTAACCAATCCACTGTTTGTTGTGATGTGTATTAACAAATGGTTTGGTTTTTGCCTGAACCCCTTTAAGCTTAATATGTAAATATTTCTGGATACTGGTTCAATTTTAAACCCCCTCAGCCTTAGAAGTAGAACTGCTGAAAGAGGAAGACTTAAAGTCTCTAGATATATATTATTGACCCACCTTCCAAACAGTTTATATCAATTTACCAATATTTATTGTGATTTTTGCGATCCAGTTTAAGACTTTATGTCATCAAATCCATCCATGTTACCCTACTCCAATCTATTAAAAGCATATGGCTTTAAAGCCATTTAATTCATCTGGCTAATTATACTTCATCTAGCTAATATAGACTTAATTTTTATGAAGCTTGCCAACTCACATCTCTCCCTATTTTACAAAATACTTATACTATTTGAGGATATAATGATCAATTTCCAAAAATGTCAGGTTGAGGCTGGGGAAAAGGAAGACAAATTTGGGATTAATAATATTAACTCGATATCCACAAACATACATAATATATCCAGGTATGAAACTCTTTTATGGTTTTAAAGTTTGATAGTTCCATAACTCTATTTGCTTTTTACTATCTACAGTTAAGGTTTTGTTTCTTTTGCTTTCTACTTTTTGCTGGACTAGGTTGCCATTCCCATAGCAAGCATGTCTTTCCTATCACTGAAATTTCCTAAGTAGCTGCACCTCTTGAGGTCTTAAAAACATTCTTGATCCTGTTTCATTATCACTCCCCTCCTTATAAACAGAAAGCAAGACTACTCCTAAGGTCTCTTCCCACTTTTTGTTCTTTTGTGAATAATCTGGAATTTTAAAAACAAAAAGTTAATGTGTGGTTTCCGTCTTAGTTTTTAACAATGAAGTTTAAAAAAAACCCCCCAAAACTTAAAAATAGAAAATAGCTTATAGAATAAGGATGTAAAGAGTATTATTTTTGTAGAGATATACCATGTGCTTATGTTTTAAGCTGTTACTGTAAGGCAAAGTTAAAAAAATTAAAGTTCGTAAAAGTAAAAAAGTTACAGTAAATGAAGGCGAACTTATATCTGAACAAAGAAATTTTAAAAAGGCTCAGTGCCTATGGCACAGTGGTTACAGTGTACACCGAGGCTGGTAGGTTCGAAACTGGCCTGGGCCTGCCAAACGACAAGGACAATTGCAACCAAAAAATAGCAGGCATTGTGGCAGGCACCTGTAGTCCCAGCTACTTGAGAGGCTGAGGCAAGTGAATCACTTAAGCCCAAGAGTTTGAGGTTGCTGTGAGCTGTGATACCACAGCACTCTACCGAGGGCAACACAGTAACATTGTCTCAAAAAAAAAAAAAAAAAAAAAATTATTTTTAAAAATCGAGTGTAGCCTAAGTGCACAGTGTTCACAAAGTCTATGATCATGTACAGTTGAGTAATATCCTGGGCCTTCATATTCACTCGCCCACCACTGACTCACCCAGAGCAACTTTCAGTCCTGTAAGCTCCATTCATAATAAATGACCTACACAGATGTACCATTTTTAAGAAATCTTTTAGGCCATATTTGTACTGTACCTTTTCTATGTTTAGATACATAAACATTTACTAATATGTTACAGTTTCCTATAGGATTCGGCACAGTCATGCTATACAGGTGTGTCACCTAGGGACCACACCGCATCGCACAGGTGTGTAATAGCCTATGCCATCTAGGTTTGTGTAAGTGCACACTCTGATGTCTGCACAACAACAACAAAGCCACCTATGTACTTCTCGGAATGCAGCCCTGTCATTAAGTGATGTGTGACTGTACTTCCTTAATGAAATTGAGGCTGTAAGGGTAACTGTCCTCAGCAGAGAAGGGGAAATCAAAGCCAGTAAGACAAGCTCCCTGACCTCAAAGAAACTGACTGAAGATAATGGTTAAGCACAAAGAGATCATTATAATAATGGCCAAGATTCACTGCATACCGTGTCAGGCACTGTTCTGAACACTCTGTAGGAATTAGCCTCATTTAATCCTGACAACTCCTGTATGTTTGAGTAACACTGCCATGTTACAGAGGATAAAAGTCAGGCACAGAAAAGATAAATGATCAAGGCAGTCCTGCTAAAAAGGGACAGGACTGGAAAATAAAGCCACGAATGTAGGTAAAGGATCCACCCTACTTTACCACCATAAATGCAAGAGGAAGAGCAGGGCCAAGAACATCAGAGGGAAAGAGAAAAGGTGCATAAAAGGGGGTAACTTATGACTAGGAATGTGGTGGGAAAGAGAAGGATAAATCAGGCAGAGAAGACAGCCCAAGGCAAGGCAGAAGCCTTTCAAGGAGCAGAACTAGAGAAGGAGCTTCGAACAAGCAACTTGTTGATGTTAGAGCCTACTGCCACGGGCCTGTTTTAACTGACCGCGAGTTTGCTTGGAAGGCTGTTGATGCGGCAGGTATTAAGATCTGAGCACAGATCAAGTTCAAGGAAGATAAGAGATTAGCCTAAAGCAGGCACCAGTGAGCCAGGACCAGAACTCAGTCTGGTGCCTCTGCTGCCACATCTTATTCTCCTCACCGCTTCTGTCACGGGGGGGGAAGAGTGAAAATGCTCACGCATCTGCAAAGACCCCGGAGGTGACACATCCTGAACAGGCTGTTCTGGAGAAGGAAGGTCATGAGCATCCTCTAAAGCAATGGTTCTCAACCTGTGTGTTGCGACCCACAGGAACTGTATTAAAGGGCCGTGGCATTAGGAAGGTAGAGAACCACTGCTCCGAAGAGTAGGGATTAAGAGCAAGGGCCAGGAAACTGGACATCATTTTAAATCCCTGTTAACTCCATAAATAATCAACCTGTTTTATTTAAGTTTTCTTATCTGCAAAACAGTGATAATGACAGCATCAAGGATTACGTGAATGGATAATTATAAGCCACATAGAAGAGTGTCTGGTATTTATCAAGGGAAAAACAAGTATTTGTTAAACAAAACCAACCCTGGAATTTCCCCCAAATTCTTCTCTCAGCTCTTAGTGTTTATTCATTAAACATGTGGGTTTCTAATGGACTAAAATCCACCAAGGCTAGAATAGGCTTGAGAACACACATTCTCACACTATAGAAATTCACGAAGAGCTCTTACGGTGGTCTCAAGGTTCGGTGATCCCATCGCCTATGGATTTAATAATCATCATAGCCAAATTCAATTTCTATCATTGAGCACCTCAAAATGCTAGGTAGAATGTAGCGTTTTAGAAAGAAGGTGGCTAATTAGAAGCCTCATCCACCGGTTTTAATGTTTGTTTTAGGATCAGCTCCGGATGCCTAGGATCAAACTCATAATTGGCACAATTACTTGTTCTTCTGAAATAGAATTTTTTAGATAGGATTATAGCTTTAGTATTATTTGACATATTTACAGAAAAGATACACTGTGTAATTCAGAGAAAAAGGCCAATGTGAAAAGCTCGGTTGTATCTCAAAATTTCCAGCTACGTACCTGACAGTCATCCACATCTACTTCAAGGAATACCACGTTGGAATACTTTTCAGAGAGGGACTGGAAAATGTGAAATGAAAAATTAAAAAAAAAAAAATTAGAACTAGATAGATCAGCATACATAAGGTTCTTACACGGAAACTTAATAAAAAATAGAGACTAAAGATCCAAAAATTTAGAGTAGGGACCAGGTAAACATAAGGGACATACATTTTCTCTGAATCAAATTCTTCCCAGTATAAAATAATTTGGCACATTAACTTAAGGCCAAAACTTAAAAGAGAGCCCATGTTTCAATTTGAAAAAAAAAAAAAAGCTAAACCATTTAAGACAAATGAAACTAACCTCTGAAAGTTGTCTTCAATGGGCTACATGTATCAAATTTAAATTATTTAAGTTGTTCTACAACTACCAAAGATCCAGCTAAAAAAACCCCTCAAAACAAAACCCTGTCATTGTCCTTCTTTCCTAACTGTGTGGCCAATCCCTGAAACACAAATCTCTTATAAAGTAGAAGTTGTTTGACACTCACATGAAAGAAAGGCTTGATCATTTTGCAAGGTCCACACCACGTGGCTGAGAAGTCAACTACTACAAGTTTATCTCCAGCAGCATCCAAGGCTTCCTTAAAAGCAAACTAAAAGGACAAAAGAAAAGCACGTGTTAAACAGTTTCATTTCCAAAAGCCTTGGAGACTTTGATGACACAAAGACACAAGGCACAGCTTGGAGGTCTTGTTTTCAGGACCTACTTCTTTGGGGAGAAGGGGTAACCCAAAACAAGCCAAATAAACTAGGTTTGAAGGAATACTACACACTGTTGGTACTGCTATTTGTTAAGATGATAATGTAGAGTCTTTATGATTATTTAACAAAATATTGTAAATTAAAAAATAGATATTTGCAGTAAAACTATATCTATGTGTCAAATCTAGGTATCTGGCAGACATTCACCCAATGCTTATGGACTGGTGAAATAGAAGACCTCTGGGCTAGCGTGTATTCTGCAATGCCCCCCACCCCACCCCACTTAGGAAAGCAGGGTAAGGTGGGTCCCTTCAGTTGAGTAAGTCATAAAGGGCACAAGATTTTACAGTTGAAACATTACAAGTTACTTAAGAAAGTCAGGGAAACCAACTCCCCCTAGCCCCAACACTCAAGACAATCCCTGTTGACATAAGCACATTTTCTTGTGCTCTTTTTTATGGGGTTTCCCAAGTTGAAATGACACTGTATATAGACCTTTGATTTTTTGCTACGCCCACACTATTCATTAAATTAACTATGGTTTTAGTTCCCTTATGAAAGACATTTTCCTTAGATCTCATTTTGCATAGGAATGTATGTTAGATCAAATTCCCAGCAGAAAAGTACAAGAAATCCCTTACTAGCAACATCCCTGAATTATTTACCTTCGGTGCTGGTACTGTAACCCTAGGAACCTTACATTCCAATTATAAAGGACTTATTTTAACCACAATTGGTCTGTTAGTGCTGACCAAAACCAAAACCAAGGCAATGAAGATAAATCAAAAACACTAACATCTATATCTGAAGTCTGTTTTCTTCAAAAGAAAAATGCAGGACAAACTGGTTTAATCAAATGCTAACATTCCCCTCTTCTAGAAGGAAGTTGAATAAATAAAACACCGTAAGGTAAAAATACAAACAAAAAACACCCCAACAACAAAAAGTGAATATGAATTCTCCAGTAGTACAGTCACTTCCCTTGATTTCTATTTTCTAGCCCATGTTTGGGGAAACAATTCACAAGTGGTGTTCCTGAGAATGTTATGATGCGACTTTGAAGTCGCATTAGTTATGAAGATCCATCAACCCTGTGTGGTGATGCTGAAGGGGGTGTGCAGCAGAGAGTAAATTAGAAGTATAGGAATTATTTCTCTAAACCATCACTGATTGTTTCAGACCACTTTCGTTCAAAGCCTTCCCCACTGTGATTTTCAGAAGGTCAAACCGGTCATTCTTTACTGTAATATCTAGGTGGTAAAACAGAGAAAAATGGTCAAGAATTGCCAATGTCTGGTTGGAGGCACTGGATTCTTTTTTTGAACATGGTTTACCCTCAGTAAAAACTTGATGAGATAACTTGCAAGAAAGAGTATATTTCAAATACTCAAGGCTTTCCCCAAAGTTTGGAATCAAATGCAAGCAAAACTACCTAAAATTTTGAAAAGAGACATGCAGCAATTTGTGCTTAAGTGAACATTAGTTACAAAGCCAGTTGTGTGCAGGCTTTATGTACAAATTCTCTTCTAATACTTGAGTTTGCCTAAAACAGATATTAGCTTGAAAATCATTCAAGATTTTTCTCAGTAAGAAGCAAACCACAATTTCAAAGGCCCAGAAACTAACAATCAGGATTAATAAATGTTCCCATGACTGACATAAATCATCTGGAAATAATACAATGTAGTTGGGATAGATAAATAAGAGCAAAGTCTAACATCTCTTTTCTTAAATATACCTGCTCTAAAGGTAATAAGAATGTGTGCTTTCTAAGGCATTTGGTGAAGTGCCTTGTGTATGGGAGTTTGATACATGCTAGGTGTCATTATTCAACAACCCCCCCCACCTGTGTTGGTTTCTTCATCACCTTTATAGTCCATATATATTACATTCATCTCTGAAATAGATCCTAGTGGCCTTAAATGGCCATCAGAGTGTCTCAAAGAGTTGATCTGGATGGCCAATGGCAATAATTTAGCCCATCAGAATGAAAATTTAAGGCTTATTCACTCTTCACAAATAATCAAATCAGTGTAACTTTCTATGAATGACTTTGGATAACAATTTGGAAGATTAATTGATTAGCGAGGCATTCGGGGGGCAAGGCTGTCTTGCTTTTTTTTGAGAAGCAAATTTCCCCTCACCCTGTACACCTCATCAACTGCTTGCAGTGTATGGATTCTGAGACAAGTAATACAGACCACTCAAAGGTCTCCTGGCTCCTTTAAAGGGTTCCTGCTCGTTCAGTTATACCGATGAGGTTGCAAGACCCTGGAGAACAGAACCACAGCTTCTAACCCCTCCCTTCACCAGGCACAGAGCAATAATTTGTCACACAGTAGGCGCTGAAAAAAAAAGTATGGGGCACAAAACTCTCTTTCTCAACCAATGAAAGGCTGCTAATTTTAACACAAAAGCTCACACAATTAAAAGAAATGAGGATCCCAATAAGAAAAAATTAATTAAGGACAAGAAGATAAAGGACGACAATGACAATCAACATTTGCCGGGAAATGTTGGGAATCAATAATAATCAGAGGACAAAAGGACGAGGGACCACTACAAAGAGATCACGTCTCTGAAGCCCACCCAGCACCAAACTGGTTGGGGCGCTCCCGGCGGGCAAGGACCCGCCTTGGTGGGGTGGGGTGGGGGCATCTCAGAGGACACGCTAGCCTAGCGGTCTTCTACCATTCCAGCATCATTAATTTTCCTCTGCTCACCTTTCTGACTCTGCATTGTAGAAACATTTCTGGTATACTGTATGTTAGCTTCTGGGTTTCCCAGTCTGGAAGGTTATAGATTTGCAGTAACTTTTATCAAACACCAGCACACTTTTTTGCGTTGGGCATTTTTAAAAGGACTCAGAACTAAGATTAGGGTGACCGAAGGCCGTAACAGCTGGGCGTGGCTGCTCTCTGGGGGAACCCTCCCTCCAGCAAAACTCATGGACTGTGGGTGAATGAAAGACAGGTAGGGCAGCTGACGCCCCTGGGCTCAACCTTGGGGACTGAGTCATTCCAAAGCCAGGGCTGCCGGAAACACGCCCTGCGCGGTAGGAGGAGGAGTCCCGCGGGCGCAGCTCGGACCTCACTTCCTTGAGGCCACCGGGGCCCTCCGCCCTCCGGGCTGGACCCGCAACAGGCTAGAGGGTCTCCAGTCAGGATCCGCCCCGTGTGCGCGGATACAATTCGCATCACTTTCGGGGCAGGGCTGTGACCGGGGCAGCCGGGGGTCTCCGGCCTAGATCCGCGCCCCACCCCACGCGGGTGGATCACCTCGCACGGGAGAGGGAGTGGCGGCCAGTGATCCGTGCCTTCTGCAAGGGGCCTTCCATCACCTTGCCTCTGCTCCAATCCAGATACAGAAGGGGCCAAAGGCGGATGCCCTCACCTTCCCCGAATCGGGGTTACCGGGACAGGAGGCGCAGTGTGGGAACTCGCGGGGGCTCCCCGCGCACCGGCATCTCCTGGGCGCACAGGGCGCGGGGCAGCTCTGGGCACCTTAATTCCGCCCTCTCCTCCCCTCCCCCAGGGCATGCTCGATAGTCTCGGGCGCGCCCAGGCCCCAGCTTCTCTCAATCCCAGGCCGAGACGCCGCGTCCCTTTGCCCCAGGGACTCGGAGGGGCGGCCTCCGCTCCCCACGCCCGTGTCCTTCCCGGCTACGGAGGCTGCGTATTGCGCCCTGGCGGTCCCCAGGAGCACATACCTTGCTCTCGATCTGCTTCACCATCTTGGCTGTTGGAGCTCTCACGAACCACCGTAAGAACAGATGCGAGCGGATCCAAGGAGCCGGAACCAGCTTACAGGAGGAAGCGCAGCGCGCCTTCCCTTATAGCGACGGGAAGGGGCGGGGCGGGGAGTGACGGGGCGGGGCGAGCGCGCGAGGGTGCGGCGGGGACTTGCGCGCCCAGGCCTCTGGCGCCCGCGGGGACACCGCGTCGGCCCCGCCCCCGAGTCGTGAGCGCGGAAGCGCCCAAAGGAGCCCCGGCTCCACCTGCCTTCTGCATCGACGCCCAGGGCGCCTCCTCCAGGAACCCCAGCTGAAAGTGGCGATCAAGACACGGAAAGGACACGTACGCTCCGCACAGCCGCGGGGAGGCGGATGGCCACGCCCAGAGCCAGCCGGATCACCTGGGAATGTGTCAGCCAGGCCTTAATCGATTGCGTCCACTTGTGACAAAGAGACAGCCCTGGGACCGCGCAGGTGGGGCTGCTGGATTCCTCGAAAAAGCCCGCCACGCCCCGGCCCCAGCCTCCTGCGCCCCAAAAAGTGCTGAGTAACGATGACCAGGAAGTATCTGTGTGTGCGCAGTGGCCTCCTTTCCGGAGTTTACCGCCATGGTTCTCTTTTCTTCTCTTCCCTCCCTCCAGTTCTTTCCCGGTCCCCAAAGAAGCCCTGCTCCAGGGTGACAAAGCATCTAGTGCGGTGTAGACGGCCGCTGGACTGACTGGGCTCTGGGAGATGTTAGTGCCGCCAGGGTGAGCTCTGCAACTTAGTTACAGACCTCCCGGGTCTCTGTTATCTTTTTTAGTAAAATAGGAATCGTGGCGTGGTCTCTATCTCACCGCTGTGGTGGTGTTTTGAGGGTTAAAGTGCTTAGGCCAGTGAGTAGCAGACAGTAATCAATCAATGCTTCTAATGTAGCTGTTGTGACTACTAATGACGCTTGTTTGGCCACCTTATACATACAGTATTTGCAGTGGCACTAATGCACACATTTACTTGAGGATTTTTCACCAGAGGCTGACTCGGAACAGGGAAGTCGGAGTGAGTATTGAATCAGGGATTGCAGAACTGGGATTGCAGCAGTAAAGAACAGAGTGGGATAAAAAAAGTCTCAGAGAAAAGGACTTTTTCCCTACAAAGGATAGAAAAAACGGGCACTGGACTGTGGTCGTAAGGAGCAAGGTCCCCTGCTTACAGGCACAAGAGGAACTGAGTTCTCAGGATTTCCTTGTGGCAAGGAGTTGACGTTCTACTAGGAGAGTGAGGTGCAGGGGATTTGTTTGGAACAGCCCAAAGAGAGAAAATCTGAGAAATGTGGGGATAAAAGAAGAGAGAGGGTAATGGAAAGGCCTTCATTTTGGAGGTTCGGCTCTGTGTATTAGTCAGAACTCTCAATTGTGAAGAGAAATTTTTGACTTAGAGCAAAAAGAGATTACCAAATGGTAATTCCTGTTACCGGAACTCCAGGGTCCGAAGGTGTCAGGAAGGCACCATCTATATTGTTTCATTCCCAGGCAGGTTGTTTAGATAAGACTGGCCCAGGTAGCTCCAGGCTTAGGTCCCTATTAGTTTAGCAGCTCTGCAGGAAGAGCATCCCTCCCCCTTGTTCTAGTAAATGCCCCAGAGGCTGGCCTTTTACTTGGGTGGAGGAGGAGTTAGTCTTGCTTACACCTGTGGGCTAGGTGTTGGTAGAATCCAGGGAGTTACCAGAGAAAGGGGAGATGGGTGCTGGTCTAGTAAAAATGTTATTTTCATATCATGCAGAACGGAAATGAGTGGCATGGGTGATGAGCTTGCTTCAGGTTTCTGGATCAGCTCAGTTTGAGGCTTGATGAGGGGGTGGAGTACAAGGTCAGCTGTCTTTGTTTGGGTTCCCAAACCAGATTAGAAGAAGATGCAGCCAGAGAACTTCTGAAACACGTTTTTCTTAGATCCCTGGTTTCTCTGAGTGTGGTTCTTAACTGCCTAATCCCACATAGCAGGTGGTTCTTTTAAGACTAGATTCCCAGAACACACCCAGGCAGACATATGGGAATCATAGTCTTTTGAGTTAGAGCCTTGCAATCTGCATTTAGAAAAAAACATCCCAGGGGATTAGGTACACTAAGATTTGATGAACTTTGTGGTGGGATCTTCAGAGTGAGGCCAGCGCTAGTTAAGCTTGAAGACGGTATCTAGAAAGAGAGTTGAGATGAAGACTCAAGAGAACACAGCTAAGTGACTATGGTACAGAAAGCTGTACAACGGTGGTTCTCAACCTTCCTGATGCCGCAACCCTTTAATGCAGTTCCTCATGTTGTGGTGACCCCCAGCCATAACATTATTTTCATTGCTACTTTATAACTGAAATTTTGCTACTATTATGAATCGTAATGTAAATATCTGATATGCAGGATGTATTTTCATTGTTACAAAGGGGTTGCGACCCACAGGTTGAGAACCACTGCTGTAGAAGGAAAAAGAACAAATAAACATGGGTGCCAGGCCCAGAGTTGGGTGCTAGGCCCAGAGCTGGGTGTGGTTCATTGTTTCTCTCAACTTCCCTTAGGAGATAGATGGTGTATTATTCTCCATATGTATTTAACGAAAATTCAAAGAGGTTACCTGCTTATACACCTGGCAATCTCTGTTCAGGAAGAGAAGGAAGTGCAGGCATAGTTTTTAAGCCCATGCACATATCTCCAATACCCCTCATTTAATCTGCAAAAAATATCTAATATCCCACACTAATTTGCAAACACTATAGATTACAGTACTTCAAATGTTAACTACAGTAGAACTGTAAATGGATCACCCAGTGGACTATAACAAACAGATCAGTATACAGAAGGAGTCATCATGAGGCACTAGGCCTCCTGTACTGATAGGTATACATGGGGCACATCCAGTCTATGAGAATTAGGTCAACTTAAGGAGGTGGTTGATGTAGAGAGGTGCTCAATTATGGAGGTTCTACTGTGTTTAGATATTTTACACTTGATCTTAGCCAAAAGGCCGAGAAGTGATGTATTTAGATTTTCAAAAAACTGATTTACACATAAACATATAACACACTTTCAATGCTAAATATTTAGTATAAATTTTAGAAAATATAGCAATTCCTGTAAATAACCTACATGTACAACACTGCTCCCAATAACGCCTAATCTGGCCCAGTGGTACACCCCTGGCCCCCTTGAGCCTCTCACTGTGTACCCTGGAACCACCTGGGTTCTGCAAGCACCACTGTATTCTTAGATGTTTCTTTTGCTTTAACTGAAATTTTTGTTCTTGTCAGTGTCTGATTCTGCATGGTCCATGTATGTTAGGGCCAGGAGGTCAGGAAGGGCATCCCTTTGCTGCTTTCAGATTCTTACAACATGCAACAAAGTTACTTAAAATTCACTGGGCAATTCCTGGAAGAAGACATTGGAGTTAATCTTTGCATCTTTGGAGGAGGCCAACATTTCTTAGTTAGTGGCAGAGATCATTGGCTATAAAAGAAAAAGTTAATCAATTTGACTCCCAATCCACAAAGAAAAGTATGTGAGGTGATGCATATGCTAATTAATCTGATTTAGCCATCCCACAATATATACATATATTAAAACATCAATATATACACTTTTTACTTTTCAATAAAATTTTAAAAAGAAAAAAAAACCAATAGGAGATAAAGTCAGCAGTTTTGCAGAGCTATGAAGGGATTTATGCTCCAATGGGTGGGGTTTACTTCATATTAAATTGTCATCTAAAGGAAATAAAAGTACATTATTAAAACTGAAAAAAAAACAAACATTATTTAAAAATAAATGAAAAGGCAAATTACAGACTGGGAAAGAGTATGCTCAATTCGTAGGACTAACAAAGGACTTATACCCACAATGTAAAAGAACCTTTGCAACTCAGAAGACAAGCAAACAGCAAAACTTGGCAAGAGATTTGAACATAGATTTCTTAAAAGAAGTTATGTGAATTAGCAAGAACCACATAAATAGATGCTCAATGTCTTTTTTTTTTTATTAAATCATAGCTGTGCACATTGATATGATCATGGGGCATCATTCGCTAGCTTTACAGACCGTTTACCAAGTTTCACATATACCCTTGTAAGATGCACTGCTGGTGTAATCCCACCAATCCCCTTCCCTCTACCCACCTCCCCTCTCCCTCCCCTCCTTTTCCCTCTTCCCCCTGTTCTTAGGTTGTAACTGGGTTATAGCTTTCATGTGAAAACCCTAAATTAGTTTCATAGTAGGGCTGAGTACATGGGGTACTTTTTCTTCCATTCTTGAGATACTTTACTAAGAAGAATATGTTCCAGCTCCATCCATGTAAACATGAAAGAGGTAAAGTGTCCATCTTTCTTTAAGGCTGCATAATATTCCATGGTGTACATGTACCACAATTTATTAATCCATTCGTGGATCGATGGGCACTTGGGCTTCTTCCATGACTTAGCAATTATGAATTGGGCTGCAATAAACATTCTGGTACAAATATCTTTGTTATGATGTGCTTTTTGGTCTTCTGGGTATATGCCCAGTAAAAGGATTACAGGATTGAATGGCAAATCTATTTTTAGATCTATAAGTGTTCTCCATATCTCTTTCCAAAAGGAATGTATTAATTTGCGTTCCCACCAGCAGTGCAAAAGTGTTCCCTTTTCTCCACATCTGCGCCAACATCTCTGGTCTTGGGATTTTGTGATATAGGCTAGTCTCACTGGAGTTAGATGGTATCTCAAAGTAGTTTTGATTTGCATTTCTCTGATGATTAAAGATGATGAGCATTTTTTCATATGTCTGAAGGCCGCGTGCCTGTCTTCTTCAGAGGAGTTTCTCTTCAAATCCCTTGCCCAGCCTGCGATGGGATCCCTTGTTCTATTCTTGCTAATGCGTTTGAGTTCTCTGTGGATTCTGGTTATTAAACCTTTGTCAGAGACATAACCTGCAAATATCTTCTCCCATTCTGAGGGCTGTTTGCTTGCTTTATTTACTGTGTTCTTAGCTGTGCAGAAGCTTTTTAGTTTGATCAAGTCCCAGTAGTGTATTTTTGAAGCTGCTTCAATTGCCCGGGGGGTCCTCCTCATAAAATACTCGCCCAGCCCAATTTCTTCAAGGGTTTTCCCTGCACTCTCCTCTAGTATTTTTATAGTTTCATGTCTTAAGTTTAAATCTTTGATCCAGTGAGAGTCTATCTTAGTTAATGGTGAAAGGTGTGGGTCCACTTTCAGTCTTCTACAGGTTGCCAGCCAGTTCACCCAGCACCATTTGTTAAATAGGGAATCTTTTCCCCACTGAATGTTTTTAATTGGCTTGTCAAAGATTAAATAACGGTAAGTAGCTGGATTCATCTCTTGGTTCTCTATTCTGTTCCAGACATCTACTTCTCTGTTCTTGTGCCAATACCATGCTGTTTTGATCACTATCGATTTGTAGTATAGTCTGAGGTGTGGTAGCGTAATCCCTCCTGCTTTGTTTTTATTTCTGAGTAATGTCTTGGCTATTCGAGGTTTTTTCTGATTCCATATAAAACGAAGTATTGTTTTTTCAAGATCCTTAAAGTATGACAGTGGAGCTTTAATAGGGATTGCATGGAAATTATATATTGCTTTGGGTAGTATAGACATTTTAACAATATTGATTCTTCCCAGCCATGAGCATGGTATGTTTTTCCATTTGTTAATATTTTCAGCTATTTCTTTTCTTAGAGTTTCATAGTTCTCTCTATAGAGATCTTTCACGTCCTTTGTTAGATAAATTCCCAAATATTTCATCTTCTTTGGCACTACTGTGAATAGGATAGAGTCCTTAACTGTTTTTTCAACTTGACTGTTGTTGGTATATATAAAGGCTACCGATTTATGAATGTTGATTTTGTAACCTGAGACGCTGCTGTATTCCTTGATCACTTCTAAAAGTTTTGTAATAGAGTCCCTAGTGTTTTCCAGATATACTATCATAATATCTGCGAAGAGCGAAAGTTTGATCTCTTCTGACCCTGTATGGATACCCTTGATCGCCTTTTCTTCCCTAATTGCAGTGGCTAAAACTTCCATTACAATGTTAAAGAGCAGTGGAGACAATGGGCAGCCTTGTCTGGTTCCTGATCTGAGTGGAAATGATTCCAATTTAACTCCTCTCAATATGATATTGGCTGTGGGTTTGCTGTAGATGGCCTCTATCAGTTTAAGAAATGTCCCTTCTATACCGATTTTCTTAAGTGTTCTGATCATGAAGGGATGCTGGATATTATCAAAAGCTTTTTCTGCATCGATTGAGAGAATCATATGGTCTTTGTTTTTTAATTTGTTTATGTGCTGGATTACATTTATAGATTTACGTATATTGAACCAGCCTTGAGATCCTGGGATAAAACTGACTTGGTCATGATGTATAATTTGTTTGATGTGTTGCTGGATTCTGTTTGTTAGGATCTTGTTGAATATTTTTGCATCTATATTCATTAGTGATATCGGTCTATAATTTTCTTTTCTTTTGGGGTCTTTTCCTGGTTTGGGGATCAGGGTGATGTTTGCTTCATAGAACGTGTTGGGTAGTCTTCCTTCTTTTTCTACCTTTTGGAACAGGTTGAGTAATATAGGTACTAATTCCTCTTTAAAGGTTTGGTAGAATTCAGACATGAAACCATCTGGTCCCGGGCTTTTCTTTTTAGGGAAGTTTTGTATGGTTGATGCTATTTCCGAACTTGATATGGGCCTGTTCAACATTTCCACTTGATTCTGGCTAAGTCTTGGAAGGTGATGTGCTTCCAGGTATTGGTCAGTTTCCTTCAGATTTTCATATTTCTGAGAATAAAGTTTCTTGTAATATTCATTAAGGATTTTTTTGATTTCTGAGGAGTCTGTTGTTATTTCGTATTTGTTGTTTCTGATTGATGAGATTAGAGATTTTACTGTTTTTTTTCCTGATTAGGTTGGCCAGAGGTTTATCTATTTTATTGACCTTTTCGAAAAAGCAGCTTTTTGATTTATTGATCTGTTGTATAATTCTTTTGTTTTCAATTTCATTTAATTCTGCTCTAATTTTGGTTATTTCTTTTCTTCTACTGGGTTTGGGGTTGGAATGTTCTTCGTTTTCCAGTTGCTTGAGATGTCCCATTAAGTTGTTAACTTCCTCTCTTTCCGTTCTCTTGAGGAAGGCTTGTAGTGCTATAAATTTCCTTCTTAGAACTGCCTTTGCGGTGTCCCAGAGGTTCTGATAGTTCATGTCTTCATTGTTGTTTTGTTCCAAAAAATTGGCGATTTCTTTCTTAATCTCATCTCTGACCCAGCTATTATTCAGCATAAGGTTGTTTAACTTCCACGTTTTTGTATGAGTATGCAGATTCCTGTTGTTACTCAGCTCAAGTTTTATTCCATGGTGGTCCGAGAAGATGCATGGAATAATTTCTATTCCTTTAAATTTACTGAGGTTAGACTCGTGACCTGAGATGTGATCGATTTTGGAGTAAGTTCATGGGCTGATGAGAAGTATGTGTATTCAGTTTTGTTGGGATGAAATGTTCCATAGATGTCTGCTAAATCCAAATGTTGGATGGTTAGGTTTAAATCTAAAATTTCTTTGCTCAGCTTCTTGTTGGAGGATCGATCCAACACTGCCAAAGGAGTGTTGAAATCTCCGACGATTATGGAGCTGGAGGAAATCAAGTTACTCATGTCTGTTAGAGTTTCTCTTATAAATTGAGGTGCATTCTGGTTGGGTGCATAGATATTAATAATTGAGATCTCATGATATTGAGTATTACCCTTAACAAATATGAAGTGACCATTATGTCCTTCCTTACTTTTGTTGGTTTAAAGCCTATTGTATCTGCAAATAAAATTGCAACACCTGCTTTTTTCTGATTACCATTTGCGTGAAATATGGACGACCATCCTTTCACCCTGAGTCTGTATTTGTCTTTTAGGTTAAGATGTGACTCTTGTATGCAACAGATATCTGGCCTGAGTTTTTGTATCCAGTCAGCTAACCTATGCCTCTTTAGAGGACAGTTTAAGCTGTTCACATTAATGGAGAATATTGATAAGTCTGGTGAAGTTTTGGGTATCGGGGAGTTTTTCAGAAGTCCAGTGGGCATTTTTAATCCTTTCGCCAGTGTGGAAATTGGAGTTTGATCCGAAGTTTCTGAGTGAGTTTACTTTTGTGGTATAGGATTGGGTTGGTCATTATGGAGGATAGGTCTGAGAATATCCTGAAGAGCTGGTTTGGTTATGGCAAATTTCTTCAACATATGAATGTCATTAAAGTATTTAATTTCTCCATCATAAATGAAACTCAGTTTAGCTGGATACAAGATCCTGGGTTGAAAGTTATTTTGCTTTAGGAGATTAAAAGTCGGTGACCACCCTCTTCTGGCTTGAAAAGTTTCAGCAGAGAGATCTGCAGTCATTCTAATATTCTTCCCTTTGAAGGTAATGGTTTTCTTTCTCCTGGCAGGTTTGAGGATTTTTCTCCTTCATATTAACTTTAGTGAAGTTAATTATGATATGCCTGGGGGATGTCTTATTGGGTTTGAGTCGTGCTGGGGTTCTGAAGCTGTCCGCTATCTGAATTTCAGAATCTCTAGGCATGTCTGGAAAATTCTCTTTCATACTTTCATGCAGAAGGGCCTCTGTGCCCAGCGAGGCCACTTCATCTGTTTCTGGAACTCCTATGATTCGGATATTCGCCTTCTTCAAATTATCCCAGAGCTCTCGGAGAGAATGATCCGTTTTTGCTCTCCATTTCTCTTCCTCTTTTAGAGTTTGGGAACATTCAAAGGCTTTATCTTCGATGTCAGAAATCCTTTCTTCTGCTTGCTCCATTCTGTTGCTGAGGGATTCTACTGTATTTTTCATCTCTTTGAGGGCTGCAAATTCTTGCTTCAGTGTGTCTAAGTCTTTGGTGGTTTTGTCTTTAAATTTGTTAAATTCTTGAGACAACTTTTGAATTTCTCCTCGAATTCCTAATTCCGCTTTGTTAATCTTGTCTGCAATCCAAATTCTGAATTCGATTTCTGACATCTCAGCCAGTTGTTTATGAATGGGATCTTCAATTGCATCTGCCATATCTTTCCTTGGGGGGGTTGATCTATTCTGGTTATTCATGTTACCAGAGTTTTTCTGCTGATTCCGCCCCATGGTTGTTTTACTCCCTCTGATTTTTTCCCCTGGGGCTTTTTTGAGGGCCTGTACAGTGTTGTGGCCTGAGAAACTGGGGCCCTGTCTGGTGTGGTGGGGCTAAGTGGTTCTGTCTTATTTTCAGCTAGTTTCTGTTCCACCCTAGTGAAACAGATACTTTGGATTGAAGTCTCAGTTGTGGAGAAATATCAGCAATGAAGTCACCCCGCTCCCCACCCGCAAACAATTGGAAAAGAAAAATCAAACCTTCCTACCACCGTGCACCCAGGGCACCACCTGATTTGTCCTCAGGCGATTGGTTCAGTTCAAAAAGGTCCAAATCAATTGTCTCAGTCTGCACCTGTCTTGGGTGAGAGAGTTTAAGAGGTCTCTGGGAACTGGATCACAGGGGTCTGGTGACTACTCTGGTGTGGCTTGCTCCAGTGCTGCGTGGAGTCAGGAGAAGCCACCCAGACAATAAATCAGTCTGGGAAGGTTGCTGCCTCCTTCCCCACCTTGCACCACTTCACATCCATTCACTGATAGCCCTGCAGTTGGCTGACCCAGTTGCCTGTAGTGAATCGGTACTCCAGGAATTTGTACCTGCCTGAATCACAAGGAAGTCTGCCAGGCCGCTGCGCTCTGCCTCTCTCCAGCAGGAGGAGGTGAGGCCTGACAACCTCGGGCACTTGATGAAGGTTGAGGGGTTTTCACTCAGGTCCAGTCTGGTCCATGATTAATGTTACTGACAGAACAGAACAGAGCAACTCTGCAGTTCCCCTGCAGAAGAGAAGCTGAATTGAGCTCCAAATCAGCTTGTCTTTGCTCTTGTATTGTCTATAGGCTGATGATCCCCTGAGGGCCAGGTGTGTCTTAGGTTTAGTAAAGCGGACCTCTGGGTCAGCCCCACCCTGGGAGTCTCCCTGGTTTGCAAGTTGGAGTTGTCTCAGGCAAACTCAGAGTCTCTGGTTGCCCAGGGAGACAGGGGGTGTGGCTTCAGAATATTTGATAGTGAGCCATATTGCTAGCAAAAGAGGGCTGCCGGTCTATGGCTCAGGCAACGGCCGCTCCGGTGCAGTCCCCTCTCCCCCAACCGACTGGGACCGGCCTCCAGACCCCAGTGTGAGAGAAGGGGAGTACTGGGAGCTCAGAACTCCAGGTAGAGACTATATACAGTTTATACAGTTTTATGTCCGGCAGGAGGATGCCATGGCACCCTAGTAGGGGAGGTAGGCCCAGTTTTTAGGGGGTCTCTCCCGTGGAGTGTAGTGGGAGGACCTTTGAACTCTGACTGGTTGTTTGTGGGGCACTCTGAGCCGTTCTCATGGGGGAGTGGACTCCTGTCCGCTTGGTGATGGATTTTGTACCTTTTGTTTGTATCCTTGTGGTCGCAGCTCGCCTCAGCGGGGTTGATGTGCGTTCTACAACCTTCTCTCTTAGTGCAGCTCAAATCCACCAGGTTACTTGCTGAACTTTGTCCTTTAACTCTCCTTCTGGATGGGCACCTCTGTGGAGAGCTAGCTTCAGTCAGCCATCTTGTCTCCTCTCCCCCTTTTTTTTTTCTTTAATTACAGGTTAATGTGAGGGTACAAATAACCAGGTCACAATATTTGAATTTGTTAGGTATAGTCCCTCTTGTAGTTATGTCCCACACTCAAAGGGTGGGCTGTACACCCCTACATTGTGCCTAATTCAGTGGGAGGAACCTAAACCCCCTCTCCTCTTTCCCCTTCCCTTGTTCCCGCCTCCTCCAACTTGAATTGAAATGAGTTTTTTCTCTCATGTGGGTGTGTTACATCTTCTTCTGGCTTCATATTAGTATTGAGTACATTGGCTATTTCCTTTTCCATTCTTGTGATACTTTATTAAGAAGAATGTGTGTGGACTCCATTTGGGTTGATGCAAAAGATGTGAAGTCATCGTCTTTTTTATGGTTGAGTAGTATTTCATGGTATATACACATACTACAGTTTGTGAATCCATTCCAGGAGCATCCAGCTGGCAAAGTGCCATGAGGACGTGATGGAAGATCCCAGGAGATTCACCCACTTGGCCTGTGTCCTGGGTACATCATATTATTTGCAAATTCTATTACTAGGTACATACCAAACAAAGTTGAACATATGTACATACAAAAACATGCATAAAGATGTTCATAGCAGCATTTCTGTTAAGAGCCAAGATTAGAGAAACAACCCAAATGTCCATAGGCTGGAATGTTCTTTAACCAAATGGTGGACTAAGAACCTTGAAAACATTACACCGAGTCAGTGGTTCTCAGCCTTCCTAATGCCGTGGCCCTTTAGTACAGTTCCTGTGGGTCATGACCCACAGGTTGAGAACGGTTGCACTAAGTGAAAGAACCAGGTAGAAAAGGCCATATGCCATTTATATAAAATGTTCAGTACAGGCAACTCTACAGAATCAGTAAGTACAGGAGTGGTTTCCAAAAACCAGAGGAAGTGAAAATGGGTAGTAACTATTAATATGGTAGAAGTTTCTTTCTAGTTCTTAAAATTTTTCTGGAATTATTGGTGATGGCTGTATAACTTTGGGAATATACTAAAAATTGCTGAGCTGTTAAAAAAATAGAATAAGGCTATCTATTCTGCCTCTACTAAATGATCTAATATAAATAAATATGCTTTGCAAATTGTAAATACAAAAGAAAATAGAAAGGAATAAAGGAAAAGAAAGGAGAGAGAGAAAGAAAGAAGAAAAAGAAAATGCTTTCCCATCGAAGCCAGGTGAGTTCATTTTTTGTTATCGCGTTTTGGAAACTTTATCCTTCCTAAGAGCATGAATTAACACCGGAAGAATATCTTTGCCAAACACCATTAAAGGCTGGTAGAAAGCAAGAAACCATTTTGGCTCTTGTGGGAGGACAATTTGCTTATCTATATCCACTAACCATGAAGTGTGTATTTCTGATTATCTGCTGTTGGCCTGTATGGGCCTGTTCTGAATAATTTAGTGGCATCCTATTAACAATCCAACTATGCGTGATTATTCTTGTGAACAGGTGAGCTTTAAGGAAAAGGACTGATCCCATGAACAGAGTTTTTATTTTTTAGACATAAAAAGTATAAAAGTTTAATCGAAATGCATAGTTGTCTAGGATGTCCGATTCTGGAATCATTTAGAAATCACCTGATTATAAAGAAGTAATTAAATGCTCCAGTGCCGCTGTTTCATGTTGGGCAGTTGAAATTGTGCTTGTGTTGGCAACTTTGAGGGTATAGTCAAAGTGACACAAGCCAAGACGTAATGGATTATCACTTGATTTTTATCCAATGAACTTTTGTTTATCATTGTACCTTGGCATGTTGGTGCCTCATAACCCTCTTCCTAGGGATATTAGATCAGTGCTTGAATAAGAATCTTTATTAGTAAAGAGAGACAGATAAGACAAACACAATTTAAGAATCTTCATGTGTAATGTTTACCAGATATGAGATCATCTTTGTTTTGCTAATAAAGGATATTTTTACACCAATAAAGTACTTGGAGAGCCTGATTCATGGAAAGATGTTATACATTTATTAAGTTAACAATGGTGTTTCTGACAGTTCACAAATGATGGCTTAGAAAGGCTGTCTCCAGACAAAAAAATTACAACATACTCAATAGAAAATACAAAACTTAATGGCAGAAAGAATGAAGAACTTTTGCTTGAATGAAAAGTATCATGGCTAAAATGTCTGCATGAAATCTACTATCATTTGGATTAATTGGGTTTAAACTACCTGTTTTTTTTTTCACCATGATAGCCTTCACTTCTATTCTGATCAAAACTAACTATAAATAGTAGGTAAGAAGCAAAAATGCTTTGAAGATAAGGTATTTAAAGTAAGGAGAAAAGATCACTTTGGCAGTTTTCAATCTTGATTTTTGAAGATGATTAAAACTTATGCACTGCTGGTAGGGTTTGGAGAACACTCATGGATCTAAATGTAGACCTGCCATTTGATCCTGCAATTCCTCTACTAGGTGTCTATTCAAAAGACCAAAAATCAATTGGTAACGAAGATATATGCACCAGATTGTTCATTGCAGCTCAATTCATAATTGCCAAGTCTTGGAAGAAGCCCAAGTGCCCATCGAACCATGAACGGATCAATAGTGGTTTATGTATACCATGGAATACTATGCAGCATTAAAAAAGATGGAGACTTTACCTCTTTTATGTTTACATGGGTGGAACTGCAAAATATTCTTCTTAGTATAGTATCTCAGGAGTGGAAAAAAAAATCCAATGTACTCAGTACTACTGTAAAACCAATTTATAATCACTCACACTCTCATAGAGAGATGAATCACAACTATAGCCCAGGATGAAGGAGGGAAGGGGTGGGGGATGAGAAGGGAGGGGGATGGTTCGATAGAGGGACAGTTAATGGTGGGACCACATCTATCAAGCATATTGCAAGGGTACAAGTCAAATCTATCAAGTATTGGACACATGTCCGTGTGATTAAGTATATGAAGTGAAAGCTATGTTAATTAGTAGGATGTAAGCACTCCAGTTTGTACAAATAATCAACACATTGAATTCCACAAAGGCATACATGTATTCATGATCTATGTATATATGATTTATTTAATAAAAAAATTTTAAAAAGATGTTTAACTTGAAATTTAAGAGCTTTTATATTGATTGAGCTTAAATATTCAAGTCTGATAATAACTTAAAAATGATAAAACTAGGCAATTTAATTTAAAGGTTTAAAGAATCCAGTTTTGTGTTTAATGTAGTTGGTGCTAGCTGTTGGTTGGCTGGTGGGTCTCCCTCCCATAATTCAGTGGCATCCTGTTAACTGGCATCCTTCATCCTCCTGTAGGTTAGACTAGCGTTCCTTACCTGCTGATCTCAGAACAGAACTTAAAGAGGGGGACAGTGGAAGCTATATGACCTCTTGCGGTCTGGGCTTGTAAGTCCTACAATATCACTTCTGCTGAACCTGCAGGTCACAGAAAGTAATCAGACTTGTCCAGCTTCAAGGGATGGGGAAATAGTCTCCATCTCTTTATGGAAAAAGTATCAACACTATATTGCAAAGGGTGTACATAGAAGGATTGGACAAATCACTGGGGCCACCATTGCAAGCAATCTACCCCAGTCCTTATTTTCATGGTTCAGGAGGTGGCTCTAGCCATAAAGTCCGTGTTCTAAGCATCTAAGCATAATGGGAAAAAAGAGGGCATTCCTTCTCTCTTTGGGGGAATGTCTCAGAATTTGCGCACATCACATCCCTATCACTGACTGTAACTTAGTTGATGTGCCTGTATTTACCTACCAGGTGCCCAGGTAAAAAGCATGGGTTCTGTGCACTGTTGAAAAGAAGAATGGATTTTGGTAGAACGAAAAACAGCAGTATCTTCCATAATACATCAGTATATTGTCAGCTCCAAAAAATATTTTCACCTAATCCACATTTCTTAATTTCGATTTCTACTGCTATTGCCCAAAGTCAGACCACCTGGACCACAGCCAAACCCTTATAACCTATCTCCCTTATGCTGTGTTTGCTCCCCTATAATTTATGTCTGGGCATGTAACTCCTCTACTTGAAATCTACTTTGATGATTATTTCCATTGGCCTTTGAATAAAACTCAAATACTGATTGCAATAGGATCACGTGTAATCTGGTCTCCGCATATTCCACAACTTCACCTCATGGTTCTTTCTACCTGAACTCACTCTGTCTCCAAGCACACCGGGCTTCCCTGGGTTACCCATGCCAAGCACCTTACCTCTGGGGGGCTTTCAAGGAGGTAACTGATCATGATTTAAGAAGAAAACATGAGTCTGATGCACAGGTATTAAAATTGAGCTTTATTCCTGACAACACTGAATTGGATAACAGGGTTAGATATGCAGGTGTGATCAGACCTTCTTGGAAGCCAAAATGTTCCTGTAGGAATATAGTGACTGAAGAATTCACCTCTACTTACCTCGAGCCCCTGTTTTATTTTTTGATTATTCCAGAAATGATATAATAATAAAAGGAGATGTCTGATGGTACCAGTTACATTGTTAACACCATCCTTAGACAATCATGGAAAAACTGAGATTTTTGTTCCTTTCAATATCACTTTTGCACTTCATAGTTTTATGTTTAGTCATTTTCTCAAGAAAACACATCATAAAATTGTTAGCTTTTCTGGAGAAATCTGATAACTAAAACAGCACTACCCCTTCTTCCCCAAGAAAAATAAGCAAACCAGGAAGTTAATTTTATTTCATGTTGAGTTAAGGGGAGGGTTTTGTGAAATAACATTGAATGTTATTGAAATTATTCATATAACTCAAGCAGATATCATTGTATCTAACTGAGTTGAGGGTAGGGTTTGTGAAATAACAGTTATTGAACATTATTATTGAATCTATTCATATAACTCAAGCAGATATCATTGTATTTAACTTTTAACCATTTCCTCCAGAAAATAAGCCATGGGCTCTTAGTGGAAGACAAGGTTTGACTATTAAAGACTTAAAATATGGAGTAAAAAAATCAACTTCAAAGTGGCTAAATTAAAAGCCAGTGTGTCTTATGAACCCTCTGATTTTGGAACACATCACCCCTTCCAGGAAAAGCAAAAAGAAAGAAGTTTGGTCCGAGAATACTTCTTTTGGTGAAGCTTCCTAGACGGCTTGGGAAGTGAGCATGAGGACGCTGCATGAGAACACAGGAGTATTATACCAGGTGCTTTTCCTTATCCATGTGAATCTTCAGGGTGAGTAGGATATTTCTTTGACAGGGAGGGAGACAGAGACACCCACCTGAGGTGACTTGCATGAAGTTCAATGATACATTAGCAGGAGATCCTGGATAAGGCTCCATCTGCCTAGTAGTGATCCGGAAGGCTAAGGCCTTGGCCCCAGGCCTGAATGGGACTAGTCTTCATTCTGAACAGTCTAATACTTGCATAGGGGAGAAAACCAATGACAGCAGTCAGAACTGTGTGTTCCAAAGCGACAGAAATTAAACCAACCCAGAAAAGGGAATTTGAGGGGTAGGTCTGGTTTTAGCAATGGCTTGATAAAAGAAGTCAGGTGATGTCACCAAGACGTAGTTTGTCTTTTATATTTCTGCCCTCTGATTTGCCCTATTTTCAGATAAGCTTCTTGGCTGTAGAAGCAATTTGTTGTTCCAAACCTAATTTCCTATCATTTCAAATCCAATGAAAAAGAGCAAAATGGTGATTTTTTTCCCCCCAGAAGTTGCAGCCTGAGTTTCACTGTGTCCCATCGGCTCTGACTGGACTGGTCCCTGTGTTACTGGTGACGTATGTCTCCATGTCACTATGGCCACATATTATACCAGACCTTGGCCACTTACTCCAGCACTTTGGTGAGGTTGGGGACAATTGTACAGAATCAGGAAGTCTGTGGGATCCAGCAGAAGGAGGCATCCAGGCCACCTTCCGTTTCCTTAGCATGGTGGCAGGCCTTGGTTTCACTGCACCCGACAGCTTTTCCATTATATGGGAGCCACACTTTTGTGTTAGGAAATTAGGCTGTGTGAGAAAAGAAAGATGATGCTGGGTGGGAGAACAAAAACAAAACCCTACCACCCGTCTATTTCAGCTGCCTGTTCGTATCTGAAGTTTTCATTTGGCTTCACATTTAGCTCCCAGAGCCAGGCCAGCAGCGTCAGCTGTGAAGGATGAAGCAAGAAAATTCCAGGGGGGCTGTGAGCACTTCTAAGCCCTACTCAATCTCAGAGTCTATTATCACTTAAGAAGCCACTGGCCCAAGAGACCCCCATTCCCTGGCATGTGCGCCAAGTAGAAAATTTTGTGATCAAGAACCGACAAGCTCCTTTCATGACCAGTGTGTCTAGTCTGTTGCCATTAGCAAAATCAAATTGCTTCATCACACTGCCCAGTGACAACTCGTGAATTAGCATCAGCTCTCATTCCAAAGGGAATTTAAATGATGAAGATAAATTTTTCTGGGGAAGTATGACACTTAATACTGTGTAATTCAGGAGTCAAAAATATTCATGATGCTTTTTACACTATAGGTTTTCAATGTATTCATATTCTAAACTTAAATAATAAGGATATTATTGTCTATGAGAAGAGTTTAGTCTTATTAGGATAGGAAGGGGTGGGGATTCCTGCAGCCTTAAGGCCCCATGTGGCCTTCTAGATCCTTAAATGCAGCTTTTTGACTGAATCCAAATTTTACGGAACAAATCCTTTTATTTTTATTAATATATTTTCTTCATCTTTTGTATTTGTATTTTATTTTTAAAATGAATATATTTAAAATATCAAAGAATAAAATAAGTTTCAATGAACTACTACTCCGGCATTGACTTCACAATTAGAACGTTAGTAAGCCGTAAGAGCTAAATTGAGGGCTGATGGACTCATGGTTTAGTTCTAACGTCCCCAACCTGACCGGTGCCACTACCACATAAGGCTAGTTGGCAAGAGTTTAAGGGAGTTGAGTTCACCAGCCTGGTTATCACCTTTTTACAATGGTGCACTGTATTGCTGTTGAAAGTAGAATTTGTGAATAGTTGTGTGGCTTGACAGTACTCTGAAGTTCTGCCTCCTTAATGGTCCATCTTGTCAAAGACGACCAAGAGAATGCTAAAAGATAAAAACAGACTTTTAAATGAGAATTGGAAATTGCAATATCTTGTTTCTGCTAAAGATAAGATGACTTGTTTGCTTTGTGATACTGAAATATCAAAAAAAGATAGTCAATGCTCATCAACATTATAAAACTCATAAGGACCACAACTGTTTTAAATTAGAGGGAGAAGTATAAAAGGGTGTGTTTCAGAAATTAAAAGAAGAAAAGTAAAAACAAAGACAATTCTTTCAAGGAATAAAGTAGCTTAAATACTTGGGGGAAAGGGAAGCCATCCAGGTATGTGAAAATGGTGAAAGAATGCATTGTAGAAGCTGTAGGATGCTTGGACCCCTACATTTCAAAGTACAACATTTTAAAGTACAAAAAACTGCCTCTTTCAAGGAGAACCATAACTGATTGGCAGCATGAATTAACCTTCAACTTAACAAAAGCTTCATGCAATATTTTAAAAGGAAAGTATATATTATTCAATTGCTTTGGATTAATCAGTTGATACTACTGACTCAGTGCAGGTTTCATATTTCATTCAGGTCCTAACTGAAGATTTTCTTTGCTGCAAAGAGTTACTCAATTTGGGGACCCTTGAAAACAGAACACAGGGAATAATCTTCAACAACTTTCAAGATAAATGGCATGAAATTGGACTGAATTTGGTAAATTTAGTGATTGTATATACAGTGCACCTTCCACGACAGGAAAACATGAAGTGTTTATTGCCCAGATAAAAACAGATTAACAGATCTAAGTGCTCTTATTTTTTTTCATTGTATTTTGCTCTGGGCTAATGCTCTTATTTTAAGTGATACTTTGCAACAAAATTATAAGTATTGTAAACTATACTGGTGCAAATGCAATATAGCATGGTCAGCCTTGTAACATGATAAAGTTGAACAATGAGGCATTCAGTGTGGATTTGCGGTATATACTAAAGTACATTGGCTGTTTCAGGGACAGGTGATCTTTAAGAACAGATTATTACATTTTATGAAGAACAGAATTAGCAATGCGAATTACTGAAAGATGATTTTTATAGGAATGCAGCATTTCTGTGTGATATTGTGTCAAATCAAAATGACTTGAATATTTCTCTGCAAAGTAAAACTAAATTTATACATTGATATGTGCAAAAAAATCCAAGAATTTTGGGGAAAAAAAACTGTCTTTTTTCAAAGCACTTCTTCCAAAGGAAATTGAAGATGAACATTTTCTTTAGTTAGCAAAAGTTATTGATGAACAGGATATATATGCTAATCATTTGAAGAATATGCAGCTGACTTTGAGAATCATGACAAACACTCAGAGTAGCAGTTCAACCTCACCTCGCTGATATCACCAAGGTACCGAGAGATGGAATTGATTGAGCTCTCAGTAATAACATCTTAAAGTCATTGTTTGTACTAAGAAAAATCCAATTGAAATATGGAAAAACATGGTAGAATACTCATGACTTCAATGACATGCTCAAAAAATGCTTTCTTGCTTTTTAACTACTTCTTGCTGTGAATCTACATTCTCCTACCTAACCCAAATCAAGATGCCCGTAAGGTCACAAGTGACTGACACCCATCTAGAGGATCACCTGAAACTGTGGACCTCCATGCTGCAACCAAATACTCAAATACTCTCCAACAAAAAGCAGACACAACAAAGTAATTGAAAGTCAGTTAACTTTAGAATTAATAAGTAGTTTTCATTCTTTGAAATTATTGAGGACATAGTAGTTATGTTTTTACAAAATAAAATACATTTTGAAGTATATCTAATTGAAGTTTTGTGATGTGGCCTTATTTGATTACAGTTAAATTAATGCAGCCTTGCAACAGGTTCCTCAGCCCTGGACTAAAGGAAAGGAAAAGTCCTAGGAAAGGAAAGGTTTGTCCATGCCAGAATTTTGTAATCCTTGTTTTCAAGTCATTTAACATTCCAAAATTGTTTTCATTTTACAGTTAGCTTCGCTGAAGCAAGAAGCATTGTATGAATTTCCTTCAAACACTGACCAAGCAGAAACTTGCAAAGAACTTGATTTTCTCACGCCCTGGACTTTAGAAGGGAGTGCTGTGCTACTTTTTCTTTGAAAGAAAAATATTCTTGGCGGTGCCTGTGGTTCAAAGGAGTAGGGTGCCAGCCCCATATACCGGAGGTGGTGGGTTTAAACCTGGTCCCACCCCCCCAAAAACAAACAAACAAACAAAAAAACCCCCGAAAACTGCAAAAAAGAAAAAAAAATGTTCTTTCTCCATTTTGTGTTCCTTACTAATTTCACTGCTAGAAGACAGGCTCAATTTTTTGTAGTTGACATTGTGGTTTGTATGACCAGGGTTTGTAGTCACAGGCAACCGAAGTTTACATTGTATCATTTATTTTAAAAGAATTTCTGGTGACGATACAGAATGAGACTTGGAAATTGAACAGAAGAAAGGGAGGGAGGGAGGTAGTTAGCCTGGAAGACCAGTCATAAACCCAATCTGATGAGGACTCTCCTGCCTTTGCCATAAAACATTTTGCCGCCACCAGAAACTGGATGCCATCAAGTTGGGGTAAACGAAAATATAGGACACTTAGTTACAGTGGCATTTCAAATAAATGATGGATAATTTTTCAGCATAACTATGTCCTGTGCAATTTTGAGGAATATTTATACTAAAACAATTATACTAAAAATTGTTGTTTATCCGAAATTCAAGTTTGATGGGGACTCATGTGTTTTCATGTTAAATATGGCGAGCCTACACTGGACGTCCCATTACTACTGACACTGCCGTCTTTGGAAACTAGCTACCACCTGCCAATCAAATGGATTTTCTGGGTGGCTCTTTGCATCATAGGTTCTAAGAAAGACCCCAACTGAAACAGGCAGGTGTGATCACAGGAGCCTCTGTTACAAGCCTCTTCTCTGGCTGCAAACGAGGTCAGAAAGCTCATGATATCTTCAGCATTGGTAGTGGGCAGTGGCCTCTGTCTTCCAATAAATCTTAAATTTCTCAGATGTGGAGGTGGACAGTAGATAGGTCCAGATAGTGGGGTGGAGAAGAGGGGAAGACAAACGCCTGTTGTATTTTTTTTTAAACACTTCTCTTTATTATTGTCTGGTGACCTGTGAGTTGGGGTCTAGGCATGATTAATATAATTCTCTTTGCCAGTGACTGGTTTAGGAACCCAGATCTAACCTAGTTAGCGTGTAGTATCACTATGGCCACTGGGTTATTTCAAGATTGGGCACATGACCCACTCTGAGCCCATGAGATGAGAGAAAACTTTGCTGGAGAATTTTAGGGAAAGTCACCTTATTCACGACATCTGGATTAAGAAGTGATCTCATCTTCCTCCAGATAGCGTTTTGGGGACAGGTGAGGCCTGGAAATTCTTCAGCCATCTTGCTTCTAGCCTGAGATCTTCAGAGAGAAAACAAAGGCAGAAAGTATCGTGGTGATTGCTGAGAAGAGGAGACCACCAGATTAAGTTCCCAGAAGTCTGTCCCACATCTGGACATCCAGTTTCATTCATTTTCATCTGCTTTTAGCAAACTCAAGTTGGGTGTTCTGGTACTCACAGCCAAAAACAACCCAACTGAAAAAATTCATGAATATGTGAGTTGGTTTTGTAAGCTTATCATTTGTTGAATTCTGAAAGTTGAGCATAATGTTGTTTTGATTAAACTAGACATTATTGCTATTATGAAACTGTGAGCCGAAGATGAGTATTTAAATGAATGCAACACAAACAACTAGAGATTTTATTCATTAGGCCACAGAAAGCAGTTTATGATGAATGCCAGATTCTTGGCCTTCTTGCATGAATGCCCCAGGATAAGACAGCTTCTCAATGAGTACCCTCTGTGGAGAGAAACATAGTTTGATTTTTAGAAAGGCCTACAGTGCAAACAAAAACAGGATTTTAGAAACATTGACCTCCCTCCTTCTTTCTTCACATAGTGGACAACTGCTACTTTTGGCCTGTCTAGCAACCTTCTTTACTTCTTTGGTAAAGGCAGAATTTCTCTTTGTGTAACTCTCTCTCTCTCTCCTCCACGCCTGTCATCCTTGTGGCACAAGGCATGGAGGTACACCTCTGTTCCCTACACTAGCCCTAAAGGTGGGCACGTGATTTCAGACCAATCATACTCTCTCATGAGAAGGCAGATCTCTAAGAGAGAAAAATCTTCTTGGAGTCATTCCCAGAGGAACTCTCTGTGGGACTTGCTCTTGAAATCCCTGGTTCCTGTCCTTTCTGAGTCTTGATTCGAGCTCCGTGGCCCCAGCCCATACAATGACTTTGCTTAAGGTAGCAAAGTCAGTGTAAGTTTATATTCCACGCAAAAACCTTAGCCAATAATCTACCAGAACAATCCTTGAACAAAGCCAAGCTTTTATGTCGGAGTTACATTTTTTTTTTGCTTGCACTAGTCACATGTGAATATAAGCCTGATTTTAAACTGTTTATGGTTACTTCTGTCACAGGCCTAAACTATCATATAATCAATTATTGCCAAATACTCACTGGGAACTCATGTATCTTGATTTTCATTCACTTACTACTTATATAACACTCAGTGTGTACAAGGCATTGCCTGTTTGTTTAATCCTCATTTCAATCTAGTGATGTCAGCACTATCATTATTCCTATTTTATGGATTTTGAAACAGGAGCACAGAAAGGTCAAGTAACACGATCAGGGTCACACAGCTAGTAAATGACAGGATGACAATTCAAATCATGACAATCTGACTTCAATCTTTGCTTTTATTGTCAATCTAAAACTGCTATCATCAGAAGCCTGACACTTAAAATAGGAAACAAATGTCTAATGCATAAAATTAAATATATAGAAAAGCATCTTAATGATAAAATGTCTTCCAGCCCAGAAGCAAGAAAGATAAACAGAAGTGTCTGATGCCTTTGGGTTCCAACTTTTCATTTCTGAGCCAACTAAAAACTGGCTAGGATTTCTAGGGGAAAACAAACCCTCGTCTAATTAGTTAGCAAACACGCACTGAGTCCAGACACCTGCCACTGTTTTTCTTTCACTGTTGCCAGGTGATCCAAGAGCCTTGGATCACTAAGTAATTACTTTGACACTGAATATAATTAATTATATAATTTTAACTTATTAAGTTTCTTTCCATTACAACTGCCCCCATAAAACGGATATTTTAAAGGCTGTCACGGTAAAGGGGAAGCCTAGAAGATCAAAGCCATCAAAGCCTTTTTTACATTTTACATTTACAGTCATATCCTCCACTGCATGGATTCTCTCAACCCCCCCCATTATAAGCTCTAATAAATAACTATGGATCATTCACTGATTCAGCTGCCTGCATTGAGTACCTGCTAAGTGCCAGGCACTGTTCTAGGCACCGGGGACGTGGCAATGAACACACAGAGCAAAGTCCCTGCCTTCCTGGCACTGATGGTCTAGCTTAGGTATCCTCAAACTTTTTAAACAAGGGGCCAGTTCACTGTCCCTTAGACTGTTGGAGGGTCAGACTATAGTTTAAAAGAAAAAACTATGAACAAATTCCTATGCACACTGCACATATCTTATTTTGAAGTAAAAAAACAAAACGGGAACAAAGACAATCACACCACCTCCTGTGGCCCGTGGGCCGCAGTTTGACGACCCCTGGTCTAGCTGGTGGGAAGTTATTATCCTACCACTGCACAGTTGAAGAGGCTAACTTCCTCCAGGCTCTGGATTCTTGCTGTTATTACGGAATTCATCTGAGGAGGTGCCGAGTCTCTGAGGGAGGCATCTGTTAGTCTGGTTGTTCCAGAGTTGTTCAAGGGCGGGGAATCCTGGGGCTGAAGACTGCCAGGTAGATGGTATCTGCGTGGAGATACTGATGATTTGTTATTGTGTGTTTAAGGTTTTATAGGGACAGACTGTGTACTTCATGTACACTAATGTACTTAATTGTCATAAGCCAAGATCTACTGTATTTCAGTTTGCCAAGCACCCTATATGCACATCTTAACTTGTCTCCTGTTGACTTGCATCTTGTTAACTATGGCCTCCTACTGGTCAGCTGGGCAGTGGCAATGGGGATATTTCTGGACCATGTTGTACCGGTCATAGCTGTTCATATCTTTAGCATTTCATTTGAATTATGAACATTGTTGATACTGTGTGTTTTAGGTTATTTGTTGTTTATAGCATCTCCCTGGTTCTTATCTGAAACCTTCTGTTCGTATCTGCTGGTTTGATCATCTCGCAGAAAGGGTCAATGGCAAAGCATCCCAGGTGGGGCCAGGAGTTGGGTGAGTCACTCATCGTGAAGCACTTCTCTAGGAAATGCAATGTCATCAATCCTATTGATGGGATGGTGGGCGGTTTTGTATGGAAAAAGTCTAAGCAAGCATTGTGTCCTAATTTGATTTTTTTTTTAATGGTACATGGTGTGTATCATAATCAAAGGTATCTTAGATTCTGTGAAATACAATTATTATCCCCATTTTACAGGTGAGGAACTGAGGAGTAATAATGTAAATTAACTTGCTCAAAATTCCACAGCAAGAAATAGCAGAGCCAGGACTTAATCCACAATTGTACGGTTTTGTACTATAGTGTTTCTCGGTAGAGACACAGCTGGTTGAGGGAGGCCTGATTAACTTATTTAATCAGTAATTATTTATTGAGTGTCTACTCTTTGCCAGATATTGGCACGTATTTGGGGACAGGTACAGTGGGGAACAAAAACTCGGGGCTGTCGTCATGGTGTGCATAGTTTGATAAGGAAGTAGGTCTCAATCAAATAACAGGAAGGAATGGAAAGTTGCAGCTCAGTGGCAGGAGAGTGGCTCAGTGTGTTAAAATGTAAGATGAGGGGCCCTTCTATAATCTGGGAAATCAGAGAAAGTTTCCTGGAAGAAGAGTCCTTTGAGCTAAAAAGATGTAGACCAAGAGGCTGCAGGGGAAGCATTCCAGAAAGAGGAAATGACAAGTAGAAAGGGCACTGTGATGGGTCCTAAAAAGAAAAGTTGCAGGAATTCAAGGTGGTGCATCTGGGGATATTAGCATTTTGAAGGCTACTGGGAAAGAGCAGTTTTTATCATAAGGAAATGAATACCATTCATGTAATCTAAGGCATCTGGAATCCTTTAAATCATGTAATATGGATATGATGCCCATAAAATGATTGAATGAGGAAACAGCAGAGATCTGGGAAGATCTAATCCTGCTCTCTCACTTTGCACATGGACCAGTCCAGGGTGTTACTCTTAGTGAGTCTGTCTTCCTCTCCATCGAAGAGAGAGTGGCTGGGTGGGTAGCTTTCCCAGGCCTAAGAAGGACATAAACCAAGACGAAATAATTCTAATCTATTCATTTTTCCCTATGGCAGCGATAATAAGAGTTATAGCAATGATACAACCAACAATTACTGAATGTTTTATAACTGTTCAGGCCCTTTTCAATCCCCAAGCCTCATAAAAAGGAAGATATCAGCAGATTTTCTGCTTAATAAAGGCTAAACCTCAATCTTTGGATCCTTCTTCCCTGCATCAGCTTGAGTAGACATTTGAGTGGTCCCAGAAGGAGTGTTAAAAAGGCTACAAAAAATAATTTGACCAATGTTGTCTTTCATAGATTTCACACTGGGACACTCTGGCTCGATGAAGGGAAAAATTACATCAAAGGTAAAGTAAATTGTCCAAAGCCACAGAGTTCCAAGAAGAGGCTTTGGGTTAGCAGTGACCTTGGCAGGTGCTAATAAGAACTCTGCTAGGTTTAAGATCCTTTATTTTGGAAAAACAGGTGTGATGATAACTATAGTTAAATGAAACTAGGAGCAAATGAAGACCAAAACTGGAGACTACCATCTCTGTGGTGAGTGCTCATTTGCCTAGAGAAGATGATCACTCTGAGCTCTTCTCTTGAGAAGTTGGTGAGAAGGGCAATCACCTTCTCTACTGAAGTGTGTTCTCCTCTGGTTGGCGTCTGCGATTGGCCCATCTCCAGTAAAAGGTCTTGAAGGGAAATAGGGGAAAGGCAGTTCATATACCAAAACCACTGTTTGCTAATTGTTTTTGGTCACCTCATCATTTTAAAATTTCAGATTAATATGAGGGTACAAATCATAAGGTGACCTTGAACCCTTCTCCCCGGGGGTCTGCTATATGCTGTTATGTTGTGCACCTTAGGTGAGTGATTAGCAATCACACTCCTTTCCCCTTTCTCTTCTTCCTTCTCCTCCCCCCATTTGAATTCAATTATGTTTTTCCTCATCCTTTGCTATTTTAAGAAGTCCTGACTTCTTTATTTCTCTAGTGTTTCTTATCTACCCAAACTTGGTCTATCAGTGAGTTATGACAGATAGTAAGCAGTCTAGTACTTATCTACAAAGGTTAAATTTTGGTCATTTCTTACCCTACTGTGCTTAAATTTTGTCATTTTCACGAAAGGCACTAAAACATGGAGGATTTTTAAAACTTTGGTGTTTTTGGATATCTATAGGATGACTATTCTTTGTTGCACTTTATATTATAGGTTGTTGGAAATACCAAAGGAGCAAAAAAAAAAAAAAAAGAATAAATAAACAAAAAAAGAATAAATAAACAATAAACAAAAGAATAAATAAACAAGTTCCAAGAGACTATAACCTGGTTGGAAAGATAGAAATGAAAACACGATCATACTCCGCACCATTATTTTACCACCCTTGAACCCCTGAGTAGGTACCATTCAAAATACTTCACATATATTACTACTCACAATGACCTTTTTAAAACCTGGTTTACAGAGGATAAAACTGAGCCTCACAGAGGTCTCTGGCTTGGCAGGGGCTGAGTCATACTGCAAACCTAGGTCTGTCCAACTTCACAGCATGAGATTCTTCCCTGACCCAATGCTGCCTCCACAGGAAAGCGTTGAAGCCAAACACACTGATTAATTGCCACGCTGATTAACAGAGACAGAACCTGTTTCAACAGGGCGTCGATGCCTTCCTGGCTGCTGGTGCTGCTGGTTATTCTGCCTGGCTTTGGAATGAGTATAAGTTCTCACCCTGATAATGTGATCCATGTGGGAGCAGACTGTAGACCTGTAAACGAGACAGAAACCGTGCAGTCTGGGACTTGTTACCATATTTGTTAAAGACCAGGTAGGGAATAACGCAGACACGTTTTCTCCTTCCTGCAGGATCAGTGTATAGATATGAATGTATTAAATGTGAGCATGTGATCTTTCCTCCTTCCAAACTGCACTTTTAGGTAGAAATAGAAATGGATTCCTCCTCTTAGTGGAAATCCTATGTGATTTCATAGGTGGGTTTGGGTGCAGAGAGAGAGACAGGGGAGAAAGCACACTCAAGCTTTAACTCCTTAGTGACGGCCACAAACCAAGGTGAGGTAGTCACTGAGATATCAACGAGTTTGTTTTTGAGGTTTCCCCCCCAGCTTCTGAGAATAATGCTCATTTTCTGTTTTAGGTGTGGTGATAAGAAATTCCGTTGGAGACTAGAGACTTTACATCTTTTGTGTTTACCTGGGTAGAGTTGAAACACAGTCTTCTTAGTAAAGTATCTCAAGAAAGGAAAAAAAAGTATCCAATGTATACTCAATGCTAATATGAAACCAATATATAAACCCTTACACACTCATATGAATGATAAAACACGAATAGAGTCTACAAGGAGGAGGGGTGAAGAGGGAGAGGGCAGGGGAAGGGTGATTAGCAGGAGGAGGGAAGGCATTTGGTGGCATCTTACCTAATGTGCCCATTTGGAGAGCACTCAGCACGGCTCTCTGGATGAGGAGCTCTCTTACAACTTGAACTTTACCTTGGGAGTGAGAACAATGTCACCCCCAAATTTGCTCCCTCGTATTAAGTTGAAATAAAAAAAAAGATGTTAGCACATTGAACTACAATGGAAAATATTTTTATACCCAAAAATGAGCTTATGAAAATGAAAATGCAAGTGAAAAAAGAAATTCCATTGTAAAATAAATCTATTCATGTACAAACAGCAAATAGATTAAGTAATAACAGAGGTGACTGCAAGTTAGACTAAAGTTTGGAAAGTTCAGGGCTAAGGAATTCTAGCACAGTTTGCATTCTTACCTGATGGTAAATTCCTGCCTGGCAATTCCTGTGTAGACAGAGGAGTTTTCTGGAGAAAAGCCCCACCCTGTTTAGTAAGAAGAGTGGCCCAGGGTGCAATGTCTTCATAGAAATGAGGCACCATCTGCTGTTTCAGCTCTTTTTCCTTGGCAGCTCTTGTCTGACATGTTCCATCCACCCAGTCTTTTCTTAAAAGCCCCGATGAGGAATAGTAGAATCAACGCTTCCTTTTAAGAGGACATCTAATGCAAAGGTCTTAAATACTCGCCCTTAAAAACTTGACAAAATAAAAAAAAGATAGGCTCCAGTTGTTTAAGAGTGAGCACCCACGACACCTGTAAAAACTATTGGAGGTGAAGGGGTCACGGGGAAACCTGCCCTTTTCCCTTTGGTTGGTTCGCTGAAAAGGTCAACTCACAGTTATGGTAGATTAATAAAAGAAAGGTTTACTTCCCAATATCACACGCATGGGGGGAACGGCAAGAATGATTTCCCCAAACCTCAGTGCTGGTCAGTGGCTTTTAAAGATGCCTTTTAGAAGGGAGAGGGGGAGAGAAACTGGAAAGCATTTTGGTTGCTGGAGGGAATGTGTGTATTAAGTGGTTGTTAGGGGGATGTGTGTAGATGGGTACGAACAGATGGATTTGCTGATTAACCTGAGAGACAGGTCTTGGGCTTTAAATGACCGTAGGGCCAAGACTATGTGATAAGGAGTCCAGCAGCCCCTTTTCTGATTCTACATCAGGTTAGTCAGGTTTTATAGATGAGAGGCCAGTGCTTTCTGACCAAAAATGGCCTTTTCACTTAAAATATCCTTTAAACTAAGGAATCATATTTTGGGGGTGAAATTTTCTTAGCTCCTTCTTTTGCGCACAGATTTTTCAGGAACACCCCTGGGAGAGGGGCAGTGCTGGCGAAGGCAATTTCTCTGAAACCCATTTCCTGGGTTCCAGGGTGCATGGGCCTTGGTATACCATCTATGAAAGAATTGACCAGATTTTTTGACTTCCAGAGAATCTGTCATACCATGCCTTTAATTTTCTGTGGCACACCGGGGTTCATACTTGGGCCCAACTATTCACTACCTGCACACACCTCGGGTCTTGGACAAGCTCCTTCATTTCTCTGAACTTCCATGTCTATAAGGTGAGAACAGTGTTATGATTCCATAGGGTTGCGAGAGGATTGAATGAGATGTGTGTGTGTCTCATTGAGGAAGGAAAAGTTACCAAGTAAATGATGGGTAATCTGTTACCTATTATACCTGGTATGACTTCAGCTCTGTGGAGATAGCATAGCATATAGATATGTCCATTCACAACACCCCCCGCCCCCAAACACACACCCTGGGAACTGGGGTGCTTCAGCTGGGTCTCATCTCACAGAACAGACTAATTCTAGGATTTTAAACTAGTATTTGTGGAAAAATACTGCCCTAGTTGCAACACAGCAAGTCTATGGGGTCCCTCCATCGGGAAATGAAATGTTGCAGTGCTACAGAGCAAAAATGAGCAAGGGGCTCTTACTGGGAGGCAGGGCTGGCTGACTGGACTTCCCTGATGAACTTTACTGAGGTTCCTTTTTCCTTACCCACTATCTTTATATCTTAGCCTTGTGTATCTTAGCGATGCAATTCCTTGAAAGACTTGCTAAGCTCCAATGAGAGTTTTTGTAGTTGCTTTTCTGTTTGTTCAGCATTCCAGAGCAGCATTGTTTTTCAAAGGGTTACAGGCGTGGCACCTGTAGTTCAATGGTTAGGGCGCCAGCCGCATGCCCTGGGGCTGTCAGGTTTGAACCTGGCTAGGACCTGCTAAATAACAATAACAACTGCAACAAAAAAATAGCTGGATGTTGTGGCGGATGCCTGTAGTCCCAGCTACTTGGGAGGCTGAGGCAAGAGAATCACTTAAGCCCAAGAGTTGGAGGTTGCTGTGAGCTGTAAAACTAAGGGACTCTACCAGGGGCGACATAGTGAGACTCTGTCTCAAAAAAAAGGTTACACAGTGTGTTGATATTGCTCTTTTGTCCTAATCCCTCATGGATATTTTTAATCAATTCTTGGGTATATTTCACCAATGGTGCCAAACCTGAGAGCACATCAGAATCTCCTGGATTTTCTTTGCATGTGCCCAGCCCTGATTAAAGGTGGCAGCAGTGGGGTCTGATATGTGTGTTTCTATCAAATTCCCCGCTGATGCTCATGTACCTTGTCCCAAATCCTCACCTTGACAATCCAGCACCAGGTCATTCCTAAGGAAGATGAGGCTGCCATTGCTATGCCCTTCCAGCTGCACTCACCAGAGCCCACAATACTGTCTGTTATGTTGTGACCCTACTATAAACATATATACAACCAAACAAGTTCCATAAAATAATTCCATATTCTGATTTTTTTTTTTTGTTTCATTTTAAGAAAATGGTGACCCACTAATTGTATTTGGTGAAACATTATTGGGTCACGTCCTAGCTGGCAAATACTGTTACTATTTGATAAATAAAAATGGCATTGGTAATAATATACACCTCGGCATTAGCCACCAAGGCAAAAACTAAGGTGCATCTCTTTTCCTTTTACAACAGGAAGGCCTTTAAAAGCTTGAACACTTTAACTATTTTTAGGAAAGTAAAGTCACAGTAAGACCATGTTGCTGAAAGTAAAATGGAAACGCCTTTGTTTCCAGGGAATTCTCTTGGATTCTGACATATGGCTTGCTTTGTTGTTAAAATGAAAGGCAGGACTAAACTAACAATGAACAAAGTGGAGCATCTGCCCAGCTCCAACATGTAGAGGAATAGAATGTAAAACGGCCTGAGGCTGCCCAAGTGATTCTGTGACAGCTGCCACAGCTGGGCATGGTATTCCTTCTCCACCCTCTTCTGTTTCTCTAAAGACATTTCCAAGGCTGCTTTTCCCGGAGTGCCAGAGACTGGTGAGAGTTGGCTTTGGTTTACAGCTGGTCTTTGACTTTCATTTGCATATCCTATACATTGTGCAGAACTTGACCTTCATAGAGTTACTGCCTGTAAAATGATTTTCCAGCCATCCTCCCTACAGTGGCCTGTGCTCTGGGATTGGGGGGGGGGGGTCCTTAGCCAAGGCGCCGGGCATATTCACTCACTTCTACCAGTGCCAGTGCTGGGCTAGGCCTTGGGTCCTTGTTCTGACCCACAGCTCCGTGGCCTTGCCCTTCAACAGCCCGACTCTCTAAAGCAAGCTATTGCCAGACTTCCATCCCTAACATGGAAATCTTGTCTGACTCAGCCTCTATCTCAGCCAGATTGGAGCCTCTGTCTGAGCCTCACTCATATAACACTCGGGCTGGCTAGAATGGCAGGTATGGAAAGGGAGTGATGGGTTCAGGCTTTGGCAGACTGAAGAGCACTTCTTATTTGTCCTATTAATGAACCTAGCACGTCTGTGTCTAAAGATTTGAAGACTGCAGGCTGAAGAACATCACACTCTTCCCTTTGTGGCAAGGTTAGGCTGTAGGAAAGAGAAGTGTCAGGCTCGGCTGTGTGTATGTTACATGAGGGCAGCTTTGGTTATTTTGGGGTGTCAGACAGATCTTTTCTTTTCTCTTCAGCTTTCCTTAGAGTTTGTGTATTTTATGTGTGGCCCAAGACAACTCTTGTTTTTCCAATGTATAGCGGAAAAGAAAAAAGGTTGGACACTCCTGCTTTAGACTCTCAATAACAGCATCCAATTTCCTCACCCTACAAAGGCTTCCATCTGCCCCACCAGGACAGGGATTTTGAGAAGGGGCAAAGCCTCACTAACAATATTAATGATCTTGACTTAAAAAAGAAAAGATGAAGAAAAGAAACTTTGTTGGAACTAAATGCTCTTGTAGTACCTAAGTCTGAGTCTTTTTGACTTTCATCAACCTGTGATTTTCATGAACCTCTTCCCCATTCTGGACATCACAAGTAAAGTCATTTCCTCAGGAAGCCCCCTCCTGACTTTTGCCCTAGGTTGTTGGTCTCCCCAGGACATGCTTATGAAGCACTGTTGTTTCTCCATAGCAACCCTGGTAATAGATGCATTTTACAAAAATATACTTATTTTTGATTTATAGAAATTTTGCAAAGATAGTACAGAGAGTCCCTGTGTCCCCCTTACCCTGTCCACTAATATTAACATGGTATGTTGTTATAACTAAGAAACCAGCATTGGTGTGTTACGATGCACCCAACTCCAGCCTTTATTTGGATTTCACCAGTTTTCCCACTAATGTCCTTCCTCTGCTCCAGGCTCCAATTTGGGGTATGTTGCACTTAGCTGTCACATGCCCTTGGTCTCCTCTCATCTGGGCACTGGGCTGGACACCAGGGAATTAGAGAGAAGAGAAAGACATGTTCCCTCCTTGTGGGAATGTCTCAGTATAAAAGTCCTAAAGGAAAGGATAGGATAGGCAACTTGAGCTAAACACAATCAAAAAAAAAAAAAAGAAAGAAAGAAAAGAAAAAAAGTAAAAAGAAAAGACTCCCTTCTTCAGGAGTCTTCTGTCTGTTTTTCTTTTCTGGAAAGAAGCAAACGATGATTAACCAACTCTTGGATTAAGGTATTTCAATCTGTTTGTTTATCATTCAGAGTAAACCAACTAGCCTTTTTTTGACAGCTTTTTTTTTAGACATAGGGTCCATCTCTGACAAAACAGTCTGGAGTCTGTGTGAAGTGCTGTGGCTCACTGTAACTTCCAATGCCGAGGTACACGCAGTCCCCCCAGCTCAGCCTCCCAAGTAGCTAAGACTCCAGGTGTGTGTCACCACATTGAGCTAACATTTTTTTAAGGTTTTCACTAACTTTATTTTATCTATCTTAATGGAAGCATATTTTTTAAATCAGCTCAAACAACAAAAATACTTAGTGTATTTTGCATTTGATTTGAAAGTTATATTAAATAAAATACTTTTCTAAAACACACCTTTTAAACTTACATACACTACACTCCACATTAGACTAGAAGAAAATCTTTAGAGGTTCTTGGTATTGAGAAGATTGTGGTTTCCCCTCTTTCCACAATTATCTAACACTGTATATAATGTATGATTTTAAATTTCTTTTCTTTTTTCTTTTTTCTTCACTCTGTCACCACAGGCTAGAGTGCCATAGCATTAGCCTGGCCCACAGTAACCTCAAACTCCTGGGCTCAAACGATCCTCCTGCCTCAGCCTCCTGAGTAGCTGGGAATATCAGTGCCTGCTACATTCTAATTTTATACTGTTTTTGTAGAGAAGGAGTCTCACTATGTTGAGTAGGCTGGTCTCAAACTCCCGACTTTCAGTGATCTTTTCACCATGGCCTCCCAAAGTGTTAGGATTACATGGATGAGCTGACTATTACAGCTTTCTTAAGGACTTGAGTTCCCTGAATTTAACCTTTTTCTAGTGAGTTAACATTTAATTGGAAATTCAAGAAGCCTGAACACAGTCTGGGTATCCATGGGTGTTGGTTTCAGGACCCCCAGAACACCAGAATCCACAGCTACTGAATTGATGTAGTGTTTGTGTATCGGCTACACATATCGGCCTGGGTACTTTAAATCATGTTTGGATCACCTGTAGTACCTAACACAATGTAAGTGCTGTTGTCATAGCTGTTCTATTGTTTTATTTGTATTATTTTCATTGTATTGTTATTTTTAAGTTTTAATTTGTTTTTCTAAGTATTTTTAGTCTGTGGTTCATTGGATCTGCAGAAGCAGAACCTGGGGATACAAAGGGCTGGCTGTACTTGGTTTTCCACTAGTACTGGGACAAATGGGATAGGAAAGTTGTCCTACATAAAAAGTTCCTCAGCCTTAAATGCAATTCTAGACAGAAAAAGGAAACCTTCCATTGAGCTGTTAAGATAATTCATCTTCCCAACCGACCCCACTTCCAGGAGGAGGAATAAGAAACAAGAAGCTGATAGGCACCCCCCAGAGTAGAGGGCATGTTTCCACTAGGCAGGTGCCTACAGGGAGGATGGGAAACTTGGGCATCTAATTGTTGTAGGAAATACCTTCCTCCTAATTGGGACCAGCACCTCTCTCCATTTGTCCTCTTGAATGGTAAAGACCAAGTCCCTGATGTCACTAATCCTGTTTCCCCCACCATTCCTTGGAAAGGATTTGGTTCAGGTTGTTGGTGACCTCCTTGTTCAAGCCAATGGCCAGCTCTCACTCTGCATCATACCAGACCCATGGCTTGGTGTGGGGGATCACTCCCTCTTCCTTGTGACCCTCTCTTCACCTGGTCTCTAGGGTGCCACACACCGTTTTCTTCCTATGTCACTGATCACAAATATTCAGTCTTCAAACCATGTATGTTCTGGACTTCTTTCAATCTCTTCATGTGGAAATGTCCCAGGGATCTTTGGTCCTCTTCTCAATCCAGGCATATTCCCTTGGAGATCATATTCAGTCTCCCTAATTTAACACAAGTACGTGCTGACTGTTCCTAAATGTCTATACCCAACCCAGGCTTCCTTCCTGAACTGCAGACACGTATATCCTGCAGCCTACTCATCACTGCCCTTGGATGCCTGGAGGATGCTCCAACTCAACGCGTCCAAGCCTGCACTCCAGATCTTCCTCTGCAAACCTGCTCCACCCTCAGCCATCTCCATCACAGTGGCTGACAACTCCACCTTCCAAGGTTCTCAGGAAAAAACTTTGGTGTTATTCCCTTTACCTTCTCTGGTGCCCCATATTCAATCCACTGGGAAATCTAATTCCAGTTTATTCATCTATTTCTCACCACCACCTTGGTCCGAGCCTTCTTGCTTGTTGCCTGGATTACTGCAACAGCCTCTTGAGAGGGCACCTGCTTTGCCCTTTGCCCTTCTGGAGTAATGTTTTCCTCTGCTCAAAATTTCCTCAGCTCCCAATCTGACTTAGCGTAAAAACAAAGTTCTGATGACGTTCTGCAAAGCCCTGCATGATCTAGTCTTTGTGTTACTCCCAGACTTGGCTGCCCCACTGCTCTCTTCCTCACCCGCTCTGCTCGGCCACCCTCCCTGGCTGTTTTTTGCACACACCAGACACACATCTGCCTTGTGGTCTCTGTTCTAGCTGCTCCTTCTGCCTTGACTCCTCTTCCCTAGATAGAGTTTGTCTCACTCAGCACTTTTTGCTCCGTGACAGCCATGACTGTCCTGGAGGCAACTGTTCTGAGCTGGGCTCACCTCTGGAGCTTCTCTAACTTTGGGACCACAGTGCTCCTCAGAACATTAACCTATGGCGAAGGCCAACCGACTTAGTTCATTGCTTTTTCTGAAGGCAAATATCGGAGCATGTTCTTCCCTTTTCTCAGTGGGGGAACGACTCCTGACATGGGGGCTCAACCATACAGGTGCACTGCACAGTGCTCCCTGGATGGGCTTTTACAAACTTGCCTGTGGGAATAGCTTATTCTATTGGGTCAGTGCTTTAAAGCTTCTCTCCTTTTAATAAAACTCCCTATCAGCATTGAAATGAAAAATCACTGTGTTTATAGAAAGGCCTGAAAACACAGCAGGAGCAGGAACTATTTTTTGTTGGAGGGAACAATATAATTTTATATTTTCTGAGAAAGCAACAGCCAAGTGCTTTATAGGATGGGAGAAAGAAAGACATCACAGGCACTTGAAGCTATATAATGCTTTGTTGCTGAGATTCGTGAAAATGAAACATTTTATCAAATGCAAGGGTAGTACAATTGAAGGTAGAAGAAATTCCTATAGATCTTCTAGAATAGATGCAGGAAATTTCAAAGTCTTGAGACTTTGGTGTGGCCAATGGGCGCATCATTTAGTTCCATTGTTAAGCATGTATTGTAACTCAGGGACTGAGATTTTTCCTTCCTAAGAGCATGTAAAATGATAGTATATCTTAAAATAGATGAAATCTCAGATACAGTGAAATAGGGTCCTAGTTTGGCTGCTTCATAGCTGTGGGTAGGCACCATTATTAATAGATTTGATGCCTTGTTGAATAGAAACCTGATAAACTGGCTGTGCTGTAGGCTTTGCTGATGTTCAATGCTTGGTCTACATAGACACCCGTAGAGGGGGCAGAGGGATGCCTCTTTAGTCCCCTCAAGCCCCAGAGACCTTGAGCCAAGGCTTGTGAGAGTTTTTGAGTAGTGTGCATTAAAATCTGCTGGGGAGACTATATAAACCTTTTCGTCGATTACATTAGTGAAACTTGTTAGCTAATCTGTGGGATTATATGGTTCATAATCATATCATGAATTATATGTGGCTTCAATCGCAGTTTCTAAATGAGCTTAGCCTAGCCTAGCATGACATATTCAGTGCCCTCTGCAAAACATTTTTTCCCCTTGAAAGTGTTATCAGGTGACCCTGCTTCAGAAGGTCTAGGTGAGGACAAGAGCTAGACAGCTAGTCCACACAGTAGAGCTTCTCACTCAGGGAAGGGTCTGAATCCCGGGCTGAGATTTCTCACCATCCACATCTGGGGTCTCACACTAGGCTGAGGAGGATGCCCTGTTCCTTTGAAGTATGGGCTTGAATAGGAGCCACCACACAGCTTGGGGAGGCAGCAGAGCGAACCCTCCCTCTGAACTCAAGAATCTTCTACTGAAATGGTGCCCCAAGCTGGTCTGCAGGTGTATTTATCTGTGGGTGGGCCTTTCAGAGAGTGTACTCCCGCTTCTTCACCTAAGTGTTGAAAAATCAAGCTCAGAGAGCCAGGAATAACCACAAACAACATAGCTGCTGATAGACTTTGATGAGAACACAGGCGTCCAGACCCCATATCAAGCATTCTTTCCAATACTCACGGCTATTGAGCTATTTTGCTAACCCTCCGTTCCTAGAAAAATAAATCCCTCTGGGAGGGAAGCATTTTTTAAGCCTTTTGGGGAGGGAAAGTTGAGATTAGCCACGTCTTTCCATTTTCCACAAATTCCAGCCCTGTAGACTCTGCTATCATGTCCCCCATTCTGTGCTCCCACCCCCACCACATCTCTGTACTTTGTGTGGTGTTATCAGCTTCCCCCCCTTGTGTATCTAATAGACTCCACTTACCATCAGTTCTTCCCAGAAGTCACTGAAAACCAGTCCCACCTCCTGCCCAACCTCCCGCAGAATCTCTCGCTCACCTGTTTGCTAGTATCACTTGACCTTTTGGTCAACATTGATCATCTCTCACGGTATTTTCTTCAGTTTTGCTTGTGCCTGGCTGTCCCTTCTGCTGAAGTGTGAGCCCCTCAAGGACAGTGTTCCACTCTGTGCCTCTCTGGGATGGACCTGGTGCTGGCATCAAGCCATCCCCTCCAGTAAAGACTCTGGATGAATGAGTAAATGAATGAAGGTGGCAGGAAAGGCTCTGGGGAGATAAGACACAAAATGCTGCTGGGTGGGGGTGAGGCTAGGGCACGGGGAGGAGGAGGAAGGAAAGCTGGGTGAGAAGATACTAAAATTCTTGACCTACCTCCCACTTCTCCAAGGACTAGTTTTGTGCGTGCCCCATAGAAATGTGGAAAGATTTAAAATTTCTATTGGAATTTGTAGTTCTGGGTGAATAAATGCGCATAGTAAGCCAGAACTTCCTTAGCATGTGAAAACTGTGTTCATTAGAGGTGGAAGAGCTTGGTAAAAGATATTGTTGTGGTCAACTAATGTTCTCTTACTGGGAGGAAATGATATAGTGACTCTGTATCCATATTTTTCTTTGCATTTTCTCTTTAATGCAAATTTTGAGAAGAGAACTGTGTTTGGGAGCCAGGAGGTTGGGTGGAGATATCATTGAGCTGGACAGTAAAAGTAATGAAAATGCAGGACGATGGGGCGAGACTAGAGCTTGCTTCAGTGAATATGGGGTACAGCACTGCAGTAAATCAGACTGCTGGCTTAAAGGTCCCAGGGCTCTGACTGGAGAGCTGTTGAAAGACGTCCCAGGGAGCTTTAACTAGCATTCATTGCAGGTCTTGGATTTAGACCAACATAGGCCTGAATTCTGACTCTCCTACTTCTACTCTGGTCTTGGACAAGGCAACATCTAGGTCTGTTTCCTTGTCTGTAAGTTACATGTCTATAAATCACCTTTTAGTGATTTAGTGGTTTAGATGTTATGAGTGTAAGAGATAATCCAAGTATTGGGTAAACTGTGGTTATGGTTTAGAAACTTAGGCACTTGTCCTAGAAGTTTGACATGAGAAATGCTATTCTTCAAACTCTAAATAACCCTTATTAAAATGGGGGCCTCAGACAATATGATCTAAACTTTTTTGGACAATTTTGGTAAGCAGTGAGTGTGACCAGTAGAATTTAATGTAAGCATGGCACTATTATTATATACTAAGTTATACTACTTAAATCTTTGGTCTCAACTCTGGCACCACGAAGCCTGGGGTTTGATACATATTCTCCTGGGTAAGTTTGGATAAGTCATTTAAATTCTTGTGGTCTATTTTCTCGTATGTAAGAGAACAGGGATGAAAGTATTACCACCCCCTCAGTAGGAGTGGTGTGCTACAGCTACATCTTTTAACCAGTTCACAAGAGCCCATTGAGCACCTATCTTCCCAACTCCATGTTCAGTTATGCCATTGGTACCTTGAAATCTATTATTTAACACCACAAAAATTGGTGACCACTGCAAACTAGGATTTTTTCCTCCAAGAGAACCAGTTGTCAAATATTTCCCAACAGAGTTACTTACAGGAATGTTGCAAAGGTCAAACAAGGTCACAAATGCTAAGAGTTTAGCATATTGCTTGGCACAAAATATTCATATATTATCTGCAAGCATAGCTGTATATATGGACTTATATCAGACAATTTTTGCTTTAAATGGTTACTTTATTTGAAAAGTTTATTTTATCACACCTTCTGGGGTGAAGACATGATTGCAAGAGGGACTTTACCTAACAAATGCAATCAGTGTAACCTGGCTTATTGTGCCCTCAATGAATCCCCAACAATAATAAAAAAAAAAAAAGTTTATTTTATCCGGGGACACAATATTTTAAGTGTCTCCAGTCTCTTGCTTTTCTGAGATTCCAGCCACCCCTACCTTCACTTTTTGAGTAGGATCAAAATTGCTTTTACATTGTGGTCCTTGCCCCCTGGTTAGAGGTTTTCATGAACGAATTGTCTGCCCGTCTCCCGAATGGAGGAGTTAATGTATGCGTGGGAATTATTGCAGGGACTACTTTTCAACACGAAGACTCGAAAATAAAGAACACTGCTCTATAGCACCAGATAGGATGATTCAGATGAGAAGCAGAGGATAGAGATATTCAGAAAGATCCCGGTTTCCTCATACCCCTCCTCTTCCTGCTCCTAATCTCCTATGAAGGTTGACTAAATCTCTGCCTTTGAATTCTATGAATGAAGTTTTATTTTAAGTGCCTGTAATAGTGTTTAGCACAGAGTACTTATTTGTTGAATGAACAATAGATGTTGTAATAGATGTGCAACAAATAATACTTACTTGTTGAATGAATAATAGATGTGCCTCTTTGCTTACACTAACATGTGCTGCTTTCATCTACTTTATAGCCCAAAGAATTAAAAAAATACTTATTTTTATTTCAGAATATTATGGGGGTACAAATATTTTCAGTTGCATGGATTACTATTTTACTGCTTGAATCAGGGTTAGAGGTGTACTGATCACAGCTCAAAGGAATTTAGAAAAGAATATAAATTCTATGCTTTGTCAAAATGTCAATCATTAAAAGCAGAGGAAAGCTGGCTCCACTCTGTGACTTAACACTCTACTGTTCATCTGCTGGTGGCCTCGTGATGGACACCGTATGAGAGGGGGCCATCTTCTCTGGGTTCTAAATGTCTGAGATACCACAGGTCTTTTTTTTTTTTAATATATGTGTTCAAAGGACTTTCTGGTGTGTGTGTTTATAGAAGACTTTTGGAGAGGCGGTGTGGGAAGGAAAAATGATGCAGTTCAAATACAAGATGTTGCACAGGAGAAGAATTTTGTATGACAACAATGGCTGAATGTGGGGGGAGGCTTCCATGTATTTGAAATGCACCAGGGCAACAAGGCAATTATTTGTTCCTTCATCACTGTGAAGAATTGCATCTTTGGCAATCTCTGGAAAACCTGACAATCTTGTCCAGAAAACCTGACTACTTACTTTGCTGTGCAGGGCCTGTGTTCTGAAGGTCACACAATCATTGCTTAAGGAATGTGCTCAGACCAAGTGGAAACAATAAGTTGGAGAGTGGAAATGACACCATCTCCGATATCCCAACAGTTTAAGCAATTTTGCTGTGAAATTGCAATGTGGTATTTAACCAGTAAGGATTTAGGCCAGAGGCCAATAGAACGCTGTACTATTTGCTGAGAATAAAAACACAAACACAATTGCCATTGACTTTTAAAATGTCACAGTATATTTTGTCTTGGGGATCAGCTTACATTAGTTCTTGAATCTTCCCTTCCAACTTTTCAGCATCAGCTCCACAAAATTCAAAAATCTGTTCACAAATACACAAAGGTGAAACTTTATTGGGTCAAGTACTGCAGAGATGTTGAGGCTTTGAGGAGTTTTGTTCCTGACTGCAAAGTTACTGCTCCTCATTTCTATCATCTGAAGGACACTTTAAATATAAATATACATTGAACATATTAAACTCATGATATTTTCACATTTGGCACCCTTTCAAAGTTGTTTATGCTAAAGCTTTGCCAGATATCTGATTCTCCATAATAGTCCTCTGATCTAAGATCAGAAACATATAATGTGTTGGAAATGAAGAAACACAATCATTGAAACTTCTCTGAGCTTTTTATACATCGTTTTTGAAGGTTTGCTAATTCACATATTAATACATGATCTTCTAAAAGCAAATGGCTTGTGATTTCCCATTCTTCCCAGATAAAAGTATTACAATGGATTCTAGGAAGCACATTTTCTTTTCAAATTTTCACATCTCTGAACCAAATATATTTCACAGTGGATGGTACGATATATTTTATATGGATATAATACTTTTTAGTAGTATATGAGATAATGGTGCATCTTTTATAAGCATCTTAAGTTTGATAAGATATGGAAGTAAAAGACCCTTTTCATTTTCACTTTAGTATTAAGTGTATTATGTAGTTGGAGGGAAGGAAGGGTATGTATAAGCTGAGGCTAGGATTGGGCAAAGATTTGAGTTTCTAGTAAGGGTGGAGTTTAGCAGCCAGGAATAGTGTTAGAATTTTTGGACAGGGGTTCAAAAAGCCTGGAATGGACATCAATGTTCAGTGTGCTGCAGTGGACACGCCATCCCACATCTAATGATTCTGGGTCTTCAGCAGCACTACTCTGTCTGAGGCCTGCCATTCTATTCATTCCTTCAAAGTCAACCCCAGACTTGTGACTCCATCTTGGACCCATTTCACTTACCCGCTTGCCCATGACTCCACTTCTAATACAGCAAATTGTTCTTTTGATTCTTGAGAATAGGGTTACCTAAGTGTGGGTGCAGAATTTCATGGTTTATCTAGTGTCTGCTTTGTAACCATCATCTCTATAAATAGTTCTTTTGGCCTTGGCCAGGGGAGGAAGGTGTTAGAAATGATCCTCATCCCTGGTAGTTTAGTGACTAGGAAAAAAAAAAAAAGATCTGCAAAAGTTCTCTTTCCTAAGAATCAGAGGCCACGCAGGTGGTAGCTGGATGGTGGTTCTGGGGCAGAAAGGGAGTTTGAGAACCCTCTGGGAAAACTGAAGCCTGAGCTGGCACCGAGACAAACACTTTTGGTGGGAATGTAGGCAGGGCTTTGCTACCTGGATGACCAGAGTTGGTAGGAAGAGAGTGTTAAGCTTAGCAAAGTGGCCAGTGTGCCCAAACCAGTCAAGGGGAGACAAAAGAAGCCTTCCCCTGGTCCACAATAAGGCTGGAGGCTGGCGGACAGCACCTGATTTTTAAACTCTTTTCACTTGGGAGCATCAGGACTTCTAGACAGTCCAATCTGGTCTTAGAGGAAATTTTTCCCTTCTTTCTGATCAATGCTGGGGTGGAATACAGAGTGTAAGAAGTTTGGGGTTCCGCGTCAGGCTCTGTTTTTCCCCTGGGAACTGGAAGGGCAGGTGTCCCTACGTGGGGACAGTGGCTGCCCCTTGTCCTTCTCTTGTGGCCTCTGTCAAAAACCCCTCCCAAGCCTCTGTTCTCTGCTCCTCTGCTCCAGGAGTGCCTGACTCAAGGGAAGGCCTGTGAAATGCCCTCTGACAGAAGAGCAGAACGCAAAGGATGAGCAGCTGTTCCCCGCGCCCACCACCATGGAACTCCGGTCTGCTAGGCCCCTGGTGGTCCATAAGAAGATATTTTTGTCATCTATATGGGGATGGCCTTTGGGGGGATGGCCTTTTTTTTATAATTACAATTACAAGATGTATGCAAAGAATTTTTTTTCCATCAAGAATAAGTCTCTTGTTTTAAAAAAGGCCAAGGGAAGGCCTTTATGGATCTGCTCTTGCCTGCTTTCTTATCCCATCGCTCATTCCCAAATGGCAGTGTGGAACCAAAGAGAGCTTGGGGGCCCTGGAAGGTGGCTTCTCTTCTAGGCGGAAACTGCCCCTTGGAAGGACAGTGCAGGCTCTAGGAGTGTAAGAAATATGAGGGCACAACCCCGAAGAGAGGATTTCCAGGGAGGGGGAATTTCCATGACCGTAGGGTTATGATATGACAGCCACCAAGGGCAGCCGGAAGCCACACGTGCAGTAGGAGCCTTGGCTACTGTGGAGTCTGACTCTTCTTTTACACTGAACCTTACACAGGGCACTATCACCCACCCCATCACCTGAGCCAGGAAACCAAAGTCACATTTAAAAAACTCATAAATTCAGAAAACCACACAAATTATGAGAATATAGTTTGGAGAATAATTATAGAATGAGCACCCTGTGTAACCACACCTGGGTCAAGGTACAGAACTTGCCTGATGCCCTAAGGCAGTCACTATTCTGAATTCTTTATAATAAATAGTTTTGCCTGTGTTTAAACTTTGGTAGCTGGAATTCTACAGATTGTATCATCTGTGTCTAGCGTCTTCCATTCAACATGGTGAGTGTAAGATTTATCTGTGTAGTGGTAACTACATTCATTTTCCACTATGTTTTTAGTATTCTGTTGCATGAATGTAACATAATTCATGCGTTTTAGCTGTGATAAAGAGTGCTGCTAGGAACATTCCCACCCATAACTTTGTGGAGCTCTCTTAGGGGGCACGTAAGCACTCTGTTGCAGAACTAAAAGTGGGATTGTGGGGGTCTACTCTAGTAGAAGCTACTCAACAGTTTTTTTAAATTATGCTCCATATACATTTAATTTGTCCTCCACCAGCAGAAGATGAGTATTCTGGTAGCTCCACATTCTTGACAACACTTGTTCTCCCATCCAAATATAAACCAGGCCCAGCCCTGCTTAGCTTCTGAGATCAGGTGAGATTGGGCGCGTTCAGGGGGTCATGGCTGTAGATCTCGACAATACTTGGTATTGCCCGTCTTTTTTGTGTTGGCATTAGGTGATATTTAGTTTGCTACTTAATTCCATGGATTTGACCTTGGTCAGCTTTCACCTGGACTTTAGCAGCAGCTATGTAATTTGTATGTCTCTCTCTCAGTCTTGTGTTCCCTAAGTGCCTTCTTGTCCTTAAAGTTCAAGACTACAAATGCCTCATGCCATCCTTCTTTGTAAATACCCTCACTATTTCCCCATCACCGTACCATCCAAGCTTTTTATAAGGCCTCCTTGACTTTGCCCTTCTTCTACCTCATTGTCGCTCCCTACCATAAACTCTGAACTCCAGCAACACTTTAGATTATTTGTGCCCACTGCAAGTTGGACTTACTGCAAACAAAACAAATAAAATCCCCTCCTGGAGCTCAACTGCTAGTGATAATTTTATACTGTTGTTGTATTATTATTCAATCATTTTCGACACTTACCCATGCTATCTTATAACTCTGCTTTTTCCCATCTTTTCTCACTTGCTAATCTTAAGCATCCTTCAAGATGGGTTAACTTTAACTCATGAACTTTCTCTGTGATTCCATAACATTCTGTATATTCCACCATTAAGTAATTGAGTTTTGCCATCTGTCTTCCTCATGAGACCAAGGATGAAAATGGTACCTTAATTTTTCCTTCATATTTTTAGTTTCTAGCCTAGAACCTTACAGAGCGTAGATGCTCCATTGATGATTTTAGGTCCGAGTTGAGCTAAGCTGATTTCTGGTCATTGAAGTACAGAGCCAAGACTCTGGGTAGTGATAAATTTCAGGGACTAGGTATTACCTGCCTTATTTTTTTTGTCCAGTTTGCCAGACAAATGTTACATTTGAGTCCCACTATCTGGGCTTTGCAGACGGAAACTTAACAAATGGATTTAATGGATGAGGAATAGCTTATTCCTATGAGGTTGGACAACTAAGTTCATGAAGTCATCCTAGAAAAAGTGCTACAAACGTCATTGCTGAACATCACTACAGTCACCTTCGCAGAAGTCCCCGTGGGAAGCCATGCACTGATGCCATTGCCTAGTTCACCCTTCAAGGCAATTTTAGAACTTTTTTTCTGGAATGGCCATCAGAGCTGTTGTTGTATAAGGTCAGAAAATTAAGTTTGCAAACTCATACTAAAAAAGTGCTATATAGATCTCATTGCTGAATATCACTAGCGTCACCAGCTTGCCAAGGGGAGCACTTCAAAGCTGGTCATAGTGATATTCAGCAATAAGGTATGTAGCACTGTTTCTAGGATAAGTTCCTGAATTTAATTGTCTGACCTTGTAAGAGGATATTTCATAAGCCGCATTCTTTTGAAAAGATACGTATGCAAGGCAATCACATATCATTTCTGCCCAGAATGCTTTCTCACCTCAATCTGAAGCTTGGCTGTGCCTCTCAAAAGCACACTCCATTCTGCAGCTTTAGGAAGTAGGCTTACTTCTCTCTTCTCAATGGCTTCAGTTCTGTCTTTTATTTATTTATTTGTTTGTTTTTTTGAGACAGTCTCACTTGGTTACCCTTGGCAGAGTGCCATGGCATTATAGCTCACAGCAATCTCAAACTCTTGGCTGACGCGATCCCCCTGCCTCAGCTTCCCAAGAAACTGGGACTGCAGGTGCCCGCCATAACTCCTGGCTATTTTTTAGAGATGGAGTCTTGCTCTTGCTCAGGCTGGTCTCGAGCTCCTGAACTCAAGCAATCCACCTCCCTTGGCCTCTCAGAATGCTAGGGTTACAAGAGTGAGCCGCCATGCTCAGCCTACCATGCCTTATTTCTCAAGCGCTCCTGCCACCCTCGAAGTGACTACTAATGAAAATGATAAGCTCCAGTTTGCTGAGACCTGTGGGATGGAGTGGGTGTGGCTCTTCACGCATAACTCAGCCATCTAAGCCCAGCAATCATTTTTTTTTTAAATCTTTTATTATGGACATTTTAAAACATATTTTTAAAAATAAAATAAAGAGGACCCCCCAATTTATCAGGTTCAATCAGATGCAGTTTTGTTTTTTTTTAATGCCAATGACATTTAATCACCTACAAAAAAATTTATTACTGTTCCTGGGAAATTCCAAAGACACTGGAGACAGTGTTTCCCTCCTAACAAATGGACTTGACAGTTTAAATGAGACTTCAGAGTCTGTTAATGACACACTCATACAGTAATTATCATAAAATGCCTTGGCCAGCTGATAGACAATTTTGGCTGAATGAATACTGAAGTTATATTTAGACTAGCTGTATGAGAGCTCATCACTTTTACATACATCTGTATGTAGTTAAAACAACAACAATAAACAAAAAGGTCTAAAACAAGCAACCAGCACAAGACAAATTTTGGGGGATGGCTGTAGAAGTGTTTGTACATACAAGGCAATTTCATAATTTATAATGATATTATAGTCTTTCTCTTTTTAAAGAAGGGTTTACGGAAGCATTAAATGGTTGATTAAAATGGAAAACATTAATATGGCATATGCCTAATATGAGAAGCTTTAAAAGTATCTCCTCCTTCTGGGGAGAGGTGGACAGTGTTAATTTTTGCCTGACCTATCTTGGCTCCTTTCTTTGACTCCACCGCACTCACCTCTTCCCTAGAACCACCTGCACCACGTTGAAGATGTTTGAACACTTCCCTTTCAACTTTCACAAGGCCTTACAAGTGTGTAAGGCGCTCAATTAAGGTTTTTTTTTTTTTTATTAAATCATAGCTGTGTACATTGATATGATCATGGGGCATCATTCACTAGCTTTACAGACCGTTTATCAATTAAGGTTTTTAATATTGAGCTAAATCAAATCAAGAAGGCAGCTCGAATTTATATGCACTCAGAGTTAAGAAAAGGATCTAAATTTGGGTGGCTGAGATGGGAGGATTACTTGAGGCCATGAGTACAAGACAAGCCTTGGCAAACATTGTGAGACCCCATCCCTTTGTCTCTCTCTGTGTGTGTATATATATGTGTGTATGTGTATGTATATATATTATATATATACATATATGTGTGTATATATGTGTATTATATATATTTGTGTGTATATATATATACACAAAAATTTGTATATATATTTTACATATATAAAAGCAGGGTGTGGCGGCACATTCCTGTAGTCCCAACTACTTGGTGGCTGAGGCAGGAGGACTGCTTGAACTCAGGAGTTCAAGGCTGTAGTGAGCTATGATCCTGTCACTGCACTCCAGCCTGGGCAACAGAACTCGACCCTGTCTCTCTCTTATTAATTTTTTTTCTTATCTATATTGGCCTTTTTCTCAACTTGTTCTAATAATGAAATATTAATAACAATTTCATTTTCTTATAGCTGATTGAGAAACTCTGCTTACATATCTGATTTTTTGAGCTTTGGTGGCATAAAAGACAAATGATCTTTCCTTCTTCTGTGTTATGGGTTGACAAACTGTGCTTTGTAAAGGGTCAGAAAATAACAATTTCAGGCTTTGCAAGCCATCTGGTCTCTGCTGCAACCCTTCAGATTTGCTGTTGCAGTGTGAAGGTGGCCACGGACAACCTGAAAACGAAGGGGCATGGTTGTGCTCCCATAAAAGTTTATTTAAAAAACAGGTGGAGAGTCGGAGTTGGCCCTTGGGCAATAGTTTGCCTGAGAGCTGGGTTCTCAGGATAATGTGGCTTTCCGTGCAAGGGCCAAAGGAGAGTGAGTTTCATGTGGGAATTCATCTCCAGCCACATCTCAAGAGGAAAGGCAAGGTGACTTTGGACTCTGGCCAGAGATATCATTCTGCCCAGGCCTGGAAGTGTGAGATGGAACTTTGTTCTCAGGGATAAACATGGTTTTGGGGCCACATACTCCTGCTCTCATGTTTCTGCTGTAAAATCTTCTCAGATGCCCAGTATTGGAAAAATATAACTGTTTCTTATATCTCTTCATTTACTTCTCCCTAATTTTAGAGGTGAGCTAACCTGTTGAACCCGATGAAGGAATGCACTCAACCCTCGCTTCTCTCTTTTGGGGGATGCTCTGCTCAAGGCATGTTTATACTCTGTTGTCGCTATCCTTGTAGACAGAATGTGGGAAGTGGCCCAAGCCTTAACTTCTACAAATAGATGTGGAAGGCCATCATCCTCTGTCCTTACTTTGGAGGCTTCACAGTTGTGCAAAGCAGGGATATTTCTATTATCACTGGGCTGGTAACTTTCATCTCCACTGACTCAGATTATCCCACATGTGGGTTATCTCAAGGTCTAGCTAGTAGGAAGTCTGTTGACACAGGTCCCAGGCATGTTTCTCCAATGAGCACAATTTAGCATAACTACTCCTTGGAATAGAAATGATATTTTGACTATCCACAAGATGCTTCATGAGAAAAGAGTTAACACCGCAGGTCTGGTTACCTTCTCCTTGTGTGTTTCCAAGACAATCACCCTTTACCAACCCCCAGAGATGTGGCCAAGTGTTCTTTGGGTTAGTAATTAGTGTTTTGTTTTTTTTTTTTAGCAATTAGTGGTTGATGACTTTGCTACATTTATCTGAGGTCACAAACCATGCCATGCCGCCTAGTCAAGTTGCTTTGCATAAAGATCAATATTGATAACATGGACCTGGTTTTATTGTTCCAGTACTGAGTTTCCATTGCCATGACTGGTTTTATAGCAAGATATGTCTATGTGACAAGCACCCTGATGTTCATAATGACCTGGATCCCTGAGTTCAATGGAGTGGTCCTAGGAAGGGTCATTCCTCCTAGATACATACATACATGTGTACCTGAAGTTCATTGTAAGAGAGAGACCACTCTTATGGGTCCTCTAACAAAAAAGGACACCAGAAGTCTGTGCTGGACCTTTCTGAACTCCACCAATGCAGACCTTTTCCTCACTGCTTTTGCTCTGTATTCTTCGCTGTAATAAATCTTACCTATGAATATAACTTCCTACTGAGAATATAAGTCCTTCAGATGAATCACCCAAAGAAACACTCTCATATTTCAACAATTTAAACTTTAGAGAAGAGGAGAGTTGGAACAAGGAGGGAAAATGCAAGGAGTGGATGCCAACCCCAATTCAGTAATCAAGATGAATAATGTTTTCATAAATAATAAATAAAAGTATTAAAAATTAATGCAAAAATCCATGATAAAAAATATCAAACATCATAGTTGCAATATCCTGGCTCACTTGCCTCCATCTGGAGAAGAGACGCACACAGGCCTTTTAGTTGCCACAGGTGAAAGCAGCATTTTCAGAAGTGGTGCTAAAAGTTGTTGCTCTTGGCCCATGTTCCCTTCCATCTCACTTAGTTCTTGCCTTTCTAGTCAATTACCTTTGCCAATGTGTCAACTACTTATGGGGGGGTGATAGGGAGCCCCTTTTAGGGTCTGCACCCTTCAGAGCCCTGAAGACCATGTGAGAGTTAGCTTTATTTTATTTATTTATTTATTTATTTATTTTTCTTTCTTTCTTTCTTTCTTTTTTTATCGTTGGGGATTCATTGAGGGTACAAGAAACCAGATTACACTGATTGCATTTGTTAGGTAAAGTCCCTCTTACAATCGTGTCTTGCCCTCAAAAGGTGTGGCATACCTCCCTCCCTCCTTCCCACTCTCTGCTCTTCCTTTCCCCACCCATCCCTCCTTCTTTCTGTCTCTGCTCTCCCCTCCCCCCACCTGAACTGTGTGCTCATATCAAAATTGAGTACATAGGATTCATGCTTCTCCATTCTTGTGATGCTTTACTAAGAATAATTTTTTTCCACTTCCATCCAGGTTACTACAAAGGATGTAAAGTCTCCATTTTTTTAAAATGACTGAATAGTATTCCTTATGTGTACATATACCACAGCTTGTTAATCCATTCCTGGGTTGGTGGGCATTTAGGCTGTTTCCACATTTTGGCAATTGTAAATTGAGCTGCAATAAACAGTCTAGTGCAAGTGTCCTTATGATAAGAGGATTTTTTTTCCTTCTGGGTAGATGCCCAGTAATGGGATTGCAGGATCAAATGAGAGGTCTAGCTTTAGTTCTTTGAGGTTTCTCCATACTTCCTTCCAAAAAGGTTGTATTAATTTGCGGTCCCACCAGCAGTGTTAAAGTGTTCCCTTCTCTCCACATCCACACCAGCATCTGCAGTTTTGAGATTTTGTGATATAGGCCATTCTCTCTGGGGTTAGATGGTATCTCAGGGTGGTTTTGATTTGCATTTCTCTAATTATTAGGGATGATAAGCATTTTTTTGTATGATTATTAGCTATTCGTCTGTCTTCTGTAGAGAAGGTTCTACTCATGTCTCTTGCCTTTTGATATATGGGATTGTTGGCTTTTTTCATGTGGATTAATTTGAGTTCTCTATAGATCCTAGTTATCAAGCTTTTGTCTGATTCAAAATATGCAAATATCCTTTCCCATTGTGTAGGTTGTCTATTTGCTTTGGTTGTTGTCTCCTTAGCTGTACAGAAGCTTTTCAGTTTAATGAAGTCCCATTTGTTTATTTTTGTTGTTGTTGCAATTGCCATGGCAGTCTTCTTCATGAAGTCTTTCCCCAGGCCAATATCTTCCAGTGATTTTCCCATGCTTTCTTTGAGGATTTTTATTGTTTCATGCCTTAAATTTAAGTCCTTTATCCATCTTGAATCAATTTTTGTGAGTGAAGAAAGGTGTGGGTCCAGTTTCAGTCTTTTACGTGTGGATATCCAGTTCTCCCAACACCATTTATTGAATAGGGAGTCTTTCCTCCAAGGTATGTTCTTGTTTCGTTTATTGAAGATTAGGTGATTGTAAGATGTTAGTTTCATTTCCTTGTTTTCTATTTGATTCCAAATGTCTATGTCTCTATTTTTGTGCCAGTACCATGCAGTCTTCACCACTATGGCCTTGTAGTACAGACTAAAATCTGGTATGCTGATGCCCCCAGCTTTATTTGTATTACTAAGAACTGCCTTAGCTATATGGGTTTTTTTTTCTGGTTCCATACAAAATGCAGAACCTTTTTTGCCAAATCTTGAAAGTACGAACTTGGTATTTTAATAGGAATGGCATTGAATAGGTAGATTGCTTTGGGAAGTATAAACATTCTAACAATGTTGATTCTTCCCACCATGAGCGTGGTAATATTCTCCAGTGACCAATATTCTCCTCAGTTCCTATTGTTCCACCCTCTTCTACTTTTCCCTTGAGTCTTCCATTTGTTAATACCCTCTGCTATTTCCTTTCTTAGGATTTCATAATTTCATAATTTTCTTTAAAGAGGTCCTTCACCTCCTTCATTAGGTATATTCCTAGGTATTTCATTTTCTTTAAAGCTATGGTGAAGGGAGTTGTGTCCTTAATTAGCCTCTCATCTTGACTGTTATTGGCATATACAATGGCAACTGACTTGTGGACATTGATTTTATATCCTGAGACATTACTGTATTTTTTGATGACTTCCAGGAGTCTTGTGATTGAGTCTTTGGGGTTCTCTAAGTATAAGATCATGTCGTCAGCAAAGAGGGAGAGTTTGACCTCCTCTGCTCCCATTTGGATTCCCTTTATTTCCTTGTCTTGCCTAATTGTGTTCGCTAGAACTTTCAGCACTATGTTGAATAGTAAAGGTGGCAGAGGACAACCTTTTCTGGTTCCAGTTCTAAGAGGAAAAGCTTTCAGTTTTACTCCATTCAATAAAATATTAGCTGTGGTTTGTTTTGTGCAGAGCTCCTCTGTGTCAACACAATCCTTGACAGGTTGAGTATCATTGGGTAGGAAACTCCTGAATGTTAAGATGGCTCAGCTTAAATGGATGTTGTAGATTTTCAAAGAGCTTTAGAGGTCTCTCATAAACTGTATTTCTACATTCCTATTTCTTTATACATTTTCAGGGAGATGGGCATCCACAGTTAGCTGCTGGGGCCTAATGATAACTACAATTTATAGTATGTGCTAACTGACAGTTTGTAGACATTATTGCATATTTCATGGTGATTGTTCAAGGGCAGGTTTTGTAGTCCCTATTTCACAGAGAAGAAAACTGAGACTCAAGGTGTTTATAATACATCCCCAAGGTCACCCACCAGTAAGAGGCAGACCTGGCTATCAACCCTAGCCATCTGACTCCAGAGATGGCAAAGACTAGCTGCAGGTAATCTTCTGGGAGATGGATCAAGCAGGGTTGTTCATGAAGCAGAATGGCAAGCGTTTGGGAAGGTGATTCTCCAGTGACCAATATTCTCCTTAGTTCCTATTGTTCCACCCTCTTCTCCTACTTTGCCCTGGAGTCTGCCAAGTTTGTGACCCCTGCTTCCAATCTTGCCCTCTTCCTATCACACTGCGGTACTGCCTACTTGGAGTGTTTTGATCTCTTTGCCTACTTTAATGAGCCTGCTGTTGGAAATGGGCTTCATGATCTCAACAGGATATTACAAAAATAAGAGTGTGAGCTTCTTCCCACTTAATGTGATAGCTCAGTCCAGTAGATGGGTTTTTCTGAATTATTCGCTTGTACTCAGTCTTATTAGTGGACCAAAGTGCTTGGGAAGCTATTCCATTTTACTCTGTCAAAGAATGAAAGAAGGAGTCAACTTTTGATGGTTGGCTCATATTTAAGCAAGTGACCCAACCTTGCTAATTCTTTATTTCTTTCCCTTTCCATACTCCATGGACATATATCAATCTATGAGTCTAGAACCAAAGTTATTAACCTAAGGGATCCATTGATGGGCTTTATAGGGTCATTGAATACCTTAGTATTCATTTCAGTTTATGGGCAGATGTTCCTTTGGAGAGAAAGTGTTTATAGTCTTCATTGAATTTTAAGAGGGTTTATAAATCAAATTTATGAACTACTTACAACAGAACACAGTATAATATTCTGGTTACAAAAACCAGTCAAAATTTGGGGACTTGCACCGTAAGAATGAACTTACTTCCTAACTTACTACAATTAATCTTCCCAGACATGGTGTGATGTCCTAGATGAAAATACTAAGGAATAAAACAGGAAGAAACAAACCCATCTTATTTATCACCTATCATTTGCCTTGGCTCTCCTTTGCCCTAAAACTATGACATATTTGTAGCCATTCCTTATATTGGATCCTTGTCAAATATTCATCCAACTTCTGTCTGAAAGCTTCCAGTGACCAGAGAATATCCATCATCTACCATGGCCCTAGGTCATCAGATATATAGCTTTATTTGTTTTAGGTTTTTAAAGCTTAATTTATTTTTATTTTATGTATTTTAAAAATACTTAGATATAGGCTGGAATCTAGGGAAAGATAAAATAATGAAACTATTCAAGGAGAAGACAGCATGGGGATGGCAGTTGGGGAGTGCCAAGAAACCATGGTAAGGAAGTTGAGCCAACGTCAACCTGAGAGTCTTGGCAGTAATGGGAAAAAGAGAAACCCAAGGGATTCCCTAATGCTTCTGTGAGGAAGCAGACCACATTTTCAAGGGAGGTGAATAACTCTCCTCTAACTTTGTGTTCCAGGAGGAATCACCATAATGATTTTTACATCATGTACATTTAAAAGGACATAGTGGATAGGTGGCTCTTTGCCAGATGCTTTACCAGAAATGTGAAGCCATTTCTCATAAGAATCCTTAATAGAAACTGGACTCCAGGCTTTTGCTTTTTCAGTAATAACAGATACATAGCACTTAACTGCTTTAATACATCTATTTTCTATTGTCTGTCCCAGAGAAAAGAGAGGAGCATATTTAGGGAGGCAGGCTCAAAGAAGTGAATTTGACTTTTTTCAACCCCCCTTGGAAACAGTGGATGTCAGAGGAGGCCTTCCTAGTCAGTTCTGTTGAAACAGGAAGGAAGTTCCCATGCATTTCCCATGAACATGTCTTTCTGCCAGGCCATCCCAAAGCTCCTCTGGTCCCAGTGACTCTCCTTGCAGACCAGTGTGCAGCAGGCCTGGGGGGAGTTTCAGAAGGTCATGGCTTAACTATACTTCTGGAGGCACCGGCAGAGTGGGGACCCTGCAGACTGCCGCAGTGCTGCTCAGAAGCCAAAGGCTGGGGGCCGAGGAACAAGGGCAAGAGATTTGTAATACAGTCCTGTAGGATGTCCTCCTCCTCCTCCTTGTCATCTGCACAGGAGAATGACATTCTTTGTTAAATAGAGCCAATGTTGCAAACTTTTCTGGGTGTTTTCAAATGATATCTGAATTGACTGAGGAATGAATCTGTCAGGAGGTATGATTATAGGTATAAACAAAGTTTAGAAGTAGATTCATCTGTATAATATGCCATAAATGATCTCAATGAGAAATTCAAGTCTCAAGAAAAATTCTTGGGACATGACTTGTTGGCTGACTTTGGACTTAGAATATGGGTGGAAATCAGCTTAATGGAGAGTGAATTTTATTTCCAATAGCTACCTGGCAGACAATTTAAGAGTTGGAATCCTTAGTGATCCTTAGAATGCAGGTGTTTTGTTCCTTCAATTCAGAAGAGATTCATATCCTTCAGACACCAGTTAAATTAGTTTATAAGAGTTTCCTCTACTCCCACTTAATGAGGAGACTACCATCTCCATATAGAACTGAGACCAAACAGTGCCAAGTCTTTCCTCAAAAGCATAGCTTGGAAGTGCTCAAAAGCCCAGATACATAATCCGTTGAGAACTCAGAGTCTTATATCATAATAAAACAGAGTAAAAACTGTTGAATGGCAGCAGCCACCAAGCAATAGCATCTTTAGAAGGAATGAAACCAGAAAACTATAGAGTAGGAGATGAATTTATCCAGGTTGGCATGGGGACAGAATCAGAATCAGGAGAGGAGGCAGAGCTGGTGGGGGGATGCAGGAGACAGAAGCATCCACTCATTCATTCATTGGCTCATTCACTCTTTCACCACACTCATCATGAGAATTTTGTGTCCACCTAGGATTCTTTTAGACACTGGCCTTTCAAATCAGACACGTATTCCTCCAGGTGCTTGGAAAAGCATGAGAAAATACGTGAAATTAAGATCTGAGTTAAACAGAATAGTAGGGTTTGCAATAGTAGATTGGGTCAAAATTATGGAGAAACCCGAGTCCCAGCCTTACGCACAAGGTTTTCGCCTTGACTCGTGGGCAATGCAGGAGGAAGAGCACCAAATTTAAATGAGGGAATGAGACACATGGAGCTGTGAGTGGATCTGTTTGGATATGAGAACAGAGCTATAGCACTAACTTGGGATGACTGGGGCTATTGCTATGTCTAAGTAAAAGGTATTTTTAGCTGGAACTAGAAGTAGGGATGTTGTTGTTGAAGCAGAGAAAGCAAAGGATAAAGGATTGAACCTTGGGGAACACTGATATATGAATGTGGCAGGAGATGGAGAAGCCAGAGGGGAGCCTTGGGGAGATGTCAGGGACAGAAGGTAAAAGAATATAGAGGCTGATTAGTTATGGTGCTTGTGTAACAAAGGAAAGCAAGGATTGAGAAGTGGCTATTTAAATTAGGTGCAGGGAGATCCTTTGTGACTTTCAAGAGAGTAGCTAAGGGAATGAATGGAATACAGGGACTGGAAACAGTATCTTCTACTCTTCTAAGAGTTAGACCATGAAGGGAAGGAGAGCAGTCTGGGAGAAAGTCAGGTATATTTATTAGAAACACTTTGGTGGAAAGTGACAGGAAAACCAACCCAAAGTTTACATAACTGAAGCCTCTATAGAGACAGTTCAAGGTTCAGGTATTGACAGGTTCAGTGCTCTTGTCTAGTTTCAGCTGTATATCTCCCCCAATTCAAACCCAGTAATATAAAAAGAATAGGCCTTTGCCTAGCTGCTCAAGCGAAGTCCTTAAATTAGCTCTGGTTTGTTGGACTGGGTTGCCTGGAGTTAAGGGCCAATTGCTGATGGGGATGGGCTTGGAGATGGAGCCCTAAGGAAGCACATGGGCTGAGAATGGGAAAGGGGGTGATTCCTCGGAGGAAAATCAGAGAACTGTTAATAGAAAATGGAGAATGGATGCTGGGTGACAAAAAAGGGTACAAACTCCAAGTTTGAAAGAGGGTGACTGACAGATGAAGGCCTGGAGCAGAAGGGAAGGACTGCACTCAAGGAATGTGAGTGGAGTTAATTTCAAAAGGGGGAACATTCTTATTTCTGAGATGAGAGAGAAAGAGATAATAATAAAAGATAATACATGGGTCACTACGAAAGTTTTGAGACAAATCGTGTTCTGTATGGTCCATCATTTCACTTCAGGAAACACAGTCAGCAGCGTTCTTTCTGATTCACCAGTGAAAGTTTCAACGTGCTTGGCTTTTCCGTGTTGCTGGAGGGTCATTGCTTCCATTTGTGCAGATTTTATGTTCCTTGGTTTTCGTGTGTCTCAAAACTTTTATAATGACCCATGCAGATAGAAAATTTGACATGTAAATAGGGTAAACTGAGGGTATAATTTAAAAATAGCTTTAATTTTCAAGCAAAAGCCCAAAGGAGAGAATATGCAGTATTTTTGTTAATAATTTAAATCTATTACATCACTGATATTACATTAAGTATATACAAACAGAAAGTGAAACTAAAATTTGACTGCTAGCGTATCAAATGCTTTCATTCTTCATACAGCAGATGTAATCTTTACAAAGCTTAAGCATGAATTTACTTAACGTATATTCTTTATAACATTTTTTTACTAGTACACCATTTCATATAGTACATGTATTATAATTCACTTTCTTCAGTAGCCATTCTACTGAAGAAAGACATTTAGATTGCTTCCCCTTTTAAAATTAGAAAGAATGCTACAGTTATTATACACTTAGCTGTTTATTTTTTCCTCAGATATTTCCGCAGCAAAATTCTCTGGAGTGGGGAATTGTGTTACAGGAAATGAGCATCTTTTGTTCCCTCAGAGTGTTGCAAAATTACATTTCTTAAGGTACCCTCAAATTGTCAGTGTGCCCAGCCCTATATGAAAGGACTAGTTTCATCACAGGCTCAACATTTTAGACATTTTATTTCATCAGTGATGTTAGGGGTCAGAGGGTCCCAGTTCCCTGAACCAGGCTAACCTTGTTTGACTACTTGGCTGAGCTAGAAAGTTCAACTGAGGCACGGCAGTAATTGAAAACAAACATGAATGAAAACAGAAAATAAGATTCGAGCAGCACAGGCAGTGTGAATAGACAGCAAAAGTAACCTGCACAAGTTTCAGCAGAACAGAGAACAATTTTATTTAGGAGTAACAAAGAGAAAGTTCAGAGCACTTCCAAAGAGAAGTTTAGAAGCACTTCCAAAGTTGGAAATGAGGCCCTCTCCTGAAGGAGCAGAGGGTGAGAGAAACAGATGCAAAGGTCTGCAGGGTATAAATACTCTCACTCTAGGTGAAATTGGCTGCAAGTCTTTCATTGGCCTCTCTGCACCTCCAGGCAGTATTGCCCTTTCCTATTGGTCATTGATTGTCTCTTTCTATTGGTCATTGGATACCTAGGTTACTTCCTATCCCCATCTTTATGGGCCTTCCAGACTTCCTGGTTCAGCAGGTGGAGTTTCCCTCCCACCCACCTTGAAGCCCCTTTGTTAGTGTCCCTTCTAAAATATCTTTAAGATAACTACCCTAACATGCCTGTACTTATGCCAGGGGTCTAAACTGTTTAGTCACGTTAATTCATTTAATTTTCACAACAACCCTATGAGGAAAAATTTATTATGATCCAGGTTTTTATAAATAGGGAAACTAAGATAAAAAGAGATAAAGTAAACTGCTCAAGCTCTACAGTGAGGAAGTTGTAGAAGTGAGATTTGAACCATGAGAACCTGAACTTGAGAACCTTTGTGCTCCAGGGCTGGTCTATATTGCCACAGGTTTTGATTAACATTTCCTCAACTGTTGTTAACAACTTGTATACATTTGTGTCAGAATTTCATCATGTCCTTCTCTGGAAGATTCTTGGTGGTTCTGCCCCAGGAAAGAGGTAACAGTGGGAGAATTTATATGAATTTGTACACTTCCAATGGTCTGAGTGGGGAGATTTATTATACACCATACATTTTTTTTTTTGGTGCCTTGACAGTATGTAACATTCAGAAGCTAAAATTGTTAAGTATTAAAAATAAATGCAGTTGATTCACCCATTCATGATAACCCAGCTTTTTTTTTTTGGAAGATGGGGGGGACTCTGATGGTTCTGGAATCTAATTTGACCCAGCTGGTTACCATGAAAACATACCTGATAGTTTTTCTTGAACATCTGAAATGTCGGAAGTGCTTTGACATTACAAGTTTCAGCCAATTCCTGGGCAAGAAAAGAAATGGCATAAATTCACAGTTTTGCTGGACTCTCTCTACACCAAGCATAGTATCTGGTAACTTCCCAGGAGATTTGTCTGGAAGTCCAGGGATGCCTGAAACTTTAGACACTCCTGCTGAAAAGTTTTCACGATAGCAAATGGTTATTCCAGCATCCTCGGACATTTTCATCCCAGTGCTCTGAGAGGTGGAGACCACAAGAGAATAGAATGCTTACTGGGTAAATGAGCTCTACTGAAATGATTGCAGGGTGCCCCCAGTGGAACCCAATATGGAAAGAGCCTGTTGCAAAAGTGGGAAAGAATAAACAAATCTCTATAATTCATGACTTGTGAGATGATGTACTGGTCTAATATTTTAAGTTAAGGCTTACATGCTTCTCTCTTTTAAGCTCTATAATCTCTTCACTGCCCATCTTTATTTGTGAAAGATTTATAGCCAAAGGGCAAGAAAATATGTCAGAATCCTAATTGTTTTAATCCATTCCAAACTGCTTCTAAATAGAAGTTTTTGTTTATTTTCTTTAGGAGTCAAAAGAAAACTAGCCACCCACAGGACCCACAGAATTGGTCATCTCTCTGTAACATACCTGTCGCTTTATTGGGATTAAATCTCTTTCCCTGTCACCCACAACACACACACACAGAATTAGAATCTTCATAACCATAGTAATGACAACAACTAATAAAATACTCTCAGGCAATAGTGCATGTTGTTTCCCCTTAAAAGACAAAGAGCTGTAATCAAAAGCCAGACAGTAACACATGTTGATGAGGATGCGGAGAAATCAGAGGTCATGTGGGAACATGCAGGTGGGAACATGAGGTGATGCAGCTGCTTTGGAAAGCAGAGTCTTAGTTCCCCAAGAGTTAAGCATAGAGTTCCATATGATCCAACAATTCTACTTCTAGATATATACCCCAGAGAAATAAAAACTTTTGTTCACACAGAAACTTGCATGCTAATGTTTGTAGCGATATTATGCATAATGGCTAAAAGTACAAACAAGACAATCGGCGGATGAATGGATAAATAAAGACAATCGGCGGATGGATGGATAAATAAAAGGTGGTCCATCCATACAACAGAATAAGATGTAAGTTAAAAAGGAATACATGACTGATACATTTACAATATAGATTAAGCTTGAAAACTTAGGCTAAGTGCAAGAAGCCAGTTATTAAAGACCATCTATTCTATGATTGCTTTTAAATGAAATGTTCAGAATAAGCAAATCCATAGACAAGACTGTAGATTGATGGTTGCCTAGGCTTGGGGGTGGGAAATGGAGGCAACTGAGTGTGACTGCTAAATATACAGTGGTTTTTTTATAGAGTGATGAAAATATTATCAAACTGATGTGATGGTTACACAACTCTATCCTAGCTGTGTTCATAGTATATAATTCTGAATTCATAGCATCTGAGTCAGCCTTAAGGGCAATTTGCACTGCCACACTTTAATGAAGCTTGAAGAAAATAAAGAAATGGAACCTCTATTATGCTCTGGGCACCATGTCATATATTTCATGTATTTTTCTCATTTTTATCTTCTTGGATAATATATTTTATGTATTTTATCTCATTTTTATCATCTGTTTTACAGATGAAGAAACTGAAATTGATATAGGCTAAATGATAATAGGTCTCAAAAACATTGTAGGTCAGGAGAGAATAGTAAATAACATTTTTTCCATTCTAAAGCGCCAATTCAATCTAATGTAAGCACAGGCTTTTGTTATTGAAATTAACAAATATGAGGAAGAATAATTTTGTAGAGACATTATGGGTGCTAAGAACACACATTTTGATTGGGAATAAGAGGCTGATTATTTTGGGGACGGTGGGATGAGGAAGGATGGATCTAGAGACCCGAGGGAGGGATTTCCAGGAATTCCTTGTGATGTTTTAAAAAGCCATAAAAATTGTGTATCTGGAAAACACTAGGGACTCTACTACAAAACTCCTAGAAGTGATCAAGGAATACAGCAGCGTCTCAGGTTACAAAATCAACATTCATAAATCGGTAGCCTTTATATACACCAACAACAGTCAAATTGAAAAAGCAGTTAAGGACTCTATCCCATTCACAGTAGTGCCAAAGAAGATGAAATATTTGGGAATTTACCTAACAAAAGACGTGAAAGATCTCTATAAAGAGAACTATGAAACTCTAAGAAAAGAAATAGCTGAAAATGTTAACAAATGGAAAAACATACCATGCTCATGGCTAGGAAGAATCAACATTATCAAAATGTCCATACTACCCAAAGCAATATATAATTTCAACGCACTCCCTATTAAAGCTCCACTGTCATATTTTAAAGATCTTGAAAAAACATTACTTCGTTTTATATGGAATCAGAAAAAACCTCGAATAGCCAAGACATTACTCAGAAATAAAAACAAAACAGGAGGAATCACACTACCAGACCTCAGACTTTACTACAAATCGATAGTGATCAAAACAGCATGTTATTGGCACAAAAACAGAGAAGTAGATATCTGGAACAGAATAGAGAACCAAGAGATGAATCCAGCTACTTACCGCTATTTGATTTTTGACAAGCCAATTAAAAACATTCAGTGGGGAAAAGATTCCCTATTTAACAAATGGTGCTGGGTGAACTGGCTGGCAACCTGCAGAAGACTGAAATTGGACCCACACCTTTCACCATTAACTAAGATAGACTCTCATTGGATTAAAGATTTAAACTTAAGACATGAAACTATAAAAATACTAGAGGATAATGCAGGGAAAACCCTTGAAGAAATTGGTCTGGGTGAGTATTTCATGAGGAGAACCCCCCGGGCAATTGAAGCAGCTTCAAAAATACACTACTGGGACTTGATCAAACTAAAAAGCTTCTGCACAGCTAAGAACACAGTAAGCAGAGCAAGCAGACAGCCCTCAGAATGGGAGAAGATATTTGCAGGGTATAACTCTGACAAAGGTTTAATAACCAGAATCCACAGAGAACTCAAACGCATCAGCAAGAAAAAAACAAGGGATCCCATCGCAGGCTGGGCAAGGGATTTGAAGAGAAACTTCTCTGAAGAAGACAGGCGCACGGCCTTCAGACATATGAAAAAATGCTCATCATCTTTAATCATCAGAGAAATGCAAATCAAAACTACTTTGAGATATCATCTAACTCCAATGAGACTAGCCTATATCACAAAATCTCAAGACCGTGGATGCGGAGAAAAGGGAACACTTCTGCACTGCTGGTGGGAATGCAAATTAATACATTCCTTTTGGAAAGATATATGGAGAACACTCAGAGATCTAAAAATAGATCTGCCATTCAATCCTGTAATTCCTCTGCTGGGCATATACCCAGAAGACCAAAAATCACAACATAACAAAGATATTTGTACCAGAATGTTTATTGCAGCCCAATTCATAATAGCTAAGTCATGGAAAAAGCCCCAGTGCCCATCGATCCATGAATGGATTAATAAATTGTGGTATATGTATACCATGGAATACTATGCAGCCTTAAAGAAAGATGGAGACTTTACCTCTTTCATGTTTACATGGATGGAGCTGGAACATATTCTTCTTAGTAAAGTATCCCAAGAATGGAAGAAAAAATACCCAATGTACACAGCCCTACTATGAAACTAATTTGGGACTCTCACATGAAAGTTATAACCCAGCTACAACTTAACAATAGGGGGAAGTGGGAAAGGGGGGGGGTGGGTAGAGGGAGGGGAATCGGTGGGATCACACCTGTGGTGCATATTACAGGGGTATTTGCGAAACTTGGTAAATGTAGAATATAAATGTTTTGGCACAGTAACTGAGATAACGCCGGAAAGGCTATGTTAACCACTGTGATAAAAATGTGTCAAATGGTTTATGAAGTGAGTGTATGATGCCCCATAATCATATCATTGTATACAGTTATGATTTAATAAAAAAATTAAAAAAAAAAGCCATAAAAAGTTTAAAATATAGAAAAAGGAAAGCAAGATCTATTGAAATGTTGATAATGCATTGAGTTGAGTTAGGTTTTAGAAACTAATAATCTATCACAGCCTTTAAAAGTTAATTAATAATCTATCCAGGGATGAAAATCCTGGATAGCCTGCCTAGAGCAAGTCTGCTTAGGAAGATTCTGGGGCAGAGTCCAGAGCCAGTGGTATGGAATGTGGGCTGTGATTAGTGCGACCTGTGGCGGCATGGGTGAGGGGAGGGTTGGCAGGAGAGCCACGTGTTTGCTAACCTTTTTTTTTTCTTAATTAATAAAAAATATACAAGAGCATTATGAGGAAGCTTACTGCAGTTCATTAGAAAACTGAGAAATTCTACTTTATTTTTTATTTTATTTTATTTTATTGAGACAGAGTCTCACTCTGTCACCCTGGGTAAAGTGCCGCGGCATCATAGCTCACAGCAACCTCAAACTCTTGGACTCAAGTGACCTTCTTCCCTCAGCCTCCCCAGCAGCTGGGACTACAGGCATCTGCCACAATGTCAGACTAGTTTTTCTATTTTTAGTAGAAATGGGGGCCTCACTCTTGCTCAGGCTGGTCTGGAACTCCTGAGCTCAGGAGATTCACCTGCTTTGGCCTCCCAGAGTGCTGGGATTACAGGTGTGAGCCACCATGCCTGGCCTCTACGTGATTCTACTTGATTTTAAATTGATTATGTGATCCCTGAGACAATACCACTGCATTTGGATTTTAAGGATCTACACAGGGGTTTTAAGATTCTTACCGGAGAATCATCCACGTCCACATTAGCAAAAACTACATTTTGGTATTGCAGAGACATCGCCTTCAAAATAAAAGAATAAAAATTCTCTATTAGTTTAGTATTTTTTTTTTTTTTTGAGACAGAACCTCAAGCTGTCACCCTGGGTAGAGTGCTGTGGCATCACAGCTCACAGCAACCTCTAACTCCTGGGCTCAAGCCATTCTCCTGCCTCCACCTCCCAAGTAGCTGGGACTATAGGCGCCCGCCACAACGCCTGGCTATTTCTTTTGGTTGCAGCAGTCATTGTTGTTTGGGGGCCCAGGCTGGATTCGAACCTGCCAGCTCAGGTGTATGTGGCTGGCACCTTAGCAGCTTGAGCCACAGGTGCTGAGTCAGTTTAGTGTTAATATTAAAATGTGCATTACACGAAATGTCTTTTGGCAAAACAAGAAAAAAACAAAAATCCACTAAGGAGAGTGTGAACTAAAATAAAATCCTAAGCCCTTCCCCCCACTGTATCCCTCTTGGCCAAGGAAGGGGACTCCAGGGTGAGTCAGTAGGAAGTCACCACACAGACCTCATTAGGCCTCCTCCCTCTTTTTTTTCCTCAAGTGCTAAACAGAAACCAATCTCCTGATGTACTCCTCCCGGTGCAGGTTGGGCACTGCAGCTACCCAGCTTCCTTCCAGATCAGGGACCTCAGCCGTGGTGTGGTCTTCACAGCTTGTGGAGGATGTGCAGAGAGGTGCTCATGTCCTCCGCTTCACCTTTCGGCACAGGGAGCTGCTATTGTCTGAACATGGACCCCAGAAAGAGGCATGAAGATCAATGGGACATGTGCACGGTTTTTTTTCCTTCATAAATCTCCACGACTCCTCCTTTGGCATGTTAAATGCACACATTTGGCCACCCTGCTCAGCAAAATTTCCTGTTCCCATTGCCCCTCCTTCTTGTGTTTCTGGCTTCTGGCCGGAGGCTCTGCTTCCCTGCCTGTTGCAATGGCCACCTACAAAGGTGCACATAAAAGGCTGTAAACTTTTATGAGAAATAAAACCCTCCTTCCAAATAAAAACCTCATCATTTTCTTCACCTAACAAGAGCTCAGTATCATTCTGGCATTTCACTGCCACCTAGAACTTGCAGGGCCAAGTCCACCAGATGGTGCCCGGGTCAGATGATGCCCAGATCAGTGACAGACTCAGAACCAAACTGAAGATGAGAGTTTCAACTTTGGAAAAGGACACAAAGCAAAAACAGAATATGGAATGCAGGTGGTAGGTCCAGACTAACCCGGCGGGGTGGTGGTGGTGGTGGTGGTGGTGGGGGGCACAGTAACTTTTTCCTGGGAGGGAAGTGGGGGGAGTCTGTCTTCAGTGGTCTTCAAGGTACAGTTCTCTGAATCAAATACCCCAAATCTACCTTCTCCTCTTGCTAGGCATTTCTGGAGGGGGTGGTGCGGCTGGTGGTAGGTGGCCTCAGCTGGAGGTGGTATCCACATTTTCATGGTGACCTTTAGCTTCATTGCTTTCCGCACCCATTGCCATCTTCTGTGACCTCCTACATATTGAAATTAGATTTTCCAGACTCTTTTGCCAGCTGATTTCCAGTTAGGTCCTGCCAATGGGAGGCATTTGCAGGAAATGGAAGGTGGGAGGAGGGAAGAAGTCATTCCCGTTGCTTTTGTTTTGCTCTGGAGTCATCTTTGGTGGTGTGGTAGTGATACTGGTAATAGCTCTGGGGCAAGAGTATGCACCATTATCAATAGCAACAGCGACCTGTAAGTGTCCGCCCCTGGGTTTCGTTTCAGATAGCTACATTTTATACCTTAAGGACATTTGATGGTATCTTGATTTGTTTGCTTAAAATCATGTCTCAAGCACTTCCAGCAGCCGGTTTCAAATGGGACCTGTCTCTGAGGGTAGGGTGAGGCATCTGGGCTTGGCTAAGTGGAGACAAAAACAGCTGGGAGTGTCACTGAGGGAGTCTCGGGGAGATGCAGGAAGCGTGGCTTGGAGCGCTTAGGCGGATGTGTGCTCCAGAGTCTGCAGTAGGAAATCCTCTTCAGTTGTTTGATCCATGGATTGTCAGAAAAGTGTGATCTCTTTCTCTAGTGGTTCATCCGAATGGCAAAGTTGGGGGGAAATTCTTGGATAACAGACACAAAGTTCTTTGATGTTTTGGAGTGATTTTCAGATTAAGATGTTTATTTTGATTGATAGCATCTCCATGCCCAGCAGGAAAATGATGTCACTGGAGAATTCTGGGGCAATTGAATTGCTCTTTTCCAGCTTGAAGACAAATGGATGCCCCACAGTAGGAATCACGGGGCGAGTTTGACTATATGGCACCGAATTTCCAGAATCAGCTTGTACTCACGAAGTTTTCAGGGCCTCCCAAGTTTGTCAGGACGTGCACAAGAACAGGATGTTTGGTATCTTGTATCAAGCAGCGACCTGAACGTACAGCACAGCCACCACTTCCTGCTGCGCGGGATTCCCTGTGGCCACTGCTCTCCTTCCCTACCCACTCTCATCCGCCGAGGACACCCCCAAATCACCACCACCATCAGTAACTCCTCTTTCTGTTCTATTCTTTCTCATGTGTAATTCAAATGTAATATATAATTACATTTGGTCTTCTATTCTGTTGATGTCAACTCTAAAATGTCTCCTGAATTTAATCTTTCCTTTTTCTCTAAAACCACTGTCCAAATTTTGGAAAACCTATCATTGGGACTGTTGTTCATCTTGGGTTACCAGCCTTCAGTCTTCTAAATCATTCTTGTACAACCAACAATACATTTTCTAAAATGCACACTTAATTATGACAAAATCCTTCCTAAATCTGTTCTATTTTCACTCACAACAATGCATTAATTTGTAATACAAAGTCCTTCTTGCTCTGGCCTCAGCTTCCCTTTTGAGGCTCACCTTTTTGCCACTTCCACTGTATGTCAGCTTCACAGACTACTTGTCTTCCTCTGATCACATCATGCAATTTCCTGACAAATTTCTCCTTTTCCAGAAATGCTGTTTTCAGGATTCTTTGCCCTCTAACCCTCTTAGAACAGGGTCAGTAAACTGTGCCCCATGGAACAAATCCTGTTCTTCGCCTGTTCTTATAAATAAAGTTTTATGGGAACACAGTTTGTCCATTTGTTTTTGTGTTGCCATTGGCTTTTGTATTACAATGCAAAGTCCAGTAGTCATGCAGAGACCATAGGCTGCGGGGGTGGGGCCTATGGCCAAGTGTGGCCTTTTACTGTCCTTAAGTGAGGCCTTTCGATTGAATCCAAATTTTACAGAACAAGTCCTTTTATTAAAAGGGGCGCAACAGAGAAAGATGAAGTTTTTCTTGCCTCCTTTGGCACTTAAAAAAGAACAATCTTGAAATGAGAAGGCCACGGATTCCCCACCCCTTAAAATTTTAAATCACTTCTTAAAACCCATATTTAATTATGATTCACTTATTAATTTTTTTCTTTTTTTTTTTTGCAATACATCCTTTAGCAGTTTCTTTGGAGAGACTTAGTGGGAAGTAAACTTTTAGTTTTTCTTTTTGAGACAGAGCCTCAAGTTGTTGCCCTAGGTAGAGTGCTGTGGCATCACAGCTCACAGCAACCTCCAACTCCTGGGCTCAAGCGAGTCTCCTGCCTCAGCCTCCCAAGTAGCTGGGACTATAGGCGCCTGCCACAACACCCAGCTATTTTTTGGTTGCAGCCGTTATTGTCGTTTGGCAGGCCCAGGCCAGATTTGAACTTGCCAGCTCAGGAGTATGGTGCCTTAGCTGCTTGAGCCACAGCGCCGAGCCAACATTTGGTTTTTGAGTATATGAAAATGTCTTGAATTATTCCTCCTCCTTTGAATAATGGTTTAGCTAACCAAATTCTATTCTACCTTCCTGTAGAGCTTGGAAAGAAAAAAAGTGAAGATTCCTTGGGCTCTCTTGCGGCTGGAGTTCTGGAAGCAAATTGGGTTTTACTGATGCAAGATTGTGGGTATTGAGAGCTGGTTGTGGCAGAGGCAGTAGCAGCCACCAGACTCAGGATTCCAGGGTCCAGACATGAACTTCCTGGATGTCCAGAGGCTCATGGGGGCCACAGTAGCTCCCTAGTCCTAGTTCTGACTCCCCAACTGCTGCTCTGTCGGTTTTCTTCCTCCCAGTGTTGGCCTCCCATTTCAACTCACTTCTGATGGCAAAGTTAGGATCCCTGTAGGTGGGTCCACGGTGTTCTGAAGAGTGGGTTCATGGAGGTTTGGTCTGGATCCCATTTATCTAGTCTTCTAAGAATTTTATAAGCATATCAGGTATCAAAATCCTTTTCTTTTTCATTGGGTTTCTGTTTCCTGCTTTAACCTCTGACTGATAACAGTGATCTGGAATAAGCAAAGCCTTTTCTCCAACCTCTCATTCATGTACTAAGAGTTAAAAAAAAAATCATGCACATACATGATCCCATCTCTGGTGAAAGTTTAAACCTTTCAAAAAGAAAATAAAGCAAAATGTAAAATTCTCTCATGATCTTCCCCCAATTTTCCCTCTCTTTCCAGAAAAAAACTTGCTCAATATGTATTCTTCTGCCCTCTTTTTCCCTGCACACATCTTATATATGTTTATATACACACATGTTCTCATAGGTACATATGTGTGCCTCTGTTTCACATACATAAGGCCGTACTATATGGATTTTTGTGCTCTTTTTGCTCAATAATATATTGTCCTGGAGACAATTCCATCATTACACGAGTCTACTGAATTCTTTTTAACTTCGGAATAATATTTCATATTTTAATCTGGTGGATGTGCCAGATTTAAAAACTGATTTCGTCGACCTGGATTCCTACAGAACACAGAGGGCCCCATCAAATTAGCACAATTTGAGGATATTACTATATTGACAAAAGGATTAACTCTACCTGTCAAGGTGAGAATGGAAGGGGGAGGAGGTGCAGAGCCTGGGCACAGGTGCCTGGAGCTGTACCACACTCAGGAAGGGAACGTGGGAGACAGGCAGCGGTTACGAGACTTACGTCTCATTATAGTTTATGAAAATGTCTCAGCTTTGACTTTATCGCATGTAAGTATATAGTATATTTATACTACTGCGACTGAACACTGGCTATTTCTGTGGCAAAGTTAGGGAGACCGCTTTCTTAAGGTTTTGAGTGTCAGATGGAGGGGACTGTCTTGGCATACCCTGGTATTTCAAGAATCTTAGGCATAAAAGGGATGTTGAGATGTTATGTGGCCAATTCCTCTATTTGAATATAAATTCATTTTTAATTAAATGTCAGAGATTAAGATTGCGGTTAAAATTAATTCAAGTAGACTCAGAAAAGTTGAAATGTTAGAACTTCACAGAAAATAAACTGGAATGTTCTCAGTTATAACAAATATCACAGTTCACTTCCTTATATTTGAAAGAATGCATTTCATGAAACCGACCATGAACAAATGCGAAACTTACACATGATAAGGAGAAATGAAAAGAAAAGGCGTTAAGATTCTTTCTGCAGCATGCTATACCAAAAATGATAAAAACTTTTAAGTGGGTTATTAGGAAAATCAACTAGATTAAATAGTGCATAGATGTTAAAATGTTAAGTTTGGAGACCATAAAAACGTGAACTACTGTGTATGTAGAAAGAAGATCTGAATATAAATAAATATCTGATTATAACTAAGTAGAATATTTTACTAGAATATTTAACACAGCGGATCAGGGATGAGAAAGGAACACGTTTAGTCATGATTTGCCTGTTTGTGACAGCATGGTGGACCTGTAAGACATTGTGCTGAGTGAGACAAGGCACAGGAGAAGAAAAACTGCATGATTTCACTTATATGAGGGATGTAAAATATTAATAGCTTAAAGAGCAAACAATAACATGGTTGTCAGGGAATAGGAAGAGGAGTGATTAGGGAGTTATTTGGTATAAAGTTCGAGCTGTGCAAGATAAGTTCTAGAGATCTGTTGTAACGCACAGTGCTTATAATTAACATTATGGTGTTTTGTATTTGAAAATTTGTCAAGAGAGTAGATTTCATGGTAAGTGTTCTTATCTCACACACAAACACACACCCACCCACCCCCACACACAAAAGCAAAAGTATACGAGGAAACTTTGGGAGGTGATAAATTTGTTCGTTGTTTTCATCGCAGCGATGCTATCATGGGTATATGCCTGTGTCCATTCACTGTACACATTAAACGTGCAGATTTTTTGTGTGTATCAGTTATACCTCATTAAAGCTATAGAACAAATAAAATAAATGATAATGTTAATAAATAGACATATAGTTTGTTCTGATAATAAGGCTGAAAAATTGGGGGAAGTTTATTCTTTTATACTATAGTTAAAAACAAATATCCTGTTCATCTGTATTCTAGTCCAATGTTTACAAGTTTTGAAATCCAGAACTTTGGTAAAATGTCGTTAATGTAATATAAATAATCTACTTATTTGTACAGTTGGACTTTTCTATACATCTTGGTGCTCCTTGTAGAATTATCCGTAGATGAATAGTATTAATCTTTTGTGTGAGATCTAATCAGATCTCATATGCTATCTTTAGGTTACTCAGGATGCTTTGAAAAACGACTCCTTAGCAGCTCATCTTAATTTAAGATCTTAAATTTAAAATCTTAATTTTAAGAATTACTTGAAAAACTATTTTGTGACTTTAATTTTTTTTCTACAACTGTGAGACAGATACCCGTTGTACTTACATGAAAAATGGGATATATCCTTTTGCAGGGACCACACCATTTTGCTGAAAATTCCACGACCACGAGTTTGCCTCCTGCAGCTTTCAAAAATGTTTTAAGTTCACTCTGAAGCCAGAACAGAAGTGAGGAAATGTACATAATTACTGAATCTCATAAAATGTTGCGGAGAATAAAATGACAGGTCATTTCTTAAAAACATTAACCACGTGCCCCACCCCAGGGTTCTTAAGCTGACTCAGTCTTTTCTACAAGTCTCTGAGGTCAGCTATGTTTCTCTTTGTAAGTGCATCCTAATGATGAAGTCTGTTCTTCCGTGTTGGTCATGGAGATAGGCAATGGTGGTTACTTCTGAGGGAAACAGATTACGGAGGGAGAGAGGAGGGCTGGGAGACGGGGATGAACGACTATTCCAGGCGCATATCTATACTTGATTTTTTAAAAACAAGGGCCTAAACCTTCATTGACAGTGAAATTTAGATGGAGAAGAATTAATCTAGCCCCTTGAGTTGTTTCTTGTTTTGCTTTGGGGGAATTTGACATACTTTTTGCTGAATTTCTCATGTAAATTTTCTATCAATTGTTCCTATCATCTAAGCAAAGTGGTTTCTCTTCTGGGAATTCAAATCACTGAACCCATACTGGCTCACTTTATGAAATATGTTAGCTATTTCATGCATAGTTTATCTCCCCAATTCCCTACAGGACTCAATTTTGATTCACTCCTGTACTTCCCATAAATCCCACTTGGCACATGGTTTACGTGCTTATGGAGTGTTTTTACTTGGTGAATCAATGATTTGCTAATATATGCGTATAGTGCTCTCTTAATTTATTTTTCTTTTTCTCAATAGAATTGCAACAGCAATGATAGCTAATGTCCTCTCCCAATGCTTTATATTCTCTCCCATATCTTTACAACCAGCCTAGGGAGTGTGTACTATATCTTCATTTTACAGGTGAGGAAATTGAAGTTCATTAACTTTTTCATGGTCAACCAGATGGTGAGTTGGGATTGCTCACCTAGGCAGCCTGACTCCAGAGCCCATTTCCTTAACCACTACACACACTTCCTCCTTTGAATTCTTCATAGTAACGAAACTCACTGGCCCTATCAGCATCATGTGCTCATCCCTGGACCAATCATTAGAATGAGGCAGATAGGGATTATTAATTGGCTTAAGTCAAGGTGGGGCTCTCCCTCTTATGGCAGGGTTAATTCCATAACAGTGGCATGACTGTTCTACAGTCGAGGGGCCTTGATGATAATGTTGCTCTTTGGTTTAGTTTCAAGCAGGTGAAACTGATGACTCAAAGAAGATGCACTGTCTGTCCTTACCACTGTTCCTCTAGAATGGGATAACTAACTTCAGAGAACAATGCCAACCTTCCATTTCTCACTTGCTTCTGAAGTTACAAGGAAGATGCCATCCTCAGAAGCTCCCAACACCCTACACTCCCCATAGGCTGTTGTTTGGGTGTGAGTTGGCCTAGTTGGAGCCATGAACTTGACTCGGCTGCTCCTGAAGGTGCTGCACAAGCTGCTGGGAGACAATTGTGGGCAAAAACATGCTCCTCAATGTCCCTGTCTCTGTGGAGCTTAACTGTCTAAAAGGGAAGCTCAGAGTAAGATCAGTAGGTAAAACACGTAGCATTTTAGTGATAATTGCTAAAAAAGAAGAAAGAAAGAACAGGGAAGGAGGAAGGTAGGGTGGGGGTTGGATTACAATTGCAGTACAGTTGGCCAACGTCAACCTTTCAGAGAAGGTGACATTTGAATAAAGATAAGGAGGGAACTGGTCTTAGGAAAGGTCTCTGGGGAAAAGAGAGGTATTCTCAGGGAATAGTTGTAAGGCCTTTCCATGAGATCCTTAGATAATTTTTTAAAAAGCACCCAAAGCATTAGCAAATACGTGGTATTTGAAAACATTTACTTCTATCAAAGATGTAGGAAAATGCCTTCTTTTAGTCTGGTCAGTGTCATTTTTATGATCTTAGGTATAATCATATTTAGGGAAAATGTCCCAAGTCTAAATCTGGCAGGGGAAAGGGTGGTAGATGTGAGGCTCAGGCCCTGTATCCCTCGCCCTTCTCTAATGAGGCTTCAGAAGAGAAGCCCACTCACCCCTTCAACAAGGTAGCCCTTAACCTTGTCTCCTAAAATAAAGACAGCTTTATTTTATCTTTTTTTTCCCCTGAGTCCTGGTTTTCACAATCAAACTTCTCTTTTAGACATAATTTTCTTCTTCATAAATCAAGGATCATCTCTGTCCTATATATGTACTTAGATTTGTTCTGACTTCAGACAATGGGTAGGAAGTGGCTTTATAAAGTACCCGCCCAGTCGTTATTTTTCCTACCCCATTCCATAGGCATGTCTGGGTGGGGATAAGAGAAAAGATATGGACTCCCTTACTTCCATAGAAATTCCAGGTATAATTAAGGTGGAATCCATGGGATCTGAGGCAGGAGGGATATGTTAGGCTCTGGCCTGGGTCCAGTTGGAATCAGAACAAGAAATAAAAATCAAGGAGGAAGAAAACCCCTTTTTGATCCATCAGTCCTTGGCGACTTCTCTAGATAGTGAACGCCATCCCTTACAGATATCAAGGAAGACCAACAACATAAAAATCCCTCCTAGTTACACAGCGATGAGGGGTTACTGGATGGAGAAAAAAAAATGCTTAAGTTTATCAAATTTGTTCTCAAGAGGGCCAGTTTTGAAATATTCAATGAAGCCAAATAAATACTTGCCATGTCTTTAATAATTTGCACCATGATTTACACCCAGCAATTGCTGTTGAAAACCTCCCGTTGGTTCAGTTGGACCACTGTAGCTGTCTCTTATTAATTACAGCATCCTGCCCGGAATAGGAGGGTACCGCCTCTATGACATCATTAAACATGTCATCTCAGAACCTGGAACTCTGGCAGACTTAGGATCTAATTTCATTTCTATGCCATGACCATTTAGTTAATTTCTGACCAGCCAAAAATCCATCAGTGAACTGGGGGCCTTATATAAGAATTAGTAACACGTCTGTCTTGTTTTTATCTGTCATCACTTATTTCCACGATCTGCACTCCCAAACACCAAATGAGAAGTAAGCAAAGAAATAGTAAATAGATGAAGGAGGTTTTCCTTTAGCATTTTGAAGGAGCTATTTTGCTGTCAAAAAAATACTGAAGTTTTAATCTTCAAAGAAGTTTCCTGTAAATATACTTTCATGAATCATAGATTCCCTCAACTTATTTACTGTAACTATTTAGAAGGAAAAGAAATGTCATTTTTGTGACTAGACTAGATCAAAGGTTGGCACATTTTTCTGTAAAGGGCCAGATAATAGTTTTAGCTTAATGGGCCGCATACAGTCTTTCTTGCATGTTCACGGTTTTTACAACCTTTGAAACATGCAAAAAACATTCTCAGGAGATAGGCCAGGTAACACGGCGGCAGTTTGCCAACCCTTAGAGAGCTGTTTTGCAGAATTTAGTGTCAGAAAAAAAACCATACACACACACATATGGCCATAACCAATGTTTCTCAAATCTTTAGAGCAACGAGAACAAGAAAAAGTAAGAAATAGATTCTGTAACAAACGCCCCCCGCAGTGAAATCCTTCTTTCTGGTTTTTCTGTACATCAGAATGCTCTTGGTCTTGGCATTGGGTGGTAACTGTCAGATGGAGAGAGAAGGTGTGCAGGGTGCTCCTTCCAGGAGAATCTTTTTCTCACTATCTTCATTTGGAGAATTTGAGTTGGACTTCCTAAGTGGCAAAATGCCATTTTTGTTGTGGGTATGCAGCTATTTTTCTTCTGCTACAATAAAAGGTACTTGAAATATGCATATCTAAATATCACGTGTACCCCCAAATATGGACAATTATTATATATCAATTAAAAATATCTTTTATAAAAATGAAAAAAGGTAATTTGAAGTATATTGCTAATCTATCTCTCTCTCTTTCTCTCTTTTTTTCTCCTAGGGTGCTGTATTTATTAATAATACTTCCCTTCTTTCTCTCTTTTTTTCTCCTAGGGTGCTGTATTTATTAATAATACTTCCCTTCTTTCTCTCTTTTTTTCTCCTAGGATGCTGTATTTATTAATAATACTTCCCTTCTTTCTCTCTTTTTTTCTCCTAGGATGCTGTATTTATTAATAATACTTCCCTTCTTTCTCTCTTTTTTTCTCCTAGGATGCTGTATTTATTAATAATACTTCTCTGGCCCCTTTTGGCATTTGTGTTTGAGACCCCCAACATCTATTACTGTACCTGGAATTGTATTTATGGTTACATCCTGAAGATCTTATCCTCATCTCCTTCTCCTCCTTCTTTGCTTTCATTTTTAGTCAAGAAAGAAAAATGGGTGTAGACGCACACTGAACACCTTCCAGGCGGTGGTTTCTCAAGTGTAGCACTGAGGCTACACTGCAACGCCTCAGGATGATAGTTGGTTATTGTGAGGACCTGTCCTATGTCCTGCAGGATGTCTAGATGCAAGAGGTGATAACCACAAATGTGGCCTGGGGGGTTAAATTGACCTGACTGGAGAACCACAAATGTGGCCTGGGGGGTTAAATTGACCTGACCTGGTTTTGAGTGTGGGCTTGTTTCTAAACATCACTCCCCTCCCCCTGCCCAGACAGGCTTGCACTCTGTTGCCTGGCCTAAAGTGCAGTGCTGGGTGTCATCATAGTTCACTATAACCTCAAATTCCTGGGCTCAGGCCACCCTCCTGCCTCAGCCACTGAATTGCTGGGGCTACAGGAGTGCACCACAATGTCTGGCTAATTTTTCTATTTTTTTTATAGAGATAAGGGGTGGGAGGTTCACTCTTGCTTAGGACTAGTCTTGCTTAGACCAAGTTCAAGGGATCCTCACACCTCAGCCTCTCAAAGTGCTAGTTTTACAGGCAAAAGCTACCAGACCTGGCCTGCATGGCTTTTAAATTTATTATTTGACAAGTACTCCATTAGTAAATGTAATTGTGGCTCTCTACAGATGAGATGATCAAGGTGCAGCAAGTTTTTATAACTCATGCTCGCTAGGATTAATTTAGAATTCAGGCCTGGGCTTCCTGTCACACAGGGAGGAACACAGGATCAGCTCAAATATGCAGGTCTCTTGGCCATGTGCACTGTGTTAACTACGTTCAGAGCGAATTTGATTTTTTCTCTGCACCAGGAAGACATCTAACATGTCCACCTTCCTTTTCCACCCTCATTCTTCTTGAACTTCTCTTCACTGCATTTGGGGAAAAGGTAGTTCAGAATTAACCCTTAGACACAGCTACTAAAATCAGTAAACTCCTGCCACATTCTGGGTTTGTGGAAGTCCAGAAAGGTTGAGCCAGGACTTCTGCCTTATAGCAGTAGGGCTTGGAGGCTTCTTCATGGAATGTACCATTAAGAAGCTTGCCCAGCCCCAGGGCAGGGAGAGTACAAACCGATGGCTCAGGGATATCTATTTATTCCCAACTAGAGCAGTTAGCAAATGAAGAGGGTCTGGCCACCTGTCACTGTCAGCCAATACGCAGAGACAGGGATAGGTCCCCAACTTTGTCAGAAGACTGGTGATTCTGGAAAACAGTGAGAGTAGCCTCTCCAAGACTGTTCTGATCTTCCATTTCCAACATTACAGTTTTATACATTTAAGTTCAAAGTGAAGGCCATGTTAACCCCTATCTTAAACAATAATCAGCTGAACCCCGGATCCATAGTAAACAATAATCAGTGTACCTCAGGACCCAAAATATCATTTCAATTCAAAAATTAATCTCCTAAATCTACCAAAGGAAGAATGGGAGACAGAGGGTGAAGGTCAGGCAGGACCCGGACCGACCAGACCAGCTGTGTTAACGTCTGCCCTAGCCTGACAGACTCCATCTTATTCTCACGGTGCTTTCAGAGCCATCAAAGACACAGGGTCTCTAAGAAAAACACCAAGGAAATCCATACATGGCCACATTGATTAAAACTGGTATTTTTTTTTTATGTTTTGCAGAGAGAGAATCTAGTTAGTAAGTAGGGAAAATTTCTAGTCCTGGAAAAAAAAGTTTCTTTCTAGAAAAGAGCCATCTGGGCTTCCCCTTGGAGCTTGATTCCCTGACACGCACTCACACGTTTTTTCCTAGACTCATTTCTGACCTCATTGTTGGAATCACGAAGCTCCAAAGACAGTTTGGGTGGAGCCCTTTTGGAGAAGTCAGGGTTGCGTTTTTTTTTTTTTGCTGTTGTGGTTTTAAATTTAACCAGGGGTAGAATCCTGAGCGTGGGTTGGGAATTTTAAATCTTGAAAAGTCAACAAGAAACACAGAGTAGGAATAAAAGAAGTAAAGAAAGAAAGGAAAGGAAGAGAAGAATGCTAGTAAAAGCGAAAGGGAGGAAGAAAGAGCACACACACACACACACACACAAAAGCAAAAGGAAAAAAGTGGGAGAAATGTGAAAGGAGGGTGGGGAAGAATTGTACACAGAGAAGAAAGGGCTTAGAAGCAGGACTGTCATTATGTGAATCCTCTTCTGTGCTCTAAGACCTTGCCGTCCCATCAGATGGAGACAGTGGCACGAGGTGGAGCTTGATAGAAAGGCAGAATTTTAGGCTCCACCCAAGGGCCACTAAATTAGAATCCTACATAATCCCCTGTGTGATTTGTGTGCACATGGATGTTTGAGAAGCACAGGTTTAGAGAAAGAGCATTTATAAAAAGGAGCTGCCTTTAGACCAGTGAACCAGCTGCCTGGGCACTGCTTGGGAACTGTGAGAAATGCAAATTCCCAGGCTCCACCCTGGACCTGCTGACCTGCTGAGTCAGAATCTCTGAGGGTGGGGCCCTGTGCTGGAAGTTTTAACAAGGCCCCTGGATGATTTTGCTGCATGCTCAAGTTGGAGAACCACTGGGCTTGATTTTTGTTGTTGTTGTTGTTTTGTTTTGTCTTGTTCTTTGAAATGGAGGTTTCCTTCTGTTGCCTAGACTGGAGTAAAGTGATGTGAATGCAGCTCGCTGCAACCTCCAACTCCTGGGCTCAAGTGATCCTCCTCCCTCAGACTCCTGAGAATCTGGGACCACAGTCACTCACCACCATGCTCAGCTAATCTTCTTCCTTTTTTTTTTTTGTAGAGACAAAGTCTTGCTACGTTGCCCAGGCTGGGCTCAAACTCATGGCCTCAAGCCATCCTTCACCTTTGGCCTCCCAAAGTGCTGGGATTATACGCATGAGCCAACATGCCTGGGTAGAATGCTGTGGCATCACAGCTCACAACAACCTCAAACTCTTGGGTTTAAGTGATTCTCTGGCCTCAGCCTCCCAAGTAGCAGGGACTATAGGCACCCGCCACAATGCCCGGCTATTTTTTTTGTTGCGGTTGTTTAGCTAGCCTTGGCCAGGTTCAAACCTGCCACCCTTGGTGTATGTGGCTGGCACTGTAACCACTGTGCTATGGGTGCCGAGCCCCATTAGCACTTATTCAAAATATTTAACATCAGGAGTGGCGTGGATTCTGATCAATCAGAATAGACAACTGTGCATCTGCTCAGCTGACTGCCCTGCCAGATGTTAACTCTTAGTTTCTGGGTTTGGAGGAGGTCTAGGGCATCCTGGGAGAGGGAGTAGGGTAGCCTCAATGAGGTAGGGAATACCTTATTGGTATTGGCAGGGTGGGGGCAGAGGCTTTTTATTAACCAGTATGTATTTCAGAAACAAACAGTAGTATGATCCTTCCTGTGTGCACCAGCTAAACATCAGCCTTGTGATACTGATGACAAATTCAACAACTGTTTTTCTTAGATACCAAGTGGTCAACTGCAACATTCAGAAGTGAGTTATTTATCAGAAAAAAAGTTAATTCAAAATTAGCATATTTGCTAGGAATCTCAACATAAAAATGGGGCTCTTAACCTACTATGAAACCAATTTATAGTTTTCATATGAAGGCTATAACCCAACCAGAGCCCAAGAAGAAGGGGAAAGAGGAGAGGGAGGGGAGGGGAGGGGAGGGGGGAGGATAGGTGGTGGGAGGGTAATTGGTGGGACCATACCTATGGTGCATTTTACAAGAGTACATGTTAAATTTATTAAGTGTAGAGTATAAATGTTTTAACACAATAACTAAGAAAATGTGGTGAAGGCTATGTTAACCAGTTTGATGAAAATATTTCAAATGGTATATAAAACCAGCACATTGTACCCCAGGATTGCATTAATGTACACAGCTACAATTTAATTTAAAAAAATGGGGCTCTTTGGCAAAATTTTTAACTTGCAGTGATCCCATTAGTATTAGGAAACAAAATTGTGCTGGGTCATTGGGCCAATAACTAATCTTACAACAGGGCAGAAAAAGGCTCTATTCTTTGAAAGGCACTTGGCCCTGGCTCCAGGTAAATGGGCAGGAGTCACAGCGGTAGGTATTATGGAGAATACACATCTTGGACAGCGTGGAGTAAAAGGCACAAGGCTAAGGACTCAAAAAAAGACCAGGATGGATAAGACCTTTGTCACTCTTCATTTAGTCCCTGCAATGTGAATTAAGGAAAGTAAGTGAATTTGTTTGTTAAATACTGTGCCGATGACAAAGTGTCCCTAAAGTGAGTTATTTAGGACTATGATTATTGCTACCCCAGGATAATTTTTTGCCAGCATGGAACGAACTCGTGCCTCTGGCTTTTGTGGGCTGTGCTGTGATGCCCCTCTGTGCGATGTGTAGGAACGGATCATAGTGAGAACACATGTCTGTCATTACTTAGTAACTTCTTTGCTTTGATCCTAAAAGTCCTGGGATTTTCCTCCAGGCACGAGCTGAAACACAGAGAAAAGGTCAGGGAGATGCCTGTTTCTCGTAGGAAGATACATGGGGTGAGGGAGCGATGTTCCATGTGGGTCATTTCAGAAAACTTTCCAGCAAACACGTTGCATGAAAGCAGAAATGACCTCCGTGGACTCTTGCATAAACTGAGACATAGGGATGTCTAAGAAAAATGCCAGGGAAAGAATCCACTAAACTGCATTCATTGCTTCCTTCTTGGCAGATCCCTTTTTTTTCTCTGTATCAGAGAACGCCAGAGTCTTTATCTACATTCCAGGTCAGCTCTCTCACGTCCACAGAGGGCTGACATTCTCTTACAGTCTCAAGTGCTGCTTGGAAAATACTATTTTGCCCTGCCCTGCCCTGCCCTGGCCTTGCCCTGGCCTTGCCCCTGCCCTGCCCTGCTCTGCCCTGCTCTGCCCTGGTCTCTTTCTCTCTTTCTTTCTTTCTTTCTTTCTCTCTCTCTCTCTCTCCTCTCCATCCTCTCTCTCTCTTTCTTTTTTTGTTGTCAGAGTCTCACTCTGTTGCCCAGGCTACAGTGAAGAGACATCAGCCTAGCTCACTGCAACCTCAAACTCTTGGGCTCAAGTCATTCTCCTGCCTCAGCCTTCCAAGTACCCAGGACTACAGGCACTCGCCACAATGCCTGACTAATTTTTCTATTTTTAGTAGAGAAGGGTCTCTCTCTTGCACAGGCTGATTTTGAACTCCTGAACTCAGGCGATCCTCCCACCTTGGCCTCCCAGATTACAGGGGTGAGCCCCCAAGGCCAGCTAATTATATATTTTTGTTTAGTTTTCCATCAGAACATTTGAAAATACAAAGACTAGTACAAAAATAATTAACTGGGGCACCATCTCCAACATTGTATTGTATTATTACCGCTGTTTACATTTTGGTGTATTTACTTAGACACACACATACACATACACGCTAGAATACACAGAAAGTGCTCAGGTTACAAATGAGACAGCTTCTGTAGATTTGTTCTGAAATTGAATTTGTGATGAATCTGTAAATTGGAACAGGTACATTTACCTATTACCTGTGGTAGCCTCTGTTCATAAGTGGGATTCATATGTTATTTGGATGTTTGTAACTTGAAAACTTAACTGTAATAGTCTCTGTTCATATGTATAATTTGGGGACTGCCTGTATGTATAATTTACTTTAGCTGTCATACAATACTACCCAACTTTGTATTTTGCTATGTCCTTTAACATCATGCCAGGGGCATTTTTCCATTATCCAGTATACCTTGCTCACATGATTTTTAATCATTGCATATCATCCTGCTATTTGGTACATAGTGTTTTAATTAGCTTTCTCTTATGTTTGTTTTTACAACCTTAAAATTTAAAAAACCCACTGTGAGGAGTATCTTTGTAACAAATCATTCTTTCTAATAAATCCCCTGTTAACTCTCGTTTTTCCTAGGATGAAATATAACTATTTTTGTTTATTTATTTACTTTTTAATTTTAATACACACTATCCCTCCATGTTGCCAGGCTAGTCTCAAACTCCTGACCTCTCCCTCTTCAGACTCCCAAGTAGCTGCAACTACAGGCACACACTATTGTGTCCCGAAATTTTTAATGATTTTCATTTGTCATGCCAAATTTCCTTTTTGAGTACTTCTACTGGTTTACATATACCAGCAATACATACATTTGCTCATCTCACTCTATCATCACCAGCGTTATTATTGATTTTTATTACTTTAATTATTTTTGTTCCAGTGATAGGAAAGATAGTATGTTGTTATAGTTTTAATTTGCATTTCTTTGATTACTAATATGGTTGAACATCTTTCTTTTACATAAAATTATTTAGTATTTGACCTGTTTTTTCCTAGGGGTTCCTCTGATCTTTTAATGTATGAGAAGCTCATTATATTTTAAGTTTTTAAATAATTAATCATATTTTAAGTCAATAAATTAATTTTTAGTTATATCTATAACCATACCTTTTGCGTTTGAAAAGATACTCTTCTTTTGTGATTATTTGGGTAGTCCTATTTTCCCTATTAACAAAAAGTGTTTTTAGTTTTTACCCTAAGTTTGCTTTTTCAATGATTAAAACATTTATTTAAAAAAACTGTGATAGTCAAAATACATAAAGGATAAAGATGTACCCATCTTTTCAGCAAATAACACATTACATATACTTTTCCCCCTTTGTTTCCATGTACATTTACTCTTCAATACTTTTATGGTTTATTTTGTTGTTGTAGGAACACATGAGCATATGGATATCTATTTTCTCCAAGTTCCTGAATGTCAATCTTTCTCCATTGCTTTGTGATATTTCTTCTATAATCGATTGAAGTCATATGCGATAGTTTGAGACTTTCTATTTTTTTCCCTGTATTGACTTTCTATTTTTTACATTCCTGCATAAGGTCCACACTTATTTGTTACATAAATAAATATGTCTTTCCCAACTTTTCTTAGCTCTGAAAAAAGTCATTTATGGTAAAGTTGTATAAAAATGACTTTGCACGTGAAAGACAATAGTGTTAATATATAATACGTAGGCATGGGAGTTGTATGGAAACTAAATGTTTGAACATAGAATTCCTCTTGTGTAGGGCAGGTTTGAGATGGGTGTAAGAAAACGAAGATGTGATACATGCTATGGGGTCAGATTATGAAGGTATTTGAAAGAGAGGACTTGAAGCAACCATAGCCTTGAGCATTTTTGAGCAGAGAAAATGATGGAATCTCATGTCAGCAAGGATGCTCCAGGCTAGAGGCAGAGATACTGGCTGAAATAATGTTCTGCAGGCTAGAGGCAGAGATTCAGAGAAGCACCGGGGGAATTACAGAAATGGATGAGGAATTTTACAAGAATGGCATTGAAGCAGAAGGTAGATACATTTAAGGTAGAAATGATGGTGTTGACTCAAAAAACTATCAAGTTTCTACATATGCTAACAAAGTAAAAGACAGGAAAGAGTCAGAATTCCATTGCCGAAAGCCTTATACTTTAAAGAAATAGTAATATCGCTGACCCAAGAGGGGATGTTTTCTCCTACCATGTGGACTGCTGGATACCCCTTTTCCACTCACCTCACCATAGTTAACCCCCAAGAGACGTTGTCCTCAGCATTCTCCTCTACATTAACTCCCACGGAGGGCAGCGTCTGTGGCTCAAGGAGTAGGGTGCCGGCTCCATATACCAGAGGTTGTGGGTTCACCCAGCCCTGGCCAAAAACTGCAAAAAAAACCCCCCAAACCAACCAACCACCCAACCAACCAAACAAACAAAACTCCCACGGGGAATCTAAACATTCCAACAGTTCTTTCATCCATCAGTTCTTCAATGGGGATGATCCAATTATGATGATTGCTCACATGCTCTGCCTTACAGGTGGTCACGTGCTTCCCTCCATTCTTCTTAAGTCCCATGCAGATGAGCTTGAATGTGAACCCTTCACACCTGAAGTCTCTATCATCAAATTATGGAGAAGGAGGAGAAGGGTCAAACTTGTCTTATCTTTCATCTAAGTCTTGAAGAAAAGTCCTCAAAGATGGTCAAATCATGTCTTGGGATACAAAATCAATACCCTCAAATCAGTAGCCTTTATGTATACCAACAACAGTTAAACTGAGAATAAAATCAAAGGCTCTATTCCTTTTATAGTAGTGCCAAAAAGAATGAAATACCTGGAAATATATCTAACAAAGTATGTTACAGATCCTGGCATGGATGTGGACAGAAGGGAACACTTGGACACTTCGGTCGCAAACTAATACAACCTTTATGGAAAGAAATATGGAGAAACCTCAAAGAATTAAAAGTTGCCCTTCCATTTAATCTCTCAATTCCATTACTAGGGAGAATTCTATTCATCCCAGAAGAATGAAAATCATTTTACCACAAAGACATTTGCACCAGAAAATTTATTGTAGCTCAATTCATAGTTGCCAAGTCATGGAAGCAACCCAAATGCCCATCAACCCATAAATGGATTAACAAATTGTGGTATATGTATACCATGGAATACTATTCAGTCACAAAAAGATGGAGACTTTACATCTTTTGCCCAGATGGAGCTGAAACACGTTCTTCTTAGTAAAGTGTATCAAGAATGGGAGGAAAAGTATCCAATGTACTTAATACTATTATGAAACTAATATATAAACACTTACACACTCATATGAATGATATAACACAAACATAGTCTAGTAAGGGGGAAGGGTAAGGAGGGAGAGAGGAGGGGAGGGAGAGGGTGATTGGTGGGAGGGGGGAAGGAATTTGGGGGGAATCTCACGTAATGTGCACAATGTGAGGGTATTCAGCACGCCCCCTCCCTGCCCCCTGGGTGAGGGGCTCTCCTAAAACTTGAACTTTACCTTGGAAATGAGAACAATGTAACCTAAAAATGTGCTCCCTCATAATTAATTTGAAATAAAAAAATTAAAAAAAAAAAAAAAGGATGGTCCAATCCATCCCAGCAGAGTGTGAAGTGACTAACATTGACTTTAATTCAGCATTTGGTTGTAAATTTTTAGCTAATTACAGAATGAACCAAACTCAAAACATTGTCACTGGTCTCAATATTTTTCATTTGTAAAATGAGAGGCACAGAATGATGTTAAAAATTCTTCAGTTTTAATATCTTAGCAAGAAAAAAGTCACTGTGATAAATTAAGGACAGCTGCCTCACTGGAGCAACTTACCACTAGAAAGAAATAGAAGGAGGTAAAATTACTTTGTTAAAGGGAGTCCCTAGCAGACAGAATTTATTATGTGTTACCAATGTAAGAGCCATTCATTGAAAAATGTTCATGGGTGCTTTGTTTATCAATAAGAACAATTCAAAAGCATTTCTCTCAATCGATTGATACATAAACATAAAAATAACTTGTGAGGATGAAAGGCTATGAAAGCATTTGAAGCTGGAATATGTAGCCTCGTACTTCTAAAGTTTAGAAATCATTATGCTAGAGTATTTGAGGAAGAAGTCACAAGCCAAATTATTAAGATTATGTTCTGTGATTAGAGATCAGACACACAGGATAGACCCAATCTTCCCAGCTTTAGGTAATCAGAGAAGGAAAGATAGTTTATTAATATGAGGAAACCCACGTTGGGGGAGGCTATTGCTTCTTTTATACATAAGTTGAGATTAAGTTGATTGATTAGTCAGTACAAGGGCAAACTAGTTGTTTAGCAGAAGATAATGAGAAGCAAGGAGAAATTGTGGCTTATAAATAAAAGGAATAATTCAGGTTCATATGCAATTGCACACAGTCAGTTCTGTAGTTTGTAATTATCTTGGGTCACAATCATGTAGCTTGGTGATGTTACAAAAAGAAAAAAACCCTTAGCAATAGCAGAAAAGGCATATTATCTAGGGCTGAAAATAAATTTTAAAGTGTTTATCTTTTTCAGGGATTTCACAAAGCAGCATATGTATTATATCATTTTAATTAAAATAATAATATACAAAATATTCTTTATTTTTTCTTTATTTTTTTATAAAATATATTCTTGGCGATGATTTGGTCTGTCAAGGACAGACAGAATATATGATGATGGTCCTAGAAGATTACAATTTTTGAGATTTGCAACAATTTGGACAAACTTGAAGATGAACTGAATAGCTTAAAATATTGAAAAATTAAGGAAAAGATATGTCATGAAAGCATAAAATATATTTAGCTACTAGTCTATATTAGTACTAGTTACTATAAAATATACACAAATCTATTATAAAAAGTTAAAAGTTATCAAGACTTTCACACACACAGACCATATATGGTACTGTTAACATTTGAGAGACTTGTAAGCAAATGTAAAGATGCAGTATTGAATCATAACTGCATAAATTAAGGTAGTGCGTGCTGTACTACTGTAGTAACCTTTTAGCCACCTCCTGTGTCTATTCCAGCGAGCTCAAGTGCTTCACAAAGCCAGTAAGCGCTTAAAATGCCAGGTGAAGCTCATCATCTTTGAGTGCACTGTTCGTCTCTCAGTAAATTGCAGATCACAGTAAAAAGTGATCTCTTGTGGTTCTCTCAAGATGAGTGAATTCAGCATAAGGATCATTAAAAAAAAAGAAAGAGAAGTTTCTGAAGCCATGGCTGCAGCAATGCCAGCAAGCATGAAAACTTTGCACTTTTTGCAAAATACTATTCGATGTCATATTGAAAATGCAGCTTTTATGTAGGTGCAGGATTGTTGTAAGAGAAGCATGCACATACATTAATATGATTCGAGGAAAAGCAAAATCATGTGACAACTTAAAGCAAAAGGACGTTGAAGGATCGAAAGCTGGGGAAGTTATTGGCAGCAAAGGAGCCTTCGACAATTTTAATCAGAGATTTGGCTTAACACATGGCAAGATTCAGTCTTCCCTAAATACCATGTAAATTGAAATCCAGAAACGTGCCTAAAAGTGGTCTTTGTTGCAGGCACTAGCTTGATGGATACTCATGGGATTGATACAATATCTTTCAATTTTAATAAATTTCTGTAAATCATTAAAAAAATGGCAAGATAACAGGAGAAACAGATGACCAAGGGGCAGGAGATGAATTCCCAGATACCATTAAGAAAATCATTGAGGAAAACTGATATCTGTCTGAACAGATTTTTTAAAGCAGATGAAAGAAAAATAGAAAAAAAATGCCACCGGGGACATTCATTAGGAAGAGAAGGGAGCCCTGGGATTGAGAGGAGGAAAGGGACTGGCTAGCTCTGCTACTTTATGCAAATGCATTGCCCCAAATTGCTAACCTCTGAGCTTTGAAAGGAAACGGGATGAACCCCAGCTGCCAGTCTTTTGTGCAACAAGGCCTGGACAATGAGAACTTTTTTCTGGATTGGTTTGTTCCATTGTTGCTTTGTCCCTAAAGTCAGGAAGTACCTTGTCAGTGAGGAATTGCTTTTCAAAGTCCTTTTGATATTGAGCAATGCCCCTGGTCACCCAAAATCCCATGAGTTCAACACAGAAGATTCCAAGTGGTTAACTTGCTCTAAACACAGTGTCTCTAATTCAGCCTTCTAGATCAGGGGGTTATAAGGATGTTAAAGTTTCCTTATACTGGTACTCTGTGGAAAGGATTGTCAATGCTGTGGAAGAGAAACCCCAGTAGAAATAACATCACAAAAGTCTGGAAGGATTACACCACTGAAGATGCTAAAGCTGTTCTAGAAAAAGCCACCTAAGCCACCAGGCCCCGCATAATAAACTCCTGCTGCAGAAAACTATGTCCAGATGTTGTATATGATTTCAGAGAATTTACAACAGGGTCAATCAGGAAAATAATGAAAGAGATTGTACATTATGGTTTTAAAAAGGTGGTGGGAGGGGAAGGGTTCAAGATATGGATCTTGGAGAAATTCAAGAGCTAATAGACAGCACAGCAGAGGAAGGAACAGAAGCCTTGATGGAGTTGAATATTCTGGAGAAGAGTTAGAAGATGCAGTGCTGGGAAATAAATTGTCATTAGACAACCTGGAAATATTTTGACGGAAAATTTTTAGAAAAATGAAAAAGCAAAAAAGTCAGACAGAGCGTCCTCAACCTCTTCTGACTCTGCCACCCTTGAGACAGTAAGACCAACCCTTCTTCTTTCTTCTCCTCAGCCCGCTCAGTGAAGATGAGGAGGATGAAGACCTTCATGATGATCCACTTCCACTTAATGAACAGTGAATATGTTTTCTCTTCCTCATGATTTTCTTAATAAAATTTTCTTTTCTCTAGCTTACTTTATGGTAAGAATGTAGCATATAATACATACAATATGTATTAATCAGTTGTTTGTATTATTGGCAAGGCTTCTAGTCAATAGTAGTTTAGCTTTGGGGGAGTCAAAGGTTATACCCAGATTTTTGACTGTGTGGGAAGTTGATGCCTCTAACCTTCCTGTTGTTCAAAGGTCAACTGTAAAATACTGGTTGATTTTTTTGAGATAGTGTTCTACTCTGTCACCCAGACTAGAAGGCAGGGGTTTCATTATAGCTCACAGCAACCTCAAGCTCCTGGGCTCAAACTATCCTTCTGCCTCAGCCTCTCAAGTAGCTGGCACCACAAGTGCACACCACCATGCTTGGTGAACTTTTCTATTTTTTGTTAAGTCAGGTCTTGCTATGTTGCTCAGGCCATGCTGGGGCTCCAGGGGGACCCTGACCTGGGCTGGGGGCCTACATGGGAGAAAGCACTCAAGAAAAAAGAAGGCTTTACACCAAGTTAATATATAAAGTCTGGGTAGCTTGGAGAGGCCAACACTGTCTCTCACACACAGTGGCAGCTTGAGGCAGTGCAGCAGCACTCCAACTCCTCAGAAACTTTTTATTGATCTCTAAAAGAAAGCATTGATCTCTAAAATGCAAAGGTGTCAAAATTCAAAAATAGGATTAAAAAAGAATCGTAAGCCCCCTGGAAGGTTGGGTAGAAGTGTAACAGTTGGGTAATCAGGAACATAGGGTAATAAATTGTCAACAAGGGACTGATAATACATTTAGAAAGGGGGAGAGGAAAACAAGTTTCATCTCTGCAGGGCAAATGACACAGCTTCCCTAATCTAACTGCCAATCAGGAGTCCAAAGGTCTCAGGATGGTCTTGATCACATTACTGTCTGGGCTGCCTCTGAGCTTCTTTCATCTTTGGTGGTCTTAATAAGGGGCAACAGGGATAGACCACCTCTATTCTTTACCCTGAATTGGAGGGCCTGTAGAGAGATCAGCCTGTCTGCCTCCCACAAGGCTGGTTTCAAACTCTTGGCCTCAAGTGTTCCTCCTGCCTTGGCTTCCCAAAGTGCTAGGATTACAGGCATGAGCCACCATGCCTGACCTGTACTATACTTTTTACTATTATTTAGCTGTCATAGGAGATGCGTAGAAGACCATATAACTCAAAGGACAGGAGAAGTGAGAACATTTTGTAAATATAAGAAACACCTGTAACAACTTGGCACTATAACATCTTGGTGAAAAGGGCATGGGGAAGGGATTCAGCTTTCCTTAACATGAGAGCATGTGAGATGAGACAAGAACATCAGTGCTTGGCAGTCTCCACACCTGTGGTGCAAATAGCCATGGGATTAGGTCTATAAGTAGCTGCAGGAGAGGTTAGTCGGGGGTCATTCATTCTTTCACAGACTAGCTCACCCTGACTTTTTTGCTCCTCCTGCACTAAGAAGGCTGCTAAGATTTGTTCTTCTGCTAAGACTGTTTCTCTTCTTCAAAGACTGCTTTTCTCTCTCTCTCCTGGAAAGATGAATTGCCCTCCAGCACCTAAGGGGAGTTGTTCCCAAGCAAGGTAGCACAGCGGTCCACATCCAGACTATTAGATAGGCTGGGCCCTGACAGAGATGACTGCTCCATGTATGTTGTTGCCCCTGAAAACCTTCATACTAAATACCTCATCCTCCAACTTTAGTATGTTAGAACAAGGCTGTGTTGCATTTGCACCAATAGAGTTAATATTACTTATAACTTGTTGCACGGTATCACTTAAAACAGTAGCTTTAGCACAGACATTTTGCTGAAGCAAGATAATGAAAAGAAATGACAGCATGCAGATCTGTTACTACTTTCTTTAAAAATCTGTGCAATATGAGAGAAAACAATTAAATTCAAGTGGGGGGAAGGGGAAACGGGGAGTGGAGTTGGTAAGCCTCTATCTAATGGGTACAATGTAGGAGTATATGTCATTGCAGGCGAAGGACTTAACTACAACTCAGATACTACCTAACAAATGCAAACAATGTAATCTAATTGTATGTATTGTTATATTAATCTGAAATTTAAAAAAGAACAAAAAAATTTGTGCCATAAGACTTTTACGTTTTCCTGTCATGGAAGGTGCACCATCTGTACAAACACTCACTAAATTTACCAAATTCAGTCCAACTTCTCGATATTTATCTTGGAAGTTGTTGAAGATACATATTCCCGTGTTCTTTTAACAAGGCTGTCCAAAGTGAAGAACTCTATGAGGCAAAGACAATCTTCTGTTATGACCTGAGTGCAGTATAATACCTGGGCTGAGTCAGTAGTATCAGTTGATTCATCCAAAGCCATTGAATCATATGTATTTTCCTTTTGAAGTACTGCATTAAGCTGTTCTGTTAAGTTGGAGGCTAATTCATGCTGCCGATCAGTTATGGCTGTCCTTGAAAGAAGCAGTTGTTTGTACTTTGAAATGGTATCAGGGTTTAAGAAGTATCCTACAACTTCAACAACGCATTCTTTTACAATTTCTACATCACTACATGGCATCTCCTTTTTCCTGTGTATACAAGCTATTTTATTATTTTATAAATAATGCTTCAGTGGCATTATTTCCAGGCTGTATTGCTGCTTGAGAGAATTGTCTTTGCTTTTGCATTTCATTTTTAAATTTCTTTAATACAACTTTTTGCACCTCTCCATCTAAAGTATTTGTGGTTATATTATATATAATATAATATATTATATTATAATAATGCTGATGAGTATTGAATTTCTTTAATGTTGATATTACAGTATCACAAAGCAGGCAAATTGTTTTATCTTTAGCAGAAACAAGATAATATTGAATTCCCAATTCTCATTAAAAAATCTTCTTTCTTCCTTATGGTTCTCTTGGTCTTTTTGACATGATGGACTGCTAAGCAGACACAATAAAAAATACCACTGAGCACAAATTTCACTGCAAACGGAAACACAGTACACCATTGTCAAAAGCTGATAACAGACTGGTGTACTTGACCTTATAAACTTTTGCCAAGCAGCCTTGTGCAGTAGTGGTGCCAGTCAGGTGGGGGAAGTTAGAACTAATTCGTAAGTGTAGTAGCTGTCAATTTCACCCTATGGCTTACTAATATTTTAATTATGCCAGCCAATGTCGGAAGATTATTTCATTGAAACTTACTCTTTCTTATTTTAAATATATTCATTTTAAAAATAAAATAAAAACACAAAAAACAACACAAAATGTATTGATAAAAAGAAGAGGATTTGTTCTGTAAAATTTGGATTCAGTCAAAAGGGCACACTTAAGGACCTAGAGGTCCACATGTGGCCGTAAGGCCTCAGAATCCCCACCTAGAACGTGGTCCTAGGCCTTCACGTTCACTCACTACTCACTCACTGACTCACCCAGAACAACTTCCAGTCCTGCAAGCTCCACTCACGGTAAGTGCCCTATGCAAGTCTAACATTTTAAATCTTTTACACTGTATCTTTACTGTACCTGTGGGAAGCTCATTCCTTTATGAAACATAACTCCCCAGTCTTCTAGGAAGACCTTTTAGCATCTATAAAATCACTTGTGGGGAATAGAGCTGCACTTACTGCTATAGTTGGGGCATAACCTGCCTCTTTCTACTTAATATCTAGTGCAGAACCCCTTACGTCTCCTAGACAAGCAGTCAGCAATTTTTTTCTGTAAAGGGTCAGACGGTCACACAAGCATAGCCATAGGTAACACAGGTATACAAGGAGGTGTGGCTATGTTACAATACAACTTTATGTTTTGTAAAGTTTTGGGTTTTAAAAAAATAAGCACTGGGCTGAATTTGGCCTATAGTTCTCAGTTTGATGTCCCATGTCTCAGGCTAAAATATAGTTAAAGAGAACAAAAATACCTAAAAGAGACTTTAAATAAATAAATGTGAAACACCACGTACCAAGTAGACACCATAGTTCATCACAAATTGATAAAATTGGCTCAGCGCCTATAGCTCAGTGACTAAGGGCGCCAGCCCCATACACTGGAGCTGGTGGGTTCGAATCCAGCCCAGGTCTACCAAAACAACAATGACAACTACAACAATAACAAAAAAAAATAGCCGGGCATTGTGGCGGGCACCAGCTACTTGGGAAGCTGAAGCAAGAGACTCACTTAAGCCCAAGACTTGGAGGTTGCTGTGAGCTGTGACACCATGGCACTCTACCCTGGGCAACCTAGTGAGACTCTGTCTCAAATAAATAAATAAATAAATAAATAAAAAATAAATTGATAAAATCATCTCTGCACATCTTTGAACCATCTGGATTGGGATGAATTACATGTGAGTCTGTAGGTAAAAGGGGGATGGGTCAGATGGATCTTCTGTTCTAGAATCATTTGAATTGTAACCACTTACATTTCTCCCAGATCCTTACAGTCTTTAAGATTTTCATGCTACCTAAATTAAATTTAAAGAGGCTGCATGGCTTCATAGAAGAAAGATTTAATTCAGACTGTGTTACTGATTACTTAATCTCTTCTGAATAAGTATTTTTCACATTCAGGCATTGATCTCAAAGCAGTGCTCTGCTGCTAAAATGCTCAGATTAAATATTGTTTCTGGGTGTGTCTGTGAAAGTGTTTCTGGATGAGATTTGCCTTTGAATGTGTGAATTCAGTAAAGTAGATCCTCTTTGCACTCTCCCCTCCCACCACCAATTGTTTGAGTATTGCCCAAATCATTGGGGGCCTGAATAGAACAAGGGCAGAGAAGAAGGAATTCTCTCTCTCTCTCTCTTTTCCTGCCTCACTGCTTGATCTGAATATCTCATCTTCTCCTCTCCTTGGATTTGATTCACACCATCAGATCCTCTGGTTCTCAGCCTTTGGACTCAGAAGGAATTACACCACCAACTTTGCTGAGCCTATAGCTTGCATAAGGGAGACCATGGGATTTTCAGTCTCTATAATGCCGTGAACCCATTCCTCAAAGTAAATCTCTCTCTCTTTGTTCTGTTCCTCCAGAGAATCTTTGCTAATACATTACCACTAGCTCACAAGGTTTCTGCCTGACCCGTAGTCAGACATTACCTGTTCCGGAATCTACAACCAGTTACTCTCTAATTTGAAATGTCAGTGGTTCACATTGCTCTTCAAAGAGCACCAGCACCTCTGGTTGCTCCAAACCTAAACAAGTTTGAAAACTGCTGATTTATGTAAAATGGAGCTGAGTTGGGCTGCCTACCTCACTGAGTTGCTGGGAGGTGAGGATCAAATAAGATTATGAAGAAACTGGCTTTGAAATCTCTGAAGTGCTCTAAGGTGCATGAGATTATGACTGGCAGTCATTTCACCCACACTGGGGCATAAAGACAAATGACTTGGTCAAGTCACTCAGAAGTTACATGGAGCCTAACTCTTAAGTTTTCTGAGATGGCATTTCTCCCTGGCCTATGTGGGAAATACCTTACTCTGGATTATCAGCAATGCTATTTCACTATAAAAGCAGAACAACTCAGAGGATTTAGAGCCCACGGTTCCTTAGTTGGGCCACAGTCTTTCCTTTTTAGATGGTACATAAGCCATGCTTTTGTATACGCAATGTGGCAGACAAAAGGAACATTTGGGGCATAAAAGATGTGGATTTTAGTGTATGCAATTCCATTTTTCTGTAAGCTCTTACAAGGTCAGGTATATATCTCAACCACTTACTATTCCATAGAACTTTGCCAATGTCACTCTTTTGAGTGATACTTCTTGGGACACATGCTGTACTCTGAGACTGCTCCCAGAGTGCACTGTGTGCTGCAGGGTGTGAGAAAGACACACGGCCTGTGATTTCTCCTCCCGGTAGGAGCCTTTCTTGGTACTGGAGTAGGTGGTTAATAACTTAGCCTTTTCACTTGGAAACAGTCTGGAGCTTGATCAAAATCTTTGGCACTCCTCTCCCTCTGTCCCTTCCCCAGCTGCTTTCTTCTTTTTTGTTTTTCCATCCTCCTCCCCCAAGAGATAAAGGCAAATCAAGGAGCAGAGGCGAGACATGCAGGGGAGATCATAGTGCCACTTTGGAAAATTTAAAACTACATGAATTGTGAAATGGAAGTTTCCAAATAAAACACAAGGTGTTATTGAAGTGGGCTAATGGAGGGGAGGGCATGGGAGCAGACTGGGAGTCACTGGGTGTAGGGAAGGAGGGTGAGGGAGGAGAGATTCAGGGAGGGGTCTCTGGCCACCTGGAACATTTTATCGCAAAAGAGTTGGATTTCACGAACAGCCTTCATGAGGTGTTGGGAATGCGAGCAGAGCTCCTTGATGATCATCATGCTAGACTGTTGCAACAGTGAGCACGTGGGAAAAGGGATGCTTCCCTCTAGTTGAGTGGTAGAGGCCAGTGTGTTGGGCACAGGACAAGTGTAGGAATGTGGGTATCTAAGGGAAGGGTGGTGGTAACTAACGTTGAAAATAACTTCACAATATATATTCCAGAGATGTCTCATGTTAGGAAATCAGGGCCAAAGAGAAGTGGAGACTTTTGGAGGAAAAGAAATGTTGAAAGGAAAGTGGGAAGTGGAGAGAAAGGAAGGTTTCAATCAGGCCACTCATCTGGAAGTGAGGAATGTTGTGAAAACCTGGGCAGGGAGAGAGCCTTTTTGGGATGGTGAGGGAGCAGATAGTTGGATTAAGAGTCACAAATCAGGATCAGAATGTAGAACACTCAGCCTGTAGAATTACACAGGAGAGTCACTGGGAGTCATGTGTTGGCACCAGGGGCAACAGAAGGGCAGGTTGTAGACAAATAGATTGTTTTGGCCAACTGATGGCATAGGACACCATGTCAAGGATAAAAGAACGCTTTAGCCCCACCTCCAAGTGCTCCACAGTGCACATATCTCAACCTTGGCATTTCTTTGGGGGACACTAACGTAGGCTTAAAATTTGTAAAATTCATAGAATTGTGTGATAACTTACTATTTGTGAGACCCCTTCATCCTATACCAACATCAGTAATAGAGCGAGGCATTCAAACAAATACTTTGCACAAATCACATTCCTAATAAGGGGAGGGGCCAGGGTTTGAGTGTGGGTGGTTGAATTCCAGAGCTTGTGTTTCAATCCCTGTACCCACAACTAAGAAATAAACCCTGGTATCAAAGATTCTGACACATAAACCAGCAATGAGAGGAAATGTTATGGAGCCCAAAGAAGGAAGCAATTAAGTACAAAGATCTTACATACTAATAAAAACCTGGGGTATGAGGGCCAGTCAGCTACATGATCATTTTCAGAAGGGACACAGTTTATCTTTCTGTAAGTTCAGACCATGAGTTTCCTAGACACCAGATATTTCGCGTATTTGTGGACTAAACAGCAATGCATTCATTCCAAGGTTCTCAGATAGCAGACACAGGGCTCATTACATCATAGTCAATAACTTTGATTCAAATAAATTTTTTCGGTTGTAGAAAATTTTAAACATACCCAATAGTAGAGAGGATATTACATGAGCTCCCAGGAACCCATCAAGCAGCTTCAACTCTTATCATCATTTTGCTATGCCTGCATTACATCGTAACCATCTTTCCCCTCTCACATGTTTTTTTCTTTGGGAGGGATTTGAAAGCAAACGTAAGCATTTATATAATCGTGTTGGTAAATGTTTCCGTATCTATCTAACATACCAGATCTTAAAAAAGTAAAATGATTCCAACCCATGAAATTAACAATAATGCCAAATATTTCTTTAATATCCAGTGTGTGTCCAACTTTTCTGATTAATAAACATAATTTCAATGGGAGAATATTTATATCTTTCGTGTAGTCTAGAAGTAGACCGTTACCCTTCTCAGTTTCACTTTTGCCAGATTTGAAAAGATACAGAACCTTTCTGGTGAACAATTTAGGTTGTTAGGAAACAAACAAAAAGAACAGTTTTAGTGACAGCACATGGAACATAATTTTATTAACGAGGTTAAAGCCAGAAAGTTGGTTGAAAAAGAAGCCCCCAGGGATGATGGACATGTAGCAGGGTGTGCCCAGGTGAGCTCCGCCGAGGAGGTAGTGCTACAAAAGTCCGCACACATTGAGGAGGAAGATGGTCATTGTGTACAGGAAGCCCGAGCAGGTAACTTAAAGGCTGGTTTACTCTTTTCCTTTCATCACTACCAAATGCCTTCCCTAACCTCCTCTATACCATCATATGCTCTCTACTCAGCACTCTTTGAATCAATCCAGGCTTCAGGGTAACTATCATCATTTTATCTTTCAGATTTCTTCTGTCTTTGACTTTGGAAAGGCACCTTATAAAAAACAAAATTGAAAATCATGTAGTTTTCCTGATTTTGTAAACATATATGCGTGTGTGTATACATATATATACATACATGCTCAGACATCTGAAATATGTGTTATGTTTTTAGGATAGCATATTCCTAGGATCTCCTTTAATTTTTTTCATAAGCACGTGAAAGCTTCCCCCACCCCATCAGTCTTCATTCTTTTCATTCTTTTCTCAGTATTTACTGAACACTTACTATCTGTCAACTATTACCAAGTCTACATTGATGAAAAATATGTGTAGTATAATGCTTGTCTTCAAGGAGGAAGAGATGCAGGCAAATGATAAATGTCTGTTATGGGCTAACCTCAGAACCATTGGGGCCGCTATCTGTCAGGGGGATACCAGAGTGGAAGTCTAGTACACAGGGGTGGGCAAGGCAGCAGAAATAGGAGTCAAGTTGGAGAATTCAAGTGTGCCACCTATCAGAAGCTGGAATGAGGAGAGAAGCCAGGTAAAAGTATTTGTTTTTTTTTTTTTTAGTATGGGGGTGGGGAGAAGGTGAGGAACTCGGAATAATAAAGGTGGCTGCAGAGTTAAACGTCCCATTCTCATTTACTGTGTGTGCACCTCACTCCTAGCTGTCTCATGGGAGCTGTAAACTCGAGGAATTATATTAAACTGTATTGAAATCTAGAGTCTGAAGAGGAACCACCTGTGGCCTAATAGCTTCATGGTTGAGGCAGCTTTTGGGATGGCTGGAAGGGATTTGGGATTCAGTTTCACTAGACCACAGTGCCACTTCCTAGGCAAGGGAGTAGGATGGCTGTGACTTGTGTGGATTTGCTTTTCCTTCAGTTTATTACAACACTAACAAGGTATTAGTAGAGTGATACCCATGAGATAAAGAATACAAAGGCCTGAGTGTGCCTCCCTTACTCGACATGGTGTTGTCAGAGTTTGATCAGCTGGCAGCCTATGTAAAGTGAGGAATAAGCCAGAGCTTGCTACCTGTTCTACCTTCACTCTTCGTGGAGACAGCTTAGCACCCGAGTCTACCCTGTTAACATATAAGCACTATCTCGCTGCCCCACGGTTAGGGGCTTCTGGGTGTCATCTCTGTATTTTTGGACCTATTCAAAGTTCAAGTGTTGCACTTGGGCAGTGGCTGAACAGCAAGGTCATGAACTATTCTAATAGGGACAAAGAGGTTTGTGGGTGTGTGTGTGTGTGCATGTGCATACATTTAAAAGATTTTCTGGATGTGTCTGATCTCACGAATTTCAACATGTCACATACATACATTCTCACATGCACACAAGCAGTACATTCATTCTGTAGTTGAATAACCACATTGGCATATCTGTTCTACTCACGGGCAAGTTGACTAGAAGGCACCCTGGAATGGAAAAGGACAGAGTTTATTCTCTCAGTGTCCCGTAGAAGTTGGCCTTGGGGTTAAGGTGGGGGGGAGAGGGGTTAGGATAAAGTCAACAGCATCTGAGAACTCAAAAGCAAACAATAGAAAGCATGTTTGTGGAGGATGGTAAGTATGACGATGGGGTTAGGTGACGAGTGGGAGTAGAAGAAAGTGGTATTAGTAATGGAAATGACTCGTGCAAAGCTTTCAAGATGAGAACGCAGTGTATCCAGAGGCCCGAAAGCCACTCGTCATGATGTCTTCTCAGTGTTGCAATGATGACCTATGGAACATTTTGAACTGTTCTTTAAGTACAGCCCGAAGTTATTTGGTGGGACTCTCATATAAATGAAAGCTACTTTGTGATTAGGAACATTTTCTTTTGTAAACATCAGAAATATATACTGTAATAATCAACCACCTTAGTTGTACAACTTTCGCAGGGTTGAAAATGCTAAGGCCTCGTCCAGTTCATTCTCTGGAAAGGGAGCTGAAGCTCTCTATTCTGAGCCTCAGCCTTGGGTTTCAAGTGCTGGGCTGTAATTTGCAGGTTTCCTCCCCTTTCCTAAGGAATTCGTCTAGAGGAGCGGTTCTCAACCTTCCTAATGCCGTGAGCCTTTAATACAGTTGAGAACCGCTGTTCTAGAGAGAGAATTTACTGGTCTTGCAGGCATTGTTTGCTGTGCTTCAGTTTTCTTCGATGTAAAGAAGAAGGAACCTTGCACAATCAGCTGAGATAGGATGAGGAAGGGCTGAATAGATGGGGGGACACCAACATTCATTCAGCCATTGTTAACTGTTGGGCCTCTCAAAGCTTTTAATTCTCACACCTTTATGAGCCAGGGTAGGAGAAAATACATTTTAAGTTACAAAGCAGAATACAAACTATAGGCTACGCAATGAAGACTTTGGAAGCATTTCCCCTTTGATCATACATTTAATAGAGTCTCAGTAATCGCTCTTTTCAAGAATGTAGTATGACTGAGAAATGCAAGCAGGCAGCTTTTGCTACTTTTTTGTGGTCTTTGCCTTAATCCATTCTTTCCGGTTTTTCTAGCTCGTCAGTTCCCTCTTTATGACCCTTGCTGATAGGATACACTTTAACTGGCAGAAGCGTAAGCCAGCTTTGAGTACTCCACTGGGAAAGTAAAAAGATCCAGTAGATGTCATAAAAGCAGGCATGGTGATGACTCAGAGGGTGAGAATCAGGCCTGTAATTAGACAGGTCTGGACTTGGAAGGGTGGAGTGAACTTACTTGAAACGGTTTCTATGGGGACTGGGTGTGCTCAGCATTTCCTCTTGGAGAGAAGGGAACAGCAGTCTGTACCATCAAGTTCATAGACACCCAAACAGCCTGTCTGTGTGTGTCTCCTTAAAGTGGCTTGTCTTGGTTCTATGCTCGTCTGTCCTGTGGCTGCTGAGATTCCACCCAGGATCACATGTGTTGAGTGGCTTTGCCTGTTACTTACGGCACTGGAGAACAGGTAGCTGCCTCGCCAGTGGGAGACATCTAGTCCTCACGATGTGTTTGCTGCTTTTCATCATTTTCAAAGTAGTCCGTTTCTCTCAGGTTCCATCCAAGCCTACACTTTGGGCCCAGATTATCTTGAAAGGGTGGTTTATAGGATCATTAGGAGAGAATCTAATTAGATAGTCAAGAGCATCTGAAAACTCAAGAATAAACAGGAGAAAGAATCTGTGGGGAATGATGAGCATGATAATGAGATTGGATGATGACTGGGAGTATAAGGGAAAAAAGCACATGTGTACCACCATGACTTACATATGTGGATGTATTTCCAGTAATATTTTTTTCTGAAACTTTCTTTGTATTCTTTTTTGCATTTAGCCCTTTTCTAACATCATTAGGATATACCTGGATGACATGAATTTAAAGGCTGAACGTTATTCCATTCTATGAATGTGTGATCTATATTAAGCATTCCCCACTGTTGACATTTGGTTCTGATTTTTTTCCCGCCATAAATCACAGTGTAATACCATCCCTGCACTTTCATCTTTGTGCGACAATAACACATCTAGACCTCGAATAAGTTTTAGATAGCCGAGGAAAAGAGAAGACATTGAGTTATCTGTTTTTATCTCTTTTTCCTTCTGACCATGATTGGTTCTGCGACATCTTTTCTCTTTTCCAAGAAGCCACAGGAACTTAAAACGTGTTTGACCATAGTGTTCCCTAACCTACTGGCCTCAGCTAATTTGCTATTCAGCTTCTACTGAGTATTAAGCATGATGGGTATTAATTTGAAAAGACATATATTTACCATAGTAGAGAAGTATCTTTCTGGTCTGAGTTTTAGAGGTATTATTAAGAGTTAAGGATTCATTTTTCCACGTGCCTTTCCTACATCTATTGAAATGATCCTATGGCTTTTCTTACTTGACATTCCTGTGATAGAGAGTAGAAATAACTTACCTATGGTTGAATACTTTTTAAATTCTTCTGGAAAAAACATATTTCATTGATTGTCATATATCAATAGGTTTGCTTTTTATCTATTGTGGTTGACTAATTTTGGTTTGCTACATGAATATTCAAAAGTTAAGAGGCAGTGTTTGAATATAGTGAAAAAACAAACACAGATATTTGGGGTCAAAAATATCTGAATTTTAATTCTAGTTGTAATACTTCTAATTCTGTGATCTTGGGCATTTTTCTTCTCACCTTCGGGATGCATACTTTCTATAGCTTTTGAACCATAGAAACATGAAATATTTTGTATTTTGTCTTCCCCATTTGACTTTCTATCACATACATTTTCCACGGTATTGTGTTATCTTTGAAGGCTGTGTAACATGCAATTCACTAAAGGTAGTTCAAGGTAGCATAGTTTAAGGTGTCTTGTTGGGCATTTTCCCAATGCTCATATTTTCACCAATAATAATATTAATTCTACAATAAGTTTTATCACACTTAAAACTTCCTTTATATTAGCTCAAAGTATATAAAAATATTTCTAAGGGCATATATTACCGAAGTGCTTTCTAATATTATTATACTATCTATTCAAAGGAAAGGAAATCAGCATCTCAAATAGATACCTGCACCATCATGTCCATGGCAGCATTATTCACAGGAGCCAAGGTATGGAAACAACTTAAATCTATGGTGGATCGATGGAAAGAGAAAATGTGTCTAGATATGCACAATGGGATACTACTAATCAGCCATAAAAAGAATAAAATCCTGACATTTACAATAACATAGATGGATATTATGCTGAAGGATATCATGCTACGTGAAAAAAAAAATCAAGAAACAGAAAAACAAATACTGTATGATCTTACTGACATGTGGAATCTAAAATAGTCAAACTCAGAGACAGAGAGACTGGAATGGTGGTTGCCAGGGGATGGAAAAGGGACGGGTGGGAGAAATCAGGAGACGTTAATCAAATGGTACAAACTTACAGTGACAAAATGAATAAATTCTGGGGTTCTAATCTATAGCATGGTGACTATCGTTCTTAATACTGTAGCACGTGTTTGGAATTTGCCAAGAGAGTAGATCTCAAGTGTCCTTATTGCTCTCTCTCTCCTCGATTGTTTTCCTGGCTGTCTCATAAATGGCACTACCCAGCAAAATATTATTTAGTAGCAAAATATATTTTAATCAAAAAGTTATTTTAAGTAACTGAATAAAAATGTGGACCAGGAGCTTTCCCAACAGACAGCAGAGTATGTACATTTTGGAGGGTGGAGCAGCATCTATTTAATATAATTTTTATATAGAAAATACAGGCATATTTAAAAAGGCAAATATATACGAAAGTACGGCACAAGGAATAACAACAGACATCACAGAATTAAAAAGTAAACCGCAAATAACACGTTTACTAAACGAAACAAGGCCCAGCACCATGTTGGACTTTCTTTGCGTAACTTCCAGGATGCCCAGACACTGCTAGGAAGAGATGAACCTGCTTTGGGGAGAGCCTCCTGGGTGTGCGGTGGCTAAAACCCGGTCCTCCTCTTCCTGGAAGAAAAACAAAATAGATTCAAGAGAAAAGACTGAACTAAGAGGAAATGGCTCTTTGGGGGATGATTACAATAGGATTCAGAGTCTCAGATACTGGGGCGCTATCTGGGATGTTGTTTGTAGGGAAGGGGTTGTTCCATAAGAGAAGGAAGGGCAGGGAGCAAAGCTACCAGTTTATGAAAAGTTCTAAGAAGCAGCAGACCTGGGTTTCACCCTCGATTTTGCCACCAGTTTCCCGTCTTACAATCTTATGTCAAATGAGAGACCTCAAGGTCTCTTAAAGAACAGTTTATGGTTTTTAGTTACACCATTTGTTTGGGATCAATTTTCTTGATCAATAGAACAACGGTATCTCAAAAATAAACAGCCCCGTGTTGTCTTCAGCAGCACATATACTAAAAGCAGAACTATATAGGGAAGACTGGTATGACCAAAGATGAGCACAGAGGTCAGAGGACACACAAGGGAGTCCTAATGAATAGGAGTTTTCTAGAAGAATCTATCAAGGTATGAGGAAGAGGAGCTGCCTGTCCTCCGGTGCTTGCTAGCCTCTCCTTGAATGCGGAGATTACACCTCTTGGCTTAATTTCCCATAATTTCTTGGATTCCTGTATCAAATGTGTGTACAAAATTTAAATTCTGTTTTCTTTATTAATATACAGTATTTTCATATAAGTTAATTACAATGCTTCCCTTAATGAAGGGAGAGCTCCTGTGGAAATATTTTGATGTTGAGAAACCAACCAATCTCTGAGTTTCCCTTTCCTTATCTATAAAATGAAGGTGTTGAAATATAAAGTCTGAAATTATAAGACAGTTATAAACACTTTCTGTTCTTTCTGATTCACTGTTTTCTTTTCTTTTCTTCTTTTTATTCTCTTTCATTTTCTTTTTCTTTCTTTCTTTTTTTTTTTGTTGGGGATTCATTGAGCATACAAGAAACCAGGTTACACTGATTGCATTTGTTAGGTAAAGTTGCTCTTACAATTGTGTCTTGCCCCCAAAAGGTGTGGCACACACCAAGGCCCACCCCCCTCCCTCCTTCCCTCTCTCTGCTCTTCCTTTCCCCACCCCTCCCTCCTTCTTTCTCTCTCTGCTCTCCCCTTCCCCCACCCCCACTGTAACCTTAATTGTCATTAATTGTCCTCATATCAAAATTGAGTACATAGGATTCATGCTTCTCCATTCTTGTGATGCTTTACTAAGAATAATGTGTTCACTTCCATCCAGATTAATACGAAGGATGTAAAGTCTCCATTTTTTTTAATGGCTGAATAGTGTTCCCTGGTGTACATATACCACAGCTTATTAATCTATTCCTGAGTTGGTGGGCATTTAGGCTGTTTCCACATTTTGGCAATTGTAAATTTTGCTGCAATCTCTCTCTCATTTTCTTAAATTCTTTAAGTTCTGCTCTCAAGTAAAACTATCATCTTCATCTTGGCAGCTTCTAAATATATTTGTCTGTTTCAAATTTGCTTTTTAGAGTTAAGTATATTTCTTCTCCCTTTGCAGAGAGGTGAGGACATTTATTGCCCTAAGACTTTTTTTGCTAATTAAGTTTTTACTTTAATAGCCTTTTTGTTTTTGCAAGTTGACTTTGGCATTCTGATCAAAATGACGTAATAGGAAATGGAAAAATAAGAGTTGTTTTCAGTTAATTGAATCCCCCACTTTAAAAAACAAATATGGAAATACTTACTTGTTTTTAATGCTTCCTGTAAGATGGGGTTAAGTGTACATAATACAAATCTAAGTGATACAGTGCAGTAATGTATACTGAAGTCTTAAAAGAGAGCTGATAATATAGTGATATTGCAACATTCATGAGGACAATGTTCCAGTATTATAAATACTTTACCTATGATATGGCATAATATGTCTGATATTTCCTGAGGTTTCAAAAGACTTAAATGATATTTTAACTATTTTTTCTCTTTGATTTATTTTTGTTTTTATTTTTGTAATAATCTTTTTAAACTATATTTGAAATGAGAAACCAATAGAGGGAATATGTTTTTCCATAAATTTTCTTTTAGTCAATTAAATATCATACATATAAACACTAAAAGTATGAAATGAAACAAAAATATTTGACTTTAAAAATAAACATTTCATATCATTTTTAATTCTATTCTTTCTGATAATTGAGAACTCAAACATCTATTAGGCCATTTTAAATAAAATCGATTAAGTTTACTATTTATTTTACATCTTCGCACATGAAGGATACAATCTTCTGTTCAAGAAGATGATTTTTTATTTAATCTTGTCTTCCCCTTTTTCTTTTTAATTGGCAAAATAACATGGAATGCCTTGTGTTTATTTTTGAGATCTCATTGTTCTATTGGTCAATCCTGAACTAATATTTCTTAGCTTTGGCTTCAGTTCAAATTTAGAGATTGTATTTCAAAATGTATACATTCCAACTAGATAATACTTCCTATTATCAAGTTGCCTTGAATTTTGGAGTCCATATGTAATAGGGAGAGATTAGGTTTAGATTGTCTTACCTGGAACAGTCATGTCCCGTCCAAGCAGAGAGACAGTGGCATCGGTTTGGTCTCACACATTTTCCACCATTTAAGCAGGGAGACTGGCACACAGCTGGGATGGGAAATCATGCATTTATTTAAATTAATACTAAGCAATTCTGAAGATGGCCCTGAAAGTACACGGCGTGAGATCTGCCTCGATGTCCTCAGCGGGCGCCATTTGCATTATCCATTTCTGACACCCGCCTGGACCTCACCTCCCTTATCCCTCCAGGCTAGTTAATTTTCACATTTAAGTCCCAGGTTACATCCTACCTACTTCTTAAAACTTTTGCTGATCACTTCCATCAGTGTATTAATTTTTCTCTTCTTTAATCTTTTTTTTTTTTGCTTTGCAATTTTTGGCCGGGGCTGGGTTTGAACCCGCCACCTCCTGCATATGGGGCCAGCACCCTACCCCATTGAGCCACAGGCACCGCCCTCTTCTTTAATCTTTTTTAATTTCGGCACCCAGTCTGGGACTTTTACTGCTTCGAACTATGAATTTTTCATAGGCTCAATTAGACTGCAAATTTCTGAGGAAGCTGGCAGTGAATCTATGACCGGATGAGTGACTAAATCAGGTAACAGCTCTTGTGATAGTAAAGTAGGCACATGGATTGTCTAAAACAACAGATGATTCAATAGCCCTTTTGTGTTTGGCTGGGAGACACATTTTGTGGCTTTTATCAGCTTTAATTGGAATTACAGAACTTAGGCTAGGATTAAAAATTAACCACAGACGAAACTCGGAGAGGACACTCAAAAATTTACTGCTATGATATAGGTGTCCTTCTCACAAATACACGTCTCATGAGCAAACTCTTCATCTGTTTGAATCTCTTCGTTAAATTTCTCTTCTAATTTGGTTATCATTTCTCCAGACTTCATTACATCTCACCAGTTTGGTTTCGATTACTTCCTAACTAATCTCTTTCTTGTAAACCCTGCTTCCTGCCATTTTCCATACTGCTGCCAAAATCACATTTCTAAAAGAAAATCTGATCTCACGTGATTTTCCTGCTTAAAACCTTTCTGTGGTCTTTCTGTTGCTCCCAGGACATAATCCTGCATCTTGAACTTGGCACACAGTGCATTTCCTCATCCGTTGCTGTTCATCTTTTCAGCTTCATTTCCACCCACACCCCTGTATTTCCTCTGTGGCTTGAGTTACAATTTGTTGAACACACTTATGTACTTTAGGCTTCATGTCTTTGGCTAGAAGGGTCTTCTTCTGGTGAGTCTTCCTCTTTCTCAGATTCCCCTGTCTTCACTGTTGTCATAACTCATTTTATAGAATTTGATTAGCTTCCATCATAATATATCCTGGTTATCTATTCAAAGGCCATCTGCACACCCTCCTGTTTTCTAGATTACAATTCCGGAGGGCAGCAGCTCCTATGCTAAGGCAGCTACTGCAAGATGTGTAAAAAGGAAAACTATATGGCTCGCTGTTATTTAGGAGATTATTCTAGTTAGAGAACAAAGGAGCTAAAAGAAATACCAATAAATCAGATCAATGGAGCTTTGCACAACATGATTTTAACTGTGTAATATCTGTAGAAATGAAATGTTAGAAAATAGCTTATGATGATATGGAACCAGTTCAGAGATAAGAGGAAACTTAGGCAGGCTCTGGGTTAAGGAAGGTTGGAAAGGATTATAGGAAATAGGAGACCCTGAGCAAATAAGAGATTGAAGAGGAGGACACAGAGTGGGGGGTGATGAGGAAGCCACCACTGCAGGGGACAGTGTGTGGGCAGTGGGATGGGAAGGGAGTTGTCTTTCAGTTGCGCTGAAGCCTGTCTGTGTAGCGCTTTGGATGTCAAAGGAATCCGGCCTGGCTGTAGAGACAGTGGAGAACCATTTTAGGTTCTTAGGGCAAAGATATGGCAGAAGTAATACACTGGCGATGCCCAACCTGGGCATGGGGATGGGCAGGTCAGCTGGTAGACTTTGGCCATGATCCAGAGTCTTTTATTGGCTGGTGACAGGAAGGAACAGAAAGAATGATAGTATTGGTAATCTCGGATGAAGGGGAGGGAGAGTTAAAGGTAAGGTGCCTCGAAAAAGGCAGGGCTGGTTTGCAGTGAGCAGGAGAGAGGTAGATAAATATCAAAGTTGATTTGTTATTGAAAAAACGAATGAACACTATACAGATTGCTTTAAGAGCCTCAAATAAAACTGGAAATGCAGGCTCCAGGACATTTTTCCTTTTCCAAGTTCATGGATAGCTCAGTTTCGGCTTTAGGTAAGGTGACTGCACATCTGATTTTGCCTGTGACAGCACCTTTTACTCCCATTTCCGTAGTTTACTTATTTATTTTTTACTATAAAACCAAAATTACCATCTCTAGTGATGAAATAATGAATTGAAAACAAAATACCTGTCTGGTAGTCCAGAACATCTTATTTTGAAAAGGGGTTTTGAATAGTGTTCTTTCCAAGAATTCAAATAAACATAAAATGGTTAAATTTGACTTTGTTTTCTCAATATCTAAAAAAAAAAAAAAAGAAAGAAAGCAGACCTAGTTCCATGGCTATGGGAACATAAGGGCTCTTCACAATGTCATGGTTAAGAATGAATCCCTTAAAGTTCATATATGTTTCCTGGTTTACTTACTAATAGTGTTCCTTTCACCCTCAAAAATGTCCTGGTTTGGCCGCTAAGTTTTACAGTCGCGCCAGCCTGAGGGTTCAGGATGAGCTCAGGTGTCAGCAAACCTGTTCTACTATGCATTTTAACCCACTGAGTACAAACATTGTTTACAGGGTGGACAGTGGAGAGTTAGATCTAAAGCTAATTAAACATATAAGTCCCATTCTTTTAATAGTTGCTTAAAATTTTCGAACATTAAAAACTGGTCATTTTAAACTGAGTTATTTGACATTTACTAAAAAGCCTATTATATGTGGGCACTATGGTAGGCCCTGGGCGTATAAAGATTACAAAGAAACATCCTTCCCCTCCAGTGGGTACGTCATCGAGTGAGGGCAGCGACAGGTGAATAATGGAGCAATAAGCAGATGTCAAAGTTCAGCAGGAAGTGTTGCTCAGGGGATACAGTTGTTCCTAATCAATCGACCATGATTTGTGACCCTTCTCCTTGACAGGCAACTGTCACTTTTGTGAGGTATTTTCATTTTAACTTACATTGTATTTATTTGTTTTCTTCTGAACAGTAACCACGAATTTAGTACTTTAGCTTCCTAAAGATTAAACTAAATATTCTGAACCTCTGCCTAATGTCTTCCCTACATTCTGCAAAATCCAGCAGGTGACATGAAGAAGGCTGACAAGTGAGTCGACTTTGATGCTGTTTTTGGCATGTGCCAAAAGGTATTTTTTGCGAAGTGACACAGTTGAGTCTTCAGATCCCCATTCAAGGGACCATTGTGAGGAATTCTTTTTTTTTTTTTTTTAATTGTTGGGGTTCATTGAGGGTACAAAGAACCAGGTTACATTGATTGCATTTGTTAGGTAAAGTCCTTCTTCTAATTGTGTCCCACCTCCAGAAGCTGTGTCACACACCATGACCCCCCTCCTTCTCTTTCACCTGCTCTCTCCTTCCCCCACTCCCCGCCACGTATTAGGTCATTAATTGTCCCATTGTGAGGAATTCTTCAGAAATGTTGGTGCCCTTTTCTGTTGTTCCCACCTCTGAGTCCAACTCGTACTTACCCACGTCCTCTGGGGCTTCATGGGAGCAAACCATTAAAGAAGCAAAGCATGAGGGGAGCCTACCTGAATGACAGCGGGACCCCGTCCAGCCAGGGGGACAGTCACACTGATAAGGGGCCACACAGCGACCACCGTTCAGACAGGGGAGAATGCATATTGCTAAAAAGGGAATTGAAAAGATTTGATCAAAAGACACACGCTTGGATAGGTTCAAGTGTTCAGAAAACATTTTTGTGGGAGGAGCGACACCTTGCATGAACCCACTAGCTCATCTTCCCGTATGTGTTCTGCTTATTAATGAGTATCACTGGGGGAAACAGTCGGGAAAGTGAGTCTGGATCCTCAGCCAGAGGTAATGACTCTAATGCCAAATGTACTTTCGGTGAGGTCACACTGAAATCAATGTCTGCTAAGTGCTTTGCTTTAATTCTTCACAAAATGAGCAGAATGGTCTCCATTTATTATAGTTTCCAATTTCCATTACACATTATGTAAAATGCTCTGGCTGCCTTCAGGCTTTCTTCTTGTCTTGAACTCAGTGTGAGGACCAGGAATTAGATGGGATACACTGCAAGCTAGTGTTTGCAACATTTTAGTAGTAATGAGACAGCCTACTTTTTCTTTCCTAGGAGCTGAAGCCTGACAGTGACCGAATCAGGGCTTTCCTACACCCTCCATGACAATTGTTTCTCCTTCTAGAAATCACTGAACTCTTTTTTTTTTTTTTTTTTTCCCCACAGTTTTTGGCCGGGGCTGGGTTTGAACCTGCCACCTCTGGCATATGGGGCCAGCGCCCTACTCCTTTGAGCCACAGGTGCTGCCCAGAAATCACTGAACTCTTTAAAGAGGCATACTCTACTTAAAAGATGGGTGATTATAGCCTGGCTTCTCGAAACCAGGTTCTCTGACCAATAGGCTTGGCGATGGCGTTGATTAGGAATATAGAATATAGTTGATTAGGAATATAGTCCCACCCACATCTACTGATCTCCCAGATGGCTTGTGTGCACATTAAAGCTTGGGAATCCCTGGTTAGTGCAGGAGGGCAGACACACGTTCAGTGAGGTAGGCCAGCAAGGCCAGCTAAGCCAGGCCTGCCACTGGGCCAATCGGAGTAAATGCTCCCTGAGTTTTTAAATTCTTAACAGTACAGCAGGTTAAATCTGGGAGCCCGAAGTGAAATGGGATGATTGAGGAGAAGTGGCAGGAAAAATATGATTTCTCTTCTTTTTTAATCACTGTGAGAATAGTTGCTTTGGTGAGCTGTCAGCAGCCCAAATTTATTTCCATCATATATAAGATCAAAAGTCACACTTAAAAAGCTTTAGAGTTCCTTACAGAATGCCTGGCCTTTAGAGGAAACCAGTATAGACCAATGGCTGTTGCATTAATGATTCTTAAAGGCTTATATACAACCACATCCAAGAAAACATGAAAACATTTCATCCTTATGTAATTTTCAAAATAGTGAAACAAAGACGAGTTTAGATATTTAAAAAACATTTAAAACCACTTATTTACTCCCTTGGAAATTCCGATTCAAACATATTTCCATGAGGATCAAAAGTCTATATTAATTTATCAAGCACTGTATAAACACGAGTGCTAACCTTCCTGATTTTCTGGATTAGTATAAATTATTCTTAATGACAGGAGTGAATGGCAGACTGCAAGTATTACCTGCAGGTGCAATGTTTTCCAATGCCGTGCACTGACACCAGCAGCAGCAACGGCCGGCATAGTACATGCCAGATCTGACATTAGGCAGGAGGAGGGCTGGGGGGCTTTATACAAAGTTCCTTCCCAAGGAGACTCTTGTCCATGTGTGCTAGGAGGCATGTGAAGATGACTTTAGATGGGTTGTGATAACTGTATTTTCAATGTCATTATCCTTGCAGATCTTCTGCAACCTATTGACACATTCACATCAGCCCTATATGCTCTGGTCTGCTATGGGGATTTAAGCAAATAAATTCCTCCAATAGTGGGGCGGCGCCTGTGGCTCAGTGAGTAGGGCGCCAGCCCCATATGCCGAGGGTGGCGGGTTCAAACCCAGCCCCGGCCAAACTGCAACCAAAAAATAGCCGGGCGTTGTGGCGGGCGCCTGTAGTCCCAGCTGCTCGGGAGGCTGAGGCAAGAGAATCGCGTAAGCCCAAGAGTTAAGAGGTTGCTGTGAGCCGTGTGACGCCACGGCACTCTACCCGAGGGCGGTACAGTGAGACTCTGTCTCTACAAAAAAAAAAAAAAAAAAAAATTCCTCCAATAGTAAACCAGTTTCTAATAATTCCCCTAAGTTGGGAGCTTCCAGACAAATTGCCCAGGACTCAAAGTAAGACTTGAGGATAGACTCACGTTCTTCACAGAGGTGCCCCATCCAGCCATCGGGGCAAGAGCAAGCATTTGGGCGCTGGCAGATGCCCCCATTCTGACAAGGGAATCGACAGACCGCTGGAAAAGAAGCAGTGTAGGTCATAAATCTAGGGGGTGGTCGGAGGGGGTAGCTAGAAAATAGGGCTGCTCATTTACATCTCATAATGCTTCCTTGCCTCAAGCTTCAAGGAAGAGAAACAAGACTGAATCTCAAGGGGAAACTTTACTATGCGAAGGGGACGTAGCATTGTACCGGCTGCTGTCATCCCCAGGTTCTCCCCTCGCTTTACTGAGGCACAGCAGACAACGGCAGATTGTATATATTTAAAGTTTATGGCTACATGTTTTGATATATGTATAAATTGTGAAATAATCACCAATCAAGATAATTACCATGTTTTCACTTCACATCACTGCCATTTTCTTTCTTTTTCTCTCTCTCTTTTTTTTTTTTTTGCGGCGAGAACACTTAAGATTTATCCTTTCAATAAATTTGGAGACTATAGTACTGGATTGCTAACGATGGTCACAGCAATAATTGAAACTTTGTATCTTCTGACTAATATCTTCCCATCCCCACCCCAGCAAGTCATACTTCTCTCTGCTTCTATGAGTTTGACTATTTCAGATTCCACATATCAGTGGAGTCAGGCAGCATTTATCTTTCTGTGTCTAGCTTGTTTCTGACACCACAATATCCTCCAGGGTCATCCATGTCATTGCAAATGGGAAGATTTTAAACATTTTAAAGGCTGAATAATATTCCATTATGATGTACATGTATCTACACACACACACAGTTTCTTTACCCATTCATCTGTTGGCAGGCATTCGGGTGTTTCCAGATGAAACACCCAACACTCACTTTGCTCCTGACTTTACGTGAAACCCGCCGATTCCTCGAGGATGCTCCACTGCAGCAGCCCTCTCAGGAGGGGCTTGCACCTTCTCCCGCATCTGCTACCTCTCACGTGTGGGTGCTCTCCCTGCTCCTTGCTGCTGACAGACAGTCCCTTTCTCCTGTTTCTTTTGGGGCCCATGTCATTTGTCCTTTGACTTCCTTAATTCTCCCTGCCCCACAAATCATGAAAGGCTTTATTCTTTCCAATCCACATCCGAATCCGAACATTGTCCACGTGGACAATTCAACCAACGACTTGATTACTTGTCTAGTTCCTTGTCACGCCTCCCTTGTGTACTAGTTTTTGGCGTTCAGCAAAGATTTGTAGAATGAGAAAAATAATTACTATGATTTGCAAAAAAATCATCTTTTATCAGAAAAGTATGAGTTTTAGAAGGACACACCAGGCTGCCTCATTATCTCTTTCCATTTTGCAGAATTTTAAGCACAGAACCTGAGAGTTCCATGCACACATTTTCAAAACTCAAACCATACAGTGAAGAAAACTAGCACAGCTCTGGAGAAAAATCCAAAGGAAAAGAGCAGCATGCATATTCATTGCTGGCCATCCCGGACTCCCACACACATTTCCCCGAAGCTCCACTAAGAAATAACCATTCAAATATTCCCTCACCTCTGCAGATGGGTGGTGAGGTCCAGGTGCCATTTCCCAGGCAGACACTCCTCAGGGAACCCTCCAACATGTATCCACTGTAGCACGAGTAGGTGATCATGTCCCCATATTGATAATGGATGCCTCGAGCAATTGCATTTTCCACATGAGCTGGTGGACCACATGAAATTTCTACGGGAAAACAAAACAAAAATTAACCCTGTGCTACTAACCCAGACTGAGAACACAGCCTCTGCTCTGAGACTGAATTTAAGAGTAAAGATAAAACATATAAGGTAAACATTTTCACCTGTATAAAATCTAGAACGCTAGGCACTAAAAGAATAATCTGCTGCTGTTTAGAAAAATTAGATGTTCAAGGTCAAAAATTATTTTGTCTTCTGATTCGAATGTTGAAGTTGAGCTATTTTAAACTCAAGGAAACCAAGAATGAAGCTCTTTGTTTTTTTTTGAGACAGAGTCTCACTTTGTCACCCTCGGTAGAGTGCTGTAGTATCATAGCTCACAGCTACCTCAAACTCTTCCGCTCAAGTGATCCTCTTGCCTCAGCCTCCCAAGTAGCTGGGACTACAGGTGCCCGACACAACGCCTGGCTATTTTTAGAGATAGGGTCTCACTCTTGCTCAGGCTGGTCTCTAACTCCTGAGCTTAGGCAATCCACCTACCTGGGCCTCCCAGAGTATACAGGTGTGAGCCAAAGTGCCGGGCCAAGAGTGAGCTCTTCTACCTTGCCAAATAGGTGGCTACAGGAGAACTTTAATACAGAATGCTTATTAAATTAGCAGAGAAAAAGCACAATGATTGTCATTTACTGTTTCAGAGTCAAGCTCCATAATTGCAGCACTGCATACTTCATGGAGACTGTTTTATTAGTGCCTAGAACAGTGCTCAGTATGCAATGGGATCATGATATATATCCGAAAAGTATCAGTGAGTGAGTACCATCTCTAGCCTATTGATACTGAATTTTTACAACTTGATGAGGCTTATCAAATTCAGTGGTTCACATTAGTTTCCCTCTTTCCAAGACTGTACTTTGGCAATCTGTGTTAGATTAAATGACAATCCTCTTTAAAAAGGGCTAAATATTTAAATAAAATTTTTCGTAACTAATTTTGCTTTGCGATTTTTTCCAAGACATCTTAAAATAATGGAAGTGATTCTGGGATGAATCACAAGGGCAAGGCTGGGACTGCAGGCAGGATTCTAAATCAGTATCCAGTTCGTATAAGTACAATTTTGGGGTGAAGAGTCTTTATGAACTGGCTTCTAAAGACTCATATACTTGTTGTCATATACTATTAAAAACTTGTTAGAGGAGACAATTTTATGGTCTTTCTAAATTTTCTTTTCCTTCTAAGGTGGATGAAGTGTCTATAATGTTATCAGAAACTAGAAAGGAAGAAACAAATGCTGTCCCTTTGCTCAGACAAGTAGGGGCGGACAGACACAGCAATACTGCAGTGTTGCAAAATTGTGTTAGGGGCTAGGATACCAGACTGGAGAAACCCTGAAGTGAACTAATTATGCTGAGGATCGTCAGGGAATGAATTATAGTGAAAGTGGGATTGATTAGCTGTACAGCTGAGCTTGAGTGGACCAGAGGGAGAGAACTTTGAGGTTAGGGCAATAGCACCTGGAGAGGTCATGGTGGGTTGGTGGTTAATTCACAGAAGTAGTTAGGAAAACATGAATTTCAGACCACTGCTATGATAATCACTTAGGATTCTTACTAAAAACACACATTTCTGGGGTTTCTGGCTTATGAAGCTGTATTCTACACCCTCTCCCTGGGTGATTCTCAAATACACTAAATTTTAATCACTGATTCAGAGGGATGGATATCAGGACGAGGTGAAAAGAATGAGGAAGGGTGTGGCTTATGTGAGAGAAGGAGATTTTGTTCTAAGCTAAAGATTTCCCGTCTAATAGAAAATGCGAAAGAAGGTTGAAGATAACGGTGGAAAATGTCTCCTCTCCAAGGCAAGCCCTCACCCTCTTGAGAATACTGAGGAATAATTAAGCAGGCACAGAAGGTGCATTTGTAGTAAGTATGGGTCTCTCTCTGCTCTTTCTTTTGGTGACTTGAGTGACGTCTCAGAGGGTCAAGGTCCAGGTGAAGGTAGATGGTCGGAATAGGGCCACCTGGCCTACTCTCTTTCAGGCTGATGCTTCCACTACCTTAGAGGGTTAAAGATAAACTTCCAGCTAACAGACTTGTTTCCACTTCACTAGGGGTAGATGTCATAAGTATCTGGGAACCAAATCCCCCCTAAAACATAGCACACACTTACCTGGAGTAAAATCATCATTCTAAGGCTGCAGTGGGCTGTGGTGAAAACTCAGGGACTCGGGCTATTTTGCATGTCTTTCTATTAGGTGATATTGATAATATGTATCAACTCATTTGTTCTTCATAACCCCCCTAGAAGACACCTATAGTACCTATAAGGCAGGCATATTTGGGGCTATTAAGAATTGGCAGCCCCAAGCCTCAGAGTAGTTAAGGCCCTGGCATGAGTTTAGAGTTAAAAATTTTGAGGATAGAATTCAAACCCAAGTCTTCTCTGATTCTAGAATCCCTGTGGCCTTCACACGTATATTTCTTATTTTATAAATTGGGGCGCAAGTGTTCTGAAGATGGGGACCACTGGTGGCATAACATGTCCCCATGCCAGGCAGCCTAGAGCCTTGCAAATGGTTCAACTCAGTGACTGTTGTAACCGATTGCTGTAGAGGGAGTATCCTGGACAACCAAGGAGCCTGGAGGGAAGGATGGTGAGCAGGGAGATGTTGAAATGGAGGGAGAGAGTGTGTTAACAAGAGTTATCACAGAGCAGTAAGAGATGCCACCATGTTGCACAGATGCGGCAAGATGGTGCCGGCCCAGTGGTTCTCAAATTGTGATTCCTGGACCGGCAGCAAGCTCATCATCCACACCTGGGGATTTGTTAGAAATGCTCATTCTCGGGCTTCACTCCAGACCACTCAATCAGAAACTGTGGAGGTGGCCCCGCAATCTGAGTTTTAACAAGGTGGTTCTGATGCAGGCTCAAGGTAAGAACCACTGTGGCATAATTTTTGTTTTACAAAGCATCCTTTGCCTATTGAAGGATAGTTTGGGGACTCCGCCCCTATGGGGAGAAGCATGTATTTTAAATTCAATGTCTTGCTCATTCTTAGAAGAGTCCATTTTGAAAATCTCTTCAGTGAACTCTGGTCAGGTAGGTTTTAGTTCAGTTCAGAAAAGTATTTAAAAAAATTTTTTTTTAATGTTTGGAATTCAAAGTTTTTCAGATTTTAAGCATTAACACAGAAGATGGTAACTATGATAGCACAGAGAGCTAAATATCTACAACTAAGTTATTGGTGCAAAATAGCTTCACAAAGCCGGGACAACATTTCACACTAACGACACTAACTGGCTTTGACTTACTTTCACACTTGGCATCTGTCTGTGTCCACGTCTCATCGGGGTTGCAGGTCATAATGCCGTGGCCCTGGAGCAGGAAGCCTTCCCTACACTTGATGGACACATTCTGATCCACATAGAACTCTTTTTCCGAAAGCAGAGAATTCTCAGGGATCACAAAAGGAACAGGGCACGGATTTGCTGTGAAAAAGAAAAGAAATTGCTTACTGACATTTTCTCTCTTTGGCTAACTGAATTCTTTGAAGACAAGGTAGAGGTCCTACAGGGGATGGGTTCTCCATGATGCTACTATGGGATTTAAAAATACAGAACTTCCAACATTAAACACAGACTAGTTTTGAATCCACATGCAATTATTTATAAAGATGAAATCAGAAAACGTGAGTGATTTAACCACCAAAGCAACGTTCTGAAAGTCAAAGATGGCAAATTATGTAGTTGTCTGAAATTATAGACTTTGGGCAATATCTTTGATTAGTTTTTGATTAGTACTGGGGAAACAAAAAGCGTACTGGAACTCAAGGGGTAGATCAAATATTCCCGTCATAGTTGAAGAACAGTGAGAACGCAGAGTAAATGCTTCTGTCACTTTCCTTTCTTATTTCAGAAAGATGGAATAGGAAAAACTATCAGACGTTTCTACATGAGATGAATATGCCTTCAGAACCACACTTCAATGAGCGGGATATCAGAACTGAAATTGTGGAGTTCTCAGTTCTTATTAATAACAATGGATTCATTTCTACAAGTTTGAAGGAAATGTAGGAAATGATGATGGTGCTAGGCTGGCTTGATGCAAGTGTGTAATTTCAGTTTTTCTGATTTTAGATGAATGCAAGAGAAGTCTTTGAGTAAGGTAGGCTTCTGCTGTTACGACATTATAATACTTTCAACAGTAACCAGAGCTCTTTCAATGCGTACCTCGCCTGTGAATATTATTTTCATTTCAATGGTTACAACTAATCTTCATTTACATTTTATTCTATATTTATTAAACTATATTAACATTTTACTTGAAACATGTTTTCTTTCTTCACTTCTTTCCTACCCCTAATTGAATTCATTATATATGTATGTCAACTTCTCTTGATTAAGTCACATTTTCTCTCATTGTGCTTGGCTTGTAACCACCCACCCGATCTAATAAAGGTGATTCTCAGATAGAACTTGGGCAACACAAGTAGGCTTTTAAAATACCCCATGGAATTCAGTCTTAGGAATTGCTTTCTCTGGGCCAATCTCTCTTATCAATGACGTTTCCTCTGTGTTTTAGATGGGAAACTAATCATGAAATCAAATCTGATTATCATCCCTCCTGAAGTCAACACCCACGTTTGCAGAGAGGAACTGGGTGGCTCCAAGTTCCATTTTCTGTGCAGCGAGCCTCCGGCAGCCCTTGCAGGGTATAGCCTCTGTTGCAGGAATACACCGCGCTGAGTCCTGCTGTCGTATTTTCAACATCAGCCTTGCCATTTGGAAAGTCAAGTGGAGCTTCACATCTGGTCTCTAAAAAGAAGAATACAAGCCTTGTATTAAATGCTTCTCTGAGCCTGCTTTCCTTCTTTTGCTACAGTTGCCAAATGCACCGTAAGTAGTTTATAAAATACAGTGAAGCCTCTGTAAGGTGACTACCCAAGGGACTGTACCAAACTGGTCACCATACGGATGTGGTCAACATAAGGAACCAGGCCTACTGTATTGACACCTGTTCTGTGGTGCATGTCCAGTCTATGAAAATCAGGTTAACTTAAGGAAGTGGTCACTGCAGGGAGGTGGCCAACTCTGGGGGTTCTACTGTATTACAGCCTGCTCACTGACAGGGAAAAACAGCATCCATAAATATTGGGTTAATACTCCACCTGTCTTTATGTATGTTATTAATAATGCTGGAGGGAGAAGAGAAGGATAGCCGGGTGGGTAAAATAAAAGAATCTCACTTTTTAAAATTATTCCAATGGCTAAGAACTTTCCATACAATTACACATTTATTTCTTAACAACACTTAGGTTGTACTCCTAGATAAAATACAGAATGCCATGTTAAATTTGAGGATCAGAGAAATAACAAATATATTTTCAGTGAAGTATGTCTCAAACATTGCATGGGACATATTCACATTTACACATTATATTTTTATCTGCAATTTAAACTTAACTGTGTATTTTGTATGTTTGTTTCTTCTAAATCTGTCAGCCTTGCTCACAGTGACCCTGAGATTAACTGATTTAATAGGGGGAGAAAAATGAGATTCACAGAAATTAAATAATTTGGTCAAGGTCATACTGCTTGTCAAAAGAGATAAAATATAAAATTATCAGAAAATAAAATATAATAGGTAAAAATAAAGAATAAGGACCCATGAACTTGGGTGAAATTAGAGTAGGGACATTTTAGATGTCTTTTGAGAGATTTGAAGACTTCCTAAAGAGATGGGCATTATAGCCTGGTTATAAAAAAAATGGTATTGCCTCATTGTGAGAAATGTTTTTAACAGGTGTGTGCTAAGAGGAAAGCAGCATCACTTTTTCTAGAATCCCCCCAAATAAGCTTGAGTCTTAATTTTCTAATTTTTGTGAAGGCATAGAAGGTAGTTCTAGACTAGTGTGTCTCAATTTGCATTGTATATTAGCGTCTCCTGGGAAGGGAAGCTTTTATGGCCTACCCTAGACCAAGGAGCGAGCATCTCTGTATTGGGTCCCACCCTTTGTTATTTTATTCAAAGCCCCTCAAATGATTCTAATGTTCATTTAGAATTGAGAGTCCCTGGATTAAAGGTCAATGGACTTCTTTGGGCTTCTTTTAGCCTCATGAGTCTTACATGCCATGGGACCATGCATCTTAACCTTGGATGTACTTTAAAATCACCTGGAGAGCTTTAGAAAGGTGGCTCTTTCTACCAAAGCTGGGTCTCAAAGGTTTAATGTGATACTTCTTAAACTATTGTTTGCATGAAAACCATCTAGGGATCTTGTTAAAATGCAAATTTTGATTTTGTAGGATTGGGGTGGGGCCTGAGATTCTCAATTTTTAATTGTACTGTGAAGTTTGGATTCAATCAGGGGGCTGCCCTTGGGGATCTTGAGGCCACAGGTTTCCCCCTCTGATGGCCAGATGCAGTGGCTCACTCCTGTAATCCCAGCACTTTGGGAGGCTTAGGCAGGAGGATTGCTTGAGGCCAGGAGTTCAAGAGCAGCCTGGGAACATAGCAAGAAATAAAAAATATTAGCTGAGCATGGTGGTGTGCACTTGTACTCCCAGCTATTCGGGAGGCCGAGGCAGGAGGATCGCTTCACCCCCAGAATTCAAGGCTGCAATGAGCTATGATCATACCACTGCACTCCAGCCTGGACAACAGAGTGTAATCTTATCTTATTCATCTACCCTAGAAGAAATGGTTGAAACGACAGTGAATAAGGATTCAAGATCCTGGGGTCCCAGTGCCAGCTCAACTACTAAATAGATTTCTAATATTGGGCAGGTCACTTCCCTTCTTGTAGACCCGATTTACTTATTGCTCAGTCAAGAGGCCTGGAGCAGATCATCTAAAATTGGTTTGAAACCACTGTATCTAAACACACTGTCTTTTGATAGAGGAAGCATGTGGGCCATCTACTGGAAGTAAAGGCGTGTGAATTAACCCAAATAAACTTGCTCATTCTCTGTTCTCATAAAATGAATTAGTGTAAAAGTCCACACAAAATATGAATATTCATTTCTTTGACAGGTGGACCAATAGCACTTTAAAAAGATGCCAATATTGTGTGGTACTATCTCCAAAAAACAACTCTAAGCCTTCTCATTTATAATTATTGGGGGGGAAAATCCCCCAAATGCAAATAAATTCAATAATTAACTAGTTCATAAACAAAATGTTTGCCATTCCAGAGTCAGTCATCTTGTGTTGTATTCCAGTTTAATCATTAATCTCTTAACACAGTTTTTGACCTTTTTGTTGGTTTGCTGACCTTGAGCAAAAGCTCATTAAAGTTTTCATAAAGTTTATGAAGCTGGTTGAAAAAAATTTTTTTTTTTTTTTTTTTTTTTTACTGACAAAATCGATCTGCAAAGAAAATGTAGCCACACAGTTATTTTGTGTCCTTGGGTATAATTTTCAGGGCTGTTAAGTGTCATTTAACTTACTTTTGCAAGTTGCTACCTCTCCACTCCACTGTCTATTCTCCTGACAGACGCGTTCCCTGTTTCCCTGTGAATGAATGGAGAGAGGTCATGGACAAGGTCATAAGTGTATAATAGAAAGATAATAAGGGACTGTCCTGACTCACCAAGTAAATAATTGATTCTATAAAATTCAATGTTTTTTAAAAAGATGTATTCATTATTTTCTTCTTATTGAAAAAATAATATGTGTTCATTATAGAAGACTGGAAAAAAAAAATAGAAAGTTTTCCAGGATTTTTCATCCAGAGATAAACATTGTTAACATTTGCTATACTTTTTCTATTCTTATATACTTATCTATGCATAGGGAAATAAACATTTATAATTTGTGAGTTGCTCTTTATTATTAATATCTTTGAGGAAACAGATGGTGAATCTTTAAAACTAGCTTCCTTACCAACTAACTAATTATTTGGGTACTTCCATAATGAAATGTACTTCACTAGCTAATTTTAATCAATAATTTGACATTTTTCCTCCCAGTATTACTTTTTCTTTATTCTCTTTTCTCTAATGATTCAAATGATACGTATTCTGTTCTATGTCAGGTCTTATTCTAATAAAAACTTGAATAAATTATTAGTATTTTTTTTTTTTGGAGACAGGGTCTTGCTCTGTCACCTAGGCTAGAGAACAGTGGTGTCATCATAGCTCACAGCAATCTCAAACTCCGGGCTCAAGCAATTCTGCCTCAGCCTCCCAAGTAACTGGTATAATAGGCATGCACCACCATGCCTGGCTAATTTTTCTATTTTTTATAGAGATGGGGTCTTGCTCTTGCTTAGGTTGGTCTCAAACTATCAACAACTATTGACTTAAAAGATCAAACACCATCTGTTGGCTCCCTCTTTAGTAAGCTGCAAAATTTATCATGCTTTTCTTTCTTTTCTTTTTCTTTCTCTTTCTTCTTTCTTTTTTCTATTTTTGATGAATTAAGTTGGAGTTTTAGACCTAGGTTACCATCAAATTTTTTTTTGGACTTAATGTGTCTGATTTTTGACAATTAGCTTAGATGTTTAAGCTTTAGAGTCATAAAATCCATTTGACTAGCAGTGATTTTATAACATGATTATTCATTTTTGAGCTTTTCTTTTGATTTATTCCTCAGTTGGCTTTGGTAATTTTTTTTGAGACTTTGAAAGGTTCCCTGCTATTCAAGTGACAAGAGTTCCTAGGCAATCTTTTATATTTCTTGTCCCATAACTGGAATTGGCTATTTCTCCAAGTAACTGGACATGACTAGTTTAGAGAATTTCTTAATTGTTTCTATCACATAGTTTGGAGTGACAGCAATTGCTAGGGTACCTCTCTCAATTTTGTGGTTAGCTCTGGGATGTTTCCAAAATTTTTAAGGTAAGTTATTTACTTTCTCAAATTTAATAATTCCTCATTTTTCTTTTCATAAATTACAATATTTGTACCCTCATATGAAGAACAACTAGCTTCAAAAACAGGAGAAGTCCCCAATTGCAATCAACTGTTACATTATCATCCTTCCTTTTTTCTTTTTTAAAACTTTTTGAGTAACAAAACAAGATCCATATAAACCTGGTTCCAGCTTTTGTATACTTGTCTTATGATAATTCCTTGACTGCATGCTCAGAAAAAATGAGCTGTGCTATACCAATTGAACAGGTAAGTGGCAGCAAATACTTCTGCAAACTCTATATGTAAATACCACTATAACCATATCTATATGTAAACGTAGAAGAGTTTCCTGAAAAACCAAATGATAATGTTACATAATGAAAATAGGTCTTTTAAATGTCCACTTTGGGGACATTATAATGCTTTCCAGCAAAACTGATTACAGCCCTCCCACTAAAGTAAACAGGGATAACTAGGGAGCCCTGAGTACAGCTGGCTTTTAATATTATACAAACTGCATGGTCTCAAGGATCAAGAATGAAGCTGGTATTTGATTAGAACTTCTCTGAGGATTTTTTTCAGGCCAGACTTGCTTTAGGGGAACTTGGTATCTCAGTGCCAAGGTCTATGAGGCCATTGCTGGAGGGCATCCTGGCTTTGTATACCTAAATCCTTGTGGTCACCTCCCCATGGTGACAAATGGATTTCCCTGATGCAGAGTATAATTGGCAGAAAACCAACACACAAGTTTAACAGTATCTGTCTGTGGTCTTCCTCTCCGTGGCTTCAATTTCATAGGTTGAGGCTTGTATTACTTTTTAAAATTATAAGTCACCTTAAATGTTTCCTAGAAAATATTAGCATGTAAGGCAACAAAGTGTAATAGAATCTTTTAGGGTCAAAATCAGTGAAACAAATCTGTGCTAATACTAAAAGTATTCCCAAGTATATCAGAAAAAAAAAATGAATTCCGAGTAAACAATTTTTTTGCTTACCTCTAATTCATAGCCAGATTCACATTGATAAATAATTGTGCTTTCAAAGCTGTGTTCACTGCCAACCACAAATCCATGTTCTGGACTTTCAGGTTTTCCACAAGAAACTGGACTACAGAATTCATCAGAAAATAATGGCTCCCAGGTACCATCAAGCTAAGTGACAACAAATTATAAACCAGATTTAGGTGTTACTATATATGAATGAGGAACTTTGCAAATTTCAGTTCCAGAGCAGAATAATCCTCAAAAAGAACTAGAGTTGGGTCTCACTTTTGCTATTTATTATCTATAGCCTTAAGAAACACACATTCATTATTAGAGGGCCTTCACACTCATCAGTAGACAATTTGAAAGATTTCTTAAGTTCATCAACCAAGCATTTTCTTCCTAATAGAATCTATCAAAAAATCAAGAACGCCAAGAAGGATGTTTTCATTATAATGTGTGAGGCCTGGAAGGTTGATACAAATATTCCAGGACTCTCGGACACCAATTCCCCATCACATTTCATATAAGTCCACGTTTTAAAGTTTATGAGAAACAGCAAATTTTTGGCATTCTACTTAAAGGTTAAAAAGATGAGCTTCCTTTTCTCCATTTCACAGAAGACCTGAAAATATTTTATCATGTACTTTTGAAGGGGTCATGTAATAAAAAAGCTGTGATATACATACATACGTGTGCACATCTATACCTATATATGTTTCATCACTGTAGTTAGAGTTAACATTTTTCAGCCTTGCAGTGGGTAAAGTGAGGTACCCTCAGATGTATTTCTTGAAGATTGCTATTCTATTGTTAGTATTTTTCTGATTTCTTTGAGGAAATAGTATATGAGTTGGATAATGGCTTAAAACAGTCTTTGAGGCTGACCCCTTATTCTACATGTGAGTCAAAAGTAATAGTCAAAAGTAATTTTGTATATATACTTGGATCATAGTTATATGATAACATATAAATTGTATTTATACTTGTTTAATACTGTAAATAATGATCTAATAAACATTTTTTTACATAAATATTTCTAGGTATTACTAATGACTTATCAAGCAACAGTTTATATAACTGGAATTTATTTTGGTTACTTTAATTTTTTGCACAATGGTTACATAATTGTATTAGAACAATTTAGTAGCAAATCCTTTCTCCAGAGTCTTGTGATGATGCCTTCATCAGAATCTACTTCTGACTCACGTCTTCTGTTCTATTCATTTTTCCTTCTACCTAATTTTACACAAACACTGCACTGGTAAGCATTTTGAATTCTGTAATGTCTCAAACTCTGGAGGGACTGGTCCTCTTTAATATTCATTTTTCAAAATTTGCACTGACTTCCTCATCCCTTTATTCATTCTAGGAACGATAGGATCATTTTGTTACATGATAGCAAGATATTCCGAGGTACTGTACACAGTTTTGTGCAGTTTATGCATTTGAAGATTTGGAGAGGGTCTTATTTTACATTTTAGACCAAAAAATTAAACTAACACTAAAGCAAAGGAGGGGTCATATCATATGTGGAGAAAATAATAAGGGTGTCAAATATAAATAATAGACTCATGAAGAAAAGGGCTCCCATTTTGAAAGCATGATAACTCTGGCAGTCACGGGCTTGTACCCTGTGGTTATTCTGTTTTTAGGTTTGACATTAGCCAATCCCTGAACATGCACACTTTATAAATGGAAAATTAAAAGGAGAAGGAAATAGTTCTTGAGTCCCTACTACATGTCAGGCAAGTACTGAACATTTTATACACCTTCAATGATTTAATGTTTTCCATTATCACAGATTTATAAGAAAACAAGCTAGAGAAAGGAAGATGAGGTCACAGAACCCACAAATACTTAAATATTAATATTAAACATGAAAATATGCTTATGATATAAGTCATTTCTGCAACATGCCATGTTCCTCCCCTTAGACAGTTCCCCTCCCCAACTCCAGCAAGAGCGTGTTAATGACTCTTTTTAATTTTCTTTCTCTGGTATATCTTATGGAAGATACGCCAAGGTATGCTGGGGAGGTCTGCTGTCTACAGCGTTGATTTCCATATGTAAACTAAGAAAGTGCCAAACTTAGGTAAAATGTTAAAATATCTATAATGAGATGTTCATGATAAATTAACCATACATCCTATGTATTGTAGAGTGTCTATGTGTGGAAACCAGCCAAGGGCAATGGCAGCTGTGTTTCTAGTTTTCGCGGAGAGACTGACAGTTGCCTCTGTCACTCATCTACTTTAACACCAGCAATACAAGATTCACGTCTTCATACACAGTCTTTTTCAAGTAAGGAAACTGAAGCTCAGAAATTATAAGTAACTTTCTTAAAGTCACTCAAGCAGTAAGTAACAGAGGAAGGATTTGACTCCCATTTTCTATCTGCATCTGGCATTTTCTTAGTTTAAAAATGAGGATATTGGGTAGAAAGATACATTTTATTATATTTCTACCAAGAAATTTCTCAAAATCTTTGACATGAGTAAAAATTGGAGGCATTTTGGGTTCACCTAACAAAGACAGTCTTACCTGACATGTTGATATGTTAACGCCCTCGTAGGTATACCCTTCCACACATGACACTGACACCTGCTTATTCACACTGAAATCGTCCCCATGAACACGTATATGTGTTATGTTTTCTGGAAACGGACATGTTTTTGGACTGCAGGAGATTCTCTCTGGGAACCAATGACCATCTTTCTGACAGGTGAATGTATCTGTATCTGTATCCATCATATAACCTTCCAGACATCTGCAATGGAAATGCAAAAGTGAGTGCCTTAAAGGAAGTACCCCATAGTCCATGACTATTCTTGATGTAAGAAGCTGTTACGAGGCTCAGTTGACGTTTTGTGTAATATATCAAATCCTTGGTTATCCACATGAAAGATCAATGAAGTTCGAAGTTCTTTTTTTTTGCAGTTTTTTTTTTTTTTTGGCCGGGGCTGGGTTTGAACCCACCACCTCCAGCATATGGGACCAGCGCCCTACCCCTTTGAGCCACAGGTGCTGCCCAAGTTCGAAGTTCTTAAGTACTGTTATTTACCTTGGTTGTGGATAATATCATTACTGAATTCATTTTATTCTAAAAATAGCTAACAGTTTGAGAAATTCTAAATAAAGTCCAAAGTAGGCTCAGCTAATAGTAAGGATATGACATAATATTTACTGAGTATCTACTTTGTGCCAGACACTATTCTAGGTTCTTTACATAGGATATTCATTTTAAACTTGATTATGAGGCATTATCATGTAACTGGAGCATTGCTATTCAAGCTCAAGTCAACCTGGCTCTAAAATCCTCTACAATTTTTAAAATTTATGTTTATTTATTCAGCAAATGTATACATAGCACTTCAGTTCCAGTCACTGGTCTAAGTACTCTACAGATATTAGCTCATTGTCTTCTCATGTGAACCTTATGAGTCGGTGCTGCTATTATCTTTATTACTATTTTGAAGACAATGACATTGACACAGGAGGGATGAAATGGCTTCCTCAGAGATACAGAGCTAGAGATTAATAGAGCTCTTACCTCCTATTAATATCCCTGCTTTTACCCATATACTACACCACCTTTTTAATGAAACCACTTAACTATTTAACATTTATCCTTGGATAACATTTTTTTTTTAATTTCACAAATTACCAGGCCAGGTAGGAGCCAGATGTTTTGCAAACTGGGAGTGATCTGTTCATAGGTAAAGATCTGAAAGATAATGTCAGCAGCGAGTAGGTGGAGGTGGCCATCATGGCTTCCTGAGATACCTGGCATACCCCCATCTAAACAGAAATTTTAAAGTATACATGCTCCAAAAGCAAAGAAAAATCTCTATTTTCTTCTGCTCAGTGTGTGATCCACTACTCTTTGACTTCCTTATCATCGAGGACATTAGGACAGCAACACACTGCTTGCATGGTATGAGGAGTATAAACAGGAGTTACACCTGAGAGCTACTACTCGTTATTGCAATTAAGAAAATATGAACGTGAGGCAAAACACCCCCAACAGAAAGTCTCAGAAGAGTTGTTGAACTATTAATCATATCGAACATGCCAGTGTATTCAGAGCAATCCATAATTCACTCAGAAAAGTGAACAAAATTTAAATTGTTTTAGAGAGTTGTGGTTATCTTTGAACATTATGGCTATTTTTTCTAATAAAAAATTTAATTCATAAATTCATTTCATATTTGCCTGTCTTTTATTTTAATAATACATTTCAGATAGGGAACTCTCCAGCAAAAATCACTATTTGAGCATTAAATGCTTAGTTTGCTCACATAGCATAGACTGGAAGTCCCTGTTACAATTGTTCCCTTATTTATATTGGTCAATGAAAGGTAGGTGCTTTTTTTGGCCTGGATTCTTCAGTTTCTTGCCTTATTTCCCTCAACACTTGCAGGTATAAAAATAACTATAATGCTATAATCATAAAGGAATGTGCCATCATGAAGTTTACACAAAAGAGCTTTGTGATTCAAGAGCTTTTCAAGCTAGCTAGAGGATCTTGCTGTTTCATGAAGCTCAATAGACTATGACAGTCATGATAATTATATTAGAAATTACAGTCTGAAAAAAGTATAAATTTATTTTTACAGTCAACAGATTTCTACATTATTGTGGGTAAAATAAAGCCAAGCGTTAAAAGCTTTGGTGTTTGGAGAGCAGTCCAGAGGTGATGTTCTCTTCCCAAATAGCTATGTTTTTCATCTATCCCTTTCCATTTGGTAATCCTGATGCCTGTATCCCCTGGAGACTCTACAGAGCTATGGTCTTACCTGAGCTTCACTTTACTTTCATAGGTGTGTGTCTCTCCAGTTGCCACGGCATTAGTGACAGTTGGTGGGGGTCCACAGGACAGGGGCTCACAGACCGGATAAGGTTGGCTCCATGTCCCCTTTTCTGTACAAATCAAATCTGAACTGCCTTGTAGGACATACCCAGACTTGCAACTGTAAGTTATCACATTTTCCTTCAAGGAGCTGCTCTCACCAATGAGTGCATTTGGAATGGCTGGGAGAGAACCACAAGCAGCATGTTCACAGCGTGGGAAGCCGGAGCTCCACTGGCCATTGGCTTCACAGGTGATTTCAGACGATCCCAGGAGTGTGAAGCCTTTGAAGCACTGAATCCGGGCTATCTTTCCACAGCTGAAATCTGTCCCATTGACGGTTCCATGTTGAATGGCTGGCGTGGAACACCTGCAAGGCAGGCAGGATGGCGGGCTGCCACTCCAGGAGCCATTGGAGAGACACCTTCTTGAAGAACTTCCATGGAGCTTATACCCTGGAAAGCACTGATACTGTATATGCCCCCCATGATAAAAGGAAAAACCATGAGGGAAGCCATGAGCAAGATCTTCAGGAGGTCCACAGCTGACTGGTTTACAAACAGGAACCTCTGCATCCCAGTGGCCATCTGACTGGCAGGTGAGTTTTGGAGCGCCATGCAACACATAGCCCTCCTGACAGTGGAATACCACTTCCTTCATGAAGCCATAGTCCAGGCCATCCATCACTCCATTTGCCACTTGTGGTGGGGTGGTACATCTGATGGGTACACAGTCAGGAGTAGCTCCACTCCAGCTTCCATTGGCAAGACAGACACGACTCCTGGCTCCTTCAAGCAAGAACCCTTCCTTGCAAGTGTATTCAATCTCTTTCTGGAATGTGTAGTCATTTCCTTTCACCTGGCCATTGGCCAAAACCGAGGGTGGACCACAGTCTACGGGAATGCAAACAGGCTCATTGCCATCCCAATGTTTATCTTCTTGGCATGTTCTCCTCTCTGTGCCATTCAGCACATACCCGGGGTCACACTCGTAGTACAACACGCTCAAGTACGTGTAGAGGCTTCCTTTGATGGATCCATTCATGACTGGGTTTGGCTTTTTGCATGAAATGGCTTCACAGTGTGGGGAAGAACCACTCCACTTTCTGTTCTGTAGACAAAGTCTCATGTCGGAGCCCACGAGAACATGACCCGGTTTGCAGCCATACTGCACGGCACTTCCCATGCTAGTCTCTGTAAAACGCAGAAATCCATTTTCAGGAGCAATAGGAAAGTCACATTCAATGGAAATGCAGGAGGGTGCACTGCCATTCCAAGTCCCATCTTCCTGGCAGATCAGCACAGGGTTCCCCAAAAGTTCATATCCTGGATTACAGGTATATAAGACCATGGTGCCATATAGAAAGTTTGACAAAGGTGTAGGAGATTCCTTTGTATTTTCCCGGGTTTTAGCCACTGTTCCCACGTGATGAGGAGGGTGAGGAGTCAGATACGGAACTTCCATCACATCATCTTCTTGCTCAAAATATCCTTGGCCATCCTTGACTTTAGTACAGTCTCCAAAATCTATGTGAGGAGGGAGGCCACAGTCTATAGGTACACAGGTTGGGATGGAGCTTGACCATCCTGCCTCTTCACAGGTCTGCATGGCGAGACCAGCCACCTGGAACCCAGGGAAGCAGCTGTAGATGATCATGGCACCGTAGCTGTAATCTGCACCTTCTACAAAACCATTTTCAATGGGTTGTGGGGGATGACAGTGGATGGCATTGCAAGACGGGGCATCCACATCCCAGTCACCTGTCTCTAAACAGGTCAAGGCTTTGGGACCTTCAAGCCGGAAGCCCCGGTCGCAAGAGTATGTAATGCTCTGTCCATAATGTAGGTTTGTGTAAGAGAATTTGCCATTCAAAATCTCCTTAGGCTTGGGGCACTCGATGGGCTTACATGTTGGTTTTCCTCCAAGCCACTGACCATTTTCTCCACAAAGGGTGGTGCTGGCATTTCCCACCAACTCAAAGCCTGGCTTGCAGGTATAGAGAGCTGTGCTGAGATAGGCAAGACCCTGCACGTCTATGATGCCATTGAGGATTTCCTCGGGGTGGGGACATTCTACTGGAACACATTCAGGCAGTGGAGAGCTCCAAGTGCCATCAGCTTGGCAGAGGGTGGTGGGATCTCCCCTTAGGAAAAATCCATCTACACAGGAGTACTTAACAGTACTTCCAAAATGAAGAGCAGAAGAAGGGGCAGGGACACCGAAGGAAATTAGGGGTGGTGGTAGGCAAAGAACCATCTTACAGACAGGGAAAGAGTCGTTCCACCGCTGGGATGGCAGGCATTTCAAGATAGAGGGGCCTTGCAGAGCCTGTCCTTCCTTACAGGAGAATGTCACCACGCCCACCTCGGTCATCAGCTCCTTCATTACCAGCTGGTTCTCCACGAGGGGTGGCTCTGGGCACTTGGCTGGGACACACTTTTGGTTTGGCTTCTTATTCCATTTGCCAGATTTCTGGCATGTCCAAGAACTATCACCAATAAGCTCATAGCCCTCATTGCAGAAAAACTGCACCTTGGAACCTACTTCAAAATTTTCGCCTTTTATGAAGCCATTCTGGATGGGGGGAGGTTTCCCACAGTTGAGAGGGACGCATGACAGGGGGGAGTCACTGTGCCAGTGGCGATTTGCTTGGCAGACAAACACGGGACTTCCGACTAGCTTATAGCCTGGGTTACACTGAAAGCTCGCTTCACTCTCGAAGATCCTGCCAGTTGTATGCTGTGTAGCAAAGACAAAGCAAGTGAGTGCAATCTGTAGAACAGATAAGACATTTCATTAAAGACTTGGATCATAAACAAGAGCCACAGTAAAAGCCCTGTGTTAAAATGAATCCATTAGGACTTAAACAGGTAAGGATTTATGTTTTTTTTTCTTTTTCCAATAGGTTCACTATATTTTTTTGAAATAAGTGCAAAGGACAGAGGTCAAACTAGGTAATCCCTACTGCAGAAATAATTATCGCAGTGCTGAACCCATAGCAAGTAGAAGATCCAAAACCTGTATCTTGATTGATGATATGATGAAGCAGTATTGAAAATTAGAAATTACTATGTAAGTTCAAAACAATCTTGCTGATCAAATAAATGCTAGTGGAGGAAACAAATACATATGTGTTTGTTCATACTGTTAAATCATAAAAAAGGCAAATTAATATTTTTCATGGATATGTCCTAAGAATCCTACCAAAGTTTCGTTTTTATTCTTAACATATTTTTTAGAAATTACTACTATGAGAATGGTAAATAAAAACAATATTCTAATCTTTAAAGTGAAACAATTAATATTCCTGATCTTAAGATTCAAATAAGCATATAACTTTATTTTTAGGCAGATGAATTGATTATGGAAATATAAAAAGATTGTCATAATTCTCTGATAGAGAGAATGTGAAGAAATTACAGCTTTCGTGCCTTATTAGTGAATTAGGCAGCATTTGGAATTAATTATTCATTTTGTTTATCTATGTATTGCTTGGTGCACACACGGAGGGAAGCGCCATGTCATCTCACACCTAATCTATGCTGTTAAAGACCAGATTGCCAATGCTCAGAGCTACAACTGATGTCTAGCAGGAGCTCTGGAAATATTTGTTAAATTAGTAAATGAAGAATGCGTCCTTACATATTCACTCTACAATCCTCTTCCAAAAAGAAAAGACGATTAATTGAAGCAAAAGCCTTACATAGAAGGCTTTTACTATTGTTTCACTGTTGTTTTTGAATGTGAAGGAGACAGGGTTATACTTCTGTATGTGTTAGGTTTATAAAAGTTTAAGTAGAATATTGTATATTTAAAAATGACCCTTGATTTGGGGGAATAGATTCTCATTCTCTGGATGGATTTATTGAGAACACACATCTTAGTATGAAAACAGGACATGTTTGGGTTGGACTCAACTCTTTGTTTATCAGGGTGAAATTACTTTTAGGTCTTCCAAGAGGGAAGTGCAAAAACTCCATCTTAATTTACCCCATCTTATGTCTAAACATCAAAAAAATGCTAATATATTTTTCTAGGCCCTACTTAGCCCTTGATTTCTATAAAAAAGTATATATCCATCTTGAAATAAATTCTATAAAACAAAATAGCATTATGTTAAAACTGTTGTATTCCAACTTCATATTTAGGGCTAAGCTATGGTCCAAAGTACTTAGAATGCCTATATGCTACTAAAATGCAGAAAATTATATACTAAAAGAATTTATAATTATTTTTGCTGATTTTCTCCAATCTTTCAGTCCATTGGTAATAGACTTTAGTCATTTCTATTTTTCAGTAATTCATCTGTTTAATGTCTCTGCTTTTGTCTAGTTGGTAAATGACAAAAGCCCTGGGCCATTGGCTAATTAGTCTCTTACCTCCAGAAAGCCATTCTCAACCTTAGGAGGTTCGTTGCAAAATACAGGGTTGCAGGTGGGCATGGGGCTGCTCCACTGCCCGGTGGCCTCACAGGTGCTCTTCTTCTCCCCTTTAATATAGAACCCCTTGTTGCAGCTGTAAGCCACCATGGCTCCAAAGCTGTAGTTGGACCCGCTTGCATAGCCATTCGTGATGCTCGGTGGCTCTCCGCACCGCACCGGGACGCACTGGATGGACATGGGGGAAGGGTTCCACTGCCCGCCTCTCATACATTCGATCTTTGCTGAGGTGTTCAGTACAAAACCTTCCATGCATTTGAAGCTCACAACTGAGCCAGCTGCAAATTTTGCTTTGCTCACGGATTCCAAGATGCTATAGGAAACAGATGGGGGGGTTTCACAGAAATGAGCTATACAACGGGGTACATCCTGACCCTCTGGAGGGACCCACTTGCCCTGTGCATTGCAGAGGAGCTGGGAATTGTCTGCTAGGCTGTAACCATCCGAGCAGTAGTAGAATGCAATGTCTCCAAAGAGCCGATGGGCAGTTTCTGGAGAGGCGTGGTCCACGTTGGGGGGCTCATCACAGGAGACAGCCAGACACTGCAGGTTACTTCCGCTCCACTTGCCGTTGGTCAAGCATTCAATGGTGTCAGGGCCAGCAAGGGTATAGCTGTGAAATTGGGAGGAGGAAATAGTAAGTATAATATTTGATAGAAGTGTTTGTATCTTCTTATTCTGTGTTTATTTTTTATCTTTCCAACAATGACTTCCTTTTATTCTTTAAAATATTCTTTAAAAAAATTTTATTCTTCTACTTTAAAAAGTGGAACCTCTTTAAGTTTATGATCCAAGAGCCCATAACAAACTGTTCAATGTACCAAGGTGGTCAACGTAAGGAACCAGGTCTGCTCTACTGATGCGGACACACAGTGCATGTCTAGTCTATGAAAATTTGGTCACTATAAAGAGGTGATCAACTATGGAGGTTACCATTGGAATATTAAGCTTATTAACCAAATGACTTTCATGTGAGATGACTTTCATCTTGATATTAATATTGATTGTTCAGAAAAAAATGAATTTATGATTTTTTGCTATATCAGCAACTCTAACATTTATTACATGTTTTTTAAGAATAAAAAAAGGGAGTAAGCTATAATCCTATTTGACTAAATTCAAAATTAAAATTCCATCTGTTTTTAGATAATTTTAAGTTGTTGATTTTAATGCTAGCCTTTTACTGTTGGCCATATTTAGCCTAAATATGGTTCATAGCTACATACACTTCCATTCAATGAACTTTAAAACAATGATTTTAATTTCAGGCTCCAATGTTTCCTAAACCTTTTCTCATGTGGTTAGAGAAAAAGCTGTGCTCTGCTATTCAAGAGCTATGAATACATTTTGCTTAATAATTGCCAATCTTTATGCACAAGGTGTTTGCCCACATATAGTGACAGATTGATAACTTGCAAAAATCTTAAATTACTCTCAAGTATGCTCTCAATGAGGTAGAACAAAAGATTAGGATATATAGTATTCAGATAATTGTATCTGAGTGATTCTTCTTTTCATTATCACACTCTGACTGAAGAGAAAATTGACAGAGACACCAGATCAGCACATCATTTTAATATTAATGAAAGGTAGGGGGACTAAAATAATTGAGTACCTAATTTAATCCTGTTTAGACATATTGGTTTCTTTGTTTTGAGACAGTAAAGTGAAGGATGACTCAGACAGGTTTAGAAACTTGCCTGAAGTCACATGGCTGGAGGCATCAGAGCTGGGACTGGATTTGGTTTATCAGATTCTGACTCGTACATATTTTCCACAATACTGCTCTGTTTCTCTTTTTAGAAAAATGAGGCAGGTTAGATGACAATTTTTGGTGTTCTATACAAACTGCATTACAGTGTCACTAATCCAAATTAATTAACCTGCCCATCAGCAAAAAAATTTAAGTCATTAGTTTTTGTTTTTGTTTTTTTTTTTATTGTTGGGGATTCATTGAGGGTACAATAAGCCAGGTTACACTGATTGCAATTGTTAGGTAAAGTCCCTCTTGCAATCATGTCTTGCCCCCATAAAGTGTGAAACACAGCAGGCCCCACACCCCTCCCTCCATCCCTCTTTCTGCTTTTCCTCCCCCCCATAACCTTAATTGTCATTAATTGTCTTCATATCAAAATTGAGTACATGGGATTCATGCTTCTTCATTCTTGTGATGCTTTACTAAGAATAATGTCTTCCACTTCCATCCAGGTTAATACGAAGGATGTAAAGTCTCCATTTTTTTTAATAGCTGAATAGTATTCCATGGTATACATATACCACAGCTTGTTAATCCATTCCTGGGTTGGTGGGCATTTAGGCTGATTCCACATTTTGGCGATTGTAAATTGAGCTGCAATAAACAGTCTAGTACAAGTGTCTTTATGATAAAAGGAGTTTTTTCCTTCTGGGTAGATGCCCAGTAATGGGATTGCAGGATCAAATGGGAGGTCTAGCTTGAGTGCTTTGAGGTTTCTCCATACTTCCTTCCAGAAAGGTTGTACTAGTTTGCAGTCCCACCAGCCTTGTAAAAGTGTTCCCTTCTCTCCATATCCACGCCAGCATCTGCAGTTTTGAGATTTTATGATGTGGGCCATTCTCGCTGGGGTTAGATGGTATCTCAGGGTGGTTTTGATTTGCATTTCTCTAATATATAGAGATGATGAACATTTTTTCATGTGTTTGTTAGCCATTCATCTGTCATCTTTAGAGAAGGTTCTATTCATGTCTCTTGCCCGCTGATATATGGGATTGTTGGCTATTTTCATGTGGATTAACTTGAGTTCTCTATAGATCCTAGTTATCAAGCTTTTGTCTGATTGAAAATATGCAAATATCCTTTCCCATTGTGTAGGTTGTCTCTTTGCTTTGGTTGTTGTCTCCTTAGCTGTACAGAAGCTTTTCAGTTTAATGAAGTCCCATTTGTTTATTTTTATTGTTGTTGCAATTGCCATGGCAGTCTTCTTCATGAAGTCTTTCCCCAGGCCAATATCTTCCAGTGTTTTTCCTATGCTTTCTTTGAGGATTTGTATTGTTTCATGCCTTAAATTTAAGTCCTTTACCCATCTTGAATCAATTTTTGTGATTGGGGAAAGGTGTGGGTCCAGTTTCAGTCTTTTACATGTAGACATCCAGTTCTCTCAACACCATTTATTGAATAGTGAGTCATTCCCCCAAGGTATGTTCTTGTTTGGTTTATTGAAGATTGGGTGGTTGTAAGATGTTAGTTTCATTTCTTGGTTTTCAATTCGATTCCAAGTGTCTATGTTTCTGTTTTTTGCCAGTACCATGCTGTCTTGAGCACTATGGCTTTGTAGTACAGACTAAAATCTGGTATGCTGATGCCCCCAGCTTTATCTTTATTACTAAGAACTGCCTTAGCTATACGGGGTTTTTTCCGGTTCCATACAAAACGCAGAATCATTTTCTCCAAATCTTGAAAGTACGATGTTGGTATTTTGATAGGAATGGCATTGAATAGGTAGATTGCTTTGGGAAGTATAGACATTTTAACAATGTTGATTCTTCCCATCCATGAACATGGTGTGTTCTTCCATTTGTTAATATCCTCTGCTATTTCCTTTCTGAGGATTTCATAATTTTCTTTATAGAGGTCCTTCACCTCCTTCATTAGGTATATTCCTAGGTATTTCATTTTCTTTGAAACTATGGTGAAGGGAGTTGTGTCCTTAATGAGCTTCTCATCTTGACTGTTATTGGTGTATACAAAGGCTACTGACTTGTGGACATTGATTTTATATCCTGAAACATTACTGTATTTTTTGATGACTTCTAGGAGTCTTGTGATTGAGTCTTTGGGGTTCTCTAAGTATAAGATCATGTCGTCAGCAAAGAGGGAGAGTTTGACCTCCTCTGCTCCCATATGGATTCCCTTTATTTCCTTGTCTTGCCTAATTGTATTGGCTAGAACTTCCAGCACTATGTTGAATAGTAAAGGTGACAGAGGACAACCTTGTCTGGTTCCAGTTCTAAGAGGATAAGCTTTCAGTTTTACTCCATTCAGTAAAATATTAGCTGTGGGTTTGTCATAGATAGCTTCAATCAGTTTTAGAAATGTGCCACCTATGCCTATACTCTTCAGTGTTCTAACTAGAAAGGGATGCTGGATTTTATCAAATGCTTTTTCTGCATCTACTGAGAGGATCATATGATCTTTATATTTGCCTCTGTTAATATGGTGGATAACATTTATGGACTTGCGTATGTTAAACCAGCCTTGCATCCCTGGGATGAAGCCTACTTGATCATGATGAATGACTTTTTTGATGATAAGCTGTAATCTATTGGCTAGGATTTTGTTGAGAATTTTTCCATGTATATTCATGAGTGAGATTGGTCTGAAATTCTCCTTTTTGTTTGGGTCTTTTCCTGGTTTTGGTATCAGAGTGATGTTTGCTTCATAGAATGTGTTGGGGAAGATTCCTTCTTCCTTAATTTTTTGGAATAATTTCTGCAGTACAGGAATAAGCTCTTCTTGAAGGTTTGATAGAATTCTGGTGGGAAGCCATCTGGACCAGGGCATTTTTTGGTTGGAAGATTTTTTTATTGTTTCTTTGATCTCAGTGCTTGAAATTGGTCTGTTCAGGAACTCTATTTCTTCCTGGCTAAGTCTAGGGAGAGGGAATGATTCCCAATATTTATCCATTTCCTTCACATTGCCAAATTTCTGGGCATAGAGTTTCTGGTAGTATTCAGAGATGATCTCTTGTATCTCTGTGGGATCAGTTGTTATTTCCCCTTTATCGTTTCTGATTGAGGTTACTAGAGATTTTACTTTTCTATTCCTCGTTAGTCTGGCCAATGGTTTATCTATTTTATTTATTTTTTCAAAAAACCAACTCCTTGTTTCATTAATTTTCTGAATGATTCTTTTGTTTTCAATTTCATTGATCTCTGATTTGATTTTGGATATTTCTTTTCTTCTACTGAGTTTAGGCTTAGATTGTTCTTCTTTTTCCAATTCCATAAGATGGCTTGTGAGATTGTTGATGCACGCTCTTTCTGTTTTTCGAATGTAGGCATCTAAAGCGATGAATTTTCCTCTCAAAACTACTTTTGCAGTATCCCACAGGTTTTGGTAGCTTGTGTCTTCATTGTTGTTATGCTCAAGTAAGTTAATGATTTCCTGTTTTATTTCCTCCTGCACCCATCTGTTATTCAACAGAAGATTGTTTAATTTCCATGCCTTTGTGTGGGGTTGAGCGTTTTTGTTAGAGTTGAGTTCCACCTTTAGTGCCTTATGGTCTGAGAAGATACAAGGTAAAATTTCAATTCTTTTGATTCTGTTGATATTTGTTTTGTGTCCCAGGATATGATCAATTTTGGAGAATGTTCCATGGGGTGATGAGAAGAATGTATATTCTTTATCTTTGGGATGGAGTGTTGTATATGCGACTATCAAATGCAGTTGTTTTAGGTTCTCATTTAAATCTCTATACCTTTTTTAAATTTCTGTTTAGAGGATCTGTCCAGTTCTGTAAGAGGAGTGTTAAAGTCCCCTGTTATTATGGTATTATCAGATATCATATTGCTCAGACTGAGTAAGGTGTGTTTCAAGAATCTGGGAGCATTTAAATTGGGTGCATAAATATTTAGAATTGAAATGTCTTCTTGTTGCATTTTTCCCTTGACCAATATAAAGTGACTATCTTTGTTTTTTTTTGACTTTAGTTGCTTTAAATCCACATGTATCTGAAAATAAGATTGCAACTCCTCTTTTCTTCTGAATTCCATTTGCCTGAAAAATTGTCTTCCAACCCTTGACTCGGATCTTTAATTTGTCTTTTGAAGCCAGGTGTGTTTCTTGCTGACAGCAAATGGATGGCTTGTGTTTCTTAATCCAGTCAGCCAATCTATGTCTCTTCAGTGGGGAATTCAAGCCATTAACATTTATTGAGATAATTGATAAGTGTGGTAGTATTCTATTCGTCTTATTTTGTAGAGTCCAGTGCTTAGTTTTATGTTTTGCATCAGTATGGAGGTTAGGTTCTGTCCTTTAATTTCTGAGTTCTTACTTTTCTGCTGATCCATTGTGGTGGTCAGTGTGCAGAACAGGTTGAAGTATTTCCTGTAGAGCTAGTCTTGTTGTGGCAAATTTCCTCAATGTTTGTATGTCCGTAAATGATTTGATTTCTCCGTCAATTTTGAAGCTTAGCTTAGCAGGGTACAGAATTCTGGGCTGAGAATTGTTCTGTTTAAGTAGATTAAAGGTAGATGACCATTGTCTTCTTGCTTGGAAAGTTTCATTAGAGAAGTCTGCGGTCACTCTGATGGATTTGCCCCTGTAGGGCAACTGGCGCTTACTCCTGGCAGCTTGCAGAATCTTTTCTTTTGTCTTGACTTTGGACAGGTTCATCACAATGTGTCTTGGAGAAGCTCGGTTAGAGTTGAGGCGACCTGGGGTCCGATATCCCTCTGAAAGCAGTGTGTCAGAATCTTTGGGAGATTTTCTTTTATAATATTCTCTAGTATGGCTTCCATTCCTCTGGGGCATTCTTCTTCCCCTCTGGGATTCCTATAACTCGTATGTTGGAACGCTTCATAAAGTCCCATAATTCTGACAGTGAATGTTCTGCTTTCTCTCTCTTCTTTTCTGCCTCTTTTACTATCTGAGTTATCTCAAGAACTTTGTCTTCTACCTCTGAAATTCTTTCTTCTGCATGGTCTAACCTGTTGCTGATATTTTCCATTGCATCTTTAAGTTCCCTAATTGATTGTTTCAGTTCCTTCAGCTCTGCTATATCCTTTTTATATTATTCATAGCATTCATCTCTTATTTGATTCTGTTTTTGGATTTCCTTTTGGTTATTTTCCACTTTATTAGCAGTTTCCTTCATTGTTTCCATGATTTCTTTCCTTGTTTTCATCATGTGTATTCTAAATTCCCTTTCTGTAATTCCTAACATTTCTTTATAGGTGGAATCCTCTGCAGTAGCTACCTCATTGTCCCTTGGCGGGGTTGTTCTGGACTGGTTCTTCATGTTGCCTGGAGTTTTCTGCTGATTCTTCCTCATGAGTGATTTCTTTTATCTGTTTCCTTGCCCTAATTTTCCTTTCACTTCTTCTTGCTCTTTAAGTTCTCATGCCTGTGGACTAAGGGTTCGGTGAGTCCTTTTGGTACAGGACCAGAAGGGTGAGAAGGTTGAAGAGCAAGAAAGGGATGAAAGAAAGGAGGACCCAGTGAAAACAAAAAAAAAAAATAGAGAAAGGAGAGGGGGTGGGTAAGAGGAATATTGTCAAAAAGAAGAAAGGCACAGAAAGAGGGAGACCGAGCAATATAGGTGTACAGTAGGGTACTTTGACACAACCTTAAAAAAACCCCACCTTTTGGGGGTGCCCAGTTGGGTGGTTCCCTTGAGGTCAGCAGCTCTTTGCTAACCTGATCAGACACAGTACCCCACCTCCACCAAGTAGAGAGGAAAGACAAAAATGCTATAAATGAAACCAAAACAAGCAAAAAGAAAACTTTACGGGATAATATTGGGTGAAAAACCAAATAATATCAGTAGAAACACTAGCAAAAATGAAGTTCTGGTTATTGAAAAAGGCAGCAATGCGAAATTATAATTAAACTAGAAAAATTGAGAAAGAAAAAAGATCTGTATGGAAAAGGTTAAAATTAAAAAACAAAACAACACCAACAACATCAAAATAAACAAAAAACAAACAAACAAAACAACAACAACAACAAAAACAACACACAACCAAAAACAAAGCAGTATGTATATGTTCTTGAATATTGTCTGGGCAACACGTGGTCTTCTGGGGTATGAGATGTTAATCACAGTTCTGATATGACTGGAGGCTGCTGATTTCTCAAACCCCAGCAGGTAGACACCCTAAATCTCTCTTCAGCCCACTTAAAAGGCACTTTGAACTTGTAAACTTGCTGAGCAGAAGCTTTCTCAGGAAAGTGCTTGTCGCTGGAATCACTGCTGAAGTGGCTATCCACTTACCCAGTGTGCCAAAACGGGTCTCACTCTGCCCCTGGGGGTTAGGCCTGCAAGGCGGCTCAGACCCACCCTTAGGCTACTCAGTCGCTAGGTTACCAGCTCCCACCCGGCTTCTAGCTTTGCGACCCTGAGGGCAGAGCTTGCCGGGGCAGATCACTCACAATGGCTTCCTGTGGCCCACAGCCAAACACCATTAGCTCCATCTGGCTCAGCGACCCAGACTGGGGCCCCAGACAATGGCCAAAATTCTCCGCACTCCCACCCAGTCTCTCCCCAAGGCAGTTCACCTGAGTGCCAAGTCCAAAGACACCAAAACAGTTCACAGGTAAGGCCTTTCCGGTTTGCAGTCTCGCTGCTACTGAACTTACAGTTGCAGGTGGGTTTAGACAGATTGAACACACGCGACCACTTGCCGTTTTTCCACTGTTTTAGTCCTCGTCTTGGGGTTCAGAAGTCTCTTGCTGACTCCCTGTATTCTCACAGGGGTGATGATAGGCAGATCCCACCAGCCAGAGATGCCTGGAGTCCTATCTCCCCAGACTCACGGTGCCCAGATGCAAGGAAGCTGTTACTCGGCCGCCATCTTGCTCTCTCTCCCAAGACATTAGTTTTTTTAAAAAATTTTCATTGACACCTATTTATAGGTCCATAGTGATGCTGACATACCTGCCTTGTGATCAGATCAGGCTAATTAGCATCTCCGTATCTCCCATATTTATCATTTCTTTGGGCTGGGAACATGTCCTCCCTCTAGCTATTTGAGTCATCCCACAGTGTTGGAGAACACCAGGACTTACTGCCCTACCCAGCTATAATTTTATATCTTTTAACCAATCTCTCCCCATATTCCTCTTACCCCTACCCTTCCCAGCCTCTTGTATCCTCTGTTCTACTTTTTAAAGTCATTAGTTATCAAAAATTTTTCCAGAGGTCCCTTTTAGTTTTTTTTTTTTAATTGTGCTAAGGCATTTATATTCTACATTGAGTTAGTTTCACATGTACCCTTGTAAGATGCACTGTAGGTGTGGCCCTTTTGGTTTTATAAAAGATCAGTTATTGTAGAGAGGTGAGAATTCCTTCATCGTAGCTGGCAATATTTATGAAGTTTATCGGATATAAACAGAGCAAGAAAAAAATGACAGTATATGCAGAGCATCTATCCTACCTACGGTCATACGTCATGCTAGGAACAGAGGTGTTCTCAAAATGAACTCGTACTCATAGGCAGCCCCAGTAGCTGAGGTTAGTCTCTTGTTAGGTAGGGCCTGTTGCAATCCATTGCTTTGGATAGGCTCAGTTCTTTGTATAAGGATCTGAACTTAATTTTTACATGGCTTCTATCTTAGAGGATCCAGAAAGGTATACTAAGACAGTATGCTATAAGCATTATTTTATTATTAAAAAATCCATTATCTCTGGTTGAGTGTCCAGATTCTACTGTTCCTGCATCACATGTGCTCTGGATAGCAGCTCCATTTAAGGATGCTCCTGATGTTTAACAGAACCATTTACATCATTTGCACACTTTGAACCACGCATCATTATTTTCATGGATCCCTTGATGTTACTAGTATATTTCATTGGCTGACATAGCCCGAGACTTCCCTAACTTATAAGGATCCATTGTGCCATCTATAAAATTCTTCCTTTATGTCATGGACCAGCTGCTTTGAGGCCGAAGTATCTGCCCCCCAAACCTTCCTTATTTTTCAAAGTCTCTTGACAACACAAGAATTTGTGTTAAGTAATTTGGCAGCACTTTGGTAGGCCTCTGACCCCTGATCTTCTGAAAAATCTCCATCAACTACTCCTCCCCAGTGGTAAATCACAACAAATCTGCTCTATAATCGAATGGAAGATTACAACTAAATACATATTTTTTAAATAAATGGGTTTAAAGTATGCATTTTTGTCACTACCTGTAATTTCTTAGAACCTATAATATCTCCCAGCCTAACCAAAGATCTTGACTTTTCTTTATGACTCTCAATTGACATTTAGTTCTTCATTAGAGAATTCTTAAGGGCCTGCAGTGTGCCTGAGTCATTGGCTAAGTGCACATGTGTGATGCCAAAAATGCATTTGCTTGTCTACACTTCTGTTGTCCTCCCTGCCCTCCCCCCGACTACCTGATGCAGTGTAGGCCCCTTCATGCCTATAGTTGTTGCTTGAAAGAGGAGTAACTGATTTTATCCAGAGAAGGGGAAGGGGAGGAAAGGCCCCACAGATGAAATGGCTCTTAAGGGGAGTCCTGAGAGATGAGCAGTGGAAAAGGAAGCATTCAAGGCAGAAAAGCAGCCAAAGGGGAATGGGTTGAAGCTGGGACTACCGGGAGCTACAGATAGTCAAGAGTGACATACAGATTGCCTAGGAAGGGAGAGCAGAAATTAGGATCCTGTGTGCTTTTTTGACAGGGTTGCCGTGATGTTTGGTGGGTGAAGATGTGGCACATGTACCTGTGTCATCTCATAAGAAACACACATATGGTCACTGCTCCTGGTCCCTGACACAAAGGTCCTAAAGCCCTTGTAACTTCCCAAGTGATAGGTGCACCACTCCTGTAGACAACTGGATAACATGTCTCATGGAGAACAGAGCTTTATTCAAAATAAATACTTTCTAAATGACATTGGTCAGTCTTTTTGGATGCTAAAGAAGGATATATTTTCCAAACAAGAACAAAAGAATTAATTGTTAGCTATTGCCTAGATAGCACTATAACCGGTCTCTGACTAAATTGCTATGCTATGTCATCACGTGAGAAGCCTGAATGTGTGTTTAGATTGATAAGGAACATATTTCACCCACTTTTTTTAAAATTAAGGAATCACTTAGAGAGTGATACATTTTTGTAGAGATGAGATATGACCATAAATGTTGGCTAGCAAAACAAAAAGAAAAATAGGAACTGGTGCAAATCTAAAATGATGGAATATTTAACGAAATTTTGTATAACATCTATATTCTCATTCAAGTGGCACTGGGGACACCCTTGTAGACTTTTATTGAAGACCAGGCCATACATACTATAAAACAAATTGTTTTATTTTCTCATTCCAAGGAAAAAAGGGCCATTAGTAACACAGTGATGACTTAGAAGGGAACATCTGAGGGTGAACTGGTGGAATACAGTTGCATGTGTCTGGGATAATAACCCCAAATCCTTTGAAAAGGGGCAGAATAATTTTCAGATGCAATTTTCAGCAATTTGATTCACACACAGACTGGAAGCTTATTAGTGAGCGTGTGCCTGAGAAGCTTTATGAGAGAGTTTCCTAAGCAGATTATTTATGATTCTCTTTTAGAAGAAGAGCCTTCAAAAAGCAACCTAAAAGATATTAATTATTTAAATAATGAAAGTTAATAAGAACAATAGAAAAAATAAATCTGCATCAGTAATTACTTTTGTTTTCAATTAATAATCAAAGGTCCTCTCTTAATATGTCAAATTATTGCATGCCTAGAAATTTACATTGAGAAGAATTACAAGGGAAACCCTTGATTAGGATTTTAGGATGTCAATAACCTTTCTCCCCTCCCTGAGTTTCTCGCCAAGGAGTATAAAGACAAAGATGTACAAAGGAAAGTGAGAAACAAATAACCACTTAGATTTTGGGGCAAACAACGGAAAAACTCTAGTGTTTGAGGGCTTTGCTAAAAATTTAAAAAGATAACTGTTTTGATAGAAGAAGAATTTGGACGGCCAAGTTTAGGGTAGGATGCAGAAATGAGGCTTCCTGCTTCTTTCCTTCCTTGGCAATTTTCACACCACTCCAATATCTGAAAGTCTCTGCCTTGTCATCCTAAACTTGAGTGTGGATCTTGCCCCTATACTTTATCAAAGCACAACACTAGTGTAAGAGGAACAAATCAGTGAGACAGAGGCAAAATTCACACGTGTACATGCAAGAAGGATGTGGCTTATATAAGGTCTGTGAGGCTTACATGGTGTGAAGGGCAGTGTTTACGCTCAGCAGCCCCAAGGGAGAAGACAGAGCCGACAGACTGGAGAGGGAAATTAACCCTAACCCTCTTATCAGGCCAACAACATCTCAGCATCTCAGGTCTCAGGAAGACCTAATATTAAACAGATCATCTCAGGAGACAAGAAGACAGGTCACATTCCACAAAAGCCACGACTAGAACACAGTGATGTCATCCGTGAATAGAACAAAATACAGGGCATGTTGGCCTCAGCCAATCAACTCCTGGGGGCAGAAATAGAAAAGGAGCAATAGAAAGAGAGAGGATGAGAAGTGACTCCTCGTTCTGGCTAGAACATGGTCTGGAAACCCTCCCTGTGTAATACTTGCTGAATAATAACAGAAATTATGTTACAGGCATAGCTAACAGGAAAAGGTCCAAAGATCAGAAATAAAGAGGAAATTAAAAACAGAACAGTAAGTCTGTGAATGAATGCTATGGTGGACCTTGGATTAGACGAGGAAGAAAAATAGAAAGGATAGGAAATACAGTCTTGGAGTAAAAATGGAGAGGAACAGCCAAGTCTCTGGCACGGCTCTAGGTCCTAGATGGACATTCTCTGAACGGGTGATCTAGAAAAATTCCACCCATAGGAATATCTGTATTTGCCTGGGCTCTCGGTAGGAAAACAAAGTCCCTGCTTTGTTATCCATCTCCAAGTGTGTTCCTCATGTGAATTTGAGGTTAATTTATTAATTTGTAGGTTTTTTCATACAAATTTTCACTTTTATAAAAATGGTCTCATACCCTTTTAATAGTTAGGTAATTTAGGTGGGCAGATTTGATTTTCATCTTTTCAATGACACCAAAAGCTTCCTCAGGCTATCAATTTTTGTAGACCAAATGGGATCTGTCAGGTTGTGTGACCCAGCACGTTCAGTCTTAGCTACAATGTGGGAATAGTATTTCTTTTGCCAAACCCTATCTTTGTAAGAAGAGAGCCTCTGAGATAATTCACATAGAAGTCCTTTGAATACTATAGAAATTCCCTTCAAATGAATGGCTTCTTATAATTTTTATTATTGTTTCATTGCTTCTTTAAATAATTTGATTTTAAATATGGACCTAATATTAAGCAGATTAAAACCTCTTCTTACAATATCTTTAAATTGAACAAAATTTGCAAAGAGGAAAAAGTATAAATTTGTGTAAGTATGATCTTTAATATTCAAAACTATATGCCAAGACAAATTCTGGAAAGAAATGAGGTATTACCAATATTTGTCTTTGGGGTAATAAAATTATGGGTGACTTTTAAATATGGATTTTGTATTTTCTAGTTTTACATGATGATAACGCATTACTTTTTTAATCAGGAAAAACTCCTACAAAATGTCAATATCTAGATATTACATAAAACGTGTGTATTTGCTAACATTTTACAAACATTTAAATGACTAATTTTAAACAGTCCTGTGCAGTTCATTAGCGGGCAGTATTTGTGTGACTCAATCCCCAGGGGATGGATGGGACCAGCAGAAATGTCCTATGTAGACATTTTTTTTTTTAGAGACAGAGTCTCACTTTATAGCCCTCGGTAGAGTGCCGTGGCCTCACACAGCTCACAGCAATCTCCAGCTCCTGGGCTTAAGCGATTCTCTTGCCTCAGCCTCCCGAGTAGCTGGGACTACAGGTGCCCGCCATAGCACCCGGCTATTTTTTTGTTGCAGTTTGGCCAGGGCTGGGTTTGAACCCCCCACCCGCGGCATATGGGGCTGGCGCCCTACTCACTGAGCCACAGGCGCCACCCTATGTAGACATTTTAATGTTAAAGATTTCCTGTTCACTGAAGAAGGTGTAATGATTGGGGATTCTGTCTGTTAGTTATGCAAGTGTTTAAATATCAGGAACTTTGCTGGCAGTCATGTATTAGTGGGATGGCTTCTATCCAGGGGAAATGGAATTGAACTTTTATAAGAGTGTGTCTACTGTGTCCTGTCGACAGTGTTCCAGTCACCATAATCAGGGCTCAGTTTGTTTGGCTTATTGAATTTTTTGCTTTCTTGGCTAGGCCATGCATTATATCATTTCATTCCTCACAATATCCACAAGTATGAGCCTTTAATGAACTTGTAACTTGTAGGCACAGAGAAGTCAGGCCGTTTCCCAAGGCCACATAGTGCACCACAGAGCCAAGATACAAACCCAGGAAATGGCAACCCTTCTGCCGTTGCTCCTTGTGAAAAGCAGCTGCAGCAAATCTGGCATGCGAAAGCACTATTAATGATGAAAGTATTTATAGAGGAAGTGTAGAAAAAAACAATGATTGCAATGAAATCCAGTCAGCTGAAAGTCAGATGACCCGGGATTTAATCACCCCTCCATACTTTACTGACTGCCTTGAGCCCCCAGAGTGAACCTTTCCTTTTTCTGTACATCAGAAGGCTTTCGTAAAGATCAAATGAGACAGTGAATGTGAAAGCCCTTTGTAATTTGTTTCCTGGTTTCCCAGACATAACATTATCTCTGCATTAAATCCGATCATTAGAAATGTAAAAACCTGACCTTTGTTATCTTTTTTTCCTCCTGGAGACGTGTCCATCTTTGCATTGTGACTTAAAGGCTTGCCTTTGGTTTTGCAGAAGATACACACACAAATGTTCGTTTAAATGCGCTTTTTGCATTTTAATTAAAGAATAGAGATATGTTTCACTGACTTGCCAAATGTTCATTTTTTTTCAAAGACTAATTAGATAAACTACTCCAATTCTAGGGAAACATTGTTTCCACAGGAGAATATGTTTCCTTTCTGCTGTCAGAAAATAAGAGCATTAAAGCTCTCTCTGGGCTTTGGCTGCCAGGAAATGTGTGTTCCAGCAGAGCCCACGTCCACAGTTGGGAGCGTCCACTCCCTCTGCTCTCAATGATCCTTCCTTTGGAGGCTCTACTCACCCTTCTTTGCAAGTGTAAGAGACAGTGTGCCCAAAAGTGAAGTTACTCCCGGTGATGACAGCATCTTTGACGGCAGGCGGCTCTCCACAGGTGACCAGGTGACAGGTAGGTGGCGCTCTATCCCAGCTGCCAGAAGCCATGCATTCAATGATGGACGGGCCCTGTAAGCTGCAGGAAGGAGCAACATCACCCCTTTTATGGGCTATTTATTTACTGGAAGGACTTAGAAGAAAATAGAGGACACTTGAACAAAAAAAAAAAAAAAAGGGAAACGTTTCTCCACAATTTGTTGTTTATAGAAGGGGAATCTAAACAGGCTATATACCATTTAAAACAATGAATGGGTGAAAACAACATAATAGCAACAATCACTCAGTATAAAATCAAAACAAATGAAAGTGCTTATTGGTGGTGGTGTCAGGCACTCCAGACTGTGGGTAGCAGATTACTTAGATGAGAAAGGGTTTATAGGCTGCTTAGGGACCAGCAAAAAGGACGACACCTGGGTAGCCTGGAAAACAGGGCAACAAAAGTCAAAGAGCACTGTTCTGGCTATGAGCCTGGGCATTTAAACCATGCCGCTCCTGACTCTAACCTTGGTCTTCCTCTGAATACACAAACCTTGTATCCCTACATCACTGCTTATCTGCCTTTCTTGTTGACCTGATTCTGACTACCTATACTATCCATTCTATTCCTATTCACTCCCGTACTCCAGATCCTGTTGACCAAGTTCCTGATCGCAGCCTTTCTCCACGATCCCTTGTCTGAATGCACACACACCCTATTACTCAAATTAACCTCTTATGGTAGGATCCTAGGCCTTACCTCGACACACTTTTTTACAATATCCCATACAATGTGGAGGATAAGCTTGGTAAGAAGTTTATAAAAAAATCCATCACAAAAGAATTTTAGAAGGTATTGTGCTATGCTTCAAAAACAATTTTCGCTGTGTTTAAAGACTGAATGCTTATAGTAATTGAACGAGGACTCCCAGAGTAGCAGTTTGATTGCATGTTTTTCTGGGTGTCTGCTATGAGCTAGATGGAAACATACAAAGTGAGAATATCCTTACATTTAGAAATTTGGTTTTAGAGTCAGCCAGCCCCATACAAATAAAACTTGTTGAGTAAATAGCGAGTAAATAGCGAGTAGGAAGCTTGGCTGGTGTGTACAGACTTTACCTGAATCCGCTCTCACATGAATATGAAGCAGTAGAAAGGTAGGTGAGCCCGCTCAAAATATAATTCCCATTATTTATGTCTTCTGGGTTAGAACACTTCACCAGTTCACACACAGGAGGAAAATGACTCCAAGAACCGTCAGCAAGACAGGAGGATTCTTTATCACCAGCCAGAGTGTATCCTTTATTACATCTGAAAAAGACAGAAAATTCCAGAATTTGCTTTATTTTGCATACTTTCCTCTGTGCCAAAAAACCTCTAAAAGCATCGAGAATTTATACATATTTTTAAAAGTTCTCTTTTCCCCCTCCCCTGAAATAATGCTTTAGAAATTTGTTTTTCAAGGTCGAATACTGTATGTCTTCCTCACAGAAAGACAGAGTCCAGAGCTTGGCTTGCCTCCAGTTGGTGTCAGGGGTTAGTAACTGCAAACAGAAAAGCCTTGGTTAAAGAGGGGTGTGGTCTCGTCTAAGACCCCAGACATCAAGAATTTCTTTTGTCAGCTAGGAGAGTATTTCTCCATGCATCCCTTCTCGGGTGCCTCAAGGGGGCGCTGGTGGTAATAATAGATTAGTGCTCAAGTGATTTAAGAATTATAGATATGACTGCTGTAAGATCATCAGATTATGACTTCTTCACACTAAACATCATTCAATTAATTCCTCATTAAGTCAAAAAAAATTAGGGATTAATTCCCCTTCCTCTGTCTTCCAGTATTATATCTCCGCCAGCATGTCATTAACAACTTCAACATAGGTTTGTTTGTTTGTTTGTTTAATGGGACAGAGTCTTACTTTGTCACCCTTGGTGGACAGCTGTGGTATCATAGCTCACAGCAACCTCAAACTCTTGGGCTCAAGTAATTCTCTTGCCTCAGCTTCCTGAGTTGGCTGGGACTATAGGCAGCTGCCACAACGCCCAGCTATTTTTAAAGATGGGGGTCTTGCTCTTGCTCAGGCTGGTCTCAAACTCATGAGCTCAGGCAATCTACCCACTTCGGCCTCCCAGAGGGACACTTACCTATATAGCACTTTACTGCCATAGGTGAATGCTGACCCCTCAATGCCACCATTTTCTGGGATAGCTGGTGCACCACAGGAAATAGCTTAAAGGAAGAAAAACAAAGTCATGGCTTTTCTGAGATTATGGGTGCAAATGTCCCTGAAAGCTCAAGGGGCAGCTCTAGATATTTTTTTTTTAAACACGTTTAAATGGAAGCCTAATAGTTGCTTTTCTAGTACAAACAATGTTGATACAACATAACACAGACGTGCCTGCACCTTATTGCCCTAAGATTTCCAAACACAATAAGCATGGGAAATTTCCTAAACATACCTTCACAGTATGGAATTAGATGATTCCATTCTCCAGACTCCAAACATGTAATTTTAGTTACTCCCATCAATTGGTATCCTTTCTCACATGAAAATGTGACCTCGGCACCTACTGTATAAATCTCGCCGAAAGAGTGGCCATTTTCTGGATTTCCTGGAGCCTTACATTTTATAGGTTCTAGAAACAAAACAAAACAACATTTTGGGTGGAATAACAAGCAGCTTTCACACAACCATGTAAAATTTCACAGCAAAGAATTCCACTACAGTTAAGGTACCCATTAAAATCCAGTGAAAAGCTTTTGAAAGGAGATTTATGAAGGTCAGAGACCTGCTGAACCTTAGAACAGAACATATCATAGGCATTAAAAGCAATATTTTGAAATGGCAATGACTAACAAAAATATGCAAAGTTTATCTGGCCCCAAAGGTAGTTGTTCACCGGGGAAATACCGGTGATGGCGGAGCATGGCTTAGAAGGGCTTTTGCCCCTCTCACCTACCCCCGGCCTCACACTGTTTTTTAAAAGAGCAATTGTCTCAGTCTCAAGCTGGTGTAAAAGGCTGCACAGAGCAGATGCAGGGGCAGTTCCCAGATTCCAAAAAGACTGTGGGCCACAAGCCCCTCCTGTGTACAAATTTGGGGTCAGTCACCAATGCTGGGGAGGTAAAACTGGTAAAGGAAGTTTTGTGGCCAATGTTGAGCAAGAAGAGTGAATATATTACTTGATCCTTAAATGAGGAGGATATATATATATATTGATTCAATCTTTCTAAAAGTCAGATTGAAATTGTACTCTCTGCGTCCTTCATAAACTCTTACCATTCCCACACGTGCATCTCTACTAATGTAAATTTGTTAATACACATCACTGATCTTACATTTCAACAAGTCATGACATTTGCATGCACTTTGAACTCAAATTTAGACTGTCTACTGTGGCCAGACCCTAGGGTGAGCTGCACATTTCACTATGGGAAGTGTTTGCCTTTCTTTCTGCCCCGTTTTAATCTCAGCACCTTTTCTCTGGATGGCTTTGCTTTGTAAAAAACTGTAATAAAAATGACATCATCTCCTATTTCATCCAAAAAGTCTTCTGACATTTTCTTTTGATTCCTGTATTAGCTCATTTTAAATGCCATGTTCTGACTTCAGTTTTATTCTTCCTTCTCTTTGAGCAGAAATGATTTTGCAATATTTTTCAACCTTGTTTACTTTCACCAGAGAAGAAATATTTCCAAATCAGATATTTTGCTAAGCAAGGCTTGTGACTTGTTCTTGAATCGTACACAACATTTCAGTCGGAGAATAGGAGGATGTATGCATAAACATTTGATATTTCTGTCTTATTTAACTTAGAGGTTTCCCCTTCTGATTTCTACCGTCTGACTCACGGACACTATACTTTTTTTTGGTTACTGCTGTTTTTATTCGCCCTGTCACTCTCTCTTTGAGTGGGTGTGTTACAGGGGGAAACATAGCTCTCCATCACGTATAACTCCCGGGACTCTCAAATTTCAGCACTTCACTTTGGGGAACAGCCAGATGATTTGGTTCAGTATTTTAAATTCCTCTTTACTTTCTGTCTTACTGTTTTCTGGTAGTTACTTCTCACGATAAACGTAGAAAGATATCAGTGGGTTGGGAGATAGGCCGGTGTTGTAAGGCAAGGCGCCTACTGGTTTTTAATTACTCATTTTATTTCATATTAATGTGAGGGTGAACACAACTAGATATTACAACCTTTGCATTTGTAGAGTCCGTCTTGTAGTTGTGTCCTGCACCCGAGAGGTGTGCCATATTTTTTCAATGATGTGACAGGATATGACCGAGGCAGAGGAAAGATACTGATATGTGAGAAAGCTGCTTCTTTTCTCTGAGGCAGAGAGGTCACTGATGATCTTTCGAAATCCATTCTATTAGTCTCATAGTACAGTTAGCTCTCAGTTTTGTTTTTTCAGAAATTAGGATCACGGGAGAGGCACAGTGGTACTTTAGTTGTTGCTTACATATCTTTATGAGGTTTTTACCTTGTCCACTTGACTAGGTGCCTGTTGACGCGGAAACTATTATCTTATTTTAAAATAACACACTTAAAATATGCCCTTGAATAAAGAAATTGCAATAGGAATTTCCAGGTATCCGTGGAGTAGTTACCTGCACAGTTTTTCCCGTCCCCTGTGTATGGCGGGACACACGAGCATATGTAGGATCCATTTGTGTTCAGGCACGACGCGTGCTCGCTGCAGTCTGATCCAACTGCACACTCGTCGACATCTAAAGCGAAGACAGCTTACAAATATTACAGGGTATTCATTTTCCTAATGTCCCTAACACCGGCTTTTACTTTTAAATTATGACATATTGCAATGCCTGACGTGCATATTTTATAAAATTTAAATATCACAGTCACAATCACATTGCAAATACACCACAAAAGCTATTATGTCCCTAGTTTATAGGTGGCTGAGTAGAAGAAGAACAGAAATAGACAGAACAGCCTTCATACTGAGACTAATAACAATCTAAAACATTTCTGGCACCTCTCCGTAGAACTACTTTGTCACTGCGGCTTGGACAGAGCTCACTGAGGGGAGATGAATTAACCAAAGAATGCCTCACGAGCCTCAGGAATTTGGGATGAGCGTCTTCTATAGAGACAGAATAAACCCACATCGTAATTGCCAATATTTATCTCACCAAGGCATGCTGGTGAGATGCCATTCCAACTCCCGTTATCTGTACAGAACATCCTGGAATCACCCAACAGATAGTAGCCATTATTGCACTGGTAGGTCACTGTGCTGCCAGCGTGGAAGTCCTCAGCTGAATAAAAGCCATTCTCCAAAGCAGGTGGCACCCCACAGCTGATGCCTGTCACATGACCAGGAGGAACACAACTACATTAGGAGCAAAATACGCAAACGGCATATTATTTATATTAAAAAAATAGTTCTGTTAAAAATGAATTTTTTATTGAACAGAAACAGTAGGCTGAAAGTGCTCAGCTGGTGGTAGCAGCCTGAACCCTCAGTATCTAGCACAATGCCTGGCTCAGGCAATTCGTTTATTCAGAAACATTTATGGAAGGCCTACTACCTGCCTAGACACTGTCCAAGGTGGTGGAATTACAGACATGAACCAAACAGGCAAAATCCCTGCCTTGTGGAGCTAATTACCGAGTGTGGTAGATGGACAAAAACACAAGTGAATACACGTCAGGGTGGAACAGGTGCCTTTCCGTACCTAAACTAACAGTCTTGCTTCCAGCCAATCACTTCACCGTGTATCACTTTGTATTTCCCCATCCTGTTTTATTTGTCTTTATAGCATTTACAGCTAGCCCTTACCTTTATTATTTACTATAAATAATGTTCTATGTACTTGTTTATTTTTTATGTATCTCCTACTAGAATGTAAACTCTACAAACTAGGGATGTTTTCTCCAAAGCTGCTGTATCTCCAGAATCTCCATCAGTGTCCAGCACATAGTAGGTACTTTAAGAATGGATAGATGCGTTCAACTCAAGAAGTCATTTCCCATTTTCCCACCTAGCAATGCCCCACCCACCTCTGGGCCTTTACCTACAGAGTCTGTTTTTTTTTTTTCTTTAAATCACATTAGCCCTTTGCACCACCTTGGACACATGTACAAATGGTCTCTTTGGACCAGCATACCCCACCTCCCTCATGATGCCCAGCATGGTTCATTATGCAAAGGAAGGATTCAATGAATATTTGCTATTTTGCCTTCTGTGATATATTTAGGTTTTGTCTAGCATTCTTGAAAAGTGTTCTTAGGATTTCAATATTTTTCAAGAAGCACTGAAATGACTTCAACAAAGGCAGCTCACGTTCACACTGTGGGAGCGGCTGGGTCCACTGTCCTTGATTCAGACAGGACTGCACAGGGTTCCCAACTATCTGGAAGCCTGGATCACAGAACAGCCTGACTTTGGAGCCTGGCTTCAAATCTGCTGATGCAGTTCTCAAGTGAGGTACTGATCCTTCCAAAGGTGGGCAATCTGAAGGCAAAGAACACAGGTGCAGAGTTTGTCAGCAGCACCACGTCAACAGTTTCAAACTGTTATTTGTCCCAGCACTTAAGAGCTGTTCTATTGATATTAACACAAGTTAACATGTAGCCAGATCCCTACCAAGCAAAATTAGTAGAAAAAATTCTCTTAGTCAACAAACAACTCTCCCCTTTTCAATAGAAGCCTGTGGAATATATTTTTGTAAAGAGTATTTTAGGAATATGAATAAAATGTTCTTATAAGCTACCAAGAGCCACAAATTCTGGGACATTTTAAGAAACTTATTTAAATAAGTTTAATTTTATGATCATTTGGAGTTTGACTATTCAGGGTGTGGACTGAAAGACTTATTGCTTTTCTTAGTGGGGCTGCCTGTTTCTAGGGGGCTTCAAAGAAGTATAAAACCAAAAGAATACCTCACCTCAAACAGGACCTTGTGGGCATTTAAAAAATAACCTTATTCCTCATCTCGCCTATCTTCCTAATCTTATTTCACATTTGTCCAAATTTCCCCCATGATAATGCTCCGTTACACAGAACATACTTGAGCATTACATAATAACACATCCTTTGGATAAGTGTAGGGCAAATACAAATCACTAAAGAGTGGATTGACAGCCACACATGATTTGACCAACAGAGAATTTTAAATTGTTGTGTTTTGCTAGAAAGATCCAGGGTAGGAAAAAGAGAGTGAAGTCTATGGTAGAAGGAAATTCTCACCAGAACAGAATATGCTCTTGGAATCAATCTTCACTTTTCCCACAATTCCTGACAAGAAATCAGGCCAGGCCAACACATTTCCTCTACCGAGCTCCTCTGGGCAGGAGGTGGCCAGTGATTTCACCTGAAAGTTTAAAAGCATGTGTTTAGATAAGCCTTACTTGTTCCATGAAGATGGAGTTAGTTATTCTATCTCCATTGAGCCCTACTGAAAACATTGACAGGTATTTTGGAGGTGGGGTGAGTGGAAGAGGGCTTTTACCCAGTGTGACTCAGGGGGCAACAGGCACATTTTCTTCCATCTCCTTTTCTCCCAACCCTTTTCTTCCCTTTCTCAAATATTTCTCCCATCAGACTCATCATCACCTGCAAGTTTGAAATCTTACACATAGAATTGTTTCGTCCAAAGCTTTGCAGTTTGTTAAGGGGATGTGGAGGCTCCCTTCTCCATTCTAAGTCTCTGACCTCCAACAGAGGTGAGGAAACTGAGGCTTAGAAAAGTTCTGCTATTGTAATAAGAATGAAAATTTATCAAGCCTTACCATGGACCAAACAATACCAATAATATATATGTAGTATTTTGTTCAATCCTGTCAAAACTCTGCTACACACTTGTTTATCTTTTATAGACAAGAAAATTGAAACTTAGAGAGATGGAGCAGCATATTGAAAATCATCACAGCAAGTTTGTGGTACAACTGGGATTTGAACTCCAGCTGTTCGATGCTGGGTTGGCTTAACCACTAGCTCATCTGTTGCTCTCTGTGGACAATTTTCTGCCAGTTTTAAGTTTCTTTATGATTCTTCCCAGCTCTGAAATTTCAAGATTTTACAAAATAATCATTTCCAATAAAATTTAAGAAGATCACCAAGAAACAAAAAGGGGTGTTCATTGAAAATTACTGTAGATAATATCTGCCTAACTTTGTCTATGACCATGGCATCAAATGACATTGGTAATAGATTCTGATAACCAAGAGCTCACAATATGATACGTCATCATTAGGCTGTTCACATTTGTACTAGGTTTGTACCTTTGCATCTCATTACTGTCATACACTGAAAATGGAATTGACCTGCTGTGGAGACAGGACATAGTCCCAGAGGTTGAGCTGGCTTATGGAGCCCACAAAAGACTCAGCTGGGTTGAATCCCTCTCCTTTTTTGTCTTGCTCTTGCCCCAGAACTAATGCACCACCACCTGAAGGAAGACAAAGAGAGAAAAAAGAAAAAAAAAAAAGGAGGAGAATTGGCCTGATGACATGTTATTCCTAAAATGTTAACTTAATGAAAGCATGGCCAATGGAAATAAATAAAATTACTGAAAAGCTAAACTCTGTCAACTTACTGCATGTTTTATCAATAAGGACAAATTTAGTATTTTATATAGCAACTTAAAGCTAGATAGGCTTTTCCAGTGAGAATGGCCCACATCACAAAGTCCCAAATCTGCAGATGCTGGTGTGAATGTGGAGAGAAGGGAACACTTCTACACTGCTAGTGGAATTGCACACTAATACAACATTTATGGAAAGAAGTATGTAGAATTCTTGAGCCACAGGCACCACCCAGAAAAGAAGTATGTAGAATTCTTAAAGAACTAAGTTGACCTTTCATTTCATCCTGCAATTACATTACTAGATATCTACCCAAAAGAACAAAAATCACTTTACCACAAGGATATTTGCACCAGAATGTTTATTGCGGTTCAAAGTGTCTGGCCAGTGGAAGCACCAGTGTGAGATAAGAAAGTGGGTTGAGAGAAAAGGTTGGCCTCCTGGATCCCATCCTTTCGGGCAACCAACCAACTGGGAGTGACCATTTCCTTCCCAAGTGGTGACATTGGTCCTTTTGGGTGATTTTTCTCCATCATTGTGGGTTTGTCATAATTCTGGCAAGGACTTCTACCCCTTGGTCACTTCAGGCCCACCTTCTGCAACTTTCCATCGCTCCTGGTCATGTGTGGTTTTACTATCATATTTTGGTCCTGTTAACCACGCTTACACCTTTGAAAATAGTCCTTCGTTCATCTTAGTTACCTCCTTTTATCTGCCACCTGTTTCCTGCCAGGAGCCTGACCTGGTTACACTTGGTTTCTATCAGAGTGTCCTCTGCTGGTTTTCTTTGAACCTATCAGCTCATTCTTAGCCTCCTTTCTCTGCCTGCCTCTGGGAAGCTGGTCTTAGGATTTCACGCTGTGACTTTCTCTCTTGTTCCTCCAACTCCTCCTCCTGGTTCATCTCACTTGCCTGTCAATCAATGTCTGTAGATCTCTCTTTCATAATTTCTCAACCTACATGCTTTTTAAATAGAATTAAATAAAAAATTAACACACATGCAGAGGAAGATAAAAAATAAATAATAATGAATTCCTTTTACCCAGACATAAGCATTTAATAGTTTTGTGTATTTCTTGCCAAGTTTATATTTTTATTATGTCCTTTGTAGAGGTATATGAGCATCTGAGTATTTAAAAACACATAAGCTAAAAAAAAACACACATCAGCTCATACTACACAGGACATTCGAATTTTGCTTTCCTCCATGAATATATCATTTTATGAGTTTTGTTAGCAATATTATGTTATCATATGAGGTCAGTGAAGTTTGTGAACTCATCCTAGAGAAAGTGCTACATGCCTCATTGCCAAATGTCACTACAGTCACCTTCCCCTCGGGAAGCTCTGCACCATACCAGTGCTAGTCCACCCTTCAAAGCATTTTTTCTAGGATGAGTTTGTAAACTTAATTTTTAGACCTGATATGAATGTTCAACAATCTATACTTACTTAATTAATTAATCAGTCCCTTATCACTGGATATTGGAATTGCTTCCAAGTTTGGTAATAATAAAACAATATTGAGATAAGCATGGAGATACACAAATGCTTGTTCAGATCATTGATTATTCCCTTTAGACTGATTCTTAGCAGTTTGACAGTTGGGTGCAAATAGTACACCTAAGGCTTTTGATACAAGTTTCTAAATTGCTTCTCAGAAAGGTTTTTTATCAAATTTCATACCTGCCAGCACTCTATACGATTGTCCACCATGCTGAATCCTTGCCAATTGTATTCTATCACTAAAAACAACTTTGCCAATTTGATATAAAGTAGAATCAGACCTATATTTTTGTAGGTCGTATAATTTATATATATAATATATATATTATACATAATATATATTATATAGAAATACAAACATATATATACAGGTCGTATAATATATATTTACACACATATGTATATATATTCTTTATATAAAAAATAAAGAATAAAATTAAAATTACCTTTAATTGTACCACCCAAAGAAATAACAGAATATATGTAATAATATATATGTATATATGTATAATATATGTAATATATATATTATATGACCTATATATATATATATATATATATATACAAACACACACACACACACACATATATATGTTTGTATTTCTGGGACTAGAAATTCAATAGAAACATCAAACCCAATATGTCTAAAACAAAATACAAACTCTTTTTCCCTTTCCACCACCAAATTTTGCTGGAGTTTTTATCTTAGTAAGAGACTCTTAAGTAATGCTGGTCACTCAAATTGAAGCCAGTCACTGCTATGGAATGAATTGTATCAACCTCGAATTCATACATTGAAGTCCTAACCTCTGCTGTGATGGTTTGGAGATGGGGCCTTTGGAAGGTAGTTAAGTTGAGATGAGGTCAGGAAGGTCCTCATGATGGCCCTCATGATGAGATTAGTGCCCTTGTAAAGAGACCCCTGGCAGCTTGCTGCCTCTCTCCTGCCATGTAAGAAGACAACGGTCTGAAATCTAGGATGAGAAACCTCACCAGAAGCCAACCATACTGGTACCCCAATCTCAGACTTCCAGCATCCAGAGCTATGAAAAAATTTGATTTCTATCATTTAAGCCACCCAGTCTATGATATATATAACTTTTTATGCCAAGCCAAGCAGCCTAAGGTAGCCACTAAGGCTGTCAATTGGAGCTCTGCCACGTTTATGGACTCTAATTCATCCCACCTGCCCTGCTGCTGTGGTCAGCCAACCATCTCCCTTATCGGTGAAGTGTTTTCTGGATTTATATTCTTGTTCCTTCAATCGACTTTTCACTCTTCCCTCAAGGTTTGTTTTCTTTTTAAAGATATAGATACTCCTTTTGTTAACCATAAAGAAAATACATGTTCATTAGGAAAATATAAAAAAATAAAGAATAAAACTGAAATTACCTTTAATCGCACTACCCAAAGAAGATGTAGTTGAACAACACAACACACTAAATTAAACCCCAAAAGAAACCACTACCCTGCTTCACCGGATAATCCCAGTTCCTGTTGAAATACCTTTACTGACTCTCAATTTATTGAGGAGAAAGTGTGTATTCCTTGAGGGGACATAAACAAGTTTGTTACAGCCCATCACCATATTATATTTCAGCTTCTTCCTCTATGATATGTTCCTCTGTTTCTCTGCCACATATCCTGTGGTATAGCTATGGGGAAATGCCAATCATTCCTCACCACACAAAACTCACTCACGGCTCTCTGCCTCTGCCTCTGCACACGGAGCTCCTTCTGCCTGAGATGCCCTTCCCCATTCTTCTGACCAGATCTTTATGAAGGTACTAAACAACGTGCTGTCTACATTATCAGGCATAGGGCTTACATAGAACAAAAGTTTATGTGCCCTTGAGAGACTATCATGCTAAGGGAAAATATATATGAGATCTGACAGTTATGTTCTTGAACTTGACACCATGTGCTCACCTTGGCAGCATTGTACAAACAACTCAGTAAGGTTTTGTAACCTTGGTATATCAGTGTGTCACAGCTGTGTCTGTGTTGTGGCGATAACTTGTTGAGTGGCGTTCATTATTGTTTTTGCATGTTTTTGTGTGCACATGACAACTACTCTGATGGTCATTCCAGAAAAAGAGTTCCAAATTGCTTAGAAGGGTAGAGTAGGCACTGGTGTCAGTACATAGCTTCCCAAGGGGAGTACTTTGAAGGTGACCATAGTGATAGTTGGCAATGAGAATGTAGCACTTTTTCAGGATGAGTTCATGAACTTAACTGACAGACCTTATGCATAAATACTTTTCGATATAGTGTAGTTAATGCAGCCATAGAGGTGTGCAGGGTGATAGAAGAGCCAAAAGAAAAAGGTCCAGTGGGGAAGGGCTGGGATCAGGGAAGGCATTCAGACACGGATCTTGATGAGGAAGAGTTAATCTCATGGAGAAGGAGGATATGAAGAGTTTCTAGGCAGCGGAATGAGCAAAATGCAAGTAAGAATTAAATCCTAAAGGTGTGCTTCCATACCTTTAGGACGGAAGTGAGTGTGGGTCCCCTTCAACACTCTGTGTGCTTTATTTTCTAACGGTCCTATACCTGCTCCATGTGTGACGTGTTAATAGAAAAATCTAAGTAGAAAACATTAAGAGCCCAGGAAAAGGTACGACTGTAAGTTTCAGGAGTTAGACTCCAGCAATGCAATTTGAGGGGGTCTTTTAATTTTTCTGGGCCTCTCTGTCTCCTCACTTCAGAAATGATTAATAACTGCCATCTGTTAGGCTCATGTGATCATTGTGACAAGAACATTCGTGAATGTATGTCCAAGTGTTATTTGTTTTAAAAGGTCAATTAGGTGTAAATGAAATTAAAAGGAAGTTTTGGTCTTTGTAGTGGCTTCCTGTTCAAGTGTATTTTACAAAGAAGCAAAGGATGATAGAACATAGCATTTTACACTAATTAATAGTTATTTATCAAAATCATCTAGTTAGATATTGCCCTAATATTAATCTCCCGATACTCCCATTTTACCTTAGTCTAATGTTTCTAGTTTGTTTCTCTTTCCCTCTCCAAATTCATCTCCCTGGTCCATTCTTTTTAAGTCATTCTTGCTAACCTAAATTTACTGAGCTGCCTGAACTTCCTTCTGTCTCCTCTCCTCCAACAAAATGTGCATGTCCCTGACTCTCCAGTTAGAGCTGCCCTTTGAGGTGGCCTGTAACCTCAACACTAACAGGTCACCTTGTAGGCCAAATTGAAGGTGGCAAACGCTCCTAAACATCCAAGGATCTGTATATATGTTTCGTCCATCTCTTCAATTACTCTAGGGTTGGCTAAAGAAGAGCTGGTTCTCTACTGTTTTTCATTTGCCCTGAGTTTTCTTCCCAGGAGAAGCATACAGGATGCTTCTTACTGTTCTGCTCTTAACTCTCGGTGATGCCCCTTCCCTAGGGCACCCTTTCGTGCTCTGGTTAGAGACATCTTTGCTGTTTAGGGATTTTCCCATGTGCCCTGTTACTTCTTTCTACGTGACCTTTCCTTCTCACCATCTACCCCAGCCATGTTAAAACCTGCCAGTGATTTCCTATTGATTTTAGGGTGAAAACCTTAATGCTTAACCTGCCCTGCAAGGCTTTCTGTGATTTGGTCACAACTTCTCTCTCCAGCTGTGTGCCCTGTATTCCCTCATTCCCTGGGCCAGCCTGCATTCCAGATGCATTCATCTTCTCTCAGCTCTTTCAAGAAGGTCCAGCCCCCTCCATCAGGCAGTTCCTGATCATTTCTGGGAACTCAGCAAGGATATGTCTCCAAGTCCTCATTGATTCTTTATTCTACATGAGCTCCTTGGTTAGAGGTACTCATAATGCTGACCTCAGTTTGAAATTACATAATATTTAGTGTGATTATGGGGTTAGTATCTCCTTTCCTCACCACTCTGAAAGCTTCTGGAGAGCAGGGACCACATGATTTTTGCTGGCTGTTGGGTTTCTAATGCCTTGTATAAGTGCCTGACCCACCTAGTGGGTGCTCAGTATGTATTCTTTAAATTCACAAACAAGTAACATTCGCTTGATCCCCATAGATTTTCTTAGTATTGAAAGTGAAATAATGCACAGACAATAATTTCTAAGAAGTAAAATAAAGATCTGATTTGAAAGTTTGCAAAGGTAGCCTTATCACATTTTTATAAATATTAGTATTTTCTGTACTATATATATTAAGACACTTATCTTACTTTCATACAACTTAAGTCCAGAATATATTAGTCAATTTCTAATCTTTTAATTCATTTTTTATTTGTTTATTTTATCCAGGCACCATTTCCTAATATCTGAAACAAATGAGGAAAGTGAAAAATAATGTGATGTACACATACTTCTGTAGATGTAGCAAACTCATTGCTAAGTACAACACTACAAACCCTGGGTCAGCTATTACTTTTGCATTTTTTCCAACTAAAACTCTCTGAGTATTTTTTAAGAAGTATTTTTAGAAGAGAGGTTGCATTCTATTTGAACAGGAGTAGAAAAGATGAATAGCTATTAGCAGTAGTACGGCTTGTATTACTATAGTGATCACAAAACAAAAATAAAATCTCTAAAACAAACGAACAAAAGCCATCAGTAATTATTAATTATTCTCCCCACTGGAAGACAGTTTTACAGGCATCTGTTAGTTCAGCATGCTTCTTGGCAGTCTTAATATAGGTCCGCAAAGGCATTTCATATCCAGAGGGTCGTACACAGCTCATTTAGGAAAAAACTTTTAATAACTCATGGTTAGGATAACTAGAGGGTAGTAAATGAGAGAGAGAACTGTTTCTCTTTGTTCGAAACCAAGGACAACGAAGCTAGCAAACTTTGATGTTCATTTAAGCACCACCTCCTCTGGAGTCTCACAGAGTTATATCCATTTTGTTAAGACATACCAGGGATGGCGGAGCCAACAGAGAGGCCAGCACCACCGTCAGATAATTTCCCATCAATGTAGACTTTCCAGGCTCCATTGGAACTCGTCCAAGTGATTGCAATATGATGCCAACTGCCGTCATTCACTGCAGGACAGTCTGTTATCTTTTCCTTGCCATTCACATAAAGAACCCAGCTGTGGAGAGACAGATTCCAGGGAACACAGTCATTTGTCGTATGTTGCAATCCTTTCTGTGGGGCACGTTACTATTTTTCTTCTTGTTCTCTCTCTCTGCATGCGTATGTAAAGTACGTTGTGTAAACCTATTACTCTTTTTTTCCCCCTCTGTTTGGTCATATTTCATAGAAGCATATTTGAGTTACTAATTACAGATTTTTGTAGCTCCCTGTACATTGGTTTGTGTTCCTTAGGCACTGAAGGGTAAGAAAAAATCTTAGAATGAGCCAAAGAAGTTACTCCAATTCGAGACAATTTACCAAATGGCTGTTTTGGAGTGAGTGAGTCAAGAAGTTGTATAAATGTCAGAAATGACCTCTTTCCTCTAGAATGTAAGTTTCCTAAGACCAAGAATAAACTTCAGATGTCTTAGAGAAAGTAAGCGCATTTCATGGTTGCTGCCAAGGTCTCAATATTTATGTCCCCTCAAAATCCATATGTTGAAACCTAATCGATCATGTGATTGGGAGGTGGGGTCTTTGGGAGGTGGTTAGGTCACGGGGGTGGAACCCTCAGTAAGAGACCTGAAACAGACCAGTTGTCCCTTCAGCATGTGAGGACACAGCAAGAAGGGACCCTCTATGAACCAGAAGGTGTGCCTTCACCAGACAACAAATCTACTGACATCTTGATCTTGGACTTCTCAGCCTCCAGAACTGTGAGCAATACATTTTTGTTGTTTATAAGCAATCACTCTCTCTGTACTGTTCTGTTACAGCAGCCTGAACAGACTATGAGAGTTGCCAAAGCAATCCAATGGCAAAGTTTGTTGATCCAAAGAAAAGAAAACCTGGAACTAAACATGGATGGCCAACCAAAAGCGTTTCCCACCAACCATGTCACTTAGGGAATTAAATGTAATAGGCAGCTTAAAGTGAAAAATCTTCAAAAGCCACTGGAGAGCAAAAGAAATGATTAGGGAAAGTTAAGAAGGAAGATTAAAAATTCATTGAATACCTCTCCCAGTATCTTCTTAGACCCTATACTAAGATGTTTATAAAAACTATTTTGTACAATATTGTTTTCTTTCTGCCTTTTCCCATTTTTATCCTGTATTCAAGGAGGTAACAGGTTATCTCTTTATAAATATTTTGCCTTAATATAGGATTCTTGTAAACTTTTTGGATTTTTTTTTCCCAAGAGCTCAAGTCCACTAAGAAGAATAATTTCTGCGAATGGGGAGATTTCCACCAGAATAGTGAGATTCCTTCGGACTGAGGAGAGAAAAGAGAGATCAGTAGGTTTCTGACACCTGCACCATGCTCATTAGCAGGCCAACAGTTTGGGTGGATTTGAGAGGAAAAGGCCATGTGGGTGCATCACAGAATCTAACCAGATTGAAGGTACTAACTTGAAGTCTTGCCAAGGATTCTACATGTGGAAAAACACTGTGGTCTTGAAAGGATTGCAAAGTCTGAATCAGTGCAAGGTTGAGTGATAAGTAGTGTGGACAGATGACCAACCATGGAATCCTATTCTAGTCTGTGGCTCCTTAGCAAAACTCTGGATATAACTGAGGTTGGCTCTTCTGACAGCCCTAATGGATGGGACCCTGGGGCTGAAATTAATTGATCCTAAAGAAATAAGAAAGTGTCATCTTGTACACTGAGCTTGCAGACTGATTTATACTCAATAACATGTCTCTCATGGGTCAATAATGTCACCAAAATATGTTAACACTATAACACTTTTATATTGCTATAAAAGAAAGAACATAAGTTTTAGAGGTTTTAGAGTCAGAGTTTGAGAATTAGCTCTCCCACTTCCAAGGTCTGGGATTTGGGCCAAATCATTCAGACTGGCTTTCTGAAACTTCATCTTGCTACCTGTGAAATGCACACTAACTCCTCAGGTCATTGTGAAGATGAATCGAAGTAACACATATGAAAATACTCAGTAAATAGCAATATGCAATACACGTATGAAGTGTTATTACTAAAACTTTGTCTTCTTATAGACCTTGTTCAGATGCTCTATTTTATCCTTGTGATGCTGCTGTTCTGTTGAATCACCTGGCACCCCTAACCCCCACCCCCCAGCCCCAGTGTCAGTTCTAACTTGGTGCCAGGATAAGCTACTAAGCACAGTCTTTCTGACACTTCTGCTTACCCATTGTAATCAGTCAGGAGGAGGGTATTATCACTGCCATTCTCCAGTGCATAGGAGATTGGTGTTCCATAGTTGGTGGTGTCAGAGGACTTCATCCAGAATGCACAGGTCACGGCTTGGAGAGATGGAAGCACACCATCTAGCATGACGTAACCATAGATTCCAGAAACTTCAAAATCCAGGTTAAAACCCGTAGACTGTTCTGCAATGAGTAAGAAACATGTGCAGACCACGGCACTTGCAAGGCATATTAAGGTAAACAAGCAGGAAAGAAGTACTGTTGTGAAAGAAGCTCATTTCAGTGAATACGATTATCTGAGAAGCAGTTTCAAAATCAAATACGTATTACTTGCAAAATAAGTATTACATTTTTTAAAATAAGATAATCAGTAAGTATATGAGATAGCACTCAATAGTGAATGGAAACAGAGAAATAGGGAGCAGCTGGAAGAAGAGGTGGAATTGGAATGTTTATCAAAGCTGGAGATAATAAAGCATGTCTGCCTGCTAAGGAGAATGACTCAGTAAAGAGAAGGTAACTGATGTCACCAGAGAGAAGGAGAAGGGGCTGCAGGGACAATATCTACTTGGTCCTACTCAGAGCTCTGGCTTGTCCCCATTTTTTGAGCAATTCAGCTCTGCCCCAAATTTGCATAGTGCCAATATAGCAAAAGTCGTATAGCTAAAAGATTCTCGCCTCCTGAGAAAGTAGTGGAGCATTGACTCTCATCTCCTAAGTCAAGAGGCTTATCAAAGTGTCCTTTCTAAACGTGTGGAATGTGAAGACTTCTGCCAAATTCAGTTTTCTTTATTTCCCCCTTCCATGTCTAAGCTTCAATTTCCTCATCAGTGCTATTGGGGATCATAGTGCCTCGTTTATTGGATGGCTGTGAAGATTGACTAAGAAGAAAGTACTTACCAAAGTTTTTGGCATGTAGGCAGTGCTTGCTGCAGGCAAAAGTTGATAATGTTATTAGGTTACTATTTTTAGTATTGCTGTTAATAACACTGTGTTGATATATACCTGTTTCACACCTGCTGCCTGAAAATCCTGGCCGACATTTACAAGTGTATGAGTTGAATTCATCTACACAGGTGGCCTGATTTCTACATGGGTTAGACTGACACTCATTGATGTTCAATTCACAGTGTGACCCTGTGAAGCCTGCTGCACACTGGCACCTGAAAGAAAACAAAATGTTGTGACTATTAGAACTGTTGCAGGAAGGCAATCGAGGAGGTCTCCCATTAATAATAACTTTGTCTCAAAAAGTTTTGCTAAAACACAGTTTTCACGTCAAAACAGTGTTTTAATTGCTATTTTTTCCAGTTCATCAGATTAAACTTATGCATGACAACATGTCTTAGAAATGTTGTAGTGCAAAAATAGAAAGTAGTTCTGGTCCAGATGAAATATTATTCACACACTGTGGTTTCTCTTCTCACAGAAGTTTCTGGAAAAATACAAAAAGTTCGGATGCTATTCTAAAGACTTTTATATATTAAGCCAATTTTTGTGACAATGAGGTAATACTAGTATTATTCTCATTTTACAGATAAATTAAACTCTGAGTCAAAGAAGTTAAATAATCTGCCTAAGTCCTATTGTTATGAAGTGATCGAGTGGGATTCTGAACCATATAGCATATCAGTATACCATATAGTCTCTGTGGTGTGAAAAAACCATTTAAACCCATCAGAATGGAAAATATATCTGATACCATCAGATGTTGACAAAGGTGTTGTGAAATATCAAGTCTTATCTAGTGAGCAGAACTATAATTTGCAGTGTCAAGAGAAATTGATAGTTTACATTCCCAGAGCCCTAGATCCATTTCTCATTATCCACCCTAGGAGCGTACTGTACAGAGAGCACAGGGACCTGTGAAACAAATGTGCCTAGCAGAATCATTCTAAATGTGAGAACGGGAGAATAAGTCATGACACAGTCATGGAATGGGGAATGCTAAGCAGCATTTAAAGTGAATAAGCCAGAGTCAAATGAATCCACAGTGATAATACTTGAAAATAATGTTGAGCGAAGAAAAAGCAAATTGTGAAAGGATGTGCATGGCATAATACCAATCCTATAATATGTAACTATGCTATACTGTACATGCAGTTATATATGTAGTAAACCATAAAACCACATGAGAAAGATACACACAAACTTCAGGGCAGTGGTTACCACCGAGGAAGAGGAGGGTGTGTGCGTGTGTGCGTGTGCCTGTGAGTGTGTGTGTTCGAAGAAATTCAACCCCATTCTTAGAACTTATTTCTTTCTTCTAATTTTTTGGAGACAAAAATTTCCTTTCCTGTTTCTCACTCTGTCACCCAGGCTAGAGTGTAATAGCATCATGGCTCCTTCCAACCTCACATTCTTAAGCTCAAGTGATCCTCCTGCTTCAGCCTCCCCAGTAGCTGGGACTACAGGCATGTGTTACCACCCCCAGCTAATTCTCCTACTTTTTGTATAAAAGGGGTCTTGCTCTTGCTCAGGTTGGTCTTAAACTCCTAGCCTCAAGCAATTTTCCCATCTTGACCTCCCAAAGTGCTAGGATTACAGGTATGAGCCTCTGCGGCCAGCCAGAACTCACTTCTTTAAAACAAAAGTTATAAATCAAATATGGCAAAATATTAATGTAAAGGTTTGATAATCACAGTGATGAGTGTCAGACTTTTATTATTTTTAAGTTTCTGTATGACTAAAATATTTTGTAATTAAATAGAGCCTGCCCAAGAAATGCTAGTTAATATTACTGTTACTAGCACATTCATATGGACATCTTTGATATTGATCTAGCGGTGACTAATGTTAGTAAGCGGTTTGGGGGAGTTTGAAAGAAAATCTCAGTTTGAACTGGGGGAACTTTACTGGGCCTCTGCATTTAATGGTTAATCTATTTTGGCTAGACTTTCGCTCACCTTTATCCTGCTGTGGTTGCTATCACTATAATATTACCACATCCTGTCTGTGCAACAGGCTCTCTTTGTTAACAACCTACATTCCTTTTGAAGTAGAAGAGTTTACCTTCACCTTTCCTCTAGTTAGTATCTAGACAAATTTAGCATTCATCAAATGTTTTGCACACCAAGGAGAATTTAAAATTCTTGTTCATCTGGAAATTTCTCATTGCCTATGGTTCGGTACTATGTGCCAGAACACGGAAGGCACCTGTGAGAAGATGATGCTCCACTGATAAGACCTTATTTCCACATCAGGGTAAAAGCCTCCTTGGCAGAATCACTCTCCTATTTCTCTGGATGGTGCTGTGGCTATTTGTAGAAGGCTGGGGGCTGAGGGGGCTGAACCAGAAGAGGATTGGAACATGTTGCACCAGGTGGAGACTTTTTCTCCTTTTAACTCTAGTGAACCCAGCAGTGTGTTAAGGATGGTAAAGTTTCTTAAGATTTCACGAACAAGAGAAATCTGTCTTCTGTACTGCTGAGAAACTTCCTTCCATGATCTCCTGCAAGGAATGGGCAGGGCAATCTTGATAATGATGATGAGAGAGGGGTGATTTTCAAACTGTGTTCTAAAAACGTCTTTCTTACCTTTAAATGCTATTTTCAGACACCAAAGCTTAGCTTTTATCATTATTATTTACACTCATGTTAGACTTCTTCACTTAAGGTTTACCAACCCCCCCCCCAAAAAATGTTTAAAAACCATGGAATGAACATAGTAATATAGACAGGCACTGTGATGGTGTAATTGCACGTTCCATTTTGATGTCACCTAGTGTAAAAACTTCAGCTGAAATAGCAAGTATTGTTAAAATGTGTTTTTTTCTTTTGCATTTGCTTCTGCATAATTGCATTTCCATTTATGACTTCCCAAGTATAGAATACTGCTTCCCAAATCAACAGAATCATTGGAAAACTTAAACTATACCAAGCTGCCTATTTTAAAATGATAGGCTCTACTCTGGGGTTAGTGAAACAGAACCTCAGGTGGTGTAGAGATTCTACTGCAGCCTACCCTGGGCATTAGAGAACAGGTGACTTGAGATTGAAGCAACGCTCTAGAAAGGCTGCAGAATGACTGAGTAGTTTAGAAAATAAAAACCATGTAAAGAATCAGACTTAGTGTTTTACCTGAAGCTATTGGCACCATCTTTACAAGTAGCTCCATTTTTGCATGGCTGGCTGAGACACTCATCAATGTTTTTTTCGCACAGGGTACCCAAAAATCCAGCTGGGCATTTGCACAGGAATCCCCCAACTTGGTCTTCGCAGACTGCATTGTGTAAGCATGGGCTTGACTGGCACTCATTAACTTCTGTCTCACAGTGCAGGCCTGAGGATGAGAAAGAGAGAGAACCCACGTGATTAACTCGCGGAGAAAACTGCGATCCAAGTGTTGAGCTCCTGCTGAATGCCACTTCTCAAGACCTGGCATGGAAGCTGGGGAGTTAGTGGCCTATCAGTTTGGCTCGAGATCCATTCCTTAAGGAGCTCTGGCTTTTGTGAGTCATTTTAGGACTGTGTTTTTGATCATCTGCTTTTGTAAAAAATCTTATTTCTTTCAGAAACTAAGCACTAGTAATGTGAAGCGAATTGAGATAATGTTACAATGATAACAAAAAAGCTCATTCAAAACTTTCCTCTGTTTCTTTGACCTTGTCTCTTTCCTTCACTGGCCATGGTCCTCCTTGGACTTCCTCTGTATCAATTAAGTCTACATTTTTAAATCATTTTACTTTGCCCCCATTTGTAATATGATCTTACATGATTTATCTTTAGTTCCCTCTTTAAAGTTTATTGTAATGTATACATGTGCGCGCGCGCGCACACACACACACACACACACACACACACACACACACACACACACAGGACATACACTTTTCTGAGCTGTCTTAGGGGAAATTGCAGATCTATGCTCTTTTCTCCCAAACACCTTAGCATGTATTTACTAAAAAAAAATAATAATAATAATGAGGACTTTCTCTTATAAGGAATTTCTTTTATAATCATAAAACAGTCATAAAATCTGAAAATAACATTAATATATATTAGAAAATATACTAGCTTGTGGTGCTTTACACGATTTCAAAACATCTTACCTGTATAGCCTTTCACACACGTGCAGTGGTAGCCGGCCACGCCATCGACACAGCTGCCTTTATTTAAACAAGGACTAGAGCTACACTCATTTATATTTTCTTCACACAGTCGACCTGCAAATAAATCACAGAACCTTTGATCTGGAGAAAAACCTGAAAGAACTTTAAGACCCAAAGTTTTCAAGCAAGCAATTGGAAATTATAGCTGGCATGTTTGTGAAAAGTTTTGCTCTGTACCAAATACATTGAAATAAAATGTTTTCTTTCATTCTTCGAACTGCAGACATTTTCTAGCAAGAAACTTGACAATGGAAACCAAAAGCATGAATATCCCACCTTATTTTTTTTTAATTAAAAAGATAAGTGTGACTTTATGGGGGCAAGACATGATTGCAAGAGGGACTTTACCTAACAATTGCAATCAGTGTAACTGGCTTATTGTACCCTCAATGAATCCCCAACAATAAAAAAAAAAAAAAAAGATAAGTGTGATTTTGTTTAAAAATGTTTCAGATTTTGGGGTGGCGCCTGTGGCTCAAAGGGGTAGGGCGCCAGTCCCATATGCCAGAGGTGGTGGGTTCAAACCCAGCCCAGGCCAGAAACTGCAAAAAATAAATAAATAAATAAATAAAATGTTTCAGATTTTGTTTAAAAATGTTTCACATGTTATTTGTAAGTTGTTCATCCTTTGTTGCATTTATTTCTTGTACTGTTAAGAGGTAACAGTTACAAAGCTGGCAGAAATTATTATAGAAATATATTGAATAAAGAAAATGACTTATTTTGTTATGCAAAGTGAGAAAACACAGCTAAATTTCTGTGTAGCTGTCCCATGTCCTCTGTGAACATAATTTGAGAATCACTGATGTCATTCATATCCCTTGTTTTACACATCTAGAGATTGAGAGAGGTCTGTGATATTACCAAGGACAAGCGCAGAAATGAGCCTAGACTAGCACCATAAATCTTCAAATTCAAGTACGTAGGTACAAAGACTCTATGGGCTGAAGAGTTTAGGATGTATAAATTATTAACTGATGAATTTATCTAACAGGTATCTAATAATTTACATGTCTTAACAACATGAAAATATGCTAAAAGAAAGTTTCACCAGCAAGTCAGTTTTGAGAGTAGTGAATTTAACAACATACCTGCACTTTCATAAGGACCATACTGACCATTTTTTGTTTTTCATAGTAAATCCATACACTACACTTAATTCTAGTGAATAGCACAACACATTTAATGTCTAGGAAATACATATTTTTTAATTTAGAAGTTTGGATTTATTTTTCTCATAGTATGTGTCTGCCATTCTGGTCACACGTTTTTACTAGGTTCAACTTTAGGTGTCACTAACATGAGATTTGGAATTTTAGATGAAGAAAGAGATGTATGGCAGAGGTGCAGCATTTTCATACACTATGTGGTCTGCAGACACACACAGGTATGAACTCAGTGTAGTTCTCTGTAGGACAGGGGTTCTCACTATTGCATAGAGTTCATGAAGAGAAAATGTAAGAACTGGTTCAAATGATTACTGCCATAAATTATGATGTTAAACATTTTCTTTTTCTTTTCTTTTCTTTTTTTTTTTTTTTGAGACAGAGTCTCAAGCTGTTGTCCTGGGTAGAGTGCCGTGGTGTCACAGCTCACAGCAACCTCAAACTCTTGGGTTTAAGCGTTTCTCTTGCCTCAGCCTCCCAAGTAGCTGGGACTATAGGCACCTGCCACAATGCCCAGCTATGTTTTTTGTTGCAGTTGTCATTGTTGCTTACCAGGCCTCGGCTGGGTTCAAATCCACCAGCCTCGGTGTATGTGGCCAGTGCCCTAACCACTGAGATACGGACACTGCCAACATTTTTACTTCTTTATGATGATTGTTTTTAGATTGTAAACCTATTAGAATATGTTTTCTTTGAAATGGTTACATTGATATTGCTGAACTTACTAAATTATAGGAAATGATATACCCATGTGTATTAAAAATATATATTTAGATACATTTTTAATATATAATGATATTCTGAGTTAGGTACAGTGCTGGATGATACTGTACCTAACTGTACTGAGTGCTCTCCATAATAATAATGTAAGAGTATTACTATTTATAAAATAGTAAATAATTTCTATTTTAAAATATTATGTTATCATTGTTGTCATGAGAAAAATTGGATTGAACAGGGTAATTTAGAACAAGATCAATGTTTCTGAATTATTACTTGGCTAGTGGGTGTTGGAAGCTCCAACTCTCTGACCTAAATACATACTTAAATATATGTATTCATTTAAGTTAAAAGGAGAGGCATAGCGGCCCGCACCAATTTCAAGGATATAAGTGCCTTACTTCCAGTTAGTGATAAGTGCATATACACACACACAACCATAGAAATAAGCAAGCAAACACTTCATACTCATACACTTGTACAATTCTAGCTTGAAGAGAACCCAGATTTGTGTGTACTAGGCTTTCCATATTTCCTCTCATTTCCTGCCCGCTAGTTTTAAATGTGAAAAAAATAGGTTTAAAGACGTTAAATGGCTTGTCCAAGGTGACACATCTGGCTGGGAAAGATGGGAACAAGTCTGCCAGAGGTTTTATACACCTCAAGCAATTTCCTATTGCCAAATTATTAACTTATTCTTTTTGTGGAACAGAATAATTGAAAATGACACTTTCCCAATGCACATAAATAATGTTAGAAAACATGCCTTCAGCATATGTATAATACCCTATAAATGTACCCTAAAGATATAATCCAAATTTACCTCAGCAAAGAAATTTTAGTAATTCTCAGGTTGACACTGCAAACAGAAGACACGTCGCCCTCACCTGTGTAACCCGATGGGCACTCACAGAAGAATTCCCCAACTCGGTCTTTACAGATGCCGCCATGGAGGCAGGGCCGGGAGCTGCACTCATCCACGTCTGTCTCACACTTCAAGCCTAAAATGCAAACCGAGCACCGGGGGACAACCCGGGAGAGGCATTAACAGAAACAGAACCACAGGCATTTGTAGGTAATGATCTCAATAAGCTGGATTTATATGGGGGGAGTGGTGAAGAAAAGGGTACAATTCACTACTTGCTACCATCTATTAAATAGTTAATGAAGGCACTACCCTCTTTTTAAGTAGATTTAATATATAAGGATACAAGACAGCAAAAGATCCGGGCAAGGGCCCTGGAAGCATGACATGGAACCAGGAATTACATTCATTCTAAAAATAAAATATAGTGTCACATCTACTTGGTACCGAGGTCCCCCGGCAGAGGGGTAGAGGTGGGGTTAACTTCTGACCGATGTCAGCTCCCATGCCTAGTGCCCCACAGTGCGCTGCATCTCCCCGTAGGAGGCACGCAGGCTTTCCACGGGCCAGCTCTCTGGAAACTCTCCTTCTCCCTCTGTTCCAGGGGCCCTCACCACTAGGAGCAGCATTATGGGATCATGACAGAAATGCGAATTCTCAGGCCAGACCCCACACCTATTCAATCAAAAATTGTGAATCTCTCTTTCTGAGTAAGTTCACTCAAGCTAGCTAGATTGTGCCCTGAATCACATTAGTGCTTGCCATAATAAGCCTCCAGATGCACACCAGTGTTTGAGATTCACCGTCTTTTACTATGCCCTCTCTCAACCACCACTTATTTGTAGAATTCTTGGACAAGGACAATTATTTCTTATGAAATGTCAGGACAAAAAATTTTATGAAAGTTCACACACACACACTCCAGCTATAATAAATTAGAATGTCAATATTCTTTATCACCCTTATTTTTTTCCTAATTTTCCTTTGCTTAGTTTGTGGTGAATTCCTTTACTTAATTATCATTTCTCTCATTAAAAACTTTCAAATTGGTTGCAACAATTACAAAAAAAAAACTGGTCTAGAAGAGAACAGAGAATTATTTTAAATTAATTGCAACTTGAAGGTATTTTTCTTCAAAAACTATGTTTTGGATTCAACTAGAATGTGAACAAAACAAACAAAATTCTTAACACAATTCATAATTCTTACACAATTCCTACATAATCAAGTCCAAAGCCATATTGCTTTTCTAAGCATAGTCTTTAGAAAGAGAAAAACAATGTAACAAATCTTAGTTATTCACAAGAACTTCTGTTAGTGGGCAGTGAATGAAGAGAATTGGGAGTTTGTTTAAAGATATTTGTTTACGTTGGATAATCTGTTCCATGTTGAATGTTATGCATTTAATTTGTGATAGGCTGAAACCATCCTGGCCATGGCCCCTGGTACTGTATTCCAATTTAAATTGTGAATTATGATGTGAATTTTTCATAAAGAAGATGATGTTTTTATTATTCCTCCAAAACGTGCAAAGAGAAAGTCATTTGTGAGGTACGAATTGTTTTTTTGCTGTTTTTGTGTTTTTGCCTTTTGGTTTAACTAAAATTTGGTGCATTTGTGTGCTCTTATGTATCTTACAGCATTTACTTAATATACTAAAGTTTAATATTGCAAGTCACAACATATTTCATGCAAAATATGTTGTTTTCATTCCTCTAAGTTACCTGCATATCCAGGTGGACAGAGACAAACATAGCCACGCCCAAGTTGTTGGCAGGTGCCACTATTGTGGCAAGGGTTTAAGAAGCATTCATGGAAAACCTACCAGAAGCAGAAAAGAAACCTATCAAAGACAAAGCAGTCCATTCATTTCAAAGCAATCTTGACTAGGGTGTTAGAAAGTTTGCAACATTAGATGACTGATCTCTATTTCTACGTATGTTCACTCAAGCTAGCGAGACGGTGGCCTGAATAGCATTGGTGGGTGCCAAATATGGTCACAAACAATATGTTTGTTCTTTCTTTTTATTTTAATACATTTAGATGGTACAAGTATTATTTTTTCTTTTTGTTATATGAATGAATTGTATAATGTTGAAGTCAGGGCTTTCAGTGTACCCAACACCAGAATGGAATATATTGCACCCTATAGATCGATTTTTATCCTTCACTCCCTCCCACCCTTTTAGGTTTCAGCATCCATTACTCCACATACATATACCTCACTCAATTCCCACTTGTAAGTAAATACATGCAGAATTGGTATTATCAAGTGATGTTCTGGTAAACCGAGTAGTGTTTCTAATGCTGGTTGCCCATTAGAATCCATTTGAAATGTTTAAAAAATATATGTAATACTAAGGACGGGGCCCCGACACAGACCAACTAGACCAGAATCTCTGGAAGTGAAATCTGTATGTTATTATTTTTTAAAAAGCTAGCCAGAGGATTCTATTATGCCTCCAGGTTTGAGAGTCACTGCTGTAGGAATTCCTGCAAATTTCTATTAAGATGTCCACTAGGCTCAGTTTCAAAAGTGACTTACAAAGTCCTAACAAGGCATTGTGTTTGGACTAAACTGTAGGAAATTGAAATAAAAAAAATAACCCCTTAAAAATATTAAAAATGACATTGGGCAAGGTGAATCCAGAATAATGGCTGAATCTACCAAAATAATCAGACTTAACAACTAGTCTTCTAGAAAAAAAAAAAGAAAAGCAAATGGTTTAGTTATGTTTATGAGTTACGTTTCTTAATGTTTTAAACTCAGACCTTATCCAAAGAAATTATTATTATTTTTTTGTTGGAAAATAAATTTAAATAATTCTCATGTAAGTTGAGTAACACTTTCTGTGAATCAGAAAAGGCATTGGGTGAAACCAAATACCCTTGCTCAAATGATGGGTCTGGTTTGTGGGAAGAGGTAATTATTAGTGAATCAAAAGACTTCCATATCTACTCATTCTCATTGCCCGACATCTCTGGGAAAAACTTCTACTTTGGGTACTTAAAAAATGAAATGTTGCATTTTTGGGAAGTTCTTAATAGGATTTATCAGTAAACACAATTATTCACAAGTCTTGATAAAGTTTCAATCCCGGTAGTTTTCCTCTGTGTGACATGTAAAATGACCAAGTTTTTTCTAAGCATTCTACTAGAGAAAATTTTATACAAAACAGACTTGCCTGACTGCTGACTTCATACTTCTTTTCAATATGCCCAAGAGAGGCCAGGGGCACTACACTTTCCTCTGCTGCTGAGAAAGTTGAGCTAAAACCTAATAAATTAATAAACAGAAAGTCAGTGGTGGTGGCTACTGCCAATAAGTAGGCTACATGAAATACTATGGTCAAGATTCCAGCTGTCAGAGAGGGTAAAGCCACATTAAAATAGAGAACATAGAGATGGAGGGCACACATCATTAAATCCTAGATCCTTAGAATGAAATCTGGACATTATCAAGCTCAATGTTTTCCAAAGAAGACTCTTTAAGACACTGCCATTAACAGGTATCTAAAGAACAATTTAACAAGTCTAATATTCAAAACTGAAGGTACCACAAAGACAAGTCTTCAACATGGGGTTACGTAAGAAATGAAGTAGCATCTTACTTGAACAATCTGTGATGGATCTGGCACCAGTGATTGTGGTAGTTCCATAAAAGGGACAAGACAGGCAGAAAGACTTCCCTGGATTAGGCTGGTAGTAGTCTTGAGGACATGGATAACAGGGCATTAACCCAGAACGTGAGAATTCTCCCACCGGACAAGGTACTGCAAAGTAAAAACACGTGCTTTGTACACAGAAAGCTGCATACCCTACGTTTAAAAGAAGTGCCTTAACCTTTGTGAACTTACACAATCCCCTCCACTTATTTAGTACCCAAACCATCTTGGCACTCATGTAAATTATTGTAGGTTTCCCCCATCTTTACTAATATATAATGACTTAATAAGGATTAGAACTGGCTATATAATTTTGTATTCTGATTTTTCCACTTAACATTATAGCACAAGCATTTCCCAAATCATCCCCCAGATCATTAAATAACACAGATTTTAATAAATAAAAAATATTGCATCCCATTGACAGACTATAATTGATCTAACATTTTCCTCACTTTTGGATATTCAGGTTGTTTCTGCTTGCTTGCTATTGTAAATTACGCTGAAATAAAATTTTCTACATAAATCTTTGTGTATAGGATCTTGGGATAATAGCTGAATATGAACAGTTGAATTTAAGTAGTTGAATATTTAAGTCTAAAGATATGAAAAAAATGAAAGACATTGGTTATACAGAGTATAACACTGAATTATATTTTAAAAAATTATACCTTTAAAAAAGGTAGTTCCAATTTACATTCCCATAAGCAGTGTATGAAATAATTCTTCTCTCTGCTTGCTCTTCAGTATAAAGAATAATTGCTTAAATTTTTTTTTCAATTTGAAGATGAAAATGGAATTTCAGTTATTTCAATTTGCATTTTGATAAGAAATGAAGTTGCTTTTAAAAATACTTATTAGAAAATATTATTTTGTCTGTGTAATTATTATTTATTGCAGACCTTTCATAATTATTTTATATATTAAGAATATAAATCCTTTGACATAGAGCAAATATTTTTGCTAGTTTATGTTTTGTCTATAATTTTGTCTCATTGGACAAATGATTTTTATTCATTCTTAATTAATAATATAATATTGTAAGGCAATGAATTTTCCTATGGAAATAACTTTAGCTAAATCACAGTAGTTTGATAATTAATATTTACATTGCTATTTTCTAAATAACATAAATTATAATTTGAATTTTTGACTCAATTTGTTTTTGAAGCAGGGCTTAAAATGTCTAAATGTTTGGAATATATATTTGTTTGCTTAAGCCTTTATTATCAATTTCCATTTTTATCATTTTTTTGGACAGAGAATTTATACTACATAGTTAATTACTAGTTTTGGAATTTTACTGATGTTTTCTTTTTTGGTTCAGTATATCTAAAAATACTTAAAAAAACAACAAATATGTAATTAAAACATTATACTAAAACGTATAACATCCATTATTAACTCAATCTAAGCAATTACATACTGGAAGTTCCCCCTTATTTACATGCAGAATGTGGTTAAACTCATGCTAGGAAAATTAGCAGAAATGGGCCATAAGTTTAGAAACTATCTGGGAATCATAGCTGCTTAATTACAATAATTCAGTATTCGACAAACCTCAAGACTTATTTAGAAAGGTGAAAAAAATCATTGGATATGAACTTGTTTCACTGTAAAAATCCTATTTGCTTTCGTGGTTGGAGGAAAGCAAGAGAGAATTTTTTACTGCAGACTTTGTTCCAAAATTAGTTTGTATGTTGATAAAATAAAAGTGTCTCTAGGGGATATATTTTAACCATACTGTGAAGGCTCGCTTGACTTTTAATTTTAAAAAGCTGGTATTGGGCGGTGCCTGTAGCTCAGTTGGTAAGGCGCCGGCCCCATATACCGAGGGTGGCACGTTCAAACCCAGCCCCGGCTGAACTGCAACCAAAAAATAGCCGGGCGTTGTGGCGGGCGCCTGTAGTCCCAGCTACTTGGGAGGCTGAGGCAAGAGAATCGCTTAAGCCCAGGAGTTGGAGGTTGCTGTGAGCTGTGTGATGCCATGGCACTCTACCAAGGGCGAAAAAGTGAAACTCTGTCTCTACAAAAAAAAAAAAAAAAGCTGGTATTACACAACAAACACGGCTTATGAGTTTCAATTAGGCTCCAGTTAAATTTTGGTCTCAACTCTTCAGTGAAACATTGTGTTGATGAATACTACTCATCTAATTTCTCAGGTCTCACAGATGTTTATCTACCTTGATCCCACTAGACTGAAATCATTTAAACAGATAGGGGTACATATTACACAAACCTTTAGTTCAGAGTATGTTTCCCCTGATTCCTTTCTCCCAATGCACTTAACTTATAAGGACTACATCTCCCAAGATGCAATGCTGGGTACACCCCTCCCCGCCCCCACACATAAACTTCCCAAGCTCTTGTTTTCTAGGACTCTCCATTTCCATAGTAAGTATGGCTGGGGTCCAAGGACCGAGGAGGTATATGTGTCTCTTTGTATCTTGAGAGAAGTGGGAACCGGCAGATTGGCTTAAAACCATCACTCATTTAACAATAGAATAGCTTTTTAGTTTTTCAGTTGCTATAGATCTTAGTTTTCTAAATGAGTATAGAGAATCAGGGTGGGGGATACACATTATAAAAAAAAAAAAAATCACCTTTCAGTCAGGCCTGTTCATTCTGTCTCTAGTGAGGTAGCAGAGATAGGCCAACAAGTTTTTATTTTTAATCCTGTTCCATTGACTTCATACAGTACAGGAGTTGGGATTTTTTTTTTTTTTTTAGTTCCTGGCAGTAAATTGACCTTGATCATCAGTCCTAGTTTCATTGTCCTTCTAAGTTTTCATCTTTTGTTTTTGTTAACATCTTCATGAGTATTTTGTTAGTAAAACTATATTCAGCAGGGATGTTAGTTAGAACTATTTAAAAATTGGAATTCTAATATTTTTATTTCTATAAAACAACAGGTTCCAGTAGAATCAGTACTACCTGAAAACCTGTTAGAAATTCAAGTTCTCAGACCCCCCTCCCCAGACTTGCTGAATCAAAAACTCTGGGGGTGGGATCCAGCAATCTTACAACCTCCTCTAGGCTGACATTTGAGAAATAAAATTAGTGACTCTCCACTTTCCTTGTTACTGTGGAAATCACCTGGGGAAATTTAAAAAGGAAACCAATGCCCAGCCTCAACCTCAGACAAATTAAATCAGAATCTGTGAGGGTTAGGATGGCTTTCAGAATTGTAAAAATACTCATGTAAACATGAAGACGATTCTTTTTTTTTATTTTTTTATTTTTTTTTCATGAAGACGATTCTAATGTGCACCCAGAGTGGTTAACTGCTCCTGAAAACCTTCAACTTGCAGGGAATGAAATGTCCTAATTTATAGAATAATGTATTTTTAGAATTTCAAGGGACTTTAGACAGAATCTCATTTTATAAATAAAAAAAAAATAAATCCCTAATTTAGAGGTATCTCTACCATTCCAAGCAGCCACATGGGGTTGGAACCTGGGACTAAGTCTTAAACTTCTTTTGTCTTATCCCGTGTTTACATTGCAGGCATTTATACTTCTATACTCACTGGCTGAATAAAAAAGAACTGTCCATGATGAGACAGCTATGTACATTTTTTACATATAGTAGACATAAGGCTTTGCTGAAAATATTCCACTCCTCCATGAACAGAACCTACGAAGTTTAAAGAAATATCAAAGTCTAAGGCTTTGGTAACCTCCACAAGCAGAAATGTCCACAGCTCCTCTTTTCACAGTCGAGGTGTTTTCTGGACATAAGAGGCAGCTCCTGGAACCAAATTCTGGCTGGTAAGTGCCCAGTGGACATGATTCGCAGGTCTCAAGCCCGTTGGAGGAATAGGTGCCTTGTTTACACTGAGCTAAAACGAAAATGTAATATGGTTAATAATGATGATATTAAGCTGCGCAAACTTAGCCCTGTGTGGGATAAGGTTTTGTACACTTTCATTCGGGACAGAATCAGGGACGCAGGGAACTGTTATTCCTGTTAGCCAAGCAGAGACGCTGTGGAGTCCACATACTTCTATACACAACTGAGTCCCAGGAGCCCACGTACTCCCACGCGCTACTGAGTCCCAGGAGCCCACATACTCCTATACACTACTAAGTCACAGGCTTGTTTCCAGGCACTTCCATTATGATTTGTCACGGAGTTTGACAAAAAGAAAGTGCTCAATCATAGTTACTGAATGAAGTTAGACATATACCACACAGAAGGACACTGTCATTAGAACAAGTTGCACACTAGGAATTGGTTCATGTAGAAGTTCTCAGCATGGACACGGTTCTCCTGAGTGGCAGAAACAAAACTCTAAACTATCACTACTTGGACACCATTGTTGTTCCAAATAAGAACTGGCCGTAGTAGCTCTTCCGCGTGGGGATGCCACTTCATCTGGGGTTGCAGGGGAGCAAAATATAAAAGTAGCCTCAGCTTCAGGCCCAGAGAAGTGAAGCAATTTCCTAAAAGTCATATCTGGTTTGCTAAAGAGCAGGACTTGGGCCAGATTCCTGGCATTGTCCTTTCTTCCTGCCTTTGACCCCCAGATGACTCTCATCTTCAGCACTGCTGACAGTTTAAGGGCATTTCCAATTGCCTGGCATTGCCCTGGAGTTTGTATTTGTCATTAAGTACCCACCCCTGCATTCCCAACAATGGCAAAGAGGCACAATTTTGATATTCCTTATTTTAGGCATGTCTTGTGGTAACCCTAATTATGAAAGATAGTGTTTGCATTAGGAAATCTCATTGACGACAACAGTAAAAAGTCTTTGAAGATACTGAATGTTTCAGTAGCACGAATATGGCCATTTGTGCCTGTATTTATTTACTTCCAAGTAAATGGAGAATTGATCGCTTTCTATTATATATTATTCTAACAAAAAGCAATCCAATAATTGCTAAGTGTCATGAAAGGTTTTCCCACTAATTAATGGGAGATTCAAGAAAAATATCCAGGCTAATGGATGAATGTAGATTGGTGTTTGACTTAGAGCAATGGACTATTTCCAAAATAAAAATGAATGGACTTCTTTAAAGGGGAGGAAACATTCAGATAATATTTTATATTCAAAAGAAAGAATAAATAAATAAATTGCTCTCACCAGTGCTCTTATTTATTCCATTTACCATTCAGAACCGTGAAGGGGTTGAAAACATCCTGCCCCAAAATATGATACATTGGTATAGTGAAAATTTTAAGCTGAAAAACATAGGAGAAGACTGCAGAAAAAGGAAGATCTCTAGGAACTTCTGCACTTTTCTCCTTGGGCTAGTCATAAAACTGAGGAAGAATTCTCTGATCTTCCCTGAGGCAGATCCCCTCCAGTGAGAATTACCCACCCTATACTCCCAGGAAAGGAATATTCTTATTTCTGAAGACACAAGAACACAGAGAAGAATCTGAACAAACAGGTCTTGCCAAGTCACACTTCTCAAGAACTATCCACTTCTTCATGACATTTAGCATAAACCTACAGAGGCTTTCCTGTCTGGGGGGCCTCTTCATTTCTGCAAGCTCCCAGGTCACGTCAACATTATACTGAGTAAATGTGAATGCTTTTCTCTTGTTAATTGTCTTTTGCTACACAGGGTAGTAACCCATGAACCTAGCTGTGGATGAAGAAAAGAAATCTTTCTTTCCCTTCAGCTGGAAACAAGATTCAGGCTGCTTCTGGTCAAAACATCCACTAAACCACTACCTTTACATTCGGAGAGGCTTCTTGAATGGAGATATTGGGTGTGAGTCCCGGAGGGACAAAGCTTGCACTCAAGTTGCCCTTCTTCATCTTGGTAGGATCCCATCCGGCAGCTTTCACAGACAGAATGTTCCAGAGAAAAATAGGTTCCTAAAGGGCAATTGACTGTCAGAAAACAAACAAATAAGAAACTGCTGTAAATGGCAACCAGGAAACACAAGGCTCTTTTATGCCTGAGACATTAAAATGAAGCCTCCTTCCAGGCACTAATTTTTATGGATTGAATTTTGCTGCCAGACGTTTACTCACACGGTAAGCCTTCCGGAGATGTTACATCCAGAAACCAACAATGACAGATTGTTTCCTTTTTTGGAGAAAATGCAAATTCTTACTGACCAGTTAAGGGCTTATGTGATAGGGGTTTTAAATTGTGGGTTAAAGTTATGATAAACCAGATCATCGTGAGACATACACAGCTAACGCAGAAAAAGCTGCCAGAAGAAAAGGATAAAATAGTGAACATTTAGGTTAATTTGAGGCTTTGAGATATGGTTTTCTTAGTTGTTTCTAGGAGTGCTTCCCCTGATGAAACTGACTGCTTGTCCACGACAGTGTCATTTCTCAGGACAAAAATAGGCACCAGTGGAGATGACCAAAACAGAGTTGGTAAGCAGAACCTCGTCACTGCTTGCAGGAATTATTATCTGCTGAAGGCAAGTCTGAGGCATCCTCAGAACTAAGTGCCACAAGGCAACAGGCCAGTTTTAGAACCTTCTTTTTATGGAGATTTGGTCTACTGTTTGGTAGGTTTGGAGTGGCTCAGAAATTCTGAGGCTAAGATGTGAAGTAAACTCACTGAAAAGGCTGTTACCAAACGTAGTATTCTTACAGGGAAGACACTTGAAATTAGTAACTAGGTGATCCTGAGTTATTAAAAGCGTGTAATAGGGCAGGGTGCAGTGGCTCATGCCTGTAATCCTAACACTCAGGGAGGCTGAGATGGGTGGATTGCTTGAGCTCGAGAAAGATCCTGTCTCTACTGAAAAAGAAAAAACTCTATACCTATAGACCCAGCTACTCAGGAGGCTGAGGCTAGAGAATCACTTAAGCCCAGGAGTATAAGGTTGCTGTGAGTTATGATGCCATGGCACTCTACCCACGGTGACAGAGTGAGACTCTGTCTCAAAAAATAAAAATGATAAAAAAGCATATAATAATTACTTTGGTAATAGTAAAAATGCAGATTGCAAGACCCTACCTTCCATGTGTCAGATGCATTAGGTCTGGAATGGGGCCCGAGACAAGATGCATTTTACAAGCATTTTTGGTGATGGTGACACAGGTGGTCTCAAGACCACACCAGTCGAGGCAATCCCTGATTTTTACTCACAAGGTGGGAAAGAGGCAAGAGTGGGCTGTAGAATGATGACAATTTTAATGTGATTTTGATGGGCTGAATTTATCACACTATGAAAAACCCAACTGAGCTCTTGGTATAGTGTAAGGAAGCATAGAAGAATTTCTGGACAGGACACAAAAGCCCCTGTCTACAGAGAGATTAAGGCAAGGCTCACGCCATTCCACTTAGCTGAGTGGTCAGAGTTCAGTTTCAGAAGATCCCATTATCTGTAAATGACAATTTCTGTAGGAAACAGGTTGGAATTGATCCAGATCATGGCGGTATAGCATAAGGGTTAAAAGTTGAGCGGCTGGGAGGGAGAATGGGGAGTGGCTGCTTCACGGGTACAGGGTCTCCTTTGAACGTGATGAAAATGTTTTGGAAATAGAGGTCATGGTCACACAACATCATAAATGTACTTAACGCCATGTTGAATTTTATGTTATGTGAATTTTACACCAATTTTAAAAAGTTATGAAAAAATTAAAAAAAAAATAAAATAAAAAATAAAAAAAGTTATGACTGGCATTGACTGCCTGGGTGGGAATCTGCTGTCTTAATGTGCAGGTGTTACTGGGTAACTTCCTCCCCTCTCTGGTTTTGCTTTACTCACCTGTAAAAGGTGTTCGTATTAGAACAGAACCTCACCAAGGTGCCAAACGGGATTAAACAGGAGGGGTCTCTGCTGGCATACAGAAGTGGTCAGAAAGTATTAGTTATTATTATTGGAGCTGATGCCAAAAGCTATGAGGTCCAAAGATCTATAAATAAAAATAGGACTTGAATCCCCCACCTGAAATAGATTTCTTGTCCTAGCTAATAGTGGTTACTGTGACTCTTGAGACAAAATAGTAATGATGACAATCCCACAACAGCAGCCAAGCCTTTCATTTCAATATCCATTCATAGGTGTACAGTGGCTCTACCCATCTTATTTGACCCAATAGGCTCTACCTATTTTTCATCGCAGAGAGAAGTCTTACCACACATGCGTCCTCTCAGCACTGAGCCGGGCCTGCAGAAGAGGAAAGCTTTTTCTGTTTCTAGTGAATTGGTGTCAGCTACCAGCATTTCAGATGCAAGCTGAAAGGAATACATGGGCTCTTTATTGAGGGTCCTTTTCAGTCGATTTGTAATAGTTTCCAATGTCTTAATGAGTCGTTGCTGATTTTCCAATTCAAGGGTATCGTTTCTTTCATCAGGTAATGGCACACTAGCTGAGATAAAACAAAACAAGACAAAACATAACACAGACCCCTGGGGTTTCAGGAAGTCATTTGGAGTTAGTCTTTACTGCATAGAAATGGCATGTTAAAAAATCCTGCAGGAAAAATCAATTCAAAATAAATTCAACCGCTACTCACTGAACAACTAAGTGCATGGATAATATTAAGAACAAAACATTTTATCTGAATCCTTCTCTTGGGTGCTGGATCGCCACCCCATTTAGGGGAGTTCTTCATTATATTCACAGCATATTAAATCCCTGCAAATTCTTGCATTTTAAAAACATGCCTTAGTTCATTTTGCCAAGGTAGGAACAAAGCAGATTGTTGTTGCTGTAAGAACCATAAAATATCCTTCAGGAAAATAGATTTAAAATATTTTTTGCGATATTAATAGCAAAAAATGACAAGACTTAGTTCATTGTGCTGTCCCTATAATTCTCAGTTCCAGAGTTGTTTACTAATCATGGGAGATTTGAGAAATTGATTACTATCCAAGAATTTCACATAATTATTACTTTTTTGTGTAGACAGGTTAGCCTTACCTGTGATGTTAAAAATTAACTTAATTTTGTGGTCAGATAATGGGGCGCTTCTTTTAATCCGTGAAGATCTGGCTTTGCGGATGCTTGTGGGTGTTTCTTGCACGGCATCCAAGAAGTCATCATAGGAGTAATCTAGCCTATTAGCTGCACCCCAACCACCTGGTCCTGGACAGTCGGGGCAGAGAAATAAATGATTGTTCAGTTGCTTCTTTGCCAGCTTTAGATCCTAACATTAAACCACAATCAAATCATACTTGACCATTTCCTCAATTGCCTGTAGAGTACAGCATACAGAAGTTGGTCTACAGTCTTACACTGTAATTTTGGGGGCTTCACATTTAACTTAGATTTCCAGTGAATTGCATCAAAAGAAGAAAGACAAGTCTGTATGCAGGTATCCCTAGGTATTTACACCATCCTATCTTAGTTGAGTTGATAGTTTAAACTCAGAGGTAAATAGGGGATGGGTCTAGAATTCTAATCAATTTGTATTTCTTTTCAGGACTTGCTCCAGTTTTCTTTTTTTAAATTTTGTCTTTATAAACATAATGTATATTGACAGATTTACTTTTGTGAAGATTATTAAAGATAACTGTATCATATTTTCAAGGTGAGACAGTTTTCAAAGGTAACATATAAATTAAATGCTTTTTTGAGACAGTCTCACTCTGTCACCTGGGTAGAGTGCCGTGGTGTCACAGCTCACAGGAACCTCAAACTCTTGGGCTCAAGTGATCCTCTTGCCTCAGCCTCCCGAGTAGCTGGGGCTACAGGTACCACTATGCCTGTCTAGTTTTTTTATTTTTAGTAGAGACAGGGTCTCGCTCTGGCTCAGGCTGGTCTCAAACTCGTGAGCTCAAGTAATCCCCTGGCCTTGGCCTCCCAGACTGCTAGGATTACAGGTGTGAGTCATGGCACCGGGCCATAAGTTAAATGTTATATAAGACAACTACACCGGGGGCGACAGGCATGCATGGGATTTTCTAGATGCCCTTGAGATCATTGTGATTAACTTCCTGGCTTCAGACTGGGGCCTCTCCATGTAGGCTGCATAGCTGTATGATATTAGCCATCTTACTTTCATCTTTCTGAACCTCAGTTTCTTCATATATAAATCCAGATGATGACTTTTACCTTATAGGTGTGTCTGGAATAAATGAGACAATGTATTATAAACCATCTAGCTCAGTATCTGACTCACTATCAAACCTCAGTAAACAATGTTAACCCTCTTTTGGCCATACTGTTGCCTGGTGATGTGCTTTAACAATATGCTGTATGGATGCAGGCCTGTCTATTTAAGTAAATTGTTTTCTTGAGTGTTTTGGCTTTATTTGTGCTTTTGAGTATTAAAATTAACTGAGATCAGTATTATTATCTTTTCACTTAAACCTTTTCCTCACAAGCCTGTTATAGAAGAAAATTAGCAGGCGGCGCCTGTGGCTCAGTGAGTAGGGCACCGGCCCCATATGCCGAGGGTGGTGGGTTCAAGCCCAGCCCCGGCCAAACTGCAACAGAAAAATAGCCGGGCGTTGTGGCGGGCGCCTGTAGTCCCAGCTGCTCGGGAGGCTGAGGCAAGAGAATCGCCTAAGCCCAAGAGTTAGAGGTTGCTGTGGGCTGTGTGATGCCACGGCACTCTACCGAGGGTGATAAAGTGAGACTCTGTCTCTACAAAAAATAAAAATAAAAAAAAAATAAAAAAAATAGAAGAAAATTAGCAAAGAAAAATATTAAAAATTACCTATAATTCTACCTAGAAATAGTTACCATGAGCATTTTAGGCAAGCTCTTCTTCTGTGAATATGTAAATATACACACATGTATACATTTGTGCACTGGGAATAAAAAGAACATGTTTCTCCTAAAATAAGATTTTATTATGTATATATTATTTGATAGCCTTTTTCAAATTTTCTCAACAATATATCATGGCTTTTCCGTGTCAAATGGTTGCATAATATTCTCTTGTATGGCACACCACAAACAAACTTATCAGTTTCTACTTTCAGACTTTTAGGTTATTTAAAATTTTTTAGAATGTCCTTGCACATACAATATTTCATCAAATCTAAGATACTATTAATGAGAAGACACATCCCAATTTCAGGTCAAAATGAAAAACGTGCATCTCAGACTTTATGGACTATGGTACATCTTTGTACACTGGAATGATTTTGAGAAATATTTTGAGAAATATTCTTAGAAGTAGAATTTCTACTTCTACTGAGTCTGAGCACGTAAGTATTTTGAATCCTTCAAATACATATTTTCAAATGATCTACAATTTTTCTTCCATTTACTCTGAATGAATGTGATTTTATTCATTATATCCCCTTGCCAGCTTTGGGTGTTATGATGATTATTTGTATTTGTTCATCTAATGGTCAAAATTGCATCTCACTTTCGTTTTAACTTGCATTATACAATTATTATGAGTTCAGACCAATTTTAATGTATTTACTGGCCCTTTTCTTTTCATACATTCTGACTTGCTAAGGTGGTGTTATACATGTTACCCTGATCTTGTGACTTTCTATGGGGAAGACATTTGAGAAGGAAGGCTTGTCTCTTAGGATCATAGGATCACATGTGCCAACCGTCCACACCTCAGTTTCTAGAAGACTGCCATTTGGACCCTTATTCGATGACAGATGCTGCGCATTTCAAAGCCCTGTGAGGACAACTGACTCCCTGTGTGTCCCTGTGCCTCCTCCAACAGTCTGGGAGGGGAAACCTGAATCATGTGTAGCAAAAGAGGCTTGGTTATTCCAGCTGTGCTACCGACAATTCCACCACCCATGCCTCCTTACGGTGTGTAATCCAAAACCTTAATTTCCAGAATGTTCACTGAGAGCTTGTCTATAATAGTTAAAATCGAAAATACCTCAAAGTTGATCAATAGGGAACTATTTATATAAATTATGGTTTTAATATATTGATTGATGAGCTAATAGGTGGCCATTAAAATTATATTGAAGTGTGATGTTTAATGAATAAAAATGTCTGCATATAATGTTAACTAAGAATGTGTGCTTATAAAATATTATGATGTATATAGTTACACAGGGTGTCCATAAAGTTTGTGCGCAACTCCAAATAGTTTCAAATTTGAAACTGCACATGAACTGTATGGATACTCTGTATATGTACATCTACAGTCATAAATATATACATGTACTACCCGGTTTATTTCTGGGGTTGTGTATTGTCTTGCTTTCATTCTTTGTTTTTAAGCACTTAAAAATGTTTGCAACAAACACGCATGCATAAATGATACTTAAGAAATTTAGAAAGTCTAAAGCAATAGTCCATATTACTCTTGATGCCAAATCACTGAAAATATTACCAATAGGATTAGGGTCAGAAATGAAAAGGGAATTTACCTAACAAAAGACGTGAAAGATCTCTATAAAGAGAACTATGAAACTCTAAGAAAAGAAATAGCTGAAAATATCAACAAATGGAAAAACATACCATGCTCATGGCTAGGAAGAATCAACATTATCAAAATGTCCATACTACCCAAAGCAATATATAATTTCAACGCACTCCCTATTAAAGCTCCACTGTCATATTTTAAAGATCTTGAAAAAACATTACTTCGTTTTATATGGAATCAGAAAAAACCTCGAATAGCCAAGACATTACTCAGAAATAAAAACAAAACAGGAGGAATCACACTACCAGACCTCAGACTTTACTACAAATCGATAGTGATCAAAACAGCATGGTATTGGCACAAAAACAGAGAAATAGATATCTGGAATAGAATAGAGAACCAAGAGATGAATCCAGCTACTTACCGCTATTTGATTTTTGACAAGCCAATTAAAAACATTCAGTGGGGAAAAGATTCCCTATTTAACAAATGGTGCTGGGTGAACTGGCTGGCAACCTGCAGAAGACTGAAATTGGACCCACACCTTTCACCATTAACTAAGATAGACTCTCATTGGATTAAAGATTTAAACTTAAGACATGAAACTATAAAAATACTAGAGGAGAATGCAGGGAAAACCCTTGAAGAAATTGGTCTGGGTGAGTATTTCATGAGGAGAACCCCCCGGGCAATTGAAGCAGCTTCAAAAATACACTACTGGGACTTGATCAAACTAAAAAGCTTCTGTACAGCTAAGAACACAGTAAGCAGAGCAAGCAGACAGCCCTCAGAATGGGAGAAGATATTTGCGGGGTATAACTCTGACAAAGGTTTAATAACCAGAATCCACAGAGAACTCAAACGCATCAGCAAGAAAAAAACAAGGGATCCCATCGCAGGCTGGGCAAGGGATTTGAAGAGAAACTTCTCTGAAGAAGACAGGCGCACGGCCTTCAGACATATGAAAAAATGCTCATCATCTTTAATCATCAGAGAAATTCAAATCAAAACTACTTTGAGATATCATCTAACTCCAATAAGACTAGCCTATATCACAAAATCTCAAGACCAGAGATGTTGGCGTGGATGTGGAGAAAAGGGAACACTTCTGCACTGCTGGTGGGAATGCAAATTAATACATTCCTTTTGGAAAGATATATGGAGAACACTCAGAGATCTAAAAATAGATCTGCCATTCAATCCTGTAATTCCTCTGCTGGGCATATACCCAGAAGACCAAAAATCACAACATAACAAAGAGATTTGTACCAGAATGTTTATTGCAGCCCAATTCATAATAGCTAAGTCATGGAAAAAGCCCAAATGCCCATCGATCCATGAATGGATTAATAAATTGTGGTATATGTATACCATGGAATACTATGCAGCCTTAAAGAAAGATGGAGACTTTACCTCTTTCATGTTTACATGGATGGAGCTGGAACATATTCTTCTTAGTAAAGTATCCCAAGAATGGAAGAAAAAATACCCAATGTACACAGCCCTACTATGAAACTAATTTGGGACTCTCACATGAAAGCTATAACCCAGCTACAACTTAACAATAGGGGGAAGTGGGAAAGGGGGGGGGTGGGTAGAGGGGAATAGGTGGGATCACACCTGTGGTGCATATTACAGGGGTTTTTGCGAAACTTGGTAAATGTAGAATGTAAATGTTTTGGCACAGTAACTGAGATAACGCCGGAAAGGCTATGTTAACCACTGTGATAAAAATGTGTCAAATGGTTTATGTAGTGAGTGTATGATGCCCCATAATCATATCATTGTATACAGTTATGATTTAATAAAAAAATTAAAAAAAAAAAAAGAAATGAAAAGGATGTCTGCTGTAATGTGAATTAATACGTACTTGTACTTATTAATGATACAAGTACTCTTATTTATTTTATAGGTGAGGAAAGTAAAACACAGGGTGGTTTGATAACTTGCTCAAGATCAAACAATTAAGTAGGTAGTGAAGCCAGGACTTTGACCTGCATCATTGGTCATAAACACCATGCATTTAAACACTACACTATTTTATTATTAGTATTTTTTGTAAACATTACTCTGGACGTTCTAGATAGTATTATAAAAATGGAATAAATATAAAAAGGTAATTATGTGAAAGGATAATAATTTTTCTGAGACTCAAGAGAAACTATTAAAATCTCCTAGAAATATTAAGGCAGTAAGGTAATTGGTTGAACATATCAGCAATGAATCACACACTTAGTATTATTCCCATGCTCAGGAACAACATTAAGAAAAATGTTCAAAGTCTACAACAAATTATATCTAAGAAGGCTGGGCGTGGTGGCTCACACCTGTAATCCTAGTACTCTGGGTGGCTGAGGTGGGTAGATTGCTCAAGATCAAACAATTAAGTAGGTAGTGAAGCCAGGACTTTGACCTGCATCATTGGTCATAAACACCATGCATTTAAACACTACACTATTTTATTATTAGTATTTTTTGTAAACATTACTCTGGACGTTCTAGATAGTATTATAAAAATGGAATAAATATAAAAAGGTAATTATGTGAAAGGATAATAATTTATGAGTTGCCCAAGACCAGCCTGGGCCAGAGTGAGACCTTGTCTCTAAAAATAGCCCAGTGTTGTGGCAGGCATCTATAGTCCCAGCTACTTGGGAGGCTGAAGATCACATGAGTCCAAGAATTTCAGGTTATTGTGAGCTATGATGCCATGGCATTCTAACAAGGGCAACAAAGTGGGACTCTGTCTCAAAAAAAAATTGTACTTAACACATATTAGACTTGAATAAGTTAAATCTTGCCATATTTTTGTTGAGGAATCTGAATATTTTACATGTGTAACTATTTTATGTTAATGGCTTGATTGCAATTCAAATTAAATGTCATCTAAAAACTGCTGTCGGTCCTCTGTAACTATTAGTATTCCCTTCTAAGATAGCACATTAATGTCTGAATTTTACCATCATGATGTGACTTCATTTTCTTAGTTTTCGTCATGCTGAAAAATTCTGGCTAACAATTTAAAATAATTTATTTGGTACCAAAATTCAAAATATCCATAATGATCATTAAGAACATTATCAAATTATATTGCTATCCTAAAATACTTGGTGAATAAATTAATCAAAGTTAAGTTTTCTAGTTTGCCTCAGTGATCTGGAATTATTTTCTTGTGTTACAGATTAGTCTTACAACCAACCAACACTATAGAATTTAATTACCAATGGCAAAGCCATTTTCATAGTCGTAATTATATTCTAGGCAATATTTTTTGGTCAAGTCCTCCAGTCTGCAGTCAACGTCATCTGCGTCGCTACAAAATGATGGGACCTGCAAATAAAAAACAAAGAGGAAATAATGTAAACCATATCTCCGTGGCCTTTGATAAGCCCTTTGCTCCTCTGGACACTACTTCTCCACCAACAGGAGGGAAGGGTGGGTCCCGAGGTCTGCACGTTCCTCAGAAGTCTCCAGACCCTTCCTCCTCCCTTACAGGCTCCAACTGCCTGTAGACCACCCAAATCAGTCCCAAACCTTTTTGTCTCTGTTTATTTCACTCACTGTTTATTTCTGAGAAGCCCAGGCCTACTGGGACACCTTTTGTCTCTAAGCTTTCAGCCCACTTGGTTCTTTGGCTCCTTTTCTCTGACCCCATCTCCCACTCCCTCCCAGTTCCCCAAACCTTCCTCTGCGCCCTCCGAAGCTTATGCTCAGTAATCAGCGAATTTCCTATACTTTTCTATCCCCCCTTCTTTATCTTCCCTTCATCTTTGCTCTAGATGAAACCCGACCTTCCATTTTGGGGACTATTTTCTAAATAAAAGTCTAGAAATTTCAGAAATCCCATAATCCAGAAATTTGGAGTAGGCGTGGAGGTGGAGAAAGTGTCTTCCTTCCTCACTCCTCATTCCTGTTTCCAGATCACCTTCCCTCACTCTCTACTTAAAGCCTCACGGTTCTGAAGCTCATGCCACCGCCTAGGCCACTGGTTGGCCCTCCTTGTGGCAGGCGTCTGCAGCATCCCCCCTCTGAGTCACTCCCTCATTCCTGTTCTAATTCTTGATGATTCCGTAGCCACCTAGCTAATCCCTCCATCTCTTTAGACTCTTAGATTCTTTTTCTCTTCTCTCTTGTCTTCCAGCCTATTTTCTCACGCACTCCCCCGGCCATAGGCTCAGACCTTGTCACTATCAGTAGCTGTACCCTCTTCCCTTCTCAGGAATCCAACAGCTCTTACATTCATCAGAACGTGTAATCCATCAACCCTACCGCCTCACCCTCAGCCCCTCCTGTCTTCACTTCCCTGTGCTCCTATCGCAGGTGCCACGGTCTGTCACCACGAATAGGTCCTCCCTGCGAGCCTGCTCCTCGGTGTGTTGGTATTCTGTCACATAAGTACCTGAAGAACCCTGAAGCCCAGTTGATTTAATCATTCTGCTTTTCTACACCTGTACCTACGTGGTCCCTCACGGCTTGACCCAACTCTCCTGACTGCCAGCCCTACTACATTTCATCAGTATATGAGTTCATGTCCTCGTAGAGAATAATTTTACACCATATTCTTTAAAAACCTCCAATGACACTGCCTCCTTCTTATTCTCAGGTGATGCCTTTTTACACTTGATGAAACAGAATTCAGAAAAGATCTTTCTTTTACACCCTTCCACCACCACGTGTACCCACTAGCCACATCTGGGCCCTTGTGTGCCCTGCCACCTTGACCTCTCTCTTTGTCTAACAATCTATGTCCAAGATATATCATCAAGTCCTACTGAACCTACTTTCAGAATATATCCAAATCCATTCCCACGTCACCTGCTCTCCTGCTTTAATTTCCCGTGTTGTCTTCTTACTCTCTTTCCCCTGCCCCCTGCTTCTCCCACGGTCAAGGTCCTGAGTAAACTGGTCCCCTCACACAGCTCTCCATCTCACTTAGAGTTAGAGGCAAAGTCTTTGCAGTGATTTTCAAGGCTCTCCCCAATTTGATCTCTCTTTGCACCCCCACTTCTTCGACTTCATGTGGTCCCTTTGATCACCTGTCACTCCTCCCATCATCCTCTCTGCTCTTGCCACTCTTAAGACTTTTCAGGGGTTCAAACTCCCAATTGCACTCCTGTCTCAGGGCCTTTGCACTTGCTCTCCCCTCTGCCTGGAACATTCTTCCCTATTATGGATCATTGCCTCAGCTCTCCTGGTCTCTCCCCAAACAGGAACCTGACTAGTGAGACTTTTCCATCTTCTGCTCTGTTTTATTCTATAGCACACGCCATCTGACAGGCTACACGTCTCCTTTGCAATTTGCTTCTTGTTTCTCTATTCATTACCGTGTCCATTTCATAGCACATGCAGTTTGGATTATTTTATTTAGATCTAAATTCCTAGTGTCCAGGCTAGTACATAGAGACTTACTAAGTATTTATTAAATGAATAAATCAACATAATTAATAGCACTTTCTGATCCATTATACCATTTTTCACCTGCTACAATTTAACGTGTGATAAGACACTTGATAAAACTCACTTCTGCACGATTTTCAGTGTGGGTCCTACGTAACACTTAAGGAATATTTTACCAGTTGGGATGGGGTATAATTAGTATGAGTATATTGTTAACCTTTCAAGTATAAAAGGGGCCTAATGACTGTAATATTGTCTTGGTTAAATAGCAATAATGACATTTTTTCTTTTTTGGAATTTGGTTTTAGTAAGAGATTTAAATAAAACGTTTTTCAACAAGTGTCCATTGAATGGATGGATGTCAGTCAGTATGTTTGGTGTGTTTACAACAGTGCCTGGCACAGAGCAAGCAGCGCAATAAAATGTCGTTAGCATGTAAGTGAAGTGTGACCGGCTCTGCTAGGCATACAAATATGTTTGGCTAGTTTCCTGCCTTTAAGACGTTCAATATACTCACATATATTGCTCTGCTTTCTTACAATGGCTAAAGAGTCCATGAAAGTACATGAAAAAAAAATCTTTTAAATGTTCAGTTATCTCCTTATCGTAAAGAAATATCATTTACAATGTTTGGCATCTTTGTCAGCCTTACAGTAATAAAACGGGCATTCTCTAATCATGGGGTCCTGAGCGTCATTGATTTTTTAAAGGATGTTTTAAAAAATTCAAAACCATTTTCATGCAGATTTACTTATGATTCCTTCCAGAAGTCCACAACTTACGAATAATTCTAAACATTAGCTACAAAGTTGGATCGCAAAGAAGAGGGAAGTAGTCAGGATAGGAAATTTCAGTTGCAAATGACCCCGAGAGGCTAGGAAAACCTTACCGGTGTCCTTAAAAAAGGACAAACAACAGAGGCTGACAACTACTGACGTACCATCTTCCCCAGGGTGGTCTCAAAGGCTTCAGAAAACTTCTTCAAAAGATCTGTGTCATCGCAACGAGTTGCTTTGTATTGCATCTCAAAGGACTTAAACCCATGGTTTGCAAAGCGTTTTACTGGAAAAGGTCAGACAGAACAGCCTCAGTTGGTTAGTGTTTTTAAAACAAAGGTGTAACCTTCTATGCAATAATTGAAATTTAGTATTTTAATTCTAATATGATTTGTGGGATTGTTATAGAAAAATTGCTGTTATATTTCTGGGAAGTTTTGAAAAAATCCTGGCTAGCTCAAAGTTATTATATTTTCTATTTATATACATTGATTTATATCTCTTTTACAACAAACAGACATTGGAAAATTTCTAAGTACGATTTTTGCACAATGATATTCTTTGAAAGTATAGTTTGCACAGAGATATATTTCTCTTTGGATCAGAAGCTTGCATGGTTATACTCAGCAAAATGCCCCATGGTAGTCAGGGACAATGTTTCCTAATAGCATCCTGCCACCTAAATCTGCGAAAAAGGTGAGTGAGTAGTATTGCTTTTACTTGTTTCCCTAAAAGAGCTCAGGTAAGTGAACGTCACTTTCTTTATTCAAAACACTGGCATTTAAACTCCCATCTATGATATTGGATGAAAGATTCACTTCAGAGGGCATTTATGTACATTAGACAAAGAACGGGATAATTTTTATAACAATATATATTTAATGTTGTAGAATACCTCTAAATCTAAATCAAATCTAGAGAAAATGTGACTAATGTATTTTATTCCATTACATATTTTAGCTCTTATTTTAAATACAAGCTCTTCCGCAGACTATAAGACTTTAAACACGTTTGCAGGTAAAGAATTACATGCTGACAAATCTTCAGAGTTTCTTACAAATGATGAAAGGGCCAAAAAGGTTTTGCTTAAGACTATATCTTGTCCTACAGCAATCCAGTTTATAAGCACTCTGGTGGCTAATAATTTAAATCCAAGGAAGGGCAAGTTTTGTATTCATAAGCATTTCAAATTCATGGCACCGTTTTCCACTAATTCCTACTGTAAGGCAATTTTCTGTTATAGCTCTTGGAAACGTACACACACACATTCACACACATTAAAGGTTCCAGAACAAAACGGAAACTTACTGGCACAGTCTGGCCACTCAGTGGAATATGGTGGTCTCCAGATACCATCCTCATAAGCACAATAGTATTTCTCCGTAGACCCTTCGGTGAAATCATAGCCCTCTAAGCAAGTTAAAGTGCAGTTGACTCCAGCACTATCTTGAGCACATATAAAATCCCCATTTATAGGTGTGAATGGCACTTCACAGGGAGAACCTGTACAAAAAAAATTGTATGAGAAGCATAAATTAAATTCCAGGAGCTTAAGCTGAATTTTGAAAAGAACTCCTCCAGTCTACAGCTATTTCTAGAGAAAAGTTTCACCATGAGTCCTTCGTGTGGGAGAGTGTCAATGTCTGTTTTTTGGTTCCTAGATGGGCCTGGGCATATGTCGAAAAGCTGTATCTCTCTGTAATTAGAGGTTGTACACATTTTACAAAAAGCTAGAAGTAGTTCTAATCTGGAGTTATTATTTTTGTCATTCCTTTAATAAAAATGAAAAGTGGATAACTTGAGGCGAGTGCATTTTCAGAATCTGTCTCCTCAAGCCTTTAAAATAGGGTTATGACAATCACACATCGTAACCCGAGATAAAGGATTCATAAAATGTTAATTAAAGATATGACTAGAGGCTGGGCCTGGTGGCTGATGCCTATAATCCTAGCACTTTGGGAGGTGGAAGCAGGAGAATTGCTTGAGCCCAGGAGTTCTAGACCAGCCTCAGAAACATAGTGATACCACCATTTCTACAAAAAATACAAAAAGTCGCTGGGTGTAGTGGTGGGTGCCTGTATGCCTGTAATTCTAGATATTCTGGGTGCTGGAACAGGAGGCTCCCTGGAGCCCACGTGTTTGAGGTTGCTGTGATCTAAGATGATGCTGCTGCCACTCTATCCCCAGCAATAGAGTGAGACTATGTCTCAGAGAGCGACATTATTAGATAAATTAGAATGTAAATATTCTCTATATTTCTATCTTTCATGAGGTCAAGAAATGACAATTGGAAAACGAAATAAAATCTGTTGGTATTCTAACTTCAAAAATCTAATGCTCATAACCTATTTTCTTTCACAAAACAGTGGACTATAACAATCACATACAACAAATGTCGACTAGATTTCAGGGTGGGGATTAAGAAGAAAATACCTTTTATGACAATGTGGATGTCACATGTCCTATTATTGCCTGAGGGGTCAGTGGCTGTATACCGCACTATAGTCTCCCCATGAGGGAAAAGGTCTCCTTGGGTATGACTTCTGGTGATGTCCAGCACAGCCCCTAGAAAGGAAAGAAAAGACCTTGTTTGGGGTTATCGGTCTCTAGTCACTTTATTAGTCTCTTCTGTGATTTGACGTGTCGTTTTCTCTATGCAAGTCAGCTGGGCATTCTATTTATGTTGATTTGTGTGGTAGCAGAAAATAAAAGATTTAGTATTTAAATGTACTATAACATAGCAATCATAGACTCAAAAATCCTATTAAGCTGAGAAATTTTTGCGGAACAAATGATTTTCTTTGAATAGGTCAGTTTATCGTAGTGGTTCCCAACCTTAGTAATACCCTTTAATACAGTTCCTCATAGTGTGGTGACCCCCAACCATGAAATTATTTTCGTTGCTACTTCATAAGTGTAATTTTCCTACTATTATGAATCATAAGGTAAATACCTGATATGCAAAAGACCCCCAAAGGGGTCACGACCCACAGGTTGAGAACTGCTGGTCTATCAGAACACTGGGAATTTAAGAGATCTATTTAATTAGCATTTTTGTTGTTTTCAAGTTTTAATGCAAGATTGACAGTGAACTTCAGGTTGTATTTGCTCAGGTTTTTCCCGCTTCCTATGACCTTTTATAATTTGTCAGGTTATGCTTCCAGGACAACATAAACTTGAAGATGGAAGACATTCATGAGAACCCTTTTAGATATAATACCTAAGTACTATTAAATATTGAATGAAGGAAAATCTATTCATGTGCCATGAATAGGTACAAGTAATAATATTAAATTATATTTATTCTAGCATTAAAACATTAATTTATATAATTGATCATTCTACTTAGACAGCTGTCATTTGCCTTTTCTCTTTTATCCTTTTATAAAGCTTTTTTACAATAAAATATAATTCAGTGTTATGATGCTGACAACAATATCCTTGTCACAATACCTGAGTTGTCCGAGAACTGGGGTTCATCCCAGCTTGCGGCATGCTCCTTTTCAGACACCTGGATGGGAGCTGGAGACCTGCACCAGTCTATGACAGGGGGCTCAACATCTGAGGAACGTGAAATCAGACAAAGAGGCTATAAGTGATATTTTAAAATGATGACAGGATTTGCAAGAGAGAAGGGAAGTCTGCTTGTGCTGACAGAGAATCTTACAAGAAGCAAGGCTGATCCTGTGGCTGCCTTGATGACACCTTGTTTCTGATCCCTAAGGCAAAAGAAAGAGCTACTTGTCACTCTCCTGCTGTCTCCCTATTGAAGAAGAAACACCCGGTGCCTAAAATCACCTTGAGCACAGCTGTGCATAGGCAAGTGTGGATGGGGGGCATTTAATTTGTGGACACTGCCCACAGTTGTTGGAAGTGGAGAGGATGGGGATGGGGGCCACAGCAGGGACCCCCATGATCCTCCTCTTACCTGAATGGTCAAGACAGGAGATGGCTAAATGGAAGGAGATCTGAGTCATGTTAATAAGCAAGATGTCAGTGTGGGTGTGAAATTGCTGGACGGCCAGGAGGTTATGTCCAGAGCCGGGACACTGGAGTTACCCATTTTTAAGGTTGATAAATTCTAGGTGAAGGCAAAGACCAAACGTGGAAGTGGGGAAAAGAAGGGAAGATGAAAGCCATGGTAGACGCTAATAAACGGAGTCTGTGATGCTGAGTCAGGAACCCAGGGTGAAGGGTGCATTTGAGGTGGGGTGAAGGAGTCTGATTTCAAAGTCCTGGTGAGTATGGTAGAGTTTTTAGGAAGTTGGTAGAGGACAACAACTAGGGTGTATAGGAAGTAATTTTAATACAATTATAGATTTTGTCATATGCCTTTGATGTTTGAGGGAGACAAGACTCATACTTTTCTTATTTTATAGGTGAGGAATGTTAGACTAGGCTGACTTAAGAAACTTGCCTGAGGTTATTTAAGCTACTAAATTGTAGGCACTGGCGCCAAGACCTGGCTATTTCTATCCATGATGAAAACACATACTTGGAAATTAAATTCTCCTATACCTGTGAGGATATATACATTCCAATTTAAAGCTAAATCTGATGGACACATTTTCCATTTTTATCCATGCTTGTCATTTCATTAGTATAGTATGTTAGATTTATTGCTCTACGAGACTATAAACTCTGCAGATCAGTCATGGAGTCTCTTTTGCCCATGGTTAGGTCCCCAGTAGACAGCACATCACGTGGCCAGTAACAGTGGCTCAAAACCACTTGTTGAATAAAGAAAAGAATGGAGAAATTCTCATAGTAGGTCATGGTACTTTGAGAATGCTGAACCAAATCAATGCATAGCTAAATTTATAAATCTGGCAGTATTAACTCCTTTCCCAAAAGACATGACACATGTACAGTCCAAGATTTTCTTAAGCTTATCTCATTTTAGCCAAACATTTTAATGTTGTATCACAGGTGTAGTGGGGTGGGAGGACTCAGTCAATGACTGTCAAGAGAATTGGAGGGACTAACAGACGCATTGTCCCCAAAGGACTTGGAAACTTCCTTTGAAGCAAGGGAACCAACATTCCCGCCTATCTTTCATTTATCAGGACCACAGTGGTACCTTGAAGAAGATAAGAAAAATGCAGGCTTTGGGATCTTTTCTTTTGGTCTCTCTCTTTCCTCCCCTTACTGCCCTTCCCCCCTCTTTTTCTTCCTCCTTCTTTCTTCCCTTTCCTTCCCTCTCTTTCATAACTGAACATTCACCGAAAGTCTAGCTAGACACTTCAGTACACATTTCACTTTCGCTATGTTGACTCTTCACTATGAAAAATTAAAACTTGGCAAACGCTTCGAATCACATTGCCAAGTTTAAAATCACAGTATCAGATTAAAAAAGATCCAACATATTTTTCATGGAACTGGTAAAGCTCATGTTTAAAACAACATTGAAAAGGCGATCCAAAAAAACTAAGCACTGTGAAATGAGTTAGACGGATTTTTATATAACTCTTATCTACTTTTTGCCCAAACTATAATTTATAGGATGAGGAATCAGTTTGACATACATTAGTTATTTCAAGATGTTATACAAAAATTTGAGAACAATATGAATTGAATGTATTAAATTTTAAAATAAACATATTAAAAATAGATCTGTGGCAAATATAGCAAAATGTCTATATATCACTATCATTAGATTTTACATAGAGCTTAACATGTGTCAGGCACTAGTCCAAGTGGTTTATATGTTGTAACTAATCAAAAGCCACATAATAACCCTATGAGGTAACACATGTATTTAATTTATATAGTTAGAAATAATACAATATTTAAATTATCTATAATATTTATTTAATTTGTATACATATATTAATTTATGTAATTATAAATAAATATTATAATTTATTAATCCTATCCTATTTGGGGGTAAAGAAAGTGAAGCACAGAGAGGCAACTGGTCACATTGCCTTTAAATGATGGGGTTCGATATAAACCCAAGCAGTTTGGGTTCAGAATCCATGCTCTCAACCACTACAGATTGCTACAGTTCCTGCCTCTCCAGTATTATGTCTTGATAATGGGCAGAAAGACCAATCAGGAGATTATACAGTAAACCAGGTCCCCTCCAAATAAGATTCAGCTACAGTAACAGTTATGAGGACAAAGAGAACAGGACACACTTCAGAGACATCAAGGAAGAGACACCAGCACAACAGGCTACTTTATTAGGTATCAGGGATGGTGGAATCAAGGATGACTTCTGCATTTTTGCTCAGTAGTTGAGTAGTTGGTTGAATGCTTCTCTGAGTTAGGAAATCTATTAGGTGTGAAGTGAAATGTTCATACAGGAAAGTCCAAGAGGCAGTTTTACATATCAGTTTGGATTTCAGAAAAGAGATTATAACTGGGGGTAGAAATGTGGGAGTTTTCAGTTAACAAAGTCACCCCAGAAAACAAAGAAAGAGAGGGAGAGGGAGAGGCAAGGCTGGACCTCTGGAGATGATCACCATTTGAGAGCTGGTTTGAGGAAGAAAAGCCTCAGAAAGAGGTCAAGAGACATGGAAAAAAAATGGGGAAAAAACGAAAAAGACTAGTGTGAAAGAAGCTTGCAGTCAGAGTAACAACCGCGATTACTGGTGACCTTGATGACAGCAGTTTAGATGAGAGAAGGGCATGGGAGCCAGACTTGAGCAAATTGAGAATAAGTGGCAGTTAAGAAGAAAGAGATGGCAATCACTAGAAAATTCTCAAGAGGCCCACATGGGAAGAAATCAGAGAGGAGCTGTAGTAATTAAAGGATATGTAGGTTCAAGGAGGAAGTGGCTTGAGCAAGTTTCAATGCCAGTAAGAAGCATCAGTCAGTGTAAAGGGGATTGTTGGAGACAAAGGAGAAGCAAAGTCCCCAGGGCTCTGGATTGTTTTCACTAGCCTACCCAATGATTTGCAGACTTACCAATAACCTTGATATGGAAAGTACAGCTGGCTTGGTTGCCGGAGGGGTCAGTTGCTGTGTATGTGATAACAACATCTCCAATTGGGAAAAGGTAAGGTGGGGCGAAAGCTGGATCAGCGTGGATGGACACCTTTTGGAGATAAATAAATGTTTTGAAAGTTAATATCAAAAGTACATTGATTTCTTCCTTTCTGAAACAGTTTCAATTAAAACTTTGTTTCGTGTTTGATTTATACATTATTAATGAAATAATGCAAACTGTGATTCAGTATTTCATATAGAAGATAGAAAAAAAACTTAGGCACAGCCCTCTGATGCCTGTCTGTGTGGATTATTCTATTCACACAGTTTATGGAGTTGGCACACATATGAAATGTGGTTCCCTGTTTTTTAAACATAATATTTCAAAACACTTTTTATGCTCCTATATAGTCTTTAGAACCCAAGATGACTTTTCAATGTTTCCATGATGTTCTGCAGAACAAATATATGATAATTTCTTTAAGAAAAATTTGTTGAAGGACATTAGTTTGGAACCAAATTTTACTCTGACGTAGATAGTTTTGCAAAGACAATTTAAAATTCTCTTCCTTTTCTTCTTTTTCCTTGATGTATAATAGATATGCATAGTTTGGGGACCATGTAATAGTTTAACAATTCATATAATTTGTAAAGATCAAATTAGCATATCTGGGATATTCATTACCTTAAATTTTTATCATTTCTTTATGCTAGAACAGTGGTTCTCCACCTTCCTAATGCTGCGACCCTTTAATACAGTTCCTCATGTTGTGGTGATCCCCAACCATAAAATTATTTTCGTTGCTAGTAACAACATGAGGAGCTGTATTAAAGAGTCGTGGCATTAAGAAAGTGGAGAACCACTGTGCTAGAATCATTTGAATTCTTCTCATCTAGCGATTTTGCAATATACGATAGACTAATGTAAACTATGGTCACCCAACAGATCTTTCTAACACTAGGTCGTATTTATTCTATTAAACCTATTCATCACTTTCTCTTCCTCCTATCCCCCCACCCTTCTTGGCCTCTAATAACCACCAGTCTACTGTCTATCTTAATGAGATTTGCTCTTCTAGCTCCCACATGGGAGTGAGAATTTGCTGTATTCTTTCTGGCTTGGATTTCACTTATTATTTCCTTATAATAGCTTTCCATAAACTGAGTTATGAACCTCAAACACTTAACATTTTATTAGTAGATAAGGCAAGATTTCCCAACACCTGGTGGCAAATTGCCATCCTATCATCGATATTTCATAATCTCTGCGTCAAAGTTCGCAAAGTTTTCTGAATCTGTATCAAATATCATAACTTTCCAGTAACTCAAATATACAGCACCAGGTCATTATTTTTATTTACAATTTCATAATGCCTTTAAGCTATGGTTAAATTCTCATATTTTTCTGATATTATATTATACTTTATCATTCATTCTGGAATTAAATATTTACCTTCTTCAACTATTCAAAAAGCATAATGTAATAAAAATAAATATTTTAATATTGTTTTTCTCTTGTGTGGGCATGTAGTTTTCATCTACTGGTTTCATATTAGTATTTTTATTTTTATCTTTTTAGGTTTCTTTTTTTTATCCTTTGGGATTCATTGAGGGTACAAAGAATCAGGTTACACTGATTAAATTTATCTGATTGAATTTGTTAGATAAATTCCCTCTTGCATTCATGTTAGTATTGAGTACATTGAATACTTGTTTTTCCATTCTTGTGTTACTTCACTAAGGAGAATGTTCTTCAACTCCACCCAGGTTAATACAAAAGATGTAAAGTCTCCGTCTTTTTATGGCTGAATAGTACTCCATAGTATACATACACCACAGTTTATTAATCTATTCATGCGTTGATGAGCACTTAGGTTGATTCCACATCTTGGCTATTATTAAATGAGCTGTGATGAACATTATAGTGCAAATGTCCTTATGGTAAGATGATTTTTTTTTCTTCTGGGTAGATACCAAATAAAGGGATTGCAGAGTCAACTGGAAGGTCTACTTTTAGCTCTCTGAGGAGTCTTCATCCGTCTTTCCAAAGATGTGTATTAGTTTGTAATATCACCAACAATGTAAAAGTGTTCCCTTCTCTCTCTAAGCATGCACCATTTGCCTAAATGAACTCTTTTCTTGGTGCCAGATGGATAATTATCTCAAGCTACTATACATTTAAAAATTAAATATTATGTTCTGAATATTCAAGTTGGAAAAACTTGAATAAGAAACACCCATTCTCTTCTTCTGAATGGATCTTTAGTTGCAGCTACTTGGGAAGCTGAGGCAATTGGATTGCTTGAGCCCAGGAGTTCAAGGGTGCAGTGAGCCATGAGCACTACTGCACTCTCGCCTGTGCAGTAGAGAGAGATTCTGTCTTAAAAACAAAAAATAAAAGGCATCTGGGCACCGTGAGTTTGGGGATATAGGACTCCAGGCATCTCTGGCTGGTGGGATCTGCCTATCATCACCCCTGAGAGGATACAGGGAGTCAGCGAGAGACTTCTGGACCCCAAGAGGAGGACTAAAACAGTGGAAAACCGGCAAGTGGTCGCGTGTGTTCAATCTGTCTAAACCCGCCCGCAACTGTAAGTTCAGTAGCAGCGAGACTGCAAACCAGAAAGGCCTTACCTGTGAACTGTTTTGGTGTCTTTGGACTTGGCACTCAGCTGAACTGCCTTGGGGAGAGCCTGAGCGGGAGTGCGGAGAACTTCGGCCTTTGTCTAGGGCCCCAGTCTGAGCCGCTGAGCCAGACGGAGCTAATAGTGTTTGGCTCTGGGTCACAGGCAGACATTGTGAGCGATCTGCCCCGGCAAGCTCCGCCCTCAGGGTCACAGAGCTGGATTGGGTGGGAGCTGGTAACCCAGCAACCAAGTAGCCTAAGGGCGGCATCTGAGCCGCCTTGCAGCCCTAACCCTCGGGGGAAGAGGGAGACCAGTTTTGACACACAGGGTAAGTGGATAGCCACTTCAGCAGTGATTCCAGCGACAAGCACTTCCCTGAGAAAGCTTCTGCTCAGTAAGTGAACAAGTTCAAAGTGCCTTTTAAGTGGGCTGAAGAGAGATTTAGGGTGTCTACCTGCTGGGGTTTGAGAAACTAGCAGCCTCCAGTCGCATCAGAACTGTGATTAACATCTCATACCTCAGAAGACCACGTGTTGCCGAGACAATATTCAAGAACATATACATACTGCTTTGTTTTTGGTTGTGTTTTTTTTTTTTTTTTTGGTCTGGTTGTTTTTTTTTGTTTATTTTGATGTTGTGGATTGTTGTTTTGTTTTTTAAGTTCAACCTTTTCCATACAGATCCTTTTTCTTTCTCAATTTTTCTAGTTTAATTATAATTTCCCATTGCTGCCTATTTCAATAATTAGAACTTCATTTTTGTTAGTGTTTCTACTGCTATTATTTGGTTTTTCCAGCCAATTTTATCCTGTAAAGTTTTCTGCTTGCTTGTTTTGGTTTGATTTATAGCATTTTTGCCTTTCCTCTCTACTTGGTGGAGGTGGGGTACTGTGTCTGATCAGGTTAGCAAAGAGCTGCTGACCTCAAGGGAACCACCCAACTGGGCACCCCAGAAGGTGGTTTTTTTTTAAGGTTGTATCAAAGTACCCTACTGTACACCTATATTGCTCTGTCTCCCTCTTTCTGTGCCTCTCCTCTTTTTGTCAATATTCCTTTTACCCACCCCCTCTCCTTTCTCTATTTTTCTTTTTTTTTCCTTATCACTCGGTCCTCCTTTCTTTCATCCCTTTTTTGCTCCTCAACCTTCTCACCTTTCTGGTCCTGTAACACTTAGTCCACAGGCACGAGAACTTAAAGAGCAAGAGGAAGTGAAAGGAAAATTAGGGCAAGGAAACAGATAAAAGAAATCACCCATGAGGAAGAATCAGCAGAAAACTCCAGGCAACATGAAGAACCAGTCCAGAACAACCCCGCCAAGGGACCATGAGGTAGCTACTGCAGAAGATTCCACCTATAAAGAAATGTTAGGAATGACAGAAAGGGAATTTAGAATACACATGTTGAAAACAATGAAAGAAATGATGGAAACAATGAAGGAAACTGCTAAGAAAGTGGAAAATAACCAAAAGGAAATCCAAAAACAGAATCAAATCAGAGATGAATGATATGAAGAATATAAAAAGGATATAGCAGAGCTGAAGGAAATGAAACAGTCAATCAGGGAACTTAAAGATGCAATGGAAAGTATCAGCAACAGGTTAGACCATGCAGAAGAAAGAATTTCAGAGGTAGAAGACAAAGTTTTTGAGATAACTCAGATAGTAAAAGAGGCAGAAAAGAAGAGAGAGAAAGCAGAACGTTCACTGTCAGAATTATGGGACTTTATGAAGCGTTCCAAGATCCGAGTTATAGGAATCCCAGAAGGGGAAGAAGAATGCCCCAGAGGAATGGAAGCCATACTAGAGAATATTATAAAAGAAAATTTCCCAAATATCACCAAAGATTCTGACACACTGCTTTACAGAGGGCTATCGGACCCCAGGTCGCCTCAACTCTAACCAAGCTTCTCCAAGACACACTGTAATGAACCTGTCCAAAGTCAAGACAAAAGAAAAGATTCTGCAAGCTGCCAGGAGTAAGCGCCAGTTGACCTACAGGGGAAAATCCATCACAGTGACCGCAGACTTCTCTAATGAAACTTTCCAAACAAGAAGACAATGGTCATCTACCTTTAATCTACTTAAACAGAACAATTTCCAGCCCAGAATTCTGTACCCTGCTAAGCTAAGCTTCAAAATTGATGGAGAAATCAAATCATTTACGGATATACAAACATTGAGGAAATTCGTCACAACAAGGCCAGCTCTACAGGAAATACTTCAACCTGTTCTGCACACTGACCACCACAATGGATCAGCAGCAAAGTAAGAACTCAGAAATTAAAGAACAGAACCAAACCTCCACACTGATGCAAAAGATAAAACTAAGCAATGGACTCTCACAAAATAAGACGAATAGAATACTACCACACTTATCAATTATCTCAATAAATGTTAATGGATTGAATTCCCCACTGAAGAGACATAGATTGGTTGACTGGATTAAAAAACACAAGCCATCCATTTGCTGTCAGCAAGAAACACACCTGGCTTCAAAAGACAAATTAAAGCTCCGAGTCAAGGGTTGGAAGACAATTTTTCAGGCAAATGGAATCAGAAGAAAAGAGGAGTTGCAATCTTATTTTCAGATACATGTGTATTTAAAGCAACTAAAGTCAAAAAAGACAAAGATGGTCACTTTATATTGGTCAAGGGAAAAATACAACAAGAAGACATTTCAATTCTAAATACCTATGCACCCAATTTAAATGCTCCCAGATTCTTGAAACAGACCTTACTCAGTCTGAGCAATATGATATCTGATAATACCATAATAACAGGGGACCTTAACACTCCTCTTACAGAGCTGGACAGATCCTCTAAACAGAAATTAAACAAGGATATAAGAGACTTAAATGAGACCCTAGAACAACTGTGCTTGATAGATACATATAGAACACTCCATACCAAAGATAAAGAATATACATTCTTCTCATCACCCCATGGAACATTCTCCAAAATTGATCATATCCTGGGACACAAAACAAATATCAACAGAATCAAAAGAATTGAAATTTTACCTTGTATCTTCTCAGACCATAAGGCACTAAAGGTGGAACTCATCTCTAACAAAAATGCTCGACCCCACCCAAAGGCATGGAAACTAAACAATCTTCTGTTGAATAACAGATGGGTGAAGGAAGAAATAAAACAGGAAATCATTAACTTCCTTGAGCATAACAACAATGAAGACACAAGCTACCAAAACCTGTGGGATACTGCAAAAGCAGTTTTGAGAGGAAAATTCATCGCTTTAGATGCCTACATTCGAAAAACAGAAAGAGAGCACATCAACAATCTCACAAGAGATCTTATGGAATTGGAAAAAGAAGAACAATCTAAGCCTAAACTCAGTAGAAGAAAAGAAATATCCAAAATCAAATCAGAGATCAATGAAATTGAAAACAAAAGAATCATTCAGAAAATTAATGAAACAAGGAGTTGGTTTTTGGAAAACATAAATAAAATAGATAAACCATTGGCCAGACTAACAAGGAATATAAAAGTAAAATCTCTAGTAACCTCAATCAGAAATGATAAAGGGGAAATAACAACTGATCCCACAGAGATACAAGAGATCATCTCTGAATACTACCAGAAACTCTATGCCCAGAAATTTGACAATGTGAAAGAAATGGATCAATATTTGCAATCACACCCTCTCCCTAGACTCAGCCAGGAAGAAATAGAGCTCCTGAACACACCAATTTCAAGCACTGAGATCAAAGAAACAATAAGAAAGCTTCCAACCAAAAAATGCCCTGGTCCAGATGGCTTCACTCCAGAATTCTATCAAACCTTCAAGGAAGAGCTTATTCCTGTACTGCAGAAATTATTCCAAAAAATTGAGGAAGAAGGCTTCTTCCCCAACACATTCTATGAAGCAAACATCACCCTGATACCAAAACCAGGAAAAGACCCAAACAAAAAGGAGAACTTCAGACCAATCTCACTCATGAATATAGATGGAAAAATTCTCAACAAAATCCTAGCCAATAGATTACAGCTTATCATCAAAAAAGTCATTCATCGTGATCAAGTAGGCTTCATCCCAGGGATGCAAGGCTGGTTTAACATACGCAAGTCTATAAACGTTATCCACCATATTAACAGAGGCAAAAATAAAGATCACATGATCCTCTCAATACATGCAGAAAAAGCATTTGATAAAATCCAGCATCCTTTTCTAATTAGAACACTGAAGAGTATAGGCATAGGTGGCACATTTCTAAAACTGATTGAAGCTATCTATGACAAACCCACAGCCAATATTTTACTGAATGGAGTAAAACTCAAAGCTTTTCCTCTTAGAACTGGAACCAGACAAGGTTGTCCTCTGTCACCTTTACTATTCAACATATTGCTGGAAGTTCTAGCCAATACAATTAGGCAAGACAAGGAAATAAAGGGAATCCAAATGGGAGCAGAGGAGGTCAAACTCTCCCTCTTTGCTGACGACATGATCTTATACTTAGAGAACCCCAAAGACTCAACCACAAGACTCCTAGAAGTCATCAAAAAATACAGTAATGTTTCAGGATATAAAATCAATGTCCACAAGTCAGTAGCCTTTGTGTACACCAATAACAGTCAAGATGAGAAGCTAATTAAGGACACAACTCCCTTCACCATAGTGTCAAAGAAAATGAAATACCTAGGAATATACCTAACGAAGGAGGTGAAGGACCTCTATAAAGAAAACTATGAACTCCTCAGAAAGGAAATAGCAAGGATATTAGCAAATGGAAGAACATACCATGCTCATGGATGGGAAGAATCAACATTGTTAAAATGTCTATACTTCCCAAAGCAATCTACCTATTCAATGCCATTCCTATCAAAATATCAACATCGTACTTTCAAGATTTGGAAAAAATGATTCTGCGTTTTGTATGGAACCGGAAAAAACCCCGTATAACTAAGGCAGTTCTCTGTAACAAAAATAAAGCTGGGGGCATCCGCATACCAGATTTTAGTCTGTACTACAAAGCCATAGTGCTCAAGACAGCATGGTACTGGCACAAAAACAGAGACATAGACACTTGGAATCGAATTGAAAACCAAGAAATGAAACTAACATTTTACAACCACCTAATCTTTGATAAACCAAACAAGAACATACCTTGGGGGAAAGACTCCCTATTCAATAAATGGTGTTGGGAGAACTGGATGTCTACATGTAAAAGACTGAAACTGGACCCACACCTTTCCCTACTCACAAAAATCGATTCAAGATGGATAAAGGACTTAAACTTAAGGCATGAAACAATAAAATCCTCCAAGAAAGCATAGGAAAAACACTGGAAGATATTGGCCTGGGGAAAGACTTCATGAAGAAGACTGCCATGGCAATTGCAACAACAACAAAAATAAACAAATGGGACTTCATTAAACTGAAAAGCTTCTGTACAGCTAAGGAGACAATAACCAAAGCAAAGAGACAACCTACACAATGGGAAAGGATATTTGCATATTTTCAACCAGACAAAAGCTTGATAACTAGGATCTATAGAGAACTCAAATTAATCCACATGAAAAAAGCCAACAATCCCTTATATCAATGGGCAAGAGACATGAATAGAACTTTCTCTAAAGACGACAGACGAATGGCTAACAAACACATGAAAAAATGTTCATCATCTCTATATATTAGAGAAATGCAAATCAAAACAACCCTGAGATATCATCTAACCCCAGTGAGAATGGCCCACACCACAAAATCTCAAAACTGCAGATGCTGGCGTGGATGTGGAGAGAAGGGAACACTTCTACACTGCTGGTGGGACTGCAAACTAGTACAACCTTTCTGGAAGGAAGTATGGAGAAACCTCAAAGCACTCAAGCTAGACCTCCCATTTGATCCTGCAATCCCATTACTGGGCATCTACCCAGAAGGAAAGAAATCCTTTTATCATAAGGACACTTGTACTAGACTGTTTATTGCAGCTCAATTTACAATCGCCAAAATGTGGAAACAGCCTAAATGCCCACCAACCCAGGAATGGATTAACAAGCTGTGGTATATGTATACCATGGAATACTATTCAGCCATTAAAAAAAATGGAGACTTTACATCCTTCGTATTAACCTGGATGGACGTGGAAGACATTATTCTTAGTAAAGCATCACAAGAATGGAGAAGCATGAATCCTATATACTCAATTTTGATATGAGGACAATTAATGACAATTATGGTTATGGGGGGGGAACAGAAAGAGGGACGGAGGGAGGTGGGTGGGGCCTTGGTGTGTGTCACACTTTATGGGGGCAAGACATGATTGCAAGAGGGACTTTACCTAACAATTGCAATCAGTGTAAGCTGGCTTATTGTACCCTCAATGAATCCCCAACAATAAAAAAAATAAAATAAAAAAATAAAAAACTTTGTATCGGTCAAAAATAATAGTAGTCACCTGCTTTGTGAGTTGATAAAAGGATCTGATTTTAAAGAGTAAAGTTGTAGGAGCTAACATTTTTATTGTTCATGTATTATGTATTTTAAAAATTTTAATAAATATATTTTTTAAAATGTGAAAAAAAAAAAGAAACACCCATTTTTTTCAGATTGGCCAATATACAATCATTTTAGACTCATAGTAGGAAGTAGAATTAATTCCATCCCCTTTCTTTTCTTAAAGCTCTTTAGAGCTTAGCAAGGGACACAGAATTCTTAGTCAAGTACTCATAGTGAATACAGCAACACAAAAAATCCAGGAAATTAAAAGTTTCTGTTTCTTGATATTTTTTATCTGAGATTTTGAATTAAAAACTCAAGGATGATCATTCTTCTATCAGATGAAACATTAATGTTTATGAGCAATGTTTATAAATAGAATGAACTATCATTAGCATGTTGCAACTCTTCAGTATCACACATATTTGCAGTCTATTTAGAATCCGCTTGAAAAAGGATGCAAATATTAGCACAAATCTTACCTTTTCTCCAGAGTTGTCTTTAGCTGTTGGGATTTGCCAAGTAATATTAGCAGAATCTTGCTGTTCCTGAGTCTTAGCCTCTATGTCCTTGGGGCAGGTGATTTGAGGAGCCTCCACATCTGACTCAGAAAATACACAAATCAATAACTACACTGGCATGTGATTAATTCCAACTTACTAACAAAAGAGGTAAAAATCTACTTATACTAGTACTTTGTGACTTATTTGTACATCCCAATTACCGATGGGAGTGTGGAATTACCCTCCTAATAATTTATCTGGGCATGGTTTACAAGGTCCCCTCTGAATTGGCACCTGCTGGCCTCTTAGCCCCATTCCTTACAGTTCTCCTACTGGGACTCAGGACTCGCTCTTCACATTGAGTTACTGTCAGGCCCATGAAAGCTCCATGGTCTTTCTTCTACCTGGCACTTTGCATATGTTTTTTTATTTGCCTAAATTAATGCTCTCTTCCCCCCTTACTTGAGTAATTACTACTTGTCCTTTAATTCTCAGCTCAGACACAAGCTCCTCAGGAAGTTCCTGCTGACTCTCCTGGTCCATTTGAAGTGATCACTCCACAAGTTCCCACAGCTCTCTGGACTTCCCCAAAATAAAACTCAATGCACCATTTTGAAACAAAATTTTCCCTCCAAAAAAATGTAAGTTATCTGAAGCTCAGGATATGTCTTATCCCATTGTCTTAGATAGTGCCTAGCATATACCAGGAGCCTGATAAACGTTTTTCGAATGAAATAAAGGAATAAAACAATAGATGTTGATTGTAGCAGGAAGGAACTACATTTGAAAAACAAGGCTGTCAGTTAGAATTAATTAGCGGTACTAAAACATACTGCTAAAACAAACAACAAAGTAAAGCCAACGATCTTTTATTAGTGTGAAACTACCCTGCCAATGCTGAATTAGATGCAACATTACACAGATCTGTATCAGTCATGGGAGAGTTAAGTTCTTATTATATGATATGATATACCCTTTATTTTATGTTAAATTAGATCTTCTGTAACTTAAAAATGAATATGTCTAAAATGATTTCATTGTGTCTCCTATCTTCTTTTTCCTTTAAAATTTTATTCGATTTATATTTTATTTTTCTGAGTATATTTTTATGATACTCGGACGATATTCCCCCATAGGGATGCATCGTAGCATATTGACTCTGAAAAGTTTTTGAAAGTATTTGATTTTTCATTCATATTTAAATACTGGCTAGTTTGGATTAAAATTAAAGTTTTTCTTTACTTTCTCTGCACCTCCTGTAGACATTGCTACACTTCCTTGTGCATTTAGAGTTGTAAATGAGATGTGTAATGTGAATCTGATTCTTGTTTCTTTTGCACAATTGTCTTTCTCTGGAAACTTGTTTTTCTCACTAACTGTACAGCTCAGAAACTTTACTAGGAGTAATGAAAGCACACCACCCCAATGCTCAGGGGCTAGTTTTGGTCCAGGAGTGTACAACCCGAGGCCCATGGGCTGCAGGCAGATTATTTGAGTGTTGTTTTGCCTATCTGTTGAATATCTCAAAAAGTATGCAGGGACCTTTTCCTTTGCTCATTAGCTTTAGTGTTTGTGTATTTCATGTGTGACCCAAGATAAACACTTATTCTTCCAATGAGTGGCAGAAAAAAAAAAAGGTTGGACGTTCCTAGCTCTGGGAAACTTTCTTCCACTAGTTAGAACATTCTTCTCATACATCCCTTTCCTCTGTCCCTTTGGAAACTCCTTATTAAGTGGACAGTGGGGCTTTTTGATCTGTCATTGGTATCTCTCAATTCCATCTTTTTGATCAATTATGATCAATTGCCATATCCTAGTGCTTTGCTTACTTGTTCTCCATTCCAATGTGGCTCTCAGTTTTGTTTCCAATTACTGTTTTCAGTGACCTCCATTCCATTTTTTTTTGCCCTTTTCCTTCTCTTAGACATATTTGTGATATTTTTACTATTAAGAACTCTTTCTTGTTTTCAATACCTCCCTTTTTTTTTTTTAATAGCAGTCTGCTCTTGTTGAAGGGAAAATGAATGACAAGGGATACAGGTTTCAAAGAGCAAACAGCTTTTTTAAAAAATTAGTCAATTGAGATGCAATAAACAATTTAGTGCAAATGTCCTTGTGATAAAAGGATTTTTTTCCCTCTGGGTAGATGCCCAGTAATGGGATTGAAGGATCAAATGGGAGGTGTAATTTTAGTTCTTTGAGGATTCTCCATACTTCCTTCCAAAAAGGTTGCATTAGTTTGCAGTCCCACCAACAGTGTAAAAGTGTTCCCCTCTCTCCACGTCCACACCAGCATCTGTAGCTTTGAGACTTTCTGATGTGGATATTCTCCATGGGGTTAGGTGATATCTCAGGGTGGTTTTGATTTGCTTTTCTCCAACAATCAGGGATCATGAGCCAAAATGTGGAAACAACCTAAATGCCCACTCAACCAGGAATGGATTAACAAGTTGTGGTATATGTATACCATGGAATATTATTCAGCCATTAAAAAAAGACGGAAACTTTACATCTTTTGTATTAACCTGGATAGAATTGAAACACATTCTTCCTAGTATTACCAGAATGGAGGAGCCAGAATCCAATGTACTCAATACTAATATGAAGCCAGTAGATGATCTAATACATGACCACATAAAAGAAAAACTCAAACCAATTCAAGTTGGGGGATGAGGGAACAAGGAATCGGGGAGAAGGAAGAGGGGAATGGGTGTGCTCCTATTTAATGGGGACAATGTTAGGGGTGTATGGCACACTTCTTGGGGGCAGAACATAATTATAAGAGGAATTGACCTAACAAATGCAAACTTTGTAACCTAATTCTTTATACCTTCAAATTACCCTGAAACAATTAAAAAAAAAAAAAAAGAAAAAAATTAGTTTCACCTGCTTTATGTGGACCAGAAATTTTTCAAAGATTTTCATCTCCCAATGGAAAACTTAACCTTAGTTCTAGCTTAATAATATTCTTATGAATCTATTTATTCTATCATTGTTTGTCTTTTTGGAACTGGATTTTGTAAATCCACCACTTTGAACCAGAAATCCTCATAACACATAGGTGTCTCATTTTATTATGCGTTTGCAGGAAAAGATGCAAAAACGGACTACCTATATTCCACCAATATGTAATTATTTAGGATTTGGCTTCTAACCTAACTGGTATAGAAACCTACCTTTACACACTGCTGCCTGAACTTTGGCACTCCATTTTCCAGAAGTTGAGCATCTCACTTCTTCTTTGACTCCAGATAAAATGAATCCTTGGCGACAACTTAGCTGACAAATTGTCCCAGGTTTGGATGGCTGCTTGCCACAGTTGGGGGGAGATATGATGACACCTTTCGGCTTCTGAAAGGTAGAGCAGTGGCGCTCTATTGTAAGAAAATGAGAAAATGTTATTCGTGTTCCCACAAATTAGAAATGGCACAGATTCTCTTTCCCCTAGAAAATACAATTGTGCTGCCTTAGAATTGACATAAATTGTTAAGAGATGATTATAGATGACATCAAACATATGATGTATTGTAAATAATGCTAAACCACATCTCTTTTGGTTGCTTCTTGTTATTTTGCCAGCATATCTAAACCTTGAAAAACTTCTGTTATTTTCATCAGTGCCAATTGTGACCTTCATAATTTGCTTGGAATACCTTCATTTGGTTTTCAGAATATTGTTTTATGGCTTTGAAGTATAAAGTGGTAAATTGAATTCCATCTTTGATGAAATACAGTGGAACCTCCATAGTTGACCACGTCCTTATAATGACCACCTTCTTTTTTTTTACTTTTATTTTTTATGACTCCCTTCTTACGTTGACCTAATTTTCATAGGCCGGACATGTGCCACATGTACTTAGTGGAAATTTCTTACCTTGATTATCTCCCTATGTTGACCAGTTTGTTACAGTAGTTTGGGTGGTCAACTTGCATAGGCTCTAATGTATATTCAGCAATCAATCTCTATTTTGGTACTATCTTTAAGCAATAAATATAATGGGAAAAGTTTTTTTTTGAGACAGAGTCTTACTATGTTGCCCTCGATAGAGTGCTATGGCGTCACAGCTCACAGCAACCTCAAATTCTTGGGCTTAAGTGATTCTCTTGCCTCAGTCTCCCAAGTAGCTGGGACTACAGGTGCCCGCCACAATGCCCAGCTATTTTTTTTGTTGTAGTTGTCATCGTTTAGCAGTCCCAGGCCAGGTTTGAACCCTCCAGCCTCGATGTATGTGGCCAACGCCCTACCACTGAGCTAAGGGTATGCCACCTGAAAAAGTTTTTATATCCTTCTTAAAATCACTGTGTTATAATTAGGATCTTGGCCTTTAATATTATATTCCACATAGACAAAGAATAGCAGATGAATTATGCAGCATGCAGACAGAATGGAAAATCCAGTCTAGGACTCAACTCAGGGAGTGTGTGTGCATGTGCGTGTGGGCCCGCAAATGCCCATATGCACATTAGTTTAATGTTGTAGAGACTGTATAGGTGGCACTGCTCACATCTTCAGCCTGCATTTTCCATGTAATCCCAGCTGACATTTTTTCAGTACCTCCTGGATGCCAGGCATTATTAGTAAGTGCTTTAGCAGTATGGGCACATTCAACGCTGTGCAGTGAAGGAGTATTGCTATTATACCCACTTACAAACAAGAGAACTCAGAATAGGAGCTTTCCTGAGGCCACCGCACAGGGAAGTGGCAGAACCTGTGTGCTCCTAGACACCTATCATCATTCCTCCTCCCTGAAAGGATTTCTTTCGGAACTCTGTGCCAGCAAAAGCCTTTTCCCTAAGAAACTGGTTTGTCTCTTTGTTTTTGTATAGCATGAGCCATGTGCCTGCCCAGACTTCCTTTTCGGCTTTGATCACCAAGAAAATCAGAGCCAAACTGTGGTGCAAATATGACTCAATATTCTTTATTTAGGGTTGGACTTTTGTAAAGTAAGAAAATTATCTGTTGGGTTGTCAAGATTGTTGAAGACATTATTTTTTTTTTAATTGCTTGTTTATGGTACTTTGGATGAACATGTCTTTAACTTTTAGGTATTCTCATCTACTGATTTGTTTTTTTTTTTTTTTTTGCTTAAAGTATTTGCATTGCTTTATTCTGAGTAAGTTCTGAGATTAGTTAGCATTCACTGACATAGATCAGTTATAGTCTCTTCTGGTTTTAATGATCTTCTATTTTACTTTCTATTTTAAACTCTATAAAGAATTTATTTCAATGTGTGATATGAATTAAAGACATATAAATTTTATTTTATGTTGTTTTCTTTTTCTCAAAGGCCCAATTTTCCTATATGATCAGTTGAATAATTTCCCCCCCCCACCCCAAACTGACCTGTGATGCTTCCTCAACAATACATGGAACTTGCAAGTTTCAGAATCTATTCAGTCCCTGAGATCTGTATGGTGATCCTTGCATACTATTAATTTTTGCAGCTTTAGTATATATGTTCAAACCTGGTAAAGCTATTTTTCTGTATTATTCCTAATACTCTTCTTTTCAAATTTATGTTAGTGATTTTTGACTGTATAGTCTTCTTGATGAACTATGTAATCATGAGTACAGAAAAGGAGGCTAAAAAGAAAATTCCTTTTATGTTATTGAATGAGTTGCATTTGGCTTATATTTAGAAAGAGCTTAACAAAACAAAATAAAGAGCTTAACATTTTGATAACATTTTATATAAATGTTAAAGTATCTTTTTGTCTCTCAGTAACATTTTCTGTTTTTTATTATTATTATTAAATCATAGCTGTGTACATTAATGCGATCATGGGGCACCATACACTGGTTTTATAGACCGTTTGACACATTTTCATCACACTGGTTAACATAGCCTTTCTGGCATTTTCTTAGTTATTGTGTTAAGACATTTACATTTTACATTTGCTGAGTTTCACATGTACCCTTGTAAGATGCACCACAGGTGTAGATTTCTGCTTAAAATTCAACATATTTTACATCTTCTTATAGATCTTTTGAATGTGATATTCACCATATATTCTATTTACTACTTGGTATTCTTAAGACTTTCATGAGTGGTCACTTTTTTTAGTAGAGTCATTCTGTCATTTAGGTAGACTTGCGGTCTACAAATGATGATGATTTTCTATCCCAATATGTCTAATCTTGTGATTTATTATAATACTAAACAAATGGATAATCCTAACCATCCTTTTTCTTTTTCCAAATTTAATGAGACTGTGTATCTTATTTTATCTCTATCAAATTTACATTATCAAACTATTATTTTGTTTTTCAAGCTGACAGTTATTAGCAATAAAAAAGATAGAAAACTATAGGCCAACATTACATGTAACTATAATAGTCAATATATCAACAATACACATTCAAAAGAACGATCTACCAAAACAAGTAGAGTTTATCGTAGGAATGCAAGAAGAGTTAAAATTAGCCATTCTTTTGGCCAAATTATATGGTATGAGAATTACTGGTTCCTAAAAGTTAAAGGAATTTCTCCTCATTATCTCATAGTCATTTTTGGAGGAATATCCAGGGTTTCTGATTCATGTGCACAGATTCTTTGCACTTGTTATTTTCCGAACTTTTCAGTGTTATGTTCAGTTCACTTGTTCCTATTTAATAATGAAAGGATTTTTAAGACTGACTGGTTCATAATTTTTTCTTTCGTGAACAAAGTAAAGGCAAATTATGTTTAAGAAAGCAAAAGAATTAATATAGTATTTGCTTTTTGAAAAATCCACCAATTTGGCCCCAATTTTCCTTTTTTTTTTTTTTTTTTTTTTTTGAGACAGTCTTGCTCTATTACCCTGAGTAGAATGTTGTGGCATCAGCTGAGCTCACAGCAACCTCAGACTGCTGGGTTTAAGCAATCCTTGTTCCTTAATCCCCCCAATAGCTAGGACTGTAGATGTGCACCACCATGCCCAGCTAATTTTTACATATATATATTTTACATATATATATATTTTTTTTCTTTTTTCTTTTTTTTTTTAAGTAGGTATAGGATCTCCCTCTTGCTCAAGCTGGTCTCAAATTCCTGACCTCAAGGGATCCTCCCACCTTGGCCTCCCAGAGTGCTAGGATTACAGGCATGAGCCACAGCACCTGGCCCAGACCCCAGTTGTTTTTTTTTTCTTTAAATTTCTATTTGAAACTGTAAACTTCAGTAAGTTGGAAAACTGAATTCAGTGTCGAAGTTCTTTTACTAGTGGAGAGGCATAAAACAACATATTTGTCCTTGTAACACCTTGTATATGTGGATGCGTGTTTGTGTCCATGATGAACCAGTGTTTAGTTCTAGGATTTCATAGAACGCTGGGAAATCTGAGCAGGGGAAATGAATGATTCAGCCCTCAGGCCTTTCCGGAACTTACCAACACAACGGGGTTCTGGACCATCCCACTGGGCGTTTACTTGGCAGGTAAGCTTAGTACTTCCTTCTAGTCTGTACCCTTCCTCACAGGTAACCAAACATGTTGTTCTGTAAGACATTTCCCTTGTAGAACAGCTGATGTGACCATGTTTGGGCTGGCGGAGATGGGAGCATGTTTTCACTATATAACATGAAAACAATTAGATCACATTTTACTAAATAAGGGCAACAATAATACATTTAGTAATATCTGAACATTGCAAATTAGAAAACTTTCTTTTCTTAAAATATCAAATAATAAATAACATACTACCACTTTTTGAGAGGTGATGGGGCAATCTAAAGTCTACCTTTCATCAAATGCATTGCCCAAACAATATCACTGTCCACAGACCTCTGGGTCTCTCCCTAAATGGAAGGTGATGGCTGTAGATTGGACGTGGTTGACAAAGGAGGTACCTGCAACCTTCAGCTGGGTCTTTGCTGTGAATTTCCAGGCTGTATTTCGACAAAAAGAAAGCACCTTTTCCAGGACAGAGTTTGCAGGTTCAGGATCAACTTGTTTTCAGACCTCTAAGCATATCCTGGGCCTTTCGGTGGTGCCAGCCTCAGAAAAGCTGCCCAATTCTTCAGGCATTCAGCTTTCTGAGCACAACTCTGGTTCTTCTAGCTTTTTCACTCTCTTCTTCCCACAAATCATCTTGCAGATCCTAATTCATGGTGCCAATCTTGACTTATGCATTCACATTGGTTTGTTTGTTTTTGCTGCCATGATAGAGGCTTCTAGTTGCCCACCCCAACCCTACTCCCCAGTTTTACTCAGCGTGGTAATATCCCATCTAAAAGATTACAAGTCCCTACCTCCATCACAATGAGAGCCAATGAGATGCAGATGGTATAGTGCCAGATGCCTGGGAAAGCTTTTGAAAGGGGACTGTCTCAATTACGTCTTTGCCTTCTCCCTTTTATTCTTTTCTCCCTCTAAACAGACACGAAGAATGGTAGCCCAGCACACCACAGTAGGAGTATATTGTGCTACAGGAAAATATCGTACACCAAGATGGTAGAACAAAAAAGCAAAGGGAGCTTGAATCTCTGATAACAATGGACCTATTACACCAATGTTGGATTATGTACTTCTGTTTCTTTTAGTTGAGAGAAAAATGAACTCTCAATTGGCTTACGATGTTATTTGGGTCCTTGATACCAGCAGCTGTACACAATTCCTCATTTCTTCTGCCCGTATCCATTACTTTTCTTTTGCTAATTTTCTAAGGAAAGATCGTTCCCCATTTTCAGCTCATGGGATGTGTGTGCTTCACCCATGCTGTGATCTAGGTCTCAGACGTGAGCAGATACAACTAGTGATATGGTTCCTTTTTCCACCCTCCTCCAATACACCACAGGACAGCAGCTGGAAGGATACTCACTAAACTGTGGACGGTGAAAATGCTCTTGTGCCTCAGCCGGCCTTCATGCCACTATCATTGGGAGTACCATGGGTTGTCCTGAGAAATCTGCATTTCCCAGTTCTGACTGTCTGATCTCAACACTGTATTGGAGAAGCTACAGGAAGGTGCTCAGACCGCCCCTCCCTTACAGGTCACCAAGTGATGTCTGTGTTCTATGTTCTTCTGGGGAGATTTCTCCACTGCCCAGCCCACCCAACCCCCACAATGTGTTTTAAAGTGTGTTTCTATTAGTCTCCTCTTGCCTCACATTCCTGTTAATGGCAATCTCTTAGGATGCCTAAGGCTCAACACTCACCCTTCATTTTCCAGGGTTGTCCCCATGCAGCTGTGACCCAATCTAATGTTGCACCTGCCCCCTGGAATAACGATTGGGATTCAGTAAATTCTCACATATCCTAAACTTCTCTTTTGAACTTTTCCTTTCCCGCTTATTCTAATCGAAATCTTATTGCCTCCCACAGAGGGCCTGGAGGTGAGACAGTATCTTTGTGGCTCCTCATTGCCTTTCCAGATCATTCTGTCTTCCTCCTTCCTGAAAACTTCCAGCCCCATTGAGTATTAAGTTATATATCCAACATCATTTTCCCTCCCTCTCTCTCACACATACCCCTTAGTGATTTCCTTACCTATGTAAATGATGGTTCTAGTACCCTGGGAGTCTTATTTTTGACCTCTTCTTCTCTAAGAACCCCATCCTTCACCCTACCTCATTCTCCACTGTTGCCATGTCCTTTAGAGCTCACTGCCACCCGTCTGAGTGTCCCACTTTCTGACAATCACCTCCTGTCTCCCCAGACGCTTCACATGCTTCGCCCCATGGGTTTCTATGCTACTGGAGCTTCTGACCTATTGTGTGCTCCTCTTTAGAGACAACCATCCCTAAATAATGGATATTGTCTTTCTACATTCTTTCCCCTCTAGTTCTAGCTTAGATCCTCTCTGATCACAGTTGGGAAGAGGGAGAGGAATAAAGAAGAAAGGAAAAGGAGAGGGTAAAGGAAAGAGGAAGAAAAAAAAAGAGAAAGAGGAGAATGGGAGGTGAAGGGGGGGAAAGAAAGGGAGGGAAGGAAGAAGGGAGAAGAAGAATGAAAGGAGAAGAGAATAAGTCAGAGACGAGGGGGAGAGGGAGAAGGGAGACCGTCCAGACCCAAGGAAAACGTGCTGCTCTCAGTCAGATGTCACGCACACATGTCACGCACACTGCAGTCACGCATGCAGATGGGAGAGGAAAAGACAGTGGATGTCTTGAATATACCAAAAGATGGGCACATGTATACAAATACTCATTTTGATAGTTTATAGATACAATCCCACAGACAGCAGGCATTTTACATAGCTAACAAACAAACCAAACAATGCCACAAAAGAGCAAAAGTCAGTCTCCTCTCAGCCCTTCTGAGACATGAGGGCCCAAAGACAAGACGGCATAGCATTCTCTCAAGATGTCTGAACAAAATACTTAAGACTCCAGAACTTTGCTGTGACTCTGGGTGAGATACAGTTTTCATCCTTCTACTTTTCTACATTTGCCATTTTTTCGTACCAGGCATATAGCTTTTTACTATGAATACTGAACTCTAACGTAACAGGAAAGGAAGCTGGAGCAAATTGTTTAAGTACATATTCAACTGACATCACTGATGGAACCTGCTCTGCAGGAATCTATTCTAATTATATCAGTCAGCAGAGCATAAATAGTGAGCGTATTAAATATAAGTTTACTACTCATTACTCCTTAGAGAAAATTCCAGAATTAAATTAGATGTTAAACCATAAGCCCTAGCCTCTTCTATTCCTCGGAAGGTTTGAACTCAAATCAACTATGAATAAAAAGAGAAATATTTGCCTTTCACATTTTAATTTTTATTGCACGTGACTGTCATGCAAATAGAATCTGTACTGTCTCCATCAAGTGGACAGAAATATCTTGCCTTCTGCGTGCTGACTTTTATTGGGTGTGTTCATCATTTATAGCATGGTACCAAGTGCCAGGTGAATAGATGAATTCTGATGTATAAAATCTGGAAAGTCGTATTAAACAACTGTTTTGGCTTCCATTAACTGCTAAAATAACTCCAGCTTTCCAAACCCAAGACAAAAATGGAATTGCAGCTTTTCTCAAGAGTATTGATAAGAAATGAGAGTTGCTATCTTATACAGATATAAATTACATTGCTTCTCAAGTGTTGGTTTTAATAAATGTTCATTGTTCCCCAGGGAAAACAAAGCATTTGCAATAATTCCTACTCAGTCTTTAAACATTCAATGCTTTTTTTGTTGTTCAAGAATGATGACTTATCAGCATTTTTAATAAAAGTACACTTGTCTTATTCTTTTCAGCTTAAATTGTTTTTTTCATTTCAACAAGCTAAAAAATCCTGCAGTTCATGTTGGATTAACTTACATTCATGTTAAAGCAATTCCTAAATATTTAGTCTTTTTGAAAAACAGCAACTTAGTCTTTTAAGCAGCAGATAATAAAAGCCTACTCTGATAAAGAAGGTGGCTTTGAAGGCTAATCTTAAAGGCTAATTGTATTTTTCTCCCTGACATATGCTTTCTGTCAATTTCCAAATGGTGATAGTATCTGCTACTGAAAATAAAATAAATCCGACGTTAAGCATAAGGTTCTCATTGTTTGAAACCTTTTCTCAGGTTTAGTCAGTTGTCATTGAGAAACCATAAAAGAAACCTTCCTTGTTTAGGAAAAAAATGCACAATTTAGATAAAACTGAAAATGAGCAGAAGTGTTTTATGAAGAATGAATAAGATGAATAAGAATCAAACTTACTAATTATTATTTGATACCACGAAAAAATTAACAATGTTAACACAAAATGTGTAAAAGGCATTCAATTTTACACAGGTCTTTCATTTCTGCCTCAGTTGTAGAAAGATTTTTTAAGGAAAAAAATAACATAATAACATAAGTGTAGTTTCTAATTGTCCTGATAATTAGATTTAAATTATATCTGTAAAAATCACTACTTTTTCTGTATTACGCACCATGAAACAGAAATGAATCCCTGCCTGATTGTCTTATTTCATTGATTCCATATGCTTCAATTGTAAGGCACACCGTTATTTTCTGCGCCACTAATAAAAACACAATAATACCAAAGGAAGGATTTGTTGCCCCTGATGTTGAGATGCATCCCAATTTTAGAGATGTTAATACATGAAAGAAAGTGTTTTGATGTAGTAAAATATGGTATATGTTTCATAGAATGGTATCTCATATAACTAAATCCTGTAACCATTAGTGATATGGCAGGAGGACTTAGTTGAGTATTAATATCTTTATCCAGGACAACTTTGCACACTGTTAAGTTAGGTGGTAGCTTTGGTGGTATACTGAGGGGATCTCAGTAAGATCCATGGTTCTATAGCATCTCTCCTACTCTGATTAAAATTGTTTTTATTCATATTGGAATTGCAATTGAAATTACATAAAAGAGAACAAGCATGCTTTTGAATGGGAAGTGACACAGACAGTCCATCAATGTGTACACTGTACTGATCAGTGTACGTCATGAATATGTTTATTAATATGTGTATTTGTTAAATTCAAGTTTTCATCCATTCACCAGAGGTTTCACCAATGATGAAGGGGAGAAAATACATTCTGTGTTCATAATGAATTCAGAGTGGAGCAGAGGTGATAGACATGGTAATTAACAATAAAAAGTAAGTGTGATGGCTTATATTGGAACCAAGTTAGGTAAGCTGGGAAACACATTTGTTGGAATCCCCTTCTTGTGGTCCCTAGTTTGGGTTGGTTAAATTTGGAGCTAGCACTCAATTTTGAAAGGCAGGGAGGAGTGGCTGTTGTAGTCCAGTTCAGTGATGGACAAATGTAGACAATGCCAGGTTCCAGCTGGCCTTTGTGTGCCTCTGTACCATGTCCCACTGCTAATCCCATCGCAGTGGTCCCAGATTCATTGCTGTGTTGGAGGCTGCAGAGCTGCTGGGGCATGGCCACAGGTAAGCCTCTCAGACTTCCGGATGACTTTCTCCTTGGTGGTTCCACTTCAGTAGCTGGACGTGCTTGGTTTCTCAGACTGACTTGTCAGCAAGCTCTGCGGATCCTTCCAAACTTGTCTTCTGGAACTTTAGTTTCCAAGCTATTTCTAAAAGTGTGTAAGGTCCTCTTTCTGAAATAAACTGCTTATCCCATGACATGCATGGGGACTGCTTCCTGCCTGACCCTGACACACATAGCACGGGGGCTGTGATGGGGAGGACAGGTCCTCAGGGTCATGTGCAGAGATCACGCCATTCAGGCTGACGGGGTCAGCACAGCAAAGGGTCTGAGGACCCAGAGCAAAGGTACATGCATAGAACAACAGCTTGCAAAGGGGCTGGCTTCCTAAGAGGACATGGCTATTTCTCACAGCTTCGTGGTGCATGCAGGCTTGGGCACAGATGGTGTAGGCTCCAAGCAGGGGCTGGCCCTGATCCCAAAGGGGCAGATGCCCCTGATTTTTTCACTTCTTTGGGAATGCCACTGACTGGAAAGTTAAAACATCATGTTTCCCACCCTCTATCATGAAGAAGCAGTAGATATTACACAGAACTTCTAACTCAACTTCACAAAAATATATTAATACATAATTTTTTCAGTAACAGTATATGGATTTTTACCATTTGCGACTGCATGTCTCAATGAAAATGTCTTTCCTTTGCCTTTATACATGAACAGTGGCTCGTCTGAGTTTAGAAATCTAGGATCTAATTCTTTCCCATCAGAATTCTAGAAACATACTTTCATCTTCTAACATTTGGAAAGGCTCACAAGAGGCCTAAGGCTGGTCTGATTCTCTTTCCTTTGTAGGTAATGTTATTTCTAACTATGAAACTGACACAGTTTTCTATTTTTCCAGGGCATTGAGAAATTTTACTAAGATTATTTCCAGGCATGGATCTGTTTTTAACATTTTTTTTCTAGCATTCACTAAGTGATTTTAAACAAAATATCTAAGATTTTGATTGCGTATACAGTAGAATCTCCATAGTTGACCACCTCCCTACCCTAACCACCTCCGTAAGTTGACCTAATTTTCATAGACCAGACATGTCCCCCATGTACATATTAGTACACGATGTATCTGTATGTTGGCCTGTTTGTTATAGTCCCTCGGGTGGTCAACCTACAGAGGTTCTACTGTATTTTCTTAATTTCAGCTTGGGGATATTTCCATTCATTGATCTTCTTTCTATTTACGCATCTTCTCTACTCTGTTCTGCGTCTGGATTCTCAACATGAGAACAGTCCATTGCCTGCAGCTATTCTCATATTACTTTATTCTTTCATAATTTTATCCTTTTTATCTTTTTAATTATTCTCTACTTCTGAATGAATTTCTTCAATTGTTTTTCTAACAACTTATTAATTAGGCTTGTAACATATCCATTCATTGTGTCATCAGTTATTTGTGGCCTCCAAGAAATCCTTTTGTTCTTACATTTCTCCAATTTCCAGGAATTTTAGTCTTACTTTAGCAATGAATTAATTGTTTTTGAATCTCAGCAATTTCATCTTCCCTGGCTTTCCCGTCATATCTCCTTTGTTCAATCTGCTGATTCTCTTCAGTTTTTCTAGACTTCTTGGGACCTGATTTAGACAAATTTGTATTTATAGGTGGGTTCAATATTGGTACCTGATAAATACCAACTAAGAATGCCTCCTGGACTTCACAAAGGATCTTGGAGTAAGGAGTAGGTGGGCTTACCTTATGGATGTGGGAGCCAAGAAAAGACCAGAAGTCAGAACTAATCAACTTATGGATTAGATAACTTCTAATCAAGTTATCTGGGGGATTGTGGGGTAATCAAGTTATCTGGGTGATTTGTAGGATCTTGGAATAGTCAACTCCTCAGCAAAGCGTTTTGCCAAAGAATATCTAAGGGGCCTGGTGGAGTTAAGGTTGCCAGATTTAGCAACAAACAAACCAACCAGGATACCCAGTTAAATTTAAATTTCAGAAAATTAACAAATAATTTTTTTAGTATAAGTAGTTCCCAAATATTGCATGGGACCCATTTATACTAAAACCTTAAGTATTTGTTGTTTATTTGAAATTCATCTTTAACGGGGGTCCTGTTTCATCTGGCACTTTGAGGTTGGAGGTGAATGCTGGATTGAGAAGCTGGCAGTGGAGGCCCTCAAGTCCCCCAGCTTGCTCCTCTCTCACCTTTTCTTAGATAGCCTCCTCTTCCAGCCCTGCCTGTGAGTCCTTAGGAGTTGGCTGTGTGACAGCTGTAAGAGGTAGGGACATAGATCCTGGAGATGGCAGGTGGAGGTGAAGTGAGGTACTATTCTGTTCGTTGTTTGTATTTGATGTGGGAACCTCAGCTTTCACCCATGGCCTGACCAGGCTCCTTGGCATCTCTCTCAAGTTCTCCGCATTCTATAGCAATGTCATCCACCCACAGTGAGGGCTGGAGATGGGCAAGCTGGTTAACTCCTCCTGTTGTGGGATACTGACATGGTTCTCTAAGTCTTATAGTCTTCCACCCTGATAATTCCAAAATTATGTTTCATGCCCTGTCTCAGCTATTTGAAATTTGAGGTTTGGCATAACCTTTCCACACTCACTTCCAAGCGGGCATTTTCCCCACTTTGTTCAAAAAAGGAACATCCAAGGCATAGTTGATGATAATGTGGTCAATTGAACTTGGTAGTTCTGACTTCCTATAATTTTTCCCTTACTGTGGTCTGTGGTCTATGAAATCAAAAGGAAACAAAGAACTGACTGGTCCATTAGGGTTTAAATCAAGGAAATCAAACAAGACAATCAATAAACAATGGAAACAGGCAGTTTGCTCACCTCTGCAGGAGCTCTCTGAACCAGACCACAAACCACTGGGTAGACACAAGAGGATGCTGCTTCCCACGAGGTCAAATCCAGGGTGACATCGGACCCCACAGGCTGCATTGAAGTGGTTGTTGCAAGTGTTTTGGATAAAATACCCATTTTCAGGAGGCTTCAGGGCGGGACAGTGGACAACTAACATTTATAGAAATAAAATCAAAAATCAAAATTAGTGTTTGCCTATGAAGTATCCTCCTTTTATATTTAATGTAAGGGAACATTTTAGGCAGACATCTCACTTTCCCAAAACAATCTCATTCACTGCATTTTGATTTGTAAGTGTGTGCTCAGAAGAAGAACTCTGACATCTGATTCCTGTTAAGGTATTGACTTCCAATTACAGACTAAGTGTTATTTTTTAAGCTCAAAAAATTTTTTTTTAATTTTGATTCATTTATGGGTATGAGATTTTCTAGTTCTTGACTTTTGCATGTCATTAGACACTTTCCCTCTTAAGATGTCATGAAATAAAAAAAAATAAATAAGGTTAGCAAAGTGTATTTGCTTTAAATCCCAAGAGCTATAGCTTCTTGTACATGGTATATGCCATTTTCACATTTTAAACGTTTGAAACGAATAATATTGAGACACTTTACTTAGGAAAGTATATTTTAAAAATAGATTTGACTATGGTCAGGGCCAAGGTTAGCTCATTTTTTACACAAATTTGTTGTTAAAATAGTGGCTTTTCTCTTTTTGATTCATTTTAGTTTTTTTAAGTTACATTACTCTTTGGGTCACAGATCTTCTTTCTCTAAAGCAGGATATGGATGTGTTTGGTGATAAGAGATGCAAAAGCCAATAATACCCTCCTATATGATTACAGAAAGGGATGTTAAAGATCATTCTCAGGGAACTGGATGGAAGCCCCAGCACTATTTCTTCCAAGAGATCAGCATTTGAATTCCCTATTTGCAACAGTGGGAGACGTACCTTCACAGGTCTGGCCAGATGCCCGGTATCCCTCCCTACAGACACAGTCTTCAGGGGACGTGCTTCCAGGTGGAGAGGTGTGATTTTCATCAGGACATGGAATGCAGGTGCTGATTCCTCCTGGGGCACCTTCAGGCTTGTATGTCCCTGATGGGCAAGCTGTGGGTAAACAGGAAGCCAGAGAAGTCATCAACTGGGAGTTAACAAAATGTTTGAAAGGAACTAGGGGGGAGAAGCTAAACAGTGGCTTCTCATGAAAATAATCTAATTGCAAAGCATAGAGAGACAGAGGCATTTGATTATAAAGAGTGATGTAGCTTGTTATTTGCAGGTTACAAAGGAGCCTCTGGAGTCCCACAGTTAGTTTCAGTCATAACTTGACACAGATTGATTATGTCTGGGCTGATTTGTAGAAAACTCAAAGTAACATGAAGGAACTCAGCAATCAACGACCCTTAACAGGGTCAAAAAAAGAAAAAATCTTGATTTCTGCTTGTATCTTGTGAGCTTGCTAAAGTTCAAAAAAAGTAGTAGTAGCTCAGAAAAAGTCTTGATAAATATGGTATACCCTGAACTCCATCTCTTGTGTCCTGTGCAGCTCACCTTGGCCTCTGAGCGCCCGCCCTGCCCTTCTCCCAGCAGGGAAGAATGGCTGTAGATGTGCAAAAACCACTCAGCCCATTGTTTCAAAGGATGCAGCAGAAAGCGAAGGACTGGAGGGAAATAATCCAACTGATGGGAAGTAAGCCCTTTGAAGAAAAAAGAGATAACCTTGCTTTTCCCAGGCTCAGGGAAAACAAAAAAGATTAAAAGCAGAATTTAATTGACCTTGCTGCAAATCCTTCCTCTGCACTGACAATGTGGCTTTGAATTTGTAACTTAATCTCTCTGGAGTTATGCATCTGTAAAATAATTTAAATTTAAGAAATTTAATAATGGAGAAATTGTGGCATAAAGAGATTTGCAGGGCTCAGTTAAGCCAATGAAATGTAGCATAGTCCCTGGATGCATAGTCCCTGGGTACACTGGATTATTAAGAGACAGTGGCAATCAAGCTGTCTGCTTTTATGTGATGATATTTCATTTAAATCATCTCACTTACCCTCTCAGTATTAATAATTAACTAGCATTAGAAGTTACTAATACTTTTATTAATATTTGCATTAATTCTATTAGTAAGCATTATCAAATCCATTTTAGTTACCCAGTTGGTGGCAGAGCTAGAATTTTTAAGCCAATATTTGTATAGCATTCAGTATGTCCCAGATTGTTCTACATTATTTTATAAATACTATAGTTTTGATTTCCTAAATCATTATAAAGTAACAAGTATTATTAATTCTCTTTTGTCAATAAGAAAACTAAAGCACTAAGAGTTTAAAAACTTGTCCAAATGACACAGTATATGGCAGAAGTAGCTAAGATTTGAATCTAGACAATTTGGACCCAGAGGTCATGTTCTTTACCACCACATTTACTGTGTCTCAAACCTGGGTCTCTCGGAGGCTAAAGATAAAACTAAACTACTACAATAAGCTAAAAATATTAAAAATTATATTGATAAGAGTCACAATTTAGGGCTGCGCCTGTGGCTCGAGGAGTAGGGCGCCGGTCCCATATGCCGGAGGTGGTGGGTTCAAACCTAGCCCCGGCCAAAAACCACAAAAAAAAAGTCACAATTTAATGTAATTATTGGAAAAAATATTTTTAAGATTCTCAATTTTATTTTAAAACGAAAAATACAATTTTTCCATGATACATGTGTAGAAGAGAATTCTAGATCTGGATAGATTTGTGACTATGTAAGAATGAGAGACACATTTAAAAAATAGAAGGATGTGTGACTTACAAAAAAGTAATTCAGCATAAAGCAAGGGAGTATTACTTTGAAACATTGCATTATTGAAATTGAATTATTATTGAATTATTAACATTATTGAATATGAATATCACATTTATTCATAGAAAAATTTCAGGTATTAGGATTCTCAAGAAGATGCGGGACAACATGACTTTCTTTAAGCAGAAATCAGCCCCGGTTGGAGAAAATGATTGAGATAAAAACAAAGAGTTAGAAAAGAAAATTTAAATTATAACTACAGAATCAAAATGGTCGTTGGAGGCAATAAAAAGACGTCAGAACAAGAGACTGGAATAGACCTAGACATAATAGTTGCAATAGTTGCAGGAATATATTTCTTATTCGAGGCTTTAGTGCAAAAATATTCATCAAGTTCTAGGTAAAAGTAATAAAAAGTCATATCCAAGATGGGAGAAAAATATGACAAGTGTATAGGAAGGAAAATCAAGATATTGAAATACAGGAAAATCAAACTGATACAAAACAAATGCCAGGAAGAGTAATGAACAAGATATGTAGCTATGTGAAAAAAAATTATGAGCCCCAAAATACATTATGTGTCCAAGCTATCAGTACAGAGGAGGGAAGAGAAAGACATTGGTGGATGTGCGCGGCTTTAAAAAATAAAGATGCATTGGGAAAGAAATCGAAATAAAGAATTCAAGAATGGGAGAATAGCATAACATTTAATAAATGTCTTGAGATTAAGAAACTCGTGGATACATAGTACCTGGCTTAATAGCTTGCTAAAGTAATTGTGAAAATAAAAAAAAAAAATTAAACAAAGTCCCTTCTTATGAAGAAAATATATGGTAGAGGGAAGAAAATAATCCTGGCAGAATATAAGGAAGAAAAGTTTGAAATATGAGAGAAACTGGGAACTATAGGAAAGAAGGTGAATTTGCTATTTCTTTTTATATGCACCTGTTGCCAAAAAACTTTAAAAAATAGGTTCAAATTTGTACATACAAAAATATACATAACTATGAATACAGAAAAGAATGAATGACCTCCAAATCAGAGAAGGGGGAAAAAAAAAACAAATAAAACATAAACAATAAAAAACATAGGAAAAGGAAAGAAGCAGCAAGAAGGAATTAAAAACAAAACACCATAAACTCAGGTGACACAAGTAAAACCAGCCATCGTCAGTTATTGGAAGTAATATTAAAGGGCTAATTTAACCCAGTTAGGATATAAACCTAAAATAAGTCACACATACTGGTTAAAAATAATTGAATATACAAAGTGATATTAAATATTTCAAATTATCTTGATGAATCAAACAAATTACTGTCCTAAGGAGAAATAGACAACACATAAAGAACTTTTTCCTTCTTTCTTTTCTTTTCTTTCTTTCTTTTTTATTTTTTTTTGAGACAGTTTCACTATGTCACCCCCAGTAGAGTGCTATGGTGTCACAGCTCACAGCAACCTCAAACTCTTGGGTATAAGTGATTCTCTTGCTTCAGCCTCCCAAGTAGCTGGGACTACAGGTGCCCACCACAAAGCCTGGCTATTTTTTGTTGTAGTTGTCGTTGTTTAGCTGGCCTGGACTGGATTCAGACCCCCCACCCTCGGTGTATATGGCTGGTGCCATAACCACTGTGCTATGGGCACTGAGCCAAAGAACTTTTTCTAATACATAAAAAAGATATGGGGCGGCGCCTGTGGCTCAGTCTGTAGGGCACCGGCCCCATATACTGAGGGTGGCGGGTTCAAACCCGGCCCCAGGTGAACTGCAACCAAAAAATAGCTGGGCGTTGTGGCGGGCGCCTGTAGTCCCAGCTACTCGGGAGGCTGAGGCAAGAGAATCGCTTAAGCCCAGGAGTTGGAGGTTGCTGTGAGCTGTGTGATGCCATGGCACTCTACCGAGGGCCATAAAGTGAGACTCTGTCTCTACAAAAAAAAAAAAAAAAAAAAGATATGAATATTCCAACAGAAATTTGACAAAAAATAGGAACTAGAAATTTACTAAAGAAGAAATAACCAATAATCATAGAATAAACTGACCTCATTCATAAATAAAATGCAAATCAATGGTACCTTTTAATGGTACTAAGTATTAGCATCCTTGTAATGTGGCAAAATCTTGAAAGGATGCTAATACCTAGTACCAGCAGGCATGTGGGCACACAGGCCCTCTGCTACTCGGTTGAGAGATTGTAAGGCCTTCTGGAGGGTAACCTGAAGCTAGAGGCAAAAAGCATCAGAGCTTTCTGTTCGATACATCATTTCACTTCTAAAAATTGGTCCCAAGTGAAAGTAAGCAAGTAAGTAAAAAATGCATCCCTAAGTGTTACTGATCATTGCACAGCTTTGTAGATAACACAGACCTCCATAGATGGGGTTCATTAAATTATTAGGACACGTCCAGCCAATGGAACATCAGCCATAATAATACAATTTTTGACATCGAAAAATTCAAATTATGTAGTTAAATATTTTAAAAAGCATGTTAAAAATAACGTCATGTATTATATGGGTCTACCTCCTTAGAAACATACATCTGAGAGCAGAAGGAAATGGCCTTTAAGGAGGTTGCACATGACCGCAGTCATGGTAGAATCACAAGGCTCCAGGTTTGTGTGTTGATTTTGATGATCTACACTTTCCAGTTTCATTACAACAAATGGGTATTACGGGAGCAAAAAAAAATTAAAAGGAAATAAAATATATTACAAAGAGAGTCATTGTCACAAATACTGTATTACATATTTCACTTCCTGGTTATTGGTTCTCTGACCTTGGGGATGACTTTGATTTCTCCTGCTTCCTCTACCTCCTTCAATAACCAGATAAAAACCTTGTTCTTTGGATCTTCAACCTTAAAACTCTTCTGCGCTTCCCTCTGCCCTTCTGTCAGCGTTCCTCCTGAGTTAGACGTCACCTTATCATCTTTCTTCCAGGGTTTTACTAAGTCCTCCCTCCTGGTCCCTCTTTCATCTCTACCCTCCAAGCCATTTTAGATGTTGCTGCCTGAATGTTTTTTAAAAATATAAATCCCGTCAAATGGCTTTCTACCTAAAAACTGTACCAACAGGATAAGGCTCTTTCTCTTTAGTCTGGAATATAAAGACATTTTTGGTCTGTCTGTAACCTTTTTACCTCTGCAGCTCCGATGAACCAGGGAACGCCCTATCTGGTTAGATTCTGTTCTAGAATCAACAAGCACCTAGTTTTATACTGTGCCCCCTGCCTCCCCACCATATTTAGTGGCCTAGGGAGTTTGGGCAATTTGAACAATGTATTTATTTTCTCTGTGACTTGGTTTCTTCATGTATCGTAGCAATAGTTCTTCACTTGTAACTTTTTTGTTATGATTCATTGAAATAACATGAGTAAACCAGCAAGCCTGGCATGTAGTTGGCCAGATTGGTGTCCGTCAACCCTTCATTTTCTCAACCATTATAGAGATCATTATACTTCTTTTATAGGTTTGTTATGCTGGATCGATGTTTTGGCACTGGGTACCAATCCCTCCCTGTTCTTTCCCTTTCCTACTTTCCGTACCACTTTCCTGCATCTAGGTGAGCCTCCAGTATCCTTTAAGATTCTAACTTGTTCTTCACACCTTCTCCAATTTTTTTCAGACAGATTTCGTTGCTTCCTCTTCTGGACACCCCTCCCCCCACCCCACCACCCAGGGCACACTCTTCTTACCTCCACACTGGCGCGTACCACACTGTTTGCAGCATGAACTTGTCTCATTTTCTCAGCAGGCAGCACGCCCTTATGAGTTCAGGGAAGCTTGCAGTTAACTGACCCAGCCATTGTCTATTCCCTGAGCTGGCGGTCACTTGATCAAAAGAGGGCGAGAGAAAACAAGCTCTGCTGGAGGATGTAGGGCGGGTTTGGTGTGAAGGGAGTCATAAAGTCAGAAAGACCAACAACAGGGTGAGGTGGAAGGACATAGACTTGGAGTCAGGGCAAAGGAGTTGCAATCTTGGCTCTTTTACTACCAAGCTATGGGGTCACTGGTGACTTTGTATTATTTTCTTTAACTACAGTACATGGAAGTTACAACTAATGATGTCTATGACCTTTTCAAGGCTAGTTAACGATTATTCCATAAATAGAATAATGCTAAAAAGCCACAAAAAGAAGCTCTCTATATGAACAGTCCGATTCTGGGTAAGATTTTATATTTTATTTTAAAAACTAATATTACATGAGAAGGAAATAATCTTGCAATATCTTTGAATAATAAAGAGTTTACAACATTGGAAGACGGTGTTTTGGGTAATTGTATCCAAAAGTACATTTAGAAACGTATTGTGAAATTTGTAATGATAATGGAAAACAGACTTTAGAACTATTTAAAGGCATTGCACAATTCTAGGGGGAGAGGTGTAATCAACTTCTTTGATTCCCAAGGGAGAAAATTCTTCATCCCAAACCAAGCAAAAGTTGAAATAAATTTGTGGTTTGAACAACTTTCACAAATCTTGGTAAAGGGCTATGGCTTTTGGCTTTTTTTTTTTTTTTATGAGATGTTTCCTTCCTGGAAATGTACCAAATATTATTTCTTAATTGCTTTTGTTGTTGTTAAAATAGGCACTTTCTCTTTTCAGAAATGTCTTGGCTCTTATCGGCTACTATTACTGGAAGCGTGAGTCTTGAAGTTATTGTGTTGTGCTAACATTAGATTTTTCCTCAGCTGACAATGCCAATCTTGGACTCAAGTAAAACACCAACTGGTTGGAAATTTGTGAAATACTAAGACTCCCCATTCTTTCCAATGTATCTTGCTTATGAAATATGAATACTCATTATTTTAGTTGGTATTAATAACATATATTATAAAGTGATGTACATTTTACAAAGTTCCTACTAATACCTAATCTAAGATTAATTTTAAAAAATGCTGATAAATATTAAAAGCCTTTGTTTCTTGCACAAGTCATCTTTAGAGGTTAATTAATCACTTTAAATAGAGTACAGTTTCAGGGCAGTCCCATAAGCTTTATCAAGTCAGATACTACACAACTCCAAGGATGCCTGTTCATGTAGATTATGAGGGCACCCCTGGGGTTGTGTAACTCAAAAGCCTTAGTTTCTGCTCTATCTAGGAGCATGTGGATTCTATTAACTGCTGTTTTCCATTTCCATACTGATACACTAATTTAAGGCCTTCTTACTTTATGCCTGATCGATCCCCTGACCTCCACACATGCATCCCTTCTACGCTGCTTCACATTCAGGGCACCGGGTAGGTGTCCAGGCCCCCAGAGGAAGGCTCTTCATTACTACAACATCGTGCTTCTTCACAACTTTGTGCATTTGATCCGAATAAGTAATCCAAATAGTTGTGCTAGGATTTTGAGTACAGGCATCACAGCCCTAGAGAAGAATGGGTTTCTCCTATGCTGAGCTGACATGTTTACACATAGAAGATGAGGATCCACATATGCAGACAGGAACTTTCTTTCAAGATCCTTTCTATTTTCATCAGTGAATCAGAGAAGGAGACTTTCACCTGCCCTGAATTCTGCACATCCGAGCCTGTGTGGAATGCATCAGCACCTGCTATTCTCCCCATGATGCGTTAGTGCATTTGGTGTACAGACTACTTGGACGAAACTGTGAATGTGAACCTGGTGGGGTGCTGACACCCTCGCTGCAGGATGCCACACTGCAAATGTGAGCATCTGCACAGACTTGCCTGGAGATTAGCAATAGAGCAGGAAAACTCTATAAAAATAAAAATCAAATCAAACCCCTCAAAGGACGGTGTAGAAAAGAGGATGCGTCAGTAAAGTAATTGTCACATGTTAGGAATTAATGTATGTGTATGCACACATAGTCACTTGTACGTATATCTACATTCACCCATACATGCAAACTTCTGAGTATAGAATATTTAGGTGAAGTCATTTTTGTTGAACACACTATATTTTTAATTGTCTTAGGGTGCTTATCATGTGGATGAGAAAAGTGCCATCGTCCTGAATTTTATAATTAAAATTTTGTGGGCAAGCACTCTTAGGAGAACTCTTCGGAGATTTTTTAGACTTATTTTTAACCTTATTTTCCCTTTCTAAAATAGCTAATAATACAGATTCATATTTAAAAGAAGAGAATAAAACTTATCATAAGCTAAACCAGTTTGGTTTAACTGTTCTTTTATTGCTTGAGATCTAGGTTGATTTGATTTTTTAAATAATTTCGAGGAACTTTTCTATAAACATCTTGTTTCCTTCAATCTTTGATTCATTTTTTAAAAAGTTTGTCTTAGGTAAAATAACGTTAACTTTTAAACTCATGAATTTATTGTAGAATGATTTTATAATCCCATTATCAGGATTGAAAGTATGTAATTTATTGTACTCTGTCATCAAGGGATATTAATGGTTTTTAAAATTACCAATTCATCATTATTTAAATATGAAGGCCTGTGAATTTCAGTGCCAACAGGGTTTCAACTTGAACCTAGGGTGGATCCATCCCTGGGATTCAGACATGTACAGAGTCAACAGAAGTCTATGTGCTTGAGGAGCTGGGGAGCCAGGGATAATATTTGAAACCTCACAATACAGAATGGCATGGTAACTGGCAACTGAGAACAGACATCAGCTGTCGTAGCAAAGCAGGGTTCTGGAGACCAATTTATCTGCCAGATGTTACTTTCATAGGTGACAGATTGTGGAATAGGCCAGTGAGCTTGTAAAGGGGTTCAGATCAATATAGTACTCACAGGGCTTGGGCAGCAGCAGCTTGCAGCCAGCATGTGAGTATTTCAGTGCATAACAACTTTTACAACCCTACTGTTGCACACTTGTTGAACATTAGCCTGGCCTAAGGAAAGAGATGATCAGCATATGTTAGAATTCATAACACTTGACCTTTGCAGCCAGAAAGTAGAAAGCTTCTGAGTGTAATTTAGTGTTTATTGTCAAATATGTTTCCCTTTGGGTCCTATAAAGAGTGGTAAGTTGAGGGTAATATCCAGGCCATCGTGGCTATTGCCCGCTAACTCTCCCTGTCTTTATCTTCTCTACCTCACATTCTATAAAACATTAAGGCTCATAGAGGGCTGGATGTGGATTCTATTAACTGCTGTTTTCCATTTCCATACTGATACACTAATTTAAGGCCTTCTTACTTCATGCCTGATCGATCCTCTGACCTCCACACATGCATCCCTTCTACGCTGCTTCACATTCAGTGACTTCTGGCCAAAGATGCCAAGTTAATTCCCCCATAACATTGCTTTTATCATGCCACGTTTCTGCCCCTAAATCCTCAATGGCTTGCCATTACCAGATGACCCAAGGCCATGTCTTCAGCCTGGAAGTCAAGTCCCAGTACAATCTAGAATCTGGTCCTTGCCCTGATTTGTCTTTCCTTGAATCCCACTGTGCACTCAGACTTCACTTCCTTCCCTCCTCCACATGCTGGCTCTCTCCAGTCCCCAACATAGATGCATACTTTCCATTCTACGCAACAGTCTCCCCCATTTCTGACTGACCAAATTCTATCATTCAAACCTAGTTCAAATCCTGTCACTTCCATAAAAGGATACATTTTTGAACACCTAGAGCATTTTGGGTATCACATTTGTTAGATGATTTTTAATTTCATTCAGTCTCAGTTGCTTAGAACTGAAGTCATCGTAATTCTTGGTATCTGATTCCTCTGCTGACCTATTTATAGTAATTACAGCTCTATTTCCTAATAAGCTACTTTAAAGCAAGGACTATGCAACAGTCATATTTTCCAAAGTATCTAAAAAATATTTTATAAATGGCAGAAAGAGTCTATGGACAGATTTAAATGATTTCCTTCTACAGTCTCCATAAGACCTGATTCAGAATGAATTGAGTTGCCTGCCATTCATTCTAATGACCTGGGTGCTCTAGTTCACTGCACCTTGAAATACCAGTCATGCTGTAATGTTTTTCCTTTTGTATTTCCATATTAAGACGTTTGGATCATCTTCTGAATAATATGTGTGCAAATAAAATCACAAGTACTTTACTTTGGCAATTACAAAGCTTTCAACACATTATATTTCACCATGTCACCACCTTTCTTCCATTTCATTTATGTAAGTAAGGTGCAGCACGAAGGATTGAGTGCAAGAATGAGAATTCTGTAAATTAGGACTTGCTCTGACACTCTCTGACCCTTTCTAAGTTATGTAACCCACTGATGAAATGGTTTTTCCATCACTACAGCATGTGTGACCATGTGTATACCTGAGTTATAAAACTGAAATCTGTGACCCTCAGTAGGGATAAAAATGATACAACAGATAGTGGGATAAGGGGGATACAGCAAAGAATTAGAACTCTGTCTGTGCCTTTTTGGCAACTGTAGTCTTAGACAATTCAACACGGGGAAAGTACTATGTTAGATAGCGTCACAGAAGATGAACATAATTCAGACTTGAGATATGGGTGGAGTGGTCAGGTAAGCTATGTTTGTCAAAGCGACATCAAAGGTGAGAACACACCATGAATAGGAGTGAGGGGAGGCACAGGAGCAGCCAGGTGGCATTCCAGAAAAAGAAACCAACAGGTGCCTGACCTAAAGGCCTTCTGGGGCCTTGTATACTTGAAAAAACGAGAGTTTCTTCTTCACAGAGGGGTGAAGCTAGAAAGGAGGGTGGTCACCGGAACCATCAAGATTGGGGGAGCCACATTCAAAAGCAAAGAGTTAATCTTAGAAACAACAGGGACAATATTTTAAGTTAGGATGTGTGACAAGATCACCTAGGGTACCTTTTGGAGAATGATTTTGGAAGACAATAACATTTCGCTCTCAAACATAGGGTATGATCCACCTATTCCCACACATTCCCATATGTAAGGATGACCTAAGAAGAACTCTAACATAATCAATTCAGTTCCTTTGCTTAAATGCTTTTATGTTTTTCTCCATAATTAATCTTTATCCTTTATTTACCAATTTTTTATGCTTTATTTATCAGCCATCAACTTTTTAAAATTTAACTTTGATTTCACTAGAAATAAAAAGGTAAGGGGGGGGCGGTGCCTGTGTCTCAGTGAGTAGTGGGCCAGCCCCACATACTGAAGGTGATGGTTTTGAACCCAGCCCCAGCCAAACTGCAAAAAAAAAAAAAAAAAAAAAATAGCTGGGCATTGTGGCCGGCGTCTGTAGTCCCAGTTTCTCAGGAGGCTCAGGCAAGAGAATCACCTAAGCCCAAGAGATGGAGGTTGCTGTGAGCTGTGATGCCACAGCACTCTACTGAGGGTGGCAAAGTGAAACTCAGTCTCTAAAAAAAGAAAAAAGAAAAGAAAGAAAAAGGTAAGGGCATGAAGTATGGGAAGAAGTGACATCACTCTACTTCCACAAAATGCCCCTAATTAAGTTAGCAATGAAGAGCAATGTGACTGTGTATTGAAATAATGAATATGAAAATATCTGTCAAAAGGGAGATAATAATGCAGACACAAAAAAGAGCAGATGTAGTTTTATTTGGTCCTCCTGCTAAACACAACTAAAAGAATCTGGACATCATACATAAAATAAACATAAAATGACCCTGAATGGTGGATATAAGAAGGAAGAGCAGCCAAGGACCTTGAAGTAGTGGTGAATTCCACGGGCTTTCTTTTTCCCTAAAGACCCCAGACTTAGAGTTTGAAGAAGCTACAACCCCAAACCATCAAGGGGCACTGACCAAAACAACCAACCAACAGAATAAGCTCTCTCTAACTAAAAAATGAAGAAAAGGGCAACCTATTAAGACAGAAGAAAAAACTGCGACCAAAACCCAGCCCTACCAGCAGAAGCAAATGGAGATCTTAGACGTCCATTCTCGGAAGACTCTAGCAAGGTACTCTCCCATCTCTGCTGGAGTGGTATCAGAGAAGGCCGAGCAGGGAGTGAGGTCTTTCATGCCAGCTGCCACCACCACCCAGAAGCAACAAGGTGTTTCTCCGTCTCCCACTTGAGTGGTGTCCATGGAGACTTAGTGGCCAGTGCCATCACCACCCAGAAGTAACAAGGTGTTTCTTTGTCTCTCACCTGAGTGGTATCCACAGAGGCTTAGGGGAGAGTCAGGACTTTCACCCACAAGCAGTACAAAGGTCCCTATAGTATCAATGGAGGCTACATGGGCCATCTGTCCCAGCTAGGATGGCGCCAGTGAAGGTCTAGTGAGGATCCAGAACTTGCATCCACACCCAGTGGTAATGAGGATTCCCCCTTCCCCACCAGTCTCAGCAGAGATCAGATGAGGAGCTTCAATTTCTATCATCTGACAGAAATAAGGCAGTGCTCCTCACTCCCCCGCCCCCTCCCCCCGGCCCTGCTGGAACAGTGTCAGTAAGCAGGCTAGAACAGAAGGCTTAAATATGATCCACAGTCTCAGGACACGGTACGAAAAGGCCTAGGTTTCAGTTGGAAATAATGAATCATATCAAGAGCCAGGAAGATCTAACACTGAATTAAAAAAAAAAATCATCGATAAAGGTCAACATAGAGATGACAGAGATGTTAGAATTACCTGATAAAATGTCACAGTGGCCATGAAAAACAAAGTTTCAAGGTGCAATTACAAATAAATTATCTCGAGGAAAATAAAAAAAGGTAGATATAAAGAACAATCAAATGAAAAATTAGAACTAAAAAATCTAATTACCAAAATAAAAAAAAAATCACTAGATGAGCATAACAGCAGATTGGAGTATTAATCGTTTTTGCTTCAACTATCAAAGATAGTATAGAAAGTTCCTGATATCTTGAGGTTCCTTATTTTAATAGATTTCTCCTGATTAGAGAACTTACTGAAGCATTCTTTTAGGGAAGGGCTCTTGGTAATAAATTCACTGGTTTTGGCTTGGCGCCTGTACAAGTGGTTATGGCGCCAGTCACATACACCTAGGCCAGAGGGTTTGAACCTGGCCCGAGTCTACTAAAACAACAATGGCAACAATAACAAAAATATAGCCAGGTGTTGTAGCAGGTGCCTATAGTCCCAACTACTTGGGAGGCTGAGGCAAGAGAATCGCTTAAGCCTAAGAGTTTGAGGTTGCTGCAAATGAGCTGTGATGCCACAGCACTCTTCTGAGGGGGACATAGTGAGACCCTGTCTCAAAAAAAAAAAAAAAAATTCTCTGGTTTTCTTTTTTCTTTTTATTTCTTTCTTTCTTTTTTTTTTTTTTTGGAGACAGAGTCTCACTATGTTGCCCTCAGTAGAGTGCCGTGGCATCACACCTCATAGCAACCTCCAACTCTTGGGCTTAAGTGATTCTCTTGCCTCAGCTTCCCAAGTAGCTGGGACTATCGGCACCCACTACAACGCCCAGCTATATTTTTTGTTACACTTGTTTAGCTGGCCTGGATCAGGTTTGAACCTGCATCCTTGGTGTATGTGGCTGGCACTGTAACCACTGTGCTACGGGTGCTGAGCCTGGTTTTCTTTTTCTGATAGCAAATACATCAATTATCCCAGAATTGTTATACAGATGTAATGCAATTCCTATGAAAATTCCAGCAAGATTTTTTTGTAGATGTAGATGATATTATTCTAAAATTTATGTGGAAAGGGAAAGGCACTATAATAGGTAAGCTGATTTTGATAAAGAAGAATAAAGCAGAAGGAATCAGTCTACCTGATTTAAAGACTTACTATTTGGTTATAGAAATCAGACTGAAGGTATTGTTAGATCAATAGAACAGAAGAGCAGCCCCCACATACAGTGACATTAATGTACCCAACTGATTTTTAATAAAGGCACATAAACCATTTAATGGAGGAAAGATAGACTTTTCAAGAAATAGTGTTGGAGCAAGTGAACTGCCCCTAAAAACCAACCTTCACTTAAGTTTCACACCTTATGTAAAATTAACTCCAAATATATCATGAATTTAGGTATAAAATGTAAAACTATAAAACGTTTAGAAATAAACATAGGAGAAAATCTTTAAAACCAGTATTAGGCAAGGGATTCTTGGACTTGACACCAAAAGCATAACCCAGAGAAGGTAAATCTGGTAAATGGACTTGAACAAAATAAAAATTTTGCCCTGTAAAAGACCCTAATAAGAGAAGAAAAAAGACAGTCTGCAGAATTGAAAACATTATTTTCAAACTACATCTCTGACACAGGACTTATATGTCGACTATATAAGGAACTCTCATAACTTAAAAAATAATAAAAAATAAAAAGCCATTTACATTCCACATTTGCCAAGGCTCACATGTACCCTTGTAAGATGCACCAAAGTAACTAAGAAAATGCCAGGAGGGCTATGTCAACTAATGAGATGAAAATGTGTCAAATATTCTATGAACCAAGTGTATGGTGCCCCATGATCATATTGATGTACACAGCTATGATTTAATAAAAAAATAAAAATAAATAAATACATAAATAAAAAGCAAACTAGAATATGGACAAAAGACATGAGGAGACAGTTCACTGAAGAAGATACACAGGTAGCAAATAAGCATATGAAAAGATGTCCAGCTATGACTTCACAAAAAAATTTTTTAAAAGAAAAGATGTCCAACATTGTTATTTACTGGAACAGGCAAATTAAAACCAAATTGGGAAATCACAATCAGAATAACTAAAATAAAAAATAGTGACAACACTGAATGCTGGCAAAGATGCAGAGAAACTGGGCCACTCATTCATTTCTGATGGGCAATTTGAAATACTTCCACCACTCTGGAAAATGTTTTGGTGTTGTCTTAAGCAAAATATGCAACTACCATACAACCCCACAATCACCCTCCTGGTGTGTAGTCCAGTGAAATGAAGACTTATGCTCATACCAAAACCTGTACACAAATGCTTTGAGCAGCTTTATTTGTGAAAATCCCCAAACCTAGAAACAACCTAAATGTCCCTCAAAGAGCAAATTGTTAAACTGTGGTATATTTATACACCATGAAATACTACTCAGGGGCAAAAAGAAATGAATTATTGATACACGCAGCAACCTGGAAGAATCTTCAGAGAATTATGCTGAGTGAAAAAAGCTGGTCTCAAAAATGTCACCTTCTGCGTGTTTCCATTTCTATAACATTTTTTAAATGAAAAAAACTATAGAAACAGAGAACATATTAGTGGTTGCAATAGGTTAAGGGGGGGAATGGTGGCTACGGGTTGGAGGAAAGTGGTTGTGGTGCTGAAAGAGCGATAAAAGGGATCTTTGGGCTGGTGAAAAAGTTCTATAACTTGACTGTATCAATGTCAATAACCTGATTGAGACACGGCATTATAATTTTGTAACGTGTTACCATTAGCGGAAACTAGGTAAGAATATAAGGGATCTCTGTATGTTATTTCTTAAAACTGTATGTGAATCCATAATCATTTCAAAAGCAAAGTGTAATGATTTATTTTTAAATCAGAAGACAGAAGCTAAATTTCGACATGCTTCCAGAAAAATCCAAAATAGAGAAACCGCATTTCAGAAACTAGTGTATCTTGGTCACTACAGAGACTGGCCAGAGATCAGAGATATTCTTTCGTGCCTAACCTTTGGTTTGTAGGCATCTTGATGTATAGAATGGGATATAATGAAAAGTATATGTGAGTATTATGACTAGAAAGGGCAATTTTCTCTGCATAAACTTATAAATTGTTCATTCTCTTATATATCAATTTCGATAAAATTGTACTGCTTCTCAAGAGGGTCGCACAATTCCTTTTTAAATTATCTTTAGGAAAGATTTTTTTATTAGTAGTTTAAATAGAATTGTATCACATTTTTAAAGCTTAATGTTTTTCCCATTAAAAAATGTATTGATTTTGGCCAGGTACAATGGCTCATGCCTGTAATCTTAGTACTTTGGGAGGTTTAGGCGGGAGGATTGCTTGAGGAGTTCAAGAGCAACCTGAGCAAGAGCAAGACCCTATATCTAATAAAAATTAAAAACATTAGGCTGGTGTTGGGGTTGGTGCCTGTAGTCCCAGCCACTCAGGAGGCTGAGGTGGAAGATCACTTGAATCCAGGAGTTTGAGGTTGCTGTGAGCTAGGCTGACACTCAAGCCCGGGCAATAGAGTAAGACTCTGTTTCCAAAAAAAAAAATGTATTGATGTATTGACTTTAAAGTATTTATCTTGCCACCTAACTATTAATATTAGTGGTTTTCAGTTGATTCCTTTGGATTTTCCAGGTGAACAATAATATAACATTCACATAATAACACAACTCTCTTTTTGTTTCAAATATTAAGTAACCTCATTTTATGACTATTTATGGTTTTATCTTAAATATTTCACGTGTAATGTATACTTAAATTTTTTGTAACATATTATATAGTTCATGATTTATTTTCATATAATGATTTCCATCTTTTAAAAAGATTTATAAACCTCCGGTTTTAATGGAAAATTCTCCTGTGGCTCAAAAGAGTGGGGCGCCGGCCCCATATACCGGAGGTGGCGGGTTCAAACCCGGGCCTGGCCAAAAACTGCAAAAAAAGAAAATTCTCAACTGTTAACAGTATGTTACATAGAGTAATAATGGTTTGTTTTATGTATACGCCAAATACTTGCTCAAATAGTCAAAATCTACAGTATCCTGAAATGCTATGTCTTGCACTGTTGTATCAATACATGCAAACAGCTGTAAACACACACACACACTACTATGTTTTAGAATTAAATTTGGAACAGTCTCAGTAACTAGATAACATGAAAGAGATAAATCTGTGATTAGCCACTTCCGATTGTTGAATTCGGCCTTCCAGATGGCTTACTTTGATACGAAGCCAATGCTTCTCAGGGTCAGCAGACTTGTTCACCTTCACTTCTCCAAAAAAGGAATGGAAAATTCCCAGGAAATTGGGGACCAAGCCGAGTTGCCATATGCTGTGTTCTAGTATCTAAACATGCAACTCACCTTATTTATTTTACACATTCATTCATTCACCAAAAATTTATTAATGTCTACTCCAAGCCTAAGCTATAAAAATTCAAAGAAGCACAACACTGTCCTAAAAGAATTCACAGAATATTAAAGAAAAGAACCACTCAAAATTATAATACTGTGTTGTAAATATGAACGGAGAGAAAATTTTTAAGAACCAATGAACCTGGACCTAACTGTATCAGGACTACAAATCTATAGAAGAAGGGAGGGGAGGGAAGATTGCCTAGAAGTGAGTTTGCTGTGAACCCTCAAGGACTGGTGAGCACAGAACAGACAAGCGTGGGGTATTATAGGCAAAGATAACCAAAATGCACAAACATGGAACCATGAAAGGGCTTGAGCGGCCACAGGCAGCTTGAAGTGGCTAAAGCATAAGACATTGCAAAGGCCATACCCAAGAGGTCATTCAATCCTGGGAAAATGACATGACTATCTTATAAAACTGTTTAAAAAGAGATAGAGCAGTGTTTCTTTTTTTTAATCTTACTTTAATGCATTAATCCAATCGGTCAGTATAGGACAGATTTTCAACCTTGGGATTACTGCATTCGGAATTTTTTTTTGGTGGGAGGAGCTGTGTGGGGGATTGTAAGATGTCTAGCAGTGTCCCTTTCCACTACCTACCAGGTAACAGTAGCTCCTTCCAGCTATGACAAATTCAATTTTCTCCAGATGTTGTCAAATGTCCCCTGGGTGGAGGTGGAGGGGGCAAAATCCTTCTTGGTTGAGAACCACCACTGGCGGAGCATAATCATGTACATTAATCAAACATGTTACATGCCAAGGATTCAATCAAGCTGCTTTACACACATTATTTTGTTTAAGTTTTATAACAATTTGACTATTATTAACCACATTTTATAGATGAGGAAACTCAGGTCTACAGAGTTCAAAATATTTTCCTAGAAAAACACAGTGAATGACAGAACCAGGATTCGCGACCAGAATTTATACCACCAACTGCTATCAATATCCATACATGAGCACTTACTGCATGAGGACTGAATCATAAACACGCCACACACAAGGGATTTGAGCATCTTCAAATTTTGATCCTCAAACCAACACCCCACGGATGCCTAGGGATGACTGTGTATATGTGTGTACATTGGCATCACCCATGTGGCCGCCCCATATAAAGCACACTGTGATTTTACTGAGTTAGAAATGACAGGCAATTTGAACAATCATAGCCTGATGTCCTCTAGCGCGGGCTATCATTTTCAAATTGCTAACATTGGCTATCATGTAAACTCAGTGAATCATCCAACATTTAGCGAATGCTAATCCTGTGCAGACCCCATGAACCAAACACTGGGGATATTAAGCTACAATTTAGAAGCAAATTATTTATTCTAAATGTCACCCCAAAATAATAGCAAAACATTTCTGGATCATTTCTTTGGTGGATAGTGACTGAGCCATTAGTGCTATGGATGGATTGCAAGGAATAGCACAAGCTCTGGGGTCAGAGAGATCTGGGTCTGCGGGCTAGCTCCCCCTCTTAATCATTGAATAACTTTCAGGAAACATCTTAAGTTCTTTAAAACTGTTTTCTCTTCTGCACATGAAGAATATAAGGAGGTAAGGACCTTGCAAGTGGTATGGATCGTACTGTGAGAACCCATTTCCAGAACCTCAACATTCATGTATACCTAAATTAGTGTGCCTGAGAAGTGCCTATGAAATCTTTTCACAATTATATGTCTCACTGTTTATAACAAACGTCTCCTTCGCATCCTTCTAAATGTTATTAGAGCACATTGTCCCAAGGCGAAAAACCTCCAACATGTTTCAAAATCTTGATATCTGAAAACTTTCTCTAATGAAGGCATTATAAGTAGGGCCTTAAGAAGTTTTTCTTAAATATAGGCAGTCTATTGTCTAGCATATCTTTAGAATTTATTCATATAATCGAAAGTATCAAGTAGTCTTTGAACGGGTCCTAATGAAGTCTTTTGGGGGGGCTCCCAGAAACTGAGAAAGCAAATGATTATAATGATGGATAACAACTTTCATAAGTCAAAAAGTTTTCAATTCTTCAAGTTGAATAAAATGGAAAAATGATCTAAGGGAATTGGCAACCAATGGATCATTTGTGAGACCTTTTGAGGATCTGTAACTGATGTTATTTTTAGCATGTAACTCGAGAGGAACCCCCAGTACTGAGGGACATAAATTCAACACAACTCTTTCACAACCCGTCTACATGTTTATACAAAGAAGATTTTTAGCACTAAAATCTATAAAAGTGAAAAAAGAAATGAAATTGATGTTATATGCTCCTTTAATCTGATAGAGATTAATAAAAATCCATGAATACATGAACTAATTAACAATCCAGCTCATTAAGAGATGAATTTCCAATGGTATTTTTACATGTAAAAAGCATTAAGATTTATAATACGCTTGACAAATTATATACAAGTAACAATTGTGATAATAACTCAACCTAGTAGCAATTTTGGTCATAGAAAATTTAAAAATTAATTTCAATTTATATCCACAATTTTTGTAGCATTAGTTTTTTTAGAGGTTATATGGGCAAAATTGTTTGGTGATCACAATTTAGTAGATGTTAAATGTTTTCCCTTTGTCACTTATCATTGGTATTAGAAAGTGTTACTTATAATAGGTCTGGGGAAAAGAAGAGGAAAAATAAGATTTTACAATAATAAGCATTAATGGGCCACTATCTTTATCTTAACAATTCTAGGCTCCTGGATTTAGTTTTGTAAGTGTTTTTCTACAGAAGTCAATACACTGTGTGGGTTTGTGATGCTTCACACCAATGGTCTAATTTTACGTGTTTTCCTATTATAAAACACGATAGATTGAAAAATGCACTATCAAGGCTGAATTTTAACTCATACAAACAAGTCTGGTCCAGGCAGCACTTACCAATGCTGCTCCTTAAATTGATGGGAACTGGTGTCAACAAAGCTAGCAATAGTCCCTCATAAAAAGCAAATAGGAATACATTGTACAAATTCCTTTCATCTGACAAATCCATTATTAGGTACCACTAGGGATACGAAAAAAAAAAAAACAGCTAAGCTCTACTCAGAGAACAAGATTTCCAAATGTTTTGGTTTCCATTCAACTATTTCTAGAGCTCTTTGTCCTCTCTTTTTCCAAAGAAATGAGATAATATTTAGACTGGGAAATGTGTGTGAGTGCAGGGTGGGAGTGGGGACTTGTGTGCATATATTTACATGTATAATAAGACATTACCACATAAATATTCCAGTGTCTATTTCTATAGCATATCCTCCTTTTATGAAAAATAATATGCTCTGGCTCAAGTTATCTAGCCCTCAGTCTTGGCCCTGATCCAGCTATAATTTTCAATCTGCGAATCATTCCAAGTTCACTGAAATGGAGTCAATCTGTCCAACAGCACAGTGTCCTCAAGATGTCTCTTGTCTCTACACTCAGTGTCTTTAAAATCCCCTCAGGGAAAATTCAGAACAGCTGCAAGTGCTTGATTTACAGCAAGAGTTCACTGGCTACTCATTGATTTGATGATCTACTCATCTTAAAATGACTAATCTAGGAAATCAACCATATAACTGTATTTGATTTATTGTTGGCAAAACTTAACCAAATGTAAATATTTTGATTTTGAATAAGTTAAATGCATTTAAAAATTTTTTCTTACCATGTGCCTCCATGCTAGGAATCCTATGGTGCCCACAGCAGACAGGGAAACCAGGCAACTACCTAAGGTTTTGTCCAGTTAAGATTCTGGTATTAAAGTCAGCCTCTTACCAGCATCCTTTCTCTTGAGTACCTACTCTGAAGGGAGGTAGTGGGAATAAAAATTAAATTCAAATGTCACTGTATATTAGAACTACTAGTCTGATGGAGGAAGAACAAACACAATCGTTAGGTGTGGAGGAGCAGGGGACTGGAGGAGAAGGAAGAAAGAGCTGAGGCATGAAGCTGCGTCGTATTTGAAGAGAACTAGAATTAGTTTCAGTTGTAGCAGAAAGGGTGAAGGAGAGGACAAGTCTTACAAAGCCTTTATGGCACGCTAAGGACCTTGAAGTTTATCCTATGAATGGCCATAATGTAATAACGTTAAGCGGAAGTTTGGCATGACCCAATTTGTATTTTACCTAATTCACTGTGTTCTTTTCCGTCCTAGAATTAGGTTGAACCACACAAAGCTGCTATTTTGTAAGTTGAAAGTGATCAAATTTTGATGATCTCATAAGGGTCGAACTCAGAATTTGAAATTATATTTTGAATGGTGAGTCAATGTGTTAAATGTCTTTCTTTACAGCTGGACTGTAGATCCTGAAACCAGACAACAGGAATTCATACCCCAGCTCTACTAGCCGCAGACAAATTGTTTATCATCTCACACTTTTATAAAAGATTCTCTAGGGAATGCTTGTGAAGACTGTATAAATTAATACAATCAATGCTTGGAAGTGTCCAAGCACTATAATATTAGCTATTATTATTATAATCATTTATGGCTGTCAGCATAATCAAAATCATCATTCTCACTGCCCAGAGGCCTATGCTAATGGTGAGGAATAGAGAGGGTGATACCACAGACAGAGTTAGAGATGGAAGTAACACCTTCTTTCCATTAGATCCCACATAGTTTTGCATTATCGTTTCCTTAGCTGAAATTCAAGAAATAATCACAAAGGATATTTTTTCAACCCTTAAAACCTAAACATGTAGTGTTAAAATACCTGACTTTCTCAATCATACAATACATTTGTAGTAAATTAAATTTAGTTAAATAGGGTTTCTTTTTAAACAAAATGTCATAGGCCTTTTATGAATCATTGATTTACCACGAGAAAAGTATTGACATGCATGTGTTCTTGGTCCTTCTCCATTTCCGGATCCCTAAGGAGCAGTCACTGTAGAATTAAGAGGAAAAAAAAGAGGGACATGACCTAGGGTTTGGGAGAAGTGTACCCATGCATGGGAGTAAGAGGAAATTTGAAAAGAAAAGTGCAAAAGAGTTCTGGTTTCTAACAGAAAGGGGAGATTTTTAAGAATTATTGGATCTATATATCGCTATTTTGGAGTCAAAGAAAATCAAGCAAAGGATTTGTATTACTTCAAAATTTATTTTGGTTTCAGAACTGGATTTTTTTGCTTGCAATGCTGCTCTTAGACCCGACCACTCATACGATGGCTTTTATTTGCTAAAAATTCTCTTTTCATATCAATATGCTTAATATTCAGTTAACTTATGTGAAATATGGTTTTTCCTTTATTGCCGTTATACAAGTGAATGAGACATATATGTGAACAAGCTTAGATTGTTATGTGGTCCTCACTTCTGTAACATCTATTAACACACACTCTCCAAGACCATTAGCTAAAAGGACACGATTATTTTGAAACCAACTCCACAATTTTGAGTCAGGAATTAAAAAAAACTAGTTCAAACATATGATGTATTATAAAATTAAACTCTTAAAAGTTACCACTTTTAAGATATTACAAGTACCTTATGACTTGCATTCAACTAAGATTTTCACAATATGGAACAGATCTACAATTATTAAAATATTTTTCTGCATCAGGGTATTATCCATGAAGTAGCTGGTTAGTGTGACAGCGGTGTTCCTTGTAAGGGAAGTCACTGCCTTGGCTAGGGGTTTGCGAGCTCATTGTTTCAGGACTTAGGAAGCCCAGCCTGCCACTATGCCACTATACCACAAAGATGAGGGAAAAGAGAAGAAGATCACAGTGTCATCGTGGTGGTCAGCTTTTTTTGAAATAGCCTAGTATAGAGAAAGAACAAGAGACTGAAAATTTATAGACCTTGATTCTACTTCAGCTCTGCCATGAATTTATAATATGATCACAGAATGGGGTTGTTCTTATCTCCCAAATAGATAGTGAGAAAAATCCTATGGCCAGCTCCAATAATCTAATTGTCTATGAAACTCATTCGCAAATATAATTTGCCTCAGCACATGACTTTCTACCTAACCGAGGCAAACAACCTCCACTTCTCTCAACATTCAGTGGTACAATACCCCACAGCCTTCTCCCATTCAATAGTCTTGCCCATCATCGGATACTCATTAGATCAAAAATGTATGCCACCTTTCGTAGCTGCAAAGTCTCTTTATGGTACTGACCTGCATGCATATATGGTCTTTGTTTTCCCAACAGAACAAATTCTCAAGATAAGGCCACGAGTCTGACTGAGAGCAGTGAAATTTATAAAATATGTGGCTGTCACTTATCTTCGAGTACTTCATACTTGCAGTAATTATTTTCATGTTCATTCATTAGTTGTCTCGTATTTATATTATCTCACAATAATGGTTAATAATAAAAGCCACCACTGATTAAGAATTGATGTGCCAAAGTCCAGAGTGCTCACCATTACTATGAAACTAATTTATAGCTTTCTTATGAAAGCTATAACCCAATTATAGCCCAAGAAGAAGGGGAAAGGGGAGAGGAAGGGGAGGGGAGGGAGGAGGGTGGGTGAAGGGAGGGTGATTGGTGGGACCACACCGACGGTGCATCTTACAAGGGCACATGTGAAATTTACTAGGTGTAGAATATAAATGTCTTAACACAGTAACTAAGAAAATTCCATGAAGACTATGTTAACCAGTTTGATGAAAACATTTCAAATTGTATATAAAACCAGCACATTGTACCCCATAAAGGCATTAATGTATATAGTTATGATTTAAGAAGTAAAATAAAAAAAGAATTGAAAACATTATAAAATAAGATAAAATTGTTAATGGACAAAAAAGTTATTTACAAAATGGAGAAAATAAGTACTATGATATCTTGAAAATAACATAGGACTTAAGAAAAGTGAACTGGGTCCCTCCCCTGGTTCCTCTGATGGCTGCATCTGTCATCTCGAATGAGATGCTCATCTTTCCTGAGGCCTCAATTTCCTCTTCCAGAATGGTGGGTTTAGAGTAGATAATCTCTAAGGTTCCTTCTGACTCTAAAATGGAATGATTTGCTTCTGAAAGGCATTGTTTCTACAAGGAGGATAAATACTCAGAATTCCAACTATTCAGAATAAAATGTAACAGCCCCTCCTTGAGTACTAGAATAGTTATGGTCTAGTCATCCCTCAGCCCTTAGCTCTCTTATTTTAACCTTCCCTGGCATCCATTCTTCATACCATGAGCATTTTAATTTAATAGGACATATTATAATCTGCAATTATAAATTGAGTTGTGGTTAGATTTGAAATTCCAAGAAGGTGGTGACCATGTCTGTCTGCTCGCCACGAACTCCCTGCCTCACGGAGAAGATGCTCAGTAACATTTTAAAAGGGGCTCAATGCTCCCAGAGGTTCAGTCTTGGCTGATTTAGAGCTAAGATTTCTTTCTGCCTTTCTGAAACATGAGTCCAGTCATGAGTCTTCCATGCCCTAGGAAAGATATAATTTATTTTCTCTTAGCTCTTAATATGGCAGAGAAGCCAGTGACCAGGGCTGTTGGCTTCTGCAACCAGACAAAGACACAGCACACACCTTGGAGTTCCAGTACTGCTTTCTCTAATCTCGTGAATAAATATTGAAGATGACCGTAAGAACATATACGCTGAGGTATCTCTGTCTAATTTAAATATTGTATGTAAGAAAGGATTACTGGGTATCAGTGAGCAGAGGCGTACTAATTTAAGAGAAGGAATGAATGGAAAAACACATCCTTACATGCTTCGTGTCCTTGGCTAGACTCAGCAGCGGAAGCGCTCCAATCCCCTTTCCATGCTAATGACAGGCCCACCCAACTACATACATTTTATGGATTGCTTTGCCTTTCAGCCTGGAATGTGCTACCGGTATCAGCCAAAGCAATTTGGGCAGTTGGGGACCGTGGCTTTGTGAATTGTCCCCTCTCTCTTCTTGAAGCTTATCCCCTGGGATGCAAGATTCTAGTGCCGTGGAGCCAGCGAGAACCACCGCACACAGTGGCTGAGGCTGTAGGCAGCCACACGGCAGTGGCCTCTTGGCAGGGAGCACTCCAGTCTAGGACCACACGGAAAGCAGACATGCTGACTACAGCTTCCAGCAAAGAAAATGAGTTCTGCCTGGGTTTGGTGGGCTGGGATGGGGGAGGAAAATGGGGAAGTTGGGGAGCGTGCCAAGCTAGGCTGTTGATGAGAGTGTGGGAAGATTCAAGGGGAGGAAAAACAAGGGGGGGCACTTTGCCAACTCAGAGGCAGTTGGGCTTCTTCCCCCACCCCTCCCTTTTCCTGCTGAAGTGAGAAATCCTGCTGATGGGGTGGAAGCAGCGCTGAGAAAGGAGCGATTCTTCTGGGTGAGTATGGATGGTTGGACCCAGGAAGGACGGTCTGCCAGCTGGGGTTAGGGCAGGGGAGGCAGGGAAACTAAGGGGAGGGGCATAAGAATAAAGAGAGGGAAAGAGAGGAAAAGTCCCACAAGGAGGAGGACAGAAGAAAGAAAAGAAGGGAGAACACAAGTCAAGAGAGAAGGAAGAGCCACATTTCTGTGTTGCAGAGCGGGCCCATCTGCCAAAGGCCAGGATAAAATGATGTTCACATAAAACAGCCAAGGAACAACCACGTGGTACAGAATACAGCAAACCTACTGCTCCTAAATTCTCCTGCGGGGGGTTAATTTCCACGGGAATACAGTTTTCCAAAACAGCAAATCATGGAAGAGCTGTAAGCCATAAAAACAAATGTTGCTTTTTAGGTAAAAACAGAACAAACAAAATCCCATCCGACCTAGAACAACCACATACTACTTCTAAACATTAGATTTTCCTAAAATATAATGTGGAACACAAGAATACTAAGTTTCTCCTTTTGCCTCTCTGGTAAAATATAAAAATATAAAGGTATGCTTGCAAAAAAAAAACCCCTACAAATGTGGATGAAATAAATTCCATTTATTATTGTTCTTTTTAATTGACACATAATTGTACGTATATATAGGGTACATATTTTGAAATATGTATATAATGTGTAGTGATCAAATTAGAATAATTAGCATACCTCAAACATTTATCATTTCTTTTTGTTGGGAACATTCAAAATCCTCTCTTCTAGTTAATCTGAAAATACATAACAAATTATTGGTACTTATACTCAGCCTACAGTGTTATGGAACTTACTCCCCCATCTAGTGATAATTTTGTATCTTGGCTTTTTTATTTCAGAAGATTACAGGGTTACACACATTTTGGTCACAGAATTTGCTTTTATACTTTTTAAGTTAAAGTTATAAATGTGCCCTTCACACAGAATGTGTGCACTGTACCAGTTATGTGTGAATTGATCCAACCCTTCCTCCCTCTTCCCCTTACTTTGTTCCCATTGAGTTTTACTTCCACATGTGCACATAAGTGTTGATAGACTAATTTCAATTTAGTATTGAGTACATAGGGTATTTATTTTTCTATTCTTGTGATACTTCACTTAGAACAAAGGTCTCTGGTCCCATCTGGGTTGTTATAAAGATTCTAGATCACCATGTTTTTTATGGCTGAGTTGTATTCCATGGTATACATATACCACATTTTATTAATCCGTTCATGTATCGATGGGGACTTGGGTTGTTTCCACATCTTTGCGATTGTGCTGCTATAAATATTCAAGAGCAAGTGTCTTTTTCTTTTTTTTTTTTCTTGAGACAGAATCTCACTATGTCACCCTTGGTAGAGTGCCATGGCGTCACGGCTCATAGCAAACTCAAACTCTTGTGCTTAAGTGATCCTCTTGCCTCAGCCTCCCAAGTAGCTGGGACTACAGGTGCCCACCACAATGCTTGGCTATGTTTTTGTTGTAGTTATTATTATTGTTTGGTAGGCCTGGGCAGGGTTTAAACCCACCAGCCCCAGTGTACATGGCTGGCACCCTAGCCTCTGAGTTAAAGGCACGGAGCTGCAAGTGTCTTTTTTATAAAATAACTTTTTTTCACCTTCTCCCTTCTCCTCCCTCCTTCCCCTCCTCCTTTCCCCTTGTTAGACTGTATTTGTGTTTTATTATTCATAAAAGAGTATAAATGATTTTACCTTGGTTTCATAATAATATTGAGTACATTGGATATGTTTTTGTTCCATTCTTGAGATACTTTACTAAGAAGGATGTATTTCAACTCCATCGAGGTAAACATAGATGATGTAAAGTCTCCATCTTCATTTAAGGCTGAATAGTATTCCATGTTATACATATACCACAGTTTGTTAAGCAAGTGAGGGAATGGTTATATTAATTGGTTTGATGTAAGCATTCCATATTGTATATCAAATCATCACATTGTACCCCATAAATGTATACAGTATGATTTAATAAAAAATTTAAAAAATAACTTTCTTTTCCTTGAATGAATGTCCTTGGAATTCACCAATGAATATTCCTTGGTAAATATCTAGTGTAGGATTACTAGATCAAATGATAGGTCTGCTTTTAGTTCTTTGAGTTATCCCATCCTACTTTCCATAGAGGTTGTAATAGTTGTAGTCCTGCCAACAATGTATGAGTCTTCCTTTCTCTCCACATCCACACCAGCATCTGTTGTTTTGGGACTTACTAATATGAGCCATTCTTGTTGGAGTTAGGTGACATCTCTTTGATTTAGATTTCTCTGATGATTAGAAATATTGAGCATTTTTCATGTTTTTTGACCATTAGTCTGTCTTCATTTGAAAAGTTTCTGTTCATGTCTTTTGTCCACTTTTTAATGGATTGTTTGATTTTTTTTCTTGCTTATTTTCTTGAGTTCTTTGTAGATTCTGGTTATCAGCCCTTTATCAGATGTATACCATGCAAATATTTTTTCCCATTCCAAAAGTTGTCTGTTTACTCTATTGACTGTGTCCTTGGCTGTGCAGAAACTTTAATTTTATCAGGTTCCATTTGTTTATTTTTGCTAGTGCTGTGACTGCCTTTGGGGTCTTCTTCATACATTCTTTCCCTAGCCCAATGTCTCTATGAGTTTTTCCAATATTTTCTTCTAGAATTCTTATAGTTTCATGCCTTAGATTTAAGTCCTTTATCCATCATAAGTTAATTTTTTTAATCAGTGAGAGGAGCAGATCTTAATTCAGTCTTTTACATGTGGCTATCCAGTTTTCCCAGCACCATTTATTGAACAGAGATTCTTAATTTTGTATCTTTTAATCCTGTGGTCCCAATCCCCTGGGCCCCAGATTGGTATCAGTCTGTGGCCTGCTAGAAATTGGGCCACACAACAGGAAGTGAGTTGGGGGAAGGGGAGTGAGCAAGTGAGTTCTCATCAGTATTTATAGCTGTTCCCCATCTCTTACATCACCACCTGAGTTCCTCCTCCTGTCAATCGGTAGCAGTGTTAGAGTCTCACAGGAGTACGAACCCTACTGTAATTATGCATGTGAGGGATCTAAGTTGTGCATTCCTTACACAAGGATCTCGCTTACATGTGGAATTTAAAAAGTAGAGCTAATAGGGCGGCGCCTGTGGCTCAGTCGGTAAGGCGCCGGCCCCATATACCGAGGGTGGCGGGTTCAAACCCGGCCCCAGCCAAACTGCAACCAAAAAATAGCCAGGCGTTGTGGCGGGCGCCTGTAGTCCCAGCTACTCAGGAGGCTGAGGCAAGAGAATCGCTTAAGCCCAGGAGTTGGAGGTTGCTGTGAGCTGTGTGATGCCATGGCACTCTACTGAGGGCCATAAAGTGAGACTCTGTCTCTACCAAAAAAAAAAAAAAAAAGTAGAGCTAATGAAAGTAGAGAGTAGAATGATGGCTACTAGGGCCTGGGGCAATGGGGGTGGGTGTGTGGCAGATATTGGTCAAAGGAAACAAAATTCCAGTTAGGTTGGAGGAATAATTTCAAAAGATTCATTGCACAACATGGTGAGTATAGTTACTAAGATACTATTGAATTCTTTAGAAATGGTAAGGAAGTATATTTTCAGTGTTCTCAGCATAAAAATGTTAACTCCTAGTATGTGAGAAAATTCACATGTTGTGTGGCTTAATTTAGTCATTTCACAATTAACATATATTAATATTTCAAATCATCATGTTGTATAAGATAAATACATACAATTTTATTGGACAATGTAAACTAAATGAAATAAATGAAATAAAATATTAAAAAATAAAGAAAGAAAGAATGAAAGAAAATCTAATGCCTGAGGCAACGCCTATGGCTCAAAGGAGTAGGGCGCAGGCTCCATATACCAGAGGTGGTGGGTTCAAACCCAGCCCCGGCCAAAAACTGCAAAACAAAAAAAAAAAAAGGAAAATCTAATGCCTGATCATCTGAAATGGAGCTGAGTCAGTGATACTAGCACTGGGGCGTGGCTTCAAATACAAATTATAATCAACACAGAGGCTTGACAGAGGCCATAATAAATCAATTGTTTACAGACATGTCAAAACTATCCCCTCTCTCCTACCCCAGTTCATGGAAAGATTATCTTCCATAAAACTTGTCCCTGGTGCCAAAAAGGTTGGGGACAGCTGTTTTAATCAACTTCTCCCTCTTTCCTTCCCCCTACCCTACCTAGTCTCTGGTAATCCCCATTCTATTCTCTTTTATGAAATCAACATTTTTTTTAGTTTCCACATATGAGTAAGAAATATAGTGCTTCTCTTTCGGTGCCCAGCTTAGTTCACTTAACGTAATAACCTCCAGTTCCATCCCTGTTGCTACAATGACATGACTTCATTCATTCTTATGGCTGAATAGTATTCTATTGTGTATATATGTACCACATCCTCTTTATCCATCCATCTGTTGATAGAAACTAAGGTTGGTTTTGTATCTTAACTATTGTGAATAGTGCTGCAATAAACATGGGGGTTCAGGTAACTCTTCAATGTGCTGATTTCCTTTCCTTTGGATATATACCCAGTGGTGGGATTGCTGGATCATATGATAGTTCTAATTTTAGTTTTTTAAAGAACCTCCATACTCTTTTCCATAATAGCTATACTACTTTACATTCCCACCAACAGTGTACACGTAGAAGAATTTTCCTTTCTCCACATCCTCGCCAACATTTGTCAATTTTTTTTTTGTTGTTGTTCTTTTAGTAGCCATTCTAATTGCACTTTGAAGTGGTAGCACTTTGAGAACTTTTTGATGCACTTTTATGGAGGCTACTGAAAAGCTAGAATAACCTGCAGGTGAATGTTATATTTTTGGTGACAATCTCACAAGTTACATGTAGCTTGGGCACCAAAATTCCACTGGCTTCATTGTCGTAGAGAGACTGAGACATATTTGGCTTACATGCCTGGAGGACAGATTTGGCTATTTTACAAGACTAATTACAAATACAAGACTCCCAATTTTCCCCCTCCCAGTTCGTAATCTAGGCTTTAAGAGGCCTTGAAAACTTCCATTCTTTCCCCAGGAACCCTGATATCACCACTTAAACAACCCTGATAGAGTATGAGAGACCATGTAAAGGACAGCCTCGGTGTCCCAGATAAAGTCATTTTAGATCAGACTTTAGTCAGCTACTCTAAGACATGGAAGAGAACCCAGCTGAGATCAGCCATCAGCTGACCCAACTCACAGCTGATGGCAGATACACAAGTCAGAACAGCTGAGAGCAAAAGCGCTGCCCAAGGACCCACACGCTCACAAGTAGTAACACTTATTGCCATGGAGTTTTGGGATCATTTGTTACAAAGCAACAGACAATGGGTCTAGTAACATGCACACTGAGGGCTCACCTGTGCATTCATATTGCAGACCTTTTCCGTAGTACCCCTTCTCACAGATGCACTCAAACTGGCCTGTGTGTGTCCCACATTTGCAACTTGCCATTCGGTCACAGCAATCTCTGCCGGCTTCACAAAGATAGGAGCAGTGAGACATATCCTCTTGAATAAAACTCCCAGAAGGTAGATCTACCAAACGTATGACAGAGAGCAATAAAAGAAAATGAGTAAGAGTTGAATGTTACAGTCTAATCATTAAAATTTCAGTGCAAGCTAGAAAAAGTATCTTTTCATATCCGTCTAATTCCCAACTGCTTCCTTCTCCCACCCAAACACAAATATGTGTTACTCGTACTACCAGGCTCTGGGAATTTTTTCAGCCAGTTAGGTTATTTCAGTCTGGAACCTCATCAGAAGTTCTCAAGGCCATACAGGGTCAGGCAGAAATTAAGTACTTTAGCAAGAAACCTCCAGATGTAGCAGGAAGCAATGCAGTCGGATCTGCAGGTCATTCCCCTGGCTTCCAGACCAGCAGTGTCCCACTGCCTCTGTATGAGGTCAGGAAGCAGCAACCAGATCTCCAAACTCCTTGTTCAAATTAAAATGTAAACTACAGGGCAGCACCTGTGGCTCAGTCGGTAAGGCGCCGGCCCCATATACCGAGGGTGGCTGGTTCAAACCCAGCCCCGGCTGAACTGCAGCCAAAAAATAGCCGGGTATTGTGGCGGGCACCTGTAGTCCCAGCTACTCGGGAGGCTGAGGCAAGAGAATCGCTTAAGCCAGGAATTGGAGCAGTGAGCTGTGTGGGGCCACGGCACTCTACCGAGGGCCATAGAGTGGGACTCTGTCTCTACAAAAAAAAAAAAAAAAAAGAATGTAAACTACAATCTTGATCACTGAAATTAGGTGTTTATTGTGAGCTCGCAACTTTAGGATACATACCAGCACTTCCATAGATATTTGATTAAAGAACAACACCTCTTATGTTAAATAATCAAACGAGGATCTGATTTATCTCTTAATTTCAAGTAAAGTAACACATTATGTAAATAGAACCATTCTTTTTGCTTGAGCCATGCTCTGAAGTGAGGCATGCTGGAAATTCAACAACTCAGGCAGAGCTGTTCAGAATATGAACTTAACAAGGCAGAGTAAGGTTGACTAGGACTGGCCCAAAAGGGATGGTCGAAATGGGGCAAATCATAAGCTCATTTATTCTGTTGAAGGCATTCAGAAGTCTTATCCTAACCCTAGTGCTAGGTCCAGGGGGCTTGGCCCAATTATAGTGATGGGCCCTGGAGAGAACACAAGTGGTTGACTTTCAACGTGACACATGGCTGCAATTTGAACCTGGGAAGGAGATTGGTGATGGCCTCAAGTAGAGGACATCTTTCCTTATGCATCTACTGGGGTAAAGCAAAGGGAAGACTCTGCTCTCAAAGAGAAAGACCAACATAAACAAGCACCCAATTAAAGCTCCTTCCAATAGACTGTAGTGTATGCAAAAGATCTGCAACGTAGGCCTCTAGGACTTAGCTCCTTAAAGCCATGGGTTTATTTGGCAGCAGAGCAAGTTAGGAAGCATAAAAAAAACCTCACAGTCAAGACTGGTGCACTACATTTAGTTGTGGGAGAGAGGTAAGTAAAGAAGTTACTTTCAGGGAAAGCTATTATTCTATAACCTATGTCTGCTAAGAATGGTCAGAAACATGGGTAGTCTTAAGATCAAAAGTGGATCATCCAAACCGAAAGTAGCTTCAGAGAATATAGAGGCAGGAGAAGTGAGGGTGAGGCTCACTTCCCTTGATCTGATCATGTCTTCCACTAAAAACAGGGTTTGTTCTTACCAAACCTGAAAACTCAGCCAGCCAAATTATTGCACATTCTAGATATTAGTTTAGTGTATGATAACCTTCTAACCCCCTGCTGCATTATAGTAACCAAGACTTTTTTCCTTGAAGGCTCTGTCCCACCTGGCTTCTGGGTTGACTTGCATCAGGGCAGAAGGCCCCAGTCCCATGAGACAGAGGGATGGTAGGACTGGATAGTTGTCCTCTACAACACAGCTGATAACACTCATAACTTCATGATCCCACCTAGTCCCCCCACCATCCCTAACCGCAACCACCTTGTATCCCCACTTAACACGTCATTCTCCCTGGACTAAAGGAGAAACAGGTATTCACAGTTGCTGGACTTCTTCCATGAGCTAGACACTATACTTAGCGAGGCTTAAGTCTTTTATTTAATCCACGTATTATGCTCTCCATTTCGAAAGGAGAAAAACTGAAGTTAATAGTTGTTTGATAAATTGCCTAAGATAACTCTACTAATAAATAATATTAACTAATTAATTATTAACAATAAGTTGTAACAGTAGGACAGTTATTGAGACCTTAGCATAATAAGCCATCAGTAACGTTATAGTCACTCTATGGGTATTAACCCACTTAATCCTTGTCACAATCCTAAGAAGAAGATTATTACTCTCATTCCCTGTTTCCTGACTAATAACAAAAAACCCAATGAGCACAAAAGATAGATACTTGTCAAAACTACTCAGCTCTTACGTACAAAACTGGTATTCAGATTTGGATTTTTAAGGTTTCTCTCTTAAAAAAAACTAGACTTTGTTAAATTGTAGGCCCAGAACTTGAATCTAATTGCTTTACTCCCACATCTATTTTCTTACCACTGCCCTAAGTCCCTTCTCACTTCTCAAAAATCCTAGCCTGCAATGACTTCTGCCATATCATTCTTCAAGGAGTTAAGTCCTTTTTCTCTGTATCCATACTATAGCCTGATATTCTGCTGTAAAGCTTTTTTCTTGAATCTGTAGTAGAGTATACCAATTTATTGTGAATATCACCAATTGCTTAGAGCCTCAGATTGCCATGATCCTGCAATCCTGGATCAAGCCTAATTCGCCACATCATTTTGATCTGAGGGTAGATTGTAATCCTGTAATCTCCTCCCAGTTTGTGCTTTTTTTGTTCTCCTAGTTCACCGAGACACATGCCCACATTCTGGCAGGAAGTTTATTTCACTTAAATTATACAACTAAACATCCTTATAAATGATGTACAAAATACCCTAATGAATGAATTTGTTGATTTTCTTTTCCCTTTTAGGGCTAATGCTCTTAAGCTTATACATGCACATAAGCATATTTATCCTGAAATTGTCAGGTCAGATGTATATGTTAAGGATTTATTGTCCCTCGATATTAATGTATATTTCTGGAAACATTCTGCTGAGATTCACTGTACACGTCCCTGAACTTTTACCTCCTCTGTCCAGATAACTGTAAAGAAATCTAAGTCAAGGTTTCTGACTCTGTGTGTGGCCTCGAAACACACCTAAATTCATTCCACGGATTCTAATGATTCTAGGTGGGAGCATATAGCTATTTTACTCAAAATATATCACAGCTGTTAAGAAGCAAAAGAAAACAAATATCTTGTTGCAAGGTCAGAATGTCATCTCTACAAAGTTCAGCACATTTCGTGATATGGGAAGGAATCACGGGCATCACGCTCAGCAAGGAACTTGTGAGGGTGTGATATTACTGTCTAGTAGGTTCAGGCAGTGAGAGGGAAGGAAATCCCATGGACAGGTGCCATTGTCATACCATTAGGTTTCCATTACCTTCATGTAATGCCCGGCGAGCTAACGCCTCAAATTCTTCAAAACTATGGAGCAGGTAGCAGTGCTCCTCCTTTGGGGTGGAAGCCATGTCATTCAGTTCTCGAATGTTCCCTTGCCATATGCCAAAAGTGAAGATCTCCACTCCAAAATCTCGTAGTGACGCTGCAATGGGTCTGGGGTCTCCACCGTTGGAATATCCATCAGTAATGAGAAATATCACTTTTGTTGAGTTTTCTCTAGAATGGCGAAGAATTTGCTGTAAAAAAATGGGAAAAGTTAGTATGCACTTGTACTGTGTTGCCCTACTATGTGCTTCCCCTCTTATGTGAGATAGTCCTTGTGAGGATCATTAGCATGTCATGGCAGTGAGGGATATGAGCCCCATCATTGAGAATAAAATGGAAATAGTCACCGACTAGAGCCTGCAGTGATCTCACAGAACCACAAGAAACCTCAAAATTATTTAGAATGTATTGTCATCACTATAATCTTGATTGTCATTACTGTGGAGCTTGCTAATGAAGAGCAGCAAATGTTTATGGAATGAATTGTCATTAATGTTATCACTTATTGTTATTGTTATTGCTTCTTAGGCTCTCAGAATATGAACCGAATTTGAATCCTATGTATCTACTTCCAAGCATATTTATCTATCTGTCTATCTCCCTCCATCTATCCAAGCCACCACGTGATCATACACTAAAATCCCAACAAGAAGAAAATTGAACAGAGTGTGTCTTTTCCACAGTAGTAATGGCTGACTTGCTTCCTAGATTTGTTTTTCCACTGCTCCTCCAAAACCATAGAATTGATTCGATACCTCCTCTTGTATAGACCACCCAGTATTAGCACAAAATCTGATTTTTGGTGATATCCTGTCTTCATGAGGAAATACTGATTCACTAAATCTGGCACTTGGGTTTTATTACTTTAGGACAAGTGAATTCTGTATTACAATGATACATACCGTTTCTTCTCTCTAGATAGAAGGAAAAGATTGAACCTTTAAAAAAGACATTCTATTCATTGTCATTGATGGTTTGTTAACTGTAAAGGCGCAAGAACGCCGGTGGTTGCAATTCAATTTGCGGCTGCTTTTCATAGAAAATTTCATAGAAATGGGCGGGTATGGTAAACAGCAGGGTATATTTTCTGATGAATTCTTAGAAGGAATTCATGTGTTAGGCAGTAATTTAAGGAACACTATGTTTTTTTTCAGAACGTAGACACAAAGAGAGACGATTGTATCCTATGTCTTGTTAAAGTTAAAAGGAGACATTATGATTTTAAAAAATTCGCTTGAGGGGGCAGACTCACCAGATACTCTCAGCCTGTAAGGTTTATGTCTACCCAAAGCAATCTCCAGTAGCATAGCATCAATAATTCTTTTTTTTTTTTTTTTTGTAGAGACAGTCTCACTTTATGGCCCTCGGTAGAGTGCCGTGGCCTCACACAGCTCACAGCAACCTCCAGCTCCTGGGCTTAAGCGATTCTCTTGCCTCAGCCTCCCGAGTAGCTGGGACTACAGGCGCCCGCCACAACGCCCAGCTATTTTTTGGTTGCAGTTTGGCCGGGGCTGGGTTTGAACCCACCACCCTCGGCATATGGGGCCGGCGCCTTACTGACTGAGCCACAGGCGCCGCCCAATTCTTACCTAAATTTTATTAGTGTTTGTGAGCTAAAGCTGTTAAGCTTAAGTAAAATTAAACTACAAATAACTCTATAAAGCATCTAAAAAGGCAGCAAGCAGTTTGAGAAAAGGTATCTGAGCACTTCACCCTACTCCTGAAAAACCAAATGAGATCGAGGAAAATAATGCAGATGGGACCATATAAAATACAGGCATAGAGAGCGGTCTGTATGATGGAGGAGCACGCGAGGTGTGACAAGACACCTCTTGCAAATATACACCCCAAGGGGCCCAATCAACAGCCTCGAAATTCTTGGCTCTTAAAGTTTAAAAATCTGCCCTCTTGATGAATGACAGGAAGATTTGGAAAGAATTTTTGGTAGGGGTGTAATTTTTCCACACTCCAGACAAGGAAAGAACCTCTGCAGAAAGGAGAGGGAAAGGGAGGAGAGCAAAGGATGTCAGATGTCACCGTGACGCTATGAACTCTCCACCAACCTCTCCACGCCCCCAACTCAGTTACAGAAGAGATGACTGAGGAGCACCCCTTTAGACAGAGGGCTCCATGGGTCCTCTTTTGGATATTTGGGATGGTGGCAAGAAGCGGCCTTGGTTATAGGGACATGGTACAAAAGAGGACAGCTATGTGGGTGTTCCAGGAGAGAGGACCTGAGGAATTTTCTTTATTCCTAGACAGGTGTAGGAGAGAGAGAGTTGATATAATTTTAAGACTCCAGAAGGAGTCTTGCAATAATAAGGATTGGCGGTGGATGGCACCATGGACCCTGTGAGTCAAAAGCCAGATAGAGATGTCTCTCTCTCCAGAAATAACCACGAGAAGGGATCCTGGAAGCCACAGGATATAGCTGCATCGAAGGTGACAAAACTAACCAGCAGACATGCCGAGGACCTTCCTGAGCATCAGTGAGGGGACTGTCACCTAAGAGGAGGAAGCACAGAGCCGAGAGGGCACCACTCCTTCCTTCCTGTACCAGAATTTAGACTCAGTTAGAGAGAGGAAGAGAGAGAGAGAGAGAGAGAGAGAGAGAGAGAGAGAGAAACCTGAATATGACTTCATTTTCAAAAATGAGTGTTTGAGAAACTTCTGATTTTGAGTTTGTTTAGAAGCACCTAGAATCAGGGGTGTCCAGACTTTTTTTTGGATGAATAAGAGTTGTCTTAGGCATATTAAATACACAAACACAAAAGAAAGCTGATTAGCAAAGAAAAGGTCTGTTCATGCTATTCATGGTATCTGACACCACAGATAAGCAAAAAACGTCCTCACGAAATCAGCATGTGGCCCATGGGCCACAGGGCGGACACCCCTGAGTCCTAGACGAAGATTTTTCTCAACAGGTATTTGGGGTCTCAAGAAGTAAATTATATTTAATATTAGAACAATAATTATTTTTTAAAAATTGATCAAATATTTTATCTTTTACATACACAATTTCTCTTCCTGGTGGAATTTTGCAATATCTTTGAATGTAAATAGAGAAAACCTTTTGGAATCCTGCCATCCTCACCTGTTTAGAGGAAGAGGTAAGGGCTAGAGGTGAATGTCAGGGCTGGGGTAGAAGGATGTCACTTTACGTAATCCCTTTGCAACACGACTCAGAGATCCTCAGAGGGGAAGGGACCCAGCATTTCAAGGACTAAAACAGCTTCAAACAGAAGCCTGATCTCTCCAAATGGAACTTTTTGTAGGGAGGTATTTTTGTCTCTTTTTTCAATGCCTCAGTACCCGAGACTGGAACAGTGCATGCCAAGCAGTACACAACCAATAGATATGTATCAATGAAGAGCAGCCCACATTGCAGCAATTCTAGTTGCTCAGACAAACACTTTGGAGCTATTCTCATCTCCTAAGTCTTCTTATATCTCATTTTAGAAAGTCTCCCCACCCCAAGGCTATTAAAATATTCTCATATATTTTTCTCTAATGCTTTTATTTTTAAAAGATTCTTAAATCCTGATAGTTATTTTCTTTTATCTTTGCTGTGAAGTAGAAACTTTATTTTTATTCCCCGGCTAAGCAATTTCTCCCAAATCATTTATATGATAATCTCTTCTTTCCTGGTCATAGTCTCTCTGTTCTGTTTTATTGATCTACTTGTTTGTTCTTGGGCAACACCACTCTATTTCAGCTGCTATCACTTTAGAGCATTTTCCCACATCTGGTAAGTAAAGTCTACCCTTCTTTTTTCTTTTTTACAGTGTTGTGGTTAACCTTGAAAATGTTGTTTTCCCATAGGGCTTGAAAGCAAGCTAATAAAATAACAATTTAACCAAAAATCACATCATACCAAAGATATTTGTACCAGAATGTTTATTGCAGCCCAATTCATAATTGCTAAGTCATGGAAGAAGCCCAGGTGCCCATCGATCCACGAATGGATTAATAAATTGTGGTATATGTACACCATGGAATATTATGCAGCCTTAAAGAAAAATGGAGACTTACCTCTTTCATGTTTACATGGATGGAGCTGGAACATATTCTTCTTAGTAAAGTATCTCAAGAATGGAAGAGAAAGTACCCAATGTACTCAGCCCTACTATGAGACTAATTTAGGGTTTTCACATGAAAGCTATAACCCAGTTACAACCTAAGAATAGGGGGAAGGGGGAAAGGGAGGGGAGGGAGGGGGGAGGTGGGTAGAGGGAAGGGGATTGGTGGGATTACACCAGCGGTGCATCTTACAAGGGTATATGTGAAACTTGGTAAACGGTCTGTGAAGCTAGTGAATGATGCCCCATGATCATATCAATGTACATAGCTATGATTTAATAAAAAAAAGAAATGATGCCCCATGATCATATCAATGTACATAGCTATGATTTAATTAAAAAAAAAGAAAAAAGAATAACAATTTACATTCAAAATTTTCTGTCTAATCATTTGATCCAGTTATCTCACTTCTAGGAATCTGTCTCAAAGATACACTAGAGTGCATACACACACACACATACACACATACACACACACAAATGGCCAGATCAAAGACCAGTAGAAAGGAGCATCTCTAAAGCCCTGACTATAGTCTCCCCAAACCACAACCCTCTAAAAGGAAACAGGAATTCTTGAGGAAATGGCCAATTTCAGATTTGGGGTGGGAAATGTACAACATGAACTGGGAACAAAGAAGCGGTTAAAGACTGCTAAGCCAAAGAGGATCAGGAGTCTGCCTGAGGAAGCTTCCTCAGGGCAATTTGAGTATCAATAAAAATAGTAATTGGAATGGGTTTAAGTGTACAAAGTATAATATATATGTATATGTATTATATTTACATTTTGAGTTATTACACATTCCAAGAGAAAAGTCCTATCAATATAAACAATAATAGAACAGACTAAAACACACACACACATACTTTTTTTGGTATGTGGATCACTTCTGGATCAAATGTACAATTTTCTGTTAGGATGAGATATTGAATGAGACATTATTTAATTTGTCTTTACAACTAGATTATTCCACACTTGAGATGAAACTCCTAGTTCTAATACTCTAAGGTCTGGCAAGTTGTGTTTATCTTTCTTGCTTTTTACTAAGTCATAAACTTTCTGAGTTATTCTACTCTGAAGTCAGAATCTAACTTTTGCGGACATTCCCCTACACCTGTACCCCTCCTTTAAATTTTTTTTTAATTTCAAAATATTAAGAGGGTTAAATGTTTTCGTTACATAGATAGCCTTATGATGCTGTGGTCAGAACCACAGGTGTGCCTGTTTTGATTACCGTCTCTTCTAAGCAAGACATTAATAAAGTGAGAATTTCGATGGAAAGGAAAATAGAAGAAAACAAGGAATTTGTGTCTTTTTCAGTATGATATTCTTGATAGTGCCTGCCGCAGAGCATGTGCCCATAAATATGTATTCAATGACTGAATTAATGAATGAGTGGAGTGGATAAACTCTAGGATAATCTGGAGCAGAGAAGTGCCTGAGTGAGTCTTGAGTGAGAAGTAGACGTGTGTGGGTGTGCGCTCACATGTCTGTCTGTTTTGTATGGTTTTGTTTACAAAAAAAGATAAACTTTTCATGTGTGTCATTATTGTCCTTCTGAAACAAACAAGTGCTATCTTGGAATACTAATCTTAGCTCATGCTGATAACATTCCTCAACATTCAGATTAGAATTGAGCAGAGATTTCTCCCTGTACTGCTCATTACACACAAAACACTTCAAGCCGTGATTCTTTTTTCCTTCTCTTCTTGCAAAGAACGGGTGGGTATTTACAGGAACCATTATATCTTTGGCAACACAGTATATTAAGCTTCAACTAGCAAGAAGAATAGCAGGACTGGTAGTTCAAGCAAAGAATTACACAAGACCTGGGTTTGGGGAATGTACTTTAAAAATAGAGGAGGGGTGGAGATTTACTGAAAATAATGTATCCCTCCCTCCAAGCTTAGTGCTTTATTGTACTTCAATAAAAACATAATTCAATCAAAACATTTTTTATAACCCAGATTTAAGAAGTAAGGAGACTGTGGTAATGTTTGTGGAATGTGGTAGAAGCCTGGCACTTGATTCTCTTCTCAGTGTGCCTGAAATAGTTGACATCATCTGCTACCCTTTGAGAGGCATTTAGGAAGCAGGATTTTAGGGTCCAGAATGTTGAATGAGGCATACCCTTTGCTGCCAAAGACAAACTGAACACGGACTTTCCATGGCAAAAGGTTATCACCATCTGTGTTATATCAAGCCTCTGATTAGCTTGTATAAATATCTGGCAGGGAAGTAAGCTCCTCTTGTCCAGCAATAGTCATTAGAATGATAAAAATGCAGGGTTGTGTAATAGTGTTCTAACACCCGAGATCCATCACCATTACACAAGACTGCATCCCCCAGCACCCACCCCAAGTTAGGCCACAAGAGAGCTGTTTTGAGAAAACGGTCTTGAAAGAAAAAAAAAGAGTGGTTGCAACAAATCCTGTGTAGAGATAGTATTTGTGGGCTTGTGGGCTTCATTAATTAAACTATATGCAGGTACAAAATCAACCACAACACAGTCTTAGCTACAATGACCCGCTGGGACCAGCCTTGAACTGAGGATGCTAGCTGGAGAAGCTAACAAGTCATTTTTAAAGAATTTGATACCGTGAACTAAAACCTACGGTCCTCCAAGGAGCAGCAAATGAATAAATTGCATTAGTGTTTCAACTTGTGTGGCACATGTATTTTTCCTTTGTTAGGAAACAATCAGTACAGACAAGATATCATAAGCTACTTTTAAGCTTCACTGGCAAATTCTAAAATTTCACCATGCTTTGTCCATTGCCCAGTTAATATTTTTGATTTGAATGCTCAGGTATCTTCAGTTGGAAGCACGTTGATTTTATATTTTTGGTTATTATTTGTGGGAAAAGAAGTTACTCTGTCGGTTCATCATTTTCTGGACTTCAGATATTCTAGTCCTTTCTCACCTCATTCTACTTTTGAATTTGGTGAGACTATCTCAAGTTTTCTTCTGTATCACTGTTTTGGTTTTATGCAGTGTTATTTTCTCCCTTCTACTAATTAAAAATTAATCCTGGCACTGCATTCTCCTTACAATACTCTCCTTATTACAATAATTCTTTCTATTACTCGGTTCTCTATTCCTTTCAGCTTCTCAGCCAGTTTTGTTTTAATTTCAGTCTATTGTTTATTCCCTGATTTGTCTTCGCCATTTCAGCGTTTTTATTTGTATATGTTAAATGCATGTAACAAATGCTTTCTAGGATTTAGTTCTGGGGTTTTTATAGAGAATTCTCATACTCTGTATCTATAGTCTATCTTTATTTTAGTGAGCAGAAAATTTTCAAGAACGCCAGATGTAGTTATGGGTTTTTATTCTGGCTTTTCCTCATCCACGAATGAAAGAGCACATCCGGTCGTAGTGTTTGCAGTAAACAACCGGGTAGATGAGTGTTACCGTTCGTGGCTGTAAAACTTGCTATTTCTATTACTGTTAAAACAAACCGATAACCTATTCAAGTGTTCAGTGGAGAGAGATAAAAATAAGCCATCCCCTGTGTCAGTTTGAAAACAGAGGGCGTGGGTCAGCAGTGTCCACCAGAACTTCTGTGAGAATTGACATGTCACCTGTTCTGTTCCATGGAGTAGCCTATTGCCGCACGTGAGAGCATCAACTGAGGAATTGCATTAATGATTTTACTTAATTTTAGTCAACTTAAATTTAAATAGATACACGTGGCTACGGACTACAATAATCAAAAGTGCAAGTCAAAATAGACGCGTGCTCAATGGAAAATCAACTTGAGGATTTAGAAAAGTGCATAACTTTATACCAAAACAAAAAGAAGATAAGCATGATAAAATGGTGCTTGCATCACCAGGATTTAGAAAGTCAAAGCCTCTAGAAAAACAAAAGCTGGAAGCTGTAGAAGAGAATAGGCTAAGACAGAAAAAGGGATGCGTAGGGAAAGAAAAATCTGATGAAAAAGTAATGCAGGAAAACTCATAATAAGACAGAGATCTACAAACGATGCACCCTGCAGCCTTCCTAACTTAACTTACACTCTCGGTGCACAAATAAGGGCTCCCTCCTCCTGTTTTAAAGAGACAGTGTATCATACATGGCACCATAATCTAGCCAGGCGTCCTCAAACTTTTTAAACAGGGAGCCAGTTCACTGTCCCTCAGACCGTTGGAGGGCCGGATTATAGTTTAAAAAAAAAAAACAAAAAAACCATGAACAAATTCCTATGCACACTGCACATATCTTTTTTTGAAGTAAAAAAACAAATTGGGGACAAATACAATTCACAGCGCTTCATGTGGCCCACGGGCCGCAGTTTGAGGACGCCTGAGATTCTAGCCTGTCTTCAAAGTCTGAAATCTGGAAGTAATCTTACATCTTCTTTCTGACTTTTCATATTTAGTAACCATCCAGACCTTTACATGTCACCTTTGAATTATCTTATTACCCCAGCCTTGGTTGAGAAACTTCAGTCCTTCAGTCTGCACTTTCTTTTTTTTTTTTTTTAAGAGACAAAGTCTCACTTTGTCGCCCTCAGTGGAGTGCTGTGACATCACAGCTCACAGCAACCTCCAGCTCTTGGGCTTAGGCGATTCTCTTGCCTCAGCCTCCCGAGTAGCTGGGAGTACAGGCTCCCACCACAACGCCCGGCTATTTTTTGGTTGCAGTTTGGCTAGGGCCGGGTTTGAACCCACCACCCTCAGTATATGGGGCCAGCGCTCTACTCACTGAGCCACAGGCACTGCCCAGTCTGCACTTTTAAAAATCAAGAGTTCTTTTGAACATCTCTAGCGGAAGCTGCTCTTCTTTCAAATCCATTTTCGGATCTGCCATCAAAATTGTCTTTCTGAAATTCTGATCAGGTCATGTTTTTAAACTTCCAATATGTTCTCTCTGTCTACAAAATAAAGTCCGAGCTTTTTTAGATGGCCTTTTACTATCTAGTCCTAAATAACCCTTCAGCCACATCCCTGTTTCTTGTCTACTTCCTCCGTCCATCTCTTGTGCTCCTTGTGGATATGCCAGTCTGTTTGGGGATTCTAGAATATACTATACTTTCTCGATGTTTGCTCAGCTTGAAAGTTCTTAACAACTCTTTCCTATCTCCTACCTTGTCCTCCTCTGCCTTTTACTAGTTCTTCAAAACAAACTCAGAGTTCCTCTCCTCTTTGACACTTTCCCAAATTCTGCTGGGTATGAAATAAATGCACCTCAGTGGTCCCACTCACATTCAGCTGTACTAATTATAGTCAATTATTGTAACTACTAAAGTTAATGTTTATAGGTCTGACTGTAACTCAAGCTAGATGGCAATGCATTCACTGTATGGCAAGGAATGAATCTTATATTTTCACTCTATTGATGGTAAAAAATATCTATGAAATAAGAGAATGAAAGAATAAATAAACACCTCAATTCTCACTAGCTATATGCCCAACAGGCAAAACAAACTAATAAATTCTAGCCCAAAAACTATCTTTACAGTAAACCCTATTCTGCAATTATGCAGTAAAAACTCTTATAAATATTGTACTTAAATTTATTTCCCCCAAACCACATTGAACTTCTATTATATATGAGGTACTGTGCTAGGGATTTCTAATTGTACTATTTGATGGCATAAGAGAACCATTAATTACAAATGAACAACAAGAAAAAAAGCCCAATAATGACAGTATAGTTGGAGAAAGTATTCTGCAGTAACTGAGATTTCTTATTATTATAAGACTGTATTATAAGTCAATCACATTTAGTATGTTTCATTAATTTTAACTATTTACTTAGGCTTCATAGATTGAAAGTCTGGAAGGAAAAAAAATGTTGGCTCTAGTAATATTTAGGCTATTTATTATAGTCTAGCCAAGTCACAGAAGAACCAAAGGGTCAAAGAAGAGTTCAATGTCAGATTTATGGTCAGAGAGGCTTTCCACCCACATACATGCTTGAGTTATAAACATGGACACAAATCATTCTGAAAGGGACCCATAGGGACAGTACATCAAACTGGGAAATGGTTTGCACAGGGGTTAACGAGTAGCAGACTTAATTAAGACGGTAAAAAACCTCAACAGAGGGCTGCGCCTGTGGCTCAGTGAGTAGGGCGCAGGCCCCATATGCCGAGGGTGGTGGGTTCAAACCCAGCCCCGGCCAAACTGCAACAACAAAAAAATAGCCGGGTGTTGTGGCGGGCGCCTGTAGTCCCAGCTGCTCGGGAGGCTGAGGCAAGAGAATCACATAAGCCCAAAAGCTGGAGGTTGCTGTGAGCCGTGTGACGCCACGGCACTCTACCAAGGGCAGTAAAGTGAGACAGAGTTTCTACCAAAAAAAAAAAAAAAACCTCAACAGAACCAACACTCAAAAGACCCAACAAGTTTCTAACAATGCCAAATTCCACTATTTAAAATAAAGTTACACAGGGAATAAAGAAAAATCTGAATAGCGAAAGTAAACTCATCATAATTCAAATGAAAATTAGAGGTTAAATAACTAACATATTAGCCAATTCACTACAAGAAAAAAATCAAATTCCACTCTATTTCTAATATTGTTATGAATAACTTTATAAAATGATTTCAGTTGCAATGTTAAATTCCTATACAACATGACCGAGTAGAATTTAGCCCCCAAAGTCAAAGACACTAAAGAATTTATTCATGTGTCACACCAAGAGGTCAAAGAAGACAATGGCCCAAATATTAGTTGGTATTTGGACGTCAGTTTATGATTTTACAAACGAATTAGGCAAAGAACAGAGAGGTGTTCATGTAATGCGACAAAAAGAGCCATCAGGAACCAGTGGCCAAAACCATTCCTGAAGCATCCTCATCAAATTCAGGAACAAGGCAAGAACGCCCATCTCATTGTGTGAGAAAATTTTCATTATCAGACTTTGAAAATAAAAATGTGTGCTTTTAAGACATATTTCATGTTATTATACTGGCACATACACATGTGTAGAGTAAGAGACAAAAACTTTAATAGCTATATTTGTCTGCTTTATCTTAAACTATCAATGGGTATATTACTTCCAGAATAAGGTAAAGAAGTAAAAATTACCTTGAGAGAAACACTTGCAAAAGGAAGTTAGTAAAGACTTCCTGGTCACCCCTAAATTAAGGGTATTTTCAGTTTTAAGATAAAAAGTTACAAAGGGGAAAAACAATTTACAGAAGATGTCTCAGCCACTCTTGGTTGTTCATCAGGGTCAGATGGACCCTTCGTTAACTTAACCAAGTGGGGGAATTCCTGGAAGCAGCTAGGAATATCCCTTCCAAGCCAAAAAAGCAGGGAGATGAATTGGGCCTCAAGAGGAGCTGTAGCCAGGACAAGGCAAGCTGGTAGGAAGCACGTGGCTCCTCTGTCCAGCCTCCCTTTCGTTTGCTTCTGGAGTGACACAGTATGCTGTCACAGCTTCTCTTTGCACATCTTCCTTGTGTTGATGGAGTTTCCAGGGTTCTCTGTGCCCAGTGTCAACTCTGTGTTCCCTATCTACTGATAAAAAACAAACAAAAACTTTCAGGGCTCTTTGTGCCTTCATCCAGATTCCTAGGAGAATGAATATAAATGATCCATCTCAACGTCTGGACTGCCACCTATAATCCAAACAGAAAGAAAGTGATGACCCTCATGAGAGGGCAAGGGACTGAGGAGGTAGGCTGGGGGTGACTCTCGGTGAAAGTGGTGGTTGAGTGACATCGTCTCCAAAAAAAAAGATATGAGCTATGAAGAGAAGAAAGAACTTAGTGCTGTGTTTAGGCTCAGCCAGTAGAAAATTGTTTTGGAAATCTGTCAGGTCAAATTGTTCTTCCCAAAGAACACCAAAATGCCAGGAAACATGCGGAGATTGGGAGAATTTAAGTGTAAAAATATTCCTGAGAAAGTAGGAAAAATGTTAGTTATGATTCAAAACTGTTAAAACTAAGAAATAATGTCTTCTTACCAGGTATTTTAATAATAACCATAAAGGAAAAGTTTAGCAGGAGTTTAGAATATATGAAGGAACAGAAAATCTCATTGTTATTTTGCAAATATTTGGGCTTCAGCAAAAACCCAACAATGGAACTCTTCAAAAAGTCAAATATATTTCAAATCAAATCTGACAGAGAGAGGATTCAAAGGGGTAGAGGTTAAAGGGAGATTTTTAAGTTCATGAACTTACTGTATATTTTATTTGTTATAGTTATCTTAAATTCATCAAAACACATTTAATTTGTGATATTTATTAGCATTCCAAATAAATAACATTTGGAGATTTGTTTTATTTCCTTTTTTCCCTGTTTGGTATATATTAGTATGAATGACCCCATCAAATAACTATTACGGACTAAAGAGTCTGTGTTTCTTGTCATTAAAAAATTCAAATTAAACCCCAAATAATTGAGGGTCAAGTTTTATTCATCGATTAGATTTATTATATGGATTTAAATGTTCAGTCTATGTCTATAGTAATATGCCTTATCCTCCAAAGGTATTGCCTTTAAAATTATTTTTAATAACATCTAGTCTATGATGGATTAAATAATTCTCATAATTTAATTACATGCCCTCTCTTATATCCCTGACAGTATTCCTTAAATACTCATTGAAATATGCAAATGAATCTGGTTCATTACCTACCATCCTTGAAGAAATACTGTTCTTCAAAACATGAACATGGAGCTGATTGATAGAACAAGGGTTTTCTTCCTAGGTGAAAAAAAAACCTACTAATATAGTCAAAGGGGAAAAATTCTTTTCCTTTTGTGAAATGGGATAGCATATTAAAAGAACGGGAATATACGAGGCAGGGGAACACAGAATCTCCCAGACTAGGGTAAACTGACTATAGGTCGAGGAGCAAGTTTTGTACTGAGATTTAAAGCATATGAATTACAAACCAGTTTAGGCCGTTTGATTGTTTCAGAATAGGACTTTGGGTCGCCTAGAATTAAAAATTGATTTCTGCTTGAATCACCATTTTATTTTAACAAAAGGTGGGAGATTGAGTGCTGACTTTGGATTAGAGGAACCCACACATTAAGAAGATTAGATATAAAGGACAAAGGTTGGAAAATATCTTGCAAGTAGAAGATAAGAACTCCTACCACCTCAGTGACTTGGTCTCTGTCATGATCAGTAGCGACATCAGTTAAGGCACAGGAGGTGGGAGATGACAGCTGCTGTGATTATATCATGTAAGCGTGGCAGCTGACAGCTAATTCCCTGGACTGAGAGGGGGAGGAGTGATGATCATCTGCAATCATCAGGCACTTTCTAGAGTGTCCATTCAAACGACAATGTCCAGTTAAAGGCCATACCACCCTGAATGCACCTGATCCCATCAAATGACAATCTCCAGATGTTGCCTCCTTTTAGCCCTGACTTTGCTCCAGTCGGCCTTCTGCTTGGTCATCGTGCACCCAAGGCCTCATGGCTGCCCTCTCTGCCTCATGCCTGTGCAATGTGGCGCCTACTAGATCTTCTGACTACGTGGCATACAGGTGGTTAAGAATTTAGACTGTCACCCAGACTGCCTGGATTGGAATCCTCTTCCCTCAGGCATAATAATAATAACCTAACCAAGGAGGCTTGCTGTTGTGAGGATTTTATGAAATCAGACAGGTGAAGTGTGTAGGGTGACGATCAGTGATTACTCATCGACGGCTGCTTTGATGATCATTCCAGAAAAAGAGTTCCAAAATTGCTTTGAAGGGTGGACTAGGTGCTGGCGTCAGCGCACATACCCTCCTTCCTAAAGGGAGTACTTCAAAGGTGACCATAGTGATATTCATCAATGAGCACGTGGCTCTTTTTCTAGGTGAGTTCGCAAACTTAATTGGCAGACTTACTAGGTTTGCTTCCTTGATCACATTTTGGGGGAAAAGAAGGTGGCGATCCACACCTGTCTGAGATTCCTCTCTCTACTTTATATTGGTCTCATGGGAAAGTTATCTGAAAGATGAATTTGCTAAAATTCTCCCACCACTTAAAAATCCGAGCATCCACTGAATATTCTTTTAAGATCTTAAATGAGTTGTTTTAGTTATTTGTAACAGAAAAAAATCAGAGAAACACACTACAATCCTTGCTATACTGAAATTGAAGATACAAAAGTTAAATCTTTTCAAAAACGCTAAGGTTATGATGAATACCATTTGCTAGATCCTGTAGGAGATACAAAGTCAAATAAGATATGATCTCTATCCTCAACGAGCAGACAGAAGATAAGATACGCTGCAAAAGAGCTGTGTGTCATGTAGGTCTGTAATTTCGTTACCTATTGAAGATATTTCCCTACCGAATTTCTCTGCACTTTGGGGAAATACCAAACAGGTGAATACAGATAACTCTGCAAAATTCCTGAAAGGATGTATACCGCTGTGACCTCAGCCATCTGTGCCTACTAAACTTTAATATTGGGTCTTATGCCTTGAACCTGTGGGAGAAAGAGGAGGTTTTGATAGAGAAGGAGTGAAAGGAAATAAAAAGCAACCCCTTGGTGCTTTCTGTGTTTATGGGCAAACGCCGGGCAAGGGACGCGGTCTTTGGAGAACTCTCCGTAGTTCCTCAGGCCTCACTTCCCGCACTACACTCAGCTACTCCTTACTGCTGGAGTTCTCTCATTAGTAGACAATGCAATGATCAAGTTGAGCTATTGTCCCAATTTCTTCTTGCCCATTGAAAAGTCTCCCATCCTTGCTTTGCTAAGCTGACAGGGCAGGCTGCTCCTGCAGCCACAGACTGTGGACGCCTCCTTTCAGACCAGATGTCCCACGCCAGGATCTGCATCTTTGCCTAGGGGCTTTCTCAGGTGCCCAGGAACCACTTTGCCTACTTGTAGGGGAAGTAAGAGTGACAGAGAATTAATGTGCTCCAGGGAGTGACCCTCAAGGGTGACCTATGTGAGGTGATCTGAGGTGATCTACAAACGCCTGAGACATTTGGCCCTTCAGCTGTGAAACTTCTAAGGCCTGACTTCCATACTGCTCCCTAGTGTTCCCCAGCTGAGTGAAGTATGAGCTACCTTCCCGTGTTCTTGCTGGCTGCCTGGCTTTCCTTGTCTCCTGTCCCTGATCTCCACCGAGCATTTCCTAGAATCCACTCCTAAACAAGTCATTGAGACCCCAACCCTAATCTCAGGTTGTGCTTCCAGCAGAATCTCAACTGAGACTTCTTCTCCATAACGAGGTAGAAGGGCAAATCAAGGCTCCTGCCCAAGTACATTTCCAGTGTGTAGAATGGTGGTCTCCTTTCGCTCAGCTGCTGGAGAGGGCAAGCACCAGGTGAGGGCCGGGAGAGGTTTGTCTTTCACTGTGAGCACGGCTCTTCCCAAAGCCCAAGGTCCTGCTGCCCACCCTGCGCTCTGACTGTTTCTCTCTCGTTCCTCAGTTCTCTGTTTATATAAATTAGAGTTAGGTGCCAGATTCAGGGAGATGGTGTGATGGATTTTGTAGCACCGGTTCCGCATGGTATCTGTGAACACTGAGGAAACATACCCTTTCCAATTGCTGGTGGCTGTCAATAGAATGTGGACTACTTGGTGCTCTTTAGTTCGAGCTGTGGTCCCTGGTGCCAAATCAGGGACAACAGAGAAAATCCCACATGCACCCATGGCAGATACTTTCTTAAAATACTGTTGTTGTTGTTGTTGTTTTTTAAATGCAGATTGATATGAGGGTACACACATTTAGGTTACATTGTTTTCATTTCTATGGTAAAATTCAAGTTGTAGTTGAGCCCTTCACCCCGGGGGCCTGGTGAACACCCTCACATCGTGCATATTAGGTGAGATCCTGCCATAAAATACAGGTTTTTACTAATTAGATACAAATAGCCTAAAGTTTGGTAATGCAGAAATAAATGATAGAAAATTCCAAAGAGAATGGCCTCAAATCATCACTTTTGGAGCAACATTTAAAACCCAAGTATGCATATTGTGAAGAAAAAGTTGACTAGAAGAGAGAAATCTTGACTAGAAACAGGATTGTGAAAAACACAGATAAGCAATTAAAATGGGCTCCATTCCCCTTCTAAGTCCACTTCAGATTCATTGGAAAAGGTAAAGCCTATAAAATGGTACTAAAATTGATGAAGGCTTATTCGACTGATATGACTAAACTGGCGTAGGTCAAAATGAGTGAGCTAAGTTAAAGAGATGCCCATATCAAAAGATCTACCAAACATGCTTGAATGTGGCTGCTCCGTCTACAGCCATAAGCTAAAGAACGCCTTTGCCTCTATAAGACAAATACCACAATAAAAAATGAAGCTTGAAAGCTAGAGAAGGAGAATTAATTGTGGGAAATAGATCTTTTCGTGCAACTATTTCATTTACAATAGGGAATGGCAGAGTTTTAGAAAACATCTTTCTTCCCTGGAATCTTCTTTGACGAGTACTACCAGTGAGACTACGGGAGGCTGAAGAGAGTGACTCAGTGTCCCTGTCTTTGTGGACAAACCCAAGGAAGGCCATGGTCTCCTCAGCAAGGTGATGGAGTCAGTTATGCCCACGACCTGCAGTCTCCACACCCTGCTCTGGGTCGGTTCTTGGCCACTGGGCTCCTCTCCTTGGGGAATATCATCATGGCTTGCCCAGCAGTGAAACATCCACTGTTCCTGTGTGCAGATTTGTCTGTGACTCTGGATTCTTAAAATCCAGTGTGAGATAAGAGAGAGGAACAGCTGGGGTAAAGAACAGGGTCCAATCTGAGACCATGGCCCAACTCTGACAGATTCCAGGCCACAGCATGGGCATTTGGCAAAAGAAAAGAGTGAGATGGTTTCATGTCAATTTCCTGACAGTGAGCTAAAGCATCATTTCATTGCTTAGGGCCGGGCTATATGGCCAGACAGAAGGTAAAATTCTCATGAATATGTAAAATAAAAGCTGGGGCTTTAAAGGATTTTTACACTTAAGACCAATCACTTCAGGCTATGCCTCCAGAAGTCCCAAAGGTATGTCACCTTTCAATTACCTTTGCCTGGGTAAGACAATGGTTATTTCCCTTCCTAGTAAGTGTTCATTACATTACAGCTAATTTTTCAAATATGGAAGAAAGTCTACCACCATACCACCTTGAACGTGCCTGATCTTGTCAAATGCAGAAGAACAGATATATTTAAATAGGTAAATATATCTTCCCTGGAGATCACTATTAATATTTGAAAGTTTTCTTCCCTTTTTTTTCTTTTTTTGTTCTGTAAGTGCTTATAAAATTAAACTTACATTCTATAAAGAATTTTACGTACTAATGGTAAACACAAAGGAGTTTCACCTTATTTAATACATTTGGAGAATTCACTGTCACTGAATGGTCTTTTAAAATATGATTTAATTGACTGTAACACATGCCAGTGTGGATATGTCATTACAGTATTAAACTCTTCCTGAGTTGTTGGATATGGCTTCTATCTGTAGCTTGTGTGTGAAGTGTCGTCCATCAGAGTTACCCTCTGGTCCCCCTACACTTCCATTTCTAACTTCCCCTGGGGAGAAGGGGCTTCCCTAGCTCCCTCTTCCTCTTTACAGGGGGCCTAACTTTTACAGTGGTGGATCCCCATGCAGGTGCCATTGATTTGCCTTGTACTTCCCATTCCCTGGGAGGCAAGTCTGTCTAATGTGGAGATTCAGTATTAGGAAGCTGTGTTCTCCATTATCAGAAGACCACAGCGTGTTTGATTTTCCACCTGCCTTTTCTGTTGTATAACTCAATTGATCTAGAACTCAGGAGAGGTAAAGAAAGGTGAAATTTCTTGGGCCCTCCCAAACCACAGCCATATTGTCTCTAAATTGTTCCTATTCCAAATTGACTAAATATACTAAAGGTAATACTTGGGTGAAACTTTATTTTACAGAGATTTTGATGATCTCAGATTATTTTCTTATAAAAAATTCCTTGCTGAGTAAATACTTAGTTTTCAGAGTTCTACTGTTATTTCAAACATACTGACGAATTTACCTTATTGCTCTAGAAACGTGTTGCCACTTCCTTAATTATATACAAAATTGTGAAGGTTCTGTGTTTCGAAAAAAGAGTCTGTGAAGAGGGGGATCTTAACGATATGAGGAAAGGGGGAATACTTGCTGAAAGGTTTACCTTTCTAAGGAAAGGGACCTTTATTCTGATACATGAAAGGAAATGAGGCCAAATGCAGATGCACAAAAGTTTATAGGTGGAACTAGTGAAAATTTGAGAATTTATATCTAAAAAAATTAGAAGTGGATGCATTTTAATCACAGACACATATATACATTTCAAATACCATCTCTGAAATTAAAAACAAACAAACATCTGTTGCATTAGCAACCGGTACATCTTATATCTGGATGCTATAGAAAATAGTCAATAAAAATTGAGAGCATGAAGAGTGCTCCTGCAGAAAGTCAGAAAAGCACCTCAAACACATGGACTTCAAAATATATTTCATAGAACTCTAGCTAGCTTACTAAGTACATCTACTGTACTTAGTTGATACTCAATCATGAATAAGTCCTGCTAAGAACCTTCTTTACAACTTTTCCTCTATTGATCCTGTAGGAATTAAATCCTTCCCGAATTTCAAACTACATCCATTCAGATGAAGCAAAGTAACTATCACTAGTTCAATATATGAGGTAGCAGGAATCTATACTCAAGTTTACAGCTTTCACATTCAGGGCAGCTATGGGAAAAATATGTGCTCTGAATTTGAAAACAACATTATTGCTTCATGCTTTACAAAAATAAGTTATCAACTTCTTGAATGCTCTCATGAGAAAGACAGATAGATAGCAAGGAAGATTAATCTTTTAATACTCTTTTCATAAAGATTTAGAAGAAAATGTATGCTGTTTTGCATATTTCATTTTTTGTTGACTAGTATTCATTTCAAGTGAAACAGGTAACAGCATTCATATGCTACAAATCGTACAGAGTGTTTCCCACTCACCGTTGGCCTCCAAAGCAGAGCAGGTTACTGTATATAAGGAGACTAGGCTGGAAATCCCTTCTTCATATGGCAAGGGGACATTTAGAGAACAATCTTAAAAATCTATGGGAAAGGTGGATGAAATACATAGCAAGGAAATTCCTTTTATTATAGAGGTCTCTTAACCTGGCAGCTTATTCTAGAAAAGCCAAAAAAGAATCATGTTTCCCTAAGAAATGTTCATTTGTGTTTACCAAATTGACAATTAAATATTAATTTTATTTTTTGGTATGCAATGTTTTTCTGTCACGCTCAGTATAATATTTTATTTATAAGCGAATGCCATGCTATGTAGAAACCTCTAGCTTCTGGGAAACTAATATAAGAATATTAATTTGCCAATAGTTAAATGTTGCTTAGGAACTTTAATAGTTTTCATTAAAAGAAATATAATCTAGCATAAGGACTCAGGTATTTTTTAGCTGGACAAGTCCTGACTCTTCCATCTTGATCTTGGTCTTGTCAGTGCTATTTGAGAAAGAAATAGAGGTGGGGAGGGCAGGTGTGGTGGCTCACGCCTGTAATCCTAGCACTCTGGGAGGCCGAGGCAGGTGGATTGCTTGAGCTCAGGAGTTCGAGACCAGCCTGAGCAAAAGCGAGAGAAAAACTGAGGCAAGAGGATTGCTTGAGCCCAAGATTTGGAGGTTGCTGTGAGCTATGACACCATGGCACTCTACCCAGGGTGACAGCTTGAGACTCTGTCTCAAAAAAAAAAAAGAAAAGAAAAAGAGAGAGAAGGATTTCTAGTCATTTCCCTATGGCAAAGACTGCTGGTTACTCCTTAAGACTGCTGGTTACTCCTTAGCATCCATTCTCTCCTTCAGCAATAAAGCTATACAAATCTAAGAGTGAGCATGAACCAAAGTTTCACCAGTGATATCTAAGGAGCAGCACCACGTGGATTGCTCCAGAGTCTCCCTACAGGGAGTGGAACAGTTTTTGCCTTTTCCTGCTTCCTGACATCTGGGATGAGCCCCTACTGGTAGGACCTCTAACAGCCACTTTAGACCTGCAGATGGTGGAACAGAGCTGCAAGGAGGGATCTGGGTCCATGCAGACCTGTGAGCTCTGAATTTTCTACTCATAGCTTGAGAGAGAAGTAAATGTCTATCATGTTTAAGCCAGTGGTACTTCAGATTTTTCTGTTACATCCAGATGAACCTACTCCTAGCCCCTTCATTTTTTCTAGTTTATACCATCTGGAGCAGTGATTTTCAACCAGTGTGCCATGAGAGGATCTTAGGTGTGGTGCAAAAAAATTTAAAGATCATTAATTAAATTATTTTTGAAAGAAGTTCAAAGTGCAGTAAGTATATTCTTATTTTTACTCTTTTGTTTTGATCAACATCATTTAAGTGTGCTGTGGAAGTTTAACTGTAGGTTCAAGTGTGCTATACGATTAAAAAAAAAAAAAAGGCTGAAAAACATTACACTGATGTAGAAGGTTTATACCATCTCAGCCTCCCCTAATGATTGTTCCATGTTAGGCCCTGGAATAGCAATCAAGGACCACAAAATGAAATTCCAAATGCCACATGGGGACTTTGATGAACTGAAATAATACAAACCCAGAATTTTGCTAACGGTTTGTCAAGAGTAAGCCAAAAAGTTGAATTTTATTTTATTATTGTTTTATTTTTTGAGACAGAGTCTCACTATGTCACCCTCAGTAGAGTGCTGTGGTGTCACAGCTCACAGCAGCCTCAAACTCTTGGGCTTAAGCGATTCTCTTGCCTCAGCCTTCCAAGTACCTGGGACTACAGGTGCCTGCCACAACGCCCGGCTATTATTTTGGTTGCAGTTGTCATTGTTGTCTAGCTGGTTTGGGCTGGTTTTGAATCTGGCACCCTTGGTGCATGTGGCCGGCACCGTAACCACTGTGCTACAGGCACCGAGCCAAAAGTTGAATTTTTTGACATGCTGTCTCCTTGGGATTAAAAATATAAAGCCATGTTTTATGTTCTCTGGGTAAGACTGTTCAGTTTTTCAGCTTGTATAACATGTTAGCAGTCCTGAGAATGGGATTCCCTGACTCCCCCTAGCTCTTCATGCAACTCCCAGAGGTATTATAGTAAACTATGGGCTGGGGGAGAGCAGGTGACAAATCAGAAGGCTGGATCTATTTTCTTTGACGTCTCTACCTAACTTTTATTAGTCTCTGTTGCCTTTACTTTAGAATTGAGATAAAAATCAGAATACAAATTCTGTAAATCTGTGTAAATTACAATCACTTTACAAATTAAAGGTCTATCTAGCCAAGAATAAATGTATTTAACAATTTTACTTTATGGTCACTATTAACGGGAATATCCTTTGGCACATTTATATCATTAGGTCATTGGTGGAGAATTTTCTACCCTTTAACCACAGCTGTGAAGAGGGACAAGCCAGTCTGCCCTTCCCACGCATATTGACCAAACACAATATAACACTGGCGGTAATAACCAACAATGGTAAGTGACTTGAAAAGCAGCAGCAGAATGCCTCTTACTACATTCCATGGTGTCCTGTACATAGGAAATAGCTGAACAAACAAAATTCAGGCACGTGCTAGAGAAAGAAAAAGTTTGAATTTGACACTTGATGATTATTTGCTCACTTTCCAAATTAAGAATTTCAGCACCACTTTTTGCATGGGAAATATACATGAGGCCTGGATCTATTTTGCACACTGAGGATTCATTTAGTCATCATTCATTCATTCATTGTATCCCATTCCATGCATACTTCTAAAGTCCGGGAAGTGTGAGAAGAGCTTCCTACATAAGACCAAGGCCAATATGAGAATTGTTTAAAACTTTAAGAAGCACAGAAGAGGGTAGATTTCCAGAGTTCATGTAAAAATATATCTCTTCAGCATTGAGAAAGAACTTAATCTGCTGTAATAGTGAACAATTCTTTTTTTTTGAGACAAAGTCTCACTTTGTTGCCCCAGGCTGGAGTGTTGTGGCATCAGCCTAGCTCACAGCAACCTCAAACTCCTGGGGTCAAGAGAGCTTGCCTTAGCCTCCTAAGTAGTTGGGACTGCATGCACCTACCACAGCATCCAGCTAATTTTTCTATTTTTAATACAGACAGGGTGTTGCTTTTGCTCAGGCTGGTCTTGAACTCTTAAGCTCAAGCAAGGCTCCCACCTTGGCCTCCCAGAATGCTAAGGTTACAGGTGTGAGCCACTGCAACTGGCTCAGTGAGTAATTTTTGACATCTAAATCACGCTCTGAGTTGGGAACTGCAGAGGTATGAGGACCTCTACCCCTTCCTACAGGAAAGAAAAACCCAAACTTTTCTTATTTCTTTAGCACTGGAGCCATCAAAAAGACCACAGCAAAATGTGCAAATACCATTATTAGTCTCTTGTATGGGAGAAAAACCCCAAACTTATCCTAATTTTGTTCAGCAGGGTTTTGATATAGCGGCATCTCACACATCTTCAGGTTTTATTAGAAAACATAAAAGCCAATCCTTTCTTCCCATGAGGCTGAGAGGAGATTACGCGCCAGGTAAAGGTGTGAATGGGTACCAGTCTGAATACATAATGGAGGACGCTCTGTCCTTGAAGGTAGAAGGGCTTCCACACATCAAGTCCAAGTCCTCTGGCCACGCAAAGCTTGCATTTTTGGCAAGACAGCACATTCCCCACCAGTGTATCATATTTCTGGAACAATGAGGAAAACATAATTTCTTTTTCAAAGGAAGCTTCTTGCTATGTTTGTTTAACGGAACTTAGCAAAAGCAAAGTGGAAATGAGGGGCTCTGATTTTATTTTTACATGAAATGCTTAGGAGAAACAGAACCTGGCATTCATCGTGGGTCCAATCGAAAATATCCAGTTCAGGAAGGGCGGTTTATAAACACATGGTAGGTGAAGCAATCATTCCCCAGAAAGGAAAAGCTAAAGAGCTTTCAATTAATTCTGTAAAAGGTTTCTCACATAATTAAGTTCAAGGTGCTCAACTCTCCCCCAGGCTATTGATCTTGTCTTTGGAAAGGCCTGTACTAGATACAGAATTCGCTGCTTCAGAATGTGCACTCTGCCATGAGGGGATGGTCTCTGAGGGGGAAGTGTCTACACTGCAAATCATTTACTCACATCAAATGTGACAACAGTGAGTATCCACCCACATTGTACACTGTCATCTTTTTCTCTTTTTGCTCTGTCACCCAGGCTGGTGACAATCAAATGTGCTGAGAGATAACAGCAAATTTCATATTGGTAAATGAAATTCTGTATTTCAAGATTTCATATCAGAGGAACAAGACGTCTGAGTCGTGAGGGCTGCGTGCTTCTGAAGGTGTATCTATGTACTCTGTTTGCCTATGATTGTGTCAGCATGTAGTTGTGTGGGCATTCGGTTCCAAATGGAAGATTTAAAAATCTAATTTTTCTGGGGAAAGTAATTAATAATCCGCCAAAATGTTCCTGTGATTTTCAATGTCACACGAAGGCCAGATCACAGTCAGTTCTAACATTACCATTCTGCACACATGTGGGAACCTGATGAAAGATCTTATTTCCACGATGAATTGTATGTCTCAGAAAAAGCTCCAACAACACAGCTTAGTATTTTCAAACTAATTCTGTAACCAAACACTTCTGCCTGATCTTTATGCAAAAATTTATAATCAAGCCTCCGCTAATACCATTTCTAAACATTGGTTATCTTCTAGAAAATTTCTCCAAATATTATATTTTAATTATACCTAGGAATGCTCATCAGAGGCTTGGACAAGTTATAATAAAGACATGTAGGTTTCAGGTTAGATAGGGTCTGGTTCCAGCTGACCCTCTTCTGCACTTTCTCATAACCCAACTCAAATGAAAAAAGAAAAATAAAGTCAAGGGGAAGTTCAGTTAACACAAACTTTTGAGAAATCTCTGCTTGTTAGATTACAAATGGATCCAGGCTGGAAACCTTGTTGGCAATTCCACTTTCCAAGACAGGATGTAGTATTTGGAAGGAGAAAGCTGAAGTAGGTCTTGAGGCAAGCACTGTGTACTCAACTCATTACCCGTTTTACTGTGTTGGGTCAGCATTCTCAGAGGCCCCAGGCAACCTGGCCAAATCAAACAGAGGAGTTGGTATATGGCAAGTTTCCTCCTCATGTAGCAGGGTTCTTCTTTGACAGAGTGGACCCTGGCTTTAGGGAAAAAACTAGCCATAAAAACTTCATGAGTGCTTGGAGTGGAGACCTGATTCAATAAGGAACTGAGTCTGCAAAACCGAACCCTACACGGTACAACCTCCCCAACAAATACAGAGCATCTTTGAGTAGCTATTTTATCTCTGAAAGACAAAGCCTTTAATACTCCATAGCCATGAAAAAAGCACAAATGAAAAAAGAACAGATCTAATTGATAAAACAATAGATGCTATAACCCTAAACAAAATTAAAAGGCAAGTAAAACACTGAGAAAAAAAATATTTGCCAAATACTTGGCAGCTGAGGGTTAATGACATTAAGTTTTAAAGAGTATCTGAAAAGCAATAAGAAAGAGAACCATGTTTAAATTAAAAATGGATATTAAGCCCAAAATATTTTAATGGGTATTCCAAAAAAAAAAGAGAGAGAGAGAGAGATGGCCAATAATATGTTTTTAAATGTTCAGCCCCACTAATAGGAAAATACAATTTAAAATGGGACTCCATAAACCACTTCTAAAGTTGGGGGGACAGAATATTGAAATGATATTAGCCTGTACTGATAAGTCCTAGAACAGGCACTGGGTGTGGAGTATGATTTGGTACCATTGTCTGCAGAGCAACTTGGCATGTGTATCAACTGCTTTCAAAAAAATGTGTGTACTCTTTGATGCAATAGTGCTGCTTCAAGAATTTCTGCTGGGGAAACGATTGGAGATATGAGCAAAGATTTAGTTATACGATGTTGTTCGTAACAGCCTAAATACACAGTTATCAGTAATTAGACAATAAAAAAAAAAAACACACACACACACTCTATAAGGGAAAACCATGTGATCATAAAAAATGATAAAAGAGAAGTACATTTCTTATTGTGGAAAGAAGGCTGCCAATATGGTGGCTAGACAGATTATAAAAGAATGTACAATGGGATGCTTTTCTAGGTAAATAATATGATTTAGGCAAGATATATGTTCATGTAAGAAGATATATCTGTTACCTAGACAACTGCAAAAAGGTCAGGAAAGATGTGTACCCAAATATTACAGTGCATTTACAGACTTTTTCTGATTATTTTATTTTCTATAATAAACATTTATTATCAGTAAAATAAAATGTGTTTAAAAAGGGAAAAGAAAAAAAAGATGAACTACAGTGATTTCACCAAGAATCCAAATACAGAAGATGTATTTTAAAAAAACAGTAATATAAAAAAAAAACAGTAATATTTTTATACATCAAAAATAATTGTTTAAAATTTAATTTAAAAATATACCATTCATAGTAGTAGTATTGAATAGAATATATTCAGGTCTAAATTAAAAAAATATATACAGGACTTAATTTCTAAAAATCTATAACTTTGCTAAAGGATATGTATAAATGAACTTATAGTTTTAAATTGGAAGAATTATTATTACAAAAATATCTCCTAGTCACTATAATATTGTCTGTATTAAAATAAAAATCTTTACTGATTTAATTGGTGATGAGTGAAAATAGATTTAAAAATCATATTAAATAATAAGTGGGTAAGAATTAAGTAAAAGAACAATAGGTAAGAAAAAAGACAATAGAATTTGCATTGCCAGATATTTAAATATGTAGCAAAATTACGATAGTTAAATCATTTGGGCACAGATTACAAATACGATAGATAATGGAATGAAATAGACAGCCAAGAGGAAACCAAATGCCCAGAAGCATTTAGGATATGATAAAATTGGCATGCAATTAAATTGGAAAAGGACAGATGGCTATTAAACAAATGTTGACACAACTGGTTAGCTCCTTAAAAAAATAAAATTAGACGTCTCTCTCAGATCATACACAAAAATAAGTTTCTGATACATTAAACTGTTTGATGTAAAACTATTTCTCTGATTTGGAACATAAGAAGGCTAGTTTAAGACTACAAGCAAATACAATATCCTAAAGACAATGTTTAATAGATTTAAGTGTATAAAAAATATGAATCATTTATCTAACAACACTTCCATACACAAAAGTAAAAGACAGTGAACTAGAAACACATTTCCAGCATATTCAGAAAAGAATTACTGGCCTTACTATGTAAAGAGCTTTTAAAAATCATTAAGAAAAACCAAACAAACATGCACTACAATGGCAAATGGGTAGAAATTATGTCCAGGTAATTATCAAAGGAAAAAATACAAATTCCCAGTAAATGTATTTGAAAATGTCCATCCTTGACAATCGAAAACTCAAGTTTACTAAAGTGCTACCTCTATCCATCTACCAAATTGTCAGTGATTAAAAAAAAAATTACATGTGATATTGTTGATCACGGGGCAAACTTACTGCTAAGATGACGCTGATGATGGGATGTAAATGTATCCAACCTTCTAAGGGACATGTGGACAACATATGTTGAGAAGTTTATAAATGTTACTATCCTTTTTTTTTTTTTAATGTTCCTATCCTTTAAATGGGAAACTTTTATAGAAATCTTCTTAAAAAGTAATTAGAGGGATCCACAAATCTTCATATTCACTATAACTTAGTTATGAAAAAACCCAAGTGTCCACCCACAGGCATTGTTAAAATAAACTCTGACACACGCATACAATGGAATAGTCTGCAGCTAATGTAGAACATTTCAACCATGATGTAATAAATGAAAAATATAGACCACAGAACAGCAAGATACCAATTTGGATAAAAGTATGTATAAATGTGCACGCTTGACAAATGCAAACAGAGGGTTTTTCTTTTTTAAAGGTGATGGGAGTATAGATTCTTTTTCCCCCTCTCTCCTTTTTGTTTCATTCATTCCACAAACACTGCTTGTAGTTATGTCAGATATTTCTATATGTTCCGAATTCTCTAATGACTTTGAAATCAGAAAAGGAGATACATAAGTCCATCTTCCAGATGCTAAAAATCTAATAAAAGACTTGTAACAGGAAGGACCTGAACCTTGCATTGGAGGCATAAACGAATTTAACTTATGAAAAATTGGGGAACTATGCAGATCACTCCACATCCTAGCTTTACAAGTACTTTGTAAACCCTACTCATCTGTTAGGGCTTGGGTAGCCTCTGTTCCTACAAATGGGACTCTGGATGGTATCTGAAGGATCCCTTAAAGGGGACCCTTCAAGGAGCCTGACATTTAAAATCCATCATCGCATTGGACCCTACAACAGTCCAAGGATTTTGTGGATAGGGACGCCTGACTTGGGGAGTCCTGCCCTGGCCCCGGCTGACCCCGGGGTAGAGACGGGCAGCGCGGGTGGGAAGGGCCGGGGGCGCGGGCCGGCGGAGGGGCGGGCGCTTACCGCTGCCTGCTGGAAGGCGCCCTTGGTGTAGGTGCCGCCGCCGCGGTAGGCGATGGCCGGGATCTCCCGGCTGAGCAGCGCGCACTTGTGCTGGTGCGCGCGGCGGGAGGAGATGTAATCGACGCGCGGCACCACGTTGTTCTTGGACGAGAAGGTCACGATGGCCACGCGCGTGGCGGTGGGCACCACGGGGAAGTCGGACAGCAGCTTGCGGACGAACTTGAGCTCGCTGAGGAAGTTGGCTTGGCCCACGCTGGACGACTCGTCCACCAGGAAGACGAGCTCCAGGCGCTCACTGAGCTCCCGCAGCCGCCGCACACGGCGCCGGAACGCCTGCCCCAGCCGCTCCACTTTGCTCTCCGGCGCGTCCTCGCCCGGCTCCAGCGGCTCGGCCAGCGCGGGCAGCCGCCCCGGGGCCCTGGGCGCCGCCTCGGGAAAGAAGCGGAAGCTGAAATTGCGCGACGGGGACATCTGCTGAAAGGTCGCCCAGCCCGAAACGAGCGCCAGACCCCAGCAACAAAAGGCCAGGCGCGGCCACATTGCGCCGGCGACGGAGCGGCCGCCCCAGAGCGCAGGCGGCGGCCCGGGCGGGGACAGGCGCGGCGGCCGGGCTGGCGGAGAGCGCGCGCGGAGCGGGCGGCGGGCGGCGGGGCGGGCGAGCTCAGCGCCCTTTCACTGACACCCGGGACACAACCCAGACTCCTCTGGTGGCCCAGGCGCTGGGGAGCCACCGGCGCGCGCTCTCTACCTCTCCTGTTTTTTCTTCCCTCTCTCCTCCTCCTCCTCTCTCCCTGAAGCCTATAAAATGTTTGAAGGAAAGGGGGCAGTCAAGAAAAAATCTCCCGCTTCCCTCCTTGGCTCCCTCTCTCCCGCCTCTCCCTCTCCCCTCTCCTTTCTCTATCTTTGCCTCTATCTCTCTCCTCCCCCTCTCCTTCTCCTCCCGGGTTCAAGCCAACGATTTGGAGATTCCATGACACCAGAACCCCGCGTCTGTCAGGCTGTCAACATTCCCGCAGCAAGCGCACCAGCGCCGAAGCCCTGATTGATCCCATATGTCTGGCAGGAGCCGCAGAGGAATTCACTGGAGATGGATGCAGATACCGAGAGTGCCACAGTAATTGGAAACACTTTGTAGAGGAAAACACACACACGGACTGGCCTGGGAGTTGAAAGCATCCTTTGAAAACTGCTTGCTCACCTTTTGTGCTTCTTTTTCTCCCCTTCAGCGCTCCAAGGCCCTCCCTAAGTCAATGTTTGTGTGACTTTCCTGATGGGAATTTCTGATCGGGGTGTGTGAGCATGCAGACCTTTGAGGGCTCCCGCGGGGCAATCCCACACTGTACAGGGGATTACATCTACCCTATGCTTCCCACAGAGATGATCTGTCCTGGTGCCTTTTCATGCATTTATTTATTTATTCATAAATCCATTTGTTCATTGATTTAACATTTTTTGAGCACCCATGCTGTGCCAGGATCTGTGCAGGCACCGGGAATATAAGGAGGACCGAAAATGAACGTGGGTCCTCTTCTCAGAGAACTTACAGGTAACCAATGAAGTAGATATTCACATACAAAACGTAATATATAAATCCCCGGGTGAAGGGCTTCACTACAACCTAAACTTTACCGTAGAAATGTAACCTAACATTTATACCCTCATATTAAGCTGAAAATTAAAAACCATATAACAAAGAAAAAAAAACCATATAACTACGACTGGCCATGCTAAGTGCTATAAAGGAGAGTTTGACCTTGGAGAGGCCAGGGAAAACTTCTCTGAAGATGTAAAGTTTGTGCTGAAATCCTGGTAATGAATGGGTGTCTTTTCCCTCTGTTTCAACAGGTGAGATCCACCTGGCTTTGAATGGTAGCTGGCATATATCTACTGTGAAACACGAATGGCTACTTAGAGGCGGTTATTCCAAAGCAAGACTGCATAAAAGGTGGGGCCTTAATAAAAAGATTCCAGCTCAGAGTCAGAAGCCCTGGATAACACACCTCTATAATTTTATAACCACCTGAATTTGAGTCACTTCCAATCCTTGGCTCAGTTTCTGCATCTATTTCATAATGGAATTCAGCAATCTCTTTGTTGCCGCTGTCTCTGGTAGTGAATGATTTAGCATTTATGTTGAATGAAATATTATATGTTTGTGATGCCTTGTTGATATGATATCTTATAATATGTTGATGAGAGATATCACAGCGTATTTGCTGAAATATCAGAGCTCTGACATCAGTTTGAGATGAAATCTTGGCTTTACCAAGGCATGACCTTGACATTAATTTGTTCATTTATAAAATGAAATAATGATAATAACACCTTAAGGTCTATTAAAAGGTTAAATCATAAGTAAGTAAAGTTCTTAGGACAATACTTAGAGCATGTACTCAAATGCCGGTCACTGTTATTGCCGTCTTTAATTATGACTGTTTTCCAAGTCCTTGTTTTCCTCACATTATTGATTGACCACCTCCTATGGTCCAGCATGTTAGACAACAAGGACTTAAAGGTGAATAAGACTCAGTTCCATTCCTCTAGAACAGTGGTTTTTAACTTGTGTGCTGCCAAAGTTTTTAATAATCATCCAATTATTTCCAAAAGAAGTTTAAAGCACAGTAAGTATATTCTTTTTCTTACTCTTTTTTGTTTTCTTTGGATCAACATTATTTAAGTATGCTGCAGAAGTTTAACTTAGGTTCAAGTGTGCCGTGAGAGCAAAAAGATTGAAAAACGCTGCTCTAGAAATTCAAAGAATATAAGAAAAGAACGTAGATTTGCAGACAATTACAAAGTAGTGGGATGACTACAAGAAGAAAGAAGATGGAGTAATGAGGAGAAAGTTCTAAATCTTCCAGGAGAATGAGCAAGACCTCATTCGAGCTGGAACTCTACAGAAAGAGAAAGTTTTTCCAATTTTCATCTACTCTGTATTATTTAAAACACATCGTTAAAAGCTAACATTTCAGGACCTTTCTGTGCCAGACACCATGGCAACTGCTATGAGCACCAACTCCTGTGTTCCCTACAAAAACCCAGGGAGGTAGACAATTGCTTTGGAACTCTGATTACAAGCAATAGGCACCCAATTTCTCCTAATTTAAAAAAGAAGGAATTTTTTTGGCTCACATAACTCAGCTGGGAAAAAGGCAGGGGGTGGAGCTGGTCTCTTAAAGACTTAGAAGAGGAAATTAAGAACTACTTAGATATTCAATTCTTCTTCCATTTCTGCTATTCTTTGCGTGCAACCTTTAGTCTCTTCTTCAGATTTATGACCTGAGAAAGACTCTTCTCCATAAACTCAAGTTAAAAATAAATAACAAAAGCCACCCTCACTACCACCTTAAAGAACACCACTGACGTAGGCATGGGTCAGATACCCATTCTTTACCTTAATAACATTGCAGTTGAAGGGATAGGCTATTATAATTGTCCTAACTCAGGTCACATGCTCATGATGATGAAGACTCCTGGTCAGCTAGCCCACACCTAGGGTCTCCCCTTCTCGAATAGCAATAGAGCCCCTGAATTTTAGTTGCATACAAGGCTTTCTAGAATAAAGACTATCTTTGCCAGACTCTCTTGCATCTGGATATGACCATGTAACTAGGTTCTGAGCAATGATATAAAAACGCTGGTTTTATGTAGCAGGTTCTGGAAAACTTAAAAAAAAAATATAGCTGCTGTCTTTTATCTGTCTCGTCCTTTCATTTTGAATTTTGTCTTTCTGTCTAGAACGTGACTATGGTATCCGAATTCTAGCAGTCATCTTGGACTGTAAGATGGATCTCACATCCTAGACATAGGCAAAGCCTGGTACCTATAGATTTCCTAGAGTAGAACCACCCTACGCATCCCCGATGGTTTATGTACCCTTTTATGTTGAACTTTTATATCACATTCAGCTGAACTTAATCCTGATGAATATACTTAAACCCGTAGCCATGGAGGCTCTCCTACCAGTACATGTCTTTGTTAAGTACATGTCTTTAAGTTAAGTACATGTCCTTACTTTGGCAAAGTAAAGAGGACATAGTGAGGTACACACTGGCTTTGAAATCTGCCCCCCAAAGGTGACACACATCACTTCTGCTCCATTTCATTATCCAAAACAATTCACACAACCATGTCTAACCCCAAAGGCCCTCAAGAAGTATAATCCTACCAGATTTTCAGGAAGCAGAAAACTATAAATATTTGGTGAACAGCACAAATAATTGCCATACTGGGTCACAAAGAAATGGAGACACAGTTTGAAAAGCAAAGTAGAGACAAAACTCTGGAATTAAGCCTCCCCTAAAATTTAGGAGGCTCCCACAGGAACGAATTACAAATCTGTTGCTGCGAGGACTTTCTGATCTTTAGTTTGGGATGGTAAGTTACCCAATTCCTGTTAATAGACATATGACCTTGGCAAATTACATAGCAGTACCCAATTCTAGCAAAAGTTGGAAATTGAGCAACTGTAGGGAGTAGATTACATTCTTATTTTTTTTACATTTTCCATCACAGCCCTTCATGGAATCTTTGTCTGTCTTGGCAAACAACACCCAATTCTATTCAAAGATAGTTTTCAAAATATTTTTAAGAACATCTGTCATACAGTAATCATACATGTACATCTTTTTGATCACATTAAATAACACCATCTAGCAACCATTTCTGTAAATGCCTTATTTTCAAAGTAATTAAAGTCACAGCATTTTGAGATATCTGCCACAGGCCTAGGCACATTTAAAACCCTCTGGATAATTCTGACACATGCTACAGAGTGAAGCCTGAGGCTAACGTGCTCTGGCATTGTGTTCTTTCCATGGGCTGAATAGTCAGGCCTATGGTACTCGTCTCGTGGTAAGATAGTGGGGACATATCTCCCTCAGAGAAGTCTTGTCTGGGCATCATTAAGACCCCTGTTCCAAGTCTTGCCATCGCTCTCAAGGGCATTGCTGTCCCTTGTACTATCTGGTCTCAAGCACGGTTCTCAATGGGGGAATTTTGCATGCCTCAACCCCGGATCACTGGGCAATGTCTGGAGATGTTTGGAGGGAGTGCAGAGCTACTGGCATCTGTCCAGTGCATTGTAAGATGCAGCTAAACATCCCACGTGCACTGGACAGCCCCCACAACAAAGAATCATCCAGCCCCTCCCTCAGGTCAGTAGTGGTGAAGTTGAGTAACCCTGGCCTATACCACAATAATAGACACAGAGGTTGATAAAAACTCTTGAGACTAAAATCTAAGATTGAGAAGCAACCTAAAGGTACCAAATAACAATATAGAGCTGAATCACAGAAAGAAAGAGAAAAGAAGGAAGGAAGGAAGGAACAAACGGATGAATGAACTACCCTAGCTGCATCTCATGAAATATAAACTTCTGGAAAAAAATGTGTGTTGCTAGAGTAGGGAAAGTGGGGTGCATAAGTTCTTCTTACCAACTCTACCCTGGATCAGAGTCCTGTGGTCTAATCAACCAGAAATAGAACCCCAATCCCATATACCCATTGGAACCCATTTTTGAGTTGAGGACAGCCACCTTTACCCCTCCCTTTGCTGAACCCATCTTTGGACCTGAAAGCAGGTACTGTGAAAAGGTAAGATGTGTGTACCTCTGGGAAAGATGGAAGCTGGGCTGAGGAAGAGAGCAGAGCGTGGTGCTGGCCTGGATCCTCCTGAGATACCCAGAATCAAGTCCAGCATTGGGAACAGAGGCAGGAAAAATGTGTTTCCATGCCTGCTGGTTTTTGTGTTTTGTTTTGTTTTTAAATCTGTAACCCAGTGTCCGTGAATCATAGCAGCAGGCAGCGGTGATAGGAGGAAGATGCCACCTTGTGACTGTATTGTGACTGTGTTTACAACAGTATCTTCCTGTCATGAATTAAAGACCTTTCCCCACGCACAGAGGTTGGGAAAATATGCCACCCTATATATTTCTTTCAGTATGATTACCTGAAGGTGAATTTCATGGTGGAAAAGCCCTGTGACTGAGAGACTGAGAGCAAAGTACAAGCAAATATAAAACAGTAATTGTAAATCAGCGCTGTAAATCTGGTTGACGCAGACAAAACATTTAAAATACACATATGTTTTATCTCATTTAATCCTTCTAAATACCTTCTTAAAAGAATATAATGGTTATACCATTTTTTATAGGTGAGGAAACAGAACTGTGCAAGGTGATCATAAATGTTTTGATACTCCATTTCACTACATGGCATGTTGCAAGGTCCTGTCCCTTGCTACCAATGCCGGCTTGAGATGAAGGTGACGCATTAGCACATCATTTGTGTCACTCCTGGCATTTTTTTCAATGCTGCAGACAGATAATCTGGTCTCCAATTCTCACTGAGGTAACAAACCCCAGAGGAAGTAATCAAGGGACTTCAAATCCAGCCAGCATGAAGCATACTGTACATAACCATGTCAACTGTCCCTAACTCTTCTGGCTTACTGGGGTGACATGTCAGCTTGATAGAACCACTCCAGACATCTCTCTCCTAGCCTGTCATCCACAGGCATTAATTGGCCACTTTGAATGGTGAAAAACATGTTGACAGACACCTTATTTCAAAGAAAAATGGTCCCAAGACATATGCTGTCCACAGGTTACACTGCACCATCACCCTTGCCTTGTTTTTGGATGACTAAAGTCCAGTGTGGATTGTCTTGTGACCCGACATCACATGTGTTATTTACTTGCCTTTGGTCCCTAAACAGACACTGTCTACAGAAACCCAGGTATTCTTACCCAGAAGATCTGCTTGCACCAGGAGCACATTTCCAAACGGTGGAGATTAAACCTCAGCTAAATTTTGCAGGACTTGCATCTTGAAATAGTGAAAAGCACATGGGTGGTTGAGAATCTTTTGTGTAGTAGAGACACCCTCAGATCCTGGAGTTCTCACTGAGCTGATTTTCTTGGGGCTGGCTATTATGTTCACACTGACCTTTCTCTTTACCTTTTCAGAAATAGTCATTGATAAAGAAGTTTGCCCCAAACATTGCCTGTATTCTTGAATTTGTGGATTAGTTTTCAATGGTGCTATAACAGAGTCTTTAGATTCAATGATGGAACTTTCCCTTCCATCCACTTGGAAGTAGCAACCCACATATTCATCTTTTATCATTTTCAACCTGTAAACAATACTATTATCTATATTTCTAAACCTTATGTCCACGGTCAAGGACTAACCCACACTCCATTTGTGATTTTTAACCAGTATACTAGGGGGTCTTCTGCCAAAAACAAATAATACTAGTCTTAAAAGGCATATTATTTTTGATTTTTTTTTACCTCAATTACTTCTCCCACCAGTGTGTGCAGTATGAAGGACCAGTAGAGGTAATTCATTTCCTACTGACAAACTCCACCACCACCACTTCCATTTAGAGGCACCTATAGCTAGTATTACTTTATAAATTTTATTTTTTAAATTATCATATAGTAAAATTGACTCTTTTGTATATAGTTCCATAAGTTCAAATACTTAAACAGATTCATGTAACCAAGGCACAATCAGAATACAGAACAGTTGGATCACTCAAAAAAACTGCCTTTATAGTTACACCATCCACTCACCCCTGAACTCTGGTAACCATTGATTTGTCCTTCAGTGTCATAGTTTTATCTTTTCAAGAATGACAAACACTAAGAAAATGCCAGGAAAGCTATGTTAACTAGTGTGATGAAAATGTGTCAAACGGTCTATGAACCAAGTGTATGGTGCCCCATGATCATACTAATGTACACAGCTATGATTTAATAAAAAAAAAATTAATTAAAAAAATAATGACAAACAAATGAAATCAACCAGTACATAATTTTTGGAGATTGTCTTTTTTTCACTCAGTCTAATAACTTGGAGACTCATCTAAGTTTGTGTACAGGCTTTCATGTGAACTTAAGTTTTCATTTCTTTGGGGGTAGACACCCAGGGATGGAATTACTAGTCATATGGTAAATGTACGATTTTATTATGAGAAACTGCCAACATGTTTTCCAGAGTGGTGCATGTGCAATTTCCCATTTATAGTAGGAATGTATGAGAGTTTTAGTTGCTCTGTTCACATTTAGTATTTGGTATTGCATGTGTGTGTGTATACCGTACAAACATACATGCATGTATGCAAGTAAATACATATATTTGTGTGTATACATACATATAGCCATTAGAAGATACATGCAATGGTATCTCATCAGGGTTTTAATTTGCATTTCCAAATGGCTAAGGAAATGCAAATTATGTATGTATTTATTTATTTATTTTGCAGTTTTGGCAGGGGATGGACTTGAACCCGTCACCCCTGGTATATGGGGCCTGAGCCCTACACCTTGAGCCACAGGTGCTGCCCCCCTGAAATGCAAATTATTTATTTGCATTATTCCCTTTATTCCTGAAGTTCTAAGTATCCCTCTGTCTGAAGAACTCTCTTGGTAAATTTTTGTAGAGCTGATCCAATAGCAACAAATTCTCTCAGTTTTCTTTCTCCTGAAAGTGTAAGAATTTCACTGAAATTCTTGAAGGAAATTCTTGCTGGATATATAATTTTAGATTGACAGTGTTCCCCTTCTCTCTGTTAAGTCTACTATTGAACCTACTCCGTTAAGTTTTTAAGTTGGATTATTGGATTTTTCAGTTTTACAATTTTCACTCGATTTTTCTTTATCTTTTCTATTTCTTGAATGAAACTTTCTATTTTTTTGTTTCAAGACTGTGTATGATTGCTTCTTGAAGCTTTATATAATAGCTCTTTAAAGCTTTCATAATATAATTTGAACACCTATCATTTGGAACTGTCTTTCCCATGCAAGTTGTGTCTTTGGGGAGCGAGGTGTGGTGAGTGATTTTAATGGCATCCTGAATATTTTGGATATTATGTTATGAGATTCAGGGTCTTATTTGAATCCCACAGAAAGTGTTAATATTTTATTTTATTTGGCAATTAACCTGGGAAGGCTAAGGTCACAAGATCCAAATAGCCTTCTATGGGTGTGGGTTCCAATGAAGACAAATAGAAAGTTTTTCTATTGGAAAAACTTCATTGGAACCAACATCCATAGAAGCCTATTTATGGTGGGATCACACCGATGGTGCATATTGCAAGGGTACATGTTGGATCTATTAAGTATAGAGTATAAATGTCTTAACACAATAATTAAGTAAATGAGGTGAGGGATATATTAACCAATATGATGTTAAGAATTCCAAATTGTACATGAAATCAGCACATTGTACTCCATAAAAGCATTAATTTATATATCATCTACCTCTGTCTGATTTAATTAAAAAAAAAGAAAGAAAGAAAATAAAAAAGAAAAGAAAGTTTTTGTAGTGCTATTTGGATTTTTCCTTTGTGCAAGCTCTCCAGTGGTCAATCTGGAACCTGGGTGGTGTTCTGAGAGTTTAGGAACTGGGTGGTGTTTAGGTGTTCTATCTGAGAGTTTAGGAACTTTAATTAAGATATATCCATTCGGGCAGCGCCCATGGCTCAGGGGGTAGGATGCCAGCCACATACACCCAGGCTAGTGGGTTTGAACTCAGCCCGGGCCAGCTAGACAACAATGACAACTGTAATGAAAAATGGCCAGGCATTGAGGCGGGCAATGGTGGTCCCAGCTACTTGGGAGGCTGAGGCAGAAGAATCGCTTAAGCCCAACAGTTGGAGGTTGCTGGGAGCTGTGATGCCCCAGCACTCTACCGAAGGTGACATAGTAGGACTCTGTCTCCCTGTTACATTCCAGTTTTCGGGGGTTTCACCCTTCAGACCTCTGTCCTAAAAGCTAAGACTTCAGCACCCGTCTCCTGCACACTTCTGTGACTGTGCTTGCGTCTGGGCCAAATGGTGGGAGGACAGGGAGGTTTTGCAGCATCCTCCTAGATTTATACCTCCTCCAATAAGAAAGGAAGGGTTTTCTCCCACCAAGTTGTGACTTTCGTAGATTTCTGTTTCATGGCAGACTCTACTATGGCGACTGCTGTGAAGAGATTGCCTTCGTGTTGGGAAGTGAGGCATCAGACAGCTGAAAAACAATTTTTTGTCGTCTTTCTTTCCCACTCTCTAAGCTAGAACTTGGATGCCTCTTCTGGAGCTCTCTCTCTCTGCATCCATGCCCACTTTTGGATTTCAGGTTGTGTTGAATTAACCCTGGAGGATACTAGAGGAAAATAAAAATGGTAAACTCACGACTGATTCAGTGGTGCTTTGAATTCTGGTCTTCCTTCCCCGTACCACCTGCTACTATTAACTGTTCAGTGTCCTCAGTGGCTCTGTGCTCTCTGCACATATTTTACAGTTGCACTCAGTAGGACAAACAGGTGGAGTGTTCATTTCGCTCAGAATTAACACCATTCATTCTGGTTTTGAATTACAATGTCATTTTCCTCTACTACTATTCCAAAAGTATCTATTCATTTAAAGTGTTAGTAACTATGCATTCTTAGCAACTTCTCTTTAATTTGAATTAATACTTTTTAAAATTCATAAACACAAAGATTTAAATTGCATACACTTTAAATTATTGTATTCTTAACATCTGTGATGTTATTTAGTTTCTTCCCAAATTATGTATAGCTAATTTGACTTTTTTCCTCTTGATTACACTTCTGAACTTTTTTATCTATGTTGTTATGCTTTTTGGAGAACCAAGGCTTAGACTCCTTGTTTTCCGAGACATTAAATTATACTTTCATTCTGAAGAATTTCATTTATTCTATTTTTTAAGTGAGCTTTTGAAGGCATAATTTTCCCCTGGGTAAAGCTTTCGTGAAATCTCCTGGGTAGTATCATTATTATTTGCCAAACAACTTGTAATTGGAGTTTGAGTTTCTTATTTGGCTCAGAAGCCATTGACGTAGTGGTTTATTTTTATGGTGTTATTTTAACTCCAAGAATTTGTATATTTTGTTAACCTATTTTTAATTAATTTCTGATTTTATTTTATTGAGGTTAAAAAAAGAGGTCTGTATGTCTTCTGTTCTTATTGAGATTTCTTACAACCTAATATATGACAGACAGTAAAACATACATTAGATTTTGAGGAAAACAAGCATTTCTGGTTTCAAGATATGTAAGATTTATCTTATAAATCAACTTTATGATATACATTATCCGAATGCTGTATATCCGTATTCATTTTATTCTATTTCATCTGTTTAACACTAAGAGTATGTTAAAATATGGTATAGTCAATTTTTGCCAATTTATGTTTGTATTGCCAGGGTTTGCTTTATATTTTTAAGAAACTTCAATTTTTTATGCATAAATATTTATAACAGTTATATATTTGCTGTGAATGAATAGTCATTTATTAACATCACTCCCTTACTTGAACAGCATAAACTTAGTCTTTATTCATTTATTTGCCTGGAATTCCACCTATGGCTGGATGGCACCCCAGCTTTTAATTATAATTATTACTATTACCATTATTATTATTACCATCCATGATCGGTGCCCCTGTTTTCACTTTTCTTGACATTTCTTTACTCCTTCTTCCACCTCCTTTTAAAGCCAGTCTCTCTTTGCAATGAGCTAGGGGCATATTAATGCACTCTCATGGATTTCTATATCCAATACATTTTATTTCCTGTGATTTCATTCTAGGTTTTCTGTTTTTATGCTTGTTCACCTTCCTTTCTGCATCCTTTTTTTCTGGTGTGTGTGGGGGTAGATTTGTCTCTCTTCATCAGTTCCGTAGGAGGTATCACTTCAACACCCCTTGATTCAGGGCTCAGCCTCTTGACTTGCTTTAACAAGCTGGATGTGTACAGAATCATACAAGCTTGGGCTTGAAATGTATTTGCCCAGCAAGCTTTCTCTTGAACCTCTGTTTTTGTTGTAAGAAAAAAGACATCTGCATTAGTCTGTTGGTCCCAGGAGACGGAAAGGAGGTATGAAGTGCAGAGCCAGATCTCCATGGCCCAGCTCAGGAACACTCACGGCCAAGTGCAGGAGGGCCCTGTAGTACAGCTCAGTAGACCTATAAGCATGTGAGCTACCCAGTGCTTATTATTGCATGCACCAAGATTTTGCAGGGTTTGTTGTTATCTCATGTGTGTGTGTTTATCTCCCTGTAAATACACAGAATAGACAAATCGTACAACCGTAACCCACATGTTGTGGCAAACACCACTGTTGGCTCCCTGATAATAATTGGGGACTTCTACCCCCAATACCCTTGACAGCTTCTCACTACTACAGAGGCTAAAAACATCCGAATCTTATTTTCTCAGAACCTCCACTTGCGCACATGGTCCTGTAATTCACTCTGACCAAAGAGACATACGAGGAAGTCACTTACATGCTATGCGGAGAGGCTTTCCCGCCCTGCTAACAGGGAGCGTTCTCCCCATGGGGGACTTGGGACCTGAAATGAAAAGGCAAAGAATGAAAAGCTGACCTGATGCTGTTAGATCACAGAGCCAACTCGGAGGCATCGAATTTTGTTAATTTTCAAAATGATCCACCCAATTCACCAATTTCTTGTTAAATTCAGGACTATTGTTTTACCCATAACCTTAATCGTAACAACTAGGTAGACTTTTTCTCTTCTGTCCTGTGTGGTCTTTGCCCTACTATATGGAGAGGGGGAGGGGCCAGGCCTTGAGTCATTGGCTGCTCTTAGGAAGTACAAGTGGTATACTTGCTTCTTGGCCTTGGACTTCTCATTCTTTTCTCCACTGTGGTTTCTGACCCAGTGTATTTTGGAACTTTATGTAAGATCCTTATGGGTAGTCACCTGGTCCCCTGTGCAGCTTTCAGGAAAATAAAATTGCTTTGAGGATGAGCCTTTTCCTGCATCTAATCCCTGGCTTTGGGTACCTATCACCCAGCCTCTGCCACTCACCCCTGTGACCACAGTTAGCCATCTTGTTCATCTTCCTCTCTAGGCAGACAATGGGATAGGCCAGGATAGGGTGAGTGAGGCACTTGCCTTGAGCACAAAGGACAGAAACCTTAGTAATTAAAGATAAGTAATATTCTAATGCAATATTTTAAAAAAGCAAAATGAATGCAAACAAATCCAGGATGAATGAAATATCAAAAATTTAATCAACAAAGGATCTGACCTTGCACTTGTATGACTTGGCCTCATTTTGCTTCCTCTACCCTAACTATACAAAGGGGATTCTCTGACCATGTTCTTTGATCTAACTGTACCACCATGTCTCACTTAGTAATGTGCAACCCATTCCTGGGGCTGCTTCCTATTAAAAATCTAAATAGCAGTACAACCTTTCTGGAAGGAAATATAGAGAAACCTCAAAGCACTCAAGCTAGACCTCCCATTTGATCCTGCAATCCCATTACTAGGCATCTACCCAGAAGGAAAGAAATCCTTTTATCATAAGGACACTTGTACTAGACTGTTTATTGCAGCTCAATTTACAATCGCCAAAATGTGGAAACAGCCTAAATGCCCACCAACCCAGGAATGGATTAACAAGCTGTGGTATATGTATACCATGGAATACTATTCAGCCATTAAAAAAAATGGAGACTTTACATCCTTCGTATTAACCTGGATGGACGTGGAAGACATTATTCTTAGTAAAGCATCATAAGAATGGAGAAGCATGAATCCTATGTACTCAATTTTGATATGAGGACAATTAATGACAATTATGGTTATGGGGGGAGAAACAGAAAGAGGGAAGGAGGGAGGTGGGTGGGGCCTTGGTGTGTGTCACACTTTATGGGGTCAAGACATGATTGCAAGAGGGACTTTACCTAACAATTACAATCAGTGTAACCTGGCTTATTGTACCCTCAATGAATCCCCAACAATAAAAGAAAAAAAAATCTAAATAGCATAGGAAAGTTGTCATCAGTCTTAGCTTAATTTACCCTGTGTTTAAATTAGGTCAGGATGGCACTCTGCTAGTCCTACCAACTCTTTGTTTTCTGAAAGTGTGGTCCTATTTCAAAAAGAGAAGGGCCAGAAGAATAATCTGTACTTCAAAACTATATCATCCAAAATCTCTGTCTCACATGGAAGTGGAAGAGTTTTTGACCTGACCCACTAATATGGCTGTGTTGCTCAGAGGGAAGTATATGGATTTTCTGGAAAAAGAAAAAACAAAACAAAACAGAATATCCCTTTATAACCCATTTTTTCTAGTCTTCTACAAGTTAAGATTTCATATACTGTTCTCCTATATTCATAAAGTAATATGCAGCAGGGTTAAATAGGCAACAATTTAAAAAATCAGTCTAAGATGTTTAAATCATGTATCTCTTTTTACCATGTTTAGCGGCCATGCCCACAGAGGAATTTATGTACCAAAATAAATATGAAAACCAGGAAACCCCTTGCTGTCCCATTTTCTTCTTGTTCAGTCGCTCTCAGCCAGAGGAGAAATCCTTCAGATGCGCAGAGGACTCTGGTGTGACCTGGGCTGTCCTGGCCCAGCACTGCTGTGGGTACTTTTATCATGTGAGCTGGTCTAAGGCTTCACACAGGATTTATCTTTTCCAGTTTTCTAGACAGTGAACTGCATAAGAGAAAGTTTCCAGGCAACTGACTTTTATTCCTCAGTTTTTGCCTCAGGAAGAAAGACATCTTCATTAGTCTGTTGGTCCCAGGAGACAGAAGAGAGCTAGAGGGTGCGAATGGCCATCTCCACAGCCCGGAACAGGAGCTGGTTCCCTGCGATGGCTCTTGCTCTCTCTCTCGCCTTTCCGAATGTGCAGCATGTTGAAATGTGACTGTAAACCACACACTGGCTGAGCTAACTGCTTATGAAATTCTGTATCTATCTGCAAAATGATTTATAGAATCGCTCGAGCCTTGCGTCTTCTACTTTGTGAAATGTGTGATTCCAAGATTAGGCCACTTTCACCAGCAATGGAAAGAACCATCCAGTGAAGAGTGAGATCACGCCTCCGATGAGTTACGCCACGTGCTAACAATTGCACTCCCTGCCACTCTCTCTTCTCTCCACACCTCACACTTTCAGGGTGGGTGCGCTTCTCTGGGTAGGTACAGGAGAAGGCTCCCCAAGCCTTCATCACTTTTTCACATTTGCTGTTCTTCCCTGCACTTCAGCAGAGTGATGGATTTGAGAAACCCAGAAGCTGTGCTCCTTTGAGAAAAATATAATGTGAGAGCCCTCACTTGTGTAGGTAACAGTATTTTCTGTTTTGCTTTATTTGCTCTTTTTTTAGAAATGGGAAGAGCTAGTTGAAGGAGAGACGGGATATAGTATGAGGAAACCAATTTAAGAATTCACTGGTGACTGTTCGGTTGTTACCTTATCAGTGTGTGTCTATGACACAATCAGGGTCTGAAGCAGAGGTTCATGACCCCCTCTCTGAGTCCACCGTGCTCCTTACCCAGACCTCAGGCATGTAGAAATATCACAGTGCAGATCCATGTTGAAAACATGAGAAAACGCAGAAAGATTCCAGAAACACAGGTGAATATCTCCGCACTGTATGGCACTTTTTCCAGCCCTACATCAAGACAGAGGCTTAATTTTATCCAGAGATCCAGAAGAAGACAAAAGACAGAATAAACTAAACCCAAGGGAGTGAAAAAAGAACATCCTCATCTTTTTAGCTTTGGCAAGATGCCAGTCGGCCTGTGCCAGCAGCCTGGAATCGCCACCTGTCGAGCTTTCACTTGTAACACCAAGTTTCCCATGTTCAGGGGGCATGAAAATCCATCTTCAGTGCTGGTTCCCTACCCCGTGCAAACGCTGCCATTTAAAAAGAAATCAGCCGTAGAGGTACCTCCAGTTTCCAGAATCTTTTTGTTTTTTTTTTTTTTAATTTTTTTTATTAAATCATAACTTTGTACATTGATACATTTATGGGGTTCAGGGTACTGCTTCGATATGCAATGTGAAATGTTTACATTGAACTAAGTAACACATCCAGCATAATTGTTTGAAGTATTTCTTTTTTTTTTTTTCAACCTTTTTCATTTCATAGCACATTTGAACCTATGGTTAAATTTCTTTTTTATTTCTTTATTTTTTTATTATTAAATCATAGCTATGTACATTAATGCGATCATGGGGCACCATACACTGGTTTTATAGATCGTTTGACACATTTTCATCACACTGGTTAACATAGTCTTCCTGGCATTTTCTTAGTTATTGTGTTAAGACATTCATATTCGACATTTACTAAGTTTCACATGTACCCTCGTAAGATGCACCACAGTTGTAATCCCACCAATCACCCTCCCTCTGCCCATCCCTCCCCCCACCCCCAGACATGAAACTATAAAAATACTAGAAGAGAGTGCATGGAAAACCCTTGAAGAAATCGGTCTGGGTGAGTATTTTATGAGGAAGATCCCCCCGCGCAATTGAAGCACCTTTAAAAATACACTACTGGGACCTGATCAAACTAAAAAGCTTCTGCACAGCCAAGAACACAGTAAGTAAAGCAAGCAGACAGCCCTCAGAATAGGAGAAGATATTTGCAGGTTATGTCTCCAACAAAGGTTTAATAACCAGAATCCACAGAGAACTCAAACAGATAAGCAAGAAAAGGACAAGTGATCCCATCACAGGCTGGGCAAGGGACTTGAAGAGAAACTTCTCTGAAGAAGACAGGCGCATGGCCTACAGACATATGAAAAAATGTTCATCATCTTTAATCATCAGAGAAATGCAAATCAAAACTACTTTGAGATATCACCTAACTCCAGTAAGATTAGCCTATATCACAAAATCCCCAAACCAGAGATGTCGGCGTGGATGTGGAGAAAAGGGAACACTTGTACACTGCTGGTGGGAATGCAAATTAACACATTCCTTTTGGAAAGATGTTTGGAGAACACTTAGAGATCTAAAAATAGATCTGCCATTCAATCCTATAATTCCTCTTCTAGACATACACCCAGAAGACCAAAGATCACATCACAACAAAGACATTTGTACCAGAATGTTCATCGCAGCCCAATTCATAATAGCTAAGTCATGGAAAAAGCCCAAGTGGCCATCGATCCACGAATGGATTAATAAATTGTGGTATATGTACACCATGGAATACTATGCAGCCTTAAAGAAAGATGGAGACTTTACCTCTTTCATGTTTACATGGATGGAGCTGGAACATATTCTTCTTAGTAAAGTATCTCAAGAATGGAAGAAAAAGTATCCAATGTACTCAGCCCTACTATGAAACTAATTTATGGCTTTCACATGAAAGCTATAACCCAGTTATAATCCAGAATCTTTTTGATGTTCTCTTTTGTACTGTAAGCTACCCTTAAAATTTGAAACCTCAATTCTGCTCTAAATTCCCTCCTAGACCTCGGTTCCCCAATACCCCATAATTTAATTATGTGTAGGCTTTTATTCACATAAAAGGCACATAAGTAAATTTCATGGTCTTGTATTTTTGGTAATCTCTTCATCTTCTTCTGATCTTTTCCACATACCTCTCCAGCACATCTGGAGCTTGGGGTGGGGGTAAGGAGGTTCTTAGCTATCAGCCCTTTCCAAGTCTGTGTCCTCAGGAGGCAAGAGAAGACAGTCTGATTCCTTCCATGTGTTCAGATGCTTTCAAGAGAGATGCTAAAGATGAATCGTCAAGAAAAGGTCAAAGGAAAGAGAGCCCTTTCCAAGACCTAGAAAGAAGTTGAGGTAAGTCATCCCCTCATCTGGACCACACCTTGGTTTTTCAGCTTTAAAAAACAAAGGTTTTCAACCTTGCACGTATCTTCTATTTACCTAGAGTGCTCTTAAAAATGACTTATTCTAGTCCAAATAAGTAAAAGTGCCCAGAATGTTTTGTTTTATTTTCAAAATATCCCAGGTTATTCTAACATGCAGTCATAGTTGATAACTACTGCCCTAGTACAACAGACCAAAGTTGTCCCCTAAGAAATCTATTATCTGCTGAACCATAGAAGAAACTCTGCCTTCATGAAGTTGGGTAATTTTCAGTTCCCCCTATATCTCTCTAAAGCACCATCAGAGTTAAGGGAGTGTATTCTACGAAGATATTACTTGAATATCAGAATATCTGAACATTTAAGAATGTATACATACACATACCTCCATGTAGACATTAAGTGTATATATATACATGTAAAATAAATAGAAACCCAGAAAATATTGTTTTACCCATTGAAATTGGAGAAAAATTACTTAATTTTGCTGATGGTAGTAAAATGGTTTTTTCCATTTCAACTTGATTGGAAATATAAAAATTCTGAAGAAGTTAAGAGAGTAAATGTGCTGACTTTTTAATAAAAGAAAAAACTGGCAAATAACTCCACATATTCATAGTAAATACTGTCAAGGAATAAATAAAAATTTAAAACTATAAGTCAGAGTCTTTATTAATTTCCAAATTTTTCATTATTTTTACTTTTATCCCCTGTTTGCTTGTTCCTTCTTTTGGAAGAAGTTGAATTACGTCTCTTATTTGTTAAATACGACCCTGAATGAATCTCATGACCACAAATCTCATGGGATTCTAAGGGCTAGAATCTTTTTTTGATGCTTCAGATGAGGCATATAATCTTTGGGACTTTCTCCTTAACACAAACTAGTTTCTTCTTTCTAAAGAAGTATATATGTATTTGTCAAAAGTTTCTGAGATATCTTTTAGTAAAGGGATCCAAAGTGGCCTCACTAGAAGTAATTAATTAACTTTGATAATGCCTAGATGCCCAGGGGTTTCTGCATCTCTGCACTCTTTTACCTATCTTACCACTGATTGCCCTCTTCCCATATATATGTGATAAGTAGATAGGTAATAGTCCACCAATCAATTTGTTCTTTCCTTTTAAAGTATTTATAATCTGACAACTTAATCTTTAAAAACAATGATACTGATCAGTAAGACTAATTTTAAAGAGATAAAAAAATACAGAAAGTATTGAAGGCTGTGGAAGGAAAGATAAATGAAGTCTTAGAAAGCAACAACAAAAAACTCTTGGTGTCTGGTAAACCATCTATAAACTTAGTGTGTTAAAACAATAGTAACCATCATTCTACTATCTGTGTCCATGAGATCAATTTATTTTAATATTTACCACCCATATATGAGTGAGAACATGTGAGATTTGTCTTTCTGTTCTTGGCTTATTTCACTTAACATAATGTTCTCCAGTTGCCAAAGGGTACTAGGGAGAGGGAATAAAGTGGGGATAATGAATGGGAGTAAAAATATAGTTAGGTAGATAGGATGAATAATACTTTATAGCACAACAAAGTGACTTTAATCAACAATAAGTTAGGATACACTTTAACATAACTGAAAGAGCAGAATTGGAATGGTCCTAACACAAAGAAATGATAAATGTCTAAGGTGATGGATACCCCAATTACCCCAATTTGATTAATTCACATTGTGTGCCTGTATTAAAACATTACATGTACCCTATAAAGATATACGACTATTATGTACCCATAATAATTGAGATTTTTTTAAAAAAGCAACAGCAGTAATTTTATTCTGATGTTTCATGCTCCTGGACTCAGCTAAGCAATTCTTGCTTAGGGTCTTCATACTTTTGCGTTTCAGTGGTGGCTGGGGCTGGAGCCATGCTAAAGGCATCCTGTAACATTTCTCTTCATGGGAGGAGTTTCAAGGTCATAGAAGAGCTTACAAAATGGCTGATCTTGTAGCCATCTTGTAAAATACAGTTGACCCTTGAACAACACGGGTTTGAAGGGTGTGGGTCCACCTATAATTGATTTCTTCTTCTTCCAGCACCCTGAGACTAAGGCAAATGGTAGAATAAGGATTGGTATGGTATATAATTTCTTTTTTTAATTGAAAAAGCAAACACATCGGACAGAAATTACAATGCATTTCCATAAAGTAACACTGAGTGTGCCTCCCTGTGCTGCGTCCCCGCCACCCTCTCCACTTCTGCTTCTGCCACCCTGAGACAGAAGACCAGCCCCTCTTTTTCTTTCTTTCTCCTCCACGTAGTCAACATGAGGACAAGGATGAAGACCTTTATGATGATCCACTTCCACTTAATGAATAGTAAGTATTTTCTTTTTCTTATGATTTTCTTAGTATTTTCTTTTCTTTAGCTAACTTCATTGTAAAGCTCCAGTGTAGAACACATATAACATACAAACTGTGTGTTCATCTACCTTTTTGTTATCGATAAGGCTTCTGGTCAACAGTAGGTTACTAGTAGTTAGGTTTAGGGGGAGTCAAAAGTTATGTACAGATTTTTTTACTGTGCAGAGATTTGCATCTCTAACCTCCATGTTGTTCAAGAGTCAACTGTACAATGCAACACACTGTGGTGAGTGCTTATAATTTTCTGTGGTCTTGGAATCCATTGATAAATGTAAGTTTAACTTTCTCATATAAGAAGCCAGGCTTAGTCAGCCTTGATATAGTTTCTAATCCCATACCCCAACCAAATGACTCCAGCCAGTAGTCAGAAGCCTCTTTCCTGCCTAGCAGACTGGGCTCCTGGCTTTCCCTTCACTTCCTTTAAACAGACCATTCAGACAGTTGCCCATGAACTTAAGGACCACTTCTCAGATGCAGTGGAACTCTTGCCTGCTTGCCTTAAACCCACCAATCAAAACTTCCCTTGGGGAAACCTATTTGGATAACACCCTAGACTCAATAAAGGCATTGGCCCATAGATCCTTTCTCTTTCTCTCTGCCTTTTGTTCCTATGCTCTCTCTCTCTCTCTCTCTCCTCCTCCGCCCCCACGCTAAAGGAATCCTGTCACATGTCTCTTCATGGGAGGAATGTCAAGGTCATAGAAGTTCTGTCTCTGTGAGAGAGAGAGTGACCTCTGGGCATGCGCCTTTAACGTCTATAAATACTAAAAACTCTTAAACTTTCACTCTGTGGTTGTGCCATTGATGCTGTGCCCTCAATCTGTCCCCCGATAGAGAGGGTGCCCCAAAGGGACCTATGCAGGTGGATCTCCTGGTTCTCTTTTGTGCCTCTCAGTTGCTGAGGACAGTAGTTACCAGCAAAGTTGGGAGAGTTTCATTAAAAACACACATGTACACACAGGATATAACCATGAGTAAGGGGAGAGTTTTTTAACAGATGATATCATGAAAATGTGTATTACTAGCATCAACTTAGTTCAGGGAAGAACTTCATAAAGTTGTCAAATTAGTGTTTCTAAAATATACCTATTATTTTATTTGTATGACATATTTTCCCAATTTTTTATAGATAAAAAGAAACAAAGTTCAAGAAATTCTCCTATATAAACTTTTTTCAGAGTATATAAAAAGGAAAAAAATCCATTTTGTTTTATGGAGATAGCATAACTATGTTAATAAAACCTAATAAAAATAACTTAAAAAGAAAATAATCATCAGAATGTTTCCTGCGTATATAAGTTTAAATGCCAAGTTCAGTGCTAATATTCTGCAGTTGTAAAAAAATAATTCACCATGGGAGGTGCCTGTGGCTCAAAGGAGTAGGGCGCCGGCCCCATATGCTGGAGGTGGTGGGTTCAAAGCCAGCCCCAGCCAGAAACTGCAAAAATAATAATAATAATAAAATAAAATAATAATAATAATAATTCACCATGACTAGCTAGGCAAATATGGTTTATTCTAGTAATGTAATACTTGCTATAAACTCAGAAAATGTGTTAATATAATTCACCACATTAATAAGTTATAAGAGACATTTAATTTGCAATTCATGAAATAATAAGCATTTGATAAAGGACAACATATATCCTTGCTTCAAAATTCAGTCACGTGTGTCCTTTGACTTCATTATTTCAGGTTCTAGGTGCGTACTTAGGCTGAGGAATACTTTAATAAGTTGAATGGATAAGCAGGTTCCAGTGCCCTTCAATCTCATCTTCTCTTTTCATAACCAACTGTGATTCCTGAGTGCATAATAATGAAATAAGAATCAAGCTCCCAGTGTTGGGATGGAAAATACAGTGGAACTGAGAAGTGCATGTGTGTGTGTGTATGTGTGTGTGAGAGAGAGAGGGAGAGAGAGAGAAATTGATTTTGTACTTCATCTTCACAAAACAGAATTTCTAAATTGCATGGAAAGAGCAGGAATTGAACTATCAGGAGACATAAAAGGTACATGGGTAAAGGGACCACATTAGTTTTCTTCAAAGAAGGTTCAATCAATATATGGCTTACCTGCTAGAAGTAGTTTTCATGTAATAGTGAATGATGGAGAATTCTGCAATTTCAGAATAGGGAGTGGAGATTTGTGTTCATGGGGGAAACTTAGAAGCAAAAGGTCATTAAGAAAAGGCCCAGAACCCTTATCCTTTCATCATCTCAAAGATGTGCTGAACACACAGCAGCTAGGTCTGTTTTCTAATGAAGGGAATCACAAGAGTTGCTCTCTCTCCTTGTAGGACAATAAAAAAATCAAACTAGTTAAGAAGAAAACAGACAGACTCTTTGGTCCCCAGATGATCTGTGTTTAGTTGCCAGCCATTTACAAAGTTGCATGGAAAAGTAAGCTACCTGTTACCTGGAGGTCCATGGAAATTAGAGACCCTCTTACTAAGGGGAGAAGCACTGCAGGTTGACTTGGGTACAGCTCTTTTTCTACTAGAAGAAAGGGAAGGAGCTCCTTGCTCAGATAGTTTGTTGTCCAGACAACCTACAATGAGCTCAGGGGTCACTTTTGTATGATTTTGGTCATTGCACCATAGTAATCAGAAAAGTAATCAATATTTCCTCTCAAGTCCAAGAATTCATTTTCATAATTTTTTAATTATTATGGGTACATAATAGTTGCATATCTTCGTAAGACACATGTGATGTTTTGATAAATGGCATACAATGTGATCTAATCAAATCAAGGTACTTGAGGTATCCATCACCTCAGGCATTTATCATTCCTTTGTATTAGGAACATTCCAATTCCACTCTGTCAGTTATTTTAAAGTATGCTCTAATTATTGATTATAGTCACTTTGTTGTGCTATTAAATGCTGTTCATCCTATCTATCATATCCAACTATATTTTTGTGCCCCTTAACCATGCCCACTTTCCTCTCCTCTCCCTGCTACCCTTCCAGCCCCTGATGACCATACTCCTCCTCTCCGTCCCCATGAGATCAATCGTTGCCAATATTTAGCTCCCACAGATGAGCGAAAATATATAATATTTGTCTTTCTGGGCTTGTCAAGCCTAAGAATTCTTTCCCACAAATTAATAAGTTAACAGGAAATTCTTTGATATTAAATTTTAAGTATACATAAAATCAAATGTGGTAAGTTTGAAGTTCTTTACATTTGACAAATGATAGACAAAAATTAAAAATAAAGTTTAGTATATGATATATGAATAACTAAAATAGATAAATTGATATATAAAAATAAAGGATACTATATCTTTGATGAAAATGTAAGAGAATAGGTCAATGAAGGGAGCAGAGATATTTCTGAAACAGTGGCTAGAACAGTTAGGAATTTAAGTAAGTGATAAAGATGGCATTTCACATCAGCGAAAAAAGAAAGATCATATAATAAACATCCCAGGATAATTAATTATAAAAAATAAAATTCGATTTCTGATTGAGGAGATATAAGAAATTAAAATCATAAACCATAATCACATGTAGATAAATTTTTATAACATTGCAGGGTGGTGAAGAATGTTTCAAGAATACACACCGAGGGAGAAGTTACAAAGAGAACTATGAATCTGCTTGGCCACGTGGCAACTAACACTTTTATTCATCATGAAATACCATAAACAAAATAAAAAGGAAAATGACAAATTGGAAAATGGTAGGAAAAAAAATCTTCTATTTCTTATGTGTGAAGCACTCTCACAAGTCCTTATCAGGGCAATTGAAAACATGGACAAAGGATAATGGAAAAGCAATTTACAAAAGAATGACTTCTGATGGATTCCAAGCATATGAAAAACTATGTCACCCCACTTATAATTATGAAAATATGCATTACAACCCAAAATCCCTCTTTTTCTTGTTGGCAAAAATTAATGAATATATATTCAGACCAGAGCTAGCCGGGTTGGCAGACACAAAACATATGTGAATTTATGCTTTCATCCTTCATTGGTTAAACATCATTCATTTATCTTTGCATTCTTCCCTGCTGTACCCAGATGTGGTCTTGCAGTCCTTCTGGAAAAGGAGTACCAGGTGAACACTACTCATTAATCAATGATGGTACTCCAGATGGGATCGAATTGCCATTCCTGGCGTAAAGTCTGAGGATATGTCCAGCTCTTGACAGTCTGATTCAATAATAGGATTTTTCTTTCTTTCTTTCTTTTTTTTTTTTTTTTTTTTGCAGTTTTTGGCCAGGGCTGGATTATGAACCTGCCACCTGCAGCATATAGGGTCAGCGCTTTACTCCTTTGAGCCACAGGCGCGCCCCTATTATAGGATCTTTTTAAAAAAGCTATAATAATGACCACAGCTTTTAGCTAGAAATCTTTTCAAAGGAAATAATCAGAGATGAGCACACGTATTTATATATACAGGGCTGGAAATGACAATACTACTTACAGAAGTAAAATGTTGGAAATACAGGAAATAACCTTAATTTATAACAGTAAGAGTACGGTGAGACAATCTATAGTGAGTGCATATAAGGAAAACATACATCGCTATTATTGTTATGTTTTAAAAAACAATTTAATATCAAAAAAATGCTTAAAACATCCTGTTACATTGATCCACATTCATGTAATATGAAATTTTTAAAAAGTAGCCTTTTCCTTGTCATGGCAATGGGGCCTGTTCTCTGTCGGTGGTGAATACATCTTGCTCTGCAAACCTGTATGGTGCTGTTCTTGCTCTATAAATCTACCTTTCCTTTCCTTGGTAAATTTTGCTTCATAGTTAAAAAACTTGTTAGAAACTATGTACATAGAAAAGATGATGAAGGAAACATACAATATGTGATAATGTTTCTCTTAGGGTTCATGGGTTGCCATTGATTGTCATTTTATGTATTGTATTTTAAGCTGCAGAAAATAATTAAGCTACTGAATATAAATTTGTATCTGTATCCAGGTAGATAGATATTGTAAAACATACCAGTGGTATCCTAGAGTGAATGAATTTAATACTGTAAACCTCTTTAAATGTCTATGTATAAGTATAACATAAAAGATTTTTTCAAATTCTGGCTTTATATAAACAATGGTTTCCAATCATCTATTGTATATAAACTCTCCCTAAAACTTAATAATTTAAAGCAATGACTTATTATTTTGGTGTGATTCTGTGGGTTCACAGGAATCAGGTGAGTGGTCCTCACTGGAGATTTCTAATTGCAATCTGATTGCAATTGGAAAGAGACTGGGCCTGGAGTTACCTAAAGTCTCAACTGAGTAGGCTGTCCAGATGTCCAGGATTCTCCAAGAGAATAGCCTGGACATTATATGCAGTGACTCATACATCCGAGAGGCAGGAAGCAGAAACTGCCAGATCTATGAAGAGTGTCAGCTGGGATGGGCATGCTATCACTTCTGCCGTTACACTAGTGGACAAAGTGGGCATAAGGCCCATCTAGATTCAGAGGTGGGAAAGTGGATTCCACCCTTTGATACTTCTCATTGCAGAAGCGTATGTGGAATAGGAAATATTATCATGCACCACTTTGGGAAATATACTGTGCTATTCATTATTAGAAGCGAATCTGTCACTTTCAGAAATCCCCCTGGTATTCAACTTGTCAGCCACATATCCGAGAAATAACCCATTTCTTCAAAGAGCTTTAATGTGCACCATGGGGCTTAGGTTGATGTAAAGTCTAAACAATAAGAACTTCTCTCTTGTTTCACTACTTGATAAAGGACCAATTTTTAGTAGCTTAGTTTATCCCTACAGAATGTGATTTCATCTCAGACTAACAATGTTTGCAAACCCGAGTAGTCTAAAACGGAGTAACATACTCCACTAACTTCTGTTCATCTTCCTAATTGGTGCCTTGTTTTCCTCCAGCCAGATGTTTCTTATGCTTAATTTGCCTAACAATATTCAGACTAGGAACCATTCTGCATTAAACTGATGCATCAAACACACCCAAATTTATTTTCCACGTCCTTTGCTCTTTCTAGATCTGCTTTGCAGTTTTCAACGTCCTCTGTTTCTATTGAACCCAGATGGAATCAATGTTTGCCAGGAAAGAAAGAAAACAAAACATGTGACAGTGTTTTTTATTCTTCCATGTTATATGGAAAAGGTATGAATACATAATACGTGCTTGAAAATTATGCACACCAAGAACTTAGTAAAATGGCCCTAATTTTCTCTGCCTCCTCTGCCCTTGTATAATTCCTTCTCTTTGAATGTGGGCTCACTTAATTGACTCACTTCCAACAAATATAATGTGGTGACAAGTGTTAGAATGTCACTTGCATGATTAGGTTACAGGAAGACTCTATTTTCCATTTTGCTCACTCTTTTGCTCTCTCCCTGTCTTGTCCTGCGGAAAGAAAGGCGTGTTGAATTGTGCCATGTTGTGGGATGTCCTGCGGAGAGGCCTGCATGGCAAGGAACTGGTGTCTTCGGCCAATGGCCAATAAAGACCTATAGCATGTCAACAGCCGTGTAATGAGCTTGGACATGGAACTTCTGAAACCTGTCCACAGCCCTGTGAGTGATCTTGGAAACAGATCCTCTTCTTGTCAAGCTTTGAGATAACTGCAGTCCTGGCCAAAGCCATGGTTGCAGCCTTGTGAGGGGACCCCAAGCCAGAAAAACCAGCTAAGGGATACCTAGAATCCTGAACCACAGAAAATGTCAGATACTAAATGTTGTTGTGTTAAGCCACTAAGTATGTGAGTAATTTGTCATGGAAGCAGCACTGAGAGCCCAGAGAGAAAGCCCATCTCTCTGGCTGGAAGAACCAAAGAGGTGGCAGGGAGGGGACTGTGGCCCAATATAAAATTCTCTCTCTCTCGTTTTGCTACTTCATCTTGAGAGCAGTCTCACCTAATGAGGGTCTAAAACTCTGAGATATACCCTAACTTTCTAGTTAGAAAACCAGGAAAAGGGATTACAGCTGCTAGAGAGTATGGGGGAAAGTGCCAGGGAGGAGAGAGCTGGGGAAAGGCAGCCCCTGACTCTCTGTGTGAACTAACACAGGTTTTCATCTTGACTTGCAAATGCATGGAACAGACACAAGGAAGCATTGCTTTTAAAAATGAACTGCAATACAAGCTACCACCTATATCCCCCCAGAGTAACTCAATGAGGTGCATGCAAGGAGTAGGCCTACACCATAGAAAAGGCTTTGAAAATTACAACTGCCACCCACCGAAGAAGAGACAAAACATGTGGTCTAAACCTATGTTGATTACCTACTAAAAGAAAAAACAGCTACAGAAATGGACATCTCCAGAAGATTTTAACTTGACCATGGATCACCAAAGTTATTAAGATACAACTCAAATTTATCTTAAAAGAAAAGAAAAGGCGGTGCCTCTGGCTCAAATGAGTAGGTGCCTGCCCCATATACCAGAGGTAGAGGGTTCAAACCCGGCCCTGGCCAAAAAACTGCAAAAAAAAGAAAAGAAAAATATGATCACTTTTCACGAGTAAACCATGAACAGTTGCCAACCCTAAGATGCCCAGATATTTAAATTATCAGTCAAAGATTTTAAAGCAGCTATATGAACATGCTCCATAAGGTACATGTGAACACTGTTAAAATAGTCAACATTTTAAACACATTACACTATAAAAAGGAACAAAATGGAAATTTAAAAAACTGAAAAATATAATATCTGAAATTTAAAAAGATTACTGATGACTCAATGGAAGAAGGAAGATAGAGGAAAAACTCATTGAACTTGAAAGTGGATAAATACAAATGATCAAATCTGAAGATCAAAATCATAAAACCAGATTGGGGGGAAAAAGAACATAGTCTCTGGTGCCTGTGGCTGATTATCAAAGTTCTACCATTTTTGTCATCGAAATTCTAGAAAGAGAGAAGAAATAGATTGGTGGAAAACTTGTTTTGAAGAAATATAGATGAACACTTTGTTTTGGTTTGTGTTTTTTGAGATGGACTCTCACTCTGTTGCTCAGGCTAGAGTACCATGGTGTCAGGCTAGTTCAAAGCAAGCTCAGATTCCTGGGTGCCAGTGATCTTCCTGGCTCAGCCTCCTGAGAACTGGGAATACAGGTGCCTGCCATGACACTCAGCTAATTTTTCTATTTTTAGTAGAGATGAGGTCTCACTCTTGCTCAGGCAAGTAACACACACACACACATAAAATAAATAAATAAACATATATATTTTTTATTGTTTCAAGTTAATTGAGAGTACAAAGAATTAGGTCCCAATGTTTGCATTTGTTAGGGAAATCCCTCTTATAATTGTGTCCTGCCCTTATGAGGTGTGCCATACACCCTGACATTGTGCCCATTTAGTGGGAGCATACCCATCCCCCTCTCTCTGTACACGCCCATGCCCATGCCCCTCCCTCCGTACACAACCACACCCTCAGTCACAGGCTTTTCCACATCTAGCATCATCCCAGATGCACTTCAGGCCATCTCCTAGAGACTCTTCCCCCCACTTTGCCCCAGGTTTTCTGTCTCTTCTCTGACTTTAAACTTAACCACCTGGGCAAAGATTTCTGTGATGTTGCCATAGTCGCCACCCAGCATTCTCCTTCTACGGGTCTTGCAACACTACCCTCCAAATCCACCAGTTTTCACTAACATGTAGCTTGTCTCAGACTGTTTGAAAAGACCAACAGAGTCCTCAGAGGAACCAAGTACCTTGCCTAGATAATCGTGGCAAGGTTAGGACATTAAAAGGACATCTGCTACAACTCTTCCTTCTAATTCAAGGAAGAACTCAAAGTGTTCTATTCAGCTGATGCTGTAAATTCTGGTTTCCAGGTTCACATCTAGGGTCCCTCCTCTGTTTCCAGCTTTCCTTTTATATTTGGGTCGGTTTGTAAGGTAGAAACAATGTATACCAGAAGGAGTTCTCATCTGTATGAAAGTGCTTGAGTAGTTTTTATCAATTTCTTCTTATTCTGAAGTGGTATTCCCCAACTAATGCGCCTGTGAGGAAAAATTACATACTTCCAGAGCATTTTTGCCAGTTGCTTGGTAGGCATGAGAGAGCTTTCCTGGAAATATTTTGAGAGAACACAAGAGCAAATGGAGTGTGCAACAGCCTCGCTGGGTAAGCCAAAAACTTATAATGCTTTAACCTCCCAAGAGCCACCCCCATATTTAATATGGATTTCTTTAAACCACCAGAACTGGGCCTCATTCCTCTCCCACACACCCTTGGAATTCTGACTTCCATCCAAGACCTTCCCTATCGTTTAAGAGCAGGGAGACACGCTCTTTGTGGTGCCTCCTAAACTGGCCTTTTCCTCTTAATTCCATGTTGACTACTATTGACGTGACCTCCAACTTTCCAGAAACACCTGAACCCTGCCACCTATGCACCCCTTCGCTGAGACCTTCCTTTCTCTTTCCCCTTGTAATTGGAATCTTTGGCATGTGCTAACTTTGCTTTTCCAAAACACATCGACTCTTACTGCGCGCTTCCTACCTCATGCAGCCGGTCAGACGCTGCCTACCGCCCCCTCTTTCACATAATTTCCCCTTTTTCTTAGGCTTTGCCTCTTCCCAAAACAGGCATTTATTTTTTTGTTCTCTTGTTTTCTCTTCTAAATCCCTAAGAGTATTAAATTTAGGGCTTGATTTTTACTTTAAAATGTTTCCCATGTTTGTGGCACGAATGTCACCAGAGGACTTAGATTAGATTAAATGACGGGGGGAGGGAAGAAAACAGTGTGTGCAGTGCGTAGAGTATGACCAAAACTTTCCTGTAACAGATAAAGCAAAACGTGAGTCCATGAGTTTGAGGACTGAGTAAAATGAGTGTGCCTAGTCTTTCTCCTTGAGAATGCTGATTTTTGGACTTGAATGCACATTGGACTCACAGGAGGAATTTAAACAACACTGACACCTCAGTCCCAGGCAAAGACTCTGATTTAACGCCTATGAATTGCAACCCAGGCAGCAAGTTTTTTTTAACGTTCCCTAGGTGACTGCATTGTGCAATAAAGTGATTGTTGTGCTGCAAACTGTTTAGCGTGACCAGAATCTCTGGGAGAGTTTGATGAAACCTGGATTGCCAGAGTTTCTGATTCAGTCAGTTTGGGTGGGACCAGAGAACTTCCCTTTCTCACAAATTTTCTCAAGTGGATGCTGGTTTTCTGGAGACCATACTTTGAGAACCACTGCTTTAGAGCACTTTCATGGGCATCTGAGTCACCTGGGGATTCTGTCAAAAGGCAGTTTGATTCAGTAGTTACAGAATTGGATCTGAGATTCTGTGTCTGATAAGCTCTCCACAGCTGCCCCTGCCACTGATCCATGGACCACACTTTAGGTAGCAACTCTAGTACTCGGTACTAGGGTATAGAGGTCAACTCTTAGGAACAGGAAATACATTTAAAAATAAGATTTTGTAAAAAATCGAGGAAAAATTTACTACCAAGGCACCAATGTAAAGGCTGTTTCAACATTAATTTCCATATCATTACATGAACATGTAATAAAGATTCCATGATCTTTGAGAAATTACCCAAAAAATTGGGAAGCATCATCTAATGAGAAATTCAAAATTTCTTTAAGTTTTTCTAAGCTAAAAGTATCTAATGTTCAAGAATGTCCCCCCAAATTGAATGATTACATATTTTTAACAGCTTTATTGAGACATAATTTGCTTACCCTAAAGCTCACCCATGTAAAGTCTACAATTTAATGTTTTTAGTATATTTTCATCATTTCAAAAGAAATCCCTTATTACTCCCCGTTTTTCTACTTTCCATGCCCTAGGCAATCAATCACTAATCTACTATCTGTCTTTAGAATTTGCCTCTTCTGGATTTCACATCAATAGGATCATATAATGTGTAGTCTTTTATGCCTAATTCCTTTGGATTAGTCTGATATTTGCTCCTCCATTAGAGGTATAATCCTGTCAGCATGGTATATGCACTTTTTACCTAGTGTTATTTAAAAATTGGTTTTTAGGTTTAATATCTGTTCATTTTTTTTCCCAAGTGCAAATGGTCAGTCCTATATCTGCCTTCTAAGTATATAATGAACAATATCAGATTTGACTCTGGCAGTTCTGAAGTACGTATAGAAAACGTGAAGATTCTGTCTGCGATGTAATTGGTTTGCCATCCTATGGGGGATCTTTCCAAGTCTGCTGCCTGAAGTGACAAGTTTACATGAAGGTAAGTGTATTTTGTTGAATTTGAACTTGTATAACTAGCACCTTACTGAAATGTATCACAGCCCCCATTAAGGCCTGGCAGCTTTTCTGATGATCCACTATCAGACAAGTTCATTTGTAAGGAGAATACAAATGCCACGAACCTTGAAATAAAGATATAACTTTCGTGGTAGATTTAAAAAATTAGTGCCTAAGAAGCGCCTATCGGAAGAAGAATTGAAACCACAGGATTCGTGGATGTTATTGTGGGGTCTTTTTCACAAAAGAGTTCCAGTACTATATTACAATCTTGTTTCTGCTCATCACTGTATATTTTTATTTTCTAGGCTTAAATTTAGCAATGTTGTTTATATTCCTTCCACTCTGCAGGTGTTTATTTTTACATAAATAACAAATTATATCCTGACTTTACAATTTTGTTTAATATTTTAGATATTAAACAAAATTGGATAGTGTGGGTATTATAATCGCGGGGGGAAAGAACATTCGGTTTCCATTGTGTAAACCGAATATTCACATTTAAGTAATAAGGGGTTTACTTCCCTTTCACATTTTAAAGCAAGGGTTTCTGTTTAAGGAGCTTCTAAATTTTTTTAAAAGTATGAATGTGAGATTTCTAAATTCCAAGATAATATACAATTAAACAAATAAAATGACACTTTCGTGTGATACCCAAAACTTAGATCGAAGATTCTAGGTTTCAGAAGAAATGAAAGATATAAAAATGGCAAGAAAGAGAAATACACAAAAATGTTAAAGGATTTAATAAATATTGACATGTATGTTTTTTCTTAATTTTGGCAATAGGTAATACCAGAATAAGACCATATTCTAAAACTAATTAGGAATAACATACTTTGCATATTTTAGTAAAGATAAAATCAGTAAAATATATTTCTCTCTTTCTAATTCAGATTATCCTCACCAGCCTGATAATTAATACCTGAAGGTGTAGAGGAGGCTATGGGTGACCAAGGCAAGCAAGCATCATCTGATGGGTGACAGCCCATCTTGGCTCTCTGTAAAATAAGGACATTCTAGAAACTGTTTCTTAACATATTAGTGTGTGTGTTTGGGAGGGGGTTGTGAAAAAATGCGCTGAGTTTATGAAAGCTATGCACCCTCTGTCCAGAAAAATTCAGAATTGTCCACCTAATTTTCATAGAATCTGGATTCTCTGAAGCTCACTGACAGGCAGAGGATCCCTAGAACCCAGGTTACTCACAGACCTCCCACAGTACTCGGCCCATGGTGAGTTATAAATGCTGATGACACTGATAATACATAAATAATAATAATAAATAGCTTTGTTTCATGAGGTGAGGAACAAGAAGAAAAACATTTGCTTTTATAGATGGAGTCTTTAGCGATTAGTGAAAATTCTTCCCAGAATCTGGCAACAGGCTGTTTGTCAACATTCATTTTGAGTGTTTGTTATTTTGAATGCTCGTTCTTCGCTGTTCTTAATCTGCAGTTTTTGGCAATGTGCAAGAGAATCTATTTAGACATGACTATTTGTTATTTACTTTGGATCAAACACTCTAAAAGCAATTTCCCTGATTAGCTCAATTAATCTGAACAAATCCTCGTAGGTAGATTTTACTAATGAAGAAGCTGAGACATACAGTAACTCGCAGTGGCCCCACAGACTACACTGTGTCAGAAACAGCTTTGTTTCAGGAAGTGAATGCAAATCTTATTTTGTATAACCACTTGCATGATGAAATAATTGCTGAAAATTTCTTCTGGATTCTAGCAACAGCCCATTAATATTAATTTTCAGCATTTAAAAAAATATTTTAATGAGGGCCAGGATAAAGTAGGAATAAGTCAGAGGCCACTGTAACCCTACTATGCACCGGCTGTGACTAGAATTGTCATTTCCAGGGCATAGCTGCAACACTGCCCTTTGCTTTGTCAAGAATCTGCTGTAAACCAAAACTTTTTTATATTTTATACTGCATACCTTGTTTTCTGTTCCATTCAGTCTGGTTTCATGCTAAATATGAAATTATCGGGAAACTTGCCACTTTAAAGTGTTAATTGAAAGACTGTGAAGAAAAGAACATGGTTTTGGTAAAGACTATCTGAACTTATCTGTCATATCTGAACTTACTTGCCTGTGATGTCCACAGGTAATGAAAACTGCTCATACTGGAGTCATCTTCTTTCTCTTTCTGGTGTTCATCCAAGCTTCTGTCTTCTCCCTCCACTATTTAAAACTCTCTTTTTGCAGTTTCTCAATTTTGGCCTCATATTTTCATTTTCCGCCCATTCTCCTTAGATGACCTCATCCAGTCTCAAGTGTTCATGCAGACAAATCTCTATTTCTAGCCCAGACCTCTCTCCAAACTCTTGGTTTGTTTAATCACTTAGAACATGGATTCATGATCTCGTTTGCCATGGGCAACTCAACATCAACACGTCCAAAATGAAGATATCATCCCTAACAATTTCTCTGTCTCCCGTCCTATTCGTTTTCCTCTTAGCACACATACACCAAGAATTGTAAGGAGTTAACTTCTTGTGATTCTCACTACCCCATAATAATCACCTGCATCTGTTAATCTATGTGAAATTCACAATCACCTACAGTTATTGATCCAATAATATTTTCTCTCATTGATCACCATTTTCTTCCTAGATAAGTAGAAAGAATAGCATCCATTTAACCCAGCGGTGGGGGGGGGGAGGTTGCAATTATTTTAATGTATTTTCAAATATGTTTTCATGTGATTAAAATGATGGTGATATTTCAAATGAATTTAAGTGTAAAATGTGAAATATTCCAACTTTATCAGGAGTCTTTTTGGCTTAGAAAATGTTAATATTTTTACTTGAGCCATCTGGCTCTTGGAGACATCCTGCTGTTTTGATAATTATATGTGAAAATTACTATTTGCATCTTTAAAAGTTACTTAGGAATATGGTTCACTGAATTTGTTTTTCCTTTCTATTTTTCTGACAACATATTATGATTAATATGAAATCTAAGAGAAAATGTGACAAGACATATTTAAGCAGTTTTCAATGAATACATAGATATCAAATGATCAAATGAAAATATTAAATGCTACGGATGATTCAAAAATCTTCTTGTCTATCTTTTGTTTTGATGTGATTTCCTTTCATCTTCAAAGAAATTTTTTTCTGCACCATCTGTTCCTATACTACTTTGGCATGCTTAAAAATTTTCCTTTCCAGACTTCATCTGAGTTTCTTAAAGAAAATAAATTGGAAGAATTTCCATTCCTCTCAGCTTTTTTCTTGAAAAATATTCACCAAATTCCTCAAGAATCACAGAGCTGCACAAATGTTTTGTTATAATCAGATATTTCTCTTCTGCTTTTCCCTCTGACCCTATAGCTATGTGACATCTGAAGAAAGAATATTTTATGTGCTATGTGCATAGTCTATGCAATGATATTTTTAAAAAACCCACAGATATGATTTTATAATTATAAAATGCAGAGAATTTCCATGTAGGCTCATATGTTTCATGGATAAACAAACATTTAATAAATGACTAAGACCATTCAAACAGATTCTCCTTGGGGGAGTTGGTAGACCAAAGCAATAATACCAATAGAAAGAAACCACTACAATACATGAATTCTCCTCCCAGGAAAGTGGAGCCCACACTGAGATGGAAGTTACTCTATTTCTGGCAGTGCCTGTGGCTCAAAGGAGTAGAGCACCGGCCCCATATACCGGAGGTGGCAGGTTCAAACCCAGCCCCAGCAAAAAAAAAAAAACTGCAAAAAAAAAAGAAAGAAAAGAAAAGAAAATTACACTATTTCAATTCTAACAGCACCACAGAAGACTAAGTGACTCACTTTTTCAATGTTTATAACTCCAAGTCATTGACATGATAAAGAAGTACGAATAAGTAGTATTAAATACTAAAATTGTGCTAGAAGAAATAGCTATAGGCCAATGGCTATTAGTCACTTATTTAACATATACCAAACACCTGCTATGAGTAGAGTCTATATTAGTTTCTGTAATTAATAATTTTCTTAACAACAGCTTCCTTGCATCTGGGCACCGTGAGTCTGGGGATATAGGACTCCAGGCATCTCTGGCTGGTGGGATCTGCCTATCATCGCCCCTGAGAGGATACAGGGAGTTGGCGAGAGACTTCTGGACCCCAAGAGGAGGACTAAAACAGTGGAAAACCGGCAAGTGGTCGCGTGTGTTCAATCTGTCTAAACCCGCCCGCAACTGTAAGTTCAGTAGCAGCGAGACTGCAAACCAGAAAGGCCTTACCTGTGAACTGTTTTGGTGTCTTTGGACTTGGCACTCAGCTGAACTGCCTTGGGGGGAGCCTGAGCGGGAGTGCGGAGAACTTTGGCCTTTGTCTAGGGCCCCAGTCTGAGCCGCTGAGCCAGACGGAGCTAATAGTGTTTGGCTCTGGGTCACAGGCAGACATTGTGAGCGATCTGCCCCGGCAAGCTCCGCCCTCAGGGTCGCAGAGCTGGAATTGGGTGGCAGCTGGTAACCCAGCGACCAAGTAGCCTAAGGGCGGGGTATGAGCCGCCTTGCAGCCCTAACCCTGGGGGGCAGAGGGAGACCAGTTTTCACACACAGGGTAAGTGGATAGCCACTTCAGCAGTGATTCCAGCGATAAGCACTTCCCTGAGAAAGCTTCTGCTCAGTAAGTGAACAAGTTCAAAGTGCCTTTTAAGTGGGCTGAAGAGAGATTTAGGGTGTCTACTTGCTGGGGTTTGAGAAACTAGCAGCCTCCAGTCGTATCAGAACTCTGATTAACATCTCATACCCCAGAAGACCACGTGTTGCCCAGACAATATGCAATAACATATACATACTGCTTTGTTTTTGGTTGTGTTTTTTTTTTTTTTTTTGGTTTGGTTGTTTTTTTTTGTTTGTTTATTTTGATGTTGTGGATTGTTGTTTTGTTTTTTAAGTTCAACCTTTTCCATACAGATCCTTTTTCTTTCTCAATTTTTCTAGTTTAATTATAATTTCCCATTGCTGCCTATTTCAATAATTAGAACTTCATTTTTGTTAGTGTTTCTACCGCTATTATTTGGTTTTTCCAGCCAATTTTATCCCGTAAAGTTTTCTGTTTGCTTGTTTTGGTTTGATTTATAGCATTTTTGTCTTTCCTCTCTACTTGGTGGAGGTGGGGTACTGTGTCTGATCAGGTTAGCAAAGAGCTGCTGACCTCAAGGGAACCACCCAACTGGGCACCCACAGAAGGTGGTTTTTTTTTTTTAAGGTTGTATCAAAGTACCCTACTGTACACCTATATTGCTCTGTCTCCCTCTTTCTGTGCCTCTCTTCTTTTTGTCAATATTCCTTTTACCCACCCCCTCTCCTTTCTCTATTTTCCTTATCACTTGGTCCTCCTTTCTTTCATCCCTTTTTTGCTCTTAAACCTTCTCACCCTTCTGGTCCTGTAACCCTTAGTCCATAGGCACGAGAACTTAAAGAGCAAGAGGAAGTGAAAGGAAAATTAGGGCAAGGAAACAGATAAAAGAAACCACTCATGAGGAAGAATCAGCAGAAAACTCCAGGCAACATGAAGAACCAGTCCAGAACAACCCCGCCAAGGGACCATGAGGTAGCTACTGCAGAGGATTCCACTTATACAGAAATGTTAGGAATGACAGAAAGGGAATTTAGAATACACATGTTGAAAACAATGAAAGAAATGATGGAAACAATGAAGGAAACTGCTAATAAAGTGGAAAATAACCAAAAGGAAATCCAAAAACAGAATCAAATCAGAGATGAACGATATGAAGAATATAAAAAGGATATAGCAGAGCTGAAGGAAATGAAACAGTCAATCAGGGAACTTGAAGATGCAATGGAAAGTATCAGCAACAGGTTAGACCATGCAGAAGAAAGAATTTCAGAGGTAGAAGACAAAGTTTTTGAGATAACTCAGATAGTAAAAGAAGCAGAAAAGAAGAGAGAGAAAGCAGAATGTTCACTGTCAGAATTATGGGACTTTATGAAGCGTTCCAACATCCGAGTTATAGGAATTCCAGAAGGGGAAGAAGAATGCCCCAGAGGAATGGAAGCCATACTAGAGAATATTATAAAAGAAAATTTCCCAAATATCACCAAAGATTATGACACACTGCTTTCAGAGGGCTATCGGACCTCAGGTCGCCTCAACTCTAACCGAGCTTCTCCAAGACACATTGTGATGAACCTGTCCAAAGTCAAGACAAAAGAAAAGATTCTGCAAGCTGCCAGGAGTAAACGCCAGTTGACCTACAGGGGCAAATCCATCAGAGTGACCGCAGACTTCTCTAATGAAACTTTCCAAGCAAGAAGACAATGGTCATCTATCTTTAATCTACTTAAACAGAACAATTTCCAGCCCAGAATTCTGTACCCTGCTAAGCTAAGCTTCAAAATTGACGGAGAAATCAAATCATTTACGGATATACAAACATTGAGGAAATTCGCCACAACAAGACCAGCTCTACAGGAAATACTTCAACCTGTTCTGCACACTGACCACCACAATGGATCAGCAGCAAAGTAAGAACTCATAAATTAAAGGACAGAACCAAACCTCCACACTGATGCAAAAGATAAAACTAAGCAATTGACTCTCACAAAATAAGACGAATAGAATACTACCACACTTATCAATTATCTCAATAAATGTTAATGGCTTGAATTCCCCACTGAAGAGACATAGATTGGTTGACTGGATTAAAAAACACATGCCATCCATTTGCTGTCAGCAAGAAACACACCTGGCTTCAAAAGACAAATTAAAGCTCCGAGTCAAGGGTTGGAAGACAATTTTTCAGGCAAATGGAATTCAGAAGAAAAGAGGAGCTGCAATCCTATTTTCAGATACATGTGGATTTAAAGCAACTAAAGTCAAAAAAGACAAAGATGGTCACTTTATATTGGTCAAGGGAAAAATACAACAAGAAGACATTTCAATTCTAAGTATCTATGCACCCAATTTAAATGCTCCCAGATTCTTGAAACAGACCTTACTCAGTCTGAGAATATGATATCTGATAATACCATCATAACAGGGGACCTTAACACTCCTCTTACAGAGCTGGACAGATCCTCTAAACAGAAATTAAACAAGGATATAAGAGACTTAAATGAGACCCTAGAACAACTGTGCTTGATAGACGCATATAGAACACTCCATCCCAAAGATAAAGAATATACATTCTTCTCATCACCCCATGGAACATTCTCCAAAATTGATCATATCCTGGGACACAAAACAAATATCAACAGAATCCAAAGAATTGAAATTTTACCTTGTATCTTCTCAGACCATAAGGCACTAAAGGTGGAACTCAACTCTAACAAAAATGCTCGACCCCACCCAAAGGCATGGAAACTAAACAATCTTCTGTTGAATAACAGATGGGTGAAGGAAGAAATAAAACAGGAAATCATTAACTTCCTTCAGCATAACAACAATGAAGACACAAGCTACCAAAACCTGTGGGATACTGCAAAAGCAGTTTTGAGAGGAAAATTCATCGCTTTAGATGCCTACATTCGAAAAACAGAAAGAGAGTGCATCAACAATCTCACAAGAGATCTTATGGAATTGGAAAAAGAAGAACAATGTAAGTCTAAACTCAGTAGAAGAAAAGAAATATCCAAAATCAAATCAGAGATCAATGAAATTGAAAACAAAAGAATCATTCAGAAAATTAATGAAACAAGGAGTTGGTTTTTTGAAAAAATAAATAAAATAGATAAACCATTGGCCAGACTAACGAGGAACAGAAAAGTAAAATCTCTAGTAACCTCAATCAGAAATGATAAAGGGGAAATAACAACTGATCCCACAGAGATACAAGAGATCATCTCTGAATACTACCAGAAACTCTATGCCCAGAAATTTGACAATGTGAAAGAAATGGATCAATATTTGCAATCACACCCTCTCCCTAGACTCAGCCAGGAAGAAATAGAGCTCCTGAACAGACCAATTTCAAGCACTGAGATCAAAGAAACAATAAAAAAGCTTCCAACCAAAAAATGCCCTAGTCCAGATGGCTTCACTCCAGAATTCTATCAAACTTTCAAAGAAGAGCTTATTCCTGTAGTGCAGAAATTATTCCAAAAAATTGAGGAAGAAGGAATCTTCCCCAACATAGAATCAACATAGATGTTTGATTCTATGAAGCAAACATCACCCTGATACCAAAACCAGGAAAAGACCCAAACAAAAAGGAGAATTTCAGACCAATCTCACTCATGAACATAGACGCAAAAATTCTCAACAAAATCCTAGCCAATAGATTACAGCTTATCATCAAAAAAGTCATTCATCATGATCAAGTAGGCTTCATCCCAGGGATGCAAGGCTGGTTTAACATACGCAAGTCTATAAACGTTATCCACCATATTAACAGAGGCAAAAATAAAGATCACATGATCCTCTCAATACATGCAGAAAAAGCATTTGATAAAATCCAGCATCCTTTTCTAATTAGAACACTGAAGAGTATAGGCATAGGTGGCACATTTCTAAAACTGATTGAAGCTATCTATGACCAACCCACAGCCAATATTTTACTGAATGGAGTAAAACTGAAAGCTTTTCCTCTTAGAACTGGAACCAGACAAGGTTGTCCTCTGTCACCTTTACTATTCAACATAGTGCTGGAAGTTCTAGCCAATACAATTAGGCAAGACAAGGAAATAAAGGGAATCCAAATGGGAGCAGAGAAGGTCAAACTCTCCCTCTTTGCTGACGACATGATCTTATACTTAGAGAACCCCAAAGACTCAACCACAAGACTCCTAGAAGTCATCAAAAAATACAGTAATGTTTCAGGATATAAAATCAATGTCCACAAGTCAGTAGCCTTTGTGTACACCAATAACAGTCAAGATGAGAAGCTAATTAAGGACACAACTCCCTTCACCATAGTCTCAAAGAAAATGAAATACCTAGGAATATACCTGACGAAGGAGGTGAAGGACCTCTATAAAGAAAACTATGAAATCCTCAGAAAGGAAATAGCAGAGGATATTAACAAATGGAAGAACATACCATGCTCATGGATGGGAAGAATCAACATTGTTAAAATGTCTATACTTCCCAAAGCAATCTACCTATTCAATGCCATTCCTATCAAAATACCAACATCGTACTTTCAAGATTTGGAAAAAATGATTCTGCATTTTGTATGGAACCGGAAAAAACCCTGTATAGCTAAGGAAGTTCTCTGTAACAAAAATAAAGCTGGGGGCATCAGCATACCAGATTTTAGTCTGTACTACAAAGCCATAGTGCTCAAGACAGCATGGTACTGGCACAAAAACAGAGACATAGACACTTGGAATCGAATTGAAAACCAAGAAATGAAACTAACATTTTACAACCACCTAATCTTTGATAAACCAAACAAGAACATACCTTGGGGGAAAGACCCCTATTCAATAAATGGTATTGGGAGAACTGGATGTCTACATGTAAAAGACTGAAACTGGACCCACACCTTTCCCCACTCACAAAAATTGATTCAAGATGGATAAAGGACTTAAACTTAAGTCATGAAACAATAAAAATCCTCCAAGAAAGCATAGGAAAAACACTGGAAGATATTGGCCTGGGGAAAGACTTCATGAAGAAGACTGCCATGGCAATTGCAACAACAACAAAAATAGACAAATGGGACTTCATTAAACTGAAAAGCTTCTGTACAGCTAAGGAGACAATAACCAAAGCAAAGAGACAACCTACACAATGGGAAAGGATATTTGCATATTTTCAATCAGACAAAAGGTTGATAACTAGGATCTATAGAGAACTCAAATTAATCCACATGAAAAAAGCCAACAATCCCTTATATCAATGGGCAAGAGACATGAATAGAACTTTCTCTAAAGATGACAGACGAATGGCTAACAAACACATGAAAAAATGTTCCTCATCTCTATATATTAGAGAAATGCAAATCAAAACAACCCTGAGATATCATCTAACCCCAGTGAGAATGGCCCACATCACAAAATCTCAAAACTGCAGATGCTGGTGTGGATGTGGAGAGAAGGGAACACTTTTACAAGGCTGGTGGGACTGCAAACTAGTACAACCCTTCTGGAAGGAAGTATGGAGAAACCTCAAAGCACTCAAGCTAGACCTCCCATTTGATCCTGCAATCCCATTACTGGGCATCTACCCAGAAGGAAAGAAATCCTTTTATCATAAGGACACTTGTACTAGACTGTTTATTGCAGCTCAATTTACAATCGCCAAAATGTGGAAACAGCCTAAATGCCCACCAACCCAGGAATGGATTAACAAGCTGTGGTATATGTATACCATGGAATACTATTCAGCCATTAAAAAAAATGGAGACTTTACATCCTTCGTATTAACCTGGATGGATGTGGAAGACATTATTCTTAGTAAAGCATCACAAGAATGGAGAAGCATGAATCCTATGTACTCAATTTTGATATGAGGACAATTAATGACAATTATGGTTATGGGGGGGGAACAGAAAGAGGGAAGGAGGGAGGGGGCTGGGGCCTTGGTGTGTGTCACACTTTATGGGTGCAAGACATGATTGCAAGAGGGACTTTACCTAACAGTTGCAATCAGTGTAACCTGGCTTATTGTACCCTCAATGAATCCCCAACAAT